>NC_044042.1:92750448-93950448 GCF_901765095.1 Microcaecilia unicolor
ACCTTGAGTATTGTGTTCACCTCTGGTCGCCGATTCTCAAAAAGATATAGCACTATTAAAAAGGTTCAAAGAAGAGCGACCTAAAGGAAAAGTCCATAGACCAGTATTAAATGGACTTGGGGAAAATCCCTGTTTCTAGGATAAGCAGTATAAAATGTTTTGTACTTTTTTGGGATCTTGCCAAGTATTTGTGACCTGGATTGGCCACTGTTGGAAACAGGATGCTGGGCTTGATGGACCTTTGGTCTTTCCCAGTATGGCAATACTTATGTACTTTATGGCCAAATGATGAAGGGGATGGAACTCCTCTCATATGAAGAAATGTTAAAGAGGTTAGGGCTCTTCGCTTGGAAAAGAGATGGATAAGGGGAGTTTGATTGAGGTCTACAAAATCCTGAGTGGTGTAGAACTAGAATGGATTGATTTTTTTAATACTTCCAAAAGTACAAAGAGTAGTGGACACTCAGGAAGTTATATGTAAATACTTTTTTTAAATTATTTATTTAAATTTTCCAATACATCACCACTTAAAGTGAATATGCAATCGGCATTATTTAACATTAGGAAACAAAAAATAAGTATATATCTTTACAGCCCGTTTGTCCACAAGTTAAAGAAATTTGATTCCAAGATTAAGGAGTTTTTGGGCTTAAAGGTCCTATCTTTCCAGATCTCTCACGGCCTACACAGATGAGACGAAGGCCTTTTTGGAACTTCGCCCCAGGGTGGTGGCATTGGGAGCAAATTTTGTCTTGCGATTTCCTTGTTTTTGTAATGTGATGCTTGAGGGTAAACATTTTCAGTTTGTAGACCCAAAACAGTTGAAAGTTTATTGATGCAAGAGTTGATGTGAATATAGTAAACCTTCCCTAATCAGCAGGCTGGGGTCTGAACCAGAGGAAGCATCTATTGATTTTTGTATTTTTTTTCCTTTTTTCTTTGAATATGTAAATACTTTTAAAACAAATAGAAGGAAATATTTTTTTCACTCATGAATAGTTAAGCTCTGGAACTCTTTGCTGAAGGATGTAGTAATGGCGGTTAGCGTATTTGGGTTTACAAAAGGTTTGGACAAGTTCCTGGAGGAAAAATCCATAGTCTGCTATTGAGACAGACATGGGGAAGCTACTTCTTGCCCTGGATTGGTAGCATGGAATGTTGCCACTATTTGGGTTTCTGACAGGTAATTGTGACTGGCTTGGCCACAGTTGGAAATAGGATACTGAGCTAGATGGACCATTAGTCTACCCCAGTATGGCTTTTCTTATGTTCTTATAGGCATTTTTTCCAGCACTGCCGAGACATCAAAGCTGAAATCTTCGGGAATGTACAAAAGATTTAATGACAGCAGGAGCGTGTGTGGTCCATTATGAAGTCAGTAGGTGGAGCTTTTTGCCCTATCATTACATTGTTTTGAGTGTACCAAGATTGTAAGCTCTGTTGAGCAGGGACTGTCTTTTCGTGTTAATTTGTACAGCACTGCGTAAGTCTAGTAGCGCTATAGAAATGTTTAATAGTAGTAGTAGTGGTCAGTGGCTGCGTTGGGGAGAATGAAAAACACCTTGAATGGACAGGCTTCAGCCTTGTGACGCCATTCCATCTCCTGTCATTAAACCTTCTTGGAATATAGAGCTGCAGGAAAAAGCAAAAAGGAATGCTGTGTCTTTTCAGCTATTGCTCCTGCCTCCCCTTATGGCCCATTGGTCAAACATTTCTTAGCCAGCCAATAAGCTACAAAGGAGACAGGAGCAGTAGGTTAGGACAAAGTGGTCAGACATTACTTAGCCAGCCAATAGGCTGCAGGGGAAAGCAGGACGGAAGGTTGTGCCTCCTCTACAGTTTTTTTGGCTGGCTAAGGAATATCTGATCAATAGGCTAATAGCATGGAGCAGAGAAGAGCTGCAGTGTGGTCAAATGGACTTCCTGCCTTTGGTCTACCATAGAAAGAGGGAGAAATGCTGAGGGAGACACTGGGAAAGGAGTGAGGAAGGAAAGAGTAACATAGGCATTGAGAGCTGGAAGACATGGGTTTTAAGGGAAAGAGATGGAATGTAAAAGGGAGAACAGAGCTGAAGTGAATAGCAGAGGAGGGGCATGGGCTGTGATACAAATAAGTGGATGAGGAAGGAGCTGAAGAAAGAGAAACAGATGAGGATAGGGAGAGGAACTGTATGGATTTAAAGAGGAAGGGGCTGATAGACTGGAAAAGGGTTTTCTGTAAAGAGGATCAGGTTGGAGCAGCGGTTCTTGACCTTTCTTCTGTTGTGACACATCTTATAGACAAACAATATTCATGTATGTGACACATTGAACACTGAAATTCATAGCAGGACAAAGTGCTCCTAAATATTTAATTGTTGACAGAAAGATTAGAATGAATTAGTCTACTATTCAGTCCCATATCAAAAAACTGTACATAACACATCAGCCTTAGACTTCTCACTTGTCATGTAAAACAAATATTCAATTCTGGTGTCCACCTCAGTAACAGCAACACAACATCCCTCTATTGCCAGGTAGTGTGAAGCAACACAACACAAAAACCCTGCAAATATGCTTCTTAGAAACTATGTAGCAAACAGAGCCTATGGCTCCCAACCTGCAACATTATCAGTTAGAGCTGGTGCAGCAGTCAGCCTTGGGTGTAGTAGGAAAACAGAAACAGGGGCCAGTTATGGGGTTCAAGAACCTGACTTTCAGGATCTCTGGTCTCTCCAGCTTGCAGGCACAGGTAAGAAAGGGCCAGATTTCCTGTCTATACCAAATATTTTATGACACACTTCACACCTCTTGGGGACACACCACTGGGTTGGAAGGAAGAAGCACTATGGGTAAAGAGAGGAAGTGGCAGGAGAGGTGAGACTAGAAAGAGAATCAAGAACAAGCAAAGAAAAAATAATTTTCAGATTTTTGTACTCATAGTTTGAATATATCAGCCACGTCCCACAACTGAGCGAGCCCAAGAACCACTGGGTGGGCATGTATAATATTGCTAATTGAGCTGGGTCAGTTTGGGTAGGTGCTGGTAGCTGCTCTTTTGTTCAACCTTGCAGTCACTGGAGTAAATAAGGTTTTTTAGAAGGATTATTCCACCATTATATCCCACAGGAGGTAGAAATGGTGGGGCACTGGGCTATATGAGCCTAAAGATGTAACAGCAGCAGCAGGAAGAGGTGGCAAGAGACCTTTGACAAACTTGGGAGACCTTTGACAAACTTGGAAGGGAAATGGGACTTGATATACCGCCTTTCTGAGGTTCTTGCAACTACATTCAAAGCGGTTTACATATATTCAGGTACTTATTTTTTGTACCAGGGGCAATGGAGGGTTAAGTGACTTGCCCAGAGTCACAAGGAGCTGCCGTGGAATTGAACTCAGTTCCCAGGATCAAAGTCCACTGCACTAACCACTAGGCTACTCCTCCACTGTGGACATATAGGGGGCAGTTCCCCCTCCCCCCTTCCAATCTGCTCATCATCATGTAAATTTCTGTTTCTTGGTTTGGCTCCCTAGACAAACATATGTTTGTGAGCACCCCTCTTCAGTGACCTCATCCCCCACCATCATTTCAGCTGTCCAGAAGTAGTAGCAAAACGTATACAGCCTAGCTCTGGATATGATGGCATTATAGCTTGTGAGTGAGCATAGGGACTATGCAAGCACATACTTAGTGGTTAGAACTGGGGACCTTCCAAGTTACCCAGTTCCAAGAGGGAAATTTTGAGCCAGTCCTGGGATTTCTGCAACCCTATCCTGGTACATTATGGGACCTGAAGTGCTGATGTCAGTGGTGGTATCAGGGACTACAAATAGATCACTGAATTGAAATATAAGTTCAAAAATAGGACTGGCCAAAAAATCTCCCTCCTGGAGCTGGGTAACTTGGCAGCTCTACAGCAGTGGGCTGAGAACCAGGGAAGCTGGGCAAGTTTTCACTCTCAGTTGCCTCTCATACAAACTAGAGATTCCAAGGATGGACTGCCCGAAAGAGTGAGATTTAAGGGCAATTTGTCCAAGATAAAAGTTTACAAAGTTTTACATGTGAAAAAGGTTCACAAATGGAAAGGCAAAAAAATATGCTTCTGAAAGAATATAGGCAGAATGGGAAGCAGCATTAGGACCGTGTTCAAAAGAATTTGCCCAAGTAATTTAATAGGGTAAATTCCATGGGTTGAAAATTTCTCTTTACTGAACTTCTTCACTCCAGCCCAGATTATCAAAGAGCTTTATTTATTTGAGTTCCTTCTCATCAGGGACTCAGAAGCATATTCAAGTGCATGAACTCTCTAGCTCGCTTTTCTAGTGCTCTCCTGTTGCTCATGTGCTTGTTCAGGAATTCCCCCCCCCCCCCCCCGCTCCAGATCAGCCCATCATCATATAAAATTCTGGCATTTGCTGCCAGAACCTCTTCACCCTTTCCCTCATTCTTCAGTGCTATTTTTTTTCAACAATCTCCTCCCAGCCCCAGAAAACTAACTGGTTCTCTCCAAAGACCCTGTGCAGAGCTCAGCTTCTCCTGAAGCCCTTGCAGCTCAGCCCATCAGAGTTGCCATTTGGCCAAACATTTTCCATCCCGATTCATTCCCAAAAATAGCTATGTATTAATAAAATAATAATCTAATATAATAAAACGCACCGTGAACATTCTGAGGACAAAGATTCTGAAGTCACAGCACACGATAAAGGGTTCATGGTTTCATGGTGGTGAAGCCATCCGACATAACACGGACCTATCAGAAGGGGCTTGCCCACTAACAAAGCAGAACTGTTACCAGGCAACGGAATGCGACATAGAACTCACCTCACCTATCAGAAGAAACAAACAGAGAAGGGAGGAGCATTCAGCTGTAGAATGCCTCATTGTCTGAGCAGCACAGAGAGCAGACGAACGCCGCTGGAAACAGAGAATATCCCAGCACTGGGTATGTACATAATATTGTTGTTGGACCCGGGGAAACAGGAGTACAGCGTGCCCCTCGCCATCTGCAACGTGCCCGCCACCTGCAAAAATTAAACCCGACCTAGCCTGCATCACAGACTGACCCAGGCGGGGGAGGAGTAGGGAAACTTCCCTACTCCTCCCCAGCCTAGGATTCGGTAGAGACTGGCTGGCAAACTGCTTGAATATACAAAACCGCTAATTCCTTCAATATACAAAACCGGAGGCAACAAAAAAAAAAAAAAAGCGAGCCCCTCGCCATCTGTGACGTGTGCCGCCACCTGCAAAAATTAAACCCGACCTAGCCTGCATCACAGACTGACCCAGGCTCCGTGTTTCCCTACTCCTCCCAGCCTAGGATTCGGTACAGACTGGCTGGCAAACTGCTTGAATATACAAAACCGCTAACTCCTTCAATATACAAAACCGGAGGCAACAAAGAAAAAAAAACATTATCACGCACGTGCACATAACTGGAACACCTCTCCCCCCTTCACCTTCTCACGAACCAAGCAACCCAGGACGTGCAAAACCATCCCCCGCCTCAAAAAACCCATCACCCACCTCGAGGATGCACACACCACGTTGCTTCCCACTGCGCATTCGTCCTGCATTCCTCCTGCGTCGTTCCTACACTGCTGCCCTATAACAAACCGAAAGAGTGGCGTACTCTCCCTTCCGCAAATCACACCACCCAAACAAGACGCCGCTGCTTGCCACAAGGACCAAAAATACCGTTAAAACCGACGGCCCCAGACAGTGCTGCTCTCCCAACCAACAAAAAACATCCCCGGCATAAGGCAACCCCTAACCCACCTCAAGGATTCCCCGACCTCAATCACCCCGGGAAAAGACAGCGCCGCTTCATACAGTGCTTTTCTCTTCAAAGGAAAAACTACAGGAGAAAAAAAAAAACTACATGCTAGTGCCCGTTTCATTTGTTTCGGAAACGGGCCTTTTTTACTAGTATTATATATTACTATTAATAATAATATAATATTTTCAAATTATCTTCATTTTCATAAGTAGAATTGCTTTGGAGCTAAACCACCTTCGCATGGATTCTGAGCCTGGCCCATCATTCAACTGCATTCAACTCGCAGCCGGGCAAAGTTCCTAGGAAGCCCACCATCACCTAAACATTCAAGATTTCTAATTTTGGCATATTTACTTTAGAACCCAATATTCTACTACTACTACTTAACATTTCTAGAGCGCTACTAAACTCTCAGTTCCTCAATCATTCCAATTAATGATGCATAAGATTGGGTCAGAGTAAACAAATTATCAGCATAGAGTGAAAATTTATATGCCTCCAATCCAACCCTCACCCCTCTTATGTCCCTATGATCTCATACTATTTGATCATAGGACTCTCAATGCCAATACAAAAAGCAAGGGGGAGCCTAGATCTATCTGTAGCCTAAACATATCAGAGTATCTTCCATTCACCTAAATACTACCCAAGGGTCCCGCTATAAATTTATTTAATCCGTACCAACCACCTCTTTTTCAATCCCATCTTTTCCAGGGGGGTTTAAACATATAGCACCAGTACACCATCAAGGCTTTCTCCGTATCCATTGATGGGATCAGCATTGGGCAACGTGAATGACTAATCAAAATTCAAAACCTGCCTGATACCAGAAATCACTCAATAAATTACACAGACTGAATGTTTAAATCGTCATAGCTCACAAAAATACAATCAGAAATATCCAAATACAGGAAACTGGAATTAGGGAAAAACATTGGAGAAAAGACCTCAGTCAACCTTGAAAACAAACCTCAAAACAATAGAAAAAAAAGCTTGCTTAAGGAACACATCAGTCAGAAAACCTCCAATAGCATCAACCTATCCAAAAACTGCCCACAATGTAGCACACACTTTAGTTTTTCATTTTATTCAAGCAGTTTTTCAAAATTTCAAATCAAAAAAGTATTTAGCTGCCGCAGAAACAATTGGGGATGGTGTAAACAGTACTATGCCATTTGGCAACTTCCTGCTCTTCGAAGTATCCAAGATTACATTTATCAAAGTCTCAAAGCGCTGGCAGACAGACACAATCCGGCGCCACTCCAGAACACACAGTATGTTTCAGTGGATTCCTGACAGAGGCCCTGTTTCGCTCTTGCTGCTTCAGGGGAATCGCTGCAGACCAAAGCAAGTAAAATAATTATGAACCATTATGTATAAACTAGCCAAACACAGCTATCAAAATACACTTCTCCAAACAGAACGGTTCAAAATGGCCGCCTGGCAAATGACGTGGCATCTTGAATGATTTAGTGTTCATGTGACCTTTTTAAAATCCTATATCAAATCAGAAAAATGCCTTCCATTCAGCATTCGCGTTCAGTCCTACCGGTCCACAAGAGTGCAGTAAAAATATTCATTGCTCTGTCGGGGGCAAACAGCGTCTAAAATCCCTTCCATATACAGAGGGCCGCAATTGTTCAATCACCTGATACTTCAAGTCAGAAAACATATGCTTATACTGTAGACAGTGTTGCACCATGGGAGCTTCAGCCCGGCAATGCACTAGACAACTCTTGTGTTCCAACATCTGGGTTTTAAAAGATCTCGACATTTGACCCACGTACAGTTTATTGCAAGGACAGCAAATTGCATAGATCGTTCCAATTGATAAACAGGATGTTTGCCTATATAAATTGTATGTTTTTTTTTATTACAGGGATTCACAAAACATGTCAATATTTCTGTGATCTGACAGATATGGCAATGGCCGCATTTAATATGACCAACCCTCCCACCACTTGAAACATCCAAAGAAGAAAGTACTGCTATCTTCCTTGTAGGGCACACAAATTCTTAAATATTGCGGTTTCTTTAAAAAAAACTGTCACCATCAAACACAGATTCACCTTAAATATATGCCAATACTTCAAGACTTTAGCATGCTGTCTGGCCTGTTGAGTATTCTGTAAAATACATACCAATGAATCAGACTGTACATCATCCTTATGATACTCTAGTAATTTGCTCACAATTGTTATAGAAAGTTCTCGTATATGATTAAATTACAAAAGAAGGATTTTCACGGAAAGACAATTTGTTCTTCAACAACACTGATTTCTGTTTAAAATCTTCCTTAGTGGAACATATGGACTTAGTCGACTTTGGATATACAAGCTTTATACACGAATGTTCCACAAGATGATGCAATTGCAGTAATTCATCAATGTTTGAAGCTTCATCCTAGACCGCATCTTGTTCCCAATTCTTTTTTTATAAAACTTTTGACAAGTTTCCTTGCAGAAGAATTATTTTCTGTTTCAAGAGACTATAAGGAAATTTCAGGTATAGGGACGGGTGCTATATGTGCCCCCTCCCTGACTAATCTTTTAATGTTTTTTATGGCTTTTTTTTTTTTTTTTTAACATCAATTTGTGTATGGTACCCACACTTTCTTATGTTGCTCTTGTGCTGGTATATTGATGATATTTTTGTTATGGAAGACTCGATGACATGCTTCAAATGTTGTGTCCTGATTAAATTCTTGTTCGCCATCTATTACGTTCACATGATGGGAGTAAAACAAGTGTATCTTTTCTGGGCGTGGACGTACAAAAAAAGTCCATTTTTTTACAGCTGTATTTATGAAGCCTCAGATCGTATCCATACCCCTTTTTTTTAGTAACATTATTTTGAATATTAAGAAGAAAAAAACATATCACAAAACATGATTGGTCAACCACAACATTGCACATAATCAGAGATCCAGAAAATCCCTCCAGACCCACCCTAGCCCCCAACTACATCCTCTTCCTTTAAAAAAAAAACAGCTTACCATTTTAGATTTTTGCAATACAGGAGAATTTGTTTCACTAGAAAGGTTTTAAATGGATTCAGTGTTGAAGAACAAATTGTCTTTCCATGGATTATCCTTCTGTAATTCATCAGTCATATACGAAGCTTTTTATAACCATTGTGAGCCAATTATTGGAGTATCATAACGATGATGTACAGTTGATATCATTGGTATGCATTTTACAGCATACACATCAGGCCAGATGGTATGCCAAAGAAGTGAAGCATTTGCATATATTGAAGGTGCATCCATGTAGTGAGAATACTGAGCTGGTGATGGCTTTTTCAAGAAATCGCAATATTCAAGAATTGGTGTGCCCTACTAAGAAGATAGCAGTACCTTCCTTGGATGTTTCTAGTGGTGAGAGAATGGGTCATATTAAATGCATCCATTGCCTTATCTGTGAGATCACAGAAATAGTGACCTGTTTTGTGAATCCCTTTCATATAAACATGCCGTTTATATGGGCAGACATCCTGTACATCAGTTGGAGTGATCTATGGAATTTTCTGTCCTTGTAATAAATTGTATGGGTCAAATGTCAAGAACTTTTAAAACCCAGATGTTGGAACACAAGAGTTGTCTAGTGAATAGTTTGAAGCTCCCATGGTGCAGCATTGTCTACAGTAGAGGCATATGTTTCTGACTTGAAGTGTTGGGTGATCAATAATTGCAGATCTCTCTACATGGATGGGATTTTAGATGCTGTTTGCCCCAGAGAGAACAGAAATGGATATTTGTACTGCACTCTGGTGAATCGGTAGGACTGAACACGAATGCTGAATGAAAGGCATTTTTCTGATTTGCTAATAATTGATTAGAGTAGTCCAATCACTGATGTGTGTTGGTCATGTGACCTTTTTGAAATCCTATAAAATGCTATGTCACTGCCAGGCGGCCATTTTGAACCGCACTATTCGCAGAGTTCTGTTTGGAGAACAGCATGTATTTTGATAACTGTTTTTGGCTAGTTTACATTATGGCTCATTAATTATTATTCTTGTTTTAGTCTGCAGTGATTCCCCTGTAGTAGCGAAAGCGAAACAGGGCCTCTGTCGAGAATCCAGTGAATATATTGAGAGCGTTCTGGAGTGACACCAGATTGTATGTGTCTGCCAGCACTTTGAGACTTTGATAAGTGGATACTTGGAAGAAGAAGAATTTGCCAAAAGACATAATACTGTTTGGAGCATCCCCCAAATTGTTTCTGCAACAGCTAAGTACTTTTGGATTTGAAATTTTGAAAAATTGCTTGAATAAAAAGAAAAAGTAAAGGGTGTGCTACATTGTGGGTAGTTTTTGGATGTGAGGATGCTCTTGGAGTTTTTCTTGTCATCGAAGACACCCAGCGGCTTCAAGCGTTGTACGCGGAGCAACCGGACTATCTCAGGTACCGATACCTACGCCTGGTGCATCCAGTGCCTTGGACCCAACCATACCCCAGCCGCTTGTAGTCTGTGTCTTCGTATGAAGAAACAGACTCGAGCGTCTCGAGAAGTCCAACGAGAAAAACATTTTCGGGCTCACGGTCCTTCGACATCTGCATCGACATCAGTACCGAGGTCAGCGGCATCGACGTCTGGAAGAAAGGTAATGGCTGCTGAGAGACCAACTCGCGCTGGGAGCAGCGAAGAGTCGAGTGGGTCTCCACCTGCTTTGAAGCATCCTGTTATGCAGGCCCCCCGGGACCGACCTTTGTCAGACCCGGACCCAAGGAGACATGAGGATTCCATGTCCTCATCGGTACCAGGAGCCTAGATGACGGGTGTCGAGCGAAGGCGAAGAAACACCGTCATTGTTCTCCTTCGCCACATGGTACCGGGAGCTCCAGGGCATCGAGAGAGGATCGCTCCCCCTCAATACAGGAGATAAGTACATAGTAAAGTAATGCCATACTGGGAAAAGACCAAGGGTCCTTCGAGCCCAGCATCCTGTCCACGACAGCGGCCAATCCAGGCCAAGGGCACCTGGCAAGCTTCCCAAACGTACAAACATTCTATACATGTTATTCCTGGAATTTTGGATTTTTCCAAGTCCGTTTAGTAGCGGTTTATGGACTTGTCCTTTAGGAAACCGTCCAACCCCTTTTTAAACTCTGCTAAGCTAACCGCCTTCACCACTTTCTCCGGCAACGAATTCCAGAGTTTAATTACACGTTGGGTGAAGAAAAATTTTCTCCGATTTGTTTTAAATTTACTACACTGTAGTTTCATCGCATGCCCCCTAGTCCTAGTATTTTTGGAAAGCGTGAATAGATGCTTCACATCCACCTGTTCCACTCCACTCATTATTTTATATACCTCTATCATGTCTCCCCTCAGCCGTCTCTTCTCCAAGCTGTATAGCCCTAGCCTCCTTAGTCTTTCTTCATAGGGAAGTCGTCCCATCCCCGCTATCATTTTAGTCGCCCTTCGCTGCACCTTTTCCAATTCTACTATATCCTTCTTGAGATGCGGCGACCAGAATTGAACACAATACTCAAGGTGCGGTCGCACCATGGAGCGATACAACGGCATTATAACATCCTCACACCTGTTTTCCATACCTTTCCTAATAATACCCAACATTCTATTCGCTTTCTTAGCCGCAGCAGCACACTGAGCAGAAGGTTTCAGTGTGTTATCGACGACGACACCCAGATCCCTTTCTTGGTCCGTAACTCCTAACGTGGAACCTTGCATGACGTAGCTATAATTCGGGTTCTTTTTTCCCACATGCATCACCTTGCACTTGCTCACATTAAACATCATGCCATTTAGCCGCCCAGTCTCCCAGTCTTGTAAGGTCCTCTTGTAATTTTTCACAATCCTGTCGTGATTTAACGACTTTGAATAACTTTGTGTCATCAGCAAATTTAATTACCTCGCTAGTTACTCCCATCTCTAAATCATTATAAATATATTAAAAAGCAGCGGTCCTAACACGGACCCTTGAGGAACCCCACTAACTACCCTTCTCCATTGTGAATACTGCCCATTTAACCCCACTCTCTGTTTCCTATCCTTCAACCAGCTTTTAATCCACAATAGGACATTTCCTCCTATCCCATGACCCTCCAATTTCCTCTGTAGCCTTTCATGAGGTACCTTGTCAAACGCCTTTTGAAAATCCAGATACACAATATCAACCGACTCCCCTTTGTCCACATGTTTGTTCACTCCTTCAAAGAATTGAAGTAATTGGTCAGGCAAGATTTCCCACACAAAAGCCATGCTGACTTGGTCTCAGTAATCCATGTCCTCGGATGTGCGCTGTAATTTTGTTTTTAATAATAGCCTCTACCATTTTCCCAGGCACCGACGTCAGACTCACCGGTCTATAATTTCCCGGATCTCCCCTGGAGCCTTTTTTAAAAATGGGCGTTACATTGGCCACCCTCCAGTCTTCCGGTACCACGCTCGATTTTAAGGATAAGTTGCATATCACTAGCAGTAGCTCCGCAAGCTCGTTTTTCAGTTCTATCAGTACTCTAGGATGAATACCATCCGGTCCAGGAGATTTGCTACTCTTCAGATGCCGATGCGTTGGTCTCCTAGCAGCCTAGTGCCTGCTCCCGAGCCTCCACGGATTCTGACACCACCTGTTCCACTGACCCCGCAGCCTTCTCCGATGGTGGCTCTCGACGAGCACATCAGGGCCTTGTTTCCAGAACTTCTGGAGGGATTGCTAAGACAGTCAGCTTCGGTGTCGGGTGTGCTTGTGCCTTCTGTACCTGCTGCTGCAGCGGTGTCTAGCCCTTCGCCTGCGGTGAGGTCACCGACCACGATGCTGCTTGTGGCATCCACGTCGGCTGCTACCCAGGTCGACTTCTCTTCGACGTCGGTGGAAGGAGCTTTGCCACAGTCGGACCGGGCATTGGCCTCTCGACATCGCCATAGAGGACATTGTTCCTCGGCATCGAGGCAGGTTCAGTGTCTAAGCACCTTAACTCAGGTTCTATCCGATACTGAGCAGGAGCGTTCGTGGGAGTCAGAAGAGGATCCCAGGTACTTCTCTTCTGACGAGTCCTTTCGGATTCCCTCTGATCCTTCCCCTCCGCCAGATCTCCACCGGAGAGTCTGTCCTTTTCCTCTTTTGTCCGGGAATGGCTACGGCTATTCCCTTCCCTGTGGAGGTTGAGGATGAGCCCAGGACTGAGATGCTCGAAGTCCTGGATTATTCTTCTCCACCTAAAGAGGCTGTGACAGTTCCTCTGCATAAGGTACTGAAGGAAGTCCTTATGCGAAACTGGTCAGCCCCTCTGTCTGGCCCCGTGGTCCCGAAAAAAGCTGAATCCCAGTATCAGATCCACGGTGAACCTGGGTTGATAAGGTCTCAGTTACCCCACAATTCCATGGTGGTGAACTCCGCCCTCAAGAGAGCCAGGAGTACTTAGAGACTATGATTCGGTGCCCCCGACAGAGGCTAGAACTGTTCTCTTTTGGGAGGAGTAAGACGTACCAGGCACTATGCTCGCGCCAAGATCCGGTCTACCCAGCCCTTCACGAGCGTGCACTTGTGGGACTTGATACGGTGACTGGTCGAGCTTGATTGATACACTCCCTACGGAGCTGGCCGAGCCTTTTCGCCAGGTGGTCAGGCAGCAGAAGGCGTGTTCGAAAGTTCCTGGCCAGGGGTACATTTGACACTTTTGACGTGTCATCCAGAGTTGCTGCTCAAGGTATAGGATGCGCAGATTCTCATGGCTGTGTCTTGACCTGGATTATCCTGTCCAGCAGCGGATGCAGATGTTCCTTGCCGGGGGATAATCTTTTTGGTGAAAAAGTAGAGGATCTAGTTGATCAGATCAAGACGCATAATGGTGCTATAGATTCTCTCTCCCCCACTGGACGTGTTCTGCTACTGCCTCATCTAGGAGGTTTTTGGCAGGAGGAGGAGTGCTCCCTATTTCTGTTCTAGGCGTAGGTAACACTCCTGCTTCTTGGCAGCCTGCCCAGGCTCAACCCCAGCGCGCTTGTTCTAATCAACAGCGTGCGACTAAGGCCCATACTGCTCCCCAGCAAAAGCAAGGGACGGGCTTTTGGACTGGCTCCAGTTAAGGCATAGCCTCAATGAAGTGTCCGTGAACCGGACAACTTACCGGTTTAGAGGGAGGTTGATATTTTTTCACCAAGCGGGTGGCCCTCTTATAACCTCCGACCAGGTGGGTTCTTCAAATAGTCCGGTTAGGATACACTCTCAATCTGGAATCCAGACCTCCAAATTGTCCACCGGGAGCTCAATCTTACAGTTCCTAGCACAAGCAGGGTACGTACAGAGGAACTCTCCACCCTTCTAAAGGCCGGTGCGGTCGAACTCGTTCCACCAGGGGAAGAAGGGCTGGGATTCTATTCCAGGTACTTCCTTGTACAGAAGAAAACGGGGGATGCGTCCCATCCTAGACCTAAGGGTCCTGAACAAATTTCTAGTTTGAGAAAAGTTCGGATGGTTTCCCTGGGCACCCTTCTTCCCATGATTCAAGAGAACGATTGGCTATGCTCTCTCGGACTTAAAGGATGCTTACACACAATCTCAATCCTTCCAGCTCACAGGAAGAATCTTCAATTTCGGCTGGGAACTGCAGCACTTTCAGTGCTGTGTGCTGCCCTTTGGTCTTGCGTCTGCGCCCAGAGTATTCACAAAGTGCCTGGCGGTAGTTGCAGCGTCACTACGCAGATTGGGAGTGCATGTGTTCCCTTATCTCGTTGATGGGCTGGTGAAGAGCACCTCGAAGGCAGGCGCTCAGCAGTCCATGCGAATGACTATTCAGATGCTTAGAACTACTGGGGTTCGTATTCAATTACCCCAAGTCCATCTCACTCCAGTGCAAAAGTTGGAATTCATTGGAGCCCTGTTGAACACGAAGACAGTTCGAGCTTATCTTCCTGAGAGAAGGGCAGATAACTTCCTGTCCCTAGTGTCCACAGTTTGAGCATCTCAACAGATCACGGCTTGGCAGATGTTGAGACTTCTGGGGCACATAGCCTCCACAGTTCATGTGACTCCCATAGCACATCTACACATGAGATTGACTCAATGGACCCTAGCTTCCCAGTGGTATCAAGCTGCAGTGAGTCTACAGGATGTAATCCAACTGTCCTCTGACTTCCGGAATTCTCTGCAGTGGTGGGCGATTCGATCCAGTCTAACCTTGGGGCGTCCATTCCAAATTCCTCAGCCACAAAAAGTGCTGATGACGGATGCATCCCTCCTGGGTGGGGAGCTCATGTAGTTGGGCTTCACACTCAAGGAGCCTGATCCTTTCAGGAAACAGGTCCTTCAGATCAATCTCCTGGAATTGCAAGCGATCTGGAACACTCTAAAGGCTTTCAGAGACCGGCTGTTCAACCAAATCATATTGATTCAGACAGACAATCAGGTTGCCATGTATTACACCAACAAGCAGGGGGGCACCGGATCTCGCCCTCTGTATCAGGAGGCCGTCCAGATGTGGCTTTGGGCGTGCCATCATGGCATGTTTCTGCAGGCATAAACAGTCTGGCTGACAGGCTGAGCACAATAATGCAACCTCACGAGTGGTCACTGAACATGGGAGTAATCCGCAAGATCTTCCGAGCGTGGGGCACCCCCCTCAGTGGATCTTTTTGCCACTCAGATCAATCACAAGGTCCCTCAGTTCTGTTCCAGGCTTCAAGCACATGAGACTAGCGTCAGATGCCTTTCTGCTACATTGGGGAACAGGCCTTCTATATGCGTACCCTCCCATACCTCTAGAAGGGAAGACTTTGCTGAAACTCATGCAAGACTGCGGAACCATGATTCTGATTGCGCCCTTCTGACCGCGTCAGATTTGGTTCCCTCTTCTTCTGGAGTTGTCCTCTGAGAAACCGTGGAGATTGGAGTGTTTTCCAACCCTCATCACCCAGAACGAGGGGTCTCTTCTGCATCCCAACCTCCAGTCTCTGGCTTTCACGGCCTGGATGTTGAGAGCTTACAATTCGCCTCCTTGGGTCTTTCAGAGGGTGTCTCCCGTGTCTTGCTTCAGGAAAGGTTCTACGAAGAGGTTCAAATGGAGGAGGTTTGCCGTCTGGTGTGATAGCAAGGCCCTAGATCCTCTTTCTTGTCCTACACAGACCCTGCTTTGAATACCTTCTACACTTGTCAGAGTCTGGTCTCAAGACCAACTCCGTAAGAGTTCACCTTAGTGCAATTAGTGCTAATCTACTTCCTTCCCTTAATTCACCATGTATGGACCACTCCCAACATAAACAACAATCTTCCCACAACACACAAAAACCACAGACAACCCAATAACAGCTCAACAAACCAAAAGAATAACAACCAACTAAAATTAAAACAAATACATACGGAAATAACCAACAAAAAGAGAAGAAAGAACACAACAAAACCAGATACCAAGAAACCAGGCAAATAAGAATCAACACAACCAAATCCCAAACGGAACCCTACCGACAATCCAAATGGGATACATAAACGCCAGATCAGTGGTAAATAAAACGGACTATAACAGATTGGATCACCACAGACAATCTGGACCTCCTATTCATCACTGAAACCTGGATTCATGACCTTAAAGACCCCATAATCTTAGATATATGTCCTCCGAGATACAAAATTACCCACTGGACAAGAAACGAAAAAGAGGAGGAGGAATAGCAATAATATACAAATCTGAGTTTACCATCACAACAATAACCGAATCTATTCTACCGAAACTTGAAATCGTTTTGGTAAGAATTAATCATTGAAAACCTGCAAGAACACCTTACCGCAGTCTTGCTCTATAGACCGCCAGGCAACTGGCAAGAATCCCAAACATACCTCATGGACTTTATCTCGAACATTTGTGTCTCCAGCTCAAATCTCATCATAATAGGAGATATCAATCTACACCTTGAAGATCTCAACTCAACCAGTACCCAAGAATGCGAAGAGTTCTTACAATTATGGGACCTTCATAGGACACACATGCAACCAACCCCACATCAAAGGACACACTGTAGACATCATCACACACAATTTTGACCTTGATACAGACACAAAATGGACACCCGTACCATGGTCAGACCACTATAAAGCAACATCTCCCTCCAATGGCGAACAAAAGGACCACCGAATAAACAAGAACTGAAAACTTACACCACGAGAGGAAAAATAGATCCGGTAATATTTTGGCAACAGATTTACCACAATGAATGGACAATAAAAACAGATACAATCCAATTCCTCTTAGAATGGGACGACAGATGCAGATCCATATTAGACAATATTGCTCCAACCCAAACAAGAACCTCACACAGAAAGAATTCAACACCATGAAGAGTTGAAAAAACTCAAAACACAAGTCAGAAGGTTAGAACGAGCTTGGAATAAAAAGAAAGACACCACACTTAACGCCTGGAAACAACTTCAAAGAAAATACAAATACACCATAAGACAACCCAAAAGACTACATTACAAAACCATAATCGGACCAAATTACAAGGACACACACAAACTTTTCCAACTCGTGAACTATTAGATATCACACCAGTCACAACCAGCAGCAAAGACACTCCTGGAGCAGACAATCTCGCGAGATACTTCAATGAAAAATCGTACAACTACGACTTAAAATACCTGTCAGTACCATCGACTATGCTGAACTCCTTAACTTGCCTAGACCCAGTTCCCTGGCATTCACCCAGCGGACAGGACTTGGACTAACTTCGAGATATTATCAGAGAACATCATCTCCAAACACTCAAAAGATTTGCCAAATCTCACTGCAAACTAGATATATGCCCAAACAACGTGATTACATCTGCTCCTCAACAATTCATAAACGACATAACGAAACACCTGAATTACATGCTACAAAATGGACTCTTCCCGAAGGAAAAAGGAAACATTTTACTGGCCCCCCCCCCCCCCCCCCCATGCCCAAAGACGCAAAGAAAAGTGCTGGTGAACTAAACTACAGACCAGTAGCATCCATTCCCTTAATAACCAAATTAACGGAAGAGTTGGTGACCAAACAACTTACAAACTATTTATATAAATTCTCAATACTTCACAATTCCCAGTCAGGATTTCGGTGTAACCACAGTACCGAAACAGTATTAGTCACTCTCATGACTAAATTCAAACAAACGATTGCAACTGGTAAGAACATACTACTTTTACAATTTGACATGTCAAGAGCTTTCGACATGGTTGACCATGGAATTTTATTACACATCCTTGAACACTTTGGAATCGGAGGCAACGTCCTCAATTGGTTCAAGGGATTCCTAACCACAAGATCATACCAAGTGACATCTAACTCGACTATTTCAGCCGCATGGGTACCTGAATGCGGAGTACCACAAGGATCCCCCCTCTCGCCGACTCTATTCAACTTAATGATGATACCCTTGGCAAAATTACTATCAAATCAAAACCTTAATCCATACATATATGCAGACGACGTAACGATCTACATCCCATTCAAACAAGACCTAAAAGAAATTTCCAATGACATCAACCAAAGTCTCCATATCATGCATTCTTGGGCGGAACGCATTTCAGCTGAAACTCAATGCAGAAAAAACCCAGTGCCTAATAGTCACCTCTCAACACAACAAGAAAGAATTCACCGCCATTAACACACCAACTCTAAACCTTCCTATTTCAGAAACCCTAAAAAATTCTTGGAGTCACCATTGATCAACACCTAACACTAGAGAACCACGTGAAAAACACAACCAAGAAGATGTTCCACTCAATGTGGAAATTAAAAAGAATAAGACCTTTCTTCCCAAGGAGTGTTTTCCGCAACCTGGTACAATCAATGGTGCTCAGCCATTTAGACTATTGTAACGCACTATATGCCGGCTGCAAAGAACAAATAATCAAGAAACTTCAAACAGCCCAGAACACTGCAGCTAGACTCATATTTGGCAAAACAAAATTTGAAAGTGCTAAGCCCTTACGAGAAAAATTACACTGGCTCCCACTTAAGGAACGCATCACGTTGAAAATATCCTCACTAGTTCACAAAATTATCCATGGTGACGCACCAGCTTACATGTCAGACCTGATAGATCTACCACCTAGGAATGCCAAAAGATTATCCTGCACATTCCTTGATTTGCACTTCCCCAACTGCAAAGGTATGAAATACAAACTAATGCATGCGTCAAGCTTTGCCTACCTGAGCACACAATTATGGAACGCATTGCCGCGCAGCTTGAAATCAATCTACGAAAGAACGAACTTCCGCATACTACTGAAGACCCATCTCTTTATTAAAGCGTACCACAAAGATCAACCAATGTGAATATGCACAACTCGCCCATTTATATTCAGAACTGGGTTTCATAATATCTGCTTGTATACTATTACTTTGTTTTATTATCATCATGCTGACCAAAATCCTTCTGTTATACTAAATGTTTATTTTCTAGCATTCTTCCACTACTCATGATGTATTGTAAGCCACTTTGAGCCTGCAAAGAGGTGGGAAAAGGTGGGATACAAATGCAACAAATAATAATAATTATCATCGCCATGTAGAGGGTAAGCCTATCTCTGGACAGCCTTTAGTTGTTCTTTTCATGAGAGGTTTGCTTTTGTCAAAGCCCCCTGTCAAACCTCCACCAATGTCATGGGATCTCAACGTCGTTCTCACCCAGCTGATGAAGCTCCTTTTGAGTCACTGAATTCCTGCTATCTGAAGTACTTGACCTGAAAGGTCATTTTCTTGGTGGATGTTAACTTCAGCTCATAGGGTCAGTGAGCTTCAGGCCTTGGTAGTGCTTGCACCTTATATCAGGTTTCATCACAACAGAGTAGTCCTCCGCACACACCCTAAGTTCCTGCCGAAGGTGGTGTCAGACTTCCATCTGAACTAGTCAATTGTCTTGCCAACATTCTTCCCGTCCGCATACCCGCTCTGGCGAAAGCAGTTTCCATACGTTGGACTGCAAGAGAGCATTGACCTTTTACGTGGAGCAGACAAAGCCCTTCAGACAGTCCGCCCAGTTGTTTGTTTTTTTCGATCCCAACAGGAGAGGAGTCGCCATCAGAAAATGCACAATCTCCAATTGGCTAGCAGATTGCATTTCCTAAACTTATGCCCAACCTGGGCTGCTGGGCTGTCTTTAGAGGGGTCATGTCATGGCTCATAATGTTAGAGCCATGGCTGCGTCAGTGGCTCACTTAAAGTCAGCCTCCATTGAGAAGATAACGTGGTCATCAGTCCACACAGTTCATATCTCACTACTGCCTTCAGGATACCCAACACGACAGTCAGTTTGGGCAGTCAGTGCTGCAGAGTCCTGTTTTGGGTTTAGAATCCAACTTCACCCCACTTGACCCATATTTGTTCTGTTCCAGGCTGCACTCTCAGTTATTTATGGTTTCAGGTCAATCTATGTTATGTCCTCGCTGTTGCGAGGCCCAGTTGACCAATGTTCATTGTTTTGAGTGAGCCTGGGTGCTAGGGATACCCCACATATGAGAACAAGCAGCCTGCTTGCCCTCGGAGAAAGCGAAGATACTTACCTGTAGCATGTATTCTCCGAGGACAGCAGGCTGATTGTTCTCACAAACCTGCCCTCCTCCCCTTTGGAGGAGTTCTTGTTGTTTGTTGCTTCTATGCTTTTTGATTAAACTGAGGAAGCACGCTCACGCAAGGGGCGGGAAGTCGTCTGCGCATGCGTGGTGCATGCAATTCGTGCGCTAGAAGACTCTAGCAAAACTTTGTTTTATTTTGCTGGCAAAATGCCGATTCCTCGGCCGACATGGACATCGACCCACATGTGAGAACAATCAGCCTGCTGTCCTCGGAGAATACCTGCAACAGGTAAGTATCTTCGCTTTTTCCAAATTCAAAGTATTATTGTTTTAATCTACTAAACCCACAATTAATCTGATCCATCTGTAGAGTCTGAAGTCAAGCTGCTTCCAATCTCTTTAGAATTCTGCTACTCCCTATCCCTGGTGGCTCATTTAAGACAAAGTACTATGAACTCATAAAACCTCATTAAATGATAATACAAACTAAAAATCCTATTTGCAATCAAAATGGAAAACAAAACTGACTATACTGTGTGTGCTTGATTTGTACTAACATCCTTATTCTGTCACTTTAAAGTATCTAGGATAGTAAATACTTTAAGATTTCCAGTGCCCTTAAGGCTGAATCCTTCTGTGAAATTAGTACAAGGTATCCATTTGGTCTTAACTAGTTTATAATAATACTCTTCAGTTTATCCCTGGTCTTTCTTTTCTCCACAAGGACATCACACCTAGAACACTTTTCCCCCTTATCCTGGGAATTCCTTGTTAGAAACTTATAAGCTGAAATCCCTTTTTGTTGCTTTTATTGATGCTTCCATTTTCATGGCCTGAATATAAATTGGGACTATCCCAAAGAAACATTAAGGATCCATTAATCATATGTCTCTATTGAGGGATATTATATTTTGTTACAGGTTTACAAGAAACTGGGGCAGACCCATCTAGCCTTGATGAATTTCTCATGGGCGATGGACTTAGACCCCAAAGGCGCCAATAACCAGATTAAAGAAGCCATTGATAAACGCTACCTACCGGATGACGAAGAGCCAATAACACAAGAAGAGCAAATTAATGAGTGTTACCCTTATGAATCAGGTTTGTTTTTTCTTAAATGCCAGATCATTTCCTAGTACATGAGCATGTATTACTGGGCAAATTCGGGCAGTGCTTGATTTTGTTCTGACTTTCATCTGTGGAAGATCAAGGTGCGTAATTTGCTGTCTAACCTGACATGACCAAAGTCTTGTCCTGTATTAGAAAATGCCCCATGGCTCAGCACAGCTGTTTACCTGCTCAGAGGTGACCATACTGAATGCACTGTAAACTAACCATGAAGGATGGTGGAAGATGAAGATACTGCTTCCACAGTGCTAGCCTACCCCTGCTAGGTCCTAGCTCCCTGATGGCGAACCTATGACACGCGTGTCAGCACTGACACGCGTAGCCATTTTGATGGCACGCAGCGCCGCCGCAGTGTGGTCTGCCCTCCCTCCTCGCTCCCGGAAACTAACCTTAAAGCCTCCTTTCACGTCGCAGCAAGCAGCAGCAGGGCAGGCCACTCCTTCCTTCCGTGTCCTGCCCTCGCCTGACGTAACGTCCGCGAGGGCGGGGCACAGAAGGAAGGAGGAGAGGTCTGCCCTGCTGCTGCTTGCTGCGACGTGAAAGGTGGCTTTAAGGTTAGTTCCGGGCCCGGTAGCGGGTGGAGGGGGGCCCCAGCAACCTCAGGTAGGCAGCGATCTCGGGTGGGGGGGGGCCCGGGGGCGGTCCTAGTAGCAGTGATTTTTCTCGAAGTGACACACCACCCGAGTTATGCTCGTTTTTTTGGCGAATTTTGACACACCAAACTGAAAAGGTTGCCCATCACTGTCCTAGCTGGTACTACCACTACTGACATCGGAATCAGCTTTATTCAGTTCTATTTTTTTTTTTTAAATTATCATCTTTATTAACATGCCATCATTTACAAACAAGGTCGCTGTATCATCGCATCAACTGTATAAACATCATACCTAACGTTTAGCAAACCATATTGAAACCGCAATGACAAATTTAAATTTTTTCCCTACTTATCCCCCATCCCCCGAACACACCCCCCCCTCAAAAATTCAAGATTCTACTGCGGGCAAATGGGGTAAGCGAGTCCCAGAAGGGGGCCCAAGTTGCACAAAAGGAGTCTCCTTGTTTAGAAGATAAATCCTTTATGCCCCTTTTTTCCAAGGAACACATCTGAATCAGTGCCGAATGCCATTGAGCCACAGTGGGGTATTCCTCGCTTCTCCATAACAACAAGATTGTCCTCTTCCCCATGAGCACCACACGTTGCAGGAAAGCTTTCATTTTTGCTGGCATGCGCTCCCTGCTAGAGAAACAATCAAATAATTGACCTGGAGTGGGCCTCCAGTCCGTATGCCCAACACGCAGATACCTGTGCGGCCACATCTTTCCAGAATTGCTACACTCCAGGACACAACCAGAACATGTGGACCCCCCCCCCCCCCCCCGGTCCTTGCATTTGAGACAGGTATCATCCTCCTTCAGCGTTGCCTTCCATGCTCTGTGAGGAGAAATGTAAAGCCTCAGTATGAATTTGATCTGAATCTCTTGCCAAACCACGTGTTCTGTGAGCTTAGAAGCAGTTAATAGTTGCCTCCTCAATTTGTCCATGTGAAGTTTGATTCCCAATTCTGTGCTCCATTGCACTGCCACTGTCGGAAAAAATCAAAATCTTGTGTGGAGTCTCTAAGGTGAGAGTGAAAATATCGCAGTGGAACCCGCAATTGAGCGTCCAGACCCAGCATTGCATTGAAGCTCTCCCAAACCTCTGCTGTTAAAGAGTGCTTCTGCAGCAATTTAACATAATGGCTCAGCTGGTGATAAGTGAAGACATCTTTGTTTTCGTGTGAAATTCTGAGCATATATCATTCAAAGTTTTCATCTCCCACTGCTCTGTTAAGATATGATATAAATAGTGGATACCTCGGGATGCCCAATCCTGGAAAGTCGCCGAGGAGCTACCCACTGGGAAATCAGGGTTACCTCGAATGAGCAACAGTGGAGAGTTCTTACTATTCAGGGAAAAGAACTTGATTACCCGTTTCCAAGTCTGTCACAAGGGCCTAACAATGTATCCCACGGGACCCAAGTATCACCCCGCCTTCCCCCCCCCCCCCCCCCTGCAGCCAACTCACAAAATGCACGGAACCAAACAATTTTGTTTCCGCTGAAGTACAGGAAAAATGGGATGATGAACGAAACCAATCTGATAAGTGTCTCAGACAGCTGGAAATGGAAAAAACCGCAGGTTTAAGAGTCCCAACCCCCCCCCCCCCCCCTTTGCCCGGGGAAGCTGTGCCCTCATTATACTCATGCAAGCCCTCCTCCCTTGCCAAAGAAACCAGTTTATCTTCCTATGCAACCACTTTTCATCTTTATGAAGCAAATATAGGGGCAGCACTTGAAATGTATATATCCAGGTTGGGAAGAGCAGCATATTATACAGTGCTACGCGCCCCAGAAGAGACAGCGGCAGGGCCTGCCAACCCCTCATTGTTTCTGCCACCCTAATCTTCAATGGGCCTACATTTAAAGAGTACAAGGCAGCTAAATTAATGGGGATCTTAACCCCTAAATATGTAATGTAATCAGAAGCCCATTTCAAAGGGAACTTGCCCTCCCGCTGATCTATCATCTCTAGCTGGCTAGGCAGTGCCATAGATTTTTGCAAGTTAAGCTTAAATCCCGAGTGAAAACCGAACTTATCCACTACAGACAGCAGTCTAGACAGCGAGGCCTGGGGCGAGGTTAAAGTTAACAAGAGGTCGTCCGCGTAAGCCAGTACTTTCACCGGTTGCGAGGGGAGTTCCACACCCACGATGGCTGGATCCTTCATAATGGTACGCAATAAGGGTTCTAGGTATAAAAGAAACAGCAGTGGCGAGAGTGGACACCCCTGTCTGGTTCCTACCTGTATTTCAAAAGGTAGGGAGATTAGCGAGTTAATTAGCAACCGCGCAGAGGGACCTGTGTAGAGGGCCACAATTGCTTGATAAAACCATCTTCCCACGCCCACAAATTCCAATACTTTGAAAAGATATCCCCAGTGTACTTTGTCGAATGCTTTTTCAGCATCTAAACTAACCAGGAGCAAAGATGTTTTGGTTGTTTGGCACTGGGCGATTGATAATACGATTTTATGAACGTTTAAAGTAGAATGCCTACCCTTTACAAAACCCACTTGGTAGTCCCCCATCAAACCTGGCAGATAAGATGCCAATCGTACTGCCAGGACCCGGGCCAGGATCTTGAGATCAACGTTTAAAAGGGAGATGGGCCTATAAGATGTTACCTGTTCTCTTGGCTTCCCAGGCTTAGGGATCAGTGTTATTAATGCTGTATTTACTTTCTGTGGAAAAGAACCTTGTTGCACCACTTCCTCATAAAACTCTATTAGATGACCACAAAACTTTGGAGGTAAGATCTTATAATATTCATTGCAGAGCCCGTCGGGTCCCGGCGCCGACCCGAATGGGAGAGCTTTAACCACTCCCTGAATTTCTTGCACTGTAAGCGGTTGAGACAAACGCTCTTGGGCTAAGGGAGGCAACCTGGGAAGACCTGCGTCCTCAAGGTAATCTGCTACCAAGGGGCCGTCCCCTTGCCCCTCCCTGGAGAAGAGTTTAGTAAAATACTCATGAAGAATTTGGGAGATCCCCTCGGGTAGATATCTTCTTCCCACCTTTGTCTAAAATCTCAGGAATTAAGTGTCGTGCTACACGATGTCATGCGATATTTGCTAGTAGTTTACCTGGTTTGTTCCCAAACCTCTGAAAATTCAGTCTCTGAAACATTAAATGCTTTTTCGTGTGCTCATGTATTAGTGTTCAGCGCCGCTAGCATAGCAGACAGATTATCCTGATTTTGTTGGGATGGATGATGAATACATAAGTGTTTCGCTCTTCTATATTCCCTCTCTAGGTGTAATATGCCCGCCGACTGCTTTTTTGCCTGCACACACGTGTATGCAATGATCCCCCCCAACCCCCCCCCCCCCCCCCCCCCCCCGCGTAGCACAGCCGTTGTTTCCCATAGCGTGATGGGGGGAATCGCAAGAACTTTCATTTTCCGCTATGTACTGGTCCCATAATGTGGTCAGATGTTCCCTAAATGTGACATCTTTATAGAGATAAGTAATGCCATACTGGGAAAAGACGAAGGGTCCATCGAGCCCAGCATCCTGTCCACGACAGCGGCCAATCCAGGCCAAGGGCACCTGGCAAGCTTCCCAAACGTACAAAAGTTCTATACAGCGCTACTTGGACTGGAATTGAAGGCTCGGTCAACAGCTTCGCTTGGACTGGAATCAGAGGGTTAAGTGGGAGCGCCACTTGACCTGGGATTGGAGGGCCGGTTAGAAGCGCTTCTCGGACAGGAATCAGAGCTTGGCTGGAACAGGAACTTAGCCTGGGCTCAGCGGTTTGGCCGGGGCTGGAACTTGGCTTGAACTCCGGAGCAATTCGGCTGAGAGCGTCCCTTAGGATGGACTGATTGTACGCCTGGACCTCAGGATTCGCAAGATGCTTTCTTTCAATGGCAGCTTCCCGAGTCTCCCGCAGAGTGGGGTCGAAGAGAAGCAGGTGGCGATATTTCCAAAGTGGGGTCCTAGGATCAATGGCCGAAACAGGGATTTCCACGAGCCCAAGCTGCCTGATAGGCTTCCTCTCTGCTGAAGCTTCAGGCAGTTTCTTCATGAGTGGATCAGCCAAACGTTTCCCACAACATTCCTCCAGAGTCATGAAAAGATCAGGAACAATAATAGAGCCAGAACCGAACTTCACCAGGGAAACAAGGGCAGAAGTTCTAGGCCAGAGGCCTAGCAGATAGGGTGATCCTGCCAAGCTCATGGCCTTTGCATTCTGTCACGTTTTCAAAACTGGAAACTAGGTTTGTGAGCCCTTGGGCCACTGCCGAGGAGCGGCAGTGGCAGGCAAAACCACCGCACACCAGAGACTAGGCAAATCTCAGGCAAGCAGTTAGGCTTCACCTGCACTTGGCCACTTTTCACCCAGAGTTGAGCTCTGGGCTTCGGGTGGCCGGCAGGACTTGCTGGTCAGGGCAGGACTGGATATCAGCAAGGCAGCACAGGGACTGTGAGGGTCAGAGGGGAGAGGGAGGAACAAGGGCAGCAAGGCAGGAGACTGGGCAAGGAAGAGCAAGCTAAAGGGCAGAACAGAAAGCTGCAGAACAGCCACTAAACCGGGAACAAACACTGACTAACAAGACACAGAACTAAGAGCTGCAAGCAGCCCCAAAGCCAGAACACAGACAAACAGAAACTAAACACAGAATTACAAACAAGAAACCAGGCAAGGAAAGCAAGCAAAACCTAAAGTAAACACAGACTAACTAGAAACAGGCAAGAATCTCAGGCAAACACTGGACTAGCAGAAGTGCAACAAGCACCAACATACCAGGGCCTTAGACGCAAGGCAAAGGCAGAGAGGTTCCAAATGGCTAATAAGCCCAGCAGGCAGCTGAGACTCAGGTGCAACAGTCACCAGGCAACTAAGGATCGGGCAGCCTGGCAGATCCGAACTAGACTGAGCTGAAATCTGGAACGGGTGACAGCACACCGACAATCTAATA
This sequence comes from Microcaecilia unicolor, assembly GCF_901765095.1. NCBI lineage: Eukaryota > Metazoa > Chordata > Amphibia > Gymnophiona > Siphonopidae > Microcaecilia > Microcaecilia unicolor. The sequence continues at coordinate 92,777,368 of NC_044042.1, forward strand.
CAGCCAGCACACAGAGACAGAACTAACTCACAAAGAACAGACAGAAGCCAGCTCAGAAGCTGACCCCAGGAAATAAGGTGAGTCTGAGAGGGGTCACGGCCACAGACGTGACAATAGTCTATCCTGGACCAAGTTTTGTGTGCTTTGGAGAGATGTGTATAATCGCGAGTGGTGGGATTGAAAAGTCTCCAAACATCCATTAGGCTTAAGGTCTTACTCATATGTGGAAGGCCCTGCCACACACCTGTGCCAGCGCTGGGTCTACCACCTGACCTGTCCATGCTAAAATCCATTACCTGGTTAAAATATTCAGTTCTATTTTAAATAAGCAGACTAGACATTAGATTGCAAGAATTGTTTTGTGGAAATTTTATATGTTTAGTGGGAGATGGTTTTGTTACAATGCTTGTTTTCAACAGCCAAAATGCAATTATGCTTTCACATATGAGTGCTGGATGTGGTGTACTTAAATTTCTTCAAAGCTTTTGATGCAGTTCCACATAGGTGACTGGAAGGTGTTGGTCTAGAATTTGGTAGCTAAGATTTAATGTTAAAATGCAGAACCATGCATAGGGACTGCAGCAACCTGAGGAAGCGTTACAGTATAGGGAGTGGAGTATTTCTGTGCATGAAAGAAGAAAAGAATCTGAATGTGACTGTATCTGATAATCTTAAGGTGGCCAAATAGGTAGAATGGGATGGCAAGAGCCAGAAGGGATGCTTGGGTCATAGGCAGAAGAATGGCAAGCAGGAAATATGAGGTGATACTGCCTTTGTGTAAGTCAGGTCTCTGGTGAGACAACATTTGGACTACTATGTACTGTTCTGGAGACCATACGCACAAAAATATTTCCCTATTGAACCCCGAGACCAGTCCAGATTCAATGGGTTATGCCAGCAGATAAAGGGCACCATACAGCACCTGTTCACTGGTATTCTCCAGCAGTGAAAACCAGGTGCTGTGGATTTCACATTTTAGACTTTGCATTCTGCACACAGGATAGTTCTTGGACCTCAAAGAAGCTCACCTAAACATCCCAATCTGAAAAGCTAGAATCTTGCAAAGGACATGATCCTGATGCCCCAAGATAGGTAGTGCTGATGACAGATGCAAGTCTGAGCAACTGGGGAGCACACCATCAAGAGCAAGTATTTCAGAGATCAAGGTCGTTAACTGAATTGTCCTGATTCATCAACTGATTGTAAACCAAAGCCATACAAGAAGGTATGCAGGCATTCTATTCCCTTGACCAGTCAGCCAAAGAAGTGTGGAGGGTCTGAGCCAAGGAGATTGACAGGAGACGGTGTCAAATGACGAGGCTGAAGCCATCTACACCCAAGGAGACTTAAATACTTCCCTACGCAATAGCTGCCACCTACTGACTTCAGGCCAGATAAGGGGCCAAGCATACTCCCACCATCTCCTATCAAACCTTCTTGGTCTGAGCCACCCTCCTTTGGGTTTGGCCCTTGGCCTCTGCTAGGTCGGGTATTTCAAAAAATAACTTCTCATCCCAGACTGGTCTGTCTTGTCATGCGGGACTAGCCCTTATATGCCTCAAGATGGGGGAAGGCTTGTGGCTCTCCTGTGGGAGGAATCTATTAATACAGGGTCTTGCAATGGATGTTTCATTTTTGTCTTATGACTTGGCCCTTGAAAGGTCACACTTGAGGTGAATAGGCTATGGCAGGGGTTCTCAACCCAGTCCTTGGGACACACCTTGCCAGTCACATGTTCTGGATATCCACAATCAATATGCATAGAATGTAGGTAGGGCATTCAAGTCTGTCTTATTCATATTCATTGTGGCTATCCAGAACATGTGACTGGCAAGGTGTGTCCCAAGGACTGGGTTGAGAACCCCTGGTCTATGCAGATGAGGTGGTTATAAAATTGCTTCCTATCAGTTTTGTTGTAGTTCCTTTCCTTTTCTGTTTGTTTTAATTATTGTAAACCACCGAGACCTGCCAGTTAGCCAAGGCAGAATAGCAAATATTTAATAAACTATAAAACTCCTTAGTGTATACCAGAATTGGGGTTTTTGAGTTGTGGTATGCAAAATGGGCATACTTGTCATTACTGGGTTTCAGTGTCGCCCATTCTATCCTCTTACAGGAAGGCTTAAATGCTTGGCTCTAGAGTTCTTGAGTCCAGGTTTCTGTGCTTGTGTGTGTTAGGAGCTATCTGAGGGAGCACCTTTAGCTTCACATCCAGATATAGTTTGTTTCTTGGAGTGTTGCATTTAATGTCACCAGTTCCTTCGACCTATCTGACATGGAATCTCAATTATAGTTTTTCGAGCCCTAGATTCTCTGCCCTATGACCCATTTAAAAAGGCATCCTTTATGCTGAAGAGAACCTTTTTTTAATGGCCATTGTTCAACGAGACAGATTTTAGAGTTGCAAACCCTTTCCTGCTGGGAACCTTATGTTTTACGGAGGTTGGTGTTTCCATTTGTACTGTTCGTCCCTTTCTGCTTTTCATGTCAATCAGTTGGTAGTGTTGCCTTCCTTCAGGTAGAAGGATTGTCGGGAGGTGTTTGGCCTCTTCTGCCTTCTGGACATGTGTAGAATCCTCAGACATTACTTGGAAATAAATGCTTTTTGGAAGTGATTGATTTTTGATTCTTTTTGAAGGAAACAAGAAAGGAGTGGCCACTTCAAAAGCTACTGTTGTGCATTGGTTTAAAGAAACCATTTCTTCAGCTTATATTTTCCAGGGTTGAGTACCACCTAAGACCCCCAAGGCTCATTCAGCTAGAAGAATGGCAGCTTCATGGGTTGAGTTGCATAGGGGCTTGCCGGTCAGCATTACATTATATTTTATACTTTTATACCACAGTGACCCCTAGGAGTTCTATTTGGTTTACAGAATCTAAAGAAGCAGGGCAAACTCCCAGGAATACTCCCAAGTGTCCAAAATACAATCAGAATCATTTTAAAATCATAAAAATAGGTTTTGATAGCTTTCTTAAATGAAGAATATTGTAAAATTTGCCGAATTTTTAATGGCAGTGAATTCCACCAGTGTGGTGATTGATAAAAAGAAATGTTCTATTAAACAGGGTTTGATATTTCACACCCTTTGGACTAGGGCATTGTAATAGCAAAGATAGTCTACATCCTGGTATTGAAAGATGGATTGGGTTCCCTAAATATTCAGGGGCATATCCATGAATTATTGAAAAGGTCATTGAACAGAGTTTGAACATTATACGAGACCTAACTGGAAGCCAGTTAAGCTCTGTCAAAAGTGGGGAGACAGACACATAATTAGATGATCAAAAGATAAGGCGTTCTGCGGTGTTCTGTAGTGTTTGAACTCTTCTTAGAAGACCCTCATTTAATCCAACATACAAAGCATTTCAGTAGTCCAAATGTGATAGAACTAAAGATTGTACCAGCAGCCTATAAGCTGACTGGTTGAAGACCTAGTCCTTCTTAATTTCCACAGAGAGTTTAAAAAAAAAAAAGCTTTATCAACAAATTGATTTGGGATTCAAATGTTAAATTCTTGTCAAACGCCTCCCAGTATCTTTAGCTATTTTTCTATTTGGTACGAGATGCCATTTATCATGATAGAAGTTCAAACAGTTTGTAGGGAATTCCCAATACTAGAAATTTAGTTTTATCACTATTAAGCTTCAGTTTAAAAGCTGTTGCCCATTTTGAGACAATGTTAAAACCCTCCTCTATTAACTGGAGATGGAGAGTAGTAAAAAACCAAAAGGTAAAATAATAGTGATGTCATCTGTTTAGTTTATTTAATCTTGATAGGTACATCAGAGCAGTTTATGATTTAATAAAATCACCAATCAATGGAAAAGGAACTACAACTTAAATAGGAAAGTGGAAACCAAAAGAAAATAGAAAAGGAAAGAAGAAATCAGAAGAAAGTAAAAGTAAAAAAGGGACATGTAAATCACCAGAGACCCACTGCATGAAGACATCACTACTTGAGACTGGAAGAAAAGGCCATTATAAATAATCATATCATATATATCATATTTGGAAGAACGAAAGTGCTAAGCCCTTATGAGAAAAACTACATTGGCTCCCAATCAAAGAGCGAATCGCGTTCAAAATCTGCACCCTGGTTCATAAAATTATTCATGGCGAGGCCCCAGCCTACATGACAGACATTATAGACCTCCAACCAGGAACACAAAAAGATCAGCACGCTCATACCTAAATCTCCACTTCCCAAGCTGCAAAGGACTAAAATATAAAACATATGCATCCAGCTTCTCTTATATAAGCACGCAACTATGGAATGCACTTCCAAACGTCACGAAAGCAATGCACTACCTAAATCGTTAAAAACCACCCTGTTCACAAAGGCCTACCAGAAAGAACCAACCTAAACTCCTGAACTCTGCAACACAATTGAAACTCTTACCAGAACTGGACAAAATCTAACTCTCTCTCCTTGATCACTTAAAATACTCTATCATCTATGAACATCAACACTAGACCATTCTGTATTTCTCTTACTGGAATTGGCGATCACCATCACGGTACTATGTAAGCCACATTGAGCCTGCAAATAGGTGGGAAAATGTGGGATACAAATGCAACAAATAAATGGGTTTTCAAGGCAACCTTGAAATTAGAATATGACTGTTCACTATGGAGTGCAAATGGTAACACATTCCAAGGAGTTGGGCTCAAAAGAGAAAAAAAGCTGAATTTTGGGTGGTTTTGAAGCCTAATGCAAGAAACTGCAGGAATAGATAACTGATTCTGAGAGGATGAGCGCAAAACACGTGAAGGGCAATAGGAAATACAAAAGAAGATGAGTATGATGGAATCTGAGGATCAGGATCTTATAGTGTACATTTTATATAAGAGGCAGCCAATGATGTTGTTTAAGGGCTATAAATATATATATGTGTTTGTGTGTGTATGTATGTATTGTACCATGTATGTCAGTTTGAATCACCAGTTGGGCCATCAGCAAAGTAAACAATATGGGTGATGGGGCGAACCCTGCAGAACGCCACACCCGGGTACCCATTCAAAGGAACAGCGTAGGTTTTCTTTTTTAACTTAATATGATCTACTCTTTAGAAAACCTGTTAGCCATCTCCATACTGAGCCTACAATACCATAATGTGTTAGCAAATTCAGCAAGGTTTCATGATCTCTCGATGCAGCGTACATGTCAAACTGCATTATAAGCACCCTGCATCCCATAGAATCCTAATAAATATCTATTCTAGCTTCTGAATATAGGGAGGATAATAGGGTCTCGGTGCTAAAAGATTTTCTAAACCCTGATAGTGATGAAGGGAGAATGTCAAGAATTGTAGAACTGCAGCATGGTCTACCTTGCATAATTTAAGCACTATAGGCTAGTTGCCTTTACCAGAGAAAATATAGCTTTTTGGTACAGAGGTAGAGTGGCAGTTTTAAGATCCTGCCCAGTTTAAGGGGTGCTTTGTTACATCCCATTGGTTCTAAACTGGCCTAAGAAAATAAGGAAAAACTTGGTCTTACCACCTAATATTTTTTCCTTTTGAGTTCTTCAGACCAGTTTAGAGTCCTACCCTAATGTATTTTGTGGTCCAGGATGGTGGTAGTGGTTGTTTTCTGGTTGGATACCCTGGATTTCTCCCCTTCCCTAGAGATTTAGGAATAGAAAAAAAAAAACCCAACCTATTACAGAAATACTAGTAAGCAGCTTTTGCATGGTGCCCTTTGAAGAGGAGGCTCCTAAGTCATTGTTTATCTCTGCTGGTTAACAGGCTTAACCCATTGCTTCTGCCCTGGACTGGATCAAAAGTTTCCATAAATAAGATGAACTTGGTCCAAAGAACAGCTATTAAAATGGTCTTAGTCATAAAACATATGAGAACAGACTTAAAGATTTCAATATGTATACTTTGGAAGAAAGGCAGGAGGAGCTAGATATGATAGACATTTAAATACCTCTGTAGCATAAATGCGCTGGAGGCAGGCATCTTTCAGTCAAAAAGCTCTGGAACAAGGGGGCATAGGATGAAGGTTAAAAGGGAATATGCAGATGTAATGTAAGGGAATATGGGCCAGATGCACAAAGCTTACTTTGCTATTAACGTTTGCTTTAGACTGGTTTTAGCCAGTCTAAAGCAAACATTTACGTAGCTAGTAATGCACAAAAGGGATTTCTGTGGCTCTACCATGTGCCGTTAGCAGCCACCAAGAGTCCCATATAAATGTATTACAATGAGCTCATTCGTAATCTAATGTGTATTTTACCAGCAAATTTTACAGTTGCTTTGGATCTATCGGAAAGGAGAGCACAAGCAGGAAGCTATAAAAGCTGCCTACTTGTGCTTCCCCCCCCCCCCCCCCCTCGCATCTTGTTATTTCCCTGGTAGTCAAGTGGACCCTGACCCCTTAATCTTTTTTTAAACTTTCCCTGGTGATCCAGTGGACCAAGACCGCCCCCCCCCCCCCCCCCCCCCATGACACCAAAACCTTTTTTTAAAGTCCAGTGGACCAAACCCCTTTCCCTACGCAAGCACACAGCCCCGCCCCTCCCCTCCCTGTACCTTTACAACAAAGTGGAGGCAGGAGGGCGGGAGCAATGGCTCCTGCCTTGGGCCCACCCGGAACAAAATGGCGGCGCCCAGGCCCTGCCCAGTACATTCTGGGATGCATTGGACAGGGCTAAACACCATATAAGGTAGTGGAGATGAAGCACAATCTGAGATAGGAAAAGATTATGAAGTTTTACATGCTGTGGATGGGCATACTGTGTAGGCCATATGGTCTATATTTGCCATCTTTTTCTATGTTTAAAGCAATAATATTTTGAATAAACATTTTTATTTTAGCTTTTAGTGACATTTAAAACCAACATGTACTGAATGCTATAAAAAGCTTCACTTCAATTTTGAGGATTATTTTAAAAATTTCTAGTCAACTATATCTAAAATTCTAAGTGGACTAAAATAAAACCCTGAAATTATAAATACACATTACAATTACAACAACAAATACAATAAAACAACAAAATAAAGCTACCGTTTTAAAACCTTTCCTGTCACTTGTAGTACAATTGATCTCATATTGTAAGTAGAAGAATATGAATGGAGATTTGTATTTTGATCACTTCAGAAATAGTTCAGTAACGTTTTGCTTGCATTTTCAGTACCCTGTGGAGGACTTGGGTCCTTCTTTTCTCTCATTATTTATCTTGGTCTCTGCTTGTTTACAGTGGGGACTGATGAGTCACAGGAGAGCAGCATGACAGATGCAGATGACACACAACTCCATGCAGCAGAGAGTGATGAATTTTAACCCCAGAAAACCAGCTCTGACTGTTTTACCCACCCTCTTTCCTCTCCCATTCCCTGTACTGGGTTTATCACAGCACTGAGCCATTGCATCATTTGTTATCCTCTACACCGCCTTCATCTAGTTTTACATTCACAGCTGAGAAGTAAGGACCTACAGTCCATACTTGCCACCACTGCCTACTTGACTGTATCAGCTGATGTGTGCAAAGAAAGGAGGCTGAATTTCTTTACATCTTTATTGGGAGAGATCTCATAATCAAAATCTTCTGTGGGTTGTTCTGCGTGGAGGTGGGGAATGCTAAAGAATGGAAAATGCATGTTCTTTCGCCAACTGAAATCTTGCACTAAGAATAAACTCCACTTCCCAAGATGACCCAAGCAGATTAGACCTCTGGGTCTGGCTCAAAGCTGCCCTTCCACTTTCAAGGACAGCAGCAGCCTAATACCTATAAAATAAGACATGTAACCAGCAAATGTTAATGGAAAAACTTGTAACAGCTTGAATGCTTATTGCTCCAGAGTGTAAGATCATATATAAATTTAAAAAATAAATCCAGTTTCCCTAAGCCCATCTGATCCACATGCCCAGGTGTCGGACTAGCTGCTTTCACAAAACATAATGGTGAGTCACCCAGCTTTTATTATGCCAAACTTAATTATGTACTTGGTATTCTGGATATTCTTGGTATCCTCTGTATATTCTCTTCTGAGGTGGAAAAATGTAAATGTTCATGTAAAACTGGTAACAAACAAAATGGACACATGGACAATGAAAAATGTAAAATTTTAACTTCTTGCTCCTTTAGAGGAACTACCTGATTGTTTTTTTTAAACAGTTGTTTGAATAAGTTTATTAAAGTGAAGAAAATTCCACTGTGCCAGAAGACTATAGAAAAACAGAGAACTAACACTAAACAGTCAAGTCTTAGTGAAAGCCGAGAAGTTTGCTGACTGACTTTCCATCTGTGTCTGGCATTGTATCCTTTCCTTTATACAAAAATTGTGTACAATGGACTGCAATTAACGTTTTTCTTGGGGATATTTGGTTTTACAATTTTTCATTTTTTTGTTTGCTTTTGAAATATACTTAATTTTTTAAACTTATGTATTTCTTTGTTATCTTGAAATTTAGTAACATGCCGACTTGAGCCTTTTCAAATAACCTTGGAAGGGGATTCTTCACACCTCCCCCTCTTCCCTTCCCCAAAACAGAGAGAGAAGCAAGCATGTTCTCTTCCTATTTATTTTATAGAGCCACTATTCACAAATAATTGCTTTTCACATCCAAATTGAAGTGGTTGGGGCAGTGTTTTAAAGCAGTTAATGCTTTTCTTTACTAGTATTTGTTAAAAGGGTAATTACAATTCTTAAAATATGCTCTAGCCCTGTCACTTGGTGTAAATGAGACCTTTCATTTGCCTCTACATCTCTTAAATTTTGTGGTGATATCAGCACCTTTCACTTTTTTGGATAAATTCTTTGCTAACATACAAATTACTGCTCGGCAAAAGAGTATAGGAAGCTCAAAGTGTGTTCTTCCATTAAGAGTCAGACTGTAGCTCCTGTTTACTTTTGCTGCAGTGACCTAACACCAGAAGGTCTCAACACAAGTTCATTTGGGTGGTGAGGGAACTTACTTGATATGACTGGTATAAGTGTTAGTGCTGTATAGAAGTATAGGTGTTTTATTGGAGCTACTGCTCTTGGAAGGACTGAGGATTGTGTACAAATTAGGCTTATGCTGAAAGTTTACAGGAAAGAATAGTTATCAAAAGAATGACAGTCACAAAGCTAAGCACTTTGTCCCATTCAGTTACATTACCTATTTTTATTATTTAAAGTGGTTTATATCTTTGAGAGATAAATGTCTGTTGTGAGATTTCAGAAGTATTTGTTCTTTCCCCACGATATATCATTTAAAACAATATTTTTCTCCTCAAAAGGGTTAACGGCACTCCTGAGTCTTCATGTGCAGCCACCTATTTAGTTGACATTTGTGTGATTTAGCATTATACATTTCAGTAAGGACACTTGAAATTTGCAGAAAATGTTTTTTAAAACTATGGAGATTTTTTTACAATATTGTGCGCATCTTTTTATGATATTTTTCCTTGTCTGTAGGCAGATGTATGTTCCCAAATGTTTCAGATTTGTCCCTTCTTCAGTTCTTAGCTGTCTAGTGTTAAGTGCTAGGACTCTCCCACACTCTCCCACCCCTGCTCCTACCCAAACAGCACCAAATCACATCCTTCCCCAAAGAAAGAATGGGTATAGGTCATGCATTTAAAATGTGTGCTGGAAATATGATTGAGTCACTGAAACCGCACCCAAGTGACTGCATGTTTCAAGGTAAGTGGCTTAAATTAAAGACAGCAAGTCATTTTGTTTTGTTTTTAAAGAACTGAAAATAAGCTTGACCATTGCTTGATCCCCACCAAGGGGTGGTCAATGCATTGTTTAGTATTTTTCTTATTGACCTTTCATTCCTTTTGCCCAAAGTTTCTAATTATTTGGGTGGTTGTTTTTTTGTTTGTTTGGGGAGGGGGGTTGTCCTCCATATCTGTCTTCCCTTGCTGTCCGTTTTTTTTCCTGCTCCAGCTTAAGGTCTGGTGAAGCAATCCTTCATTACAAAGAAATTGCAGCTAAATGTTTTATGGTGTTTTTTCTCCATTTACTTTAACTGTTTAGTGCCTATAGAATCTTCAAAAAGTTTGATCTCCTGCTTAAATGATGTTCCAGTGGCCCTTGCCTTGAAACAGGTATTGCATGGTGCTGTTACCTAGGACTGTGATCAGCCTACATGCTCTCAGTAAACTCTGTGGAATGGAGGAGAATGTCTTGATGCAAAGAAATAAGTTTTTTTTAGTTCTTTTGTAAATAAACTTACCATAGTTTTGGGGTATGAGTGTCTGCTGTCTCCAGGTCAGGTTCCCTTTTAACAGTTGAAAAAAGTAATTTTCCACTCCATAGTACAGCACCTTAACTTTTGTAACTCAGCCTGTGTTCTTACTTACTGCATCCGGTTAATACAGTATCTTGGTGCTGACATAGGCAAAGGCTTGACGTTGTCCAGTAATATAAAAGGTAGCAGAATAATGCTCATGAGCAGGCTCCTGAACGTAACCCAAAAAATCACCTCTAACACATGAGACTACGTGCTTTCAACAGTTCTGTGTTTTGGGATTTTGTTAAAATCATCTTTCCCCTCAAGGGCCTATGACCTCAGTGATGGTATGGTACCAGTTCTGCAGACAGCATCTTAACTACATTTTACAGTTTCAGAACATACTGCCACCTCAGCGGGCATAAATTGTGGTTGCCATTATCAACAGATTCTGTCTGCTAGATTACTATATGAAACTTTTTTTTGCTTTATTTTCCCAATCCCAACAAAACTTAAGTAATATGGAGATGTGCTGCTGTTGAACATTGAACCAAAATGAAAAACTGAAAGTGGTGTTACTCTCTGAAAGCCACAAGTATCAGGGGACTGCATCAGTCTCTTGCTGCAAACCAGGAGGGGATACCTTTAAAGTGCAACATATAAGTGTGCTATGGATTTATTTTTCATTTGTTCTGTGTTTAGGGGGGGAGTGGAGTTGGAGGGAGAGTTGCATTGAACTGATGTCTGTGTCTTTCCTTACTTATTTTTAGAAACTGTACAGTTGTGGGAAGAAAACGTTTTTCTTCTTCCTGTTAATACATTTGCAATTCATTAAAGGATGTGAAAATGCCAAATAAACTACTTTTAAAGCAGTTATTTATATAAGGGATTGATGACTTGAAGGTTAGGTTGTTTTTGAGAAGCAATGGATTTTCATTGTATCTCATCTTAAGTATGGCTTCTTTATCAAGCTGAAGCATTTATTTGGTTGCTTTTCTTTTCTGTCTTCATATCTTCAATGTGTTTCAATTCTGCCCCTCTACCATATATATGACAGTGCTATCTGCTGGTTTGACAAATGAATGCCAGCCATCTTATGGAGAGTTCTATTGCTAGCTATTGCTGGCTCCTTTCTTCCAGGAGACCTCATTCTGTTTTTCTTCCTTCAGAGTTGTCAAAATTTAGGCCTCTTTCTGTTCATGGCCTGGCTGTTTATATAATGTAGCTGAGGGCTATGTGAAGAGTTACAGTGCACACATAGCAAGTCTTTCACAAGAGGGGATGACGACAGAGCTTGAAAGAGGCCACGGGATTGTGACTGTAGTCTGTTTTCAGGCTTCGGCCTACATTTATCCCTGGGTCTTCTATGATCACAGAAGAGGGTGGGAAAACTCAGGGGGAGATAAGTGCCTACCTTGGTTGTTTTCTATCCCATTTGTGAGGAAAAGTCAGGAAACAAGAAGGCACGTGCTGTTTCATCTCTTGCCAAGAGAATTGCTTACATTTGATTTGGTTAAAATAACGTCTTGGTACCTTATATAAAATAAATTGGAAGACCAAGGGTGTGGTGTAATATACTGAAATTATAGGGCATGGATAAAGTTGCTTGGTCTATGAAGGGACAAGTTCTGAAAGCAAATAAAAACCCTTTGAGGCCAATGTGCAGAACAGTCATGTGAAGTAGCAACATCTGTAAATCCTAGGTAGGGGTGAACCCAGGAAAGCTCTTGTTTTGGTAATTTAATCCAACTTATTTTCATTAGAGCTAGGGTTGGAAATTGACACTATCAGTCTTCATTTACAACTACGCAAGAGGCTCTTCTCCCCTCCCCCCCCCCCCCCCCCCAAATCTTATTTTGGTCTCATCATTAGAGACAATTCTAGACTTGGGGGATCTTTTGTAATCATAGGTCATATATCTTGCCACCAACTGCCCTCCTATCCTCATCCTTCCTCCCCCCCCCCCCCCATTAAAAAGAGAGGCCGCTATGATTGATGCCTCAGCTGCATACCTGATGTCAGACCAGGAAAATCCAGGGAACAGGTTTGAGTCTGGCACTGAGTCACCAGTCCGTGATCATTGGACTGTTCTGTTAGTTGGCTTAGCAGATGCTTCTGAGAAAATTCTGGCCATTTTCTTTCTGTCCTTATTTGTTTGACATTATCCCAAGGAATCTTGAGTTCAATGTGACATACAGCAGTGGAAAGGAACAGAGTAGTAAGTTAATTATACGTTGAAAAATTGGGAGGATTATAGCAAGGATGTAGAAGAAAATGTTGACTACAATGTACAGCAAAGAACAATCATTATAACAATGAAAGAGGAGACAGTAGCATTTCATTAAAAATTATTATTAGCACCATACAATTTAAGTTAGTGTGAGGATTATAATTATGAACACAATACAACTGAAGTAATCGAAGAATCAGTCGAATTGTATACAGAAGTTACATTATGTATACACATCATACAAGTTGACATATAGCAATTAAACAGAAAAGTTATTTTCTGTTGACAAGAATTTGTTAGAGATGTGATTTCAAAGATTTGCGTACATTTAGATAATTATGTTGTTTAATTGATTTTGGTAATTAATTCTACCATTTTGTGCCCAGGTAGGTAAAGTCCGTTTATAGAACAGATTTATAAACTATCTTTCTGCAGTTGGGGAAATGTAAGATAATCTCTTGCTCCAGAGACTTCGTTATGCAGGGGAAGTTCTGTGAGTAGCTGCATGTAATTTCAGGCCAATCCATAAATTATTAAATGAATAAAAGCACAGACATTGAAGTAAACTCTAGCTTTTATAGGTAACCAATTAAGTCTAATTAGCAGAGGGGTTGCATTGTCAAAGCATGACATATAGTAAATGAGGCATATAGTAACTGTTATTTACAACCGGCGTAGATTGCATTGCAGTAATCCAGTTGTGTTCATACAAGGGATTGTATCAGGAGTATAAGGGTTGAGGTTGGGAAGTAAGACCTTACATGATTTAGCTTCCAAAGAGTTTTGAAATATTTGGATACAACAGAGGAGACTTTGTGGTTCAAATGGTAAGTGGTGGTCTACAAAATCCTGAGTGCTGTAGAGCGCATAGCGTGATGAATCAACTTTTTTTTTACTCGTTCCAAAAGTACAAAGACTAGGGGACAGTCGAGGAAATATTTTTTCACTCAACAAATAGTTAAACTCTGGAACTCTTTGCCAGAGAATGTAGTAACAGCTGTTAGCGTATCTGGGTTTAAAAAAGGTTTAGACAGATACCTGAAGGAAAAGTCCATACAGAGTCTGCTATTGAGACAGACATCGAAAAGCTACTGCTTGCCCTGGGATTGGTAGCACGGAGTGTTGCCAGTATTTGGATTTCTGCCAGGTACTTGTGACCTGGCTTGGCCACTGTTGGAAACAGGATACTGAGCTAGATGGACCATTGGTCTGACCCAGTATGGCTATTCTTATGTTCTTAAGTACTTTGTGTTTTTTTCCACTGGATAAGTAGTTTGATCATTTATAAAGTTGTTTTTTGGGGTATGGTCAAAAGGGTTTGTTCCTGTCAAGAACTTGGATTTTTCTCGGTTCAGTTTTAGTCTAAAGTCAGATGCCCAAGATTCTATTTATTATTTGTTGCATTTGTATCCCACATTTTCCCACCTATTTGCAGGCTCAATGTGGCTTACATTGTTCCATAATGGCAATCGCCATTTCCGGAATGAGAAATAGAGTTATATTGCATTGAAGTTCCTAAGTGACCAGAGTAGCTTAATCAATCAAGTATAAAGAGTTCATTTTCGTAATGAGAAATAAAATGGTATTGCGTTAAAGTTCATTCATGGCAGAGCAACTTAGGCAGTCAAGCATAGAGGGTTTGGTTTTGTCCACTTGGTATGAGTTTTGTTGTCTGGTATTTAGGATGGATCATTGTGGTATGCCTTATTGAACTGGTTGGTTTTTAGTAATTTTCAGAAATTAGTTATGTCATGTATTTTTGTGGCTTTTGGTAGTGCATTCCATAGTTGCGTGCTTATGTAGGAGAAGCTGAATGCATATGTTAGTTTATATTTTAGTCCTTTGCAGCTGGCAGTGGAGATTCAGGAATGTACGTGATGATCTTTTAGTATTCCTGGTTGGTAAGTCTATGAGGTCAGACATGTAGACCAGGGATTCACCGTGTATGATTTTATGAACCAGAGTGCAGATTTTGAACGTAATACGTTCTTTAAGTGGGAGCCAGGGTAATTTTTCTCATAGGGGTTTAGCGCTTTTGTATTTCGTTTTTTCAAATATGAGTCTGGTTGCTGTGTTTTGGGCAGTTTGGAGTTTCTTAATGATTTGTTCTTTGCATCCGGCATAGATTGCATTGCAGTAATCTAGTTGACTTAGCACCATTGATTATACCATGTTGCGGAATATTTCCCTTGGGAAGAAAGGTTTTATTCTTTTGAGTTTCCACATTGAGTGGAACATTTTCTTGTGTTTTTCACATGGCTTTCTAGTGTGAGATTTCGGTCAAAATTAACTCCTAGAATTTTCAGGCTATCTGAAACAGGAAGGGCAAAGTTTGGGGTGTTTTATAGTGGTGGGTTTGTTCGTGTTGTGATAAGAGAATGAGACATTGTGTTTTTTCTGCATTGAGTTTTAGTTGGAATGCATCCGCCCATGAGTTCATGATTTGGAAGCTGTGTTTGATTTCATTTGTGATTTCTGTTAGATCATGTTTGAACGGGATGTAGATCATGACATCATCTGCATAGATGAAAGGATTGAGGCCTTGGTTGGATAGCACTTTGGCTAGAGGTGTCATCATTAGGTTGAAAAGGGCCAGTGAAAGCGGTGATACTTGGAGTACTCCGCATTCTGGTTTCTATGGTGATAATGTTTCAAATTTGATATCACTTGGTATGTTCTTGCAGTTAGGAAGCCTTTGATCCAACTAAGTACATTTCCTCCAATCCCGAAGTATTCTAGGATGTTTAATAGTATTTTGTGGTTTACCATGTTGAACGCACTGGACATGTCCAATTGTAGGAGAAGTACACTATTGCCAATTGCAATTGCTTGCTTGAATTTGGTTAGGAGAGTGATTGGTACTGTTTCGGTGCTGTGGTTGGATCGAAATCCTGATTGTGATTCATGTAATATTGAGAAATTGTTTAAGTAATCGGTAAGTTGCTTGGTTACCATACTTTCCATTAGTTTGACTGCTAGAGGGATAGATGCTACTGGGCGGTAGTTCGTTATGTCATTTGTTTTTTTCTTAGTGTCTTTAGGTATTGGTGTAAGTAGCATGTTTCCTTTATCCTTAGGGAAGAATCCGTGTTGTAACATGTAGTTTAGGTGCCTCATGAGGTCTGTTATGAAGCGTTGAGGGGCGGATTTTATTAAGTTGTTGGGGCATGTGTCAAGTTTGCAGTGGGATTTGGCGAACCTGTTGATCGCTTGGGTGACGGTTTCATCTGTAAGTATAGCGAAGTTTGTCCAGATTCTGTCTGCAGGATATTCATCGGGGATTGGGTCCAGACAGTCAGTGAATTTTTCGTGATCAATGGTATTAGGTGGTAACATAAGTCATAGCTTTACAATTTTCTCATTGAAGTATTTAGCAAGGTTATCTGCTGATGAGGTGTCTGTGTTGGTTGTAGTGACTGGTGTGGTATCTAGTAGTTTGCTAACGAGTAGGAAATGTTTATGCGTGTCTTTTTGTAGTCTGGCCCTATTTTCATTTTGTAGTATGTCCTTTTGGTTTGTCTTATTGCATATTTGTATTTTCATTGCATTTATTTCCATGCATTAAGTATGTATTCATCTTTTATTTTATTCCATGCTCGTTCAAGCCTCCTAACTTGTGCTTTTAGTTTTTTCAGCTCTTCGTTAAACCATGGTATCGAGTTGTGTCTTCGTGAGGTTCTTGTTTGTAGTGGTGCTATGTTATCTAATGTGCTTCTGCATCTGTTGTCCCAATCTAGGAGATAGTGTTTCAAGTCTGTATGTGCTGTCCATTCATTCTTGTAGAACTGTTGCCAGAATATTACAGGGTCAATTTGGCCTCTCGTGGTGTAGATTGTGCGTTCTTGATTTTGGTATGAGCCTTTTTTTCGCCATTGTAGTGATAGATTTAGTTTGTGGTGGTCTGACCAAGGTACGTCTATGAGTTTAAGACCCAGAGACATAACCAGACTTGGTTTTTGGATGGGCCCTTCCATGCGCTCATACCCCTTCCCCCCCCCCCCCCCCCCAACCACATACCGCAATATCCCAGAGATATTTTTTAAGAACATAACAGGTTTGGGGGGGGGGGGGGGGTTCACCTACCCATCTTCTCTCTCTCCTCTGCAGCACCTGCACTCCTGTCTCTGAACTCCATCCCTCCGCGATGTCGGTACAGTCATCCTTGGCGCCTGCAGTGATTCATTCTCGCTGCTTGCACCAGCCCCCCAGGATTCCATCTGCCATGTCCCACTCTTGCTAATGTCATTGCCTGTTTCCTGTCTGGCAGAATGTGGCAGATGGAAGCCTATGGGGCCGACACAAGCAGTGAGAATGAATCACTGCAGGTGCCAAGGACACCTCTACCGACACTGGCGAGGGAAGGGGTTCAGAGATCGGAGTGCAGATGCTGGGATGCCACAAAAGAGAGGGGGGAAGAGAGCAGTGTGGCGGCGCAGCTGAGTGGGCTGGTGCCCACCCAGACCCACCCGTAGCTACGCCACTGTTAAAATCGGACTTGATTCTGTTAAGAATTTCATTATCAAGATATATAAAAGTGTGGAATCCTGCTATTTCTAGTTTAGAACCCAGTGGTGCCTTCATAACATTTAAACCGTGAAAACAATGTACGACCACCTAAACTTCCGGAAATCACTAAAAACCAACCTGTTCAAAAAGGCATACCTCATCAACCCAATTTAAGTGCCTAAACTCCGCAACACAACGAAACCAAAGCTTGTAACAGACTCTACATAACTCTTCCTCTCTATAATTCCCCAATGTGTCTATAACACATGAACCTTATCCAACCACATCAACTCCTTGTATTTGTTTCTCTACCGGAGATGGCGAACGCCTCTACGGAACAATGTAAGCCACATTGAGCCTGCAAATAGGTGGGAAAATGTGGGACACAAATGTAACAAATAATAATAAACAGGGTAGGAGATAGTAGGGAGCCCTGCGGCACGCCACAATCTGGTGACCAAGGGGCAGATAGAGAGCCAGACATTTTTACCCTTTAAGATCTTGTTTTAATTAATCCTCTAAACCACTGCAGCACTACACCCCCTATTCCAAAATGATCCAGTATATTTTGTAAAATGTCACTCTCCACCACATCAAAGGCACTAGACATATCGAATTGTAAAATTAAAATCCTTGTTCCCAAACTAATTACCTTCTTGAAATTAGATATTAGGGTGGTTAGTACTGTTTCAGTAGCAAGGTATGAAACCAGATTGAGAATTGTGGAGGAGAGAGAAGGAGGTAAGAGAGTTCATGAGTTGGGATGCTACTATGCCCTCCATCACTTTTGTTAAAAGGAGGATAGAGGCCATTCGTTTGTAAGTTGTAACATCACTCCTGAAAAGATAAATATAATTTATTTCAAACAATATATATATGAAGCAGCCCAGTTGGGCGAAACACGGCCTGTGTCGGGCTGTTCATATATATATTGTTTGAAATAAATTATATTTATCTTTTTATACGATCTGCTCTTTTTTTATCTTCCACCTTGAAAACCCCTGAAGCAGCCCAGTTGGGCGAAACACGGCCTGTGTCGGGCTTTTCATATATATATTCATCTTACCCCTAGTTTTGTAGGAGGAAAGATTATCCCTGATCTTTTTAGCTTTAATTTTAATTTCCTCCTTCCAGTTGACAGTGAATATTAGTCTTTTTGTGATCAGACCAAGGTAGCGGAACCTAATCTAGATTATTTATAAAGATATTACCAGCATTTATGAATCTGTAGGGTAAAAGATCTAAGAAGTGACCTTTAATATAGGAGGAGGGGGTTTGTACTTGGGTGATCCTCCAGGAATTTAGAAAATTATTTATATTTTGGTCTTGGTGTCATTTAAAGTGTCCAGATGTAAAAATGTTAATGCAGATGTTAGCAATGAGTTCAAAGAAATCATCTTCAGAGAGGTGCCAGTTTCCTGGGGCAGTTTTAGAGATATTCCAGCTTCAAAGGCTTGTTCAATGAGCAAAACAAGAAGAGTTTGTCCTCTTGATCCTTTTCTAATGGTCTCCAGCCAGAGAGGGACCTTTATAGTTAGCAGGGTTTAACTTGCACTGATTCTTTTTCAGACTTCAGAGCAGAAGCAGTGTTCTGCTCCAGGCTTCCTGGCAGCCTGCAGCGAAGGAGGGTGAGCCTTGAGCAGAGAACATCAAGATGGCAACCTGATCAGACACTGCGATGGGAGCTCCACCAAAAAGAGTGATCTAAGCGATCTGAGCTGCCCCATAGGGGGGGTTCACTAGCAGAGCTACCCTGTCACCCTCGAGGAGGTGAAATACCACCTTCGGATAAGACAGCAACCCCTGCGCAACCCCGAGAGCGGCCATCTAGGTTCAAGGACGGAGACCTGGGAACCACGTGGAAGACGGGCCCCTGAGACCCTGACCCACCAAGAACCACGGATCAACCTTCCCCCGCTACCCAACTGCCACTAGAGGAACGGAGGCAAGGGACAGCCGATCCTCTCGCTATCCGAAGTAGCGACTACTGCAGGCGCACTGAGAGGCATATTGGTTAGCGGGCAAAATAGGAGAGGCCTGAAACAGCCGGAACCCAGCTGACGGACCGAGCTGACCCAACTGTCGCCCAAGAAGGGAAAGGCAGGCGAACTCCCCACAGAGGCAAGCACCAGAGCCAAGACAAGATCGATCCCACCCAGGCCTGACCGACATCCATACCACCTCCTCTGAATCCATCCAGTGCTGACCACGAGGAGAGACAAGTCGGAACGCAGACGGAGGAGAACACCCGGAACCGTAGAATCGAACGGCAACACTCAAGAAGGTACAGCTCGAACTGCCCCCCCTCCCACCTCGCTGCTCAGCCACCTGAACTAGCGGTGGTGAGAAGAGACCTCTCCCCCTGAAAACCCTACAGCAGCCGCGCACCTCATTAACCTGCCTCCTTGACACCTCCCGACCCAACGCAACGAAGTCGGAGAACCACAGCGCGATCCGCCCAAAACCACACGCTGCGACCGCGAACAGACCCTACCCATACCAGAAGCTGAAACGCCGGGAGCACGCCATCCACTCGCTGGAGACCAAGTGGTGTCTACCAAGATTGGGCCCTCTGAGGCACTCCAGGACACAACACGAACCTCCGAATCACAATTTCCCCTACCCGGTCCAACCGAACAGAAGACGGAGCCGGAGACCGTTATATCAAAGAGCCTGCCTGCAGATGGCCCGCACGGTTCACCTCGCATAACGCCTAAACCACCAACCCGACCACGCGGACGAGACATACCCACGTGGCGGAGTCAAGAGCTCACGTCCAGGCCAAAACAAGTGGCTGAAAAATCGCGGAGGAAAGACGAACTACAGAGCGAGAACTCGCTTGAAAGACTGCCACTACCAGAATTAAAAACTCTACACTACTCGTGCTTTTCTGTAACAGTAAGCTATGTGCCTATCCAGGCTCTGCTCATACTTAATCACAACATTAAGTCATTACCTAATCCTGATATGCTCATACTGTAAGCCGTTTACTTCCCTCTGTTATGCTTCTAAACACAACAACGTAAATGCTTTTATTCTTACATATCTTTGAAAGCAAACTATTTCGTATGCTTATGCTTAATAGGACAATATGATACCTGCGTCCGTTTGAATTGCTCTCTTTATATAACGGCACACATCTGCTAATCCTAAACACAGGTAAAAGCCTTGCAGATGTTTTGCTTATTAATGTTTTCCACTGCCTGCCTTTAAATGATTTGCTTTTAATTGCTTCTGAACGCTATGCCCTAGAAATAATTGTTACAATCTGACTGTATGACTACTAAGTCTGCTACAATCACTGTAGCAAGTAATCCCTAGAATTTGACCAACCTATATGTCTCAACTGCATTGCTTTTAGCACCTGCTTATAACTGTTTCTAAATGTATTGCTTTAGTGCCTGATTATAACTGTTCCCAAGTGCATTACATTATAAATATGAACACTAACAAGCTACTGATAATAATCTACCTCATTCCCATAATCTACCATGCATGGACCACCCCCAACATCAACAACAACCCAACCACAATCCACCAGCTCTATGTACAACATATTAACAACTCACCAGACCAAAAACACAATAACCAACCAAAAGGAAAAATCCCCACATACAAACACCACCAACAGAAAGAGAAAAAAAAAACAACGACAAACTCAACCGCCGAGGAAGCAGACAACTAATAAAAATAAACACATCTAACCTCCTAACAGAACCATACCGCTCAATCCGCATAGGATACATCAATGCAAGATCAGCAGTAAGCAACTCAGTAGACATACTAGACTGGATCACCACAGAGAAACTAGACCTTCTATTCATCACGGAAACATGGTTCCACGGCCCTACAGACCCCGCCATCATAGAGACATGCCCACCAGAATACAAAATCTCCCACTGGACAAGAAAGGGAAAAAGAGGCGGCGGAATAGCCATAATTTACAAATCCGAGTTCACCATCACAACCACTGGCGAATCCACCTCGCCACAACTCGAAATCGCCTCGACAAGAATCACTCATCCGAACCTACAAGGACACCTCAGCGCAATCCTACTCTACAGACCACCAGGAAAATGGAAAGACTCCCAAACACAACTCATGGACTTCATCTCAAACACGTGTCTCTGCCTCAAACATCCTCATAATAGGAGATATCAACCTACACCTCGAATGCAAAGAATTCTTAAAACTCTGAGATTTTCACACACCTAATACTCAACTAACACATGTAAAGGGACACACACTAGACATCATTACACACAAATTCGACTCAGACTCAACTCTCCTACTTACTGACACAAGATGGACAGACCACCATAAAGCATATGTCTCCCTCCACTGGTGAAAAATACACAGAAACGCAGTCAACAAACATGAACGAACAACATATACCACGAGAGGAAAAATAGACCCCACAACATTCTGGCAACAGGTCTACCAAAATGAATGGCCAACAAATACAGACACCATACAATTCCTCCAAGAATGGGACGACATATGCAAGACAACATTAGACACAATTGCCCCAATCCAAACCGGAACATCACATAGGAAAAAATCAAATCCATGGTTCACCGAAGAGCTGAAAGAACTCAAAACACAAGTCAGAAAGCTAGAATGCGCATGGAACAAAAAGAAAGATGAACATACACTGAATGCCTGGAAATCCGAACCTCTTTAACATTGCTTTTGACTTGTAACCACTCGCCTCCACCTACCCTCCTCTCTTCCTTCCCGTTCACATTAATTGATTTGATTTGCTTACTTATTTATTTTTTGTCTATTAGATTGTAAGCTCTTTGAGCAGGGACTGTCTTTCTTCTATGTTTGTGCAGCGCTGCGTACGCCTTGTAGCGCTATAGAAATGCTAAATAGTAGTAGTAGTAGTAGTAAATCACTTCGGAGGAAATACAAATACACCATAAAACAGACTAAAAGACTACACTACAAAACAATGATTGGACCAAACTACAAAGACACACACAAACTCTTCCACCTTGTAAATAAATTGCTAGACACCACACCAGTTACAAACAACAGCAAAGATACACCAGGGGTCGACGACCTCGCGAAATACTTCAAGGTGAAAATTATACAATTACGACTTAAAATACCCACCAGCCCTATTGAATACGCCACACTCCTAAACTGTCTAGACCCAGAAGACGGAATATACCCAGCAGACAGGATCTGGACCGAATTCGAATTACTGTCAGAAGACCTCATCATTAAAACGCTCAAAAGATTTGCCAAATCCCAATGCAAACTAGACGTCTGCCCAAACAACCTCATGAAATCAGCTCCTCAACAATTCATAGTAGACCTAACGAACCACGTGAATTTCATGCTACAAAACGGACTTTTCCCAAAGGAAAAAGGAAAAATTCTACTCACCCCAATACCCAAAGACACAAAGAAAAACGCAAGCGAAATAACTAACTACAGACCAGTTGCATCTATACCACTAATAACCAAAATAACAGAAGGAATGGTAACCAAACAACTCACAAATTATCTCGACAAGTTCTCAATACTGCATGACGCCCAATCAGGATTCCGGTCTAATCACAGCACAGAAACAGTATTAATTACCCTAATGACCAAATTTAAGCAAATGATTGCAACCGGCACCAATATACTCCTCTTACAATTTGACATGTCAAGTGCCTTTGATATGGTTGACCACGGAATCCTATTACACATACTTGAATATTTTGGCATCGGAGGCAATGTCCTAAACTGGTTCAAGGGGTTCTTAACATTACGCTCATATCAAGTCACATCAAATTCAACTATGTCTGCCGCATGGACACCTGAGTGCAGAGTACCGCAGGGATCCCCCCTCTCGCCAACAATTTTCAACCTACTGATGACTCCCTTGGCAAAACTTCTATCAAATCATAACCTTAACCCTTACATATATGCCGATGATGTAACGATATATATTCCTTTCAAACAAGACATTAATGAAATCTCCAATGAAATCAACCAAAGTCTACACATCATTTACTCTGCTCTATCATCTAGCCCTGGGCAGATGCATTCCGACTGAAACTGAACGCAGAAAAAACTCAATGCCTCATACTCACCTCCCAATATAACACGAATAAATTTACCGCTATTAACACACCCAAACTAAATCTGCCAATATCAGAAAATTTAAAAATCCTTGGAGTCATTATTGACCGCCACCTAACACTTGAGACTCACGCGAACAGCACAACAACAAAGATGTTCTACTCCATGTGGAAACTGAAAAGAATAAACCCATTCTTTCCAAGATCTGTCTTCCGCAACCTAGTGCAATCACTCGTACTCAGTCATCTGGACTACTGCAACTCACTATACGCAGGCTGCAAAGAACAAATACTGAGAAAACTTCAAACAGCCCAGAATACAGCGGCCAGACTCATCTTCGGAAAACCAAAATACGAAAGTGCAAAACCCTTACGTGAGAAACTACACTGGCTCCCACTCAAGGAATGTATCACCTTTAAAGTATGCACCTTAGTTCACAAAATCATTCACGGTGAAGCCCCTGCATACATGTCTGATTTAATAGACCTGCCACCCAGAAACGCCAAAAAGTCATCCCGAACTTTCCTCAATCTCCACTTCCCCAAGTGCAAAGGCATAAAATACAAAGTGCTACATGCATCAACCTTCTCCTATATGAGCACGCAATTCTGGAATATACTACCACGCAACCTGAAAACGATCTTCAAATTAACTGACTTCCGCAAACGATTGAAGACTCATCTCTGAAAAAACTTACTGCAAGGATTTTCAAAGCACATGAACTCCATGCACACTAATAGAAATGCATCAATATACTCTCTTCGGAACTCTCTTCCCCTGTATTTTCTCCACACTTAAAAATCTACCCACAGATAAAATTGTTATACCCTAACGCTCTCTTGCTATTATTCGATTGTCCTATCATCTCCCCAATGTTACATTCCATAGTTTCTATGCCCCTAATGATGTTTTGACTTGACTTTGTCTTACCATAACTCTTCACAATGTAACCCATAATCGCACTGTAACAAACTGTATCTCCATCATTCACAATGTATTGTAAGCCACACTGAGCCCGCAAATAGGTGGGAAAATATGGGATACAAATGCAATAAATAAATAAATAAATAAAAACATTTACTCTGCTCTATCATCTAGCCCTCTTCTGTTACTCCTGCCTCTGCTCCTGCTTATACCTCTGCTTCACAGCTCCATTTGCTTTTGGTCTAGCACAGTAGTTCTAAAACCTGATCCTAGAGTCACTCCAGCCAGTCAGGATATCCAGAATGAATATTCATGAGCGATTTGCATACAGTAGAGGGCAGTGTATACAGATCTCTCTCATGAATATTCATTGTGGATATCTTGAAGAGCTGACTGGCTGGGGTGCCTCCAGGCCCAGATTTGGGAGCCATTGGGTCTAGCAGTTAATCAGAGACCTGCCCAAAGAGCCTGTTCTTCTGATTTAGTTATGCATAGCATCTGAGAGAGAGCTATTAATCGCAAAAGGATCCTAAGGAGGACGTACAATATGAAGATATATCTAAATAGAGGAATGGTTTCCAGATACAAAACAATTCTTTATTCACTCTATTGTAAGAAATTATAGGGAAGGGCTGAGCTGACCCATACAAGAGTACTATTCTAGAACGTCTTTCCAAGCTGACAGTGCTATCAAAAGGAGAGATAAACCTTTGGGCTTGTTCTTTAAAGTGAATAGAACCCGTGCCCATTCCTGTAGAAGGAACAGCAGGTGCATAGGCACATAAAAATGTCCTGAAAAGGATTTGAGCTTAATGGGGGTGTATGCGTCATGAAGAAAGATCTAATGATAGGCATAACTCCCCAGAAATCAAAGCTGCCTAGGAGGCTGGATATGCTGGTGACAACCTCACTAGTTTTGGTGGCTAGTTTGGATTATTACAGATCTTTCTGCTATCATGAAGTGGGCTTAATAACAGGAAATAACAGGCCCCAATAGTAGTGAAAGACCAGGTGCATTTCAATGTATATTGTCTTTCTTTTAATACTGATGCCCAAGTTTCATGACTTTGTAACAGTGTCAGGTAGGAATATGGTCTGAGGCATCTACCCAGAGCATCCTGTGGCTAAAGCAATGGTCTGTGAGGCCTCTATTATTAACTAATAAAGGGAAACCTTCAAACAAAGTACAAACACTTAACCAACCCCTAACGTACTCCCTGTTGTTCAATCAATACACCTTTACTTCAATTTTCAATTTCTTTAATATATAAACATAAAACATACAACCCCAAAGTACCCTCAGTACTCCTAAAGGTCTCCACAAACCAATTCCAATCACTCACACACATACATACTCTGTGTCCCAGCTGTTGTTAAATACCCACAGATAAATACATTTCATAATCACTTTCTTCTCTGCTTCATATTCCAGAACGCGGAGCTAAAAAGCTCTAATGGCTGTCCTTTTTAAATGTTCAGCATGATGACCATAACCTTATATCCGGTATGGTACTATGTCAATTAAGGACTTATTCAGTCAAAAACCAATGCTGGCATCACTCCGTGCTGTTGGGGAGCTTCATAATTTAAGCTTCAAAATATAATCCACTGTGTGATGTGAACGTCAGTGATTAGAGGGTCCGGCTGCTGAGGGCACCTTCAGCGTGTCCTCAATCAGAGCATTACTCTCATTCTCGGTTCTGTGAGGCCTCTACCCAGAGCATCCTCTGCCTAAAACAGTGGTCAGTTACATTTTTCTATAAAGTACTCTTGATGAGTTTACGCTTTTGAAGACCCAACATGTTTGGTTCACAACATGATTCAGGAGTTTGCAGGAGTTAAAATCTTGGAGGTGCATTCTTTACAGACATTTTCAGAAGAATTACAGCAATAGGCTGTATCAAACTTTAAAGGAATTCCTAGCTATGTTGTTTGGGGGAGGGGGGTCGTTTTAATTACATTTTTCAAAAATGCAATATCACCTCATCTTTTTCCAGAGCACTGTATGGAACCTGACAAACTAAACATAAACAACCATCATTTAAATGCTCCTACCCTTTCCCCCACCCCATCTTCATTACCAGCCTGTAAATACTGGTGAAGCTGAATAAGAGTTTGTCTTTTTTATTGTGTTGTGCTGCTGTGAAGAGCTCTATCATGAA
This sequence comes from Microcaecilia unicolor, assembly GCF_901765095.1. Lineage (NCBI taxonomy): Eukaryota > Metazoa > Chordata > Amphibia > Gymnophiona > Siphonopidae > Microcaecilia > Microcaecilia unicolor. Next base: position 92,803,442 of record NC_044042.1, read on the forward strand.
CAGTATCTGAAGTTTTTTATTTTACCCTTCTCTGCCAAATAGCATAACAATTCCTTTTATCATATATTTCTAACATCACAATTCCTCAAACATCTCACTGGCTCTCCCTGCTTCACCATCCCCAACATTTTTCAAACTTCCCCAGTGACCGCCCAAATGGACAATCCCACAACATATGAAATAAAGTTCCCTGGTTCCCTACATCCCCTTCAGTAATGAGTTGGATAATGATGGGCACTCTAAAGCCATTGTGGAGTCATATACCGTATCAAGATCTTTAAATTAGATTCTTGTATACTTGCAGAAACTGAAAACTGATGTGTTGATGGAGGTCACGTGATGCGGTGGAAGCAGTAACAGCGTTTTTGTGCTGCTCCGAGTGCCCTGCTCGCCCCCGACCTAAACCGCTGTAGAAAAACTCAAAGAAACCGATTGGACACTGTAAAAGAACGGAGGAAGGTGCATGGAACAATATCTCGTTCCTATGCCGCTCGGAAGCACAAGGAAAAGCTCTAAAAGCGAAAAAGAAAAGCTGCTCGCGGCAAACAGCGATTCCAAGATGGTGACCGCATCCCCGCGAAGCAAGGCTGAATTTACCGCCCAACAGCTGGCGCAATTGGTAACAGCGGTAGGAACCGCACTGGAACCCCGTTTCACTGCATTAGAGGGCCGATTGGGGAAAATAGATGGCACATTGGCGGAAATAAACAGAACGGCAGAGGTCGAAAAACGAGTATCAGACCTGGAAGACACATGGCAGCAACGCGAGCCGGATATATCTAACTTAAAGCAACAGCTAGCAATCCAAGCAGAGAAGTTAGATGAACTAGAGAACAGAACCAGGCGATGCAACCTCAGACTGGTGGGCCTGCCTGAAACTATACCGGACAAAAACCTGGGCACAGTGCTGGAAACATGGCTCTCTAAAGAATTTGCCATATCAGACAGCAGAGGCCATCTCTGCATTGAACGGGCCCACAGACTGGGGAGACCGGGTCAACCGGGTTCTAGACCTAGAGTGGTCATAATAAAAGTTCTCAACTATCTCCATAAAGAAGAGATTTTACAGGGATACCGACAGAAAAGAGATACTTTAAGATACGCGATCAGCCAAATAAGAATATTCCAGGATTATTCAGCCAGTGTACAGGAGAGGAGACGAAAATTCCATCCGATTTGCTCCTCACTTATTGATAAAAATACTCGGTTTATGCTCCTGTACCCAGCGACGTTGAAAATCATGAAAGATGGGAAATGGATATCCTTTACCTCAGAACAATCAGCGACACAATTTATTAATCAGGAGCTACACGCACCTGCAACACCAATGTGAACTTGCTTCAAAAGAACTGTGGTGAGCAGACTCTGTACTTGATAAGACCATTTTGCCAGGTCTGATGACATTTTTCTGAGAACTCAAATTGCCAAAGGTTAAAGGTAATAATGATATGTCTGGGGGAGAGTGGGGCACTCAGCACATTGTGACTAGGCCTTGATGGGGAATGCCCTTTCAAGGCATTTCTTGGGAGAAGGGGAGTGGAAAGAATGGGTAGACATGAGGACAAGGGGAGGGATAGGGGTGGGGGAGGATACACTAAAGGGGGTAATTGAGAAGATAATCAGCGGGGTAAAGGGGGAGGATATTACTGGTACCTATGATCACATGAGAGCTAAATTGAATCTTGGTCTCCAAATACAGCATGCATGCTCCTGGGGAGAGGCTGGGCCCCCGGGGGTAAACCAGGAAATAATAATGATAGTATCCCCAAGTCTAGAGAGTCATTAGCTGCTCTGGAGTAAAGATCTTGTCGTGGAATGTTTCAGGCATCACTTCGCCAGTGAAGAGATATAAGATCCTATCTCAGCTGCGGCGACACAATATAGATTTTGCCTGTTTGCAAGAAACAAAATTATCAGATATTGAACATGGAAAACTTTGTCAACAGTGGGTGGGTGAGAGCCACTTCTCCTCCTCGGGCAATAAGAAGAGTGGAGTTGTAATACTAGTACGTAAGGGGTTACCTTGCACCACCGCCCTAATATACAAAGATTCAGAGGGACGTATAGTGTTAATTCGTGTTAACTATCAAGGTCAGAGCTTTTACTTGTGCACGATATATGCTCCAAATTCCTATGACCCAGGTTTCTTTCAGTCTTTAATAGCATTAGGGCTGCAATATACTGATGCTCCCTGGGTGTGGGCGGGAGATTTTAACCAAGACCCGTCCTTGGATAGATCATCGCCTGTAGCTGTTCCAGGGGTGAGCAAGGGGAGGGGGATATCTGCACTTTGTAAACATTTGCATTTAATTGACCCGTGGCGCTCTCTCCACCCTACTACAAAAGACTATACCCATCAGTCAAAAGCTCACCAGTCTTGGTCTAGAATCGACTATATCCTCATATCACAATCTTGGTTCTTTAAAGTCTTTATTGGTCCTAAGGAAATTTCAGACCATAGTATGATATGGGTAGAACTTGACTTAAGGGGGGGAGGGAGAACAACTAACCACTGGAGATTCCCTGCTTATCTCTACAGAGACAAACAACTTTTAGACCACCTATTGGGAAAATGGAAACTGTATGAGGACACGAATTATTCTTCATGTGACTCACCTATATTATTCTGGGAAGCATCCAAAGCGGTTATGAGAGGGGAAGTAATAGCGTTTCAAAGTGCTAGGAAAAAACGATTAGCGGTGGGCATTTTGCACCTAGAAGCAGACTATAGGAAAGCAAAGAGGAAATATATAACACACCCCACTCCAGATAACAGGGATTCCATGTCAGCAACCTTGGTAGCACTCAACTCTCTTATTCATGAGCAAGCCACAAAGCAATTAAGGGCTCGACGACTGAACTTCCAACGCTTTGGGAATAAATCAGGAAAACTACTAGCTAGAGTGGCTAAAACACAAACCTCCCAAAGATTTATCCCAGTAATAACGAATTCCAAGGGGGACAAGCTAACTAAATTACGAGACATAGTTAACACATTCCAGGAATACTTTAAGGAAACGTATAGCGCCAAAGATAGGGTTCGGGGTCCCCTGACCCGAGATTACCTAGAAGATGCAAAAATGCCCCAATTAACAGAAATAGCCCGCCAAGCACTGCTAGCCCCACTTGAAGCACAAGAGGTTTTTAAAGTATTAAAGACCCTACAACCAGGCTCAGCCCCAGGTCTTGATGGTTTTTCTAATGAGTACTATAGGATGCTGGCCCCTCAATTGTGTGGAGCCTTGGTAGATTACTTTGAGGCAGTAGTGACTAGGTGATCCTTTTCATCAAGGGAGAATGAGGCCTTAATAACATTAATCCCCAAGCCGGGTAAACCAAAAGATCAAGTAGAATCCTATAGACCCATTTCCCTCATCAATGTAGATGTTAAGATTTTATCCAGAGTGCTAGCAAACAGACTGACGGCTCACATTCCATACCTAATAGGAGAACACCAAGTGGGATTTGTCAAAGGCCGACGGGCGGTAAGACAAGTTCGGAAAGCACTACTCACAGTGGCTTATGGACAAGTTACGGGTGACCCCTTATTATTAGCCTAGATGCGGCTAAAGCTTTTGATAAAGTTAATGGAGAATACCTGTTTCAAGTACTCGAGTATATTGGGCTGAGTGGCTGGTTTCTGAAAGCAATTCAGACACTCTATAATAACACCACTGCACAAATACTGATTAATGGTACTAGATCTATGCCCTTCTGGGTAGAACGGGGCACAAGGCAGGGATGTCCATTATCCCCCATACTGTTCCTTCTCTACCTAGAGCCACTTCTACGAACGATTCTGCTAGACCAAGACATACGGGGAGTAACACTTCAGGGGCAACTGATAAAAGTGCTAGCTTTTGCAGACGATATGTTTCTTACACTTACACAACCGAAAACCTCAGTTTCACGATTACTTGAAGTCATAGATGAATTTGGGTTCTATTCAGGTTTACAATTAAACCTACATAAATCATTAGCCCTCCCGATTCAGGAGGAGGTGAAGGAGGGGTGGGAAGACTCATTCCCCTTTCAGTGGGCCGAAGGTAACCTTAAGTATTTAGGGGTCTTCATCCCAAAAGATTTAGCGAACTTATACAAAGAGAACATAGGCCCATTGAAAAATAGAACAAAGGAAATACTACATGGTTGGCAGGGTCTGCCCATATCCCTGAAAGGGAGAATCGCAATGTATAATATGTTCATCTTCCCGAGGTGGACGTACACCTTCCAGATGATCCCTGCCATACTGGGATATAAAGAGGAGAGGTGGCTCAATAAAACCCTCACTGTATTCTTGTGGCAGGGTAAACGGGCACGCACAGGCTTGAAAAATCTTATGAAGCCCTGTTTGGGAGGGGGATTAGGACTGCTCGATTTAAAACTTATAACGATAGCATGTGGCCTGCGGCACCTATCAGATTGGTTTCGAGCAAAAGAGTTCTTCTCTTGCACAAGTGTGGAAACCACATTGATAGCCCCAATGGACTTTGCTTATTGGCTCCATACTCCAGCAAGGGAACTCCTACCACTGGGACAGTACGGGTGCATTTTAAACCCCCTGCGTAAAACATGGAAATGGCTGGGTAGGATGTACAAATGGAATAAAGCAGTAACTCCATTGCTCCCTATTAAGGGTAATTTAGCATTCCCGGAGGGGGGAGGATCCGCTTTATTTAAAAAATGGGAGATTTGTGGCATTAAATATTTGTTTCAGGTGGTGTCTGAGACGGGGAATATTAAACCCTTTAGAGTCTTGTGTGAAGAATTTGGACTGGGACAGAAAGACCACTTTCAATATCTACAGCTTAAACACTATGTTAGGTCATTACCTGCAACAGACCTTACACAGCAAATATGGGACTCCATGAATGATCTACTAGGCCTAGAGGCCCAATTAAAAGTACCACTCCGTTATTTCCATCGCCACCTTCGAGACCTGCAGGGGACTTCAGATTACACAAGTGTATCACAACAGTGGCACCAAGAACTGAGATGGAAACCCAACTCTGAGCAAATAAAACTGTGTCTGACAGGTGTATACCAGACGACAGAGAACGTGGCATGGCAGGAAATGCAATACAAATTTATTTTACGGCTCTATATTTCACCACATAGAGCCTTTAAAGCGACCATCAGAGCTACAGATGACTGCCCAAAGTGTGGACATGTGGGAGCCTCCTTGGGACATATGTTTTGGTTCTGCACAATGGTATTTCAATTCTGGATAACGCTGGGACACTATGAGGCATATTTTCAAAGCACTTTGGGAGGCTAAGTTCCATAGGTTTCTATGGAACTTTGGGAGGCTAAGTGCTTTGAAAATATGCCTCCATGTGTCTCAGATGTGGAAAGTACAATGGCACCCATCACCAGGCCAACTCTTTGAGGTTTACAACATCCAGGAAAGTCACCCGAGGGACTAAAAGCTTTTTTGAAAAGGGCGACCTTGATGGGCAAACGAACAATCACACAATTATGGTTACAACCAGAGCCACCTGGAGTCCCGCAATGGAGAGGAGCTATGATGCAATGTTGCATGCTGGAAAAGAAAAGAGTGGGAGACTTGGCTTCAAAAAGGGGAGACCAATTTTGTAAAACATGGTCCCCGTTTTGGGACACCCTCACATCAGTTGGGAGAAGCAGGATTTTGAACTGTTAATAGGTCCAGTAGGGGAGGGTAGAGGGGGGGAGGATAAGGGGGGGAGTGGGAATAAAAAGGAAAATGCATATGCTCACTGTATGATATTTAACATGAAGAGTTTCCTATGTATGTTTATAAGTTGACCGCTGTAATGGGGTCCCTTTTCTTCTGTGTCACCAAAAATTGTTATAATTGAAACATTTGGAAAGACTAGACACCATGAAGTAAGAAAATTAATGTGATGATGCTAATGGGGGGGGGGGGGGGGGGGGGAGAAAAAAGGTGTTTAAAAATATTGATGATGCAGTTACAATGTATACAGGCAATTGTGACCTGTTCTTATGTTTACGAAGTGTTTGAATATATGGATTATGTTCACTATGTTTATTATCATCAATAAAAACTGTTGATACAAAAAAAAAAGAAAACTGATGTGTTTCCATTATAATGATCTCACATTTCCTCATATCTATCTCCTTCCCTATATCTTTTTCCTTCAGATCAGTTTGCTAAATCTCGAGCTGAAGCAGAATACAGATCAAGTCCCCCTAGCTTCAGAGGTGGTTCCATTTTGTGAAATCTTTTTCACACCATTCTTTTTGCTGTAGACAATAACATATCCTGAGATACTTATAAAATTTATTAGAGGGCAGTTTATATTCCTTTTGCACCTGCTCAAAAGTCTTAATTGCTGCTCCCCCACTAGATCTAACAGTGAGTCTAGTCCCTCTCCTCTCATTCCCTGAAACCCTCTACTGTCCCAGTATCTCTTTGCGGAAATTCCATCCTGCTGGGAGACAGTAATAATCTTTGTCCCTTACCCTGTTCTGCATCCTATAATCTTCACCAAATTTGTGAATTATACTTTGTAAAGGGATTTTTGATGATACATTCTTTCCTATACACTTGGCTAGTCCAAACTTAATATATTAATTTATTTATAAGCACCTGATATGCCTCTCATCATGCTACCCCCCCCCCCCCCTGGTTTACAAAGCTACGTGGCTATGTCAACAGACCATTCAAAGTGAATGGGCTATGTCTGCATTAAAGCACTGGCAGCTGTTTGCACAGTTTTGTATATTTGGGGGGGGGGGGGGGGTAAAAGTGCTACTTTGCAATTTTCAGGTATAAAATTCAACAGGATGAAAAGAGAAGAGAAACAAAAAAAGGTAAAAATCTCAAAGCCAGACCAGTTAAAAGGGGGCAGGTTAAATCAGAAGTATATTCCACAGAAAAAGGCCAGCATAGAAAAAAATCAGAGTGGTGATTGACATCAAGGTGAAGCCATCTGCGAGAGAGAAGGTGGAACAAGGCTTATTGAGATGAGCAAAGGAAATGACTTGGAAGGTAGGGAATCAAAAGTCTGGGTAAGTAATCCAGTGCTGAGGGAAGTAAGCCTTTACAAATAAGTATAAGAAGCTTAAAGTTAATCCTAGCAGAAAGGGGTAGCCAGTGTTTAGTGCAGAACAGTGGGCTGTAAAGAAGAGTAACTGCTGCTGATTGAACAAGATATAAACATTTGACAGAAGCAAGAGAGAGAGAGACCAGCATAAAGCACTGCAGTAGTTTAAACGAGACATTAGAAAGGCTAAAATGAGAGTGCAGATTAGAGAGGTGGGTAAGTAGTGTTTAACTGCCCTAATCCTGTAGAGAGCAAAGAATGAGGATTGAATGTCAATCAATTTTTGGCCTAAAGTGGAGTGGAGGAGTAGCCTAATGCAGTGGTTTCCAAACTTCTCAGCTGAAGGCACCCTTACTGTGCCAGTAATTTTTTCACAGCGCCCTTGAGTCAAGAGATACCGTAACACAGCATAACAGTTATGCTTATTAAGTAGTTAGGAACAAACAAATTAAAAGACAAATAATAATCTTAAATAAACACCTTCCAGGAACAGTTGACCACTGTTTTGATTTATCAGCCATTCTCAATTCATATGTCCATGAATAGGTCATGGATGTTAAAGGCTGGATGGACCATTCAGGTCTTTATCTGCCATCACTTACTACATTATTATAGTTGCTTGAGTTACCTTAGTCCAGCTTTCCAATTAGGAAAATGCTTCAACAACAGTGTTTATAGTTCCAGCAACATTACAGCTGAACCACTCACAATCTGAGAATCCTGTCAAATATAAGCCCCTCACTGCTAATGAAAATAATGAGTGGCCTAGTGGTTAGGGTGGTGGACTTTGGTCCTGGGGAACTGAGGAACTGAGTTCGATTCCCACTTCAGGCACAGGCAGCTCCTTGTGACTCTGGACAAGTCATTTAACCCTCCATTGCCCCATGTAAGCTGCATTGAGCCTGCCATGAGTGGGAAAGCGCGGGGTACAAATGTAACAAAAAAAATTCCATCAGCAGAGAAAACCTGCAGCATCAGCGTCGGCTGCCACCCAGGTTGACTTCCCATCGACATCACTGGAGGGAGCTTCATCGCCGCCGGAATGGGAGTCGACTTCTCGATATTGCCATCGAGGACATGGTTCCTCGGTGTCGAGACGAGCCTGGTTTCGGACTGCAGTTAAGGAACTCTTGTCCAATACCGATGAGGATGCCTCGTGGGATGAAGGGCAAGATCCCAGGTATTCTGAGGAGTCTTGTGGTCTTCCCTCTGATCCTACTCCTTCTCCAGAAAGGAAGCTTTCTCCCTCGGAGAGTCTTTCTTTCTCTTCAGTTGTCTGGGAAATGTCTGTGGCTATTCCCATCCCTGTGGTATCTGAAGATGAGCCCAGGACTGAGATGCTCGAGGTCCTTGACTATCCTTCGCCACCTAAGGAGTCACCCATGGCTCCTTTGCATGGTGTCCTTAAGGAGACACTTCTAAGGAACTGGATGAAACCTCTAATAATCCCACCATCCCCAAAAAAGCTGAGTCCCAATATCGGATTCACGGAGAACCTGAGTTGAAGTCGCAGTTACCTCACAACTCTATGGTTGTGGATTCCGCTCTCAAGAGAGCCAGGAGTTGTAGAGATTTTGCCTTGGCGCCCCCAGGACTAGAATCTAGAACCCTGGATTCTTTTGGGAGAAAGGCTTACCAGTCCTCTATGCTCGTGGCCAAGATTCAATCCTACCAGCTGTACACGAGCATTCACTTTCGGAACACGGTGAAGCAACTGGCGGACTTGGTCGATAAGCTCCCTCCGGAGCAGGCCAAGCCTTTTCAGGAGGTGGTCAGGCAGCAGAAGGCGTGTCGTAAATTCCTGTCCAGGGGTGCTTATTCATTTGATGTTGCATCCAGAACTGCTGCCCAAGGTATAGTGATGCGCAGACTCTCATGGCTGCGTACCTCTGACCTGGACAATCGAGTCCAGCAGCGGATTGCTGATGTCCCTTGCTGGGGGGATAACATTTTTGGTAAGAAAGTCGAGCAGGTGGTCGATCAGATCACGCAGCAGGAAAGCGCTATGGACAATCTCTCCCACCGGGCACCTTCTGCCTGTACCTCAACTGGTAGATGGCTTTTCCGGGGAAGGAAGAATGCTCCCTATGCCTATAATAGGTGTAGGTTCAATCCTCCTCGACAGCCTTCTCAGGCTCATCCCCAGCGCACTCGTTCACGTCAACAGCGTGCGTCAAGGCAGGACCCTGTGGCTCCCCAGCAAAAGCAAGGGACGGGCGTTTGACTGGTTCCAGCTGAGCATAGCCACCATAAAAGTGTCCGTGCCGGACGATCTGCCAGTCGGAGGGAGGTTAAAATGTTTTCACCAGCGGTGGCCTCTCATAACCTCCGATCGGTGGGTTCTTCAAATAGTCTGGCTAGGATACTCCCTCAATTTGATCTCCACATCTCCAAATTGCCCGCCGGGAGCTTAGTCCTTCAGCGTCCAGCACAGGCAGGTACTTGCAGAGGAACTCTCCGCCCTTCTCAGCGCCAATGCAATCGAGCCCATTCCACCAGGGCAAGAAGGGCTGGGATTCTATTCCAGGTACTTGTGCAACAGAAAACGGGGGGATGCATCCCATCCTAGACCTAAGGGCCCTGAAAAAATTCCTGGTCCGAGAAAAGTTCAGGATGGTTTCCCTGGGCACCCTTCTTCCTATGATTCAGGAAAACGATTGGCTATGCTCTCTGGACTTAAAGGATGCTTATATACACATCCTGATACTTCCAGCTCACAGGAAGTATCTTCAATTTTGTCTGGGAGCACAGCACTTCCAGTATTGTGTGCTGCCCTTTGGTCTGGCATCTTTGCAAAATGCCTGGCAGTAGTTGCAGTATCGCTACGCAGACTGGGGGTGCATGTGTTCCCTTATCTCAACGATTGGCTGGTGAAGAACACCTCAGACGCAGGAGCTCTACAGTCCATGCAGATGACTATTTAACTCCTGCAGCTACTCGGGTTTGTTATCAATTACCCAAAGTCCCATCTTCTTCTAGTTCAAAACCTAGAATTCATTGGAGCTCTACTGAACTGACAGACGGCTCACCCCTATCTTCCCGAGGCGAGAGCAGACAACCTTCTGTCTCTAGTTTCCATGGCCATAGCGTCTCAGCAGATCACAGCTCGGCAGATGTTGAGACTTCTAGGCCATATGGCCTCCACAGGTCATGTGACACCCATGGCCCGTCTTCACATGAGATCAGCTCAATGGACCCTAGCTTCCCAGTGGTATCAAGCTGCAGGGGCTCTAGAAGATGCAATCCAGCTGTCCACAGATTTTCACAATTCCCTTCAGTGGTGGACAGTTCGATTCAATTTGACCTTGGAACGTCCATTTCAAATTCCTCAGCCACATAAAGTGCTGACAACGGATGCATCCCTCCTGGGGTGGGGAGCTCATGTTGATGGGCTTCACACTCAAGGAGTTTGGTCCCTCCAGGAGAAGGGTCTTCAGATCAATCTCCTGGAGTTGCGAGCGGTCTGGAACGCTCTAAAGGATTTCAGAGATCGGCTGTCCAATCAAATCATCCAAATTCAGACAGACAATCAGGTTGCGTAAACAACAGTCTGGCCGACAGATTGAGCAGGATTATGCAACCTCAGGAGTGGTCGCTCAACTCGGGCATGGTTTGCAAGATCTTCCGAGAGTGGGGCACCACCTCTGTGGATCTTTTTGCCACTCAGATCAATCACAAAGTCCCTCAGTTTTGTTCCAGGCTTCAGGCCCACGATATACTAGAATCGGATGCTTTTCTCTTTCGTTGGGGGAAGAGCCTTCTGTACACATATCCTCCCATACCTCTGGTGGGGAAGACCGTGGAACCATGATTCTGATTGCTCCCTTCTGGCCGCTTCAGATCTGGTTCCCTCTTCTTCTGGAGTTGTCCTCCAAAGAACCGTGGAGATCGGACTGTTTTCCAACCCTCATAACCCAGAACAAGGGGGTGCTTCTGCATCCCAACCTCCAGTCTCTGGCTCTCACGGCCTGGATGTTGAGAGCGTAGAATTCGCTTCCTTGGGTCTCTCTGAAGGTGTCTCCTGGGTTTTGCTTGCTTCCAGGAAAGATTCCACGAAGAAGTGTTACTTTTTCAAATGGAGGAGGTTTGTCGTCTGGTGTGATAGCAAGGCCCTAGATCCTTGCTCTTGTCCTACACAGACACTCTTGAATACCTTCTACACTTATCAGAGTCTGGTCTTAAGACCACCTCCATAAGAGTTCATCTTAGCGTAATTAGTGCTTATCACCGTGTAGAGGGTAAGCCTATCTGTGGACAGCCTTTAGTTGTTCGCTTCATGAGAGGTTTGCTTTTGTCAAAGCCCCCTGTCAAACCTCCACCACTGTCATGGGATCTCAATGTCGTTCTCACCCAGATGATGAAGCCTCCTTTTGAGCCACTGAATTCCTGCCATCTGAAGTACTTGACCTGGAAGGTCATTTTCTTAGTAGCTGTTACTTCAGCTCGTAGGGTCAGTGAGCTTGAAGCCTTGGTAGTGCATGCTCCTTATTTCAAGTTTCATCATAATAGAGTAGTCCTCGTCACGCACCCTAAGTTCTTGCCGAAGGTGGTGTCGGAGTTCCATCTGAACCAGTCAATTGTCTTGCCAACATTTTTCCCCATCCTCATACCTCATACCCGTCAGTTGCACACATTGGACTGCAAGAGAGCATTGGCCTTCTATGTGGAGCAGACAAGCCCCTTCAGACAGTCCGCCCAAATGTTTATTTCTTTTGATCCCAACAGAAGGGGAGTCGCTGTCTGGAAACACACCATTTCCAATTGGCTAGCAGATTGCATTTCCTTCACTTATGCCCAAGCTGGGCTGACTCTTGAGGGTCATGTCACAGCTCATAGTGTTAGAGCCATGGCAGCGTCGGTGGCCCACTTGAAGTCAGCCTCCATTGAAGAGATGTGCAAGGCTGCGACATGGTCTTCAATACACACATTCACATCTCACTACTGCCTTCAGCAGGATGCCCGACGCAACAGTCTGTTTGGGCAGTAGTTGCTGCAGAATCTGTTCGGGGTTTAGAATCCAACTCCACCCCCCACCCCCAGGTCCATTTTTATTCTGTTCCAGGCTGCACTCTGTTAGATGTTCTAGTTCGTAGGTCAATCCTTGTTATGTCCTCGCTGTTCAAGGCCCAATAGACCTTTCTTTGTTGTTTTGAGTGAGCCTGGGTGCTAGGGATACCCCAGTCGTGAGAACAAGCAGCCTGTTTGTCCTCGGAGAAAGCGATGATACATACCTGTAGCAGGTGTTCTCCGAGGACAGCAGGCTGATTGTTCTCACAAATCCTCCCACCTCCCCTTTGGAGTTGTTCTTCTCCTTGTTATTGCTTTTTATATAACTGAAGCGGGACTCTCGCATGATTGGTGGGTAGTTCGCTTTGTATGCTCGGTGCACACGCCTCGCGCTCTGGAAGGCTCTGGCAAATTTTTTGCCTATTTTTGCTTGGAAAATTTGCCGTTTTTGGGCCACCATGGGCGTCGACCCATTCGTGAGAACAATCAGCCTGTTGTCCTCGGAGAACACCTGCTACAGGTATGTATCTTAGCTGAAGGCTGTGATCAACAGTGTCAAAAGCAGCAGAAAGATGGAGAAGGATGAGGATAGAATAGAGACCTTTGGATCTGGCCAGAAACAGATCATTGGAGACTTTAGCAAGCACTGTTTCAGTTGAATGAAGGGGGCAAAAGCCAGATTGAAGTGGATCAAGAATAGCTTGAGATGAAAGAAAGTCAAGGCAACGGCGGTGAACAGCACGTTCAAATATCTTGGATAGGAAAGGGAGGAGGGAGATGGGACGATAGTTGGAAGGACAGGTAGGGTCCAATGAAAGTTTTTAAAGGAGTGGTGTGACTACAGCATGTTTGAAGGCATCAGGAACAGTCGCAGTGGACAGTGAAAGATTGAGGATATGACAGATAAAAGAGATAACAGTAGGAGAAATAGTGTTAAGTAGATGGGTGGGAATAGGATCAGAGGAACAGGTAGTTAGTTTCGAGGAGGAAACAAGATGTGTAGTTTCCTCTTCAGTGATTTCAGAAAAGGAGGCAGGGGTTGGAGGGTTGAGAGAATGGACTAAGGGAAAGAGAGGTACAGGTGACCTGATACAAAAACTTAGATTGTGAGCACTGCATTCGTCTAGTAGTGCTATAGAAATGATTAGTAGTAGTAGTTAAAGGTGAGAGGAGTCAAAAATAGTAACATAATAAGTGACAGCAGATAAGACCTGAACGGTCCATCCAGTCTGCCCAATAGTCACATTCATTATCAATTCATGATTAAATTAACAGTGAATGTAATATTATATACTTGATCACTGTTTCTTTAGTGTTTCTCAGACAGACTGTAGAAGTCAGCCCAGCTCTGTCCTTATGTTTTAACTACTGGAGTTGCTGACAGACCACTCCAGCGTATCCAAATCAGTCTTGTAATTTGCGAGTCACAGACTGTAAAATTACACCTGGAATTTTCAGAGAGTCACAGAATGGAATGGTCTGACCAGAAATTAGGGGGAAGGTGGTGGAACAGCATACATAAACAATACTACTCAATAGATACATATGGAAATGGACAGGGACTTAATTGAAGACATCCGCAAGATAGCTAGGAAAGGGGAAGTACTACGGATAGGTGACTTCAATATGCCAGATGTTGATTGGGGTGTCCCGGCTGCGGGGACGTCTAGAAGCAAAGAGATCTTAGATTCCCTACAGGAAGAATTGTTCCTGCAGTTGGTGGTGGAACTGACGCGGGATGGAGCTGTTCTGGACCTGGTGCTTACGAATGGAGAGTACATTTCTGACGTCAAGATGGCGGACCATTTGGCATCTAGTGATCATCGTATGGTATGGTTCAATATTAAAACAGGGCTCATTCGAGATTGAAGGTCCTGGAGTTCAAAGGAACTAACTTTGCCAAGATGGGGGAATTTCTCAAGGAACAGCAGGATGGGAACAGCTGAAGGATGTAGAACAGCAATGGACAAGACTGAAAGGAGCTATATTAAAGGCAACTAACCTTTATGTTAGAAAATTACATAAAAATAAGAGGAAAAGAAGGCCTCTCTGTTACTCGAATGTAGTAGCTCAAAAGATAAGGGAAAGGAGGCTAGCCTTTGCACGTTATAAGATGACTCAGAAAGATGAAGACAGGAGAGAATACCTAAATAAGCGAAGAGAAGCTGGAAAAGCTATCAGGAAAGCGAAGCAGCAAATGGAGGAAAAGATAGCTAATATGGTAAAATTGGGGGACAAGACCTTTTTCAGATATGTAAGTGACAAGAGGAAGTGCCATAATAACATTGTGAGGCTCAAAGCTGAGGGAGAGAAATATGTGGAAGATAAGGATAAAGCTGAACTGCTTAATGATTATTTTAGCTCTGTGTTCTCAAATGAAAGACTGGACTGCAGAAAACAAAGGCTAAAGGGGATGGATGTATGGTAGACCAAGACCCGTTTACGGAGGACTGTGTTTGTGAAGAGCTTGCCAAACTAAAAGTAGACAGAGCGATGGGGCCTGATTGGATACCCCGGGTGCTTAAGGAACTCGGAGAACTTCTGTCGGCTTCACTGACGAACCTCTTCAATGCTTCCTTAGAAACTGGAGTGGTCCCGGTGGACTGAAGAAGGGCGGATGTGGTTCTTTTGCACAAGAGTAGAAGTAAGGAGGAGGTTGGGAATTACAGACCTGTCAGTCTGACCTTGGTGGTGAGTAAGCTAATGGAAACGCTTCTAAAGAGGAGGATTGTGACATTTCTTGAACTACATGGAATGCGTGACCCGAGGCAGCATGGCTTCACTAGTGGCAGGTCGTGTCAGACAAATCTGACTGTCTTCTTCGGCTGGGTGACCAAACAGTTGGATGTGTGGAGCTTGATGTGGTATACTTGGATTTCAACTAAGCCTTTGACACGGTTCCGCACAGGCGACTGATAAATAAATTGAGTGCCCTCGATGTGGGACCTAGAGTAACTGGTTGAGTAAAAAATTGGTTGAATGGTAGGAGACAGAGGGTGGTGGTAAATGGAGCTTGCTCTGAAGAAAAGGATGTCGTCAGTGGAGTACCGCAGGGATCAGTCCTAGGGCCGGCTCTTTTTAACGTTTTTGTGAGCCATATTGCGGAAGGGCTGTCTGGTAAGGTTTGTCTCTTTGCAGATGATACTAAACTCTGCAACAGGGTGAACACCCTGGAGGGTGTGAATGACACGAGGAAGGACCTAGCGAAGCTAGAAGAATGGACCGATATTTGGCAACTAAGGTTTAATCCCAAAAAATGCAGGGTCATGCACTTGGGTCGCAAAAATCCAAGGGAACAGTACAGTATAGGGGGTGTAGTGCTTCAGTGTGCGAAGGAAGAGTGGGACTTGGGGGTGATTGTATCTGATGACCGTAAAGCTTTCGAACAGGTAGAAAAAGCGACGGCCAAAGCCAGGAGGATTCTTGGGTGCATAAAGAGAAGCATGACCAGCAGGAAAAAGGAGGTGATAGTGCCATTGTATGTCTCTGGTGAGGCCTCATTTGGAGTACTACGTGCAGTTCTGGAGACCGCACCTACGGAAAGATATAAACAGGATGGAGTCGGTCCAGAGGGCGGCTACGAAATTAGTAAACGGTCTTGAATGCAAAAATTATAGGGACAGGCTTATGAATCTCAACATGTATACGCAGGAAGAGAGGAGGGAAAGAGGAGACATGATAGAAATGTTTAAATATCTCATGGGCATTTATGTACAGGAAGAGAGCCTTTTTCAAATGAAGGAGAGCTCTGGAATGAGGGGGCATATGACAAAGTTAAGAGAGAATAGGCTTATGAGTAACCTAAGGAAGTAGTATTTCACAGAAAGGTTGGTGGAAGCGTGTAATGGCCTCCCAGTGGAGGTGGTGGAGTTGAGGACTGTTCCAGAATTTAAAAAGGCATGGGATAAGCATGTGGGATCGCTTAGGAACAGGAAGAATTAGGGGTTACAGAGGATTGGCAGACTGGATGGGTCATATGGCCTTTATCTGCCGTCATGTTTCTGTGTCTTGGGAAACAGGTCACTTCTCCAGTCCTAAATCTGTCTAATCTGAGCTGCCTCAAAATACAATTTCAATTCAGGGATCCCTACACCTCCAAGACTTTTATGTTTGGTCAAAATAGATCTAGCAATTTGGGGGTGTTTCCCATTCCATGTGAACCTAAAATTATCTCGCTGCAAAGTTAAAAAATTGGAGCAGGGGCTAATATAAGAGTAGCCATACTGGGTCAGACCAATGGTCCATCTAGCCCAGTGTCCTATTTTTCAAACAGTGGCCAAGCCAAGTCACAAGTACCTGGCAGAAACCAAATCATGGCAACACTCCATACTACAAATCCAAGGGCAAGCAGTTGCTTCCCATGTCTGTCTCAATAGCAGTCTGTGGACTTTTCCTCCAGGAATTTGCCCAAACTTTTTTAAACCCAGATACGCTAACCACTGTTACCACCACCTCTAGCAGAGTTCCAGAGCTTAACTATTCATTGAATGAAAAAATCTTTCCTCCGATTTTTTTTTTAAGTGTTTCTATGTAACTTCCTCGAGTGTCCCCTAGTCTTTGTACTTTTGGAATGGGTAAAAAATCGATTCTACACCACTTGGGGTTTTGTAGACCTCAATCATATCTCCCCTTATCTGTCTCTTTTCCAAGCTGAAGATCCCTTACCTCCTTAGCCTTTTCTCATATGAGAGGAGTTCCATCCCCTTTATCATTTCACTTGCTCTCCTTTGAACCTTTTCTAATTCCACTATATCTTTTTTTTTTAATATGGTGACCAGAACTAAACGCAATACTCAAGGTGTGGACGCACCATGGAGCGATACAAGGGCATTATAGTATTTTCGGACTTATTTACCATCCCTTTCCTTATAATTCCTAGCATCCTGTTTGCTTTTGTGGCCACCGCTGCACACTGAGTAGATTTCAGCATATCTACAACAATACCCAGATCTTTTTCTCGAGTGCTGACCCCCAAGGTGAACCCTAGCATCAGGTAACTATGATTCGGATTATTCTTGCCAATGTGCATCACCTTGCATTTGTCCACATTAAATTTCATCTGCCATTTCAACACCCAGTCTTCCAATTTCCTTAGTTCTTCCTGTAATATTTCACAGTCCGCACGTGTTTTAACAACCTTGATTAGTTTTGTATCTGCAAATTTGATCACCTCACTCGACGTTCCAATTTCAATATCATTTATAAATACGTTAAATAGCACAGGTCCCAGTACAGATCCCTGCAGCACTCTGCTCTCCTCCATTGGAAGAAATGACTATTTAACCCTACCCTCTGTTTTCTGTACAATTCCTAATCTACACCAGAACCTTGCCTCCTATCCCATGACTCTTTATTTTTCTCAGGAGTCTCTTATGAGGAACTTTATCAAAAGCTTTCTGAAAATCTAGATACACTACATCAACCGGCTCACCTTTATCCACACCTTCAAAGAAATGAAGCAAATTGATGAGGCAAGACCCTTGACTGAACCCATGCTGACTCTGTCCCATTAAACCATGTTTGTCTACATGCTCTCAAGTAGACAATAGTAAGAGGATTACCATGCAGGACTCCAAGATGTAAGATCACTGAACATATAAAGAGGAATCCAATAAAATTTATATGGAAATATAATGTTTGATTTTAACAAAATATTTCTAAAAAGCAAGGAAAAGACCTCAAAACGCCCGACCGCTTACTTTCAGTTTTCAGCGGCTTTAACTGGGGGGCGTGCTGTTCATCAATGGTCATAAAAACCTTGCTTGGAAAGAATTATTTTAACTTTTAATTTATTTCCAAATAGATTTTAACAATTTTGCTCTTTTTACAAGAAAATGTTTTTTAAATATATTGACAATATCAATGCTAACTTCAAATTTTCTTTGGTTCATAAAAACCTTCACTGATTCTCATGAAGTGTTCTAAAGCAGCTTTACAAAGATAAAGTAAAGTCGAGCACTTATCTGTTGCCCGATGTTGGCCCCATCCGTTTCGCTTGTGGGCTTTTTCAAGGGCTGTGCTTCGACAGGGAAAGCATTGAGAAAAGTTTTTTCTTCTCTCTTGATCTGACCATAACTAACAGCAGATCAACAATTTCATGCTTGAGTTCATTGAGTACTCTTGGATGTATGCCATCCCAGGTGATTTTACTACTCTTTAATTTGTCAATTTGGCTCAGTACATCTGCCAAATTCACTGATATTTCTTTCAATTCCTCCGCATCATCACCGTTGAAAACCATTTCTGGTACAGTCAGATCTCTTACATCTTCTTCCGTAAAGACAGAAGCAAAGAATTCATTTAGTTTCTCTGCTATGGCCTTGTCCTCCCCGAGTGCCCCTTTTGCTCCTTCATGAGCTTAACAGTCCCACAGATTCCCTCGCAGGATTTCTGCTTCTGATGTACCTGAAAAAGTTGTTACTGTGAGTTTTAGCTTCTGTGGCAAGTTTCTCTTCATATTCTCTTTTAGCCTTCTTTATTAATGCTTTGCATCTGACTTGCCAGTGCTTATGTTGCTTTTTATTTTCTTCATTTGGGTCCTTTTTCCATTCTTTGAAGGACAATCTTTTGGCTGTAATGGCCTCTTTTACTTCACCTTTTAACCATGCTGACTGACGTTTTCTCTTCTTTCCACCTTTGCAAATACGTGGAATGCATCTTGACTGGGCTTCCAAGATGGTATTTTTGAATATCGTCCACACCTGATTGTGTCCTAACCTTTGCAGCCTCCTTTTAGTTTCTTTTTAACCATTTTCCTCATTTTATTATAGTCGCCTTTCGAAAATTAAATGCTGCTACACTAGATTTCTTTTGCAGGTTCATCCTAGATAGTTGCTCAAACTTAATCATGTTATAATGACTGTTTCCCAGGGGACCCAAAACTGCCACCTCTTGCACTATGCCCTGCATGCCATCAAGGACCAGATACAAAATGGCTCCCCCTCTCATTGGTTCCTGGATCAGCTGCTCCAAGAAGTGGTCATTTATTACATCTAGAAATTTTGTCTCCCTGGCACTCCGTGATGTAACGCTTATCTAGTCAGTATTGAGGTAATTGAAATCACTCATTATTTCATTGCCTAATTTGCCAGCGTTCCTGATCTCTGTAAACATTTCTTCATCCGTCTGTTTGTTCTGTCTCGGTGGATGGTAGTACAGCCCTACAAGAATACTCTTTCCCTTTACATATGGAATTTCTATCCATAATGATGCCACACTGCTATCTGTGTCATGTGGAATGTTTATTTTATTTGACTCAATTCCCTCTTTAACATATAGCACAACCCCTCCCCCTCCAATTTGATCCTCTCTATCGTTGTGATAACAATTTGTACCCTGTTAACACAGTGTCCCATTGATTATCCTTTTTTCCACAGATGCCTATTATATATCTACCTCATCACTTAGTGCTATATATTCTAACTCTCCCATCTTATTTTTTAGGCTTCTAGCATTTGTATACAGGCACTTCAAATTGTTTTTTTTTCCTTTGATTTACAAGCTGTTTAGAAGTTGAAGGGGATAATGTGCATCCTTTATCCTACTCTCTAATTAAACACACCTGGCTTTAAGCATTGTTGAAACCTCTCTCCTGGGATTCCCTAAATGTGCTGTTTCAATAGTAATGCAAAGTGATGCATTTAGGGAGTAGAAATCCAAGGGACACGTATGTGTTAGGCGGGGAGAGTCTGATAGGTATGGACGGGGAGAGGGATCTTGGGGTGATAGTATCTGAGGACCTGAAGGCGACGAAACAGTGTGACAAAGCGGTGGCCGTAGCTAAAAGATTGCTAGGCTGTATAGAGAGAGGTGTGACCAACAGAAGAAAAGAGGTTTTAATACCCCTGTATAAGACGTTGGTGAGGCCCCACCTGGCGTATTGTGTTCATTTTTGGAGGCTGTATCTTGCGAAGGATGTTTTAAAAAATGGAAGCGGTGCAAAGAAAAGCTACGGGAATGGTATGGGATTTGCGTTACAAGAGAGACTTGTTGACCTGAACATGTATACCCTGGAGGAAAGGAGAAACAGGGGTGATATGATACAGACGTTCAAGAATTTGAAAGGTATTAATCCGCAAATGAACCTTTTCCAGAGAGGGGAAGGCGGTAGAACTAGAGGACATGAAATGAGATTGAAGGGGGGGCAGACTCAAGAAAAATGTCAGGAAGTATTTCTTCACAGAGAGAGTGGTGGATGCTTGGAATGCCCTCCCGCGGGAGGTGGTGGAAATGAAAATGGTAACGGAATTCAAACATGCATGGGATAAACATAAAGGAATCCTGTTCAGAAGGAAGGGATCCTCAGCAGCTTAGCCGAGATTGGGTGGCAGAGCCGGTGGTGGGAGGCGGGGCTAGTGCTGGGCAGACTTCTAAGGTCTGTGCCGGGGCTGGTGAGTGGAAGGCGGGGATAGTGCTGGGCAGACTTATACGGTCTGTGCCCTGAAGAGGATAGGTACAAATCAAGGTAGGGTATACACAAAAAGTAGCACATATGAGTTTATCTTGTTGGGCAGACTGGATGGACCGTGCAGGTCTTTTTCTGCCGTCATCTACTATGTTACTATGTATCCTTCAAGGATACTCCCCACCAAACTATGTGCTCCTTGGGTGGCTGTCAACTCCCCCTCTTCTCTCAGAACTTCTCAGAAAGAAAATCAAGTGGGACATTTCCTCTTTTTGAATCTAAGGGGACTGCTTCAAGACCCTTTCAAGCTAACTCAGTAATCAGGTTGCCCTTAGTAACCTCTGCAAATATTCTATTTCCTCACACCTTAATACCTAATTGAGGTCAGTAGCAGTGCTACCTCTCCATCAACCAAAGAACAGAAAATAACTGTGTTTTAGAACAAGATTTGAGCCTTCCTCCTACCTTTTAAAGTTCTTTGGCTGTTAAGTTTCTACCTGTAGAAAAAATGTGTTTAAAAATATGGAGAGCATCTGAAATAAGTAAAGTAACTGAGTAAGCAAATTCATTTTATCAGCTGCTACCCCCCCCCCCCCCCCACACACACACACACACACACACACACTTCTTCAAACCTTCTGTTAGCTTCCTTAAGATAGGGCCATAGTTAACTTTTTCATCCAGTTTAGCAGGAATTTGTACTCCCAAGTTTTCAATAACTGAAACCCACCAAAATGGGAAATTCTCTTAAGGGTAACATTCAAGACTTCCATCTTATCTATATTTGATTTGAAAGCCTGACACCTAAAGCTGTTTGAATAATATTGGGAGAGTGGTATGAGGTTGAGTAACAGTGAGCAAAACATTGTCTGCAAATAAGGATATTTTGTAGGAGCCTGCTCTAAATTGTATCTCTTTGATATCAGTGTTATCCTAGTTCATTGGGCCATAGGCTCCATTACCAAAGTATAGAGTAGGGATAACAGAGGGCACCCTTGGTGAGTCCCTCTGTGCAAAGGAAAAAAAAGTCTGAATATGCTCCATTTAGTTTAATTGCTGCACGTGGACTCCTATATAAACTAGCTACCCAACTTAAAAATTTAAGACCTGTATTAACTTTCCTATCGTTGCTAGCATAAAATCCTAATGGCCTCTAGCGAGTGGCTTTTTAGTGTTGATGCCCAAAATCATTGTCTTGAGCCTATATTTCTTTGCCTCCCAGCATTATCAGCTCCTCGCCTGCCCACTACAAACTCTGTTTGATCAGCTGGATCTATTAGCTTCAGTACTTCCTAGGATAATTGTTCTGCTAATTTTGTTAGAATTTTTACATCAATATTTGAATGAGAGATGAGCCTATAGGACCCACAAATTGTATCATCTCTCCCAAGTTTGCATAGTATAATAATGCCTGCTTTCCTCATGATCTCTTGTAACTACCCACACCCCTTATTTGTACACCATTAAACACCTTAGATAGTAAAGGAGCTAAAGCAGGAGTATATTTATTATAGAAACTGGCCCTTGGGCTTTGCCTGTAGGCATGGGCTTTATTTATTTCCCTGCACATGATACCCCCCAAGGTGTCCACATGGTGACTATGTGGTTTATATAAAAATAGGGTACAGACACAGGAGGGAACAAACAGTTATGCAGAGATACCAAAACATTCTTGAAACAGATGTGTTTTGATTAAAACCTTAAATTTGGGGTAAGATGTTTTAGAATGGATGTGCAATGGTAAAGAGTTCCAACGAGAAGGTCCCAGAAATCTGAAACTGGTCTTGAGATATTGAGAGATGAAAGGAAGGTAGTGAGGGTATTGTAAGTAAATTACCAGAGGGTTTGAGAAGGAACATATGGTGTTAAGAGTTAAGATGAGATTTAAAGTAAGACAAAGAAGTTTATATTTAATACTAGCAGAAACCTGAAGCCAGTGTTCAGAGTGAAGAAAAGGGGTGACGTGATCAAATTGTTGTGCAAAACAAAGTAATTTGACAGCTGTAGATTGAACAAGTTGGAGACGCTTAAGAGAAGAGCAAGTTGACCAGCAAAAAGGAGTTACAATTTCTTAAGGGGTGATTTTGATGTCTAACTTCTCCCAGATTGCATTTGAAAACTGAGGTAAGCTGATTGCACCTAAAATTCATCAATAAGAGTCCTGCTTAATCAACCTGTCCCTACTGTATGATGAATATAAAATTTTACAAGCTGACCCTGTGTCTCCTCCTTATGTAATATTTACCTTCTATGTTCAGCCTTTGCCTCATCTTACTGTCTAAAGAGCATGCCCTTGTTATCATTTGCTTCTTTTAGATAGCCCTCCATTTAATAAAGATCCCTCTTATGACCACTTTTAAACCCTCCCAAACTGTCCCATCTCCTACCTCTCCATTGCTATTGAGTTCAAGATACTGTTAGAAATTCTCTAATATCATACTTGGGTCGTTTAAGAGCCTCCCATTCAGTTGTTCTAAACCAATGGTAAACACCCCCACTACCAGGGCATTGTATGACTATGTTTGGATCTCAATATTGATTTCTATGAGCACCTGTATCCACACTCAGTAAGTGTATATTCTAAAACAAGCTATTTTCAGGTGTAGAGAAGAATATAATGCTAGCTGCCTGAGAATGATCAAAAATCTACCAAGTGGTATTCTTCATAATCCTTTTTAGTATCTATCTGGGGCATATATCAGCTTCACTTTGTGGTTTGCCTGTTTTATGGGGCTTCATTACCATATTAAAATTTCCCCTTTTTAACATATGACCCACTCCTCCTTTCAGCACCTGTCCCACCTCCTTCCAAAGCCAGTTTGTGCCTCACTTGGAACATAAGTATTTAATCATCTGCCCTTTAAGTAACAATAATTGTCCCTCATCCCTAAACAACTTAAACTTAAACAGGAAGTTCTTCTGAATTAGTTTAGCCACCCCACCTCTTTTCTTTCCTTCGATGTTACAGCTGTAATATATATAAGGATATCAACTATTTCTAAGGAGAACCTACTCCCTTCTAATAAAGTATCCCTTGTATAAATGCAATATTGCATTCTCCGAGGACAGGAAGGCTGTATTATCCTCACTAGTGGGTCGACGTTCGCATCGGCCCGGGAATCAGCATTTGCTATAGAACAAGCGGTAGAGGCAGAAGCGACAGAAGGAAGAAGCAGCCATCAGTGGAGATCTGAGAGGGCAGAAGAAAGGAGCAGCCACTGAAGGAGATCAGTGAGGCACGATGCGAATGATACAAGGCCCAGAACAGCCATACTCAGGTCACATTGCCCCATACCACACACGACTGATAAGCGCTAGCGCAGACCCCGGCCCGACAAACATCACCAACGATCGAAAAAGAACCACATGGAGAACACACTGAGCACACCTGCACCGATCTGCCTTTGAACAGGACGGGACCCTGCCTGGAAAGTGTCTGACTTAATCCTACCATCGGAGGAACAGAGAAGCGAACAAGCACGGACTTGGGCAAGAGAGCAGATGGTGGAACGCATCTCCAGACCTTTTGCCTGCACAGGTTAACTTCTCTTTGTTTGTTTATTGTAACATTGTAGCAAGGTACTCGTGATAAATTGCAAGCATAGATGTTTAATTGACTTGCTACTCTGTTTGCTGAAATATTGTAGTAAGAAACTCTTAAGAATCTGGCCAACCTAAATGTTTCAACTGCACTGCTACTCTTAAATATATCTCAAGCAGGGCCTGGGCCCCCGCAGATTTTGGCCTGGACCCCCCTACCGACGACCCTCTTCACCCCCTTCCCCTCCCGCCGCCAACCCGTCGCTGATCTTTGCTGGCGGGGGACACCAATCCCCACCAGCCAAGCTCCTCTCTTCCGTTGCAGGCTGCAAGTTGCAAAGCTTCCTGTTCTTCTGAGTCTGACGTCCTGCGCATTATACTGTGGTCAGACCATTACAAAGCACATATCACCCTCCAACGGAGAATGAAAGACTTACCTAACAAACACGAAAAACTTGCACCACAAGAGGAAAAATAGATCCAGTTAAATTCTGGCAACAGATCTACATTGACGGATGGACAATAAAGACAGACACAATCCAATTCCTCTCAAAGTGGCATAATAGATGTAAATCAATACTAGACACCATTGCCCCAATCCAAACCAGAACCTCGCACAGAAAGAACTCAACACCATGGTTCAACGAAGAACTGAAAAAACAAAACACAAGTTAGGAAACAAGAACGTGTGTGGAACAAAAAGAAAGCCGATACCACTCAACGCTTGGAAGCAACTCCGAAGGAAATATAAATATACCATAAGACAAACCAAAAGACAATACTACAAAACTGAAATCGGACCAAATTACAAAGACACACACAAACTCTTCCAACTCGTGAATAAATTATTAGATACCACTCCAGTCACCAACAACAGCACAGACACCAGGAGCTGACTACTTGGCGAAATACTTCAAGGAGAAAATCATACAACTGCGACTCAAAATACCTGTCAGCCCAATCGAATACACTACACTCCTAGAGTGCCTAGACCCAGACCCTGGAGTCTACCCAGTAGACAGGATTTGGACTGAATTCACAATACTACCAGAAGATCTTATCTCACAAACACTTAAAAGATTTGCCAAATCTCACTGCAAATTAGATATATGCCCAAACAACCTCATGAAGTTGGCCCCTCAACAATTTATAACAGACCTAAACTCAAACAATTGATAGCAAACGGCAACAACATACTACTGTTACAATTCGACATGTCAAGCGCATTTGACATGGTTGACCATGGAATTTTATTACATATCCTCGAATACTTCGGAATCGGAGGCAATGTTCTCAACTGGTTTAAGGGGTTCCTAACTACACACTCATATCAAGTGACATCAAATTCAACTACATCAGCTACGTGGACACCTGAATGCGGAGTTCCACAGGGATCCCCCTCTCACCAATCATATTCAACCTAATGATGACACCTTTGGCCAAACTACTATCGAATCAGAATCTAAACCAATATATATACGCTGACGACGTAACGATCTTACATAAGTACATAAGTAGTGCCATACTGTGAAAGACCAAAGGTCCATCTAGCCCAGCATCCTGTCACCGACAGTGGCCAATCCAGGTCAAGGGCACCTGGCACGCTCCCCAAACGTAAAAACATTCCAGACAAGTTATACCTAAAAATGAGGAATTTTTCCAGTCCATTTAATAGCGGTCTATGGACTTGTCCTTTAGGAATCTATCTAACCCCTTTTTAAACTCCGTCAAGCTAACCGCCCGTACCACGTTCTCCGGCAATGAATTCCAGAGTCTAATTACACGTTGGGTGAAGAAAAATTTTCTCCGATTCGTTTTAAATTTACCACACTGTAGCTTCAACTCATGCCCTCTAGTCCTAAGGGAAATCTCCAATGAAATCAACCAAAGCCTACACATTATGAATTCCTGGGCAGATGCATTTTAGCTGAAACTAAATGCAGAAAAAACCCAATGCCTAGTACTCACCTCGCAATACAATAAGAATAAATTTACCACCATCAACACACCTAAACTAAGTCTACCAGTTTCGGATACCCTAAAAATTCTTGGAGTCACCATTGACCAACACCTAACACTTGAGAATCATGTGAAAAACAAGTATAAAAAGATGTTTCATTCCATGTGGAAACTAAAAAGAGTTAGACCATTTTTTCCAAGGAATGTCTTCCGCAACCTGGTACAATCATTGGTACTCAGTCATCTGGACTATTGTAACTCACTCTACGCCGGCTGCAAAGAGCAAATACTTTAAAAAAACTCCAGACAGCCCAGAACATGGCAGCCAGACTAATATTCGGCAAATCAAAATATGGAAGCGCAAAACCCCTACGAGAAAAACTACACTGGCTCCCACTCAAAGAACGCATCACGTTCAAACTTTGTACCTTAGGCCATAAAATCATCCATGGTGACGCCCCAGCCTACATGTCAGACCTAATAGAATTTCCACCCAGAAACACAAAAAAAATCTTCTTGCACTTTCCTCAATCTTCATCCTCCCAAGTGTAAAGGCCTGAAATACAAATTAATGCACGCATCTACCTTTTCCTATATGAGCACACAGCTCTGGAACGCGTTGCCACGTAACCTGAAAACTGTTTATGAATTAACCAGTTTCCGCAAACTATTGAAAACCTATCTCTTCGACAAGATATATCACAAAGATCAACACTTGTAACTGTGCAATCTTTAATTTATCCAGAAATGTTCTATACTATCTTTTGCTTTAACACTATCATGTATTTCACCACCATGTAACCCAAAACCCTCTGTAAAACCAAATGTATATTCTCTTCTATTTCCAGTATCCATGATGAATTGTAAGCCACATTGAGCCTGCAAAGAGGTGGGATACAAATGCAATAAATAAATAAATAGAAA
Organism: Microcaecilia unicolor; assembly: GCF_901765095.1. Taxonomy (NCBI): domain Eukaryota; kingdom Metazoa; phylum Chordata; class Amphibia; order Gymnophiona; family Siphonopidae; genus Microcaecilia; species Microcaecilia unicolor. The sequence continues at coordinate 92,830,325 of NC_044042.1, forward strand.
AAAAAACATTACCAGAGCCTGACTTTCTGCTTGCTGCGCGAGCACATGCCTCAGTTTTATTTTTTTCATGACAGGGTGCAGCAGATTTATTTCTATGCTCCTTGAAGTGCCCGAGAGAAGAGCCTTCTTTTTTTTTTTCTTCAACTCAACTTTTAGTCACGTGTGTTTATTTATTACTTTATTTCTTTTTTTACGCGGCTGGTTTAAGGCCGTTCAGTCGGGGTTCTACCCTTTTTTGTGCCCTTTTTACTTAGGCACATTGAAGTCTTTTGATTTCTGCGGTGCTGGTTTTCCTTCCATGTCATTGACGACACCCAGCGGCTTCAAATGTTGTACTTGGTGGAACCAGACCATCTCAGGTACAGATACCCATTTTTGGTGTATTCAGTGATTTGGGCCCGACCATAGCCCAGCTCGTTGTGCGCTGTGTCTTTGATGAAGAAATGGACCCAACTAGCTCGAGAAGCCCAATGCGAGAAACTTTTTGGGGCATCAGTACCGAGATCGTTGGCCTCTCAGCAGCCATTACCTCGGCTCCTAATGTCGATGCGTTCCTCGATGTTAAGACACGCTGGGAGTAGTGAGACAGCGAGTGGGTCTCCACTTGTCTCAAGGCCTCCTGCTGTGCAGGCCCCCCGGGACCAACCATCGTCAGACCCGACCCTGAGGCATTGTGAGGATTCAACGTTGTCCTCGGCACCAAGGAGCCTCGATGATGGGGCATCGAGCGAAGACTAAGAAGCACTGTCACCGTTCTCCCTCGACACAAGGTGCCAGGAGCTCTGGGGCATCGAAGGACTCAGCACTCGAGAAGCAGCGGTGCCAAGAGGACCATTCCCCCTCCAGAAAGTGCCAATGGAGCGCTCGTGGGAGTCAGAGAAGGATCACAGGTACTTTTGCTCCGATGAGTCTTTTGGGATTCCCTCTGAACCTTCCCCTCCACCTGAAAGGAGACTTGTCTCCTACTGAGAGCCTCTCTTTTTCCTCATTTGTGCGGGAAATGGCTGAGGCCGTTCCATTCCCTATTGAAGTGGAGGATGAGCCCAGGGCTGAGATGCTCTAGGTCCTGGAATACACCTCTCCACCTAAGGGAAATGGGACTTCATATACCGCCTTTCTGAGGTTTTTGCAACTACATTCAAAGCGGTTTACATATATTCAGGTACTTATTTTTTGTACCAGGGGCAATGGAGGGTTAAGTGACTTGCCCAGAGTCACAAGGAGCTGCAGTGGGAATTGAATTCAGTTCCCCAGGATCAAAGTTCACTGCACTAACCACTAGGCTACTCCTCCACTCCTAAGGAGGCAGTAACAGCTCCTTTGCATAAAGTACTCAAGGAAACTGGTCATTCCCTCTGCTCCCGTAATCTCTAAGAAGACTGATTCCCAGTAACAGATCCACAGTGAACCTGGGTTGATTAGGTCTCAATTTCCACACAATTTCATGGTGGTGGACTCCACCCTCAAAAGAGCCAAGGGTATTAGAGACTATGCCTCGGCACCCCCAGGCAGAGAAGCTAGGACCTTGGATTATTTTGGGAGGAAGACGTATCAGGCCGCTATGCTTGCTGCCTGTATTCAATCATACCAGCTCTTTACAATTGTTCACTTGGCAGAACTCAGTGAGGCAGCTGTCTACCTCCGGAGCAGGCCAAGCCTTTTTGCCAGCTGGTCAGGCAGCAGAAGGCGTGTCGCAAATTCCTGGCCAGGGGCGCTTAAGACACTTTTGATGTGGCATCCAGAATCTCTGCTCAGGGGATAGCAATGTGCAGACACTTATGGCTGCGTGTATCTGACCTGGATCATTCGGTCCAGAAGAGGATGACAGATGTATCTTGCTGGGGGGATATTCTTTTTGGAGAGAAGGTGGGAGATCTGGTTGACCAGATCAAAAAGCACAATGATGCTAAGGTGTCTCGTCTGTGGTCGTGACCCCTCTCAGACTTACCTTATTTCTGGGGGTCAGCTTCTGAGCTGGCTTCTGTCCTTTCTGAGTTAGTTCTGTCTCTGTGTGCTGGCTGCTTCCAGCGTGGCTCTAATTACTCCATTATACTGCACCTGTGTGTGTTGCCTGACTTAGCTCTGTCTATGTCTCTGTGTGCTGGCTGCTTCCAGCATGGCTCTGATTGCTCCACTGTGCTGCACCTGTGTATGTTGAGCCTCTCTATGCTTCAGTATGCTTTCTGCCTGCTTCTTGGTTTGTGCTCCCCTCACCCTCTGGTAACCAGAACCGGTGGCTGCCATAGACTGTCTTGCTGTCCCTAGGCTTCAGCCCAGTCCGGTCCGGATCTTCCAGGCTGCCAGACTTGTCTTTCTTGTTTGTGCCTGGACAGCACCCGTAGTTGCCTTGAGATTGCTGCAGGTGAGCCCCAGGTGCTGATGGGCTTTATTAATCACCTAGAAACTTCTGTGTTTGCCTTTGCATCGCCTAAGGTCCCTGGTATGCTGGTGTGCTCTGTGCACTTCTTCCTAGTCCAGTTTATTGTCTGAAATTATTGCCTGATTCTAGTCTAGTCTTTGTGTAGTTTATATTGTACTGTATTGCTTGTTTCCCAGTCTTTTCTTGTTTGTATTTCTTTGCAGACTGGATGGACCATGCAGGTCTTTTTCTGCCGTCATCTACTATGTTACTATGTCTAGGTCTTGGTTGTCTGTGTTTCTTATTCAGTGGCTGCCTGGCAGCTTTCAGTTCTCTCTCTTACCTGTCTGTGTTTCCTTTCTTAGTGGCTGCTTTGCAGCTTTCAGTCCTAACCCTTAAGCCTGTCCATTTCCTGCCTAGTGTAGTACTGTCTGTCTGTGAGCCCTAGCCCAGTTTCCTGCCTTGCTGCCCATTCCTTTCCCCTCTGATTCTTAGTCCTAACCCTGTTCAGCCTAGTTGGGATCCAGTTCCTGCCCTGTCCGGTAAGTCCTGCCGGCCACCTGAACCCAGGGGCTCAACTCCTGGGGAAGGGTGGTCAAGTGCAGGTGAAGTCTAGCTGTCCCTGCCAGAGTTCTGCCTTGTCTCTGATGTGGGGTGGTTTTGCCTGCCGCTGCCGCTCCTCAGCAGTAGCCCAAGGGCTCACAAACCCAGGTTCTGCCTTGAAAGCCTGACATATGGCTTCTCCCACGGGGCACCTTCTGCTACAGCCTCCTCAACTAGGAGGTTTTTAGGGGGGAGGGGCGGTGTGCTCCCATACGCCAAGCCCCCTCCCTGCCCATCTTCAAATCCTTGCTCAAAGCCCACCTCTTCAATGTCGCTTTCAGCACCTAACCATTGTACCTCTATCCAGGAAATCTAGACTGCCCCCAATTTGATTGACTGCACTTTTTTGTCCTTTAGATTGTAAGCTCCTTCTTTGTTAGATTGTACAGCACTGCGTAACCCTGGTAGCGCTTTAGAAATGTTAAATAATAGTAATAGTAGTAGTATTCCTATGTTAGGTGGGGTTTTATTTTGTTTCTTTTTTATATTATTATACAGCTCAAGACTGAAACAATATTACAATCTGTAATATTTCAACAACAAACCAATATCTCCATAACATTAAGTTGAAATTACTTAAATACATCAACTTTAACATTAGACAATATAGATCCAAGAAAAGGAAAGAATAACAATATAGTATTATTATTCCTACATTCTTTTGAAAATAAATTAACCCAGGAGTCGCTACTAACCTATTGCTTTTCCCAATCTAACTTACAGTGTGCTGGGTGGGCCCAGAGCTAATATGGGTGGGCACTGTGTATATAGGTATGAGTGGTGTTTCTTGCTACAAAATAATGCATTAGAATGCATTTGATGATGGATTTCTAAGTAGTATGCTCAGCATCAACATATGGAAAAACCAATATTTTAAAATATAGTTTACATTATCCCACATCTTAAACTTGACCAGGTGTAAGTCTACTATAATGGCAAACATCTCCACACACATGACAGGATCCTACAGTATAATTTCAGAAATGATATCCTTCAAACTTTGCTTCCCTACCCCTTCATCCAACCCTGTAGCCTGGCATCAGCCTTTCTCTTCTCTACCCTACCCCACCCATAGCCCAGCATCAGCCCTTCCCTTCCCCATCATCCATCCCATAGCCATGCATCAGCCCCACCCTAACACCCACCCCTCCCCATAGTCTGGCATCTCCCCCCCCCCCCCCACCACCCTGAAGCACACCAGCATATCATCAACGACGACACCTAGACCCATTTCTTGGTCCTTGACTCCTAATGTGGAACCTTGCATGACATAGCTATAATTCGGGTTCCTCTTTCCCACATGCATCACTTTGCTCACATTAAACGTCACCTGCCATTTAGACGCCCAGTCTCGTAAGCTTCTCTTGTAATTTTTCACAATCCTCCTGCGATTTAACGACTTTGAATAACTTTGTGTCATCAGCAAATTTAATTACCTCACTAGTTACTCCCATCTCTAGGTCATTTATAAATATGTTAAAAAGCAGCGGTCCCAGCAGAGTCCTAAGGAGCCCCACTAACTACCCTTCTCCATTGAGAATACTGACCATTTGTCTAATCTGGGACAATGTTTCCTTAAGCAGACTGAAGAGTTTATACCAAGAGTAGAGAGTATTGAAATTGACTTGAAAAAAAAGGAGGAAGAGTTTAAAGTTTTAAATGAAAAAATAGATCAAAGGGTTATGAAGATGGAAACGTTACAAACTACGATGGTAAAAGATGTAACTAATCTCAGGCGGAAAACAGAGGTTTTTGACAATTATACTAAAAATCACAACCTGAGATTCGTTAACTTTCCTAGGATTCAAAATGTTCTTCCTCTTGAGATGTTGAAACGCTATTTCCGTGAAAATTTGAATGTTCAGGAAAAGGATTTTCCACCCTTTTCCCAAGTTTATTATGTCCCAGAAAAGAACTTGAATCAAGAGACTGAAAAACCTATTGATGTTTCTCTTTTGCTTGAGACTTCTGACTCCGAACTGGCAACAGCCGCTACTTTGTCGCCCTACTACCTGATAAGAATTGGATTTTCCGTCTTTTTTTCCGTAACAAGGAGAACCCTTTTTTGGGTTTCAAAATACTCTTATTTCCTGATGTCTCCAAGGAGACACGTTGACGGAGGAAACAATTTTTACTCCTTAAGCCAGAAATTTTGCACTTGGGGGGTGCCTTCTTTTTAAGGTACCCCTGCAAGTGCATAGTAAGGCTAGGGGGGAAGAAATATGTATTTACTGAACCTGAACATTTGTCAGCACTATTAGCCTCAGTTAGAATGGAGAAGCTTTAAAGATTTACCCTATAACTTTTTCCTTTAGTATAATTCTCCCCTTAGATTACCTGAAATCTTGGATCTCCAATTATGGACTTGAGTGTCTTATAATGTTGAAAGCGTATAGACTTATTTGCTTCTTCGAGTGTATTTTCCTTTTGTAATAGTGCCTAGTTATACAACACTTTCCTAAGCAAGATGTTTCTTGTAAATATTGTTTAAATGAATAAATTATAAATTATAAAAAAAAGAGAATACTGACCATTTAACCCTACTCTCTGTTTTCTTTTAACCAGTTTTTAATCCACAATAGAACACTACCTCCTATCCCATGACTCTCCAATTTCCTCTGGAGTCTTTCATGAGGTACTTTGTCAAACGCCTTCTGAAAATCCAGATACACAGTATCAACCAGCTCACCCTTATCCACATGTTTGTTCACCCCTTCAAAGAAATGTAATAGATTGGTGAGGCAAGATTTCCTTCACTAAATCCATGTTGACTTTGTCTCATTAATCCATGCTTTTGAATATGCTCTGTAATTTTGTTCTTAATAATAGTCTCTACCATTTTGCCCAGCACCGACGTCAGACTCGCTGGTCTATAATTTCCCGGATCTCCACTGAAACCTTTTTTTAAAAATCGGCGTTACGTTGGCCACCCTTTGGTGAAAAAGTACAGGATCTAGTTGATCAAATCAAGAAGCATAATGATAAGACATAAGCATCGCCACACTGGGACAGACCAAAGGTCCATCTAGCCCAGCACCCTGTCTCCAACAGTGGTCAATCTAGGTCACAATCACCTGACAAGATCCACGGAGCAAAGCATTTTGTACTGCTTGTCCCAGGAATAGTGGATTTTCCCTACGTCCATTTAATAATTCTATGGCCTTTTCCTTCAGGAAGCCATCCAAGCCTTTCTTAAACTCTGCTAAGCTAATCGCCTTAACCACATTCTCCGGCAACAAATTCCAGAGTCGAATTACATGCTGAGTAAAGAAAAATTTTCATTTATTTGTTTTAAACTTACTGCACTCCAGCTTCATCGCATGCCCCCTTGTCCTAGTATTTTTGGAAAGCGTAAACAGACGCTCCATATCTATCTTTTCCACTCCACTCATTATTTTATATACCTCTCTATTTTATATCACCCCTCAACCACCTTTTCTCCAAGCTGAAGAGCCCCAGCCGCTTTAGCCTTTCCTCATAGGAAAGTTGTCCCATCCCCTTAATCATCTTTGTTGCCCTTCTCTGATGCTATTGATTCTCTCTCCCACCGGGCGCCTTCTGCTACTGCCTCCTCATCTAGGAGGTTTTTTGGCGGGAGGAGGAGTGCCTCCTATACCTATTCTAGGCGGCAGTACACTCCTGCTTCTGGGCAGCCTGTCCAGGCTCAGCACCAGCGCGCTCATTCTCGTCAACAGCGTGCGACTAAGGCCCATTCTGCTCCCCAGCAAAAGCAAGGGACGGGCTTTTGACTGGTTCCAGTTCAGCATAGCCTCAGTAAAAGTGTCCGTACCAGACGACTTGCCTGTAGGGGGAAGGCTGATGTTTTTTCACCAAAGGTGGTTTCTCATAACCTCCGACAGTGAGTTCTTCAAATAGTCCGGTTAGGATACACTTCAATCTGGAATCCAAACCTCCAAATTGCCCACCGGGAGCTCATTCTTACAGTTCCTAGCACAAGCAGGTACTTGCAGAGGAACTCTCCGCCCTTCTAAAGGCCAGTGCAGTCAAGCCCGTTCCACCAGGGGAAGAAGGGCTGGGATTCTATTCCAGGTACTTGTGCAAAACAAAACAGGGGGGATGTGTCCCATCCTAGACCTAAGGGGCCTGATCAAATTTCTAGTTTGAGAAAAGTTCAGGATGGTTTCCCTGGGCACCCTTCTTCCCAAGAAGAACGATAGGCTATGCTCTCTGGACTTAAAGGATGCTTACACACATGTCCCAATACTTCCAGCTCACAGGAAGTATCTGCGATTTCGGCTGGGAACTCAGCACTTTCAGTACTGTGTACTGCCCTTTGGTTTGGCATCTGCGTCCAGGGTGTTCACAAAGTGCCTGGCAGTAGTTGCAGCATCACTACGCAGACTGGGAGTGCATGTGTTCCCTTATCTCGACAATTGGCTGGTGAAGAGCACCTCGAAGGCAGGCACTCAGCAGTTCATGCGAATGACTATTCAGGTGCTAGAACTTCTGGGGTTCGTGATAAATTATTCCATTTCACCCCAGTTCAAAAATTGGAATTCATTGAAGCTCTGATGAACACAAAGACAGCTTGTGCCTATCTTCCCGAGGCAATGACGGACAACCTCCTGTCCCTAGTACAAGCGTCTCAACAGATCACAGCTTGGCAGATGTTGAGACTCCTGGGGCACATGGCCTCCACAGTTCATGTAACTCCCATGGCACACCTGCACATGAGTTCAGCTCAATGGACCCTGGCCTCCCAGTGGTATCAAGCTGCGGGGGATCTAGAGGATGTGATCCAATTGCCCACCGACTTCCGGAATTCTCTGCATTGGTGGACGGTTCGGACCAATTTGACCTTGGGACGTCTCTTCCAAATTCCTTAGCCACAAAAAATGCTGATGATGGATGCATGCCTCCTAGGGTGAGGAGCTCATGTGGATGGGCTTCACACTTAAGGAGCTTGGTCCTTTCAGGGAAAAGGTCTTCAGATCAATCTCCTGGAATTGCGAGCAATCTGGAACGCTCTAAAGGCTTTCAGAGACTGGCTGTCCAACCAAATCATATTGATTCAGACAGACAATCAGGTTGCCATGTATTACACCAACAAACAAGGGGGCACCAGATCTCGCCCTCTGTGTCAGGAAGCCGTCCAGATGTGGCTTTGGGCACACTGTCACAGCATGTTTCTGCAAGCCACTTATCTGGTAGGCGTAAACAGTCTGTCCGACAGACTGAGCAGGATAATGTAACCTCACGAGTGGTCACTGAACATGGGAGTAATCCGCAAGATCTTCTGAGAGTGGGGCACCCCCTCGGTGGATCTTTTTGCCACTTAGATGAATCAAAAGGTCCCTCAGTTCTGTTCCAGGCTTCAGGCCCACAACAGACTAGTTTCAGATGTCTTTCTCCTCCATTGGGGAACAGGCCTTCTCTTCTGTATGCGTATCCTCCCATACCTCTAGTAGGGAAGACTTTGCTGAAACTCAACCAAGACTGCAGAACCATGATTCTGATTGCGCCCTTCTGGCCGCATCAGATTTGGTTCCCTCTTCTTCTGGAGTTGTCCTCCGAGAAAATGTGGAGATTGGAGTGTGTTCCAACCCTCATCACCCAGAACGAGGGGTCTCTTCTGCATCCCAGCCTCCAGTCTCTGGCTCTCACGGCCTGGATGTTGAGAGCTTAGAATTCGCCTCCTTGGATCTTTCAGAGGGTGTCTCCCGTGTCTTGCTTGCTTCCATGAAAGATTCCACAAAGAGGTGTTACTCTTTCCAATCGAGGAGGTTTGCCGTCTGATGTGACAGCAAGGCCCTAGATCCTATTTCTTGTCCTACACAGACCCTGCTTGAATACCTTCTACACTTGTCAGAGTCTGGTCTCAAGACCAGCTCCGTAAGAGTTCATCTTAGTATGATTAGTGCTTTTCGCTTTGTAGAGGGTAAGCCTATCTCGGGACAGCCTTTAGTTTTTTGCTTCATGAGAGATTTGCTTTTGTCAAAGCCCCTGGTCAAACCTCCACCAGTGTCATGGGATCTCAACGTCATTCTCACCCAGCTGATGAAAGCTCCTTTTGAGCCACTAAATTTCTGCCATCTGAAGTACTTGACCTGGAAGGTCGTTTTCTTGGTGGCCGTTACTTCAGCTCGTAGAGTCAGTGAGCTTCAGGCCTTGGTAGTGCTTGCACCTTATATGAGGTTTCATCACCACAGAGTAGCCCTCCGCACGCACCCAAAGTTCCTGTCGAAGGTGGTGTCAGACTTCCATCTGAACCAGTCAATTGTCTTGCCAACATTTTTTCTGCCCTGCGAAAGCAGTTTGCATACCTTGGACTGCAAGAGAGCATTGGCCTTTTACGTGGAGCGGACGAAGCCCTTCAGACAGTCCGCCCAGTTGTTTGTTTCTTTTGATTCCAACAGGAGAGGAGTCGCCATCGGAAAACGCACAATCTCCAATTGGCTAGCAGATTGCATTTCCTTCACTTATGCCCAAGCTGGGCTGTCTTTAGAGGGGCCATGTCATGGCTCATAATGTTAGAGCCATGGCTGCGTCAGTGGCTCACTTAGTCAGCCTCCATTGAGGAGATTTGCAAGGCTGCAACGTGGTCATCAGTCCACACATTCAAATCTCACTACTGCCTTCAGCAGGATACCCGACGCAACAGTCGGTTTGGGTAGTCAGTGCTGCAGAATTGTTCGTGGTTTAGAATCCAACTCCACCCCCCTAGACCAATTTTTGTTCTGTTCCAGGCTGCACTCTCCGTTAGTTGTTTATGGTTTCAACTTTATGTCCTCGCCATTGCGAGGCCCAATTGACCAATGTTCATTGTTTTGAGTGAGCCTGGTTGCTAGGGATACGCCACATGTGAGAACAAGCAACCTGCTTTTCCTCAGAGAAAGCAAAGATACTTACCTGTAGCATGTATTCTCCAAGAATAGCGGGCTGATTGTTCTCACAAACCCACCCATCTCCCCTTTGGAGGAGTTGTTGTTTGTTTGCTTCTTTGGAGGAGTTGTTTGTTTGCTTCTATGCTTTTTAATTAAACTGAAGTAGCACATTCATGCTACGGGCGGGAAGTCATGCGTGGTGCGTGCTGCTCGCACGCTAGAAGACTCTAGCAAAACTTTGTTTATTTTGCTGGCAAAATGCCGATTCCTGGGCCGTCGTGGACGTCAACACACATGTGAGAACAATCAGCCTGCTGTCCTCGGAGAATACCTGCTACAGGTAAGTATCTTCGCTTTACTGTCCTGTTGGCGCTACTCCTAATGTGCCGCTGTTCTTCAGGATGATGTCACTTCCTCTCAGGAACCCATTAAAGCTCATCTGAAATGTTGTTCTTGACATGTCTACCTAAGGCAAGAGCTGGAGCTAACACGAATACTTCAGTGGAGCTGGCTAGTTCGGAATGCATCAATACACCTCAGAGCACAGGGAGAGAATTAAGTCATGTGTAGGGATGGCGCGCTGGAAAAACTAAAACTTTGCCACTGAAAAGAGGGTCACGGAGTTGCTGCTCCAGTGACCCCGGCTGTTGTACTGCTGAATGTGGGACGTCTCCGGTGCACCTTGCGGGCTTCCAGTGTGAACGGGACGGCACTAGGGACAGACTGCAGCTCCCTGCCTACCTCGTGGCCACTGCACGACCCTGGCTGGACCCAATCCCCAACCGCATTGGAGACAGACGACCTCACCTGCGAGTTCGGCAACGTGCGACCACAGGCATCAATCGACAGTCCTCCCCGGGTGGGTTGACACCAAGACGACTCCCCCTTGGCCTGGGATTGCAGTTCCAGACTGGATATTGGCGCCCCTTCACTTGCTGTGAAGCGAGGGGAGCTCTGAGAGGCCAGCCGCCGGCCGCGACTGCTCAGAGTGGAGGAGAAGAGGAACACCGGGCACATGGCTGTACGCCGGGAGGCCGCCCTGAGCTACAATCCCTGATGGCAATCCTGTGTCTCACCCTGACCCCGTGACCAGCAACCATGGACCCACGCCGATTGCAGCAGCCGCGAAGGGAGAGGCCCGCATCCATTCCGAGTGAACCCGAAGCCCCTGTACCTACCTGCTTCGACTGTCTTCTCACCCTGCACTATAGCCGTCTCATCAGTGATCCCTACCCAACCATTGATACAGTTCTCAGAAATAAGGAGTCCCAACGCCCTGGGGCAACACTACCGAACATTGACTGTGAGTAAACCATCTGTATGTATTCAAAAAGTAACTTCAGAAAAGAAAGTGACCCAGGAGTGTCCTGGTAAGCCAAGAATACTCAATGATACTGATTCCCACAGTGGAAATTAATCAGCTATTAAGAGACAACCTAGAGCTGAACCTTGTCCCAGAACTATTCCCCCCTCTCATCTCCTCAGCACACTAACATAATACAGAACCTGGAGCCACCATTGATCTCAATAGCTCAAAAACAATCCATAAATCAATTACTTCTGCTGCAACTGCATAACACTTCATTATACTGAGCTGTATTCTGACTGCATATTCCTACTAATTACTTCTGCTCTTACTGCATTATACTGCACCATACTAAACTCACTACTGACCATAAACTCCTATCATATACTACTGCTATCCACAGCTGACCACGGTCCTTCATCAGCTCCTACTGTATTTTTCAAAACTAATGCTAAAATGAATACTAACAAATTACTCTTAATAATCTACTCTATATCCCTAATTTATCATGCATTGACCACCCCTCTCACTGACAACAACATACCCACAATACATAAACCCTTCAGACTACCCAATCACATTACCCTCCACCATAAGAACAACAACCAACTAAAAGCCTACTACATACGGTCACAACCAACATAATAGGAAAAAAGGAAACAACAAACCCAGAATCAGAGGACAGACAACTTATAAAAATTAATACATCCTCAGCTCTAATTGAACCCTACCAGTCAATCCAAATGGGATACATAAATGCCAGATCGGTAGTCAACAAAACAACAACAATAATAGACTGGATCACAACAGACAAGCTAGATCTTTTATTTGTCAGTGAGACCTGGATTCATGATCTTAAAGATCCATTAATCCTAGATCTATGCCCCCCAGGATATAAAATCACTCAGTGGACAAGGCATGGAAAAAAAGGAGGAGGTATAGCTATTATTCATAAATCCCATTTCACTGTTACAATGATAGCTGAATCCATACTTCCCCCAACTTGAAATTGCCTCAGAATCAATCATATAAATTTGATTGACCACCTCAACGTAGTCCTGTTTTATAGATCACCAGGCAACTGGCAGGAATGCCAAACACACTTTATGGACTTCATATCAAACACATGCGTTTCCAACTCCAACCTTATTATAATAGGAGATATTAATCTTCACCTCAAAGATCCCAACTCAAATAACATGAGTGATTGCAAGGATTTCTTCCAATTATGGGATTTCCAATGGCCAAAGCTGCAACCAACCCATATTAAAGGACACACATTAAGACATCATTACATATAAATTCTGCTACTACTACTTATCATGAACAGACAGTCCCTGCTCAACAGAGCTTACAATATTATTAGGACAGACAAACAGGACAAACAAGAGGTAAGGGAATATTAAAGTGAGGATGATAAAATAAGGGTTCTGAACAAGTGAATAAGGGTTAAGAGTTAAAAGCTGCATCAAAAAGGTGGGCTTTCAGCTTAGATTTGAAGACTGCCAGAGATGGAGCTTGACATACCAGATCAGGAAGTCTATTCCAGGCATATGGTGCAGCAAGATAAAAGGAATGGAGTATGGAGTTAGCAGTGGAGGAGAAGGGTGCAGATAAGAGAGATTTACCCAGGGAGCGGAGTTCCCGGGGAGGAATGTAGGGAGAGATGAGAGTGGAGAGATACTGAGGAGCTGCAGAGTGAATGCACTTATAGGTCAATAAGAGGAGTTTGAACTGTATGCGGAAACGGATAGGAAGCCAGTGAAGTGACTTGAGGAGAGGGTTAATATGAGCATAATGACACTGGCGGAATATTAGTCATGCAGCAGAATTCTCCCCAGATCTCAACCTTCGATTAACATTTACAAAATGGACAGCCACACCATGGTCTGACCATTTCAAATTAAAATTTTCCCTACAATGGCGGAAAAAAAGATCTACACCATAACCAACAGCGCATAACCTACACCAGAGGCCAGATCGGCCCGTATACATTCTGTCAACAATTCTATAACAATGAATGGGCAGCACAAACAGACTCAAACCAATTTCTTCTAGAATGGGACAACAGATGCTTAAGCATATTAGACAATTTAGCACCTTTGCAAACCAGAACCTCACGCAGGAATAACTCAATACCTTGGTTTAATGAAGAATTGAAGAAACTAAAAACACAAGTCAGAAGGTTAGAACGAACATGGAACAAAAAAAAAAAGAGACGACTCCACACTCATTGCTTGGAAACAATTACAAAGGAAATACAAATACACCATCAGACAAACCAAAAGATCATATTACAAAACTAATATTGGACCACACTACAAGGACACACACAAACTTTTCCAACTTGTGAGTAAATTATTAGATACCACTCCAGTTACTTCAAACAGCAAAGACATCCCATCAGCAGATAATCTTGCGAAATATTTTAAAGAGAAAATTGTGAAGTTATGACTCACGCTACAAGTTATTACCAACGACTACGTAAAATTCCTCGACTGTCTAGACCCAATACCCGGTGAACATCCAGCTGATCGAACCTGTACTAATTTCGACATACTTTTGAATGATACCATTTCTCAATCCATCAAAAGGTTCACCAAATCTCAATGCAAATTAGACATATGCCCTAATAACCTTATAAAACTTGTTCCTCAACAATTTACACAAGACCTCACGATGCATTTGAACTATATGCTACAAAATGGACTTTTCCCAAAAAATAAAGGAAACATTCTACTCACCCCTATACAAGTAACTTAACCAACTACCGCCCAGTAGCATCTATCCCTCTGATAACCAAATTAATGGAAAGTATGGTGACCAAGCAACTCACCAATTACCTAAATAAATTCTCAATTCTTCATGAATCACAATCAGGATTTCGGGCTAATCACAGCACCGAAACAGTTCTAACTAATCTTCTCACCAAATTTAAACAAACAATTGCAACAGGAAACAACATATTTCTACTACAATTCGACATGTCCAGTTTATTCGACATGGTTAGCCATAAAATATTATTAAACATCCTACAGTACTTTGGAGTTGGAGGTAATGTGCTTAACTGGTTCAGAGGATTTTTAACACAAGAGCATACCAGGTGAAATCTAATTCAAGGATATCAACTTCATGGACACCTGAATGCGGTGTGCCCCAAGGATCTCCACTCTCACCGACCCTCTTTAACCTAATGATGACACCCCTGGCTAAATTGCTATCCAATCAAGGCCTTAACCCTTACATATACGCAGATAACGTCACGATTTACATTCCGTTCAAACATGACCTAAAGGAAATCACTAATGTCATCAACCACAGCTTCCAAATCATGCACTCTTGGGCGGATGCATTTCAATTAAAACTTAATGCAGAAAAACACAATGTCTTATACTCCCATCTCAATATAACACAAATAAATTCACCACGATAACCACACCAAACTTCTCCATTCCTGTGTCAGATACCCTGAAAATTCTTGGAGTTACTACTACTACTACTATTTATCATTTCTATAGCGCTAGAAGGCATATACAGCGCTTTACACCGTACGCAAAAAGACAGTCCCTGCTCAAAGAGCTTACAATCTAGATAGACAGGTAAACAGACAAACAGACAAAACGATTAAGGGTAAGGGAATAAATAGGTGAGGATAAAGGACAGGGCAAGTGAGTAGTGGTTAGGAGTCAAAAGCAGTGGTAAAGAGGTGGGCTTTAAGTTTGGACTTGAAAATGGCCAAGGACGGGCCTAGATGCACAGGCTCAGGAAGTCTATTCCAGGCGTGAGGTGCAGCAAGACAAAAGGAATGGAGTCTAGAATTGGCAGTAGAGGACAAGGGGACGGATAAGAGAGATCTATCTACAGAACGGAGTACTCGAGGGGGGGTGCAGGGAGAGGCGAGAGTGGAGAGGTACTGGGGAGTGGCAGAGTGAATACACTTATCCTATATAATAATTCTCACCTCCAATGTTCTGTGCCTGGGACCGTGGTGCATTCAGAGGTGGTCTGCTAGGCTGTGTAGATCAGATGACGTCGGACGCATTATGACGTGAAATGACACAGCTGAGGCACGCGCAAAAAAAAAAAATCCAAAAGAGGCTCGAAACTGGCTGCTGCCCTCCCGAAACTCCCGCGCTCGCTAACCACCCTCACAAAACCTCAAAGCTGACGCCACTGCCACCCTCTCAAAATGCACTTCCGAAAATGCCGCCCGTCCTCAAAACAACACGCAGCTTGCGAGACTGCCGCCCTCCCGACCCTGAAGCGCTCACCAAACGCCCTCCCGAACCACCACTGGCATAAGATACAGCTGCGAAATGGAGCGCTCACCGAACGCCCACCCCAACCACCACTGACAGAAGATACAACTGCTGCTGCCATAACAGAGGCACCTGACAGGCAGCTGTGAAATGGAAACGATGAACACTTGAATCCTACAACGAAGCATGAAACTGTTATGGGTAACTGTCCTCCTACTGGCTATTATCTACAGGGACGAATGGAAGGGGGGGGCGCAATTCACATGGAAAAGGGGGGGGGGGAACTTCATGCAGATCAACCTTACAATGGCACTCGCAGAGGAGTGGGGTGTGGGCCAGAACTTCAAACAGAAAGGGGGGGGGGAACTGCACCTCAAGCACACACACACACTCTGTCTCACTGCCCACCCCTGTGATCCTGCAAGGGCTTGCCGGAAGGAGGAGGATATGGAGACACACACACATACTCTGTCACGCACATACACTCACTCTCTCTCTCTCTCTCTCTCTCTCTCTCTCACAGTCACTCTCACACAACCTCTCTCAAATATACACAGTACGAGCAAAATCTTCATTGTGCCCATTTCATTTGTGAAATTACACACACAGGAACGCAACGCACAATGTGAAGATGCAAAAAATAAATTAACAGCAACACAACACATGGGTTAATGCACAAACACACAGACAACCCCGTTTGGTGAATTACAAATTAATCAAAAAACACACACACAAAAAAAACTTACTGCACATGGTGGTAACACGGCAACACATGATTTACACATAAAAAAAAGAAAAATACAATTACACACTCATGGATAATCTTCTACATTATACAAACTACACAAATATTCCTTCTCATTATAACACTTTTCAAACAACTGTTTGGTTACAAAAAAACCATTCAAATAAAACCTTGCTAGCGCCCGTTTCCTTTAAAACAGAAACGGGCCTTTTTTACTAGTAGGTTAATAAGAGAAGCTTGAACTGAATACGGAAACGGATAGGGAGCCAGTGAAGTGACTTAGGGAGGGGGCTAATGTGAGCATCGCGACTTTGGCGGAAGATGAGTCGCGCAGCAGAGTTTTGGACTGATTGAAGAGGAGAGAGATGGCTAAGAGGGAGGCCGGTGAGAAGCAGGTTACAATAATCAAGACGAGAGGTGATAAGAGTGTGGATAAGGGTTCTGGCAGAGTGCTCAGAGATCAAAGTTACCTTTGATCGAAATCTTACACTTGAAAACCATATGAAAAATACAACAAGGAAGATGTTCCACTCTATGTGGAAACTAAAAAAAGTAAAACCTTTCTTCCCAAGAAACATTTTTCATAACCTGGTACAGTCAATGGTACTAAGTTATCTAGACTACTGCAATGCACTATATGTTGGCTGCAAAGAGCAACTCATCAAGAAACTTCAAACAGCCCAAAACACAGCTACCAGACTCGTATTTGGTAAAACAAAGTACGAAAGTGCCAAACCCCTAAGAGAAAAGTTACACTGGCTTCCACTTAAAAAACGTATTACGTTTAAGATCTGTACTCTGGTTCACAAAATCGTCAATGGAGATGCTCCGGCCTACATGACAGACCTTATTGACTTGCCATCCAGAAACGCTAAAAGATCAGCACGCACATTTCTAAATCTTCACTTTCCCAGTTGTAGAGGACTAAAATACAAACTAACACATACGTCTAGCTTCTTCTATATGAGCACGCAGTTGTGGAATGCATTGCCAATGGAACTGAAAACAATTTACAATCTAACCAGCTTTCGTAAATCACTGAAGACCTATCTCTTCAACAAGTCATACCACAATGACCCATAATAGGAACTGTAACACATCACCACTTACTTGATATCCAGAATGTTTTCTCCCTAGGCCTATTGCTTAGTTCTTTTAGACCATCTATATTCTCTGTATTATACCAATTGCATCTTTATTCTGAATGAGTTTCTATTAAGTTAACTGTTTAACCTACCAGGTCATCAATATTCTTTAAGTAATACCAATTGTTTCTTTTACTCTGGAATGCTATCCACATAATCTATTGTGTCATCCATGCTCTCTATGTAATAGCAACTGTACCTTTTTACTCTGGATTGGCAAATGCCATGAAGGAACATTGTAAGCCACATTGAGCCTGCAAATAGGTGGGAAAATGTGGGATACAAATGCAGCAAATAAATACATAAAATAAGAAATAAGTGGGTGCTGTAATAATGTTATAGATTGGAGTTCTAATCCTTGCCCAGTTCAAGGGTTTTTGCAACAGAGCCCCAAGAACTAAGTAGCCTTGAAAGAAACAGGCTGCCTTTTCTCCACATTCACATTGGGTAGTGTCAACAGAAATACTTCCACTTCTTGGACAGCCAACATTGGCTCCAAAGTGCTAGCTCCTCTAGGAGGAATTTATGAGACTGATTCTAGTGCTAACAGCCCCATACCTTTCTACTGCAAAAGAAATGAGGCTTGTAAAATTTGTGTAAGGATCAATCTTAATTGTATCCCTAGCTGTTTAAGGACATGTCATCTGAGGATAAGTTTTATCACTCAGAATGATGGGATATCAATTTTGATGGATACAAGCTTGTTTGGAAGGAGAACTTTCAGCCTAGGAATGCAATACAGGAATGATCTGGAAATGAGAAGTGTGAGAAACAGGATCATAACATGCAAGAAAAAAGCCATGCTGCATCAGACCAAAATCCTTTGAGCTCAGCCTCCCATCTCCAACATTGGTCAATCTATGTCAACAAGTACCAAGTAGATTCCAAAAAGCTAATTGATTTTCTCATAATTCATTTCCAGGTCTAAGCAGTGGTTCTCCCAAGTCTACCTGGATAATAACTTTTTATGTCTTGATATACTCCAACAATAGTTTCCACAGCTTTATTAGACTCGGATCCTACACACTTGATTCAAAAAGATGTAGAAGAAGTGGTACAATTGGCGTCAAGAGATTTCCTCACGTCTAAAGAGAGAGACTTTCCATCATTCCCACAATATACCAAAAATACATAAGTCACTTCATAAACCAGGATGACCGATAGTAACGGATAAAGGATCTGTACTTGAGCTATCATCTGTTTTTGTTGATACATTTCTTCATTTCTTGGTTCCCCAGATAGCCTTATACATTAGAGATTCTGGACATATGATAAATCTTTTGGAAGAATTTGATGATAGCCTGACTATCTGGTCTCTCGATATAGAATCTCTTTTTTACTAACAAAACTCAACTAGAACCTCTCTGTGTTATAGAAGACTGCACTTCTAATCTTTATTTGTTTATTTGTAAAACTATCTATACCGCTCTAACTGACTAGCAGAGTGGTGTACAGGCTAAAACAACAGAATAGGAAAGGAACTCTATTAAATAGTAAAGTTTAACATTCATACCAAGAAGTAATCCCCACCCTGATTTTTACCTGTCCCTTTAGACATTTACTCAAAATTAATTGAAGGAACAATTAAATAAAAATAAAAAAAAACAGAATTAAAAGTAAAATAAAATCGGTAGGTAGCTAGTGTTGGTAGTCAGTCAGTCCCTCAAAATGCTTGCTCAAAAAGCCAGGTTTTTAAATCAATCTTAAAGTTCTTGAGAGAAGAGTTACCACGAAGAGAAAGAGGGGAGGGTATTCCAGTTATGTGGAAAAAGAAAGAAGAAAGCAATACATTGTGTGGATTCAAGATGGGCTGACTTTGAACTGGGTAATTGGTTTATTTTAACTCTGGCAACTATAGCTCTTATGAAAAACTTTTTGTTTTTTTTTTATAAGTTTTATTTTCAAATATGTGGAACTGCAGTGGGAACTGCCATGGCTCCTGTATATAGCCCATTTTGAAGAAACTTTTTTGAAAGATTTCCTGTATAAACAAAATGTGTTTGGTTTTTTTTATCGGTGTTATATAGACGGCATTTTTTTTTTACTTTGGCAAGAAGATGAGATCACTTTGGAAGCTTTCCACACTTGGCTAAACTAGAGAGACCCCCATCTACCTTTTAATATACAGCATGATGTGTCTGAAATCAGTTTCCTGGACTTATTAAGAAAGGAGAATATGGTTTCACCACCACCCTCTATTGTAAACCTACTGATAGAATTGTATTCCTGGTTTTTTTTTTAAGTTTCCACAATCCCTCACTGAAAAGAAACTTACCCTATTGTCAGTTTTTACTTCTCAAGAAAATATGCTCTAACCATGATGACTTTAAGGAATAATCAATGGTGATGTCTGAAAATTTTCAGAGAAGAGGGTATCCACCGACATGTATAAAGGAAGGTTTTGAAAAGGCCAACAGCCAACTCGGAAGTGACCTTCTGAAGAATCAGCATTAAAAAAAACAAAACATAGTTTGCACTTTAGAATTTTCTCACATTTCTGGACGGGTGCAGAGGATCAATAGAAGAAATTGGCATATTCTAGAGAATCATGAATGTTTTAGAGGTAAACGTCTATTCATGGCATAAACTAGAGGAAGAAACCTGAAGAAACATATGGTACTGTCAGCTCTTCCAGTTTTGCTAGCAGACCCTTTGGCTGATTTCCATTTTGGACACAGATGCTGTGGAAGATGTATTCTCCGAGGACAAGCAGGCTGCTTGTTCTCACTGATGGGTTGACGTCCTCGGCAGCCCCCTCCATCGGAAAGTTTACTAGCAAAGGCCTTTGCTAGTCCTCGCGCGCCCATGCGCACCGCGCATGCGCGGCCGTCTTCCCGCCCGAAACCGGCTCGAGCCGGCCAGTCTTCTTTCGTCCGCGCTCGGTACGGTCGTGTTACGCCGTTCGTGCCCCAGAGAGTCGACCTCGCGCGTCCTTTTCGACGTGTTTTTTTTGCTGTTTTTTCCTTGAAAAAGTTCGGGAAGCGCTCCGGTAGTGTTCCGGAAGACCCTTTCGGGTTTTCTGCCCTTCCCGTATTTCTCAGTTTTTGCCCCGTAAGTTTTCTTTCGTTGTCGGGGTAGGCCTCTTTTGGCCTCGGTCGAGATTTTTCTCCCTCTAAATTTTGGTGCTCCAATTTTCGCCATTTCGGCTTTTGATTTCACCGGCGTGATTTTTCCGCCCATGACATCGAAGCCTTCCAGCGGCTTCAAGAAGTGCACCCAGTGCGCCCGGGTAATCTCGCTCACTGATAGGCACTCTGCGTGTCTTCAGTGTCTAGGGGCCCAGCACCGCCCTCAGAACTGCAGTCTGTGTTCCCTGTTACAAAGGCGGACTCAGGTAGCGAGATTAGCCCAGTGGAACGTTTTGTTCTCGGGCTCTTCGTCGGCATCGGCACCGGAGGCATCGAGTGCATCGACGTCGTCAGCGTCCGGACCATCTTCCTTGGCTGCCGCTCCATCGACTGCATCGAGGCATCGGACCTCTGCATCGGCGCCGAGGCATCGGGCGACTGCATCGACGTCGGTGGTACCGAGACTTCGCTGATGTCGTCGGACGGAGGTGCATCGTCAGGAGTGCAGGTGAGGGCTGTCCATTCCCCTGCTGGTGGCGGTGAGCCTTCGGGTGGGTCTCCTCCTACCCTGAGGGCTCCTGCGGTACAGCCCCCCCGGGATCGACCCTCTTCGGTCTCGGCCCCGAGGAAGCGACTGATGGATTCTACGTCCTCCTCGTCGGTGCCGGGGAGCTCCGGTGACATGCTTCGGAAGAAGTCGAAGAAGCATCGACACCGGTCTCCTCCCCATGTCGGCACCGAGAGCTCTGGGTCGCCGAGGGATTCGGCACCCAGCAGGCATCGGCACCGAGAGGACCGCTCACCCTCTGTTCAGGAGGTGTCGATGCGCTCCACTCTGGACAGCCCGGAACAGCCTCCTCGCCCGGAACAGGTTCTGACGTCGACGCCTGCATCGACCTCTCAGCCTTTCTCTGCAGCCGCTCTAAACGAGAGCCTCCGGGCCGTTCTCCCAGAGCTTCTGGGAGAGCTGTTGCGCCCTACCCCTCCGGTACCGGCGGTGCTTGCGCCTCCGGTACCGTCGAGCGTGGCGCCGGCTGGCCCATCGCCCAGGTTGAGGTCCCCGACGTCGGTACCGCGTGCGGTGCCGACAGCGGCCACCTCCCAGGAAGGCTCCCCGACTACGTCAGCGGAGGGAGCTTCGCCGATGCGGGCGAGGGAGTCTACCTCTCGACGCCCCCATCATGGACGTGGCTCCACAGAGTCGAGTCGGGCGAGGTTGCAGACACAGGTCCGTGAACTTGTGTCTGACACCGAGGGTGAGGCCTCGTGGGAAGAGGAAGAAGACCCCAGGTATTTCTCTGACGAGGAGTCTGAAGGTCTTCCTTCCGATCCCACTCCCTCTCCTGAGAGACAGCTTTCTCCTCCCGAGAGTCTGTCTTTTGCTTCCTTTGTCCGGGAGATGTCTACGGCCATCCCCTTCCCGGTGGTTGTGGAGGACGAGCCCAGGGCTGAAATGTTTGAGCTCCTGGACTATCCTTCTCCACCTAAGGAAGCGTCCACTGTTCCCTTGCACCATGTCCTGAAAAAGACATTGCTTGCGAACTGGACCAAGCCATTAAGTAATCCCCACATTCCCAAGAAGATTGAGTCCCAGTACCGGATCCATGGGGACCCAGAGCTGATGCGCACTCAGTTGCCTCATGACTCTGGAGTTGTGGATCTGGCCCTAAAGAAGGCTAAGAGTTCTAGGGAGCATGCTTCGGCGCCCCCGGGCAAAGACCCTAGAACCTTAGACTCCTTTGGGAGGAAGGCCTACCATTCTTCTCTGCTCGTGGCCAAGATCCAGTCTTACCAGCTCTACACGAGCATACACATGCGGAACAATGTGCGGCAGTTGGCGGGCTTGGTTGATGCTCTTCCCCCTGAGCAAGCCAAGCCTTTTCAGGAGGTGGTCAGGCAGCTGAAGGCGTGCAGAAAATTCCTGGCCAGAGGAGTTTGACACTTTTGATGTTGCGTCCAGGGCCGCTGCTCAAGGTGTGGTGATGCGCAGGCTCTCATGGCTGCGTGCCGCCGACCTGGAGAATAGAATCCAGCAGCGGATTGCGGACTCGCCTTGCCGTGCGGACAACATTTTTGGAGAAAAAGTCGAGCAGGTGGTAGAGTCTCTCCACCAGCGGGACACCGCATTCGACAAGTTCTCCCGCCGGCAGCCTTCAGCCTCTACCTCTACAGGTAGACGATTTTTCGGGGGAAGGAAGACTGGTCCCTATGCTTCTGGTAAGCGTAGGTACAATCCTCCTTCCCGACAGCCTGCGGCCCAGGCTAAGCCCCAGCGCGCTCGCTCTCGTCAGCAGCGTGCGCCTCAGCAAGGCCCCGCGGCTCCCCAGCAAAAGCAAGGGGCGAGCTTTTGACTGGCTCCAGCAGAGCATAGCCAACATCCAAGTGTCAGTGCCGGGCGACCTGCCGGTCGGGGGGAGGTTGAAAGCTTTTCACCAAAGGTGGCCTCTCATAACCTCCGATCAGTGGGTTCTCCAAATAGTCCGGCAGGGATACACCCTCAATTTGGCCTCAAAACCTCCAAATTGTCCACCGGGAGCTCAGTCTTACAGCTTCCAGCACAAGCAGGTACTTGCAGAGGAACTCTCCGCCCTTCTCAGCGCCAATGCGGTCGAGCCCGTGCCATCCGAGCAAGAAGGGCTGGGATTCTATTCCAGGTACTTCCTTGTGGAAAAGAAAACAGGGGGGATGCGTCCCATCCTAGACCTAAGGGCCCTGAACAAATATCTCGTAAAAGAAAAGTTCAGGATGCTTTCCCTGGGCACCCTTCTCCCCATGATTCAGCAAAACGATTGGCTATGCTCTCTGGACTTGAAGGATGCCTACACACACATCCCGATACTGCCAGCTCACAGACAGTATCTGCGATTTCAGTTGGGCACACGCCATTTCCAGTACTGTGTGCTACCCTTTGGGCTCGCCTCTGCGCCCAGAGTGTTCACAAAGTGCCTAGCTGTGGTAGCAGCGGCACTTCGCAGGCTGGGAGTGCACGTGTTCCCATATCTCGACGATTGGCTGGTGAAGAACACATCCGAGGCAGGAGCCCTGCAGTCCATGCAGATGACTATTCGCCTCCTGGAGCTACTGGGGTTTGTGATAAATTACCCAAAGTCCCATCTTCTCCCAGTGCAGAAACTCGAATTCATAGGAGCCCTGCTGGATTCTCGGACGGCTCGCGCCTATCTCCCAGAGGCGAGGGCCAACAACTTGTTGTCCCTCGTCTCGCGGGTGCGTGCATCCCAGCAGATCACAGCTCGGCAGATGTTGAGATTGCTGGGCCACATGGCCTCCACAGTTCATGTGACTCCCATGGCCCGCCTTCACATGAGATCTGCTCAATGGACCCTAGCCTCCCAGTGGTATCAGGCCGCTGGGGGTCTAGAGGACGTGATCCACCTGTCCACGAGTTTTCTCAAATCCCTGTATTGATGGACGATTTTCTCCAATTTGACTCTGGGACGTCCCTTCCAAATTCCTCAGCCACAAAAAGTGCTGACCACGGATGCGTCTCTCCTGGGATGGGGAGCTCATGTCGATGGGCTTCACACCCAAGGAAGTTGGTCCCTCCAAGAACGCGATCTACAGATCAATCTTCTGGAGTTGCGAGCGATCTGGAACGCTCTGAAGGCTTTCAGAGATCGGCTGTCCCACCAAATTATCCAAATTCAGACAGACAACCAGGTTGCCATGTACTATGTCAACAAGCAGGGGGGCACCGGATCTCGCCCCCTGTGTCAGGAAGCCATCAGCATGTGGCTCTGGGCTCGCCGTCAGGGCATGGTGCTCCAAGCCACATATCTGGCAGGCGTAAACAACAGTCTGGCCGACAGACTGATCAGGATTATGCAACCTCACGAATGGTCGCTCAACTCCCGAGTGGTGCGCCAGATCTTCCAAGCGTGGGGCACCCCCTTGGTGGATCTCTTCGCATCTCGAGCGAACCACAAAGTCCCTCAGTTCTGTTCCAGGCTTCAGGCCCCCGGCAGACTGGCATTGGATGCCTTCCTCCTGGATTGGGGGGAGGGCCTGCTGTATGCTTATCCTCCCATTCCTCTGGTGGGGAAGACTTTGTTGAAACTCAAGCAAGACCAAGGCACCATGATTCTGATTGCTCCTTTTTGGCCGCGTCAGATCTGGTTCCCTCTTCTTCTGGAGTTATCCTCCGAAGAACCATGGAGATTGGAGTGTTTTCCGACCCTCATCACTCAGGACGAAGGGGCTCTTCTGCATCCCAGCCTCCGGTCCCTGGCTCTCACGGCCTGGATGTTGAGGGCGTAGACTTTGCCTCTTTGGGTCTGTCAGAGGGTGTCTCCCGCATCTTGCTTGCTTCCAGGAAAGACTCCACTAAGAGAAGTTACTTCTTCCATTGGAGGAGGTTTGCCGTCTGGTGTGACAGCAAGGCCCTAGATCCTCGCTCCTGTCCTACACAGACCCTGCTTGAATACCTTCTGCACTTGTCTGAGTCTGGTCTCAAGACCAACTCTGTAAGGGTTCACCTTAGTGCAATCAGTGCATACCATTACCGTGTGGAAGGTAAGCCGATCTCAGGACAGCCTTTAGTTGTTCGCTTCATGAGAGGTTTGCTTTTGTCAAAGCCCCCTGTCAAGCCTCCTACAGTGTCATGGGATCTCAATGTCGTTCTCACCCAGCTGATGAAACCTCCTTTTGAGCCACTGAATTCCTGCCATCTGAAGTACTTGACCTGGAAGGTCATTTTCTTGGTGGCAGTTACTTCAGCTCGTAGAGTCAGTGAGCTTCAGGCCCTGGTAGCCCAGGCCCCGTACACCAAATTTCATCATAACAGAGTAGTCCTCCGCACTCACCCTAAGTTCCTGCCAAAGGTTGTGTCGGAGTTCCATCTGAACCAGTCAATTGTCTTGCCAACATTTTTTCCCCGTCCTCATTCCTGCCCTGCTGAACGTCAGCTGCACACATTGGACTGCAAGAGAGCATTGGCCTTCTACCTGGAGCGGACACAGCCCACCAGACAGTCCGCCCAATTGTTTATTTCTTTTGACCCCAATAGGAGGGGAGTGGCTGTAGGAAAACGCACCATATCCAATTGGCTAGCAGATTGCATTTCCTTCACTTACGCCCAGGCGGGGCTGGCTCTTGAGGGTCATGTCACGGCTCATAATGTTAGAGCCATGGCTGCGTCGGTAGCCCACTTGAAGTCAGCCTCCATTGAAGAAATTTGCAAAGCTGCGACGTGGTCATCTGTCCACACATTCACATCTCATTACTGCCTGCAGCAGGACACCCGACGCAACAGTCGGTTCGGGCAGTCAGTTCTTCAGAACCTGTTTGGGCTTTAGGATCCAACTCCACCCCCCGAGGGCCCTGTTTGTTCTGTTCCAGGCTGCACTCTCAGTTAGTTGGTAAATTTTTTAGGTCAATCTCATTAATGTCCTCGCCATTGCGAGGCCCAATTGACCATGGTTGTTGTTTTGAGTGAGCCTGGGGGCTAGGGATACCCCATCAGTGAGAACAAGCAGCCTGCTTGTCCTCGGAGAAAGCGAATGCTACATACCTGTAGAAGGTATTGTCCGAGGACAGCAGGCTGATTGTTCTCACAAACCCGCCCGCCTCCCCTTTGGAGTTGAGTCTTCCCTTGAAGTGTATTGTCTTGCTACATACTGGACTGGCCGGCTCGAGCCGGTTTCGGGCGGGAAGACGGCCGCGCATGCGCGGTGCGCATGGGCGCGCGAGGACTAGCAAAGGCCTTTGCTAGTAAACTTTCCGATGGAGGGGGCTGCCGAGGACGTCAACCCATCAGTGAGAACAATCAGCCTGCTGTCCTCGGAGAATACCTTCTACAGGTATGTAGCATTCGCTACGTGCAGCCACGCCCTAGAAGGTTCATCCTTAACACATCCACAATCTGGTAAAGTTTTAAATTTGAAGCATCTTCCAATTGTACAATATCAATTATATTATACAGTGTTCGTGTCCATTGGAGCCGACTCTGTGGGTGCTGTGGGTGCTTGAGCACCCCCAATATTGAGAAAATTCCTTGTATGTGTCCAGGGAGGGGTTATTTCCATTGGGCTTAGCACCCCCAATAATTTTGAAAAGTTGGCTCCTATGCTCGTGTCATCTTCTTTATTTGGGGAAAAGTAAGAGATCAGTTAAAACATGTATAATTGAGCACAGAAGTTGTATTAATCAAGATATTGGAAGTGTACCATTGGTGGAACATTGGAATACTACTAATCACTCCATAGTTGATTTGAAGTTTGTTGTTCTGAAAACTCATGGAGGGGGTGATATAGATAAATGTCTTCTTGTGGAGGCATAAACTTAGGAACTCAGGGTCCCAACCTAGTGAAATGCCTTCCAGGATCCTCAGCTACCAGAAGTACCAACTAAATACTGAACTTGATCCGAAAAGAAAGCAAGGATTCTAATACTGATGATGTAATCCACCTGGGGACAAATGATCTGGTCAACACCAATCCTTGAGGCACTCTACCACTCACCTTTCCTTCCTCCTAGAGAATTCCATTAACCACCACCCTCTGGCATCTATCTATCAACCAGTTCCTAATCCAGTTCGCCCCTTTGAGTCCTAACTTCAGCCTGTCAAGTTTAGAGCACAGAGAGCATTCCAGAAGCTTGTGGAGGGACTGGAGTCTTTGGTTCAGACTGCAGCTTTTTCTGAAGTAATTCCTACATTTGGGAAGGGAGAGGAAAAACTACATAAAACAGAGAAATTCAATAAGTGGCTCGATTCTTGGTGTAAAGAAAAAGGTTTTAGATACATAGGAGGATGGAATAATACGTGGAAAAATAACAGGCTGTACTGCAGTGGCCTTACTAGGGTGGCTGACACCCAGGGCGGATCAATCCTCCCTTCCTGCTCTAATTTCCATAGCACCACACAAGCATGAGGGAATTTATCGGTGTCTATCTTGCCTATCTGTCTGGCTATCACTTCCATGTCTGTCTGTGAGAGGGGCTGGGAACTGATCGTTTCGGTGAGTCCTCCCGCTAGCGGTCTAGACTCGGATACTTTTACCACGGCTGAAACAGGCATGGCTGTAGCTCTTTTTTTTTGGGGGGGGGGGGGGGAGCAAATGGAAGGCCTGAGATAGCTGATACCTGCACGTGAGAATCCTGTATTTTTTTTTCTTAAAATTTCTATCTTCTTGTGACAGTGTACATGGTCAGTGTTATTCTCATCTATAGGGGGCGTCTGCAGTGTTAGCTCTCTGATTTGTTGTTTTAGGCCTGGGACCTGATTTGCCTGCACTTCTAAAGCTGAAATTTGGGTCCTCATTTTATTTTCCTGGGCTGCCTGGTGCTCTATCTGCTGCTTAGAATAATCTAATTGATAATTTAAGCACCTAGTCATTGTGATCAAGAAATCCTTTTCTGTGCCTATCTGCATGCATTCTTTCTCTTTCGCAACTAATTTCTCATTCAATTCTGCATGTTCTTTTAAGGCTTTCTTACATATGGTCCACATTAACCAAGTGCACACAGAAATTCTCTTGCTCCCTGACTTAATTGAATATAAATCACAATATTTTTCAAATTTGCTCTCCATATCAGAGATGCTACTATTGTCCTCCGCTACGCTGGGAGTCCATGGATTGGGGCCCGAGGATACTATGCATTGCTTGAGCGAAGTAGGGTTATCTACCCCTAGAATAGTGTGTTTCTCTGTGTCATCAACATAAGCTCCAAAATCGGGTTTTACTTTAAACCAAAGCATTTGGTTATACATTATATAAGTGCCATGAGTGCATAAGTACCTATATATTGCCATAACAATGACCAGACAACATCCATCCAGCACAGCATTCTAAATATTCTAAATGCCCTGAAACCCTTATCAATTTATCAATTGGAAATTTAATTAATGAAACCTGATACTCAGTTCTCTATTATAAAACAGCAAAATACAAAAATATATCATTTAAGAACACTGTTACCTTACTCGCACAGTATCTCTGCCCACGTTATTCCACCATTTAAAATGTAACAAGAAATAATTTATACTTGGGGATATTGCTCCAGAGCACTCGCTAATATTTATAATTTTAAGATATATTTTAGTTATTCCTCCACCAATTGTCTATTAAGATAATATTTGCAATTGCAGGAATAAAAGGAATTAAGTATATTTATTGGATTACATTAACCTGCATTACCAGGTTTAAGAACATATGTACAGAACAGACCATAATACAATTGCAGCGATTGCAGCGAGAGGTAGTTCTTTTCAAGAGATCTTACAGAGAATCTGTGCTTAAAGCCAGGCAACAGGTTTAAATCAAAAGTTATTAACTTACCAGTGTCCTTTGTTGTAGAAGCTGAGTGATGAACAGCATGGTTACAGGAGGAGGGAGAGTCTCTGACCAGGGCCGCAGCAGGATAGAAGAGATCTGTGTCTGTGTGGAATAGGTTCTGTCTTTTATACATTGCAAGTTGCAGGACGATATGATCACATGAACCTCAGCACTTGCTTCCTGGTTTGCACTGGATAATTTGCAAGGCATTATGGTTAATGCAGTCTGTTCACATGACCACATAAGTCTTTCCTTTCTGCACATGTCCTGGCGTCTTCTTGTCTGATAGCTGATGGGAGGGGGCAGATATACATATCTGAGGTAACCAGCAAATGGTTTAACAAGCAAATGCCTTGTTTATGGTTTTCCTCTGAGTCCTTTGTTTTCAGTACCTGGAGTTATACTTCTCCAGACTTTGTCTCCTGGTATCTTTGATCTTCGGAGGTGTCTTGGTGATCCACCCAGTCAGCTTTTGTTACCAGTCCTTGTTAGGTCTTTTAGGCAGAGGAAACTATATCTCTATGAAGCCAGTACCTTTTGTCTTTAAGTGTTTGTAATTGACTAGCCCTGCTATCAGAAGTTCCCAGGAAAAGGGAGGGGAAAGAGGGGCTTGACATGAAAGCCAGTTTCATTGCTGCAGTTTCAATACGTTTTTAAAGCTGTATTTTTATATTGGTATATCTGATTCAGCATAATCAATAATTATGCTACATATATTTCAATAATCCTGACAAACTGATACCATAACAGCTGGAAATGGAGGGGAGGGAAGGGAGGAGAATTGCTGGATATGGATGGAGGAGGGAAGGGCAGAGAGGGACAAGGATGGACATGGATGGGAGTGCAGGGCCCAGGGAGAGGAGAAATTGCTGGACATGGAGGGGAGAGAGGAGAATTGTTGGACATGGATGGAGGGAAGGGAAGGGAAGACAGAGGAAGGAGATGCACATGGATAGAGGGGAAGGGAGAGAGAAGAAATGCTGGGCATGGATAGAGGGAAGAGAGAGGAAGGAAATGAGATGAGGGAAAAGGAAGAGAGGAGAAAAACTGCACATGGATGGAGAAAATAGGCAGAAGCTGGATCCACTGGACAGTCAAGTCTGCAGAGGACCCAGCTTTTACTTATGGATATAGAGCAAGAAATGAAGAAGAAAGGAGGAAAGTAAAGAAATAAATGGAAAAGAAGCCCTGGAAATGGAGTTAAGAGGACAGATAGCAGCAGAATCAGATACTGGGCCAGCATGATCAGAAAAAGAAAGTCACCAGACAACAAAGGTAGAAAAAAAATCATTTTATTTTCATTTTAGTGTTTGGAATATGTCCACTTTGAGAATTTACATCTGCTATCTTATTTTGCAATGTATAGCAATTTGTTTCTAAGAATATTGCTGACAATTCCTGTCAGTGTGGCAAGTGGTGAGCGATCATTTTCACGGTTAAAAATCATAAAAAATGATTTGCGATCAAGTATTTCACAAGAAAGGCTTGTAAGCCTTGCCATGATTGCTATTGAGAATGATATATGTGCCCACTTAGATATCAAAGATTTAATTACTAATTTCGTGAACATGAAAGCACGAAAAGCTAAGTGGTTGTAAACCCTCTATTTGTTGAGCAATCCCACAAAGATGCACTCCATCTTTCAGCTCCTATTTCGTTTGCATCTTGTGCCACACCAGGTGGGGGGCGCCAACTGATAGTCTGCAGGGGGGCACCAGAGACCCTAGGCAAAGCCCTGGTCGCATTTGTTTAGTTTTTTGTTTGGTCTCACTTCTTGCTGTGTTGGTAAGAAGTGATTTGCTAAGATTGTTGTTTTCATTGCTTTCTTTACTACTGTCACATCTTGTCTTTATGCCCCATCCTCCTATATCTAAAACCACCTTGATGCCACCAGGCTTTGAGCCACCTTATTGAAATTCTTGGAATTTTATAAACTTTTTTTTTCTCTTTCCAAAACTAGGTAGTACTTCAGAAAAAGCTACTGTTTCTACCAAAAGTTTAAACCCCTCCCCCAGCTCCTGAATAGCTCTCTGCACTCCAAGTAGGGTATTATTGGCCAGGTGATTTGTTCCCAGGTGGATAACAACATCAATATTAGATTCCTTAGTCAGTGGCGTAGCAAGGGGGGGGGGCGGGAGGGGCAGTCCGCCCCGGGTGTCACCTCAGGGGGGGTGCTCCCTGCCAGCTCCCCCCCCTCGGCGCATCGACACCCCCCCCCCGACCAGCTCCCGCACCCTACCTTTAAAATGAATATCAGAATCCGAGGCGAGGCGAAGCACCTCACGCCTGCCCTGCACGTAAAAGAAGTGTGGACCGTCGGGCCTTCCCTCGCTCTATCTGTCCCGCCCTCCACTGACGCAACTTCCTATTTCTGCAAGGGCAGGACAGATAGAGCGAGGGAAGGCCCGACGGTCCACATTTCTTTTACGTGCAGGGCAGGCGCGAGGCGCTGCGCCTCGCCTTGGATTCCGTTATTCTTTTTAAAGGTAGGGTGCGAGAGCTGGTCGGGGGGGTGTCATCGTGCTGCACCTGGGGGTGGGGGTGCAACGGCAAACCGCCCCGCCCCGGGTGGCAGCCCCCCCTGCTACGCCACTGTCCTTAGTTTCTTCTCTGATTATAGTCCGTATTTGCCTAGTGCTCCTGGTAGTTGAGGGACCTGAAAGCCATTTCACTTTTGCTGGACCCTTGAACAATGTTCCAAAGTTAATGCCTCTGATAATGGAATTCCCTTAGCAGCAACAGTTTTCTGATCTGAGTTTCTTTATTGGTGCTTTGGGGGTGTCTCTTTCTCTTGGGACACCTTCATTGCCTTTTGTTCCACCTTTGTTCTATTTTCTGAAGCATTACAGTGCAATGGAGCAAAACATTCTGTAGGAACAATAATTGTGAGGGTGGATAATTCTGTGCTGTGTGTTATAGTCAACTCAGCCTACTGTGATCTATATATTCTTAGGTGGTTTAATTCTTTGAAGCAGTGGTGAGAAATTGGTATGATTCTGTGCAGTGATGGAAGCTGCTTTAATTGCATTCAATTCCTGCTTTAGGGCCCTGTTTACTAAGGTGCGTTAGTGTTTTTAGCGCGCCTACACTTAGTGCACGCGCTAACCA
Organism: Microcaecilia unicolor; assembly: GCF_901765095.1. NCBI lineage: Eukaryota > Metazoa > Chordata > Amphibia > Gymnophiona > Siphonopidae > Microcaecilia > Microcaecilia unicolor. Next base: position 92,862,054 of record NC_044042.1, read on the forward strand.
TGTAGGCGCCTACAGGGATATTGTAGGCACGTACATGGTTAACGTGCGTACATGATTTACGTGCGTTAAAAATGTTAATGCACCTATAACGTGCTTAGTAAACAGGGCCCTTAGTTTGCAGTGCTCTTGTTTTATAGTAGCAAGCTGAATACAGATAGCACAAGCCTTAAGCCTCCAGATGGTGTGCCTTGGAACTAAAAAAAACCACCACAATTATTTCACAGAATAAAAGTCATATCGATTGGTTGGAATGGATATGAAAAGGTGTATTATGATAGGGTTAACAGTCTGCAAGGTTGCCTATGAATGATTGAGTAGTAATGTTAATGATTTTTGGGTTGTCTATATCAATAGAAAACCCAGGGGCAGGTGGGTGGGACTATAAGTTCCTGTGAGTCAGCCGAATCCTCTATCAAAAAAGTTCTCTAGCAGGGACAAGCAATGACACTTTGTAAAACAATCAAATTGAAAGGTGAGCAACAGGAAGGTACCATATGCTAAATCTTTCATACAGCGATCCCTAAGTCCAAAGGGGATTTTAACTCTCTTCTAACAGCTACAAAAGCTCCTAGAGAGTCTCTAGCATGTCAGTAAATCAGATTCTTCAGGATTTATAACTGGAAATTTATATAACTCCTCTTTCAATTCAATTCAAGCAGTATCTAAGAAGTTGAGTATGAACTACAAAGTGTGCTCCGCTCCAGGACATGACCACTCTGAATTTCCTCATCATTCTGTGGTCTCAGAAACTGCCATAAAAGGTCTAAAACAGCTAAATATGTTATTGCTATCATTTGTTGCAGCAGACCACTGAACTTTAAAAATCAGTCTTCTCCAGAACAACTTTTTCAATTAATAATGCCTTTACAGAAATGTTCCTTCCATCTTATAAAAGTGGCCTTTGATGCACATGATACCACTTCTCAATCAGCAGCTATTACAATTAGAGCAGGAATAGCGTGTCTGTGTTATTCTGGCCTAAGGGAGAATCTGCATGATAAAGCAGTTGCACTCTTTTTGGTGAAAAAGTGAGAGATACTGTTTTTCAAATTAAAGAAAATTCCTCAACCGTAAAAGAACTCTCTCTTCCATAGGGAGATATTTGTGCTTCTCTTTCAGGATTTCACAATGAAAACCAGGCAGGAGCAAGAAGAGTGGGAATGACCACACTAATGAACCAGGGTGGCACACGAAGTCCTTTCAAATCGTGGACTGATTGTGTAACACCATCTTATGTTATGTGGAACCACTAAGGGGAAAATATTCCATTCTTTTATTCTGGGTGGGCTATATTGTGTTGTTCGTCATTTGACCCTTTGTGGGCTCTAGTCATTAATTATTCCTTCTGCTACTTCTGAATCCAGTGACCTAAGTTGCTATGTGCCTGCTCTTTGTAACCTGATATGTCCCCTTTTTCAGTTATCAAGCAACTCAGAACTTACAGCACATCATTCAGAAATGCCTAGCATTTAAGTACCCAGCAGACTTTGGGTTGAGACTTCCCAACAGAAGTCATTGATCTTAGGAAGAAGGAAGATTGACAACTCTGTTATAGCAGGTTGCCGCAGAGAGTGGTGCTGGTTATCTGCAATATCAGGTTCATACTCATTACTAATTCTGTTCTATCTGTTTTGTTCCAGGATGCAAACAGAAAGCAAATACTGCCATCTCACAATTTGGGAAGAGGCTTATTAACTATCTCTTTTCTTTTTGCAGAGCTGATTGCTTCTCTGTTAAGGGGGGGGGGGGGGGGGCATAAATGAAAACATTACTAATACATTAATTCTCTTTAATGTTAAAGAGTGCTATATTAACACTAATCCCTGGGTGGTCCCATGACTAACTAATTAATACCCAGAAAACACTGTTAGTGCTATACTCTTAAGGACAGTTGTATTGTTTTCCCTTGTGGGTTTTTTTTAAGCTTATGCTATCCAGTCAGTTGAAAATAAAAAAAATTTGAAACCTTTCTTTAAAGGTAGGTCTTTTGCCCAGGAGTCCTGGCACAGACATAGTCATTTGTGCCAAGGGGCACCCTCTTTTATCATTTTAATTTAAATCAACCATAGTTCAATACTTTTGCTTTTGCCGATAGTCATTGCATCTTTGGTCGTGGATTATTTTTGTTTTATGATTTTGCCAGCAAATAAATCAGCTCATGACTCACTTTTATACCTTAAGATCTAAAAGCAATAACATAAATGCTTTGGTTAAGAACTGTAGTGAACCTTTTGGAAATCCAAATTTCAATTCAAGTTCAAAAACTTATGCATACATTTCAAATTTGTTACGATATCCACAACTTGTGAAAACAGAGTTGTTCTCCTAACCATGTATATACATACATTAGTACCAGTTTCCTTTCTATTTCACTCGTATATACTTATTATTATAACAGGTTTAGTTAGGTACATGAACACTTTTATACCTCTTTCTTAGATATTATACAGACTTTTCTATTACACATATATGCTTTTACCTATAATATCTATTTTTGTATATGTGTTTTGTTAGCTCACATAGATGTAGTCAGCATTAGGTAGTAGAAAAGTTTAATGTACTTTTCTAACACACAGTTAAGTGTTCTCATATCATAATGTATATGCTTGTACCAATACTTCAGCATTTATATCAATAAGTTCCATAATTTCACACCGATTGTGCTATTTCACTGATAATGTTACATTTCTCTTGTTTTATGCTTGACTCATAGGCGGTCGGTGGCCCAACTGTTTGGGGAGGCTAAAGGGGGTGGGGTTAGGGGTGGGGCCAGGGGTGGATCTTAAATCCATAATTGTCTGATAACACACAGAAAAAAAAATAAATAAAAGTCACAATTAATACCTTTTATTAAATTTAGATATTAGATATGTATCATATGTCAAAGAATAAAGTGGTTGCTCAAAGCATAGTCTAAGCACAATTGCTCAACTGCAAAACACTATGCACAACTTTGTGCAAAAACACACTCAGAACCTTACTGTACCATAAATATTACACTGGGCAGAATCTAATACACCAATATACCACCCATACGGAAAATGCAGACCGTCAACAATATAAAACAAGGGATCATATCATCACAATTCTCATGTAGAGCCACAAAACACACTAATTCATGCTTAATGTGGGTTAAAATGCCATAAATAAGTAAATAAATATAAACTTTTAATGTTGAGCACCTGATTCTCAAAGTGGACATATTCCAAACACTATAATGAAAATAAAATGATCTTTTCTACCTTTGTTTGTGAAGGGGTGGAGCAGGTGGAAGGGGAAGGAGTGAGGAGGCTCAAGGGCAAAAGGAGACAGAACAGAGCCTTGCCTTTACTACTTCCCCAGAAAGAGAGAAGAGAAAGGTTAGTGCCCCCTGAAAAATGGAGGAGAGAAAAAGACTACACTACCCAGCAGCCCCGGCGCAAGCCCTGGTATAGAGATTGCCTTCCCCAGCAGGTCACAGGGGAGAACTCTGACAAGGCAAGGGAGGGGCCCCTGGAGGGTAATCAGGTGAACGAGGAACAGCTGAAAAGTGGGTGGGATGAGGAACCCATGGAATGGCAAGAGGCTGAGGAGAGGGAGAGAGAGGAGAACCCAGAGGAGCCGATGGACCTCATAGCCTGGGCTCATTCCTTAGGAAAAAAGCTGAAAAAGCAGGTGAACTCGTGGTATGGCAGCTGGGTTGCAAGGGGAAAGAGAAAGCATCATGAGGGAGGAGGGTCAGTGTATTGAGAGTGACCCAAGAAAGGGTGGGACCTTTTTGTTCTCCCCAAAGCGAGTTCAGGCTGTTATGAACTGTGTGTTAAAGGTGCTGTTTGAAGAGGGATTATTGACTCCCCCTGTGTGAACTGTTCACAGCGGGAGGAAGCTGGTGGTGGGAAAGTGTTTGCTCAAGCCTGAAGAAGTGGTTTATTAGAAACTGTTATTGGGACTGTTTGCCAAAGCACCAGGAGGAAACCGGGAGCAGTTTTTCTTTTTCTTGTGTTTTTTTTTTCCTTCACGGACATTCTTCCCCTTTTCAAAGGAGAGGGGGAGAAGGAGAACATGGGGCTGTAGACTGCTTAAGGTGGAACAAACTGAGTTCTGGAAACAGTGGAGTGGAGTTGGGTTTACCCCTGTTGTGCTAGTGCCCTCAGAGGAGAAACAAAGGGGATTGTGTTTTGGATGCCTGCTTTATTTTTGTGTTGAAACTGCTGGACTGTGAATCCCAGAAGGAAAATAGAGACTTGCTGATTTTCTTTTGAGTTTGATTTCTGCAAGCCCTGCCTTGTGGACTACAGTGGGCTAGGAGGTTGGGACATGAATCCTGGGTTGTAGCCGGATTGTCCAAGGCAGAAGCAAGATCCCGCAGACCCTAGAGGGAGGGGCGGATCTTTCACATGTTGTCTGGTGACTTTTTCTGATCATGCTGGCCCAGTATCCGATTCTGCTGCTATCTGTCCTCAGTGCGGGTCAGGAAGTCATCCTTGTTAAATATCCCCCTGGCAACCAGTGTTGCCAGGTGGGCGGTTTTACCGCCCAATTGGGCGGTTTTCCGCGACCCGCCGCGGGAAATTTTTGCCCGCGGCGGGTTGCGGTTTTTTGGGCTGTTTTTGGCCTTCAGTGCGGTTTTTTCGGCCGCGGGGGGGCGGGGTTAGTGACGTTTTTGGGTGGGGTTAATGACGTTTTGGGCGGGGTTAGTGACGTGGGAGGCGGGGGCCGATGACGTAGGAGGCGGGGCCGATGACGGGGAGGCGGGGCCGATGACGTGGGAGGCGGGGCCGATAACGGGGAGGCGTGGCCGGTGACGTGGAAGGCGGGGCCAGTGACGGCGGGGGCGGGGTTGATGACGGCGGGGGCGGGCGTGATGACGCGGGGGTGGGGGTGTCAGGGGCGGGGTTTGTGTTTGGGCGGGTTTTGGGCTGTTTTTTGGGCTCGATCGGGCTGGAAAAAAATTTTCCACCTGGCAACCCTGCTGGCAACCCAGGACACCTCCAGCCAACCCCCTCTGCTTTCCCAGCAGTAAGGTAAACAAACCATAAACCAATTTCTACAACTGGTTACACAAGGCTAGAGGGCTTTCACTGCAGCTCCTGCTGTGAGGATGGAGGTAAATCAACAATTTAAACCCCTCGGAGCACAGCAGGGGAGGCTTAGCCTCTCCAAGCCTCTTATACTGGGCGCCTATGGCTTGGCTAGTATATTGTTGTTCTTTGATATGATGAGGTAAAGGGGCCTGTTTACTAAGGTGCACTAAGAAAAATAGTGCAGATGCGCGCTGTTGTCGAAAACAGCATATACCAGCAATCGTGCGTGGGGGTGCTACTACAGTTGTTGTGCTTTATGGGCTGTGTTACTGACATTGCTGCATTAAGCAGTGTATGACTCAGTAGTGTGTGGTAATGATCTCAATTAACATGTGCTAATGTTTCAATGCATGCATACAGGAAAGTATCTTGTAGAGGAACTGGTGTACTGGGAATGCTGTGTGATGGGAGCAAATTATCTGTGGATGGGACCCTCTCACCCCACTGGTGGAAAAAGGTGTTTGGCACCCTCTCACCCCACTGGTGGAGAAAGGTGTTTGGCAAAAGGCTAGGTGTGTGGGATTGCCACACAGCTATGATGGTCAAAAGCTGATTGTAATAGTGCTGTCAGCAACGGCTGTGCACAATGTACAAATTTCTATGTGGCTAGTACTGCTGCATTTGCCCCTCTGTCCTGCTACATAATACTGGACAGTAGAGGGTCAGGTCCCACTCAGGTGGCCATCAGGCAGTGTGTGCTGATGGGCACATGCTGCCCAAAGAGCACTGGCCACGCCTCCTTACCCAAGCTATGGTGTAGTAAAGTGAATGGCATGAGGCAAGAGCAGGCCTTCTGCACGGTACATGTCTGCACCTGCCAGTAGTGCAGCTTTGGCGATGCCTCCCCATCCAATAGCCCTATTGCCCTTTCCTGATAATGTCTCCTGCGAGTGGGTAAAATGCAGCAGCCACCACAGAGAAACAGCTACAGGGCTCATGTCAGCCATAGGTGAGTAAATAGAAAAGATGTGCCAATGGAAAAGGTAGCTCACATCAGGGCCTGGGTGTACTGTAGGAAGTTTGTACATAATGGAGGGTGGGAACGCTTCCGTGTGCTATCCTCACACTGGGAGCAGAATGTCTGCACCTTTGTGCTCCTCAGCATCTGAAACGTGTAACGGCCTAACCTAGGCTGCCACCAGCCAGGGAAAAGCCCATCATGTACATACAATCCAGTAAGTCAGAATGCCTCTCAACTCATGGCCATGAATTGTAATAATATGCTAGCACGTCATTCTCACATCACTCTCATTGTCCCTAAAACATGACGATCTGATACGTTACCCTCACTTGTCACTGTCATGGCACATCACTATTGTGAGTCTGTACAATTGAAGGGGTTGCTTTGGAGTAATGTGTGTTTCTTGACACATAACAGTTCTCACACATGTTGCTACTGCACACGGCCCACAGGTTTCTGCACAGTCCATCTATTTTGGATATAAACAGCCACCTCACTATGTCCCTATCTCTTTAGCACTAATCAACATGTGCAGTGCTGTCCACATAATATACAGGTACTGTTTTTTAGGGGGCGAGAACAGTGATTGAACAGGAAAACCACTAACTTGACCACGATCCCAATAAGATACAGTAGGAATTAAATCCACCGTTGCAGGAATATAAGGAGCACTAATAACCTTTGGGGCTGCAAAATGTGGCAAAAGGCGGGGTATAAATGAAAATAAATAAATAAATAAGTGAACGGTATACCTGGAAAGATCTATGTGTGACATCGTGATGACACATGGCCAAAGTAGAGGGATGATGATGTGAAACTCAGTTCTGTTCTGGCGTATTCTGATTTGGCTTCTTGGCAACTGTTTCTGGGAATGCACAATGAGAATGTTTGTGAATGAACATGGGTGTTGAATTCACTGTAGCAAATCCAAGAAAACAGGAGGAGCCTCCATGGAGAATCAAAGCAAAACAGCAAAGTAGAGGCTGACAAATGTGCAAACCAATTGGTTTGCTCATTTGGCAGCCTCTACTTTTGCTGTTTTGTGTAGAATTCACTGTCCCATGACCTTCCAGTATCTGTTTGCACTACAGTCATTAGTGGTGCATATACCTTCAGGAACACCAATTTGTACTGCAACAGTGGCTTAATGGGTAGTGTAGTGCACTCTAAGCTCAGAATCCTGGGTTCAATTCCCAAACCAGCTTCTTGAGATTCTCACTGTGTGAGTGTTCTCTGCCTCAGTGGCGTACCAAGGGGGGGGCGGTCTGCCCCAGGTGCACGCTGCTGGGGGGTGCCGCGGCGCGCGCCTCACTCTGAGTTCACTATCTTCGCTTGTTCGCTGCAGCTCCCTGTGCCCCGGAACAGGAAGCTGCCGCAAATGAGCGAAGTTAGCAAACTTTTCGGAGGCTGGCGCACACCGCGGCACCCCCCCCCCCCCCCAGCGTCGTGCACCCAGGGGTGGTGTCATTTCACTGGGGGGGGGGGGGGGGCGCATCGGCGATCCGCCCCGGGTGCCATCCAGGCTAGGAACGCCACTGCTCTGCCTTGAAAGTAGTGAATATCAGGATGAGGGCAAAAGGAGTAATTTTAAGATTATGTATGAGGGTACAGGCCTGCAGAAATTATGTATACACATACCACAACCGTGCATGCACAGATATGTTACTTTCACTTTTGTTTTCAACAATGTGCTATCATAATGCCTCCCAGGAGCAGGAAAGGCAGTTTTTTTGCAGGCTCAAATGTATATATACTTCTCTGAACAGCAATTATAAATATACACATCTTGCACACTGTAATTTAAAAACTGCATTTTTTTCATCACATGTATACCAGTGGAACATTAATCTCCACTGTCCAAAATGTCTTATTGTGTGTTCCTTTAATTTTGAAAGAACAGAATTTTTCAAGGAAATGGATTCTGATATCTTCTGGATCAAAGGCTACCCTTCATCAACACCAAATAGGTTAAAGTACCAATGCTATTACATTATGGGCACTAGATTGTTTAACAATATCCTTTCATCCAAACTTGTTAATTATACATATATTTAAAAAATGTTTTTAAATAGACACTACTTGTTCATGCTTCAAAATGAAGACACATCAAAGAGAACATCACATATTGAACCATTTTCACACATCACTGACATGTAACTATATGTCAGTAATAGCAAGAGAGAAACTTATTCTCTTATGTACAGCTTTTTATTACTATTTATGTTTTACTGTTCATATAATTTGGTGGGTGTTTTAATTTTTATTTGTTTTAATCTTTATTATCTATATTAGTGATACATATAATTTTTAAATGTCATTCATGTTAGTATTTATGCAAGTATTTTTTTTACATATTCTTTCTATTTTTTTATATTTATATCATTTTATTCAATCATTATCAGGTTCATTAACCCCTGAGGCAGGCCTATGTGCCGAATCACGGCTGTGTCAGGTCTCTTCATATGACTGCTTCAATAAAGTTTTTTTTAATCCTCGCATTTGCCTCATCTTCTTCTGGTTCATGCTCAGCCTTATAATGAAACATGAGGATTCCCTCTTCCCTGGCTCCTTAATCTCTTTTGACGTGGGGCAATATAATAGGAGGTGGCGGCAGGTCTGCATAAGATACAATAGGATGGCTTCCCAGCATCAAGTGAGGTGGGTTGAGGTGGATGTGGCACTGTGGATCAGTTGCGTACTTGCCCAACATGACAGGGTGCATGCACCTGTAAGGGACTTAGTGATTGGAGTGAGTGGCCCTTGTGACCATGTTTCTTAGGTTTATTTGGTGTGATTTATTTACCCCCTTGTCTAAAGATATTCAGGCAAGGTGGTGTACAGTTGCACATCAAATGTAAAATGAACATAAATACAATGAAAGAATAATACTTGAAAACAGCAAATTGAAACCTAATAATAGGGCTACCATGACCCAGGATCAACATAATACACATTTAGCAGCACTGAAAATCAAACAGAGATTAGAATATGGTGTAAGCGTAATAGTGATGGAATGTCTAACAAGCACACAATTAAAATCCACCATGAACGGGCTCAAGGATGGATCTGTATTCTCCCAAAAATTACATCAGGGATTGACGATGGGTACATGCCACAGAGCCCTGGTCTGAGCATACAGTCCTTGTTATGGTGATCTCAAATATAACACTGGACAGCAGTTACATAAGACACTGCCATCAGTGTAGGAGTAGCCTAGTGGTTAGTGCAGCGGACTTTGATACTAGGGAACTGGGTTTGATTCCCACTTCCGCTCCTTGTGACTGTGGGCAAGTCACTTAACCCTCCATTGCCCCAGGTACAAAATAAGTACCTATATATATGTAAACCACTTTGAATGTAGTTGCAAAATACCACAGAAAAGCGGTATATCAAGTTCCATTTCCCTTCCCTTATTATGACTGCCAGATGGCACCAGCACTAACCATGTTTTGTTTCCATAAGGTGGTCTACAAATGGCCAGTTGCTGGGATCTGTGTGTGGACTCATAACACACTTCGTACCCTAAACATTCTGGATTTTATTGATGTATAAAAATCCACCCGGCAGCCAATTCATTTTGATTATTGTAATGCTGTTTTGCTTAGATTACCAGTTTGTGTTTCATTCTCTACAAGTTGCACACAGAATTATGCTGCCTGTTTATTAACACATACTGCTAAATCTGTTCATATTACACTATCTTAGCATCTCTACATTGGCTTCTAATTCTTTTTAGGGTACAATTTAACATTGTTACTTTGTTCTTTAAGGCTTTTATTTATTTTATTTATTGCATTTGTATCCCATATTTTCCCACCTATTTGCAGGCTCAATGTGGCTTACAGAGTTTTGTTATGACATAGTCATTCCAGGATATCAGATACAATTAGTAATGTAGAAAGATTAAGTAAGGGAAGAGAGAAGGAAGGTGTTAGGCAGGATAGTATAGAAGGTGGACTTTAATAACTGGGTGGGTTGGTGAGGTAGTTTTGTAGGCTATGGGTTCTCTTTGTAGGCCTTGTTGAAGAGATGTGTCTTCAAAGATTTGCGGAAGTTAGTTATTTTGTCAATAGTTTTTAGGGCTGTAGGTAATGCATTCCACAACTGCGTGCTCATGTAAGAGAAGGTGGTGGCGTGTATCAGCTTGTATTTTAGTCCTTTACAGCTGGGGCAGTGCAGATTGAGAAATTTGCGGGATGATCTTATGGCGTTTCTGGGAGGCAGGCCCACGAGGTTTAGCATGTAGATTGGGGCGTCTGTGTGAATGATTTTGTGTACAATCGTGCAGATCTTGAACACAATGCATAATGTAGCTCCTATTATATCATCTACACTTAAGATCTATAAATCAACATGCACTTTGAGATCTGCTGAACATGATCTGCTGAAAGTGCCAACCTTTTGGACAGTCTCCTCAGTCTTTGTTCTTCTAAATTTCAAGTTCCAAATTGTGGAATACTCTAAAGGTTCAGGACACAATTGAAGATATATTTGTTCCAAAAAGCATTTACTGACACAGTATTTAGTGCTACAATGTGTAGGTTGATTTTCAAGTTTGTCCAAATGAAGGCTGTTTTGTCTTGTCCTTGTAATATATTGAATAATTTCATGTTTTACTAACATTAAATTGTATGTTCATTTTGGTATCTGTGTAGAACATTAGATTGTTATTGAGATGGACATGGGGAAAGCCAATGCTTGCTTGGGATTGGTAGCATGGAATGTTGCTACTAATTGGGTTTCTGCCAGGTATTTGTGACCTGGATTGGCTACTGTTGGAAGCAGGATACTGGGCTAGATGGACCATTGGACTGACCCAGTATATCTATTCTTATGTGGCATACATATTTTTAATAATAAAAATTAGCTCAGCACATTTCCTTTATCAGAGCAATGCTGGTTCCATACTCTGCAAGTAGATATCTAAACAGCGGTGGACCTCACTCAGCTTGCAACATTCTCCAGCTCATGGGTCACAAGCCAGCCACCATCCATGTTGTCCCTTTAGCAAGGCTGCATATTGGAAAGCTGCAATGGCATCATAAAGTTAACTGGAGTCAGAATTCTCAACTTTTAACCAATAATTTCCTTATTAAAAAAATGTTACATTAGTAGCAAAACTGACTCATCCCCAAACAGGTAGTCCATTTCACACTGAACAACCTCAAATTTGTTGTCTAACTACACATACATCCTCATAGGTTTGGGGTACATCTAACCAATCTTTGAATTCAAGGATTTGGACATCTCAGGAACAACGATTATACAGCAGTTGCCTAGAAATCAAACTCTCAAGGCATTCCATAGCTCAGCATTTCTCAAACTGCACCGTGACACCCCAGTGCACAGCAATTAATTCACAGGGGTGCCGTGGGGCAGATGGGAGTTCACAGGCCGAGCACCAGAACAAAGATTGCAGTGGTGTTGTTCACCTTCCTCTCTCCACCACCTGTCCACCTGCTGCAGGCTGCCAGCAGCGATGTAAGCACTGCCTTTGACCTGCCCCCAAAGTCTTCTTTGTACAGCATCATGCCTACACACGAACAGGAAGTGCTTGTACAAAGAAAGCTTCCAGGGCAGGCTGAAGGCAACGCTTACACATCGCTGCTGATGCCGGCAGCCTGGAAGTTTGGAGGCCTGCTCCCGCCCCAGAACCCTGGCTGCTCATTACTCTGTTGTCGGTGAGGGAGGCTGAGGCTGCAGGACATTATCTTGCCTTGCTCCTGTGCTTAGCTGCGAGCTCTTATCTTCTCCCCAGGAACAAGGTAAAAAATGGATTATAATGGATTGCAAGGGGACATGGGCGGAGGGGGGTAAATATTGGACATGATGTGTGGCGGGGTGGTGACCTGGGGGAGATGCAGACCTGTGTGGCTCAGACACTAAGGGGGCCATGAACCAAAAATGTTTGGGACTCACATAGCTGATTAAAAAGCAAGTCAATAATTCATCCACACAACCAAGTGGCCATCTTTTAAGTAAACAAACGAGAAATTTGGACGCTTGCTCAGTCACTATAGGCAACTTGTACAAGCAGTATACATTCCAGGGAACAAGAATCAAATAGCGTACTCCTAAATCATTTAAATTCACATCAATGGTCTCTCGCCATCTCAGTTCATCTTTCAGAAGTGGCGAACACCAGCAGTTGACCTGTTTGCCTCCCATGAGAATAACAAATGTCTCTTCTTAAGGCAGACTCGAGGGCTGCTGGCCTCTGAGCTCTCATCTGAGGAAATTGTTCCTTAGTGATTTCCTTTACGGTGAGGAAAGGTAAAAGCTTACCTGCCTGCAGTTTTTTCTTTTGGAGGTTTGCAGACAAGTATTAAGACCTTCGTTCAGAAGCTCCCCAATTCTACTACTACTATTTAGCATTTCTATAGCGCTACAAGGCGTACGCAGCGCTGCACAAACATAGAAGAAAGACAGTCCCTGCTCAAAGAGCTTACAATCTAATAGAAAAAAAATAAATAAAGTAAGCAAATCAAATCAATTAATGTGAACGGGAAGGAAGAGAGGAGGGTAGGTGGAGGCAAGTGGTTACGAGTCAAAAGCAATGTTAAAGAGGTGGGCTTTCAGTCTAGATTTAAAGGTGGCCAAGGATGGGGCAAGACTTAGGGGCCCAGGAAGTTTATTCCAGGCGTAGGGTGTAGCGAGACAGAAGGCGCGAAGTCTGGAGTTGGCAGTAGTGGAGAAGGGAACAGATAAGAAGGATTTATCCATGGAGCGGAGTGCACGGGAAGGGGTGTAGGGAAGGACGAGTGTGGAGAGATACTGGGGAGCAGCAGAGTGAGTACATTTATAGGTTAGTAGAAGAAGTTTGAACAGGATGCGAAAACGGATAGGGAGCCAGTGAAGGGTCTTGAGGAGAGGGGTAGTATGAGTAAAGCGACCCTGGTGGAAGATGAGACGGGCAGCAGAGTTTTGAACCGACTGGAGAGGGGAGAGGTGACTAAGTGGGAGGCCAGCAAGAAGCAGATTGCAGTAGTCTAAACGAGAGGTGACAAGGGTGTGGATGAGGATTTTGGTAGAGTGCTCGGAAAGAAAGGGGCGGATTTTACGGATGTTGTAAAGAAAGAAACGACAGGTTTGGCAATCTGCTGGATATGAACAGAGAAGGAGAGAGAAAAGTCAAAGATGACCCCAAGGTTTCGAGCTGAGGAGACAGAGAGAATGAGAGAGCCATCAACAGAAATAGAAAACGGGGGGGGGAGCGGGGAGGTGGGTTTGGGGGGGAAAATGAGAAGCTCGGTTTTGGTCATATTTAATTTCAGGTGGTGTTGAGACATCCAGACAGCAATGTCAGACAAGCACGCTGAAACTTTGGTTTGGATGCAAGGTGAGATATCAGGGGTAGAAAGGTAGATTTGGGAGTCATCAGCATAGAGATGATAGGAAAAGCCATGGGATGAGATTAATGAACCAAGGGAAGAAGTGTAGATAGAAAAGAGGAGGGGACCAAGAACAGAACCCTGAGGTACGCCGACAGGCAGAGGGATAGAAGTAGAAGAGGATCCACCAGAGTGAACACTAAAGGTGCAGAGGGAGAGGTAGGAAGAGAACCAGGAAAGGACAGAGCCCTGTAATCCAAGTGAGGACAGGGTATCGAGAAGTATGCTGTGATCGACAGTGTCAAAAGCAGCAGAAAGATCAAGGAGAATGAGGATGGAATATTGACCTCTGGATTTAGCCAGTAATAGGTCATTGGAGACTTTAGTAAGCGCAGTTTCGGTTGAGTGGAGAGGGCGAAAACCAGATTGTAGTGGGTCAAGAATAGCATGTGAGGAGAGAAAATCAAGGCAGCGGCGGTGAACAGCACGCCCAAGTAATTTGGAGAGAAAAGGAAGGAGGGAGATGGGTCGGTAATTAGCGGGACAAGTAGGGTCGAGTGAAGGCTTCTTAAGGAGAGGTGTGACCACAGCATGTTTAAAGGCAGCAGGGACAGTCGCAGTGGAAAGTGAGAGGTTGAGAATGTGACATAAAAGGAATAAGAGCAGGAGAGATGGCATTAAGAAGGTGGGTGGGAATGGGATCAGAGGAACAGGTGGTACATTTTGAGGAAGAAAGGAGACGTGTAGTTTCCTCAATAGTAACTTCAGGAAAGGAGGAAAGGGAATGAGGGGAAGGAGAGAGAGGGGAACGGACTAGTGAAGGGAGAGGTGGTGAGGTAGAGAAAGCAAGGTTTATCTTTTGAACCTTGTTGTGAAAGAATTCTTCACAAGGGTTTCTTCTGCTACAGCTCTATGCAGTGCAGTCAGACTTGTCTTGGGATGAGGGTTCCCTCAGCCCATGTGAGCACTCCTCCCCCCTGCTCTCGCTTGTTCAAGGATGTTCTTAAGTCATTCTGGCATCTTGGAAACCTTCTACTTTAAAGTTCTACAAATCCATGTAGTTTCTTTTTCTAAGATGGAATACTGAGATGAACAATGCCTGACTTCATGTCCTCTCCGGGATGTTCTTACATATTTCCTCCATCTTTCCAACAGGGGTTTTCAAACTACATCTGTTCAGATATGATAGAGGTCTAATATCCTGCATGGTATAGAATGGATAATTTTTTTTTTTACTCTTTTTAAAAGTACAAAGACTAGGGGATGTTACATGGTAATACTTTTAAAACGAATAGAAGGAAATGTTTTTTTCGCTCAACAAATAAACTATGAAATTTGTTGCTGGAGAATGTGGTTACAGCAGATAGCATATTTGGGTTTAAAAAGGTTTAGATAAGTAACACGGAAAGGTATTTATCATAAAGGAAACAATCTCCATATACTCAATTCATGCATAATAAAGTGTTATTGTCCAATAAGCCCAATAGTGCAGAAGAATCTCTTCATACACTGGATTGCTGTTGAGTTTTGTATTATTTCAAAGAGACTGCAAAGTCTTCTCAGTTATTTTTTTTTTCTTTAGTCCCAGTCAGGAGGTTTAGTAACAAAATTACATCATCATAGATCAGGGATTCCCAAACCTGTCCTAAGGGAACACCAGCCAGTCAAGAGTTTCAGAATATTCACAATGAATATTAATGAGATTGATTTGCATACACTGCCTGCTTGGGAACTGGAGAAGACCATTTTCTTTTGTGGATATTCTTAAAACCTGACTGACTGGGGTTCCCCCAGACAGGTTTGGAGACCACTGCTCTAGATGGATCTCAGATGTATTAACTTTTGCTATGCTAAAAAGAACATTTCATCTCCAACAAAAGTCACAGCCTACTGCCTCCAAGTAAAATCAAGTCCCTTAGCCAATATGTGTTCTACATCTGTTTAGAAATTTGTAGAGCAGGTACTTGGTTTTGTGTGTACATACTTACCAAAATGTTACTGCCTCAACACATCTCACAAAGAGATTCAATCTTTGGTCAGTCTTTTTGCCATAAAAAAAAAAAAATAATAATAATAATACAAAAGATGTTGGTCTTCTCCAGTGCCCAAGAATAGTGGGCCTTTGATTTATTCTTGTTCCTTACAATGGCCTGTTGCTGTGAAGTCACCGGTAAGTATGCCTTCATATTCCCTGCTTGTTGATGGAGAAAGTGTTGACCCTGCAACAGGGGTTCTCAATAGCAGGGAAAAGTAGCCACACTTTTTCCCACTCACCATGCCATTTTGGTGTGGACTGAGGCTTGAGGTGAAATGTTGCCAACCCAGAGCTAGGGGAGAGCACTTAAAGAGGATCTGGCCAGAGGATGTTGCCTGTAGGTGTGGCTTGCATTCACCTGTCTCCAGAGAACCCTTATTACAAGTAAGCAACTATGCTTTCCTCTTTTAATAGTGGTGTGACAGGATCATAATCGTGAGCACCAGTAATTACATAGTAACATAGTAGATGATGGCAGAAAAAGACCTGCACGGTCCATCCAGTCTGCCCAACAAGATAACTCATATTTGCTGCTTTTTGTGTATACCCTACTTTGATTTGTACCTATGCTCTTCAGGGCACAGACCGTATAAGTCTGCCCAGCACTATCCTCACCTCCCCAGCCCTGCCTCCCAACCCCGGCTCTGGCACAGACCGTACAAGTCTGTCCAGCACTATCCCTGCCTCCCAACCACCAGTCCCGCTTCCCACCACCGGCTCTGGCACAGACCGTATAAGTCTGCCCAGCCCTATCCCCGCCTCCCAACCACCAGCCCCGCCTCCCGATCTTGACTAAGCTCCTGTGGATCCATTCCTTTGGCACAGGATTCCTTTATGCTTATCCCACGCGTGTTTGAATTCCGTTACCGTTTTAATTTCCACCACCTCCCGCGGGAGGGCATTCCAAGCATCCACTACTCTCTCCGTGAAAAAAATTACTTTCACTGCATTTTTTTTATTATTACAGATCTCAAAAATTTAATGTAATCTGAGTCTGGCCCTGACTGATTATCTACAGCAGTAACTCTGACTAATTGTTTTCAAGAAAAAATTCTGAAAATTAAAAATCGTATTGGTAATTTATCACCTAGGTATTGTCCACCAATGGTTAAAAAAGCAGAGGTGAAAAACAATTTGATTTCTGTAGGGGTACATAACATTTGGGCAAATTTTAGACTGGTGAACATAGAGGAGGTTTCTGCCCTTTTGAAAAAAGTTTCTGCTACACATTGTATTTTGGATATATGTCCATCTTATTTACTAAGAACCCTACCAGTTAGTTTAATTAGGTCTGTTTCCTACATCATTGGGAAATTATTAACACCATTGTTGAAAAACCCGTCTGGTAGTAAGGATGATCATAGTAATTATAGACCTGTAGCCAATATTCCAATTTTTGTGAAGATAGTGGAATCTATAGTGGCAATACAATTGACTGATTATCTAGAGCATCATAACATTCTACATCTACTACAATTTGGTTTTAGAAAGGTTTCCAGTACAGAATCATTACTTGGTCTGTTAGTTCATGATATTAGCAGACTGTGGAGTGTAGGACAACAAGCTATTTTTCTCCAGTTTGATCTTTCAGCAGCTTTTGATGTAGTGGACCATGATATATTAATGGACATGTTGGATGAGGTAGGTATTACCACTAGAGTTTTCACTTGGTTGCAAGGTTTTCTGAAGAGCAGATCTTATACAGTAAAATATCAGGGAAATTTATAGGGTTCGTGGAGAACCATCAGTGGTGTACTGCAGGGTTCCCCACGGTCCCCAATTTTGTTTAATGTGGTAATGTGCTCTCTAGATAACTTTGGCTTTGAAAGTAGGCCACTATATCTATGCAGACAATATACAGAAGGATGCTTGGGTGCATAAGGAGAGGGGTGACCAGCAGGATAAAAGAGGTGCTAGTGCCCTTGTATAAGTCTGTGGTGAGGCCACTCCTACAGAAGGATATAAACAGGATGGAGTCGGTCCAGAGGGCGGCTACAAAATTGGTAAACAGTCTTGGACATAAAACATATAGGGACAGGCTTATGAACCTCAACATGTATTCGCTGGAAGAGAAGAGGGATAGAGACGTTTAAATATCTCAGGGGCATTAATATATAAGAAGTGAACCTTTTTCAAATGAAGGAAAACTCTGGAATGAGGGGGCATATGATGAAGTTAAGAGAAAATAGGCTTAGGAGGACTCTAAGAAAGTATTTGTTCACGGAAAGGGTGGTGGAAGCGTGGAATGGCCTCCTGGTGGATGTCATGCAGACAAGGACTGTGTCAGAATTTAAGAAAGCATGGGACAAGCACGTGGGATCCCTTAGGGAAAGGAAGCTTTAGTGGTTATGGAGAATGGGCAGACTGGATGGGCCATTTGGCCTTTATCTGCTGTCATGTTTTTATGTTTCTATATTTCTGGTTGATAATAAAGAATCAGCTCCAATGTTGTTGATTTCAGAATTGTATAGAAGTGATGGTAGCATGGGCTAATACATATCACCTGAAGTCAAATGCTGAAAAGACTAAAATGATGTGGTTGGGAACAACAACACCTCTGCTTAATAATACTACTTTTTTTAAAATTATTTATTTATAAATTTTCCATTTACATCTTGTGACATAAATTAGGAAATATCAGAAATTAATACAAACAGGAAACTCATATCAAAGTACTTATTACCAACATTGGTTTAAAGTAAGAAATAATGAGTGTACCAGGTGCCCTTGGCCTGGATTGGCCGCTGTCGTGGACAGGATGCTGGGCTCGATGGACCCTTGGTCTTTTCCCAGTGTGGCATTACTTATGTACTTAAGTTAGATCAAGATACTAGGAAATTACTTAAAGGAGAAATGCCTATAATAATAAGCCAAATTAGTTTAATGGTAGGGACAAAGCAGATCTTTACAGCCAACTTAACAGCACTCTTAATTTGGGAGGCAAAACATCAGGTGATCCAACATTTTCCTTAGATGAAATGAATTCTAATAGTTTAGAAGGGGTAAAAAAATATATATAATTATTCAATTCAAAAGTAATATAGCATTTGCATGGAAATTTTAACAAAAAAGTGGCACCCAACTTAAGGACTCTAGATTTATACAACTGAAATTCTTTCCTTCTCTTTTGCGTATTCCTTGCCATGTCGGGAAAAATCTGAATTTTTTGCCCCAGAAATAAATCATTTAGATGGTGAACATATAGAGGGGCATAATTGAACAGAAACGCATATCTCCATGGGCGTTTATCTCGAGAATAGGTCCATGAAGGGGCGGGCCGAACCGTATTTTCAAAAAAATGGATGTTTTTGAGCTGGGCGTTTGGTTTTTTTTAGCGATAATGGAAACTAAAAATGCCCAGCTCAAAAACGTCCTAATCCGAGCCATTTGGTCGTGGGAGGGTCCAGGATTGGTAGTACACTGGCCCCCCTGATATGCCAGGACATCAACTGGGCACCCTAGGTCAGTGCGGTGGACTTCAGAAAAAGCTCCCACATGCATATCTCCCTTACCACGGGTGCTGAGCTCCCAACCCCCCTCCCCCAAAACCCACTACCCACAAATGTACAACACTACCATAGCTCTTAGGGGTGAAGGTGGCACCTACATGTGGGTACAGTGGGTTTTGGAGGCCTCCCATTTACCAGCACAAGTGTTACAGGTGGGGGGGGATGGGCCTGGGGCCACCTGGCTGAAGTGCACTGCGGTACCCACTAAAATTGCTCCAGGGACCTGCATACACGCAGGCCTCTAGGACTTGTTGCTGCTGTATAACATTGGCACACCAGTTGACACCTGAAGATTAATCTCTCCGAAAACGTACTTTATTGGAATAACCGCGTTTACTCACAGTTAACTGCAGATCAGAGGTTGTGCCCCACTGGCAATGAGTCTCCCTGGTACTGAGATGAGCAGTAGGTCAGAGCTGGCAGAATGCTGTACAATGCCCTCTTTCAGCCATATTCAAGGTAAGAACTAAGTTCTGTAACATGGCTAACACAGGAAAGGGAACTAAAACTGGCTTACAAAAATGGCCACTACCGCATGGACTACAACAGGAAACACAACATGGCACACTCTGACCCAGTAGGCAGGGGGAAAAGCACCATGGCAGAAGAGCCTACCAACTACCAACATCGTGAGACTGTAACACAAGCTAATGAAATCACGGAGCCCAATACCCTACACCCACCACAATGCAATGCTGATGTGACCCTGTACTGCACCCGAGAGCCACATCTGACCCAGGGAAAGGCTGTGACAGGATCAAACACATTCTGCTGTCAGGGAGGTGGGTATGGCATTTGAGGCTGGCATACAGGCTGGAAAAAAAGTTTGTAAAGTGGGGTTTTTTTGGTGGGAGGAGGTTAGTGACCACTGGGGGAGTCCGGGGAGGTCATCCGCGATTCCCTCCAGTGGTCATCTGGGCAGTTGAGGCATTTTTTTGGGGCTTGTTCGTGAAACAAAGGGTCCAAAAAAAGTGACCCAAAATCACGGTAAAAATGCCTTTTTTTTTTTTTCGATTATCAGCTAAAGACGCCCATCTCTCCTCGGCTGATAACCACACCCCAGTTCCACCTCCACCATGCCTCCGACACGCCCCTGTCAACTTTATTCGTTTCCGCAATGGAGTGCAGTTGGAAACGCCCAAAATCGGCTTTCAATTATACCGATTTGGGCGCCTTTGCGAGATAAACGTCTATCTCCCGATTTAGGTCGCACTGTAGGCGTTTTTCTCTTTCGAAAATAAGCAGGATAGTCTTAAGATATTATTTCTATCGAGTTCAAGAGCAAAGGTCACAAGCAATGTAGTTTTTTCTGTAATGAGCTCCAGAGAGTTTTCAAGAAATTCAGTCAAATTCAAACTTGAGATAGCCTGAGGTTGCTCTTTAAGAGGTTTCACAACTTCAGTGATGTATTGGGTCCGTGTTATAGGGGGATATCCCTCTATAGAGATCCCCAATACCTCAGCAAAATATTTTTTAAGCATGTCACTTGCTGAAATTAAAGGCGACTTGGGGAAATTCAACAGTCTCGGGTTATTTTTCCGACTATTATTTTCCAGATATTCTAATTTTCTTTCCTGAATTTCTTTTTCTTTAACCAAAGTTACCGTTAAGTTCTTTAATTGTTTAACCTCTTTTTCCATCACGGACATTTTTTCTCTTTGTTCTTGAACATTTAATAGATACATTCATCTGCGGTAGTGTTTTATTCACCTACTGGATTGTGTCTGCTCAGGTCTCTTTAATCCTCCATTACTCTCGGAAGCCGAACCTCGAGTGGTAGAGGCAGCGACCTGTGTCTGTCCCTGGCTTGCTGTTTCCTTACTCGGGGTTGATGCGCCGGTGGGTCCTCCTTCCACACACAAAGGAGCTCTAGCTTCCAGCTGTAGTGGCCCCACTGACACTTCCGGGTTGTAGAGGGGTGGTGAGAGTGGGAGGACTTGACATCGCTCCCTCAGCGCTGTGCTAGTCTCCCGAAGGAGTTGAAGCCGTCGAGGTAGGGGTCTGCTCACCAAGGATCCCAATTCCAAAGTTCTCCAATGTCGCTTGCCTTGAGATTGGTGTCGACTAAATAAATGAATTTAAACAAAAGTTTAAAGCAAATGCCTTTAATATGTAATACTTAATAGCAATAATGAAACAATGATCAAATAAAAATGCTGCCAATGATTAAAATCAACAATGTGAATAGAGCAGCTCCTCCTAGATTTGCTTGCTTCGAGTGTAACGGCTGCGCGGAACGGAGGAAAGGGAGAGAGACTATAGAAGCAAAAGGTATAAGATGGATACAGCGAGGATCTGAAGGCGACGAAACAGTGTGACAAGGCAGTGGCCGTAGCGAGAAGGTTGCTAGGCTGTATAGAGAGAGGTGTGATCAACAGAAGAAAGGAAGTGTTGATGCCCCTGTACAAATCGTTGGTGAGGCCCCACCTGGAGTATTGTGTTCAGTTTTGGAGGCCGTACCTTGCGAAGGATGTTAAAAAAATGGAAGCGGTGCAAAGAAAAGCTACGAGAATGGTATGGGATTTGCATTCCAAGACGTATGAGCAGAGACTTGCTGACCTGAACATGTATACCCTGGGGGAAAGGAGGAACAGGGGTGATATGATACAGACGTTCAAATACTTTAAAGGTATTAATCCGCAAACAAATCTTTTCCGGAGATGGGAAGGCAGTAGAATGAAAGGACATGAAATGAGATTGAAGGGGGGCAGACTCAAAAAAGATGTCAGGAAGTATTTTTTCACGGAGAGGGTGGTGGATGCTTGGAATGCCCTCCCGCGGGAGGTGGTGGACATGAAAACGGTAACAGAATTCAAACATGCGTGGGATATGCATAAAGGAATCCTGTGCAGTAGGAATGGATCCTCAGAAGCTTAGCCAAAATTGGGTGGCGGAGCAGGTGGGGGAAGTGAGGTTGGTGGTTGGGAGGCGAGGATAGTGGAGGGCAGACTTATACGGTCTGTGCCAGAGCCAGTGATGGGAGGCGGGAAATACTGCTGGGCAGACTTGTACGGTTGTACCCTGAAAAAGGCAGGTACAAATCAAGGTAAGGTATACACATATGAGTTTATCTTGTTGGGCAGACTGGATGGACCATGCAGGTCTTTTTCTGCCGTCATCTACTATGTTACTATGTAAGATGGATACAGCAGAGGCTTGCCTTTCAATGTTTTCAGTTCAATCTCCTTGTTCGCGTTGCTGCCTTGCCTACCCAACTTGGCTGCAACAAAAATGAAGCTGCATGCGGGGCCATAGTCCTATGCACGCCACTGGTGCCTTTGCCAGTTTTCTTCCTCCACTACCTCCTCCCAAACAGGAAGTTACATCTTGGGGAGGGGCATAGTGCTATCAGCGAACACTTCATTTTGCTGCAGCCAACTTAAGTTCCAAGTCAGTCGTGGAGGCAGCGGATTGAGTGACACAGTCAGTGAGGTGCAGGGATGTTTGCAGTTCCTCCAGGCTGCCACAGACTCAAAAGGCAGTGGCTGGGAGGAAAAATTAATACAGCACGAGGTGGCAGGAGCCTTTGGTGCATAGGCACCTTTTTTTTTAAAGATTGTTTAGGGGAGTGACCGCTCCCCCTGCGCCCCACCTAGCTACGCCACTGATCTGCACTGTTTATATTATATTATGTTAGTGTAACCCCGAGGGGTTAAAACATTTTTGTTTTTTTACCTGGGGCACTGGTGCAGCAGGTCTGGTGGTGGTGGTGCAGGAGCTGCATCCGCATTTTAAAGGAGTCGGTGCCTGAGGGAAGCTGCTGGGAGTTTTTTTTTTTCTGGAGCGGCTCCCGGCAGTAGAAGATTGAGTGCAGCAATGTAAGTGCGATAGTGGCTGCAGCAGGGCCGCATTGAGCAGGTGCGGCGTGGAGGCAAGGGAGCCAGGGAAATCCCTGGCTGACATCCGCACATGCGCAGGATCAGGAAATCCCAGGGCCTGGAGCTCAATTTTATTGGGCAGAGCCGGTTCCAAAACTAGAAGAGACAGCGGGGAACCAGTGAGAGAGAGGAGAAGTGCTCCGGTGCACTCTCCTGGTGTTTTTTTGTTTTGTTTTGTGCTGGACAGTCCGGGGTTAATGTGGGCGCTGTACACGCGCCTGGAGTGGAAGCAAGAAATCTGGAAGCAGCACGAGACAGATGCTGGCTCGTGGCAGAACCGTGCATTGGGCATGTGCTGAGGATTAAATGACAATTTTCAAGTTTTAAAGAAGATAAAGGTATGAAAAATATCTTTATTTTAATTTGGGTAAAAAGTGTATGATTGTAAAATGTGAATGTAACGTAAAATTGTAGTTTTGCAGTTGTTTAGAGCTATTTTGATGCAGGGGCTCATGGCTCTCGGCTCGAGACCGAGAGTGACATATGTAGTGTTTTAAACTGTTGACATCAGTCAGGTGGGTATTGAGTTACTGGAAGGACATATATGAGAGAATCCATCCAGAAAAGTTTAAAAATTTAGAAAAATTGTAATTTGAGACTTGAATAGGTGTGTCTGTGAGAAGACTGGTTATAGTTAATTTAAAAGAGTCCTGCAGTGGATTTTGGCTCTGAGATGTGTGATTGAGAGACTGAGCTTCAGGTAGCCTACTGATTTTAAATTATTTCTGTATTACTATAACTCAGTCACTGAAGGCTCAGACTAAGAAAAATATTTATTTGAAACTGGAGTGTCTTTAAAGTCCATAACACCCGTTCAGAAAATAACCAGAGCACAGAGATGTTTTAAATGTGACAGCTGACTCAGTTTATTAATATTGAAGTTTGCTGATCTTCTCTGAAAAAAAAATTACTTACTTTTAAAGTCGTTAGATTGAAGCAAATGTATGAGTAGTGATGTGCCATTAAAATTTCAGAGAGAATTAAGGAATCTCTGAATTACATTTATAGTGCCTGGAATCTGTTAATTTTGGTACCAGGCATACAATTAAAAAAAAAATAAGTACTGAATTAAAAGTTGGCTCCATATATTTATTTAACTATTAAAATACCAACTTTGAGGGGGGCTTTTACATTCATTTTGAGATAATTAATTGAGGGTGGGTTATAGCATAGGGATTCTTAATTATAAATTTATTTTACTGGGGTAGCTGGTGTAAGAAAAAGTTTCATACAAGTTTATAAATAGGAAATAGGTTCTCTGCTTTTGAGTTCTTTAAGATAGTGTAGTAGGTGTCTGGATCAGATTTACCATCAAGTCTGTATAAAAAGGAAGTGATGGTACTCAACTGAAGGAAAGGCCAAGAAAGAAGATTAATTCAAGAAAGCTAGAAGATCTCAGCTAAGTTGCCATCATAATTTAAAAGTAATAGAAGAATAAAGAAACAAAAGACTTTGAAAGTAGTTCTACAGAAGTAGAGGAGAGGAGAAAGAGAGAAAAATAACAAAAATTATATACTTACCTGCTTCAGCTGAAATAGTTGAACCTATCTAAAAAAAATGATACATGTGGAGGGGCATAATTGAAAGGGACGCCCAAGTTTTGTTGAGGACATCCTCGCAAAACGTCCAGATGGAGGGGGTGGGAAACCCGTATTATTGAAACAAGATGGACGTCCATCTTTTGTTTCAATAATACAGTCAGAGACGCCCAAATCGTGACTAGACTTGGTCTTTTCTGATTTTTGGCGATAATGGAAACCAAGGACGCCCATCTCAGAAATGACCAAATGCAAGCCCTTTGGTCGTGGGAGGAGCCAGCATTTCTAGTGCACTGGTCCCCCTGACATGCCAGGACACCAACCGGACACCCTAAGGGGCACTGCAGTGGACTTCATAAAATGCTCCCAGGAACATAGCTCCCTTACCTTGTCTGCTGAGCCCCCCCTAAAACTCACTACCCCCAACTGTACACCGCTACCATAGCCCTAATGGGTGAAGGGGGGCACCTAGATGTGGGTACAGTGGGTTTCTGGTGGGTTTTGGAGGCCTCGTTGTTTCCTCCACAAACATAACAGGTAGGGAGGGGGATGGGCCTGGGTCCACCTGCCTGAAGTGCACTGCACACACTAAAACTGCTCCAGGTACCTGCATACTGCTGTGATGGAGCTGAGTATGACATCTGAGGCTGGCATAGAGGCTGGCACAAAATATTTTGAAAGATATTTTTTGAGGGTAGGCGGGGTTAGTGACCACTGAGGGAGTAAGGGGAGGTCATCCCCGATTCTCTCCGATGGTCATCTGGTCATTTCGGGCACCTTTTTGTGCCTTGGTCGTAAGAAAAACACGACCAGGTAAAGTCGTCCAAGTGCTCGTCAGGGATGCCCTTTTTTTCCATTATGGGTCGAGGACGTCCATGTGTTAGGCACGCCCAAGTCTCGCCTTCGCTACGCCTCCGATATGCCCCCTTGAACTATGTCTGTCCCTGCAACGGAAAGCAGTAGGGGACGTCCAAAATCGGCTTTCGATTATACCGATTTGGACGACCCTGGGAGGACACCCATTTTCCGATTTGTGTCGAAAGATGGGCGTCCTTCTCTTTCGAAAATGAGCATGAAAGCAGGGCCATGCCTAGGGTCTCTGGCACCCCCCTGCAGACTATCAGTTGGCAGCGGCGGCGCCCCTCTCCCCTCCCCCCATGAAAATGGTCGCTCACCACTTGCCACACTGACAGGAATTGTCAGCAATATTCTTAGAAACAAATTGCTATACATTGCAAAATAAGATAGCAGATGTAAATTCTCAAAGTGGACATATTCCAAACACTAAAATGAAAATAAAATGATTTTTTTCTACCTTTGTTGTCTGGTGACTTTCTTTTTCTGATCATGCTGGCCCAGTATCTGATTCTGCTGCTATCTGTCCTCTTAACTCCATTTCCAGGGCTTCCTTTCCATTTATTTCTTTCATTTCCTCCTTTCTTCTTCATTTCTGTCCTCAGCTTCTGCCTATTTTCTTCATCCATGTGCAGTTTTTCTCCTCTCTTCCTTTTCCCTCATTTCATCTCCTTCATCTCTCTTCCCTCCCCTCTATGTCCAGCAATTTCTCCTCTCTCCCTGAGCCCTGCCCTCCCATCTTTGCTCCTCTGTCCCCTCCATTCATCCCTATTCAGCAATTCCCCTCTCTCCCTGAGCCCTGCCCTCCCATCCGTGCTCCTCTGTCCCTTCCATTCATCCCTAATTCCCTATCCAGCAATTCCCCTCTTTCCCTGAGCCCTGCCCCTCGCATCCATGCTCCTCTCTCCCCTGCCCTCCCGCTCCCATGTCCCAGTTGGCCTGGCCTGCCCTCTTCTCCCCCCCCCCTTCGCATCACTGCTCCTCTCTCCCCTGCCCTCCCGCTCCCATTGTTCAACTGCCCGCCCTCTTCTCTCCCCCAACATCCCTTTTCTTTTTTTTTCTTTTTAAATTTACCTCTGTGGCGGTCCAGCAGTGCAGCGTCATGAAGGAGGTGGCGCTCCCGACGTCTCTAGCCTTCCCTTCGCTGTGTTCCGCCTTCTTCTGACGTCAAGGAAATGACGTCAGAAGAAGGCGGAACACAGCGAAGGGAAGGCAAGAGACGTCGGGAGCGCCGCCTCCTTCACTGACGCTGTGCTGCTGGACAGCCACGGAGGTAAATTTAAAAAGAAAAAAAAAAGAAAAGGGATGTTGGGGGGGCAGAAGAGGGCGGGCAGTTGAACAATGGGAGCGGGAGGGCGAGCGAGGTGAGCATGGTGCGGCGGCGCCCCCCAGAGGGAGGCGCCCCCCCCCCTGGCATGCTTACCCCACTTACCGTGTTGGCAGGGCCCTGCATGAAAGTATCATTCTTATGATCTAGTTTTAATTCAAATAACATTAATTGGATAAGTTTTAGGTAGAACATTGCTATACTTATCTGATAAAAGTTTCTTTGTGGAAATTTTCATAATTATCTTGTTTCACTGCATCTGTAAAGAACAATAAATGTTATATCTTACAGATTAATTAATTTTCATCTCTGAGTTTAAATTGTTTTAGAAGTTTCCTACTCTATTTATAGGAATAGAGGAACGAGATTAGTTTAATACTTGTGCATCTTATTTCTCATTTTAGTTTAAACTCATCCAAGGTATATGTATTGGGTACAGTAGGGTGAGTTTGAACTCTTGAGAGTGAGGTCGCATTAGTAGTAGTAATGATTGTGTAAGACTGAATGAATGATTCTTTGGTGCATCTGAGTTAGGTCTTTCCTGTAATAATGGAGTTCCTTTATTTATTTTAATTTTGGTTTTATTTAATTTAATATTTTAATTGTTTGTAAACTCAGATCTGAAAAGGTAGGCAGTATATCAAGTTTTAAATAAAGATAAAGTAATTAATTATTGAAATCAAAATTAGCATATCATCTACATAAGAAGGTCCTGTAATGCTGTTCCAAAACTGCTGTTATAAAGAATAAGGGAAAGAGGGGACCTCTGAGGTACTCCACACAACAGCTTCTAGCTAGAAAATAAGGGGGGGGGGGGGGGGGGTCAATGTTCAAAGGGGTTTAACTGTGAAGGAAAGACTCCTGCCCAGTTAAAGTCTGCTTATCTGTCTGTCAATATTCAGTGGCACTTAACTGTATACTTTTGCTTAATATTACTGTTAAGCAGCCATTTCCTAACTGGCTAGGTTAAGGGTGGTCTGGGGTGGAGTATGGGCAGAGCCACAACAGCCAGTTTGCACTGATATTCAATCTGCTAACCAACTAAGCATGCGGATAAACTTAGGACAGCAAAACAGCTGTCCTAACTTTATCCACTGAGTCAACTGAGCATCTTACCGGATACTTGTGACCTGGACTGGCCACTGTTGGAAACAGGTTACTGGGCTTGATGGACCTTTAGTCTGTCCCAATATGGCAATGCTTATGTTGTTAATATCAGCTGGTGCCCAGTTAACTTCTGGGTTGCCACACAAACCTGATATTTAATACCAGAAGCTGCACCAGGGTTAGTTCAGCCTGTAGCTGCGAGCACCTGACAAACCGCTTACCACCATGGGCTCAATATTGGGCCCAAGTTGTTTTTCATTTTCACACAATATTGTGTTCACCAAGTCCATTCCTGGAGTACCCCTTGCCAGTCAGATTTTCAGGATATCCACAATGAATATTCATTAAGATATTTGCATATTCATTGTGGATATCCTGAAAACCTGACTGGCAAGGGGTACTCCAGGAATGGACTTGGGAAGCACTGCTAGTACACACAAATTCACCAAACCATTTAAGAACCTTTCCTGAAATACCAAGTTCACTAAGAGGGGCATAATCGAATGAAAACGTCTATCTCCATGGGCGTTTATCTCCGAGAACGGATCCGTGAAGGGGCGGACCGAACCGTATTTTTGAAAAAAAATAGACGTCCATGTTTTATTCGACAATGTGTGAGCTGGGCGTTTTTGCTTTTCAGCGATAATGGAAAATGAAAGCGCCCGGCTCAAAAACGAATAAATCCAAGGCATTTGTTCGTGGGAGGGGCCAGGATTCGTAGTGCACTGGTCCCCCTCATATGCCAGGACACCAACCGGGCACCCTAGGGGGCACTTTTACAAAAACAAAAAAAAGGTAAAAGAGCTCCCAGGTCCATAGCTCCCTTCCCTTGGGTGCTGAGCCCCTGAAATCCCCCCCAAAACCCACTCCCCACAACTCTGCACCAGTAGCATAGCACTTATGGGTGAAAGGGGGCACCTACATGTGGGTACACTGGGTTTTGGGGGGGGTTTGGAGGGCTCCCATTTACCACCACAAGTGTAACAGGTGGGCCTGGATCCACCTGCCTGAAGTGCACTGCACCCACTAACAACTGCTTCAGGGACCTGCATACTGCTGTCATGGAGCTGGGTATGACATTTGAGGCTGGCATACAGGCTGGAAAAAAAAAGTTTTTAAAGTTATTTTTTTTGATGGGAGGGGGTTAGTGACCACTGGGGGAGCCAGGGGAGGTCATCCCCGATTCCCTTGAGTGGTCATCTGGGCAGTTGGGACACTTTTTGGGGACTTGTTTGAAAAAAAAGGGTCCAAAAAAAAGTAGCCCAAATTCTCGCTACTGCCGCCCTTCTTTTTTCCATTATCGGCCAAGGGCGCCCATCTCTCCTCGGCCGATAAACACGCCCCAGTCCCGCCTTCACCACACCTCCGACACGCCCTGTCAACTTTGTTCATTGCCACGACAGACTGCAGTTAAAGGTGCCCAAAATCAGCTTTCGATTATACCGATTTGGGCGCCCACAGGAGAAAGGCGCCCATCTCCCAATTTGGGTCGAAATATGGGCATCTTTCTCTTTCGAAAATAAGCCTGATAGTAGATTAAGCAGTCAAGTATAAGAGTTCATATTCGGAATAAGAGATAAAGTGCTATTGCGTTAAAGTTAATTCATGGTATAGACCTTGGTAGTTGAGTATAGAGAGTTAGGTTATATCCAGTTCAGGCTTGAGTTTCGTTGTCTGGTAATTAGGATGGATCGTTGTGGTATGCCTTGTTGAACAGGCTGGTCTTCAGTGATCTCCGAAAGTTAGGTCACACATTTTTTTCACGGCGAGTGGTAATGCATTCCATAGCTGCGTGCTTATGTAGGAGAAGCTGGATGCATATGTTAATTTGTATTTTAATCCTTTGCATCTGGGGTAGTGGAGGATTCAGGAATGTGCGTGCTGATTTTTTAGTTTTCCTGGGTGGTAAGTCTATGAAGTCTGACATGTAAATGATTTTATGAACCAGAGTGCAGATTTTGAACATAATACGTTCTTTAAGTGGGAGCCAGTGTAGTTTTTCTTTTAGGGGTTTGGCACTTTCGTATTTCGTTTTTCCAAATATGAGTCTGGCTGCTGTGTTTTGGGCTGTTTGGAGCTTCTTGGTGATTTGTTCTTTACATCCGGCATAGAGTGCATTGCAGTAATCTAGGTGACTTAGCACCATTGATTGTACCAGGCTGTGAAATATTTCCCTTGGGAAGAAAGGTTTTACTCTTTTGAGTTTCCACATTGATTGGAACATTTTCTTTGTTGTATTTTTAGCCATAAAGATCTGAAAAAGGCCACTGTTTGTTGCTGTGAATGAGAAACAAGGAATGGATCTATTCTTTGATAACCTACAGGGCACTTGTGACCTGGACTGGGTACTTTCACAAACAGAATGCTGAGCTTCATAGGTATTGGTGCTTTATTTTACCACAGAAAGGGCGAGCAATTTTCAAATAGCCCACTTAAGTGGGTAAATAACCATTTACCCAAGTAATTGTCTTTTGGAAATTGTCCACATGCCATTTCTGGTGCTAGAAAATATTTCGTAATTGCTAGTGCCAGTGGTTGGGTAATCGGGCAGGGCCGTGTGCTGCCTGATTACCACTGGAGCCCTCACCACCTCCTACGTAGTAAGGGCTCTAGCAGTAAATGGCTACATGGCAATTTTTTAATTATATCATGGCCATTTACTTCCCCTTAAAAAAAAAACACTAACTGTGACGGTAAAAGGTGATCTTGGCGCATGGCAATTCCACATGCAGATGCCACCTTTTACCACTGTTTGGTAAAAGGGCCCCGTCCAAGTCTCATACATATCCTGTGGAGATTCTTGGAGGGATGCTCCCAGTGGTATTCTGGAGTTGGCTCTGCATTCCTGTCTTTGCCTCAGAGACAGGAGTAGGCTTCTGGAGGTCTCCTGGAGGGTGGACCCTCGAGTAAATCTTTTCTCCTCCAGGCAGAACCCCAGGTAAGAAAAACTCTGCCTACTAAATAAGTATTAGACAATAAATGTTTATTCAAAGAAGCCAATATAAAGAAGCCAATAAGTGTCACAACTGTCAGGAATGGTGAGCCCTTGGACCAAAGCTGGAGCTTTGGCAGACAAATCACCGGAGCTGGCACAGGCAGGAATCAGAACAGACTGGACTAGGATAAACAGACTGAACAAGGCAGGACAGAGGTAACTAAACACAATGGACAACACAAGAACCAGATCCAGACGAGGCAAGGAAAAGAACCCAGACAGGACAAGGCAAGACTCAGAACTGGATTAAAACTGGGACTGGGACCCAGAAATGTGAGACAAGGCAAAACACGGAAGTAGATTAAAACGGGTCCAGAAAAGGGCTAGACAGGGACAAGGCAAGGACTGGATCCGGACAAGACTAAACTGAAAGAGACAAGACAAAGCACAACTAGACAGGCAAGACAGGGTAGGAGCTAGGCCACAAGAATAACAGAAGCAAGACAATAAACAAGGCAGGAACAGGATTCTGGATTCTTGAACAGGCTTGGCTGGAACAGGATTCAAAATTCTCGAACAGGCTTGGCTGGAACAGGATTCAGGTTTCTCAAACAGGATTCAGGATTCTCAAACAGGCTTGGCTGGAACAGGATTCCGTATTCTCAAACAGGCTTGGCTCGAACAGGATTCTGGAATGTGCTTGGCTTGGCTGGAACAGGATTTTGGAACAGACTTGGCTTGTCTGGAACAGGATTCTGGAACAGGCTTGGCTTGGCTGGAACAGGATTCTGGAACGTGCTTGGCCTGGCTTGACTGAAACATGATACTGGAACAGACGGCTTGACTGGAACAGGATACTGGAACAGACTTGGCTTGGCTTGACTGGAATAGGATACTGAAAGGGACTTGGCTTGGCTGGAACAGGATACTGAAAGGGACTTGGCGTGGCTTGACTGGAACAGGATACTGAAAGGGACTTGGCTTGACTTGGCTGGAACAGGATTCAGGATTCTCAAACAGGGTTCAGGATTCTCGAACAGGCTTGGCTGGAACAGGATTCAGGATTCTTGGACAAGCTTGGCTGGAACACACAACCTTCATCCCTTCCGACCCTCCACATATACCTCATTTGATCACTATACAACCTTGTATTTGTTATCAACCGACAGGGCAAATGCCTAACGGTACTATGCAAGCCACATTGAGCCAGAAAGTAGGTAGGAAAATGTGGGATACAAATGCAACAAATAAATAAATACTGAAAGGGACTTGGCTGGAACAGGATACTGAAAGGGACTTGGCTTGGCTGGAACAGGGACAGAACTAGCTCAAATATAGAGCAGGAGCAGAACTTGGCAGAAACAGAGCTCAAGAGCCAGGAAGCAGACATGGCAGGCAAAGGATTAAGCAGACTAAGGGAAGACAAACAAACAAAGAAGCAATGTGCTTTCCAGCACCCACAGCTGGATAGCAGTGAAATAATCAGATATGATGCTGGCTTCTACAGACTCAGAATAAACAGACAAGAACCACACACACAGGAAACAGAACAGGGAATACAGAAACAGAGCTTGGCTAAACACAGAGGTTGGCTTAAACACAGAGTAACTATAGCAAGAGTCTAAAGCAGGGCTAGACAAAAAGCAGGAGCCATGGGTATAGTCAAACAGATACAGACACCAAGGGCAGGGTGTGGCTCCACAGCCAGGCTTTCAGGAAACAAGGTTCAAAGGCAAACTCACAGAAATAAAGGAAAGCATTGAAAAACAAGACTCAGAGAAACACAGCACAGACCTTCAGGAGTAAAACACTCAGGAACAAAGCCAAGCATGGATATGATCTAAACAGGTAACACAAGATTAAGAGACCTCTTGCAAAGGCAAAGCTCCCTGGGTCCTTATAAAGGAGGAGGCTGATGATGTCACAAGTAGGAAATGAAGCAGAAGCAGGGAGATCAAAGCAGGCTTGGCTTACAGGAAGAAGAACAATAGGGAAAAAGGCAGACTGGAGAGGTCACAGAGCTAGATACAGAGAAACAGTAGGTCTGAACATAAGGGCACGGCTACAACCGTGACACCTACCTAATGAATATACATCTTTCCAGAACATTCTATTTCCTTTTATGGTGAATTCTGTTCCAGCACTTTCTACCATCTCCCAACTCATACTACTACTACTACTACTATTTAGCATTTCTATAGCGCTACAAAGCGTACACAGTGCTGCACAAACCTAGAAGAAAGACAGTCCCTGCTCAAAGAGCTTACAATCTAGTAGACAAAAAATAAAGCAAACAAATCAATTAATGTGTAGAGGAAAGAGGAGAGGAGGGTAGGTGGAGGCAAGTGGATACAAGTGGTTACGAGTCAAAAGCAATGTTAAAGAGGTGGGCTTTCAATCTAGATTTAAAGATGGTCAAGGATGGGGCAAGACGTAGGGGCTCAGGAAGTCTATTCCAGGCATAGGGCGCAGCAAAACAGAAGGAGCGAAGTCTGGAGTTGGCAGTAGTGGAGAAGGGAACAGATAATTTATTGCAAGGATCAAAACACATGAAGTCCATACACACTAATAGAAATGCATCAATACACTCTCTTCTGAATTCTCTTCCCCCGTATTTTCACCACACTTAAAACTCTACCCACAGATAAAATTGTTATACCCGAATGTTCTCTTGCTATTGTTCTATCACCCTATCATTTCCCCATTGTTACATTCCATTGTTCTATTCCTCAAATAATATTTTGACTTGGACTTTGTCTTCCCATAACTCTTCACAATGTAACCCATAATCGTACTGTAACAAATTGTATTTCCATCATTCACAATGTATTGTAAGCCACACTGAGCCTGCAAATAGGTGGGAAAATGTGGGATACAAATGCAATAAATAAATAAATAAGAAGGATTTATCCAGGGAACGGAGTGCACGGGAAGGGGTGTAGGGAAGGACGAGTGTGGAGAGATACTGGGGAGCAGCAGAGTGAGTACATTTATAGGTTAGTAGAAGAAGTTTGAACAGGATGCGAAAATGGATAGGGAGCCAGTGAAGCGACTTGAGGAGAGGGATAGTATGAGTAAAGCGACCCTGGCGGAAGACGAGACGGGCAGCAGAGTTTTGAACCGACTGGAGAGGGGAGAGGTGACTAAGTGGGAGGCCAGCTAGAAGCAGATTGCAGTAGTCCAAACGAGAGGTGACAAGGGTGTGGATGAGGGTTTTGGTAGAGTGCTCAGAAAGAAAGGGGCGGATTTTACGGATGTTGTAAAGAAAGAAACGACAGGTCTTGGCGATCTGCTGGATATGAGCAGAGAAGGAGAGAGAAGAGTGAAAGATAACCCCAAGGTTTCGAGCTGAGGAGACAGGGAGAATGAGAGAGCCATCAACAGAAATAGAAAACGGGGGGAGCGGGGAGGTGGGTTTGTGGGGGACAATGAGAAGCTCGGTTTTGGTCATATTTAATTTCAGGTGGCGTTGAGACATCCAGACAGCAATGTCAGACAAGCACACTGAAACTTTGGTTTGGATGCAAGGTGAGATATCAGGGGT
The DNA here is from genome assembly GCF_901765095.1 of Microcaecilia unicolor. Lineage (NCBI taxonomy): Eukaryota > Metazoa > Chordata > Amphibia > Gymnophiona > Siphonopidae > Microcaecilia > Microcaecilia unicolor. Next base: position 92,896,137 of record NC_044042.1, read on the forward strand.
AGAAAGGTAGATTTGGGAGTCATCAGCATAGAGATGGTAGGAAAAGCCATGGGATGAGATTAATGAACCAAGGGAAGAAGTGTAGATAGAAAAGAGGAGGAGACCAAGAACAGAACCCTGAGGTACGCCGACAGGCAGAGGGATAGAAGTAGAAGAGGATCCACTAGAGTGAACACTAAAGGTGCGGAGGGAGAGGTAGGAAGAGAACCAGGAAAGAACAGAGCCCTGGAATCCAAGTGAGGACAGGGTATCGAGAAGTATGCTGTGATTAACAGTGTCAAAAGCAGGGAAAGATCAAGAAGAATGAGGATGGAATATTGACCTCTGGATTTAGCCAGTAATAGGTCCTATCATTTATTTCCTCATTGCATGGACAGTTTAAGGCCTGTCATATAAGCATAAGTTTTCATTAGATAATGGTTTGACCTATGCATAGTCACTATACTAATGCCCCCACCCTCTTGCTGAAGCTACAATTTCACCCACACCCACTTCTCCTTTTTATTATCTGGATACTGCAGGTGTCCTTAGTCATAGAAGTCTCTGTCTCTTGGTTGCTGACCAGTAACTTATCACAAGTGGAGGAGTGGCCTAGTGGTTAGGGTGGTGGACTTTGGTCCTGGGGTACTGAGGAACTGAGTTCGATTCCTGGCACAGGCAGCTCCTTGTGACTCTGGGCAAGTCACTTAACCCTCCATTGCCTGCCGCATTGAGCCTGCCATGAGTTGGAAAAAGTGTGGGGTACAAATGTAACAAAAAATAAAAACAGGCCAAATGTCAAACCACAAATTTCTACAGCCTTAGAAGGGTAATTACCAGAAAACAAAATTCTAGCTGTCTTGCAATTCCAGGTCTGCGTCCAGCTCAAGAAAAGCAAAATAGCTATATTAAATATAGATGGTTTGCACCTTACTATGGCCTCTGTGATATACGGTTCTCACAGGCTCATGAGAGCCGTTTGTTACATTTTGAATAATTTTTGGAGTTGGTTGTTCAAGTAGGCTCCCCCTCCCTAGGGCTACTTTACCAACTGACTCCCAAAATGTGGACATGGGCCCCCTCCTGAATTATTTTTTACTTTGCTGTTAGTCTAGTAAATAGACTGCTGCCGCTCCTCGCTCCTTGTTTCCAGCTCTGAGCAGTATGCTGGGACTCATTGTGCATGCGAGAGAAGTCCTAGCATGCTGCTCAGAGCCAGAAACAAGAAGTGGTGACAGTCCATTTATTGGCATATGGAGATCAGCATCCCTGTCATCAAAGGTATGCCTAGCATGCCCACACGAGGGGGGGGGAAGAGACATGTGTTGCCCCCACCAATCTACCCCTGCCCCACCCCCATCCCCCAAATTGCAGGGCTGACTATGCCCGGAGAGAGAAACCATTCTTAAACATTTACCAGCACACCCCTGGATGCTCCTAATAGTCATCAAATGGTTACAGGTCCCGTGCCAAAACTTCTGAATTGGGAAACCCGCAGAAACTATGAAGATGCATTCCTTCTGGATCCCCACATTTATTGCAGTTAGGTTGTCTTTCTGACCATACCTTGTGCACCCACTTGGGTGCATATACATTTTATGCACCATTTTAAGATAGATTTCCTAAAACTGAGCACTTAGTGTTATCCTCCCACCATCCCATCTTGAAGATTTTCTTCCAAGTACTTAATCCCTATAACCTTTGCCCGTGTCTGCACTGTAATTTTAAAGAGGACTATGCTGTACCTACTCATAAATCCCATATAATATGGTTATACTAGTAAAAAAGGCCCGTTTCTGGGAAACGGGCGCTAGCAAGGTTTTCCTGGGAGTGTATGTTTGAGAAAGAGTGTGTGCGAGAGATGGAGTGTGTGTGTCAGAGAGAGAATGAGAGAGAGAGAAAGAGTGTGTCAGTGTTTGTGTGTGATGAAACAGGTGGTAGCAAGTGTGTGTGTTTGTGAGAGAGAGAGAGAGAGTGTGTGGGAATGAGAGAGTGTGCCAGGGTGCCCCCCTCTCCCAAGGTGGCCCCCTTCCCTCCCTCGTCCCTGCCTGCCAGATGCAAGTGTGTGTTTGTGACAGAGAGAGTGAGTGTGTGCGAGCCTGTTTGTGAGAGACAGTGAGGCATATTTTCAAAGCACTTTGGGAGGCTAAGTTCCATAGGTTTCTATGGAACTTTGGGAGGCTAAGTGCTTTGAAAATAAGCCTCAGTGTGTTTGTGAGAGAGTGGGTGTGTGTGTGTGTGGGTATGAGAGTGCGTGTGGGAATGAGAATGTGTGGCAGTGCCTGCGTGTCTGGCAGGCTGCCTGCCAAGGGGCTTCCATCCCTCTGCCTCTCTCCCCACCTCGTACTCGTCCTGCAGCCTTCCCTGCCACTTGATCAGCGTTATTCAATACTCCTCCCCCTGCCTGCTAGCACTGAGATGTTGTCCTGCGTGCCTGCCTGGCTGCCATGGGGCCTCCCCCCCCCCCCCTCTGCCTGTCTCCCCAGCTCGTAGTGGTCCTGCACCCCTCCATGCCACTTCATCGGCGTTATTCACGACTTCTCCCCCTGCCTGCTAGCAGTGACCTGTTTTACCTCCTGCTCGTCCGGCCTTCTGTTGGTTGTTTTTTGGAGGGTGTGAGTGTGGGAATCGCGGCAGTGTCGTCAGCTGTTTTGTTTGGATGGCAGGGTCGGGAAAGCGCAGGACCGCAGCATGGGTCGTCAGCTGTTTTCATGGCAGGGTCAGGAGGGCGCAGGTGGCGCGTAAATTTTTGGAGGGCAGCAGCGTGGGGATTGCAGCGGATCAGCTGGTCAGATGGCACTCCTCCCCCTGTGTAGGTCGGTGTTTGCCGCTGTGCGTCGGGGGGGGGTGGAGGGTCTGCGGTCAGTGTTTGCCGTTGTGCATCGGGGGGTGGAGGGTGTGCGTCGGGCGCGGGGGGGGGTGAAGCGTTGGACGGCGGTGGAACTGGGGATTCGTTGAGTGTCATAGCCCCACCCTCGACGTCATCACGTTCAGACGCGAGGGCGGGGCAGACAGTCATGGGGAAAATTTTTGGTCTCTGCCACCTCAAAAACGGAAGTGGCAGCTTCATTTAGAACGTTGGGGTTGCGAATTATGTGCGGAAGGGGCGTGGCTGAGGGCGGGTCTGTGAGTGAGAGTGAGTGGTGCATGAGTGACAGTGAGTGTCCCTGCCACAGAGTGAGCTTCAGAACTTCAGAATGTTTCAGGTGAGATTTATTTATATAGATTATTCCTTTGTTTAATCTCTCCTGCGGTCACATTAAATCAAAGAAGGAGTTTGTAAGGGTTTGTCTGTACTGAATGATAAGGCCCCTAGCATAGTGCCTTATCTGTATATAATTCCACTGTTCTTCCTCTCTGCACTTATAATGATTCTTAAGCTTGCTCAAAGTCAATACCTGAGGATCTTCTTCTTAAAAAACAGTACACCTACTTCCATAGGATCTGCATAAAGGCATTCTCAGGGGTGTAGTTTGAATGGAGTTGGGATATATACATAGGCACCAACATTTCAAAATGATTTGAGGTGCCAAACATAATACAAATTACCCCTCCTTAGACACAGTGAAGGAGCTTGCTTTATATTGGGAGCTGGCTCCCAATGGATGTATGTGTGTATTTTACAAAATATGTGAGTACATGCACACATTTAACATAACATAATTTATTCTTATATTCTGCAAAAACCTTACAGTTTGATGCGGATCACAATACATAAGAACATAAGCGTTGCCATACTGGGACAGACCGAAGGTCCATCATCCTGTTTCCAACAGTGACCAATCCAGGTTACAAGTACCTGGAAAGATCCCAAAACAGTACAATAGATTTTATGCTGCTTATCCTAGAAATACAAATACAAAAAAAAAACACAAATACAAAAAAATGGCTTAGTTTTGTTCCCTAAAAAACTTTGTAAGTATACACAACAATAATTGAACAAAACCAATATGTAGCAATATGTATCTAATTGGCTGTAGAGGTTATCTCATACTTTCTTAGCGACTGTGTGCATTAACAAATCATATAGCTCACAAGTCTGCATACAATTATAATCATAGAAAACCTCCAGCCACCCAGTAGTATCGTATTCTATTTGAATATTTAATTTAAAACGTACTACTGATTCAAAAAATAAACATTATTGCACATATGAAAGCAAATAATGCACAAAAATAACTTAGCTTAAGAGCTCCAGGCTTTGTATGTTGTCTTCTAGGGCTGAAGCTCAACAAATAGCATCTTAGATTAGTGGAACCCTAGTTGGCAACTCCGGTGTTGTGGTAAGCCCGACAGGACCCTGTTTCGCGGTATCATGCTTTGTCAAGGGCATAAACCTTTAAAAAAACGGAGAATGCATTTAAGTTAAAAACATCAAACATATTGTAGCTTACTTGCTGTCAGTTCCTGGCGTGTGGACTCACAACAGTGTTGACTTCTATCAATGCAACGCCGAACTAAAATGGCGTTGGCGTTCTTATTGTACCAGTCATAGGCTCCACCTCTTGAGATACGTCACAAACAACTGATGGTTCAAATGAATTGAATTAAAAGAAACAGTTCCACTGGAGATGAGCATTCAAGCCCTGTGGTTCTAGCGTATTAAGGCTAAAGATCCACTGTGTTTCTTTCTGTAAGAGTAATCTATTGATATTGCCACCACGGGAACTTGGTGTAATATGATCAATCGCCATGCATTACAGGGATTCACAAGAATGTTGTTGTGAAATACAGTGTTGGACAAGCGGGGCTCCGATCGTTCGCGCTGAAATCCTTGATCTATGTTCTACCATCCTTGCATTTAAAGATCTGTTTGTCTTGCCAATGTATACCTTATTGCATGGACATTTAACATAATAAATAATGTGGGTGGTACGGCAAGTTGTCTGATGTTTAAGTTGAACAGTCCCTGCCATTATGATGAAATCTGTTGGCCTCTATAGTTAGAGGGCAGGTCTTACAGCCATTTCTATTACATTTCTTATGTCCGCCGTTCATACTCGAGCCCGTCGTATTGAAGGCTGGCAGATCTGCCGGACTCAAAATTTCCTTAAGATTGCGTGCTCGAGAGAAAGCCATCCTGAGGCGGTGATCCTCAAAAATAGGATGGGCACGCATGATGTCCCAATGTTGTCTGATGATATGTGCAGCAGTTTCGCCACCTTGTGTGTATCTCATAATAAAAGTCATCACGGGATCATCTTGTGGGTCTAAGGTCTTATCTTGTAAAAGCAGGTCCCGATTTAAATGTTTGGCTCTCGTGTATGCTTTTTTTAAAACGGCTTTAGGATAGTTCCGCTGCAATAGTTTAGAGCCCAATGTATTAGCTTGCTGGCGAAAATCTTGTTCATCAGTACAGATGCGTTTAAAACGCAGAAATCCTAGAAATAAGCAGTGGACTTTCCCCACATCTTTCTTAATAAGTACATAAGTAATGCCATACTGGGAAAAGACCAAAGATCCATCGAGCCCAGCATCCTGTCCCCGACAGTGAACAATCCAGGTCAAGGGCACCTGGCAAGCTACCCAAACGTACAAACATTTTATACAAGTTATTCTCGAAATTGTGGATTTTTCCCAAGTCCATTTAGTAGCGGTCTATGGACTTGACCTTTAGGAAACCATCCAACCCCTTTTTAAACTCTGCCAAGCTAACCACCTTCACTACGTTCTCCGGTAACGAATTCCAGAGTTTAATTACGCATTGGGTGAAGAAAAAAATTATCCTATTTGTTTTAAATTTACTACACTGTAGTTTCATCGCATGCCCCTTAGTCCTAGTATTTTTGGAAAGCGTGAACAGACGCTTCACATCCACCTGTTCCACTCCACTCATTATTTTATATACCTCTATAATGTCTCCCCTCAGCCGTCTCTTCTCCAAGCTGAAAAGCCCTATCTTCCTTAGTCTTTCTTCATAGGGAAGTCGTCCCATCCCCGCTATCATTTTTGTCGCCCTTCGCTGCACCTTTTCCAATTCTACTATATCTTTCTTGAGATGCGGTGACCAGAAATGAACACAATACTCAAGGTGCGGTCGCACCATGGAGCGATACAATGGCATTATAACTTCCTCACATCTGTTCCTGAGGAATAGGGCAACCTTCGAAAGCTAATCAAGAAATGTATTAAGTTATGTCCAATAAAAAAGGTATCATCTTATTTTCTTTTCCATGTTTTATTTTGTTTGATTTCTGTTGATTACCTTCATGCTTAAAGTGGCCTCAGCATTCGGGAAAGCCCTACGCTGGGGATAGCACTGGCCTCTTTTTAACTCAGCTTAGTAAAAGGGCCCCTTAATATCTAGAAGCATAATGGCCAATTATGCATTTTAAAGGATTGCTTTACAAAGGTGATCATAATTATTTTAGAATTACCAAAAATCTCCAGAAGGGGCCTGAAAATTGTTAATGTGCAGCAGCGGAAGAAAAACCCTGTGGGGCCTGTAAGCCACTTACTGGAGGCCTTGCAGTAGTCCCATTCCTCACACAGATTTCCTAGATAGCAGGATGTCCTAGGCAACATGGGCTACTGTGGGGCCTGCTAGCACATGTTCCATGTGCAAGCTGCACACTGGATTTCTTAAATTGCTGTTAGTGCTAATGCACACCTGCTCCCCAGCAGGAGGAACTGACCACTACCTGTCATTTATCTACCTAGCCCATTTTCCTTTGCTGGGTTCAAGGAAAGGGACTGGTCATACTTCTTGCCAACTTGACCTGTGCAGCCTGTTCTTCTGAGCACCACTTTTCTCCACCTCCTTGATGTGTTACTTTTGGTACAGCACATGGGGGTCAAATGACTTTTGAGGGTAAGCACTTACACCCCCAAGGTTTTGTGCCCTGGGTAAGTGTCCTCGCTTTGTAATCCTAGTAGTTTAAGACTAAGAGTCTAGTACAGTCTTATTGCATATTACATCTCAGGGTGGTACTGTATGGAAAGCACAAAGCCTGCCTATTCAATTGGATCAAAAGGTCTTTCTAAACATAGGCAGTGGAATGGAATGGGCTACAGGGGCCATGGCCCTACCCATTGGAGCCGACTCTGTGGGTGCTGTGGGTGCTTAAGCACCCCCAATATTGAGAAAATTCCTTGTATGTGTCCAGGGAGGGGTTATTTCCTTTGGGCTTAGCACCTTCAATAATTTTGAAAAGTTGGCACCACCGATTTTTACCTGACAAGCAAAAACGATATTTGGCTGCTCCTCCTGCTTCTAAACCTGCATGCATCCTGTGTGTATAAGAAACAGGGAATGTGTCCAGTGTTTGTCATGCCCCCTCACCTCCCCTCTCACTAGTTTCAGCATCAGTCATGACTAAGGCTGTAGTGAATCAGTTATGACAGAATATTTTTTAAATAACTTCCTGTAGTAAGGAGCAACTGTAAATGCTTAACAATATTTGTGGTATGTTTGTAAAGTGCTCCAAGGCCTTGGGATTTGATACAGTGCATGATGAATACTATTACGTTTCTGATGGTGTTCATTATAAGCCCATAGCAAAAGAATGTCACTGCAGGGTCCATATTCAAACCCCACCACCCCCCAGGGTCATCTCAATAGCCACAGTCTGGACAGCCCCTAAAAATCCCGTTTTCTGAATAGTCCTTTACTAGTTAAAAGTTTCTTCCGTCCCAGGCGGCAAGAGAGTGATAGCTAGGAGGCGCAGGGCCCAGAACACTGGACCGCAGCCCCTTATTTCCCCCTCGGACCCCTCAGCAAACACCTCCGGTAGCCCCCAGGCAGCAACCACACCTCCGCCCTGCCTCTCGGCCCCTGATTGACAGATGCTCAGCGAATGGCAGCGTCCTATCCCCTCCCCTCTGCCAATGAGAGCCGAGGAGAGGTTTCCCCCTTCAAGGCTGGTTGAGCTGTGCAGGTAGGTGCTGGATGGAAGCGTAGGAGCTGCCGGTGCAAATTTGAGGGAGGGGGTGCGGGGCCTGGGGTCCGCTCTGGCCGGCCGACACTCTTCTGCATATCAGACAGTGTCTGGTATCCGGGGACCGGTGTCGGCTCGGCCACGGAGGTGCCTCCCCGGGGCTGGGGGGTATGAGAGAGAGGGGGGCAGTTCTGGCACAGGACTCCCAAGCGGTGGCAGCGGAGAAAGGGGCGCAGATAGAGCTTCCCCACCCCGGCCAGGGGGGCGAGCTGCAGCCTGGGAGCACTTGTACCCTACAGGGGGATGGGGGTAGATGAAGTGCCCTACCCGGGCAGTGGGGAGCAGAAGGCCACAACCAGCCCTGGCAGGGGAAGGGCATCGTAGCGCAGGGAGGGGAAGGAGGAAATGCCCCCTCTCTCAGTCGACTCTTAGCTCTGGGGTATTAAACGTGTACTTCAATGCTAGATGTGGATATGATTTGAATTGGGCATATTCATAGTAGGTTTAAGAAAGGTGAAGGAAAAATGTGTGTGTGAGCGAAAATATAAATAAATAAATTAGACATGCACATACCATTATCATGTTTAAATTTTCGTGACTTTAGATGGAAGGCATGTTGATGCATTTTCATCTTACTGAATTAATAATATTTATAGTCCTGTTACATTAAATCAGAAAGTCTCTTTAAGTATATAAAATATACTGTTAGTTTCCCCACTCTGTACAAGATTTAAAAGAAAAAGCACTGAATTGTAAAAAATGAATGCTTTTATTTTTTTATTTCCCTTTGTTTTTCTTGAGCCTCTGAAGTGTGGAGGGAAGAAAAATTATTGGGGATTTTAGCTGCCTAGTAAAAAGATAGATGAGAGATCACAATAAGGAGATGAGGCCCTGGTGCCCATAGCCTGCCCCTGTCTGTTGGTGGACTTCAGTGGTCCACTTCCAAATTTCAGCCCAGGGCCCCAACAGAGAGGGGAAAAATGGTGCTTTTCCAGGAGGATTAGCACAAAGATGGAAGAGCATGTTAGCTTGGATGCCGGACATGGGAAGGTGGCCATGAGAGTGATAACTGGGACACATGGTGGAAAGGAGGGAAATGAGTGTGGAAAAGCATCAGACTGGGCAAGTGTCTTATTGTGAAGAATAAGTGAGAAGCAAGGAAGACAGAAGCAACCTGGAGAAGGAACTAGTGAAATTTCTTAGTTGTCGTGAAACCTGGATATATTTTGTAGACTTGAAGAGAAATAGGCAGAATTATGAGTGCTACAAAGCTTAAATTGAGAAAAGGTGAGGGTGATGATTGACCACGGTTTTTAATTTTAATAGACACAAAACAGAGACATTGTTTCGGGTTCTTTTTTTTCGGGGGGGGGGGGGGGAGCGTATAATGTAACTACACAAAACCTAGGAGTTACTCATGAGAAAGTGAGATGGGGGGGGGGGGGGGGAATAGGGATTTGTGTTCTGGGTTTTCCAGTCAGACAAATGAACAGTGCCGTAAGTGTTTGCTATCCTGTTCTCAAGAAAGCAAACCCTGACTGTCAGCTTTCCTTTTTTCAACAGAATTCCGTCTATTTTGGATACCGCCCCTTCAATACCATCATCTGTCGGTAAAGTGTCATTGGTACCCCATACCTCAGAGCACTTGATCACTGATATCTCATCATGGTTCTCTGCTTTTGAAGGTCTGTGGCTAAGAAAGCACTTTGCGGAGCTTTGACCAGAGAGAGAGAGAGACAATTATTTTTTGGGGGATTACTCTGGACACTATGTATTGCCAGCAGATGTCCTGCAAGGTAGGTTGGATGCCACCTTTCAAATGTAAAAGTGCATGTGGTTTATTCGCACTTACCCTCGGATTCTATATGAAGCTTTGCGTTGTTCGCACTCAATTTAATTGAATAATGAGCCAATTAGTGCTAAATGAAATCCTAACTAGCAATTATTAGCGCTAATTGAAATTTATTATTTCTAACCACCCTTATACAGGGTGGAGTACAAAAGAAACATATAAAATGCAAAAAATAACACTACAGTTCAACAAGGATTCAATACTTGTCCAGTGTTTTTACCTCTCAAATAGAAATTGGATTTAATTAACAGTTACATGTGTAAATGTAGCACCAGATGTGCACCAAAATTTTACATGCAAGTCTGAAAAGAGAGCATGAAAATGGGAAGCTCAAAGGCGGATCAGGGGCATTCCTAGAATTTATGCACGTAGTTATAGAATAAGAGGAATATGCACCTAATTTAGGTGCAAGGATTTGCACCATGTTTCAGTTGGTGCAAATGACCACACCTAAAGTTAGGTGTGATTCCCGGGCGTGAGCGCTATTCTATAAATCACGCTTAACTTGAAGCGCGGTTTATAGAATAGAACTGATTTTTTTTTTGGTACCAGGTTATTTTTAGGCACATACGTTGAATCTAAAACCTCTGGAAAGAAAGCCACCTCTCCCTAAACTACTACCAAGCTTGCTCTGAGCTAGCACCAAATAACAAACCTAGCTTTTAAACAAACTGTCATAAAACCATATTCTTCACCAAGTCCTTATATTACAGGACTTTTGACCAAAGGTTTAATTTCCTGTCAGTCTAACATCTCTCCTGCCCCTCCGTGTGTCCAACAACTCTCCTGCCAAACAAGCAGCAGTGGAAGCAGATAAGTGCCTCACATACATTCTACGATTATATTGAGAATGTGAAGTACTTGCAAATAAACAAAATTAATGTATGACTTGAAAAAATATAATGAAAAATATTTTGAAAAAAGAAAAAAAGGAGGTGTTTTTAGACCCATGAGGACATTCGCCCAGCCATTGTGGGGAAATACCGATATAATAGGCTGAGTATCTGAGGTCTTTCCTCCCCTTATTTATATATATATATATATATATATATATAAAGCCATACTAAATATAGTATAAACGGACAATGAAGTAAAATCAGAAGTACTTGCTTTCTTTGAAAATTACCATTTTCTAGGTGTTGTCATAAGTACATAAGTATTTGGGACAGACCAAAGGTCCATCAAGCCCAGTGTCCTGTTTCCAACAGTGACCAATCCAGGTCACAAATACCTGGCAAGATCCCAGAAAAGCTGAATACATTTTATGATGCTTATCTCAGAAATAAGCAGTGGATTTTCCCCAAGTCCATTTTAATAATGGTCTATGAACTTTTCCTTTAGGAAGTCGTCCAGACCCTTTTTAAACCCCGCTAAGCTAACCGCCTTTACCACATTCTCTAGCAACGAATTCCAGACTAATTACACGTTGAGTGAAGAAACATTTTCTCTGATTCGTATTAAATTTACTACTTTGTAGCTTCATCGCATGCCCCCTAGTCCTAGTATTTTTGGAAAGAGCAAACAAACGATTAATCTACCCGTTCCACTCCACTCCACTCATTATTTTATAGACCTCTATCATATCTCCCCTCAGCCATTTCTTCTCCAAGCTGAAGAGCCCTAGATACTTCAGACTTTCCTCATAGGGAAGTAGTCCCATCCCCTTTATCATTTTTGTCGCCCTTCTCTGTACCTTTTCTAATTCCACTATATCTTTTTTGAGATGTGGCAACCAGAATTGAACACAGTATTCGAAATGCGGTCACACCATGACCAATACAAAGGCATTATAACGTCCTCATTTTTGTTTTCCATTCTTTTCCTTGCTTAGTATGTCTGTCTTTTTGGACCATTTTCCAAAAAAACAAAACAAAAAAAGTCCAAGTGAAAAATGCAGTCAAGCCATTGGGATGTAGGAGGAGCCAGCTTTCCTAGTAGACTGGCCACACATGCATCGTAGCAGAGCAGTGGGGCACCCTAGGGGGCACTGCAGTGGACTTGACATAAAAGGTCCTAGGTAAACATGTCACCATTACCTCTTTATATGGTATGGTAAGCCCTTCAAAACCCAACAGAAACCTACTGTACCCAACTATACACCACTACAATAACCCTTGAAGCTGCAGATGTTACTTACATGTGGGTACAGTAGTGGTTTGTTTTTTTTTTTTTTGGGGGGGGGCTGATGCTTTCAACCACAAGTGAATAGCTAAGAGTGGATTATGGACTTGGGTCATGGGCCTGGGTCACCTTCTCTATAGTGCACTACACCGACCACTAGGCTATTCAGGGAACTTGCTTGCTGCTGTAATAGGACGCCATAACATCCAAAGTAGTCATAGAGGCTGGTATGTACTGTTTCATTTTCATCTTTGTGGGGTGGAAGGTGGTCGGTGACCACGAAAGGAGTAAGGGAGTGTCATTCCTTTATTCCTGCAGAGGTCATCTGGTCATTTAGTGCACTTTTTTGTGGCTTATTTGTTAATAAAACAGATCTAGACCAAAATGTCCAACTTATAGGCCTGGATGTTTTTGTTTTGTTCCATTATGGCAGAATTAACGCCCAAGTGTTAGGAACACCCAGATCCCACCCTTAACATGCCCCGACATGTCCCCCCTTGTGATTTGAACGCACTTTTGACGGATTTAATAGAAAAATATTTTGTGAGAAAAACATCCTAATGCAGATTTCTGCCACTTTCTGGATGTTTTTCTTTTTTGAAAATGAGCCCCATAGTAACCTATGGAAGTTTGTAAGTATAAGCGCTTTGAAAATGAGCCCCAAAGTGTCTAAAGGGCAGATTTATGTTTAATGTGGGCAAGTGCAAAATGAGGCACAAATTAATTTGACTCACTTACTCAACAAAATGACCTTTGGAGTTGTGGACAATATATTGGAGTGCAGCAACAAAAGAGTGAAGGACTTCCAAAGAGAGGTTCTAAGAAGACAAGAAATCCAAAATGCTTAAGAAAAGGTTTATTCTCCACAGTAACAGTGTAAGGTACATAAACAATCCTGACCCAATACGGGCTATGTTTCAGTGAAAAGCCTTGACTACAAACAAAGTATTACCATAAGAAATAAAAACAGTAAACATATATACATCAATACCTTAAATATTATACTTAATGTTATGTGTTGAATAAAAAGTAATAATAGAAAAAAACAATATATTGATGCTGCAAGTGACAAACCTAAGTGAATATATGTAGAGATGGGAATAAGTGATTGAAAGAAGAACAAAAATAATAATTCCTTGTCATCAAGCAGATGCAGCCATTACAGATGGGTTGTGTCCATCAACCAGCAGAGAGAGATAGAGAGCACACTTTTTTCAGTGCCTCATACCAGCTTGCTCCACTGCCTCTCTTCAGTATTCTCTATCTCCCCTAGCAGAGTGGCTGCAGCAGCTTCGAGCTCCATCTAAAATCTGCCTGGAGGTTGCTCCTGTGCTTTTGCCAGTTGTTAGCAGGGGTGTTGGAGGCTATAGCAGCTTCACTTTAAAGGCACATAGGTTCGCCCTTTCCCTGCCTTACCCATACCTCCGTGGATGTTGACACATTGCTTAGCTTTCCCTATCCTTCCCCACAAACAATGGATGCAGGCACATAGGTTCGCCCTTTCCCTGCCTTTCTCACTTACCTGAGCCTCCGGAGTTCTATTTACCTCTGCTTTCCTCACAGCGTTAAAAAAAAAAAAAAAAGGGAACATAGGTTTTTCCTTGCCTTTTTCTGTGGGACCAGAGCTGTGATACTCGGTCCAGTGAGGTAAGAGTGTTTTCTGACTCCTCCGGGGTGGGCCCGCGATCGGGGCGATTTTGGTGCTTGCCGGCCAGACTCCGCCTGATGCCTTTAAGGCGCATTCCACTAGAGGAATTTCCTCTTCTTGGGCTGAAACTGGAGCACTCTCTCTTCAAGAGATTTGTAGTGCAGCAACATGGGCTTCTAAGCTCTCTTTTGCCCGACATTACAGGCTGGATGTGGCTGCCAGGAGGGACGCACATTTTGGAGCGCAAGTGCTGGCGCGTGGTGTGGCTTGTTGCCACCCTATCTAGGGATTGCTTTGATACATCCCATCTGTAATGGCTGCTTCCATATCATCAAGCTGATCAATCCATAGACTGGTGGGTTGTGTCCATCTACCAGCAGGTGGAGATAGAGAGCAAACTTTTGCCTCCCTATATGTGGTCATGTGCTGCCGGAAACTCCTCAGTATGTTCTCTATCTCAGCAGGTGGTGGTCACACACAGCAGCAGCTCTGGCTAGGCCTCCAAGCCTAATTTTTAGGTTTTGTTGAGTGCCTGGGGTTGAGGGCTCTTTTGAGCAAGTGCAAACCTGGTGGTGCCAGGTCCCTCCTTTTCTCCCCCCTCCCGCTGGCTCCGTTAAAAAAAAAAAAAAAAAATTTTGAACGTCCTTAAAGGCGTTTATTTCGACGTTTATTTAAGCGTCTATTGCAGCTACTCACTGGGACACCAGGTCGTTACAACTCGGAGCGGACAGCAGGTAATTTTTACCTTTTTATAGCGGGCAGGGGGTTCCCCGATTCATCTCCTCGTGGCATATGGCGTCGGAGGGCGAGGGCGCAAAGGGTCGCTCCCCGGGTCGCTTGAGCGCTTCTAGAGGGTGCCCTTGACCTGGATTGGCCACTGTCGGTGACAGGATGCTGGGCTAGATGGACCTTTGGTCTTTCCCAGTATGGCACTACTTATGTACTTATGTACTTATGTAGAGGGGATGCGGGGGTCTTAAAGCCTGATTCGCCCTTGTTGGGTGACAGTTTCGTGACCGATGAATGTCCCGGTCCTTCCTCCGGCGTGGCGGTTTTTCCCGCCATAAACGCCCATCCCCCGCTCCTCGCCTCCGCCATCTTGGCCGGCCACGCGGCTCGGACGGCTTCTTCTTGGGCCGCCCTTGAGGTTGGAGACATTAATGCCATGAACGCCCTTAATTTGGGCGACGGCACAGAAGCGGCTAAAGTTAAGAGCCGTTCTTCCCGTGCGGCTCCTTCGCGGAGTTTCGCGCCGGACGCCATTTTGGATGCGCAGCATGTCTCTCCCCCGCTATTGCGAGCGCCGGTTGAGGGTGCGTCTAGGGCTGTTGCCCAGGCTGCGGAAGTGCACAGTCTGGGGGGTTTCTCCCCCGAGTTTGTTTTGCTGCTGCATCAGGCCTTCCTCAGGCACAACGCTGCCCCTGCTCCCTCGTCTGGTAAAGAGGTTGAGGTTCCCAGAGGTAAACGCCCTCGGGTTGATTCCCAGGCCTTGGAGGAATTTGTCTCCTCCGATGTAGATGAGGGCAGCGTGTCTGAGGTCTCCCAACGGTCCTTTGCGGATTCCTTGGAGGAGACGGATCCCCGCTCGGATGGAGCGGATGACCCCTCTGCAGCGCGGCTTTTTAGCCCAGAGGATTTGCCCAACCTGTTGTTACAGGCCATGGACACTTTGAAGATTTCCTCTCCGGAGGACGTCTCTCCCTCAGCCCCTGTTGGCTCTGCCATTATGCTGGGGACGAAGCGCCCGCCTAGAACCTTCCACGTGCATGATGCCATGCACACCTTAATTTCGGCTCAATGGGATGTCCCAGAAGCGAGCCTTAAAGTGGCTAGGGCTATGTCCCGCCTCTATCCTTTGGCTGTGAGTGAACGTGAGGCCTATCTGTGGCCTACCGTGGATTCTTTAATCACTGCGGTGACTAAGAAAACGGCGTTGCCGGTGGAAGGTGGCACGGCCCTAAAGGACGCCCAAGACAGAAGATTGGAGGCGGCCTTAAGGTCGTCCTTTGAGGCGGCTGCTTTAAGTTTGCAGGCCTCAGTTTGCGGCTCCTATGTGGCCAGGGCGTGCCTGACTATGGTGCAGCGGGCTTCCCCTCGGATCATTCCTTGAGGGCTGATTGGCCGGCCCTGGAATCGGGCTTAGCCTATTTGGCAGACTTGCTGTATGATGTCTTGAGGGCCTCAGCGAAAGGCATGGCTCAGACAATCTCTGCGCGGCGGTGGCTTTGGCTGAAACATTGGTCTGCTGACCACGCCTCTAAATCCCGCCTGGCTAGGTTGCCTTTTAAAGGCAAGCTGCTCTTTGGGGTCGAGCTGGACAAAATCGTGACCGATCTCGGCACGTCTAAGGGCAAGAAATTACCAGAGGTCAGGGCTCGGGCTAGTACTCGTCCCGGTACCTCCAGAGGACGGTTGCAGGAAGCCCGTCGGTACCGCCCGGGCAAGTCGGGTTCCTCTGCCCCCTCTTCCTTCAAGAGGAATTTCTCCCCCAAGCAGCATTCCTTTCGCAGAGACCGCCGTCCCGGAGGTGCTCCCTCCGGTCCTCCCCCAGGGTCTCGTACCCAATGACGGGGTCTTGGTCCACGCCCCAGTGCAGATTGGAGGACGGCTGTCCTCGTTTCTGGGCGAGTGGACCACAATAACTTCAGACGTGTGGGTGCTGGAAGTCATCAGAGACGGCTACAAACTAGAGTTCTGCCGACCCTTAAAAGACGGGTTTGTACTCTCTCCCTGCAAGTCTCCGGTCAAAGCTGTGGCAGTGCAGCAGACCTTGGACAATCTGATCCGCCTGGGCGCGGTCGTTCCGGTGCCAGAAAGTCAGCTTGGCAAGGGACGTTACTCCATTTACTTTGTGGTACCAAAGAAAGGAGGTTCTGTCCGGCCTATCCTCGACCTCAAAGGGGTCAATCGGGCCTTGAAAGTGCGGCACTTTCGCATGGAGACTCTCCGCTCTGTTATAGCGGCAGTGAAGGCAGGAGAGTTCCTGGCATCCTTGGACATCAAGGAAGCGTACCTGCATATTCCCATCTGGCCTCCTCATCAACGCTTTCTGCGTTTTGCAGTCCTGGGACGACACTTCCAGTTCAGAGCCCTCCCTTTCGGGTTGGCTACTGCTCCGCGGACCTTTTCCAAAGTAATGGTGGTCATCGCGGCCTTCCTACGAAAGGAAGGGGTACAAGTCCATCCTTATCTGGACGACTGGTTGATCCGAGCCCCCTCTTATGCAGAGTGCGGCAAAGCTGTGGACCGGGTAGTTGCTCTTTTGAGCTCCCTGGGATGGATCATCAACTGGGAGAAGAGCCAGCTGCGCCCGACTCAGTCCCTGGAGTACCTGGGAGTTCGATTCGACACCCAAGTGGGCAGAGTGTTCCTGCCAGACAATCGGATTGTCAAACTTCAGGCTCAGGTGGACCAGTTCCTAGTAGCCTCTCCCCTTCGGGCTTGGGACTATGTGCAGCTGTTGGGCTCTATGACGGCCACGATGGAAGTTGTGCCCTGGGCCAGGGCTCATATGAGACCACTTCAACACTCTTTGCTGCAGCGCTGGACTCCGATGTCGGAGGATTATGCTGTGCGCCTTCCCTTGGACCCAGCAGTGCGCAAGGCGCTGAGCTGGTGGATGCAGACAGACAAGTTGTCTGCGGGAATGCCTCTGGTGACCCCAGAGTGGATTGTCGTCACGACGGACGCCTCGTTGTCGGGCTGGGGAGCCCACTGCTTGGGAAGGACAGCGCAGGGGCTCTGGTCTCCTGCAGAGGCAAAGTGGTCTATCAACCTCCTGGAACTCAGAGCCATTCGTTTGGCGCTTTTGGAGTTCATCCCGGTACTGGTGTTGAAGCCTGTACGGGTCCTGTCGGACAATGCCACGGCTGTGGCCTATGTCAACCGCCAGGGAGGTACCAAGAACGCCCCTCTAGCCAAGGAGGCTATGAATCTTTGCCAGTGGGCGGAAGCGAACCTGGAGCAGCTTTCAGCGGCCCACATTGCCGGAGTCATGAATGTCAAGGCGGACTTTCTCAGTCGCCATACCTTGGAGCCCGGAGAGTGGCAGCTATCTGCTCAGGCGTTCTTGGACATCACGAAGCGCTGGGGCCAGCCGAGCCTAGATCTGATGGCGTCATCGGCCAATTGCCAAGTGCCGCGCTTTTTCAGCAGAGGACGGGACCCTCGATCCCTGGGAGTAGATGCTCTTCTCCAACAGTGGCCGACACAAGAGCTTCTCTATGTGTTCCCGCCCTGGCCCATGTTGGGCAGGGTGCTAGACCGGGTGGCAAAGCATCCCGGCAGGGTAATCCTGGTGGGTCCGGATTGGCCCAGGCGTCCCTGGTATGCGGACTTGATCAGGCTCTCAGTCGACTATCCTCTGCGGCTGCCAGTGGAGCAGGGCCTGTTACATCAGGGTCCCGTGGTGATGGAGGATCCCTCCCCCTTTGGTCTTACGGCCTGGCTATTGAGCGGCAGCGTCTGAGGAAGAAGGGCTTCTCAGACAAGGTCATCGCCACTATGCTGAGAGCGAGGAAGCGCTCTACTTCTACTGCTTACGCCAGGGTTTGGCGTATCTTTGCAGCGTGGTGTGAAGCAGGCTCACTTTCTCCCTTCACTGCTCCAATTTCTTCAGTGTTGGCGTTCCTGCAAGAAGGTCTGGAGAAAGGCCTGTCGCTCAGTTCCCTTAAAGTCCAGGTAGCGGCTCTGGCTTGCTTCAGGGGCCGCCTGAAGGGTGCTTCCCTGGCTTCGCAGCCAGATGTGGTGCGCTTTCTCAAGGGAGTTAATCACCTGCGCCCTCCTCTGCACTCAGTGGTGCCTGCGTGGAATCTCAACCTGGTACTAAGAGCATTGCAGAAGCCGCCTTTTGAACCCTTGTCGAGGGCATCTCTGAAAGACCTGACGTTGAAAGCAGTCTTTTTGGTGGCTATCACTTCAGCCAGAAGAGTTTCCGAGCTCCAGGCGCTCTCATGTCGAGAGCCTTTTCTGCAGTTCACTGAGGCAGGAGTGACTATTCGCACAGTGCCTTCCTTCCTGCCCAAGATTGTTTCTCGCTTCCATGTGAATCAGCAGCTCTGTCTCCCTTCCTTTCGTAGGGAGAACTACCCAGAGGAGTACTCTGCTCTTAAATATCTGGATGTGAGACGAGTCATCATCAGATACTTGGAAGTGACCAATGATTTCCGGAAATCGGATCATCTGTTTGTCCTGTTTGCAGGTCCTCGTAAGGGTCTGCAGGCTGCTAAGCCTACAGTGGCAAGATGGGTCAAGGAAGCCATTGCAGCGGCTTATGTGGCCGCGGGGAAAGTGCCGCCTATCCAGCTGAAGGCTCACTCCACGAGAGCTCAGGCGGCCTCGATGGCAGAGGCCGGATCCGTCTCCTTGGAAGAGATATGCAAGGCGGCAACTTGGGCTTCGGCTCATACATTCTCCAAGCATTACCGTTTGACTGTGGCTGCACGGGCGGAGGCCCGGTTTGGAGCTTCAGTGTTGAGGTCAGGGATTTTAATGTCCCGCCCTGGGTGAGTACTGCTTCGGTACATCCCACCAGTCTATGGATTGATCAGCTTGATGATATGGAAGGTAAAATTATGTATAATCATACCTGATAATTTTCTTTCCATTAATCATAGCTGATCAATCCATAGCCCCTCCCAGATATCTGTACTGTTTTTATTCTGGTTGCATTTCAGGTTCAAGTTTAGTCTTCAGTTACTTCAGAAAGACTTCGTGTTCAAGTTTTTTCACTTGGATTCTTCAAGAGTTAAGACGAGTTTGTGTTACAGTGAGCTGCTGCATTCCTCTCCCCTCCGTTTTACAGGGCTGGATTGAGACTTAAAATTCTGCCAGCACTCCCTCCCGCTTCGTGCGGCTGTAGGGCAGCTTTGTACCCCTCCCGCTTCGGCGGTGTTAGGGTCAGTCAGCTCCTCCCGCGGTTGCGGTTGCAGGATAAGCCAGATCCCCCCGCATCGGCGGGTGTGGTGTCCCTCCCCCGCTCCGCGGGGATGAGCTGGACGGATTCCCCTCCCCCACTTGTGTGGGGATGAGCTGGGTTAATTCCCCTCCCCCGTTTTGGCGGTGGTGAGCTGGGCAGAGTGTCCCTTCATGGGTGTAATTCTCTAAGTGCTGAGTCCTGCGGATGGAGCTTTGATATCGACATACTGAGGAGTTTCCGGCAGCACATGACCACATATAGGGAGGCAAAAGTTTGCTCTCTATCTCCACCTGCTGGTAGATGGACACAACCCACCAGTCTATGGATTGATCAGCTATGATTAATGGAAAGAAAATTATCAGGTATGATTATACATAATTTTACCATCTGCTTGATGACAAGGAAGGGAAAATTAGGTTCTTACCGTGATAATTTTCTTTCCTTTAGTCATAGCACATGCAGCCATGATCCCTCCCTGTCTGATACTATCTGCTGTAAATCTATTTCAAGTTCTGTTCGTGTTTCCTGGAGATTCCATCCTTGGGAGAAAGTCGGAAAACAGTCTTCAGGAGGATGACTTAATTCCCTCCAGTTTCATGTTTTGGAGGATGAGTTTATTTCCTCCGGGAGGATGTGTTTATTCCCTCCAGTTATGTCTCAGTGGAGGATGAGTTTATGCCCTCCGGGAGGATGTTTCATTCCCTCCATTCTGAGTTAATGCCCTTTGTTGTAGGGCCATCGTTCGCTGTGAGGAAAGCTTATGTTATTCCCATTGTGGTTTGCCATACTGCTTTGGAAGCTTCAAATACTGAAGAGAGGCAGTGGAGCAAGCTGGTATGAGGCACTGAAAAAAGTGTGCTCTCTATCTCCCTCTGCTGGTTGATGGACACAACCCATCTGTAATGGCTGCATCTGCTATGACTAAAGGAAAGAAAATTATCACGGTAAGAACCTAATTTTCCCATAATAGAACATGCAAATGAAAGGGTCCTTTTATGAAGCTGCGGTAAAAGGGGGACTCTTGCGTCAGTGCATGTTTTTGATAAGAGGCTGGTAAAAGGCTGATTTTTTTTTTTTTTGCTGGGAAAGAAATGGCCATGTGGTAAGTGAACCACTTTGCATGCGGCCATTTGGGGCGGTGGGGGGGGGGGGGGGGGGAGAGAGCATTTACTGCCACCCATTGAGGTGGCAGCAAAGGCTGTGCTAACCCGGCAGTAACCAGGCAGCGCACAGCACTGCTCGATTACTGCCGGGTAAGCACCGGTGCTACAAAAATAGAAATATTTTTGTAGTGCCGGAAATGGCGCACACTGCGGAAACCCAGCGGTAGTTCTGGATGGGCACACGGTAAATCTGTTGCCACGTGCCACCCTTTAGTAAAAAGGCCCCTAATATTTGAACTGTGAAATGTGACTAAAGTGCATGAAAAGATGACCATTAAAAAGATGCCATACCTTTTTATTGTTCACTCAAAATGAGGAAACTGGCCTAATGGAAAATGAACATTTGAAAACAATGATAAACGGTGCAGTAGTCAAACCAAACTCGGTACATATTTGAACGGATTTGGCAATAAGGAAAAAAACGGAAATACTAAAGAAGAGTAAATGGAAACAAGTCGCAAAAAAATAAGAAATGGTAGTGCAATGCTGCATACAAAGACTTCATCGATGTTAAAATGCCAAACAGCCGATGAACTAGCATTACTACTACTACTACTTAAAATTTCTAGAGCGCTACTAGGGTTACGCAGCGCTGTACAGTTCCTGCTCAAAGGAGCTTACAATCTAAAGGACGAAATGTCAAGTTGGGGCAGTCTAGATTTCATGAATAGAGGCATAGTGGTTAGGTGCCAAAGGCGACATTGAAGAGGTGGGTTTTAAGCAAGGATTTGAAGATGGGCAGGGAGGGGGCCTGGCGTATGGGCTCAGGGAGTTTATTCCAAGCATGGGGTGAGGCGAGGCAGAAAGGGCGGAGCCTGGAGTTGGCGGTGGTGGTGAAGGGTACTGAAAGGAGTGATTTGTCTTGAGAGCGGAGGTTACGGGTAGGAACGTAAGGGGAGATGAGGGTAGAAAGGTAAGGAGGGGCTGCAGATCCGAGTGCATTTGTAGGTTAGTAGGAGAAGCTTGAACTGTATGCGGTACTTGATCGGAAGCCAGTGAAGTGACTTGAGGAGAGGGGTGATGTGAGTATATCGGTCCAGGCGGAAGATAAGACGTGCAGTAGAGTTCTGAACGGACTGAAGGGGGGGATAGATGGCAAAGTGGGAGGCCAGTGAGCAGTAGGTTGCAGTAGTCAAGGCGAGAGGTAATGAGAGAGTGGATGAGAGTTCTTATGTGACATAAAAAAAATGTAAGAATCAGTTTATAAATCACCATAACAAATGTGCCATATGTTCTAAAAATGTGTCTAAAAATATGAATGACAGTGACAAAGACTAATAAAACCAGAATTCTTAAAAATCTTTAAGATGCCATAGAAATAAAAGAATACTGTAATCTATGTGAATTGTACTGAAATCTTGACTTCTTGAGAAGAGAAAACAATAGCCTCTTGGGTAGACAACACTAAAACAAACAATTTTTGTCTAAGAAAAAATGTATATATTTATAAAAGTCAGCGTTAAAATGACACTATATAGAAAACTGACCAATAACTTGAAAATTGTAAATAATTGTTCTTATCATAACAGGCATCATAGGGGGGGGGGTCTTTTACTAAAGATTAGCAAGTTATATGTAGCAGGGCCCATTTTATTCCTATGGGCCCTGCTGCAGATAACTCATGCAAATCTTTAGTAAAAGACCCCTTTAAAAAAATCTATTGTATGGTTGTTTTCTGAGACTTCGAAGACTTTGTACTCAGCCAGAAGAATTTCACCATCAATTCAAGATCCTTGCGAAAAGGTTTGAACATGGGTTATCCCAAGAAGTGTATTAAAGATAGCTACCTAAGTGGGTCTTTTACTAAGCCGCGGTAGCATTTGTACTTTTTTGTTTTTTATTTGTACCCCGGGCTTTCCCACTCATGGCAGGCTCAATGCGGCTTAGGTACTTATTTGTACCTGAGGCAATGGAGGGTTAAGTGACTTGCCCAGAGTCACAAGGAGCTGCCTGTGCCTTCAGTGGGAATTGAACCCAGTTCCCCAGGACCAAAGTCCACCACTTGAACCACTAGGCCACTCCTCCACTTAACGGTAGAAATCAACTGGCAGTAAATGCTGAGACACCATAAGTGTCGGTGTTTATTGCCAGCTACCATGGCTTAGTAAAAGACCCCCTAAGAGCGAGCAGACAACTTGAGAGAAGATCTGTTAAGAACTGGTGACAAAGACAAAATCCCTCCAGATTTCGTTTGTACATTAGGAAGCACTGGCATATAGTACAATCTAATATATGTTTTAAGAATATCGCACCAACCATTGCTTATTCTTGTAAAAGGAAATCTGAGAAATTGGCTAGTACCTTCAGCCCTTCCAAGATGAACGTTTCTCCACACCTCATCATCCCGGTCATGTTTCCTTTGTGAACATTCACTAACTTTATCCACATTTACTCATCCTTCTGTGAAAAATTACAAATTGAATTTTTCAAGTACATGATATTGTGGTTGATGTGATCATTTGTCCGTGATGCCCACTGTATGTGGGCAAAACCAAGCAGATGCTGAGAACCAGAATCATTGAGCACCGTGACTGTATCAAAAGGCAAGTTAGGTCAGCACTTCTGGTTTCACATTGGTTAGAGCATAACATACCACAGATGATATTCAGTTTTTCATTATCCGTATATTAAAGAAAAACTGGTGTGGAGTTCATTTACATACATATACAAGTATTGCCATACTGTGACAGACCGAAGATCCATCAAGCCCAGCATCCTGTTTCCAACAGTGGACAATCCAGGTCACAAGTACCTGGCAAGATCCCAAAACAGTACAATAGATTTTATGCTGCTTATTTAAGCAGTGGATTTTCCCCAAGTCCATTTAGGGACTTTTGCTTTAGGAAGCCATCCAAACCTTTTTTTAATTTGGACAGGGCATTACTTAGGTTAGAACAAAGATTCATGTTTGAGCTCAACACAGCTTTCCCTTCTGGTCTAAATAAATTGAGGTGATACATTACTTATAATTCTGATAATTCTGATGAAACATTGTTATAGTTCCTTAATACAGTACTTCTGATTGTATGCTGTTTGTTTATAACATTGTGTTATGTTTAATGTATTTAGTTTGGTGTTATTTCATTTTTGTTTTATGGTAACTTTTTTTTTACATGGTGTTTTATAGTATTGTATTTATTTATGATGCCTTCAAACATTTATGAGAATTTAACATTTTTTATCATTATGGTTATATCATTTTAATAATTATTTTATATTTTCATACCAATTTTTGATTGCTTATTAGCACATAAGCACCGCCATTCTGGGAAAAGACAAAGGGTCCATCAAGCCCAGCATCCTGTCTCCGACAGTGGCCAGTCCAGGCTTCAAGAACCTGGCAAAACTCCCAAAAAAGAAAAATGTATAATGTTCAATGACTTTTCCTTCAGGAATCTGTCCAAACCCCCCTTGAACTCTGTAAGGCCAACTGCTGTCACTACATTCTCCGGCAACGAGTTCCAGAGTCCAACTACACGCTGAGTAAAGAAAATCTTTCTCCTATTTGTTTTAAATATACCATATTCTACCTTTATCTTGTGTCCCCTGGTTCTATTATTGTTAGAAAGTGTAAACAAACGCTTCACATCTGTCTGCTCTACTCCGCTCATTATCTTGTAGACTTCTATCATATACCCCTCAGCCGCCTTTTCTCCAAGCTGAAGAGCCCTAACCGTCTTAGCCTTTCATCATAGGGAAGTCGTTCCATCCCTTTTATCATTTTCGGTGCCCTTCTCTGCACCTTCTCCAATTCCTTTATATCTTTTTTGAGATGCGGCGACCAGAATTGGACACAATATTCGAGGTGTGGTCGCACCATGGAGCGATAAAACAGCATTATAGCATCCTCGTGTTTGTTTTCCATCCCTTTCCTAATAATACTCAACATTCTGTTCGCCTTCTTAGCCACTGCAGCACATTGAGCTGAAGATTTCAACGTCCTATTCACAATGACTCCAAGATCCCTTTCTAGGTCTGTAACTCCTAACGCGGAACCTTGCATGGCATAGCTGTAATTCGGGTTCCTCTTATCCACATGCATCACTTTGTACTTGTCAACATTGAACTTCATCTGCCACTTGCACCCCCAATCTCCCAGTCTTGCGAGGTCCTCCTGTAATCTTTCACATTCCTCCTGTGACTTGACGACCCTGAATAATCTTGTGTCATCTGCAAATTTAATTACCTCACTAGTTACTCCCATATCAAGGTCATTTATAAATATGTTAAAAAGCAGCGGTCCCAGCACAGACCCCTGTGGGACCCCACTAACTACCCTTCTCCATTGAGAATACTCACCATTCAATCCTACTCTCTGCTTTATTTATTTATTTATTTGTTGCATTTGTATCCCACATTCAACAACCTATTTGCAGGCTCAATGAGGCACTTTGTCAAACGCCTTTTGAAAATCCAGATACACAATATCCACCGGCTTCCCATTGTCCAATGTTTGTTCACCCTCTCAAAAAAATGCAGTAGATTGGTGAGACAAGACTTCCCTTCACTAAATCCGTGCTGATTTTGTCTCATCAGCCCATGTTTTTGTATGTGCTCTGTAATTTTATTCTTAATAATTTCCTCTACCATTTTGGCCGGTACCGACGTCAGACTCACTGGTCTATAATTTCCCGGATCTCCTCTGGAACCTTTTTTTAAAAATCGGCATATTGGCTACCCTCCAGTCTTCTGGTACCACACCTGATTTTAGGGATAGATTACATATAACTAACAGTAGCTCCACAAGTTCATTTTTCAGTTCTGTTAATACTCTGGGATGAATACCATCTGGTCTTGGTGATTTACTACTCTTCAGTTTGCAGAACTGACCCATTACATCCTCCAAGTTTACAGAGAATTCATTTAGTTTCTCTGACTCGCCTGCTTCAAATATCCTTTCCGGCACTGGTGTCCCTCCCAAAACCTCCTCAGTGAAGACCGAAGCAAAGAATTCATTTAATTTCTCCGCTACGGCTTTGTCTTCCCTGATCGCCCCTTTAACACCATTTTCATCCAGCGGCCCAACCGATTCTTTAGCCGGCTTCCTGCTTTTAATGTATCTAAAAATTTTTACTATGCATTTTCACTTCTAACGCTAATTTTTTTTCAAAGTCCTTTTTTGCCCTCCTTATCTCCGCTTTGCATTTGGCTAGGCATTCCTTAGGTTTTATCTTATTATTTTCAGTTGGTTCTCTTCTCCACTTTCTGAAGGATTGTTTTTTGGCTGTAATGGCTTCCTTTACCTTACTGTTTAGCCATGCCGGCTGACGTTTGGTCTTTTTTCCCCTTTTTCTAATACACGGAATATATTTGTCCTGTACCTCTAGGATGGTGTTTTTGAACAGCATCCACGCCTGATGCAAGTTTTTTACCCTGTGAGCTGCTCCTTTCAGTCTTTTTTTCACCTTTTTCTCATTTTGTTGTAATCACCTTTTCTAAAGTTAAACGCTAGTGTATTTGATTTCCTAAGTTCACTTACCAATGCCAATATCAAAACTGATCATATTATGATCACTGTTATCAAGTGGACCTCGCACCGTTACCCCCTGCACTAGATCATGAGCTCCACTAAGGACTAAGTCTAGTATTTTTCTTTCTCCTGTTGGCTCCTGGACCAGCTGTTCTACGAAGCTGTCCTTGATTTCATCAAGAAATTTTATCTCCCTGGCGTGTACCAATGTTACATTAACCCAGTCAATATACGGATAATTGAAATCACCCATTATTATTACATTGCCCATTTTATTCCCTAATTTCCTTTGACATTGCTGCGTCCGTTTGCTCGTCCTGGCCAGGCGGACGGTAGTACACTCCTATCACCATTTTTCCCCTTTTCACGTGGAATTTTGACCCACAAGGATTCCAATAGTGGTTTTGTATCCTGCAATATTTGCAGCCTATCTGAGTCAAGGTTCTCATTAATATACAGTGCAACCCCTCCTCCAATCCTATCTACCCTATCACTACGATATAATTTGTAGCCCGGTATTACTGTGTCCCACTGGTTATCTTCCTTCCACCAGGTCTCAGAGATGCCTATAATATCCAAGTTTTCATTGTGTGCAATGTATTTCAGCTCTCCCATCTTATGTCTCAGGCTCCTTGCATTTGTGTTTAGACATTTCAATGCATGCTTGTTGCTCAGTTTTATATCACGTTTAATACATGGCATTATTAATATGTTATCTTCTGTCTGGTTATTATTTTTACTTAAGGCTATCTGATCCACTATGGTCTCTTTGACATCCTTACTTATAAGGAACTTTTTCTTCCCTGTTTGGGTGATATCCTCAAAAGATACTGTCAGGTTTCCCAGCGAACCTCTGGATAGTGAACCCTTGGACCACTGCCGAGAGGCGGCAGCGGCAGGAGAATCACCCAAACACAAGACAAGGCAAAATGGAACTGGAACACAGTGGACTGGAGCAAGACTTCACCTACACTTAGCCGCCCTTCACCAGGAGTTGAGCTCCTGGCTGCAAGTGGCCGGCAGGACTTACCGGACAGGACAGGAAGGCGGAACTGCAGGACACAGCAGCCGGCTGACAAACAGCAGGTCACACTAGAAACACGCTGGGGTCCCAAGTAGGCAGCAGGCAGACGAATAATCCAGAAACAAGCGGGGTCAGGGCAGGCAGCAGGCAGGAGAATAATCCAACAACAAGCCTGGTGTGGGCAGGCAGCAGGCAGAAGAATAGTTCAGAAACAAGCCGGGTCTGGGCAGGCAGCAGGCAGGAGAATAATCCAGGAGACAAGCAGGGTCAAAGATACAAAAGGGAAAAAAATAGCACAGACGCACTGCAACAACTCTCACCAAAGGAAACACCTCTGAGGACCTCTGTTGCAAGGCAAACTAGAGACCTACCCAGGTAGTTAATAAAGGCAATCTACAAGGGAGTTCACTAAGTACGGGTACTGCTTGGTTCCAAAAAACTCTTCTGGAACATGGGAAACGGTAAGCCATCAGTTTCCAGCACCCACCAGGTTTAACCACCGGGGGCCAAGGTGTCTGTAAGCAAGGAACCTGGGTACAACTGTGACAGATACCTTATCCTGAACCATGCGCTTTTGAGCGACTGTCGGCCTTCCCCCCCCCCCCCCTGTTTCTAGTTTAAAAGCTGTTCTAGTTCCTTTTTAAATGTGACGCCAGCAGCCTGGTCCCACCCTGGTTAAGGTGAAGCCCATCAGATCGGAATAGGCTCTCTCTTCCCCAGAATACTGCCCAGTTCCTGACAAATCCAAAACTCTCATCCACGCATTGAGACTCCAGATCTCTGCTTGTCGCTTGGGCCCTGCATGTGGAACAGGTAGTATTTTAGAAAATGCTACCCTAGCGGATCTGGATTTGAGCTTCCTTCCTAAAAGCCTACATTTGGCTTCCAGAACCTCTCCCACATTTTCCTACATCGTTGGTACCCACGTGTACCAAGACGACCGGCTCCTCCCCAGCACTATCTAAAATCTTGTCTAGGTTCCGCATGAGGTCCGCCACCTTTGCATCAGGCAGGCAAGTCGCCAGGCGATCCTCACGTCCACCAGCCACCCAGCTATCTACATGCCTTATGATTGAGTCTCCAACTACAACTACAGTTCTATCTTTTCCCCTGTGGGCTGTAATCAGAGACATATCCTTGGTGCGAGAGGATAATACATCCTCTGGTGGGCAGGTCCTGGGTACAGGAGTACTTCCTACTTCACCAGGGCAGTACTCTCCGTCTAGGAGACTTCTCTCCTCTGAAGTAGCACAGGGGCTACCCGGCTGGAGGTGGGACCTCTCTACAACATCCCTGTAGGTCTCATCTATGTTCTATCTGTTCTATCTCCCTCATCTCTACTAAGTCTTGTAGCCTCTAGAGAATGGACCTTCTCTCTGAGAGCTAGGAGTTCTTTGCACCGGGCACACACACATGACTTCACACCCACTGGGAGATAATCAAACATGTGACACTCAGTGCAAAAGACTGGGTAGCACCCCTCTTGCTGCTGGACTACTGGCTCTATCTCGTTAATATATGAGTATTTAAATATATTGGATAGACAGTGTCTTTAGGATTTTAATATGATGTATTTTGTTGTTTTGTGATTACTGTTTGGATATACTGAACGTATTGAGACTTTGGTAGCAGCATTTGCTTATTACCTTAATTAGAACCCTGACTATAAATGAAGAGCTTCCCTACGGGAGGGCGGGTGGGCAAAGCAAAACCAGATCCCTGCTGGAATCCTGTCTGTTAAGGTATGTTACTTAACACACTCGTCTCAGAAACTAAACCCAGCCCCAGAGAACTTCCAGGCAGCCCAGCCCCCAAACACAGGAATCACGGTTTCAGAGAAAAAGAAAATGTTCCCAGCAAAAATTAAGAGCACAAATTGCAGTTTTTTTTCAATAGGATAACAGGCAGAAAGGTTTAAAGAGGACACACCCTAGTAAACAACAGTGTTTTTTTTTCTTTTGTGTAAGTTTAGATAGATGAATTATAGATTCAGAAAGGATTTTAAATCACTGACAGCTTCTGCCAACAAACCAAACGAGCTCAGAAATCCTCTGCGCAGCCAACAGGTCAGGCACCCTTCCCCCTTTCTCCTCTTTATGTAGTCTTTACTCTACCTGACTGCATACAATTAGCCCCTCCTCCCACGTGGTGCTAAGATTCTTATAATGTTTTGACACCATGTACTTCATTGTACTTTTAATGTATTTGTTTTATCTATGTGCACTTTATTCTTATCCATTTCATCATCGTGCATTTTAAATTTTGTGGACTGCATATAGGGCCTCTTTTACAAAGCCGTGCTACTGATTGTGGTGCAGCAAATGAGAGGAAACCCATTCATTTCCCATGGGCTTCCTCTCATTTGCCGTGTGGGAATCGCTAGCGCAGCTTTGTAAAAGAAGCCCATACTGTTTTATTATAAGTGATCATTATGACTGTGATTCATATTCCTGTACTAAAGTTATGCCATTATTCATCGTTTATACATATCCCTTTTATTTCTTCAATTTTCACTGTTTGCACACATTTTTTTTATTTGAGATCTTACATATTTTTATTCATTCCCTTTCAGGTTTGCATGGTTTTGCACAACTTTAGTTAACATTCTCATATAACACTGATACTCTGACACGTATATTTATTTATTTATTGCACTTGTATCCCACATTTTCCCACCTATTTGCAGGCTCAATGTGGCTTACAAAGACCTGTTATGGCATCGCCATTCCAGGTTAAATAATACAATTGGTGTTACAAAGAAGTCAAGGAAAGCAAGAGGAGCTGGTCAAGCAGTTAAAGAAAGATATATCTGTTCTGTGCTGCTCTTTTATATTAGACTGTTTTACTTATCATTGTACTATTCATAGTCACACATTTTTAAAATATATATATTTGCTTTTTGAGTCAGCCTTGTGCCTGGGATCCATTTTTGTATTCTTTTGCCGTTTCAGTTTTTTTTTACATATTTCTTTTTCTACTTCACAATATACCGGATCTGTTGCTTACGTTCCTTGCAAGGACACTGAGTTACAGGCACCTTGCACTGGCAGGTGTATTTGCCACTTGTTCAATAGCCTCATTTTAATATTAATTAATATTCATTAGATACGCTTCACAATTTCTTAGATGATGTAACACGCTATTCTTATTTAACAACCAATGCTTTAGCTATGGCGCATTTTTCAAAGTCTATGGACTATTTTGCTGATTGTAGCTGATTCTCTGTGCCGTCTGTTGTTTTAAGGTGAGTATTAACTGTTTTATATGTCTCTTAATTCTTCTACTTTTCACTTCACTGATGGTTTTATTTCCAATGCAGCACATGTCCACCCAACGTGTTAAGTGTTTGCTTTAATATCTCTCTATCGGTTTTAATGCTGATTTTTATAAATATATACATTTTTTCTTAGACAAAACTTTTTTATTTTAGTGTTGTCTACCCGAGAAGCTATTGATTTCTCTGCTTATTTTGCTCAAGAAGGTAAGATTTCAGTATAATTCGCACTGGTTACATTATTCTTTTATTTCTATGGCATCTTAAAGGTTTTAAAGAATTCCGGTTTTATTAATCTTTGCTACTTTGTCATTCATCATATTTTTAGACACGTTTTTAGGACGCATGGCACATTTAAAAAAAATTGTTATTCATAAACTGATTCTTAAAACTTTTTTTATGTCACATAAGAATGCGCGTTCATCAAGTGTTTGGCATTTTATACATCGATTCAGTCTCTTTGTAAGCAGCATTGCACTACCATTTTTTTGGCGACTTTCTTTCCATTTACTCTTCTTTAGTATTTCTATTTTTTTTTCTTATTGCCAAATCCGTTCACATTATACACTGAGTTTGGTTTATTGACTACTGCACGGTTTGTCATTGTTTTCAAATGTTCATTTTCCATTAGGCTGTTCTCCTCGTTTTGAGAGTGCTACAAAAAGTATGGCAGCTTTTTTTATGGTCATCTTCTTTGTGCACAGTCATGTTTCACAGTTAAAATATGAATTTGCATGTTCTATTTATTATTTTTGTTCTTCTTTCAATCAATTATTCACTTATCTATATGTGCTCACTAAGGGGGTCTTTTACAAAGGCACGTTAACGTTTTTAGTGCATGCTAATGATTAGCATGTGCTAAACGCTAGAGATACCCATAAGGATATATGGGCATCTCTAGCGTTTAGAATACGCTTATTTTTAGCGTACACTAAAGGACTCCTTAGTTTTGTCACTTGCACCATCAATATATTTTTTTCTATTTTTTTGTTCAACACGTACATTATGCATCATTTTTAAGATACTGATGTATGTATGTTTATTTTTATTTCTTATGTTTATTTTGTTTGTTTGTAGTCAAGACTTCTGGGGAAGGCTTATCGCCAAAACATATGCACATTTGGTCAGGATTGTTTATGCACCTTACATTGTTGTTGTGGAGAATAAACCTTTTCTAAATCATTTTGGACTTCTGGTCTTCTTGGAACCTCTCTTTGGGAGTCTTCCACTCTTTTATTGCTCTGCTTGATTGCTGTGGAAGCCTTTTTTTCAACTTTTTTTTTGTTTTGTGGACAGTATATTAAAATTTTCAGCCCAGTGGGCTTTGTCTGCTTTAAAAAAAGGCAAATAGAATATTAGGGATTACTTGTAAAGAGATGGAAAACAATGCTGAGAATATCATTATGATTCTGTATAGGTTCCTGGTACATCTGCACCTTGAGTATCGTGTGCAGTTCTGGTCACTCCATCTCAAAAATAACAAAACTAAAAAAAATTCAGAGAGGGGCAACAAAAATGAGAGAGGGAATAAAACACCTCCCTTATGACAAAAGGCCAAACAGGTTAGGGCTCTTCAGCTTGGAGAAAAGATGACTGATAAGGGGATATGATAGAAGTTTATAAAATCATGAACAGGTTGGAATGGTTGGATAGGGAACAGCTCTCCAAAACAAGAGGAAACTTCATGAAAATAACGACCGGCAGATTGAAAACAAATTGTACAAAGTTTTCTTCACGCAGTGCATAATGAAGCTGTGGAATCTGTCACTGGAAGATGTGATCAAGGGATTTAAGAAGTTTGGACAAGTTCCCATAGGAAAAGTCCATAAAAGATTATTAGACAGGTAGACTTTGGGAGAGCCATTGCTCATCCCTAGAAATGAGTTATGAGAGAGAGAGATCTGCCCTTTGGATCTACCTGGTACATGTAACCTGGACTGGCCACTGGCAAAGACTAATGCTAGGCTCAGTTGACCTTGGTGTGACCTGATATAGCTTGTCATATGTTCCTTAGTGTGACTGAAAGGAGATTAAAAAAAGCAGTGTGCAGGGTGACACAGACTATAATCATTTTTTTGAAGGATGAGATAGCTGAAAAGGTGGAGGAGTAGCACTGTATGTGGAAAAAAATGTTAAAGTTGCTGAAATGCAGGGGTCTTGGGGAAAGGAGGCAGCAATATGGATCATCTAGGAAAGAGATGGAACCTCTATCCTAATAGGCATCCAGTACAAATGGAGAAGCTGGTCAAAGATCTGGTCATAAATATAAAAAAGTTAGGAATGAAAGGAGAGTGCTTTTGCTGGGAGATTTCAGCCTGCCCACATCTGCAGGAATCAGAAAGAAGAGAGATTGTGGAATGCCTTGCAAAGTTCCCTGTTCAGACAAATTCTGAAGGAACCCATGACGGAAAGGGCAATGCTGTATCCTAGTACTCATAAATGGAAAAAATGTGTTTTAACATCTGGGTGGGTGTCCACCTGGATAGTGGTGATCATCACATGGTATGATAGTTTGATATGAGTGTTAAAGCGGAGTGCAGACACGCAAAACTCAAAGTACTGAATTTCAAACATGTTGACATTAGTATAGTGGGGGAATATCTACTACTACTACTTATCATTTCTAAAGCGCTACTAGACATACGCAGCGCTGTACATTTGAACATGAAGAGACAGTCCCTGCTCGGCAGAGCTTACAATCTGAAGATAAGGCTGATGGGATGGGAGTACATAATAAAAATGGTAAGACAGTGGTCCAAGCTGAAAGGAGCTATAAAAATAGCAACAGATTTTTATGTACGGAAAATAAGTACATAAGTAATGCCATACTGGGAAAAGACCAAAGATCCATCGAGCCCAGAATCCTGTCCCCGACAGCGGCCAATCCAGGTCAAGGGCACCTGGCAAGCTACCTAAACGTACAAACATTTTATACAAGTTATTCCCGAAATTGTGGATTTTTCCCAAGTCCATTTAGTAGCGATCTATGGACTTGTCCTTTAGGAAACCGTCCAACTCCCTTTTAAACTCTGCCAAGCTAACCGCCTTCACCATGTTTTCCGGCAACGAATTCCAAAGTTTAATTATGCGTTGGGTGAAGTAAAAGGAAAAAGAAACTCCTATTGTTGTCAAAACAAGTGGCTGAAAAAAAAATAAAGGTGAAAGAGAGAGCATTCAGGAAATACTGAAGAATGCAAGAAAAGAATAGCAGCTAAAACTCAAAGAAGTGAAGAGAGAAATATGGTTGGCAAAAGCACTACTGGAATAGACGATGACTAAAATCTAATAGGTGGCAAGACTTTTTTTTTCAGGTGTGTTAGGGAAAGGAGGAAGGCTAGAAATAGAATTGTAAGATTGAAAGATGCTGAGAACCACTATGTGGAGAGTGATGAGGACAAAGGTTAAAGAAATAGTTCTGTTCTGCATTCACAGAAGAAAATCCTAGAGAAGGACCATGGTTGGCCAACAAAGGTATATATGGGAATGGAGTAAATATTGCACTGTTCATGGAAGAAAGTGTTTTTATGAAGAACTTGAAAAACTGAAAGTGGAAAAAGCCATGGGGCCAGATAAAATACACTCAAGGATATTGAGGAGGCGCAAGGAGGTTCTGGCACGTCCTCCTTTATAGGATTTGTTTAATAAATCCTTGCAAAAGTCTGAGGAGTAGCCTAGTGGCTGGTGTAGTAGACTTTAAGAATAAATCCTTGCTAGATGGAGAGGTTCCATAGGTCAGAGAACAGTGGATGTGGTCGCACTTCATAAAAATGGTAGCAGAAAAAGTGGAAAACTACATACCTGTAATAGAGGCACTGCTGAAGGAAAGATTAGTGCAATCTGTTGTGCTCGAGAAAGTTCAAGATCTGAGGCAGCATGGTTTTACAAAAAAATAAAAATAAAAAAATTTGTGCCAAACAAATCTGATTTCTTTGACTGGATGTCAGAGAACTGGATTGAGGCACATTCTAGATGTAGTCCACTTGGATTTCATCAAACCCTTTGGTATGGTTCCTTATAGGAGGCTCATGAATAAACTGAATGTGCTGAAGGTAGGATCCAAAATGGTGAAATGGATTAGAATCTGGTTTGACTAACAGAAGACCAGGGCCAGCTCAAGGGATAGTGGCACCCTGAGCCAACTTTGCTTTGGTGCCTCTCTCCCCCCCCCCCCCCCCCAATTGCATCGCTTCCAACACTCTCGCCCTTTCTCTCCATAGGTCCAGTGTCTCTCCTGTCCCCCAGTCCAGGCTCTGTCGTCCTCCTCTGTCCCCCTCCCTGCAGGTCCAGCATTACTCCGTCACCTCTGCTGTTTCCTGCCGACAGGAAATTGCACTAGAGGAGGCAGGAGAGAGATTTGAGAGCAGTGTGAGACCTGTTGGGGAAGGGGAGAGAAGGGTAGAAACTGGACTGGGAGGGAGGGGGGAAGAAAAGGCTTAACCTGTAGATCAGGTGAGCACAGAGGCTGGGTATTTTGGTGCCCTTAATTACCAGCTTCCTTGGCCAGAGCCTCACCTGGTCCAGTGGTTAAGCCGGCCCTACAGATGACAGAGGGTGGTGGTAAATGCCATTCACTTGGAGGAAAGAAGGTGAATAGTGGAGTGCCTCAGGGATTGGTACTGGAGCTGATTTTATTCAATATATTTGTCTGTGACATTGCTGAAGGGTTAGAAGGAAAAGTTTGCTTTTTGTAGATGACATGAAGATTTGTAGCAGAGTGGACTCCCAGGAGTAGATAACATGAGAAGTTATCTACAAAAATTAGAAGAATGGTCAAATGTTTGGCCATTTTAATTTAATGCAAAGAAGTGCAGAGTGATGTGCTTGGGGTGTAGAAATCAAAAAGAGCTGTATGTGATAGAGGGCGAGAGGCTGACAGACCAGGAGAAAGGACCCTGAGGGTCTCAAAGTGATGAAATAGTATAACAAGGTGATGGCCAAAGCCAGAAGAAATATTTTTTTCTGATGAGGAAACTTTGCTGCATCCAAAACATTTTTGAGAAAGATCAATTCTAACTCCTGGTACAGGCACTCTTACTTTTGCAATTGGATTACTGTAATCTTAGTTATTTGGGCTGTACTAAGGTTCAACTGAAACGATCACAGACCATATAGAACATATCAGTACACCTGATTTTGGTTTAATTCAATGCAACAGTATTTCTTTATTTTATGTAAACTTCATTGGTTGCCCATTGAGGCTAGAGTTTTTTTTTAATTGGCCTGTTTTTTTAATATGAGAAATTATATTTATTTATTTGTTGCATTTGTATCCCACATTTTCCCACCTATTTGCAGGCTCAATGTGGCTTACATTATGCCATAGTGGTGATCGCCATTATCGGAATGAGAAATACAGAGTGGTATTGCATTAAAGTTCATAAGTGACAGAGTAAATTAAGAAATCAAGTATCGAGGATTCAGTTTTGTCCAGTTCTGGTATAAGTTTCGTTACCTGGAATTTAGGCTAGATCATTGTGGTATGTTTTTGAACAGGTTGGTTTTTAGTGATCAGACTGTTATGACTGTTGGAAGGGGTTGGGGGAACGGGCAGGGGTTAGGGAAGCCTTGTGGGGCCCTTATCCAGGTATGGGCAGGTCCTTGAAGTCACCTAGGTGCGCCAAAATTCAGTGGCAGTATCCAAATAACTAAGCATAGTTAAAACTACATTTTATGTGGTCCTTCTTGCCCAGCTGGTTACCTGGGTACCAGCATTAAAAATTGGCAGCACCCAGATACTTTCTGGGTCCACCCTGACTCTGCCCCTGGACTGCCTCACCACACTGGCATTTATACTTCCATTTCCAATTTGCAGTCTCTTTAAGAGACAGAAGGCTGAATTGTCCAACAGTGTTTTCATTCCTCTTGGCGAAGGAAAGTAAAAGACTAAAAATGTTTGAAATGACACTGTCATTTCAAGCTGCCGGTCATTGGAAAGAGTTGCCGGGAAATTTCGGTTATCTCACTCTTATCTGTCATTTAGGAAGAATATTAAGACTCTGCTCTTTCAGAAATGTGTACTACAAAAAAATTTCAAGTCGCTCTTTAACTGTCCTCCCAGAAGATTGTCTGGCGCTTTATGTTACAGTTAACTGCTTTGAACTGCAAGGTGTAAGTGGGATAGAAGACCAGGTGTTGTGTTATATTACATAGGGTGAGGCTTAACCAGCAGAACAAAGGTGGTGTTAATGGCCCTTTACAGATAGGTGGTGAGGCCCCACTTAGAATATTGTGTTTAGTTTTGGAGACTGAATCTAGCTAAGAATATAAAGACTTGAAGTAATTCAGAGGAAGGCAACAAAAATGTTATGAGGTTTGTGCTAAGAGAATTACAAGAAGAGAATTACACCTGAATACGTATACCCTAGAGGAAAGAAGGGTCAGGGGAGATATATACAGATGTTTAAATACTTGAAAGGTATTAATATACAAACAGATAATTTTTTCAGAGATGGGAAAACCATGGAACTAGAGCAGTGTTTCCAAAGTCGATCCTGGAGTATCCCCTTGCCACTCAGGTTTTCAGGATATCCACAATGAATATGCATGAAAAGGATTTACATACAATCTCATGCATACAGATCAACCTCATTGTAACGCGGTGCTCGGGGTCCAAAGAATCGCATCGCAGTATATACGGATCATGCTAGAAATTTCAACCCATTTTTCTGCATTCTGCGCGTGATAATTGAAGTACTAGAGAATAACTAAATTGTATAAAACCATGTTTCAGTCTTTTATTGAAAAGTGAAAACAATGCAGTCCCGTATTTATTCAATTTATTTAAGCCAATAATTGTTTTTAAATGAACTACTGTATGTCTCATCTAAGCTTACATAAACAAATGAACCTTAGAGTGTATGCTCACATCTTGTTTAAAAAAATATTGAAGGTTGACTGTTTCATTGTGTCTCTTTGCTTCTTTTTAATGATTTCAATCAAGCATTTTATTTGTAAAACTGAAAGAGAATCTACCTTTTTCTGTTTCAAGAAATTTTAGCCCCATTTGCAAACCTGTAAGTGCCTCTGTGATCTTAGGTGACGGCTTAGGTTCCTAGTCCTCATTGTCTTCAGCTGCATCTAAATCATGTTTTTTGCCAGTAACGTTACTGATTTGCTGAATCGGTTCTGTGCTCATATAAAGGACAGCTGTTATCCCCATCTATCCAAGATTCTAAAGTGGCCTCCCTCTCTCTATCAATGAATGCTTCCAGCACTCTTTCTGCATTGGCCAAGTCATTTTCCGTGAGGTCTTCGTTGTCCGTGAGGCCCTCAGAAGTGTATCTTTGCAAGAATTGTTCAGCAGCGGCAACGTCTTCCTCTGTAAAGCCTTCAAAGTCATTCTGTTCATCTCAGTCACTGGCTACCTGCGAGTTGTCCTGGACTAGACTTGCATCAGTTAGGTTTCTCCAACATTTGGTAATGCACATTTTCTCATCCCAAGCTTGACCACCAATGTAAAACTCTTCTTTTAGGTTTAGCTTCTTTAAAAATGCAGTGACTGTATCCTCACTCGAGATTATTCAGAAGATCATCTTGAACATTGCTATAATACTTTAATTGAGCGACTGTATTTTTGATGTGGTATTTTGAGGCAAGTAGATGACTCTGATTTTGCCATTTCTGCTTATTAGGTTGTCAGCAGATGGGTGGGCAGGGCAGTTATCTAGCAACAACAGAGTTTTGGCATCAGACCCTTGTTACCTTAAGTGTTTATGCACCTCGAGTACGAACTGCTGAGGAAACCAGTTCTCAAAAATGCTTGAAGTTATCCATGCATTTCTGCTAAACAGATAGGAAAAAGACATAGAGGTCATGTTCACATGGTGGAAGCACCATGGTGATTTAAATGTGCCTACATAAAGAGACTTCAGTTTGTGATTTCGTGTTTGGTTGACACATAAGAGATTATTCACTCTGTCGTTCATTTGCTTGAAGCCTTGCTTTCACTGATCATCATTCTTACAAACCAGAGTGGTGTTCGGTAACATTTTATAACAGTCCAGTCTCATTATAAACTTGATCTGTGGTATAACCACTATCTCTAATTATCTTTTGAAGCTGGGCAAGGTACGAGCATTTGGCCTCATCAGTTGAATGTACCTGTCCAGAAATAGTGGTTTTGGTTATTCTACATCGCCTTTTAAAGCGATTTAGCCATCCACTACTTGCAGTAAATGACATTACATAAGCACTGCCACGCTGGGAAAAGATCAAAGGTCCATCAAGCCCAGCACTCTGTCTCCGACAGTGGCCAATCCAGGCCCCAAGAACCTGGCAAAAACCCCAACTTTAATAATGATCAATTGACTTTTCCTTCAGGAATCTGTCCAGACCCCCTTTAAACTCAGCAAGGCCAGCTGCCGTCACTATCTTCTCCGGCAATGAGTTCCAGAGTCTAAGTACGCGCTGAGTAAAGAAAACCTTTCTCTGATTTGTTTTAAACCTACCACATTCTAATTTCATCTTGTGTCCCCTGGTTTTATTATTGTTAGAAAGTGTAAACAAACGCTTCACATCTGTCCGCTCTACCCCACTCATTATTTTGTAGACCTCTATCATATCGCCCCTCAGCCACCTTTTCTCCAGGCTAAAGAGTCCTAGCCATCTTAACCTCTCCTCATAGGGTAGTTGTCCTATCCCTTTTATCATTTTTGTCGCCCTTCTCTGCACCTTCTCCAATTCCTTTATATTTTTTTTGAGAT
This sequence comes from Microcaecilia unicolor, assembly GCF_901765095.1. NCBI lineage: Eukaryota > Metazoa > Chordata > Amphibia > Gymnophiona > Siphonopidae > Microcaecilia > Microcaecilia unicolor. The sequence goes on from NC_044042.1 coordinate 92,935,164, forward strand.
GAGGCGACCAGAACTGAACATAATACTCCAGGTGCGGTCGCACCATGGAGCGATATAACGGCATTATAACATCCTCATGCTTGTTTTCCATCCCTTTTCTAATAATAATCAACATTCTGTTCGCCTTCTTAGCCGCTGCAGCACATTGAGCTGAAGATTTCAACGTCCTATCCATGATGACTCCCAGATCCCTTTCTTGGTCCGTAACTCCTAAAGCGGAACCTTGCATGACATAGCTGTAATTAGGGTTCCTCCTTCCCACATGCATCATCACTTTGCACTTGTCAACGTTGAACTTCATCTGCCATTTGGACGCCCAATCCCCCAGTCTCATGAGGTCTTCTTGCAATCTTTCACACTCCTCCTGTGACGAGACGACCCTGGATAACTTTGTGTCATCTGCGAATTTAATTACCTCACTAGTTACTCCCATCTCAAGGTCATTTATAAATGTTAAAAAGCAGCGGTCCCAGCACAGACCCCTGAGGGACCCCACTAACTACCCTTCTCCATCGAGAATAATGGCCATTCAACCCTACTCTCTGCTTCCTATCTTTTAACCAGCTCTTAATCCATAATAATACACTGCCTCCGATCCCATGACTCTCCAGTGTCCTTTGGAGTCTTTCATGAGGCACTTTGTCAAACGCCTTCTGAAAATCTAGATACACAATAGCCACCGGCTCCCCTTTGTCCACATGTTTGTTCACCCCCTCGAAAAAATGCAGTAGATTTGTGAGGCAAGACTTCCCTTCACTAAATCCGTGCTGACTTTGTCTCTGTAGCCCATGCTTTTGTATGTGCTCTGTAATTTTATTCTTAATAATAGCCTCCACCATTTTTCCCAGCACCGACGTCAGACTCACTGGTCTATAATTTCCCAGATCTCCTCTGGAACCCTATTTAAAAGTCGGCGTTACATTGGCCACCCTCCAATCTTCCGGTACCACACCTGATTTTAGGGATAGATTGCATATTAGTACTAGTAGCTCCACAAGTTCATTTTTCAGCTCTATTAATACTCTGGGATGAATACCACCCGGTCCTGGTGATTTACTACTTTTCAGTTTATAGAACTGCCCTATTACATCCTCCAAGTTTACAGAGAAATCATTTAGTCTTTCTGACTCGTCTGCTGCAAATACCTTTTCCGGCTCCGGTATCCCTCCCAAATCCTCCTCTGTGAAGACTGAAGCAAAGAATTAATTTAAGTTCTCTGCTACGGCTTTGTCTTCCCTGATTGCCCCTTTAACACCACAGTCGTCCAGCGGTCCTACCGATTCTTTAGCCGGCTTCCTGCTTTTAATATACCTAAAAAAAAGTTTTGCTAAATGTTTTTGCTTCTAACGCTAACCCATTTCTGTGAATTTCTTTATGAAATTTTTTGGCTTGTATTTGCAGATGGGGCCTATACAGAGGAGTGCCTTTGGATCTTTCTTGGAGAAACCACTGAAACGCTGCTTTATCCTACTAGTTGTCTTGAGGTAGCTGAAAACGTTTTTGTTTCAGTCCATCATCTGTTTCTGTGGACTTAGCTGCACCGCAAAGTTTCTCCTCCTTTTTCCATCCACAAATTGACTCGTGAACTGCTAGATCTCTAGCCACTTGGGTTTGCTGGACTCCAGATTTGATTCTATTGATCACAGCAATTTTTTCTTCCTAACGTTGTTTGTGTGAAGCCCGGTGGGTTATATATTTTTTCCCCTTTATTTTAGTACTTGGGGTCCGCGGGAGGCTCCAGGCTTCCAGTGGTCATTGGTGGCCAGCTTGGTGTCCTGGTTTGACTCTGGAATGGTCCTGGGCCTCCAGAGCAGAGCCACGCTGTCTGCGGCTTGCTGCAGCGCTGTGCAGCTGAGGAACACTGTTTCCCGGCCGGGCATGATGAAGAGAATGGACGGTGTTGGCCTGTGGAGGAGGCCCTGCACATGTGCGCCTTTTTGCGCATGCGCGGTAGCACTTCCAGATCGGCACTAGGCCCGAAAGAAGCCAGGGCTTCGATTTTTGATGTGCTCTGGTAGGAGTTCTGTGGCTACCATGGTAATTTGCAGTGGTTTGCTGCACATGGGCCCTCCAGGAACCAGACCGGTGGTGGAGGTTGAGTGAGGGCCCTTCTGGGGACAGGTAAGGGGTCTGGTGGTCCAAGAAGTTGCTTAGTTTTATTTTTTAAATGTATATTTTTTGTCCTATTGGGCTGGCATTAAGGGGTTAATTTTGGAGGGACTCTAATGGTAGTTTTGGGTCCCTGAGAACCTCTTTAGGTGGCCTAGTAGTTTGAAACTTTTTGAAAAAAATTATTTTTGGGGTTAAATGAGAAGATTTTAGCTTGGGCCAGTTCTGAGCTTTGGATTTTTTTTTTTTTTGAGTGGGCATCACTCGGGCATGTGCATGGGGCGATGCAGAGTTTTATTAGAGTGAACATCTCTAGTTTTATAGAAGTTTTGATAGAGATTTATGTGAACGTGTGGCCTAGTGGTTAGGGTGGTGGACTTTGGTCCTGAGGAACTGAGTTCAATTCCCGGCACAGGCAGCTCCTTGTGACTCTGGGCAAGTCACTTAACCCTCCATTGCCCCATGTAAGCCGCATTGAGCCTGCTATGAGTGGGAAAGCGCGGGGTACAAATGTAACAAAAAAAAAGTCTTTAAATGTGTGTTTAAATTTGTACTGTATTTGTAGTTCAGCACTAATGGTTGTAGGATATTTTGATCAAATTGTATAGTAATTTTAATGGTATTTTTTCTAAAAATGTAACTTATTTTCTATGGAGAAATTATTTTCTAAAATGGAGACTGTGAAAAATGCTAATTAGGGTCCATTCTGCAAACATCTTGTTTTCTGATACCTAGCAGAGGTCAGCTAGTAACTCAGTCATCGTCTCCCTTAGCAACAGTTTGCCTAAGAGAGGAGTGGGGAGAGGGGCTGAAGACACCAAAGAGTGAGGATGTGCGTGCAAGTGTTTGAGCACTGAGTGAAGGTGAAGTGAGCTGGAAGTGAAAGGTGTTGGATTTGAGCAGAAAGAAAAAAAATCTAAAACTTTTTTTTTTTTGGTTACTTGTGTGCTGGTTAAAAGTTTTGCAGTTAAGACTGAGGTAGAGAGACTAACTGCATGATTGTGTGAAACAAGTTTGTTTAAATGGATTAATCCCAGTTCTGTAGCGTCCCACAGATCAATCCAGACATTTGTGGGTTATGTCCCTCTACCAGCAGGTGGAGATAGAGAGAACTTCGGAGCTTTACTATATGTGGTCATGTGCAGCCACCTTAAATTCTGCATTCTCTCTATCTAGCAGGTGGATGGTCATAACCGTGCAGCTCTGGATTGATTGGCTCCTGGACTGGTCCCCTGGGTCTAATTGAGCTTCTGGGGTCTGAGGTGTCCTGGGTGCACACCTGGTGATGCCTGGTCCCTCCCTTCCTCCCCCATCGCCCCCTCCTCGCTGCCTGACCAGGGTTTGTGGTTCTCACTTTCATGACTTTAAAAAGAGTCTGAGGTTTCTTTTGCTTTGACGTCCTCTCCTGTCTTAAAAAGAAAAACAACCCCCCCCCCCCCAAAACCAAACAGCTCCTCAGTCTGATGTCCTCCAGCACGGCGAGCTCATGCTGGTTTGCAGTACCAGCTGAGGGGTGTGAGGACCGACTTGGCATGCGACAGCAATTTCTGAGGGGGTGAGTAGTCATTACCCTACCTGCACTGGTGGGGGAGCGCAAAAGTGGGAGCTGCTGGGTTGCTGCTGTTTCCTGTGTTGGAGCTCTACTGTACAGCCCGATTCCGTGGAGCATTTTGTTCCTTCCTGGCTCATTTTTGCGGGCACAGGGAAGCTGTTTTCTTGGCGCATGAGCACGATTGGGGGCGCCATTTTTCCTACTGCGCCACATGGTAAGGCTGAAGAACTGGCGCTCCTTTGGGGATTCTGGCAGTTTTATGTGCAATCCTTTTAGAAGATGTGACTGGGGAACTGGAGTGGATCGCTCCCAGTTTCTTCATATTTGGTATTTAAGGGCTTCTGAGAGGGAGGCCTGGGGCGGTTTGCAGACTCCTGTGGGAGTCCTTGGGTCTTCCATAGCTTTGAGTCTCCTGCAGCTTCCCAAGGGTGAGGTCGGAGACCCAGGAGACCGTGCAGCTAGAGCCTTAAGCTGCAGCTTGGAAAGTACTGACTATCTGAAAGTCTTCTGTGCCTGTGCCTTGCTAGGTAATTTATGGTTTGGGTGCACCCTTTTACACTTGGCACTAAGAATATTTCTGGACCCTCCTCAAGGAGGTTCAGGGTGTGTGTACATCATTAATGGAGGGGAGAAAGGGATCAGGATTAGGGATCCTACTCTTTCCCTTTCTCAGAGCATGGCAGTACAGATGGGGTTTAGTTAGTCAGGCTTAGGGCTGTCGACTCCATGTTTCTGTGAGAAATGTTACATTTTGAGGTTAGTGCAGGCCTCTGAGGTTTCTCTTTGTCTCCATGGTAATCCTGCACTCTCTGTGCTTCCCTGCTGGCATTTGCTCTGTGCGCACTGTTTACATCAAATTAGTTTTATTCAGGAAGGTGGCTGGCCTGTCAAAAGCCTGAAGGTTACAGGTTCAAGGCTGGTTTATCCATCCTATTAGAAACTGTGGATTCAGCTATGTTTCCAGTGAGTCATATTTTATTTCATTCTCTCTTACTGATTGCCTGGCAAAGCAGTTCTTGCATGACTGGAACAGTTTTCACTACACTACTGCAAGATTGCCCGCCTCTTTTATTTGCACACTGATACCGGCCACACCTTTGCATACTAGCCCCAGCTATCCCGGTATCTGTAGCTACTCGGTACCTCTAATTGCTTCTATGGCATTTTTGGCATCTTTTCATGGTATGGTGTACCTAGACTTCATGAGGAGTGGTCCAGGAACTACTTCACTGTAGAGGTAGCTTAATAGTTGTTGCAGCCGGCTGAGAGTGAGCACAGAGATCTAGAGGTGCCACTTCACGACCCACTGCAGCTTGCTATCTGTAGTGCGCAATGATGCAACAGCCATATTATGCTAAAGCCATCTGGCTCTGGTTCTCAGCCGCACTTGTTGGCTCCAGTGCACAGCAATTCTAGTGCACAGTCACACCAGCCAATTCTTGACCCTCTCTGCAAGAAGTTAGTACTGGCTTAGGCATCAGACTACTGATGTGGTGTCCAAGTCAGATTTGGCAACCTGCCTATTGAAAGCAATCATGAGACTGGAGAAGATCTAGGGCAGTTTGGTAAAGACCTGAGGGACTCTCAAGTGTTGGAGATTGCCAGGGGACGAGTCTAAGGATGATTTTTAATCCGCTTGGTTTTGCCGTAGGTTTCGTGGGGCCAAGAAAATCACTTTCAGGGTTTCCGCTTCCACTACAACAAACCACCTGGCTGCTGGTAGAATGAGCTCGGTTTCAACTCCAGGTCTACCTATGCCTGCTGCATCTTCCAATGATGGAGTCTCAGTTCACTCCTTGGGGTAGGACTCCTGTATGGAGTTCAGGAGGATTGGACCAAGATTGCTTCAGCTCAATGTGTCTTAGTTTTTTTATCGCATGATTACAACCTGGACCACTACAGTTTTTTCTTGGAGTCTACATGCAAGCTCAAACACTAATATCAGGCATTTCTTGCCACCTTACCAACATTTCTGCCTTTAGGCACAGTTGAGTCTGTCCCCAGTTGCAATTGGGGGAATGGGAATTTGTTCCCTTTGCTTTGTAGTTCCAACCAGAGAGCTTCCTTCCAGCTGAATTTGGATGTCATAAGAGTCTAGGGTGTTTGCAGTTCAGCTTTTCACAATGGGAACCTTGCAGTGTGTAATAGTTGTCTGGTGGAGAGAGTTTCTAGCCTTCCTGGACCTCAAGGAAACATACTTTCGTATTCCCAGTGCTTCTTCTCACAGAGGGACCCTACCGATTTATGACCATGTGATTCAGCCTTTCGACGTTACCAAAGACATTTCTTTCAAGGTCATGGTGGTAGTGGCAGCTTTCCTTCGTGAGGATAGATTGCAGGTTCATCCATACCTTGTGACTGGCTGATTTGCTGCTCTCTCTATCAAGAGACTTTGCAAATGTCATCTTCTTCCTACCTTAGGATTGATAATCAATGTCGCCAATAGTCTGTTGTTTCCAGCTCAAATCTTGGCTTATGTTCCATATAGGCTTGGGAAGTCCTTTCTTCCATTTGCTCCTCAGCAACAGGTGCCAACCGAAGTCAGGTTCTACTTCCTTATCAGGTCCAGAATATGGTAATAGGTTCAAGTTATGGGCACAAGGGTCTCTTTCTTGGACATTCCCCCATGGGCCTGATTCCGTATTGGACCACTTCAGGTGTTCCGTCTCTGCTTTGGTCCCCATCTCTATGGTTCCCTTCAAGCCAGCTTAGTCTCAATGGGTGATTTCAACACAGCCTTCCGCTGACATTTCAGAAATTCTTGCTCTCTCTCTGGAGGTGGCTATCTGCAGCTTATAGGCTGCTAGGGTGTGCCGTAGCTGGCGACGACATATTTTGGATCCCCTCCAGGAGGCAGCCAGTCAACCGCCTCCTCACTTGCCAGATGTGGAGTAGAGTCCAGCTTAATTGACAGCTTTCTTCTATGATTTGTTTTGGGTGTCAAATAAGCAGATGTTTTTGGCGGTCACAGCCTATCATTTGACGTGGTTGTGCTGCTGGGTGGCAGATGCAGCTTCTAATGGTGGCTGGTTCAGCTCCCGTTTCAGGGCAAGCTATTATTTGAGGACTCGGTGAAGTTGGCGGAAGATCTGGGTGATTCATAGACTCAACGTCTTCCTGAGGATATGTCTACACGTTCTTTTTGGTCGGGTCAGGCTCGCCCTTATCTTTACAATACCAGGTCTATTTTCCAGGGCAGCCTAGTTTTCTTCAGCAATCCAGTCTAGGCAGGGTCTCAGAACTCCGACTTCATCCATTCGAGATCCTCTAGATTTCTACTGAAGGGGTGACAGGGCGCACAGTCCTGTCTTTTATGCATACGGTGGTTTCTACCTTCCATCCCATTCCACTTTTATTTCTTCCCACTTCTTTGACATTCACTATGTACTCCTATACTATTTGGAAGTGACCAGCGAGTTCTGTTTGTCAAATCTTTGCTTAATGCTTTGCTCGGGACCTTAGGAAGGTAATTCAGTTTTTCCAAAGCCATGCTGGCTCACCATTTTTAGATTGACAGTTGCAGGTGTGGCGGTTTTGATGTCAGATGGAGCAGATCTTTTGTAAAATAGGTGTCAGTGTGAAGCTGAAGGGCTAATTCGCATAGGCGCCATTTTATTCAAAATCCATTTAGGGGAGCAGCCACTCCTTTTGTACCCTACCTAGCTACGCCTCTGCAGAGCGGGGCAATGTCTGGGGTGACCCACTGAGCAGAAGTGACTTCCTACATAGCCTCATGCACTGCTAAAGGCTAGAGTGGTCTTCTAGTGCTTTCCATTTTATTATTAGCAGATGCAGTGGTGGCAGGATCAAAAGCAGACATATTCAGAACCTGGAGAGCATTAGGTATATAGGAAGGCGACTCTTCCTTACAAAACACTCACACTTTGGTGAGATCATCAGATTCCTGAGCTGCTGAACAGAAATGCCTCCCTGCATAGCCTCATGCTGTAATCTGGCTGGTCACTTGAAAGGGGATCTGGTTTCGAGAGCCACGGTGACCACTGGCTGAGAGGCAATTTTTTTGTCTGGCCTCTATATGGGTCAGCCTCTCCCGTTGCAGGTGTCAGTGCTTTTTTCCAGATCACAGTTGACTTTCTTTTTCGAGTCCCTTCTGGCTTCCGTGGCTGCCCTTTGCAGTTTGGCAACTTGGTCTTCTGTCCTACCGTGGATGGTTTTTGCAGATCACCCACTTGATTTGCTATCCTTCCCTTGCTAGGCTGCAGACTTGAGGTGGTAGCGCATGTAGCCGCGGCCTGTGGAGCATTGCTTTAGTCTGCAGAGGATGTAGTACCCCGCCCCACTTGAAGACTGCTTTGGTACATCCTACAAGTCTCTGGATCGATCTGTGGGACACTATGGAAGGTAAAATTAGTCCTTATCTGTTAATTTTCTTTCCATTAGTCCCAACAGATCAATCAGAGGCCCACCCTTTGTTGTTCTGGGTTGAGTGTTTTCTTCTAGTTGCCTCAGTTTCATCAGATTCCTTCATTTGATTTTTGGCTACAACAACAACAACAAATAAATAAATAACAAAATAAAAGAAATCAAAACATAAAGGAAACCTTCTGTTATCCTCCTGCAGGAGCGGTTGAGGAGCTTACGTGGGCTTTATGCAGGCAGGAGAGGACTTATTGTTAGATTTCCTCTTCCTCCTTCTACTACTTTGGTATCAACAATACTGAAGTTAAGGTGGCTGCATATGACCACATATAGTAAACCTCTGTAGTTCTCTCTATCTCAACCTGCTGGCAGAGGGACATAACCCACAAGTCTCTGAATTGATCTGTTGGGACTAATGGAAAGAAAATTATTAGGTAAGGACTAATTTTACCTTAAGCCACTAGGAAAACTGGTCTCTAAAGCTTAACATTGGGCCTGGGGTACTGCAGCTTGCGTGTTCTGCATGATCTGTTGGTATGCTAGTGTGGGAGATTGCATGCTTTTGGAGAGACCGAGTTGCTGTGGGCAGTGTGACTGTAGGATTCAATGAAGAGTGCCCTTCCTTAGTTAGGGTACACAGTAAAAGAATTATTATTTATTTTGTCAGCTAGAAAGCCATAGTTATCCCTGTACCCCAGTTAGGGTTGTTCCTGGTGTTAGACAGGAAGAAAGTCTTTTTTTTTCTTTAAAGTGTGAGGCAAAGTAAAGATAAGTTTGCACTTCTATGCACAGCTAAGGAAAGGACACTGAGAAGTCACCGACTTTAATCAAACGTATGTGTTCTAGAGACTGGATCTAGGTGTTCACACCTGAAAGATAAATTAGTTCAAAAAGAATCAATTATTGAGACATATACTACAAAGGAAAGTTACAAGAGAGAGCAAATAAGATAATTTGGTCAATACTTACTACTACTACTAAACATTTCTAGAGCGCTACTATCTGATGGTTTCACTGTTGTTCCTAAGCAATACTACTGCACCTGTTAGATAAATTTCAGTTGTTAGTTTATGTTTAAATGTATGTTTATGCAACAAAAGAACATAATGTGTTAACACCACCACATTTTCTATACCCCAAATTGGGTTTAAATAAAAAGCTAGTAACTTGTACTTACCATCTGTCTGGTTACTGGGTCTTAAAATCCTTTTAGTTTCCTTTCCTCTCCACAGTTTAGAACTTTGAAGATGAGGTTATTTTAATTGTCTGAGCTCAGAGGTGAACTGCAAGCTTGAGGTATTTGGCCACAGGTAATAGTAGAGTTTGCAGGGCCTTCTGAGACTCGGAAGTTGCATGTGGTTTCGGACATTTCTTCGACCTAAGCAGGAATGCTTGCGGTATGAGATGGCATGCTCTGCTTAGTGGGTGGAGACTGCTTCGGCGTTGCGATGTCACACTGTTTCCTGTTTATCAAATCAGGAGCCATGCTTGCATTGTGTTACAGGTGGATTTGCGTTAACGAATCACGTTTATAATGGGGTTGAGCTGTATTCATTCTGGATATCCTGGAAACCTGACTGGCAAGGGGTACTTCAAGGCTGACTTGGGAAACACTGATGGACATGAATTGAGGTTGCAGGGTAGTAGAGTAAAATCAGGAAATACTTTTTTATGGAGAGGATGGTGGATGCTTGGAATATCCTCCTGGCAGAGATGGTGGGGATAAAAACAGTGATGGAACTCAAAACTGCATGGGATAAAAAAAAGGATTCCTATATAGAATGGAGAGAATGGAATCTAAGCAAAGCTCAAATGATCTTCGCACTTTAAAAAGGACATAGAAGGGTATAACCTGCATAGAGTTGCAGGTACAGCTCTGGTCGCTTTGTTGGGCAGACTGGATGGCCCATACAGATCTTTATCACTTACTATGTCACATATGAACTGGGACTAAATGAGATATACAGGTGATGAAAAGGGCAGGAATGGCAATAGGATTTTGAGTTGTGTAAATGGATGGGCAGACATAAAGCAGCTTATGAAATGTCTTCCAGAAAAACTCTCCTTGCCTGCCCTATACACAACTGCAGAGTGAACACAGCCTGTGCTACTAATCCATTCTCTCTCTGCAGTTACTGATATCTGACAGTAAGCAGTACACTGTGTAGATATAAACTGTGGACGACATAGCAGCAGCAGAAGGGGAGGTGATAGGAATCTAGGGCAGGAAGATGCTTGGTCATACTCTGCAGGCACCTCCCTAAAATCTTTTCAGGCAGCTGTATATTGGAGACCTGCTCTACTTCTACTATTGCACTGGTTTGCAACAGTGCAAACAGTAGCAGCAGTTCTGCATATGTGTATTTGAGAGTGGGCTATGGCTAAGTTGGATGATTTCAGCTCCTCATTCACTTGCTAACACTTAATAGCAACATAGATCTCCAGTCCTTCATTTATACCTTACCTTATTAATTTGCTGTTGCAGGGAGATCCTTTTATATTGGTACCATTTGCTTATAATTGGAGAGATCCATCACCTGTCTGAAAAAGGAGGGGTACTCACTGGGCTTCCACCTATTTCTGTAAAAAAGGTCTGTAACACCACAAGGTGCAGACATTGAGAATAGGGATTTTTAATATCTAAAACAAAGCTTTGAACCTTTTAGGTTGTGTGGACCTCTTATTAAGCTCTGAAAAGTTCAGGGACCCTCCTCAATTTGTTTAAAAATTTTAATTAAAAATATACTGCTGGTTTGGCAAGAAAACCAAGTCATTCATCGGAGGAAGTGACGTCACGCGGCTGAATGGCAGCTTAACTTCTGAGCTCCGTGTCTCCTCACCCTCTCAAAGGTGCTTCCCGAATCAAAAACCTCTCTAAAACCGCATACGGGACTATAAGTGATCGCCGAACGTCCCAGGAAAAGCGCCATGAGTAAAAAAAGCGGAGCGCAGCAGCGCGAGCACGAAAGGCCAGCCACGAGGCAAGCGGAACGGGGCCTTGTGCGCCCCCCATCCCCCAAAACACGCTGCTCATCGGAGTCGGGTTCGGCTTCTTCGAGGGAAGATGGTGTCGGGGGTCTTGAAGCGGCCCAAGGGCAAGCTATCCCCGCCGACCTGACACGCTGCCTGGAAACCATTCGCGCCGAAATCAGAGCCTCCAAAGAAGAGATCTTAGAGCACGTGGACGCTCTGAGCGTGGATTTGAAAGAGCTGGGAGGCCGAGTGGAAGTCTTAGAGGAGAAGGCAGAAGAGCAGGGGGATAAAAACGAAGAGGTGGATAAACAGCTTGCTAAGTTAATGGAACAGGCGGAGGAATTCCAATATAAACTAGATGACCTAGAAAACCGAGGACGCAGACACAACTTAAGATTCAGAGGTGTCCCAGAAAATGAAGACCGAGAAGCAGTACCGGAGGTGGTGCGAAATATATGTGCCCAGTTGATGGGAGAGGACTTTGATACAGCTGCAATGGGCATTGACAGGGCGCATAGAGCGCTGGGGAAAATTCGAGACAACAACCCCCGGGACATAGTGGTGCGCTTCTCTTCATATAATTGCAAGGACCAGATATGGCAGAAAGCTAGAAAGAACCCCGAAGTGGAATTCAATGGGGCGAGAATTGCAATATACCAGGACCTCTCTTTATTCACGTTGAACTCACGTAGAGCTATGAGACCGGTAATAGAGATCCTGAAGAGAGAGAAGATTCTCTACAGGTGGACATTCCCGTTTGCACTCTGTTTCGAGATCAAGGGCGCGCAGCATAGATGCCGAGGAGTGGGAGAAGCCTGGAAGCTTTTATACGAGGCTGGATTGGCCGCTGCAGCTACCCTACCAGTTGAGGTGGCTTCTTCTACAAAAGCAAGACTTCAGAGATGGAAAAGGGTAGAGAAAGCACCCAGGAAGCCCAGGCCCTGAGCTGCAGAGGCGAAAACAAGAATCTGGTGAGAGGAATCAGAAGCGGAGAGACATTGAGAGGAGGTGATATGCAGAGAGACATTTGGGAGATAAACGAAGTATAAAGAATGATATGAGTTAAATATTGATATAATTGAGAATGCATGAGGGAGGGGGAGGGGCAAAAGGGGGAGGGCCGAAGGGAGTGTTCAGTCGTGTGGTGATAGGCTCCTATTTAAAAGTGAGTCAGTTCGGCTGGTGAGGTTACTTCCTTGCAACACCCAGCTGGTGCCATATGGGACCAGTTGGTGGATATTGGCCATGGGGCCAGGGAGGGTATGGGAGGGGGGGGGGAGGGACTGGGATGGGAAGGGATAAGGAATTGAGAACAACCAGAACAACCAGGAAGCAAGCGAGTAGGAAGAGGGGGGGTGAAAGGATGGATAGCCATCCTTCAATGGAAGCGGGGTGTAACTATAGAATAAGCAATGACGGGATTTAAATTGGTAACTTATAATATGAAGGGGTTGAACTCCCCTTATAAGAGGCATGCGTTGTCCCGAGAGTTGCAGTTGTTGAAACCTCAAGTGGTCTTTTTGCAAGAAACGCATTTAATGCAAAAATATGAGGGCCTGTTAGCCACTAAACAGTATCCACTGGCGGTTTGTGCCTCAGATGTAAAGGGGGTTAAAAAAAGGGGGGTGGCGATATTATTTCATAGAGATGTCCAGGTGCAGATTGTACGTTCTAAAAAGGACAGGGAAGGAAGATTTCTTCTATTGCAAGTTGTGCTGGAGCAGGAGGAGTATACCTTGGCAAGTGTATATGCGCCCAATGAGAGGCAGGGGGAATTTTTCCTTCGTCTCCGAAAAGAGGTGCAGAGCTTTGCCAAGGGGAAATTAATAATGGCGGGAGACTTTAACGCCACTATGCAACCTGGACTAGACCGTTCTACTCCTCCTGCCCCTTTAGATTGTAAAATTTCACAGGCATTAAAAGATTGTGTGGATGAATTGGGCTTATACGATGCATGGAGACTGGCACACCCCAGGATGAGAGACTACACATTTTACTCCCAGGTTCATCTGTCATACTCTAGGCTTGATTACATTTTTTTGGACAGGGCACTGTCTGGGGGAGAGGGGGAATCTTCTATAGGCCACATTAGCATATCTGATCATGCCCCGATCTGGTCTGTGCTCCCGTCCCTAAGAGAGGAACCGAGAGAAAAAAGATGGACGCTTAACAATGGTTTGCTACAGGACCCGGAATTAGTAGCGGGATTTCGTCCAGTTTTGAAAGAATACTTTGATATGAACTTAGACTCGGGACCCTCTCTGGGAATGGTGTGGGACGCCTTTAAGGCAGTCTCCAGAGGCTACTTTATACAAGGAGCGAGCAGGAGGGTGAGGGCACACAAAGCTCAGTTAGTCCTATGTATGGACAAACTCGGGAGACTAGAGGCTAAATACAGGGCCACAGGTTCCCTGTCAGACCTGCGTAGGTTGCAGGCGGTTAGACTGGAGCTTGGTTCGCTCCATGAAGACAGCTTGCAATTTGCACATGCAAGGATGAAGCAGGTCTATTATGAACACACTAACAAGCCTGGTAGGCTACTAGCAATCAAATTAAGACAGTTGAGATCCACTCGTCACATCTTGAAAGTCCGAGATGGTAAAGGGCAGGTGATGCATAGGTCAGCACAGATCAGACAGTGTTTTGCTCAATATTACGAGACTCTATACAAGGAGGATGCCACTGTGCAGTCAGACAAAATTGATGAATACTTGGGAGCTAGGGGGCTGGAGGGTTTGACTGAAGCACAGAGGGAGGAGCTTGAATCTCCGGTGCGGGTAGATGAGGTTATTAGGGCTATTAAAACCTTGCCCACAGGGAAGGTGCCTGGGATAGATGGATTCACCAACGAATTTTTTAAGGTATACGCTGTAGAGCTGGCCCCCTATCTGACAATGATTGTTAACTCAGTGAGGGAGGGTGTGGCCCTTCCCAAGACCATGATGGAGGCGTGGGTGGCTGTAATCCCTAAGCCAGGCAAGGATGTTACGTTATGTGCATCGTATCGGCCCATCTCCATATTAAACGCTGATGTTAAAATTTTAGCTAAGGTACTGGCAAATCGGCTGGGGAAGGTGCTACCTAGCATGATACACCCGGATCAAGTAGGGTTTGTAGCCAAAAGGCAGGCGGCAGACAATATAAGGAGAACAGTGGACCTTCTCTACGCAGCCCAGATGAAGGATAGACCATTAGTATTGCTTGGACTGGATGCTGAAAAGGCATTTGATAGGGTTCACTGGGGGTACTTAGATAAGGTCTTGCACCAGTTTGGAATAGGACAATTTTACAGAATGTGGATTAGGGCCTTGTACTCAGAACCGCAAGCCTGCGTGCGTGTCAATGGAGGGAATTCCGAATTATTTCGGCTGGGTAGAGGAACTAGGCAGGGTTGCCCACTATCCCCCCTCTTGTTTGCTCTGGCAATGGAACCATTGGCGGAGGCTGTGCGAACTAATGAGAACATTGCTGGAGTGCGGGTGGGAGGGAGGGAGTATAAAATTGCCCTGTTCGCAGATGATGTCCTTTTGACTTTAACCAAGCCATTAACCTCATTGCCTAATTTAATGCAGGTGATAGAGGAATATGCGACAATATCTGGATACAAACTGAATGCTAACAAGTCCACTGGTCTGGCGGTGGGAGTCCCTCCTAGAGTGATGGACACCTTGAAGGCGTCCTTTGCCTTTAAATGGGAGGCTAAAGCGCTGGGATACTTGGGAGTGCAGTTGCCTGGGAACTTATCTGAGCTATTTACCAGCAATTATCCGACACTTAAGCGAGCTGTACAGAGGGACCTGGACAGATGGATGTCTATGGGAATGTCCTGGTTTGGGCGGATTGCTGCAGTAAAGATGAACATTTTGCCTCGACTTCTTTATCTGTTCCAGGTCCTTCCCATGAAAGTGTCCAGATCATTTTTATCAGGTCTGCAGGAGGCGATTAATCGCTTCATCTGGAATAAGAAAAGACCCCGATTGCCCAGGGCCCTGCTATATAAAAGTAAGCGGATGGGAGGGTTGGGGGTACCCAACCTGGCCTGGTATTATGGGGCAGCTCAGGCAAGGGCGGCAATAGCCTGGTTTAAACGGGAGGACCATCATGTATGGGTTGACATTGAGCAAGCGTTGGTGGGCTCACGTAGTCTGGGACAGTTAATGTGGGTTGTGGGTAGGCATAGGGGGCAAGTAGATAGATTTCCGCCCACAGTGCAGGCCACTTTCCATTATTGGGATCACCTGTTTCCGGATAGGAAGCCAATGATCTCGGGTTTGGCTCCGATACTGGACAATCCTTTGTTCGAGCCAGGGATGGGGAGCGTCACTTTTCGCAGATGGGCGGAGGCCGGATTAGATTCCATGGGGCAGCTGCACATGAGAGAGATTATGGTGCCCTTTGAAACACTGAGGGATGATTACGGGCTTAGACAGGGGGATCGATATGCATATTTGCAGCTGGTGCACTTTTTGAAGAGCTCCACATATGTGGAATGTTTGCAGCGAGAAGTTCATCAGCTGGAGGAGATGTGTGTAGAGGACAAGGACATGAGGGGTATGATAACTAAACTGTATGCTTATCAAGAGAACAGAGCTAAGCAGTCCATCCTACATAGGCAGAGATGGGAGCAGGAGCTGCATTTCACATTGCCAGAACCTGAGTGGGTGGCCCTGGAAAAGCAGATTTTGAAGTCATCAGTGTCAGTAGCTACGCAGGAAAACGCTATAAAGGTATTCTACCGGTGGTATTTGACCCCGGTTCGGCTAAATCACATGTTCGCCCAGGTATCAAAATACTGTTGGAGGAACTGTGGGGGGCTGGGAAACGCAGGTCATATATGGTGGCAATGCCCTAAGTCGCAGGCCTACTGGAAGGGGGTGCGTTCTCGGCTGCAGGGGTGGCTAGATCGGTCTGTGCAGTGGCATCCTTTAGTTTTCTTGCTTGGGTCTAGGCCTGCAGGGCTAACGTCCGACCAGTGGATTTTGACAAGGTGTGCCCTGCACGCCGCCCGAATAAACTTAGCGCAGAGTTGGAAATCCCCGTTAGTACCCTCGATACGAAGATGGATTACTAAAGTAAGATACATGTGTGAGATGGAAAGATTGACTGCTGTGAAACGGAAAACAGTGCATAAGTGGGATAAGATTTGGGAACCTTTCTTACAAAGGTGCTCTGGTTGAAATATGTGATGGACGAAAGATGGGGGGTAGAAGGGAATAGATGGGGGGGAGGGGAGAGGGAGGGAGGGGGGGAAGGGAGGTCTAAAAACACAAAAACTGGATAAAAATTGAAGTTAAATAAGATGCTATTTGCAGCACTGATTTTATGGTTGTACCCTCTGGGTGTTAGAGTCATGTATATTGAATGTTCCAGAATATACGGTTTTGTAATGTGTCACACAAGTACGTTAATGTTTATCAATGCTTAATAAAGACTTCTTTAAATTAAAAAAAAAAGAAAACCAAGTCATTCAAGGTGGGTTACAATATAAAAATGAAAAACATACATCCACTAACAAATTTCTTAACACAGTGGAGGAGTGGCCTAGTGGTTAGAACACTGTCTTGACATCCAGAGGTGCCTGGTTCAATTCCCATGGCTGCTGCTGCTTGTGCTCTTGGGTAAGTCACTTAACCCTCCATTCCTTAGTATATACAGTAGATGAATACAGGAACTTGTGGGTTGTGTCCATCTACCAGCAGGTGGAGATAGAGAATACAAAGCTGAAGGCAGTGATACCAGACAGTCAGCTCCTCCTTCACTTCAGTATATCTGTATCTCTAGCAGGTGGTAGATGGTGGCTCTGCAGCTCCTGGATTTGTCTTTTGGCCAGTTGAGCTTAGGGGGTGTTTTGACTCTGTGCCAACTTTAGGGGCATACCTGGTAGCCTGGGTCGCTGCCTCACCCTGTGGTCCCTTTCCTCCCAGAGTTTGGACTGTTGTTTGGACTGTAGCCTTCCTCACTAAAAAAAAAACAAAAAAACCTCTAGTCCACAATAGACCTCTGTTTGCTGCTGTTATCAGCTGTTTAAAAAGAAAAAAAAAGCAATTCAGGACACAGGCTCTGCAGCTGCAACAGGGCAGCAGGTTGCTAAGAGGAGCCTTGGGTGCAATGCCTCTAGAGTCGATGTGTGTGTGTATGTGTGTGTGTGTGTGTGTGAAGCCTGCTGAGCCTGCCTGGGAGGTCCCACTGTGAGCAGGAAGTCTGGCTGCATGTCTCCGGTGAGTGCATTTTTTTTCTGCCATTGGGGGATGCGTGGTATTGGCGGCGGAAGCCACTATAGGAGGCTGGTATTCTAAGTGGGGATGTGTGTTGCCGTGTGCACAGAGGCACAGGCAGGCACCAGGGATTTCTTTCTCTCAAACGGAATTCCTGCTCTGAGGTGTCTGGTGCACGCGCCATTTTTCTTTGGTGCCTCCCGATGCGACTCCCGCTTTCTGGCTGTTGGCGGCTTCGCCTCTGCTATGGGGACCCCTTCATTCTTTGTACCGCCCTCTCCTGATACAGGGGAATTGTTTTATGTCCAGATTTCTTCCTCCTTTTTCTCCACATCCACTGGTTGAAGTGGCTTTTGCCCCCTCATCATTTGTCTGTAGCCCGCCCCTTTTGAGGGTTTCTTTGGGTACAGTAATGGCTTTGCTAACCTCTGCGGTAGATCTGGTGTTCCAGGAGAGGCAGCTGGGTGCCGTGTTGGAGATGGGGTCATTGGGACCCCTCTCTGGTTCCCCCTTGATAGCTTCGGGCTTGGGGAGTTCTTATGCCCATCTCGGGCGGATGGGTTCTAGACGGCAATGTTTTCCAGAATGAATCTGATGGTCCTTCTATGGTTCACCTTATTTTTCAGGATGCACATCGGCCAGCCGGTCTGGGGGACTTCTGACCTTCCCCCTGAGTTCATTCTGCTGCTCCATATGCCTATATGTTGCAGAAGTCTGGTAGTAGGGGAAATGACAATTCCTTTTTAGTTCAGCCTTGGGAGATTTCTGGCTTTTTCCACTGATGGACCCTGCCCAGAAGAGGGGATGTTTACTTTCCAGCTCAGCAGTAGGTTCCATTGCTCTCCTGTCTTCCTGTATTCGGAGGGAGTCTTTTCAGGGCAGTCCTTTTCTGCACAGAGGCAGCAAGAATCACTTGAGCTGGAAAGCCATGTTTGCCTAAGTGTGTGCATTGATGGCAGCAGTTTCCAGTAGGCCTCACTGTCTGTGGTGAGTTAGCAAACAAAAAGAAAAGAAGGAGCACTGGTCTCGGACTGTCGGTCCCTGCATCCCAGGGGTGTACACTCGGGTCTCCCCCCACCCTCCCTTGGAGAGTGTGGTGTTGTGGCCTTCTCTCCCCTACATTGCTTGAGAGCAGGCTGTCAGGTGAACTGAGCACTGTTTGTAAAAAAAAAAAAAAAAAAAGGAGAAAAAAAATTCCCCAGAGACCTAATGGCAGAGAGTACCAGGCCCAATGTGACTGCTCCAGATCCTCAGGACAGAAGAGGGGCGCCCGTCAGGGATGGGAGGCTTGAGGTTGGGCACCGCAAGCATTGGGGAGAGCATGGCGGCTCCTGCGGACAAGTGTGCCGCTGCTTGGCCTGTGCTGCGTGGTGTCTCCAGTCAGCAGCCTTTGGCGCACAATTCCCGAAGATGTGTCCACCCTGGAGTTGGGTCACTTCAGGGACGGCAGGTTCGGAGAAGGCACCGCAGTCTGCCAAAGAAGCTCCCTGCCAGAGGCTCCTGCATGGCACAAGCGTGGCAGCTAGCTCAATTTTTGGCAGGCTCTTCCATCATTTTATCCTCGGGAGCTGAATGTCTCTCTTTGGTTGATTGGCTGCCAGTTCTTACCAGGATCTTCTCCCTTTTCTCCCAAATTTGTGATGTTACTTCACCAGGCCATCTGTCTGAAGAGGGGCCTGGTGGTGGAGCCCTCAAGTGGTCCTTCTTCCTCATCTGGGCCCTTGGACATGGTCGTGGGGACCTCCGGAGTGGTTCTGGAAGCCAAGAGACCTCATGTAGCTCTCAGAGAAGACCTGGAAGAGGTTTTTTCTCTGGGGTCAGAACCGCCTTTGGATAAGGAGTTGGACAGGGTAGAGCCGTGGGACATGTATTCCCTAAAGAGTAGTCTTTCAAGGTCCTTCTGAGTGAGGATCCATTAGTGATCGGAACTTTTAGAAGACAGGAGTTGCCACATCTGCTGTCAGAGGTGTTATGGGCACTGCAGATCTTACAGGATCAGCCTCTGGTTACTAAGAAGGGTGATCTGCTGTTGAAATGAGTTTGCTGGCTGCCACAAATCTTTCCCTACCATGAGAAATTGAGGGAGCTGGTGGAGGTAGAGTGGCAGTCACCGGATTCGTTTTTGTGTATTGGGCAGGTCATAGCTCATCTCTATCAGCTTCCTCAGGCAGAGTTTATTTTAGGTTGCCTAAGGTGGATGCTCTGGTTACGGGCATCGCCAAGAAGACAGCTATTCCAGTGGAAGGTGGGGCAGCACTTAAGGATCCAAAGAATGGAAGTTCTCCTGAATAGAGGTGGATGCTCTGGTTACGGCCATCGCCAAGAAGACAGCTATTCCAGTGGAAGGTGGAGCAGCACTTAAGGATCCGCAGAATGGAAATTCTCCTGAAGAGATCTTTTAAGGTTTTGGCCTTAGCGTTACAGGTGGCCATTTGTGGTGGTTATGTGGCTCGAGCCTGTTTTCGGTGGGCCAAATGTTTGCCGGATTCCCCATTTGTGGATTTGATTGTCTTCTTTGGAGATCATCAATTTGGATTTGGGAACCGTGGTTTTAGTGGATGTCTTGTATGATTTGGTCTGTGCCTCAGCGAAGAATCTGGCTGTGGTGGTAGTTGAGAGGTATTTCTTGTGGCTTTGGAATTGGTTGGCAGACATGGCGTCCAAGGTGCATTTGAGCCAGTTTCCTTTCAAGAACAAATTGCTTTTTGGAGAAGAATTGGAGAAGTTTGGGGGACACTAAAGGTTCTGCGGTTTCAGTAGTACAGGTCGTTCATGGCTTCACGGCCATCAGGGCACCTTCAGGAGCTTCAGAAATATTGACCAGGCAGGGGACAGTCCTTTCAGCCCTGATAAGGGGATCACAATGATAGTCAAGAACCTTGCAATGAGGTTTTGAGGGCCCATCTGCCGATCATTCCCACAGGTGGCAGGTTACAACAATTTTACCTGAGGTGGGTCCAAGTGACTTCAGACTGGTAGGTCCTTGATGTTGTCAGAAATGGTTATGCTCTGGAGTTTCATCACCGTCTTAAGGATGCCTTCATGTGTCCTTGCAAGTCTCCTGTCAAGGTGGAGGTGGACAGACTCTTGGCTTTGCAAGTGGTAGTTCCTGTGTCCCTCCACTCATTATTTTATAGACCTCTATCATAGACCTCAGCCGTCTTTCCTCCAATCTGAAGAGCCTTAGCCGCTTCAGCCTTTCCTCATAGAAGTCGACCTATCCCCTTTATCATTTTCATCACCCTTCTCTGTACCTTTCTAATTCTACTATATCTTTTTTGTGATGACCAGAATTACACACAGTATTCGAGGTGCAGTTGCACCATGGAGCAATACAAAAGCATTATAATGTCCTAATTTTTGTTTTCCATTCCTTTCTTAATAACAGCTAACATTCTATTTGCTTTCTTAGCCACTTCTGCCACACATTGAGCAGTGGGTTTCAACGTGTCATCAACAATGACGCCTAGATCCCTTTCCTGTTCAGTGACTCCTAATGTGGACTCTTGCATCACGTAGCTATAGTTCGGGTTCCTCTTTCCCACATCTATCACTTTGCAGTTGCTCACATTAATCATCATCTGCCATTTGAATGCCCAGTCTCATAAGGTCTAGCATTTGGCCGACTTTACTTGGTCCATTTATTTTCACGACCAAGCCTTGAAAAGGTGCCCAAACTGACCAGATGACCACCAGAGGGAATTGGGGATGACCTCCACTTACTCCCCCAGTGGTCACCAACCCCCTCCCACCCAAAAAAAATTTTTTAAACATTTTTTTCCAACCTCTATGCCAGCCTCAAATGTCATACCCAGCTCCATCACAGCAGTATGGAGGTCCCTGGAGCAATTTTTAGTGGGTGCAGTGCTCTTCAGGCAGGCGGACCCAGGCCCATCCCCCCCTACCTGTTACACTTGTGGTGGTAAATGTTGAGCCCTTCAACCCCCCCCCCCCCCCCCAAAACCCACTGTACCCACATGTACAGTGGGGGAAATAAGTATTTGATCCCTTGCTGATTTTGTAAGTTTGCCCACTGACAAAGACATGAGCAGCCCATAATTGAAGGGTAGGTTATTGGTAACAGTGAGAGATAGCACATCACAAATTAAATCCGGAAAATCACATTGTGGAAAGTATATGAATTTATTTGCATTCTGCAGAGGGAAATAAGTATTTGATCCCCCACCAACCAGTAAGAGATCTGGCCCCTACAGACCAGGTAGATGCTCCAAATCAACTCGTTACCTGCATGACAGACAGCTGTCGGCAATGGTCACCTGTATGAAAGACACCTGTCCACAGACTCAGTGAATCAGTCAGACTCTAACCTCTACAAAATGGCCAAGAGCAAGGAGCTGTCTAAGGATGTCAGGGACAAGATCATACACCTGCACAAGGCTGGAATGGGCTACAAAACCATCAGTAAGACGCTGGGCGAGAAGGAGACAACTGTTGGTGCCATAGTAAGAAAATGGAAGAAGTACAAAATGACTGTCAATCGACAAAGATCTGGGGCTCCACGCAAAATCTCACCTCGTGGGGTATCCTTGATCATGAGGAAGGTTAGAAATCAGCCTACAACTACAAGGGGGGAACTTGTCAATGATCTCAAGGCAGCTGGGACCACTGTCACCACGAAAACCATTGGTAACACATTACGACATAACGGATTGCAATCCTGCAGTGCCCGCAAGGTCCCCCTGCTCCGGAAGGCACATGTGACGGCCCGTCTGAAGTTTACCAGTGAACACCTGGATGATGCCGAGAGTGATTGGGAGAAGGTGCTGTGGTCAGATGAGACAAAAATTGAGCTCTTTGGCATGAACTCAACTCGCCATGTTTGGAGGAAGAGAAATGCTGCCTATGACCCAAAGAACACCGTCCCCACTGTCAAGCATGGAGGTGGAAATGTTATGTTTTGGGGGTGTTTCTCTGCTAAGGGCACAGGACTACTTCACCGCATCAATGGGAGAATGGATGGGGCCATGTACCGTACAATTCTGAGTGACAACCTCCTTCCCTCCGCCAGGGCCTTAAAAATGGGTCGTGGCTGGGTCTTCCAGCACGACAATGACCCAAAACATACAGCCAAGGCAACAAAGGAGTGGCTCAGGAAGAAGCACATTAGGGTCATGGAGTGGCCTAGCCAGTCACCAGACCTTAATCCCATTGAAAACTTATGGAGGGAGCTGAAGCTTCGAGTTGCCAAGCGACAGCCCAGAACTCTTAATGATTTAGAGATGATCTGCAAAGAGTGGACCAAAATTCCTCCTGACATGTGTGCAAACCTCATCATCAACTACAGAAGACGTCTGACCGCTGTGCTTGCCAACAAGGGTTTGCCACCAAGTATTAGGTCTTGTTTGCCAGAGGGATTAAATACTTATTTCCCTCTGCAGAATGCAAATAAATTCATATACTTTCCACAATGTGATTTTCCGGATTTAATTTGTGATGTGCTATCTCTCACTGTTACCAATAACCTACCCTTCAATTATGGGCTGCTCATGTCTTTGTCAGTGGGCAAACTTACAAAATCAGCAAGGGATCAAATACTTATTTCCCCCACTGTAGGTGCCCCCCTTCACCCCTTAGGGCTATGGTAGTGGTGTACAGTTGTGGGGAGTGGGTTTTCGGTGGGGGGGGGGGTTTGGGGGGCTCAGCACCGAAGGTAAAGGAGCTATGCACCTGGGAGCAATTTGTGAAGTCCACTGCCGTGCCCCCTAGGGTGCTCGGTTGGTGTCCTGGCATGTGAGGGGGACCAGTGCACTACGAATGCTGGCTCCTCCCACGACCAAATAGCTTGGATTTGGTCGTTTTTGAGATGGGCATCCTCGGTTTCCATTATCGCTGAAAATCAGGGATGACCATCTCAAAAACGACCTAAAGATGAGGTGAAAAGTGAGGTGAAGGAAGCTATTAGGGCTAAAAGAAACGCCTTCAGAAAATGGAAAAAGGAACCGTCTGAAAATAACAAGAAGCAGCATAAGGAGTGTCAAAGCAAATGCAAGGCACAGATAAAGAAGGCCAAGAGGGATTACGAAAAAAAAGATAGCATTAGAGGCAAAAAAACATAGTAAAAAATGTTTTCGGTATATTAAAAGCAGGAAGCCGGCAAAAGAATCGGTTGGGCCGCTGGATGACCGAGGGGTAAAAGGGGCGATCACGGAAGACAAAGACGTAGCGGAGAGACTGAATGAATTCTTTGCTTCGGTCTTCACCGAGGAAGATTTGGGTGGGATACCGGTGTCGGAAATGGTATTTCAAGCGGACGAGTCGGAGAAACTTACTGACTTCACGGTAAACCTGGAGGACGGAATGGGGCAGTTCGGCAAACTAAAGAGTAGCAAATCTCCTGGACCGGATGGTATTCATCCTAGAGTACTGATAGAACTGAAAAATGAGCTTGCGGAGCTACTGCTAGTGATATGCAACTTATCCTTAAAATCGAGCGTGGTACTGGAAGATTGGAGGGTGGCCAATGTAACGCCCATTTTTAAAAAAGGCTCCAGGGGAGATCCGGGAAATTATAGACCGGTGAGTCTGACGTCGGTGCCGGGGAAAATGGTAGAGGCTATTATTAAAAACAAAATTACAGAGCACATCCGAGGACATGGATTACTGAGACCGAGTCAGCACGGCTTTTGTGTGGGGAAATCTTGCCTGACCAATTTACTTCAATTCTTTGAAGGAGTAAACAAACATGTGGACAAAGGGGAGCCGGTTGATATTGTTTTCCATTCCTTTCTTAATAACAGCTAACATTCTATTTGCTTTCTTAGCCACTTCTGCCACACATTGAGCAGTGGGTTTCAACGTGTCATCAACAATGACGCCTAGATCCCTTTCCTGTTCAGTGACTCCTAATGTGGACTCTTGCATCACGTAGCTATAGTTCGGGTTCCTCTTTCCCACATCTATCACTTTGCAGTTGCTCACATTAATCATCATCTGCCATTTGAATGCCCAGTCTCATAAGGTCCTCTTGTAATTTTTCACAATCCTCTTGTGATTTAACTTTGTGTTTTCAGCAAATTTAATTACCTCACTAGTTACTCCCAACTCTAGATCATTTAAATATGTTAAAAAAGCAGTGGTACATAAATATTGCCATACTGGGAAAGACCAAAGGTCCATCGAGCCCAGCATCCTGTTTCCAACAGTGGCCAATCCAGGTCACAGATACCCAGCAAGATCGCCAAAATGTACAAGATATTTTATACTGCTGATCCCAGAAATAGTGGATTTTCCCCAAGTCCATTTAATAATGGTCTATGGCCTTTTCCTTCAGGAAGCCGTCCAAACCTTTTTAAAACTCCGCTAAGCTAACCGCCTTTACCACATTCTCTGGCAACGAATTCCAGAGTTTAATTACCCGTTGAGTGAAGAAACATTTTCTCCGATTCATTTTAAACTTACTACATTGTAGCTTCATCGCATGCCCCCTAGTCCTAGTATTTTTGGAAAGCGTGAAGAGACGCTTCACATCTACCCATTCCACTCCACTTATTATTTTATAGACCTTTATCATATCTCCCCT
This sequence comes from Microcaecilia unicolor, assembly GCF_901765095.1. Lineage (NCBI taxonomy): Eukaryota > Metazoa > Chordata > Amphibia > Gymnophiona > Siphonopidae > Microcaecilia > Microcaecilia unicolor. The sequence goes on from NC_044042.1 coordinate 92,959,933, forward strand.
CAGCCACCTTTTCTCCAGGCTGAAGAGCCCTAGCCACTTTAGCCTTTCCTCATAGGGAAGTCGTCCCATCCCCTTTATCATTTTCGACGCCCTTCTCTGCACCTTTTCTAATTCCACTATATCTTTTTTTGAGATGCGGCGACCAGAATTGAACACAATATTCGATGTGCGGTCGCACCATGGAGCGATACAAAGGCATTATAACATCCTCATTTTTGTTTTCTATTCCTTTAATTTGCATTCTTAGCCGCAGCAGCACACTGAGCAGAAGGTTTCAACGTATCATCAACGACGACACCTAGATCCCTTTCTTGGTCCGTGACTCCTAACGTGGAACCTTGCATGACATATCTATAATTTGGGTTCCTTTTTCCCACATGCATCACTTTGCACTTGCTCAGATTAAACGTCATCTGCCATTTAGACGCCCAGTCTCCCAGTGTCGTAAGGTCCGCTTGTAATTTTTCACAATCCTCCCGTGATTTAATGACTTTGAATAACTTTGTGTCATCAGCAACTTTAATTACCTCACTAGTTACTCCCATCTCTAGGTCATTTATTAATAAGTTAAAAAGCAGCGATCCCAGCACAGAGCCCTGGGGAACCCCACGAACTACCCTTCTCCATTGAGAATACTGACCATTTAACCCTACTCTCTGTTTTATATCTTTTAACCAGTTTTTAATCCACAATAGAACACTACCTCCTATCCCATGTTTCCTCTGGAGTCTTTCATGAGGTACTTTATTTATTTATTTATTACATTCATATCCCATATTTTCCCACACATTTGCAGGCTCAATGTTGCTTACATAATAACGTTAAGGCATCCGCCAATTCTGGTACGGGATTAGTACAAAATGTTGTATTGGGATAGGGAAGGTAAGATTCAATCAAATTGGTTGAGGTAAACGAATTTGTCAATGTCCAGTACGATCTTGATAGTGAAGTGTTGCAGGGTTGAGTCACTTAAGTTGGGTCATTCGGATATGCTTTTCCGAATAGGTTCTGAATTTTAGGTGATCATAAGTTGTTTTCATCATTTGTGGCAATGCGTTCCACAGGCGCGTGCCTATGTAAGAGAAGTTTGACGCATGTGTTGTCTGTACTTTAGTCTCTTGCAATTTGGGTAGTGGAGATTCAGGTGCTGAGATTGATTAGGTTGATCATGTAACCTGGGACTTCACCATAGATAATCTTGTGGACTCAGGTGCAGATTTTGAAAGAGATACGTTCTTTGATAGGAAGCCAGTGCAATTTTTCACGAAGTGGTGTGGCACTTTGGAATCGTGTCTTACCAAAGATCAATCTGGCTTCTGTGTTTTGTGCCGTCTGGAGTTTCCTTGTGAGTTGTTCCTTACATCCTGCATAGATTCCATTGCAGTAATCAACGTGGCTTAATACCATTGATTGAATTAAATTACGGAAAACATCTCTTGGGAAGAATGGTTTCAAACGCTTGAGTTTCCACATTGAATGAAACATTTTCTTTACGGTGGAGTTGACTTGGGACTCAAGTGTAAGATTTCGATCAGTAGTAACACCTAGTATTTTGAGACTTATCAGAGATGGGAAGGGAATGCTCTGGAGTGAATAAGGTTGTGGGTTTATAATTGTTGAACTGGGATGAGAGGATAAGGCAATGCGTTTTATCGGTGTTCAGCTTCGGTTGAAATGAGTTTGCCCATGAGTGCATGATGTTCAATCCACTTTTGATATCGTTGAAGATTTCTGATAAATCATGTTTAAAAGGGATATAGATTGTAACATCATCACCATAGATGAACGGGTGGAGACCATTATCTGATAGGGACTTAGTCAATGGGATCATTAACATGTTGAATAATATTGGTGATAGAGGCGAACCCTGAGGAACTCCACAGTCTGATTTCCATGTTGATGATATATTTGTGTTAGATTTAACTTGGTATGACCTGGTAGTCAGAAAGCCTTTCAACCAATCAAGTACATTCCCACCAATTCCAAAGTGGTCTAAAAGTCGAAGAAGTATACCATGGTTGACCATATTGAATGCACTCGACATGTCAAATTGGAGCAGGAGTATGTTATTTCCTAAGGCGATTTCATTCTTGAATTTGGCCAGTAGGGTGACCAGCACAGTTTCGGTACTGTGGGAAGGGCAGAAACCAGACTGAGATTCATGTAGTAAAGAGAATTTGTCCAAATAGTCAGTGAGCTGCTTGGTCACTAAACTCTCCATCAATTTGACTACAAGTGGGATAGATGCAACTGTGTGATAATTGGTGATGTAATTTGTTTTTTTCTTTGTGTCCTTCGGTATAGGAGTGAGTAATATGTTGCCATATACTTCAGGAAAATGGCCTTGTTGGAGCATGTAGTTTAACTACTGTGAGAGGTCTACTAAGAAGCGATTTGGAGCAGATTTGAGAAGGTAGCTGGGGCAAGTGTCCAATTTGCAGTGTTGGAGAATCTGAGAAGAGCTACAGTTACTGAGTTGATTGTGAGAGGAGAAAATTTTATCCAACTACGGTCAGCTGGGCATGAGCCATAGTTTGAGTCCATATCATTGATGAAATTTTCAATGTCGTTTCTATGTTGGGGAAGTGTATTGCGTAATTTTATTATTTTGTCACAGAAGTATTTAGCGAGACTATCTGCAGATGGGGTGTCTGAATTGTTGGCTATAATTGGAGTGGTATTTAAGAGCTTATTCACGAGTTGAAATAGTTTCTTTGAATCATTGTACCCTGGGCCTATTTTGGATTTGTAATAAGATCTTTAGGATTGTCTTATTGCATATTTATATTTTTTATGTACTTCTTTCCAAGCGTTGAGTGAGTTCTCATCCTTTAGTTTTCTCCATGCTCGTTCCATTTTCCTGGTTTGTGTTTTGAGTTTTTTTTAATTCATCATTAAACCATGGGATCGAATTTTGTCTTGCTACTCTTAATCTTAAGGGTGCCATTTCATCTAGTATGTGTTTGCATCTGACGTCCCAGTCATAGAGGAAATGAAAGGAGTTCGTTCGTGGCTTCCACTCCTGGTCATATATCTGTAGCCAGAATACTTCTGGGTCTATTCGGCCTCTAGTGCTGTAAGTTATAGTTTCACGTGTATGGTGTGATTCCTTCTTCCTCCAGGTCATGGATATGTTTAAACAGTAGTGATCAGACCATGGAATCTCTGACCATTTGGTGTTTGTGACTGATACGTTATTTTCTGTGGATAATTTGTAGGAAAAGAGATCCAGTGCATGACCTTTAATGTGGGTAGGTTGCATTAGTGGCCACATGAGATCACATGAATGTAGGAATTCCACAAAGTCACGTGCATGAGTAGAGTTTGTCAAACGCCTTCTGAAAATCCAGATACACAATATCAATCGGCTCCCCTTTATCCACAAAGAAATGTAGTAGATTGGTGAGGCAAGATTTCCCTTCACTAAATCCATGTTGACTTCGTCTGATTAATCCATGCTTTTGAATATGCCCAGCACCGACGTCAGACTCACCGGTCTATAATTTCCCAGATCTTTTTTGGAACCTTTTTTAAAAATCGGCGTTACATTGGCCACCCTCCAATCTTCCGGTTTTAAGGATAAATTACATATTTCTAGCAATAGCTCCGCAAGCTCATTTTTCAGTTCAATCATTACTCTGGGATGAATACCATCCGGTCCAGGAGATTTGCTACTCTTCAGTTTGTAGAACTGCCCCATTACATCCTCCAGGTTTACAGAGAATTCATTAAGTTTCTCTGACTCGTCAGCTTCGAATACCATTTCTGGCACCGGTATCCCACCCAAATCTTCCTCGGTGAAGACCGAAGCAAAGAATTAATTTAATCTCTCCGCTACGGCTTTGTCTTCCCTGATCGCCCCTTTTACTTCTCGGTCATCTAGCGGTCCAACCGATTCTTTTGCCAGCTTCCTGCTTTTAATATACCTAAAAAAAATTTTTACTATGTGTTTTTGCCTCCAACGCAATCTTTTTTTTTGAAGTTCCTCTTAGCTTTCCTTATCAGTGCTTTGCATTTGACTTGACATTCCTTATGCCGTTTCTTATTATTTTCAGTCGGTTCCTTCTTCCATTTTCTGAAGGATTTGCTTTTAGCTCTAATAGCTTCCTTCACCTCGCTATTTAACCACGCCGGCTGTCGTTTGGTCTTCCGTCCTCCTTTTTTAATACGCGGAATATATTTGGCCTGGGCTTCCAGGATGGTGTTTTTGAACAGCATCCACGTCTGATGTAAATTTTTGACCCTCGCAGTCGCTCCTCTAAGTTTTCTTTTCACCGTTCTTCTCATTTTATCATAGTCTCCTTTTTTAAAGTTAAACCCTGACGTATTTGATTTCCTATGTATACTTACGTCAAAGCTAATATCAAATCCGATGATATTATGATCACTGTTATCAAGCGGCCCCAGCACCATTACCTCCCGCACCAGATCATGCGCTCCACTAAGTACTAGGTCTAGAATTTTTCCTTCTCTCGTCGGTTCCTGTACCAGCTGTTCCATAACGTTGTCCTTGATTTCATCGAGGAATTTTACCTCCTTAGCGTGTCCCGATGTTACATTTACCCAGTCAATATCAGGGTAATTGAAATCACCCATTATTATTGTGTTGCCCAGACCTCTGGGGAACCCCACTATTTACCTTTCTCCATTGAGAATACTGACCATTTAACTCTGTCTGTTTTCTGTATTATTTATTAGGATTTACTTTATTTATTAGGATTTCACTCAAGGCGGTGTACAGTAAGAGTAGATCAAACATGAGCAATAGGCAATTACAGCAGTAAAATATTCAAAAATAGTACAAAGTATGGCATGGTATATTACTTACAATCAGGGGCATTTTCGAAAGAGAAGGGCGCCCATCTTCTGACACAAATCGGGAGATGGGCGTCCTTCTCTCAGGGTCGCCCAAATCGGCATAATGGAAAGCCGATTTTGGGTGTCCTCAACTGCTTTCCGTCGCAGGGATGACTAAAATTCACAGGGGCGTGTCGGCACCGTACCGAAGGCGGGAAAAAAGAAGGGAGTCCTTGACTAGCATTTGGCCGACTTTACTTGGTCCATTTATTTTCACGACCAAGCCTTGAAAAGGTGCCCAAACTGACCAGATGACCACCAGAGGGAATTGGGGATGACCTCCACTTACTCCCCCAGTGGTCACCAACCCCCTCCCACCCAAAAAAATTTTTTAAAACATTTTTTGCCAACCTCTATGCCAGCCTCAAATGTCATACCCAGCTCCATCACAGCAGTATGGAGGTCCCTGGAGCAATTTTTAGTGGGTGCAGTGCTCTTCAGGCAGGCGGACCCAGGCCCATCCCCCCCTACCTGTTACACTTGTGGTGGTAAATGTTGAGCCCTTCAACCCCCCCCCCCCCAAAACCCACTGTACCCACATGTAGGTGCCCCCCTTCACCCCTTAGGGCTATGGTAGTGGTGTACAGTTTTCGGTAGTGGGTAGTGGGTTTTCGGTGGGGGGGGGGGTTTGAGGATCTCAGCACCGAAGGTAAGGGAGCTATGCACCTGGGAGCAATTTGTGAAGTCCACTGCCGTGCCCCCTAGGGTGCTCAGTTGGTGTCCTGGCATGTGAGGGGGACCAGTGCACTACGAATGCTGGCTCCTCCCACGACCAAATAGCTTGGATTTGGTCGTTTTTGAGATGGGCATCCTCGGTTTCCATTATCGCCGAAAACCAGGGATGACCATCTCAAAAACGACCTAAAGACGAGGTGAAAAGTGAGGTGAAGGAAGCTATTAGGGCTAAAAGAAACGCCTTCAGAAAATGGAAAAAGGAACCGTCTGAAAATAACAAGAAGCAGCATAAGGAGTGTCAAAGCAAATGCAAGGCACAGATAAAGAAGGCCAAGAGGGATTACGAAAAAAAGATAGCATTAGAGGCAAAAAAACATAGTAAAAAATGTTTTCGGTATATTAAAAGCAGGAAGCCGGCAAAAGAATCGGTTGGGCCGCTGGATGACCGAGGGGTAAAAGGGGCGATCAAGGAAGACAAAGACGTAGCGGAGAGACTGAATGAATTCTTTGCTTCGCTCTTCACCGAGGAAGATTTGGGTGGGATACCGGTGTCGGAAATGGTATTTCAAGCGGACGAGTCGGAGAAACTTACTGACTTCACGGTAAACCTGGAGGACGGAATGGGGCAGTTCGGCAAACTGAAGAGTAGCAAATCTCCTGGACCGGATGGTATTCATCCTAGAGTACTGATAGAACTGAAAAATGAGCTTGCGGAGCTACTGCTAGTGATATGCAACTTATCCTTAAAATCGAGCGTGGTACTGGAAGATTGGAGGGTGGCCAATGTAACGCCCATTTTTAAAAAAGGCTCCAGGGGAGATCCGGGAAATTATAGACCGGTGAGTCTGACGTCGGTGCCGGGGAAAATGGTAGAGGCTATTATTAAAAACAAAATTACAGAGCACATCCGAGGACATGGATTACTGAGACCGAGTCAGCACGGCTTTTGTGTGGGGAAATCTTGCCTGACCAATTTACTTCAATTCTTTGAAGGAGTAAACAAACATGTGGACAAAGGGGAGCCGGTTGATATTGTGTATCTGGATTTTCAAAAGGCGTTTGACAAGGTACCTCATGAAAGGCTACAGAGGAAATTGGAGGGTCATGGGATAGGAGGAAATGTCCTATTGTGGATTTAAAAACTGGTTGAAGGATAGGAAACAGAGAGTGGGGTTAAATGGGCAGTATTCACAATGGAGAAGGGTAGTTAGTGGGGTTCCTCAGGGGTCTGTGCTAGGACCGCTGCTTTTTAATATATTTACAAATGATTTAGAGATGGGAGTAACTAGCGAGGTAATTAAATGTGCTGATGACACAAAGTTATTCAAAGTCGTTAACTCGCGACAGGATTGTGAAAAATTACAAGAGGACCTTACGAGCTGGGAGACTGGGCGGCTAAATGGCAGATGACGTTTAATGTGAGCAAGTGCAAGGTGATGCATGTGGGAAAAAAGAACCTGAATTATAGCTACGTCATGTAAGGTTCCACGTTAGGAGTTACGGACCAAGAAAGGGATCTGGGTGTCGTCGTCGATAACACACTGAAACCTTCTGCTCAGTGTGCTGCTGCGGCTAGGAAAGCGAATAGACTGTTGGGTATTATTAGGAAAGGTATGGAAAACAGGTGTGAGGATGTTATAATGCCGTTGTATCGCTCCATGGTGCGACCGCACCTTGAGTATTGTGTTCAATTCTGGTCGCCGCATCTCAAGAAAGATATAGTACAATTGGAAAAGGTGCAGCGAAGGGCGACTAAAATGATAGCGGGGATGGGACGACTTCCCTATGAAGAAAGACTAAGGAGGCTAGGGCTATTCAGCTTGGAGAAGAGACGGCTGAGGGGAGACATGATAGAGGTATATAAAATAATGAGTGGCGTGGAACAGGTGGATGTGAAGCGTCTGTTCACGCTTTCCAAAAATACTAGGACTAGGGGGCATGCGATTAAACTACAGTGTAGTAAATTTATGTTTAAACTGTTTTATTAACGATTCTCACAATACAAAGTAATGTAGAATATGCATATAACATTGCTTGATATACAAAACAGCATTCTTACAACATATTCAACTTCGCCAAACACTTTTCGTCCCCATTTTTCTCCCCCCTCCCCTCTTATGTTGAAATTTGTTTATTAATTTACAACATATTCATAATAGAAACTATTTTGCAGTACATCAGGGAAAAAAGAAACACAAATAAACATGTTTTATAACAAACTCTTCTGTGCGAAATAAAACTGTACAGTGCAAAGGCAAAGGGCCTTATTTCTGATGGCCCCGTACCTATTCCTTCGGCAACTAGAAAGGCTACTTAAGTGAGCAGGTCTTACTGCTGATCCTTACTGCCATTCTCAAGCGGCCCTGTGTAACCGCCAGAGGCTTTGCTGAAGAAAAACTGTCCTACCAAATTTTTGTGTCTATTCTCACCCCAGGCTCACCGGTCCATACTGCTAAGATTTGGCCAAAACAAGTTTACAGCACTTTCCCGAGTAAAGAAAACATTGTCACATATTCCTCCTACATCTTAGTACTGCATTCCTAAGGTTATATAATGTAAACTTAACATACCTCAGTTCCCCCTTCCCCTCCCTCACCCACCTCCCGCCCTTCCCACCCCTTCCCAGATAAGCATATTTATATTTCTATCGGGAGTAACCGCCTTCGGTTCCAACACACCCTGTGGAAGCTAGCCAGAGTTAATGAGCAGACTTCTCCCCCGGGGGCTTAACATCTGTAAGTAAGGAGACCAGATTTGAAGAAAGCGCTGTCGGCGTTTAACTGAGGATTTAGACTCTCGGGCTTCCCAAGAAGCCAGGAGATGAACCTGGTTCCTCCAATGCCAATAAGCAGGGGCCTCCGGGGAAGTCCAGTATTGCATGATACATTTACGAGCCACCAAACACAGCTTCCTTCCAAGAAGGGTCGCCGGTGCTCTATTGGGAGCAAAAGACCCAGACTGGTCGATCAAAAATTGCCTCTCAGTACCCTGGACCTTGACACCCAGCCGTGCCAAGAGGCCTCGGACACGCTGCCAAAATGTCCGAACCTTAGGACATTTCCAAAGAGCATGATAAAACGTGCCCGGAGCTACTTCACATTTAGAACAGATATCGCTCCCTGACCTTTGCATGTGGGCCAGCTGCACTTTGGTCATATATCCCCGTAGTATAATTCTATACCCACACTCTCTCAATCTTTCGTCTGTAACTAATTGTCTAATCCCTTTCAAAGAAGCCACTATATCCCAGGATGCCAATGAAATCCCAAGGTCTTGCTCCCATTTAACTTTAATTTTCTCATACTGTTGTATCGGCCTCTTACGAGCCAGGGCCCCATATAAATCAGATATCGCATGTCGTTCCGTCGCCAGATCCTTAAAAAACTCCTGTATCTTGTCCCCCAATTGACCTTTCAAAGCTTCTTGGGGCATTGCCTGTATATAGTGCTGAATTTGTAAATAAGCAAAATGATTTCCCCAATCAGACCCTATCTTCTGTTGTAAGACGGCGTACGACACTAGACCCCCCTGTTCCGAAAGCAGATGTTTCATCTTTGTAATACCACGCTGTCCCCAACTCTGAAATATTGGGTTACCCATTCCCGCTTCAAACGCTACATTCCCCACAATCGGAAGTTGGTCTGAAATATTTGGATGTCCCCCCAACTGTTCAACCCACCACTGCCATGTTAACCGGAGAGGATTGAACAGTACACTGTTCCTAAGATGTGGGGGTATATTAATTCGGGGTAGGTGGAGCAGTGCAATCATGTCATGAGGCGCTAGGCAAGCCCGTTCTAAGTGTACCGGCGTATAGTACTGTGTTAGATCAAGCCAATCTCGCACGTGTCGCAGCAGGCATGCCTGATTATATAGGAACATGTCTGGGAACCCTATGCCCCCTTGTTTCCATCCTCCCACCAGTAAGCCCTGCTGCAGCTTTGCTTTCTTGCCGGCCCAACAAAATTGGCCGCACAAGCGATTTATATTCTTTAGATCTATTCTTGTTAGACGTATGGGCAGGTCTGTAAGGCATATAGCCAGCGTGGGAAAACCACCATCTGTATCAAATGAATCCTGCCCATTAAGGACAAGGGTAAACCCCTCCAAGCATCCAATTTATCTCTAGTGTAATCCAAGAGGGCCTTAACGTTTAACCGATGTAGTTCTGTTGTTTGCATCGTAAGACGAATACCCAGATATTTAAAAGAGTGATTTGCCCAACGTAAAGGAAACTCTTCCCCCCAATCCTCTGCGCCTATCGTTGGGGATGCCAGTGCCTCAGACTTATCCAAGTTGATCCTGAAGCCTGAGTAATCTCCATACTCCCGAAACGTTTCCAGTAGCGTCTCTAAAGACACCTTCGGGGAGGTCAAGTGTACTAGAAGGTCGTCCGCGAAAGCTGCAATTTTAAATGTCTGTCGGCCTATGCTCACTCCTTTAATCAGGGGATTTTCCATAATGTCACGGATAAGTGGGTCCAGCACCAGCACAAAAAGGAGGGGAGACAGGGGGCAGCCCTGCCTCGTTCCTCTCCTAATAGGAAAGCTCGCCGAAGCTGTTCCATTGACCCATATCGAGGCGCTTGGGTTGGCGTATAAGGTTTGAAGTGCCTCAATAAACCTGCCGGAAAAGCCATAGCTTTCCAACGTGTCGAAAAGAAATGCCCAATGCACCTTATCAAAGGCCTTTTCAGCATCAAAGCTGACTAGCAGAGACGCCAGACCCTTACGTTTCCCATACTCTAATGATGCTAAGATTGCCCTCAAATTTTTGCTTACTGTTCGTCCCCCCACAAAGCCCACTTGGCTCTCGTGTACCAGCCGGGGCAGTATTCTTGCCAATCTATTTGCCAATATTTTTGCCATCAACTTAGTGTCATAGTTTAACAGAGATATGGGTCGGTAAGATGTTGGCTCCAATGTATCCCTCCCCGGTTTGGGTAATACTATAATTTGTGCTCTATTCAGGTCAAGCGGCATAGCTTTCTGATCTATCATCTGATTTAAAAATTTAGATAGATCCGGGACAATAACCTCCCCCATCATTTTGTAAAATTCAGCCCTTAACCCGTCCGGGCCTGGGGCCTTTAACAAAGGACTCTGCGTTATGACCATTTGCACCTCATCTTCCGTAAATGATTGATTCAATTGTTCTCGCTCTCGTTGGGTAAGCTTGGGGAGATTGAGGTTATTTAGGTACATCTGGCTCCCCAGTCCCTCATCCTCTGGGGGGGGCGTAAAGATCTTTATAGAAGGTCTGAAAAATATTACAGATATCCCTGTCTGCGGTTTTAAGACCCCCTCCCGTCCCACGCAGGGCTAAAATATGTTTGGCACCCCCTTTTTGTTTGAGAAGCTTAGCCAGTAGTTTGCCTGCTTTGTTACCGTGCTTATAAAGCATGTATCTATAATATATGTGCGACTTGCGTGCTCGCCTATGCAAAAGTTCGTTCAGTGCTGATTGTAGATCCAGCACCTGCTGTTTGGCCTCCGCCGTATGAGTGTCTCCAAACCTCATCCTCGCACGACAAAGCTGTGTACTTAGTCGCAGTATCTGCCTATCCCTGGTAACCCGAACATAGTGCACGTGGCTAATAATTTCCCCCCGGAGCACAGCCTTTGCGGCTTCCCAGAATAAGACCGGGTCTGTCTGATGTTCATGATTCTGTGTCGTGTATTCCGCCCAGCTAGCCTGCAAGCGCCCTTTTAGTATGAGGTCCGTATAGAACTCTATGGGGAATTGCCACCTACTATCTCTTCGAGTCTGGCCACGTGGCTTCCACTCCATATAAACCCATGCATGATCAGATATCACATATGGCCCTATCTCTGCCTTTACAGTTTCCCCAAACATCTGACTTGAAACCAAAATATAGTCAATACGCGACTGTGTTGAATGAGCCCGCGACATATGCGTGTAATCCCTCATACCCGGATGAAGTACCCTCCATACATCCGTCAGGTCTAATAACTGACTCATCTTCAGTAGACCTCTATTATTATGGTATGTCGCGGGGTTACCTGGGACTGATTTGTCTAGTGAGGGATCCCAAACTGCATTAAAATCGCCCCCTATTATAAGTTCAGTATGTGGCTGCTTAAGGAGGAAGTTAGTTATCGTTTGGAAAAATTTTTTGTCATAGTTGTTAGGGGCATAGATATTACCAATAAGTACTTTTTGCCTACCGACCGTGGCCTCTAATAAAACATATCTTCCCAAGGCATCTACTAAGAGAGGGCGCATCTCCTGGGCTACACCTTTACGGATCAGAATGGCCACTCCACCTTTTTTCCCCTGTGCATGTGCCGCTACACATTTATCTACCCACCACGTATTAAGTTTGGCATGCTCTGCCTGCGACAAATGCGTCTCTTGTATCAATGCAATGTCTATGTGATGTCTATTTAATTGCTGCAAGATCTTGGATCTTTTAATAGGTGAATTTATCCCCCCTACATTCCAAGTTACAATGTTTACCATACCTCAAATTTAACCAAAATGGCATATATTGCAGAAAACTGCGACCATTGTGGGAGGGGACATCCCAGCCTCTGTCCCCCCCCCGTTCGCTCTCCACCAGCTACTCGTTGGCCAGCATCCAGAACATGCATCCCCAGCCAGACTTCTTCCATCATCAGTGCCCGCTTACCTATCTGACTCCCATCCAGCCAAGCATATAAAGGGACCTGCCTAACCGCGATCACTCCCGACTCCCACAGGACTAGCTTCAATCTCACCCCTTCCCTTCCCACCCCTTCCCTCCCCCCCTTCCCCATCCCCGTTCCCCCCCTCCCACTCCCCAAACCCTTAGAACCGGACCCACTTACTGGGACCATAACTTCCTATGTCTCTCCCTCCTCCCCCCAGAACCTCCGGGCAGGCTCCAACTACTCTCCAAACCAAGGCTTAAAACCACCAACTTGTTATTTCTGCTATTAAACATTCCTATGCAAATCTGAACCTATCAACCTGCAAACTCATAGAACTTTAACCTTTAAACATATCCCGTAGCCAAACTCTCCACCCGTTTATCCCACATAACAGTCCTCATTAGATCAGTTCTTACGCCCGTGGGCGCCCGTTGATATACCAACTCTCCAGATCATCTTCCACTCGTACTCTGGCCTGCCTTCCTCTGCTGACAGCTCCGCTCCTGTTTCAGCCGTCCTCTGGTCTATCCATTTCTAGCTGCTTTAAAAGTTCTTGGGCGGCTGCTGCAGTCTCATATATCTTAGTGGTACCTTTATAGGTGACCCGCAGCTTTGCAGGGTATTGCAACGCAAATCTTATTTTCCTCTGAAACAGCTTAGAACATAATTCCGAAAATTGGCGCCGTTTTGCTGCTACGCCGGCGGAGTAATCTTGAAAACATCTAATTGTCACTCCTTCGTAGATCAGGGGGTTCCCGGTTCTGAGCCGCTGTAGAATCTCTTGCTTTTGGGCATAGTCCAAAAATCTCAATATGATTACTCTTGGCCTGCCTGCTCCTGCACTCTTCTGACCCAGCCGATGGGCTCTCTCAATGCGAAGCGGCCCTAACGCCTCTGGGAGTTGTAGTTCTTTACTTATCCAGGTAGCCAAGAAAGTCTCCAGGCCCCGTTCCGGGATATTCTCCGGGAGCCCTACCAGACGTACATTGTTCCTTCTCGACCTGTTCTCCAGGTCCTCCACTTTATTTTCCAGCGCCCGCAACTGATCTTGTATCTGGCTTTGTGACCCTTCGACCACTGCAACGCGGTCTTCCACTTCCGAGACTCGCGATTGAAAGGCTACACAGTCTTTCGATAGCTCCATAAGCTGCGTCTGTACACGCTCTAATTTAGCGTCAATCGGGGTTAACCGGCGATCCAGTAGGTCCTCCATCACTGTTCTCATTTCTGCTGTAATTTCGGCTATCCATGCCGATGAGACCGACGATCCGGGCGGGCTTGCGGGCGGCGCCATTTTGTCCTCTCCTACCCTGCCACGGAGTCTGTCTTTCGGGGCGGATTTCGCCGCCATTTCGATGTCAGGCAAGACAAAGAGGAAATCGCCCGAACTGTAGCTTTTTCTTCCGCGACCCCTGGAGAGTTGTAGTCAAATTTATATGTTTTTCACGGCTCTTGGGGGGAGATAGGAGCCGGAGAGATTTTCCCTTTCAACCTCTCGCGGTCATGACGTCACCGGAAGTCCCTACAGTGTAGTAAATTTAAAACAAATCGGAGAAACATTTTCTTCACCCAACGTGTAATTAAACTCTGGAATTCATTGCCGGAAAATGTGGTGAAGGCGGTTAGCTTAGCAGAGTTTAAAAAGGGGTTGGACGGTTTCCTAAAGGACAAGTCCATAAACCGCTACTAAACGGAAAAATCCAAAATCCCAGGAATAACATGTATAGAATGTTTGTACGTTTGGGAAGCTTGCCAGGTGCACTTGGCCTGGATTGTCCGCTGTCGTGGACAAGATGCTGGGCTCGATGGACCCTTGGTCTTTTCCCAGTATGGCATTACTTATGAACTTATGTACTTATCTCTAAGTTGACCTAAATTTCATGATTTGGGCGTCCTCGACCGTATTATCAAAACGAAAGATGGATGCCCATCTTGTTTTGATAAAAAGGGTTGCCACGCCCCTTTACGGGGCCGTCCTGCGAGGACGCCCTCATGACAACTTGGGTGCCCCGTTCGATTATGCCCCTCCACGTCAACACAATACGTAATAGAGCATTATAATTGATAGTGAAGGGTAAAGCAAAGAAGTTAACATATAAATAGGTAAGAAAATAGGAAGAGTTAGAAAGTAAGGTGATTGATTTAAATAAAGTTGCAAATGAGGTCAGAGAGATGGTTAAAGGGTAGGCGTGGATAAACATGCCCTGCTGCAGTATGTGCAGCCCAAGTCACTCCTTGTGCGAGTGAGTGAGACTAACAAGTTAGTTACTTCTTCTATTAAAGGCCTGGTTGAAGAGCCAAGCTTTCACCTGCTTCCTGAAGTAGAGATAGTCTTGTGTTAAGCGCAGCCTTTCAGGCAGTGCATTCCAGAGTGTGGGGGCTACTCCGGAGAAGGCTCGCTTGTGGTTATCACATTGTGCAATGCCTTTTGGAGAGGGTGTGGTAGTGAAAGTCCTTGGGAGGACCTCCTTAGTGTCCTTGGTGGTGTGTGGAGGATCATCCTATTTTTCAGGTATTCAGGGCCATTTCCTTTCAGGGCCTTGACGATCAGACATAGTTTTAAATTTAGCTCTGTATTGTACTGGTAGCCAGTGAAGTTTTTGCAAAAATGGTGTGATGTCATGTCGCTTGCAACCTTCTATGAGTCTTGCTGCTGCATTCTGAATCAACTGGAGCTGGTGCAGACTCTTTGTAGTCAGACCATTGTATAGTGCATTGCAGTAATCCAGTCTTGATGTTAACACGGCATGCACATCTTGGATAAGGTTTACCTTCTCGATGTAAGGAGAGAGGCAGCATAACTGTTGCAAATAGTAGAAGCAGCTCTTGAAGGTTGCTTGGATTTGGGGAATCAGAGTAAGTGTTGAATCCAACTGTATTCCAAGGTTCCTGACTTGTGATTTGAGGGGGAGTTCGTACTTCCCAAAAGGGATTTTGATGTCAGGTATGTATCCACTTTTGTTAGGGACCCAGAGAAGCTGTGTTTTACTTGGGTTCAGGGAAAGTTTGTTGTGTTTAGCCCATTCTTGAATTGATGTTAGACAGGTAATCAGTTTATTCAAGGCTGTAGGTAGGTCAGGTTCAATGGGTATGAGTAGCTGCACATCATCCACATAGATGTAGAACTGAGTGTCCATTGACCGAATCAGCTCAGCTAGTAGCTTGAGGTAGATATTGAACAGAATAGGTGACAATATTGATCCTTGTGGTACCCCTTAGGTCAGTGTCCATGGTGGTGATGAGTTGTTGCCAAACATTACGGATTGTTGCCTGTCTGATAGATAGGATCTGAACCAGGCAAGTACTGTTCCATTGATACCTGTTTCTGTCGGTCGTGCTAGCATGATATCATGATACACAGTGTCAAAATCTGCTGTCTTGGTTTCTGTGACGATTATCTAGTAGGGATATGAGGACCATTTCTGTTCCATAACTGGGTCTGAATCCAGATTGACACGGATCTAGGCAAGGCAGGACGCTTCTTTTGGGGTTTCGATGTTAGCTAGGGGACTTTCCCATCCTCAGTGAGTACTGCTTTCAGTGTTCTCAATGGAGAAGGGTAGTTAGTGGGGTTCCCCAGGGGTCTGTGCTGGGACCGCTGCTTTTTAACATATTTATAAATGACCTAGAGATGGGAGTAACTATGAGATAATTAAATTTGTTGATGACACAAAGTTATTCAAAGTTGTTAATTTGCGGGAGGATTGTGAAAAATTACAAGAGGACCTGACGAGACTGGGCGTCTAAATGGCAGATGACGTTTAATGTGAGCAAGTGCAGAGTGATGCATGTAGGAAAGAGGAACCCGAATTATAGCTACGTCATGCAAGGTTCCACGTTAGGAGTCACGGACCAAGAACGGGATCTAGGTGTCGTCGTTGATGATACACTGAAACCTTCTGCTCAGTGTGCTGCTGCAGCTAAGAAAGCAAATAGAAAGTTAGGTATTATTAGGAAAGGAATGGAAGACAAAAATGAGGATGTTGTAATGCCTTTGTATCGCTCCATGGAGAATATTGTGTTCAATTCTGGTCGCCGCATCTCAAAAAAGATAATAGTGGAATTAGAAAATGTGCAGAGAAGAGCGACAAAAATGATAAAGGGGATGGGACGACTTCCTTATGAGGAAAGGCTAAAGTGACTAGGGCTTTTCAGCTTGGAGAAAAGATGGCTGAGGGCAGATATGATAGAGGTCTATAAAATAATGAGTGGAGTGGAACGGGTAGACATGAAGCATCTGTTTACGCTTTCCAAAAATACTAGGACTAGGGGGCATGCGATGAATGTACAATGTAGTAAATTTAAAACGAATTGGAGAAAATATTTCTTCACTCAACTTGTAATTAAACTCTGGAATTCGTTGTCAGAGAATGTGGTAAAGGCGGTTAACTTAGCAGAGTTTAAAAAAGGTTTGGACGGCTTCCTAAAGGAAAAGTCCATAGACCATTATTAAATTGGAATTGGGGAAAATCCACTATTTCTGTGATAAGCAGCATAAAATGTTTTGTACTTTTTTGGGATCTTGCCAGGTATTTGTGACCTGGATTGGCCACTGTTGGAAACAGGATGCTGGGCTTGATAGACCTTTGGTCTGTCCCAGTATGGCAATACTTATGTACTTCCCACCTGTCGGGAATGGTCTGGAGCATATGATAAGGAAGGAGAACGTAGATCTTATCTGCTAATTTACTTTCCTTGAGTCTTTCCAGACTGTTCATCATTCTTGCCCAAGAGCTATGGGATATTGGTGTCTGTGTGTTCTGGGGTGATTGGGGGTTCTGGAGCTACACTTGGTCTGGTCTCTTGCTTTGTCTTTGCGGCCAGCTGAATTATATGTATTGGTGCTCACTTCCCCTATTTGTTGTGGGGGGAGTTAGCTCTGATCTTCCTGTTCCTCTTAGTGTCCTTGTTACTTTTGTTCACTGTTCTGTTTCGCTATGCGAAATACTGAGGTCAGGGTTGCACAGCTCCATATACATAGTCACTAGTCAGTATTTCTCAGTCTCCCTCTGCTGGTAGGAGTGCATATATCCATTTGTCGGGAATGGTCTGGAGATACTAAAGGAAAGTAAATTAGCAGGTAATATCTAATTTCTCTGTTCTGCTCATTTTAGATTGTAGCAGCAGCATAAAAAGATGTCTTTTTTTTTCTTTGTATCCTGTGGACCCTTGTAATGGTCTTATGGTCACCCATGGTCTGTAGACCACAGGGTGGGAACCACTGTTCTAAAATATAGGGGAGAGAACATTTTATCTTTGACATTAAAGTACAGTAGAGACCTAACAGTTTCTCAATAGTAGTAACCAGTGTATATGGAGATTTTGCTGGTACTACAAGAATTGGATGATTATTTTTTTATTTTCACACTTGAATCCATTCTCTGTAGGAGACTGCCCCAGGCACAGTGATTTCTAAATCTGTCCTTAGGGCCCCCCCCCCCCCCCAACCCCTGGCCTTTTTGCTGGCCCTGAGTATACATTAACTAAACCTGCATTAGGGAGGAGCAAACAGGGTAGCTGCCCTGGGCCCCACAGCTACAGGGACCCTGTAGTCTGGCAGTCACCCCCATCCCCCACAGGCTACCTTAAAATATGCTTCTTTATAGGGGTTGCCAACAACAGCAACGGTTCACATATGCTGCCTGTGGCCAACCCTGATTCCTTCCCTGTGCCATGTTTTGTCCGTGAGAAAATGGAAAATAGTGGCAAAGGGAAGGCTCCAGGATAGTCAGCAAGCAATGTATGTGAATCTTTACTGCTTTTGGCGGGTTCTATAAAGACACATTTTAAGGTAAACCAGAGGAGGAGTAGGGGAAGGGAGGGAGATGCTAGACCATAGGTGTGGAGGGTGGGGGGAGAGATGGAGAGATGACGGGCCCAAGGGCTGAGGGGAGGGAGAGATGATGTTTGACCTGGTGATGGAGGAAGTGTTGCAGGATTGGAGGGAAGAGAGCTGTTGAACCACAGGGGCAGGGAGGCAGGAAGAAGAGGAAGAGATGCTGAACAACGGATGGTGGTGGGGTGGGGGAACGTAGAGAAGAAGATTTGCTGTTCTGTGTGTGGTAGTAATTGTGGTTGAGGAGATGGGGGGCCAGCATGTCTCACACAGTCCCTGTGTGGATTCAGGTGTCTGACATATGTAGAATTGTAGCTCTTACCTGGCTATTAGTGTGCGCTATCATCATTGAACACCCAGTTTTCTCCTGGTGCTATAACATTGGGTTTGGTGTACCCAGGGAAATGGAATATCTTTTTCTTTGCTTGGTCCCCTGCCCCCTCCCTCAGGCTCTCTAGTTGCCGATGCTATGTTAGGCAGTAGATCTTGACCAATATTTTGCTCATGTGTACTACAAGATCGTTCCCATTTTGTGCTTATGCTAAAAGTGCCTAGGGATGTATGACCATAAATGTGTTTATACTCGGTTAATTCACTTTATCTGGGTATGACAACTTCCAGGATTCAGGCTCTGCAGATTGTGCAAACTGCAGAAGCCTGGCTGCTTGTGGATACACAAATAGGTCTGACCATATTGAAAAAGCCTACATTGGTTACTGATAAAGTATCATGTGCAGTATAAAGTATTCAATTTGATTCAACGTTTTTATGGTGTGGTACCACAATATTTTGTGGATAGTCTGACCGTGTATAAACTTCATAGAACATTGCGCTCTGAGGGAATGAAACTACTACTACTACTTAATCACTTCTGTAGCGCTACAAGGCATACGCAGCGCTGTACACCATACACAAAAAAAACAGTCCCTGCTCAAAGAGCTTACAATCTAGATAAGACAGGCAAACAGACAGAACAATTAAGGGGTAAGGGAATAAAGAGGTAAGGATAAAAGGACAGGGCAGATGAGTAGAGGTTAGTAGTCAAAAGCAGTGGTAAAGAGGTGGGCTTTAAGTTTGGACTTGAAAATGGCCAAAGACGGGGCTAGACATATAGGCTCGGGAAGTCTATTCCAGGCGTGAGGTGCAGCAAGATAAAAGGAATGGAGTCTGGAATTAGCAGTAGAGGAGAAGGGGACAGATAAGAGAGATTTATCTACAGAACGGAGTACCCGAGGGGGGGGGGGGGGCATAGGGAGAGACAAGAGTGGAGAGGTACTGTTTATCAGCGATACGGAGGCGTACTTTTTCAATTGCCAGAGTGGACTTGTGGAATCATCTTCCTGGTTATTTAAGACTGTGTTCTAATCTGCAACATTTTAAGAGGCTTTTAAAAGCCTACTTTTTTGGGCAAGTTTTTATGGGAGGTTCATTTTTGATCTTTCTAACAGTTCTCCCTAGTAAGTCTTTCCCTGTTCTGAAATTATTTGTATGATTTGAATGATGTTGCTTTATGGAGTCTTATTATATTTATTTTGCTTTTATGAAGTTTCTTCTGTAACCCACTTTGGTATTAAAGTGGAATATAAATTTATGAAATAAATATATTCCATAGTGATGTTCATAGATAAACTTCTTTGAATTCTTGGTCATATGTATGTCATCCAGCTGGAGCTGACTTATAACCAAATCCCATATATCATCCTATTGTCCATATGTTCTAATTTAGGGTTATAAAAATGCCTTATTTTTGTATATTTTTATGTGCTCATAAAGTGTTCTTAAGGACTACCGAAGACCAGACTAGGTCTATATTGTGTCCACAAGCTGTTGATCTTCGCATGTAGACTTTTCGCATATAGTCTTTTCTTTATATAACTTGGTGCTTTCCTTTAAATCAAATTATTTTTAGATCAACACTGCTTTTAGATCAATTATGCCACTTAGTTTATAAGGGTCCTGGTCCTGACGTTGACCATGTTTTGCTGTATTGCTGTCTCAGGGGACCCAGCTTTAATAATCGCTCTATGATTATGGCCTGTCCCTAGAATATTCAAAATATATTTATTTAGTAATTTATAAATCTTTAAGAAAATCTCATCTAAAAACTCTAAATTAATACACTCCAGGCTAGACGGAATCTGTTACTGAGGAAATGGCTTACCTCTAAGCATTTTCATAAACTGACAATTAGGACACCATGGCAATCCTGCCACAGCGTCTAAGTGTCAGTTTATGAAAACGCTTAGAGGTAAGCCATTTCCTCAGTAACAGATTCCATGCAGCCTTCACTATCCCATCGGTTATACATCTTCCCCTTTGGTGTGATGTTTTATCTAGCTGGAGCTGAACATCTGTGATTATATAGTAGGAATGCTGGCCCATTTCTGTAGGCTCCAGGAAAGTACAGAAACAGAAATCCCCTAAGAATTCCTGTGAACTACAGAGGAGCTTGCAGGTTTAATTTGCCTTTAGGGTTTTAATTGTCTAAGCACTTTATAAAAATGTGTAATGTTTAATTTTATAATTAGCGAGATTTGTTTTAGAAAGGATACCTTGGAAAATCAAATCCTTTTACATGGAGGCTGACTAAAGCATCTGTGCATAGTATGTGTTGTATACTTTTCGGGGTTTAGCATTCTTTTGTGTGTGAGGTGACTGTGATATTTTTCTTCTAACTAGAGGATTGTTTCAGCTTTCTGGGGGGGTGGGGGAGCAGAGGGGATGTGTGCAGTGTGCTGCATCATGCATATACACAAACTGAGCAGTTTGTATATTGTATATGTACTTCATGATTGATGTAGATATATATCTGGCGTTTGTTGAAAGCCATTATAACACTTGGACGCATCTTCTAGTATAATAACCTGCTGCCTACCCTGACACAGTGCTGTTAGGACCATTTTTTGGGATTTTATTTATTATCAAAGAGATAATGTTTGACCCCCCAAGGCGGGTGCCTTTCGCACAGAAACACGGCCTGTGTCCAGTCATTTGCATTAAGATTTCTCCATTGGGGTCTTCTTCATTAAGGATTTAGTCATTGTTCCAGTTTTGAGGGCTTTGTGGTGTGTTTTTTTTTTTTTTGCAATTCTTGTTTTGTCCCAGTGTGTGTGAATTACAAGTTCAGATTTTTTTTCTCTTGTTGATTGCCTAAAAACATCAGGAAAACACATCCATGCATGCACTTGGCAAAACCAGAACTGGCGTAGCCTATTAGGTTGCCACATCAGGGTCTGCCAAATGAGCTCATATAGTCCTAGTTTTGCTACATTTCTTGAATTTCTGGTTGACTGTTTGGATGAGATGGCAGACCTGCTACTGTATGGCAGTCAGTATATGTTTGTTTGCTCTGAGGGATGATGGAAGGTTTTAGTGAGTTTTGTACCACGAGGTGGTGGGGCGAATTTGCTTTACCAGTTACCACTGTCTTATCTGCTTTGGGGCGTGTGCGCTATGTACCATGAGTGCTCTGTATATCTGCAGCGGCGTGCGGGTGCTGGAGATAGCGTGCACACTCTCTGCAGGTACTATTACCGAGAGGCGTATTTGCTGTTCACCGCTAGGCGACGCAGTCTCCGACCATAATGTGATCTTTTTATCTGGAGAAGAACCATCGCTCCCCCTCTAGCGGCTGCTACCAGCATGGCTCATGGATCAGGGTTAAACCATTGTATGGGAGTTGGCGGGGGGTTGCGTGGCACACAGGGAAGGGTTTTTATCCAACCTTCTGTGGTCTGGCGGGAGCCGGGATCTCCGGTGAAGGACCGCTGTCGTAGCTGATCAGCTCCTCATGCATGGTAGTCGTGCAGAGAGTTCTCGGTGCCTATGCAGCACCCCTTTCCGACGTGAGGAGGACTGTGCCCTGCAGCGCGCTTGCGACAGAATCCCGGCGGGGCACGTGGCCGCGCGCCCACGTGTGAGTGACTTGCGGGGCTTTGTGTGTGTGCGCGCGCGCGCATCCGGGAGGGAGCCTTGTTCGCAGCGTGCGTTGGTTTGGCAGGTCTTTACATTAACATTATGGAGTTGTTTGCGACCTCTTACACCGAAAGTTGAATTGTTCAATCAGTTTTCCGACCGATTCCCAGCCCTGAGTGTTTTTCTTTCTTGCTGAAGGGTGATTACTCTTTATGTATGAATTTTTATTGTACTTCGCTCACTACCTTTGGTCTGAGATTAAAATATGAATAAATCTCAAAGCTTAAAGGGCGCATAGAGCAAGCAGTTTATTTTGCAACTTCTCTACGTTCTAGAAATTTACATACAAACGTGGTGAATCTAAAGTTTTGTAAGTTCTGTAAAGAATGTTGGGGGGGGGGGGTATATGGGCAAAAGGCGCCCGAGTTTGGCTTTGGAACCCTTCTTCAATTCCCTTAAGTCTTTAATGGTGTAATACGACACATTATATTGACAAATGTTTAAGTTGTGGAAGAGCATGCTGTATCGTGATGGTGTACCAGGTTGTGTTTCTGACGAATCCGTATCCAGTGTGAGAGTGAGTACGGTAGCCGCCACTAAGTGGAACTACGTTCCCAAAAAGCTTTGCTGTGTTTGTCAACGTCATATCCGCCCAATGCTTATAGCACTTACACAACCTTATGTAGTAGTACCCTAGTTAGTTTTGATATGGGTAGCGAATAGCTGGTGTGCCTTTCATTGTGATGGGAAACACGATGATTTAAACTAAAAATAAATGCTATCACGAACAGTAAACATAGGAGTACTTAAAATTAGGAGGTTTATTTGAGGTTGCTTAAGTTGTAATTTCAAGTAACATGAAAAACAAATGGGTAGCATATTGAATTACAATTCAACGATTGTCATTTATTACATTTTAAAGATGTTCTATGAAGTATGTTTTAGCAATCATTAAATAAAACTTATTTTGACAGAACTTTTCTTTGTTGTAATGATGGTCATTGCTCTGTTATTGGAACACAGTGATGTTTCAAGAACTGCCCAATTCGTCTTTGTTTACAGATCAGTTGTTTTCGGTGGCCTCGTTACGAGCCACTGTCAAACCGGACCTGAGGGGGAGAACTTTTTATTGGATGAGTTAGTAGCTGTATTTTGTAGACTACCAAATTCTGATTTTTTTTTGCTAGTTCTTTTACTTTAAGATAAAGGAGATCATTATCTCTTAGGAGCCAACGTTTCAAAATTATTGGGGGGGGGGGTGCTAAATCCAATGGAAATAACCCCACATACAAGGAATTTTCTCAATATTGGGGGTTGCTCAAGCACCCAGAGCCGGCTCCTGTGCTTGAGACTGTGGAATAAAATGTTGTCTCCTCATTCCCATGATTGATGCATTATCGTTACTTGCGTTCATAATTAATCTCCCAAGGAATTAAGTAAAATCAGAAAGGTGAATTCGTGCCAGTTTTTTTTTTTTTCGAGAGGACCAAGTTAACTCGAAAATTAGTAATATGTTTTTGGCATGCTAGCAAAAGGCAACAAACGTTAAGGAATTTTCCAAAATAGGTCATGAGAACTGGCCTGAAAGGTGCATCATTCCTATGGCCTTTACCAATAATTTTGTTTTCCGTTTAATGAAATGGCATATGTTTAGTTTTTTTCTACGCAGTCCGAACTGTATATGTTTTAGTATGCTAATGATCAGATTAAATGTGCTTGATACAGAAATGATGTACTGGACCAACTTAATACATGTGACTATATGTGGAAAGCCAATGTTTTTATAACTAATTTTGTATTTTTATGCCAGTAGCAGATATAAGCTCTTATAATTGCAATATTTTTCTATTTTACCTACTATAGTCTTCCCTTTCCCATTTATTTACTTACTAAACTGCAATGGACGACTATCTGTAAGTGCGCTCTGGAAAGTTCCTCACTGCTGTTTTCTTTTTTTTTTTTTTGTCGCCCATCCAACCAACTTGGCTCTGTATTGTTAATATTATGTAAATGTATTTATTACCTGCAGTTTAGATTTTTTAATCTATATTTAGTAGTTTTTATTTTTTCATAACAACGCGAACAATGGAAGTAAATTAGAAGTAAGCGGTATGAATCAGATTAGCAACACTAGCCAAAGCTAGATGATGTGGCGTCCGGATCCTGAACCCCGCTAGGTTCGTTTTTCTAGCTGCCTTTCCATTCCTTGCGCACCTCTTCCTGTTTTGGAGCACATAACTCTTTTGCCAGTCACAGAATGGCTGCAGCAGCCGGCGCTGGCATCGCTCCCGCTCCCTCAGGCGGCGGCTGGTGGTACTGCAGGCGGCGCTCCCTCACTCCTCCCTCCCTCCCTTCCCCCTCCTCCTCGCTGTATTTTGTCAGGTTCACATTAGTGGAGGGGGAAGAAAAGACGGAGCCGGAGCCGCCATTTTCCGCACGGCGCTGGGCTGAGAGCGGCGAGGTCCGGGCGTTCCCCGCCGCCTTTTGTTCGGCTCTTCCCATTTGCCGCCCTCCCCTCACCGCTGGATGCGGATTTTTCTCCCCCCCTCCCTGCTTCCTCCCCCTCGGGCGGGCGGCGGCGGTGGCCTCGGCCCAAGCTTGGTGAGTGTCTGCGAAGGAGAGGGAGGGGGCGCTGCCTTAATCTGGGGGAGAGCGCGCTATTTACTTGTTATTATCTGGGGCTTTCCCGCTTCTCTGTGGCGTTGTCCGCATCGCTTCGAGGCTTCTTGTTCTCTGGCTTTTATTATTTATTTGTGCTGCTGTATGGAGACGTTTGTCTTATCCTTGTCGAGCCTTCAAGTCCGGCTGTGCTGGTTTGATTCAGGGTGGAGGGGGGGGGGGAGGAGGCAAATAAAAGGGTAGGGAGGAGGGTGGGAAAAAGAGGCCCCGCGGTAAAGGGGGGAGAGCTGGGGAGGAGAAGGAGAAAGAGATCCTAAAGTAAAGGAGTCAGAGAGCAACCCGGGGTAAAAGGGGACAGAGACCTTAGGAGAAAGGGGGGGAGAGAGAGACCTCTGGGTAAAGGGGTCAAAGCTGGGGGGGAGGCAAAGAGGGACCCCGGGTTAAAGGGGTTAGAGTTGATGGGGAAGAGCCATCCCCAGTTCTGGCCCCTTTACCTCTGAGGTATAAGGATCAGAGCTTTGGAATAAGGGAAGGAGGGGTAAAGGGGGCCACTGGGTAGAAAAATAGGATAGAGACGTCAGAGTAGGGGGAAGAAGGGTAAAATGGGTCAAAGTGGGGGATGGAGAGGGAGGACAAGGTTAAAGGGTGAGAGGGAAGATGGGGGTTAAAGAGGTCAGAGTTTGGGTGGGTAGAGAAAGGTAAAGGGTCAGAGCTGTTCTCAGTATGGCATGAACTTGCCTTTCTCTATTTGAGGAGAGGGGTTCTATATTTATTTTGATTTGTGCTTATAATGCCTTGCTATAATCCCGTTTGTGTGCACAAGGGACACGTTTTACATACATGTGTGTGAGGCATCTGTGGCACTGTACACATGTGTGGGGGTGGGTGTCTGGGAGGTATGGGTGACTGTGTGTGCATGGCACATGTGTTTTGTATACACACAATTGATGTTTGTTCTACTGTTGGGAATGATTCTTGCAGAATTTGATGCTGTGAGCTAGAAACTTCCAATTTGGAATATTCAGATCTACAAACTTCTAAAAGTGTTCTTCCTATCCCATTCCTGTGCCCTCCTTGCTCCAGCCCCTCCACCTTTCGTTCTGTTTCTCTACTCTTTATATATTCTGTATTAAATGGATGGTATTTATCAGCATTTTTTGTATGTAGGTAGGTATCTCATGTAACTGCAGTTAAATCAGATTTCCTCATATTAAGCTTTCTGGTTTCTCTGTGAAGAAAAACAAAAATGTGGCTTTTAAATGCTGTAACTGGAAGGGGACTGCAGTAAGTAGATGATATGATGAAATGGGTGATGCTATCTGTATACCTGTTTTGTTTTTTTGGGGGGTGGGGGCAGGAGTCTGCTGCCCTGTAGAATGTCACTAGGCTTTTAGTGTTTGCTTACCTTCACTTCCTGTATTCATGCTTATACCCTCTCAAACTATGTTTTAACCCACCATTCCAAAATAAGATATTTGTTGTTCTCTCACCCCTCCCCTCATTTGTCTGAAATCTGTAAAGGTTTGGTTTGGTAATGGTTTTAATGCTGTCTTACAAGTAGGCAGCTGACAGGAGCTTAATTCCTGATTGCAGAGCTAACTGTTGGAGTAGGTCTGTTCCAAAATGCTTTGCCCTTGCTAGTTTTCTTTATGATCTGTAAGAGAGCACTCCACGCTGGTTACCAGGCAGGTCCAGATGCCCCTTGTTAGAAGCTGTTCCCACATATCTTCTTTCTGTATGTGGGTTCTGCAGGTCATAGCCTGGCTTTTGGGTCCTCCAGGGCTAACACATCAAGTGTCTGCAGGTGTGACTGGCTTTGATCTCTTTGCCATTGATCTACCAGAAGGTTTGAGTTGTATTTTACTCAGTATATATCATATGATGTGTTTTGGAGAAGTCGTCTGTGATATGTTTATGCTGTATTGAAAACCAGGCTAATAAGAGCTGATCTTGGGAGGAGTGAAAGGTTGTCTGTTTAGTGCTGTCATGGGGAGGGGTGGGTAGGTAGGTGGGCAAACAGAACCACTAGTGTGCCTATCTTATTTGTTGTTTTTGCTATAACTAAAAATCTATGTGGTGCCATCAGAGCTGACTGAAGACTGTGAATAGCAGGTACATGAGACCAGGAATAGGGACATAACTGTCTATTGCTTTGGTTCGAGGGTGGGTAAAGGATTGGTGCCAACATCAGAGGAAGAATTGGAGTGGGTGAGAGAGGTCTTGCAGTTTGGGTTAGAAAAGAGGGTGTTGGCTGTAGGACCCTTGTGTACCTGAGATGCATCTCTGGTAGCGGAGGTACACGTTTCATCACAACTGTCCCTCATTAATGGGAAGTAAAGCACTGGAGGGAAATGAGCCAAAACATGCATCCACATAGTAAAACAAGACTCAAAACAGTGCTAGAAATATGGTTTAGAAAGAAGAAAATAACTTTTTATAGTAAAATGTTTTGGGGTTTTTTTTTGCACATAATGTACTGCCACATAATAGGTGTCTGCATAGTTGGGGATAAAGGAGTTAGGTCCCGAAAGAAATTAACTTCATCTGCTGTACCAAGGTAAAAATTAATCATCGTATTTACTTATTTTTTTAAATAGACTCTGGGAGAGCCGTCAAGTGGGGGAACAGCTTATGGTTGGGCTGACAGATCTTCTGGGGCAGGATGTGACAACTCTATTCTATTCAGTCAATAGGGAATGAGGCAAAAATATAGATAATGCAGCCTTAAACAAGTCGACATGGAGCACCAGTCAAGCAGGGAACACTTGCCTAAGCAGCTAGATAAGGACGAGGGATAAGTGCTTCTCTGTAAGTACTAGAAAGCTCAAATACATTATTGGTGTGCTAAAAATTCTGAGGCCAAATATTGAGACCAAGGGATAGAGACTGGCGAATGCGGAAATTCAATGCTGGGGCCGTAACCAGCCACCAGGATTGAATTTCTGGCTTTTTTTGGGTGCCGCAAATATAGTTTGTTAAGCAGATATTCATAGTCTGGCTGGCTAAGTTGTAGCAGCCAAAGATAGACCCACTTTTTATGCGGGTCTATCTCCAGGAACTGGCTATGACTGAATATTGGCAGATAGCTGTCTTGAGGGTATTTAACTGGCCAGGTGCTGTTCCTGGCCGGTTAAATACTTTTGAATATCAGCCGGTCTGTGTTTAATTGGTATTAGAGATGTGCAGGAAACTTGATAGGATGCCGCCAATAGGATACCTAACTGGAGATTTTGGTGTACAAATGAGTAGGTTGTTGAAGTTTAACATACTGTGTTTAAAAAAAAATGTCAGGCCTAAGTGTTAAGTAACAAGCTCTGTATTACCTATATGGACAGAAATTCTCTGCATCCATAAGAAGAGTGTTTGGTATTGGAGCTCTATGAACAAGGTACTAAGGTAAGCCTGACTTCAGTGCAGGGCAAAATAGTGGAAACTATTACACTGCTACTACTACTACTACTTATCATTTCTATAGCGCTACAAGGCATACGCACGGAATACATAGACAAATGTGGTTTAATGGGACAGTCAGCATGGGTTCAGCCAAGGTGAATAAACACATGGATAAAGGAGAGCGATGTAGTGATCTAAATTTTCAGAAAGCTTTTGACAAAGTTCCTCATGAGAGACTCCTGAGAAAATTAAAAGGTCCGTGGGATAGGAGGCAGTGGTGTTCTGTGGCTTAGAAATTGGTTATTGGATTGAACTCAATGAAGGAAGATGAATAGTGGAGTGCCATAGGGATCTGTACTGGGACTAATGCTATTTAACATATTTATAAATGATCTGGAAATCGGAACAGCGAGTGAGGTGATTAAATTTGCAGATGACACAAAACTATTGAAAGTTGCCAAAAAAACATGCGGATTGTGAAAATTGCAGGAAGACCTTTGGAAACTGGAAGGCTGGGCATCCAAATGGCAGATGAAATTTAATGGGGACAAATGCAAAATGATGCAGATTGGGAAGAATAATCCGAATCATAGTTACCCCCATAGGGTCCACCTTGGGGGTCAGAACCCTCCCCCCCCCCCCCAAAAAAAAAAAAGATGTAGGTGTCATTGTAGACAATACACAGAAATCTTCTGCCCGGTGTGTGGCGGCAGCCAAAAAAGCGAACAGGATGCTAGAAATTATTTGGAAAGGGATTGAAAATAAGACCAAGAATATTATCGCTCCATGGTGCTAACTCACCTTGAGTATTGTGTTCAGTTCTGGTCACTGTATCTAAAAAAGATATAGTGGATTTAGAAAAGGTTCAAAGAAGAGCAACCAAAATGATAAAGGGGATGGAAATCCTCCCATGTGAGGAAAGGCTAAAGAGGTTAGGGCTCTTCAGCTTGGTAAAGGGCTAGGGGAGGAAGGAGGATGTGATTGAGGTCTACAAAATCCTGAGTGGTGTAGAAGGGGTAAAAGTGAATCGATTTTTTTTTTCTCTCTTTTGAAAAGTACAAAGACTAGTGGACACTCAATGAAACTACATGGAAATACTTTTAAAACAAACAGGATGAAATATTTTTTCATGTAATGAATACTTAAGCTCTGGAACTTGTTGTCTGAGGACATGGTAACAACGGTTAGTGTATCTGGGTTTAAAAAAGGTTTGGACAAGTTCTTGGAGGAAAAGTCCTTAGTCTGTTATTGTGATGGACATGGGGGATGGTGTGGAGAAGTAGCTTAATGGTCAGTGCAGTGGACTGAGATCCTGAAGAACTGGGTTCAATTCCCACTGCAGTTCCTTGTGACCCTGGGCAAGTCACTTAACCCTTCATTGCCCCAGGTACAACCCCCCCCCCCCCCCCCCCCAAGATTGTGAGCCCATTAGGGACAGAGAAAGTACCTGTATATAATGTGTACAGGGCTGCATACATCCAGTAGCGCTATAGAAATGATTTGTAATAGTAAGGAAGCCACTGCCTGTCCTGGGATTGGTAGCATGGGTTTCTCTCAGATACTTGTGACCTGGATTGGCCACTCTTGGAAGCAGGATATTGGGCTAGATGGACTATTGGTCTGACATAGTATGGCTGTTCTTATGTCACAAAAGCAGGCAACACTGCAGTAATACCAGCCTTCACTGGGTAAATGCATCCTCTAGGTGTGACATAAGCATAAAATTCCTGGGTTCAATTCAAAACTGCCCTTTGACGTAGAAGAGATGAAAGCATTCTTAAGTTAGTCATGCGGTACACTGAACTGCACACTTTGTCAACGCTATGGTCTCTGCTGCTGAGCAGTTCAATTTGAAAATTTGCAAAATAGACACATGGGAGGTAGAATAGATAATGACAAGAAGATTTCAGAAAACTGAAAGAACAGTCAGATCTGGAAACTTCAGTAATCGGCACAGTTCAAAAAGCATACATGTGTGCAGAAATCTAAGAGCAGAATGCCATTAAGGAAGGACTTGTTCACCATCAAGAAAGAGAGAGACCTGTAGGTTATTCTCTGAAGACACAGCAATTTGGAACATTAATAATATATTTTGGGCGCTTAAAAAAAGCTGTCATGAGTAGAAAAAGTCAAGTATTGTTCTGTATTTGTTACCTCTCTGTACCTCACCTTCAGTATTGTCTTTGGTTCTGGAGGTCACATCTTAAAAAAGGATATTGAAAACTTGGAGACCCTTCAAAGAAGGGCAACAAAATGGTGCTGGGCCTGCACTTAAAACCCATTCATAATGCGGCCTCTAAACCTGATTAATGTACCACAGGGCTTGACAAAATCCAGATACTGGGTCACCATAGTACCTGGAAATTGTGCTGTGGTGCCTAGGATTTCATGTTCCAAATTAAAAAAAAAATCATCCTAAATAAACTGTGGCCACTGAAGAAACAAAAGGCCATTGTGCTGCTTACACCAGTGGGTTTTCAGGATACTAGTAATGAATATACATGAGAGAGGTGTGCATTATTCATTGTGCATATCCTGATAACCCAACTGGCTAGGTGGTCCCTGAGGACTAGGTTGAAAATCACTGGTCTACATTGTGCCTCAGTTTTGAGGCACATGGTACAGGAATTCCCATGTTAGTGTTACGACAAGTATTTTGAGATTAGCGTGGGATTTCTGTTGCTACACAGCTTCCAAGAGCTTTGCAGTGTAGACTGCACAAGAGCTCTTTGGTGCATAGCTCTTTGATAGTAGCAGATAGCAATGTGGGAAAATGTATGTAAAGGTTGGCTGGGGTATGAGGTATGCCTTAAGGATGAGGACTGCCTGACTGAGGCAAAGATTGGCTGAAAGGGAGTGGGAGGAGGTTGGTGAATAAGGTGGGGTTTGGTGATGGAGGGATTAGAGGAAGAGGCTTGAGATGGAAATTTAGAGAGAGATGGCTGGGGATAGATGGAGGAGTGAGAGTGACTGAAGAGCAATGAGAGGGACTTGGGCCATGGTACCTTTTTTGCCTCACTCATCAGAGTTTGCTGCACACTGCTGACAGAAAATAATTTTGGAGGGAAGGGGCTGCTGATTTCAGGCAGCACTATACAATTGTACATTAAGGACCAGATTTCTCCCGATTTGTGTCTATGAAGAAAATCTTAGAAAATAGCCTCAGTAAAGCAAGCCCTGAAAGATCTGCAGTATATGTATCTGTGGGGGTAGGGTGTGACCCACTCCCACCACACCCTTGAACATTAGTGGAGATAACAATATGATGGTCTCTGCATTCTATTCTCTTCTCATCTCTCTCTCACTCTGGACAGACTTCTCCACAAAAGATTTACCTTCTCACTCCTGTCTTAATAGTCCTTGATTTTCTCCTGAGCTCTTAGGACACTAGTGTGAGGAGTGGAATGCCAGTAGAGGAAAGAGAAGTCATCCTTTTAATCTCCCAATGCAAATCTCTGCAGTCCAGATACTGCCTCTCAAAGAAGTGCCTTGCATCTACCTTCATTGCCAAACAAATGTCCTTTCAGAAAAACTATCCACGGTAACACTTCCAGATAACTTTTGTTGAAAGAAAAACCCCATCTGAGTCATCCCTGGCCGCCTCTCCTAATCAGTTCGCTTCCCATCACTTCGATAAGATCGTCAGTCTTTGTGGGTTCACATAGCTAGTTCTTTCTTGTCCCTTCCGAATCCCTTGTTAGTCAAACTTTCACCCCATTATCTCATTTCAGTTTGGGAAACCAATATGCACTACCATAATGTATTCTTCTTTCCCATGTAGGTATGCACCTTAATGCAACGCCTTTTGTATTCTGTTACCCGGAAATGGCAGCCGCCATTACGGCAAATGTAAGCCACATTGAGCCTGCAAATCTGTGGGAAAATGTGGGATACAAATGCTACAAATAAATAAATAAAGCTGATTGCTTCTATGAGGCCATCTGGCTCATGGACTGATACAGTCCCTACTTGGTTATTGAAAAGAATGCTGGGCTGTCTTGTCTTCCTGCTTGGTTATTGAAAAGAATCCTGGGTTGTTTTGTCTCTTTTCTCCTGGACTTCAGATATGGAATCAATCAGGCTGGTGCTAAAGAAACCTCAACCCCAAAGAATTTCCATCCCGTTACCACCCTTCCTTGTGAAGCTCAGAGAAAAAAAGGTCTCCAAACAGTTCCTTGTTTTTGGAACTGCAATATTTTTCACCTGAGACAATACGGTTTCAGTGAGGGTCACAGACTGCTTTAACAGCACTTAAAATATCACCTGCCATCTGTATTCCCTGAAAAGATGTCTTATTAATCCAACTACACTTAAGTGCTGCCTTTGCCGTGATGTGCCCATCACTGCTTCTGGTTTTGGCTTCGCAAAACAGGTAAGGGAACTGTACTGAACTGATTCTTTCTCTTTTTGTGCCTTCCAGTCTCCTATGATAACATGTTTTTGGATTCTTTTCCCACTATCCTGTGGTGTTCCCCAGGGCTCTATCCTAGCATTGCTTTTGTTTAATATGTTCATAGCCCCTCCTTCCCCAGCAACCCTCAACCAAGACATCAGTATCATTTCCTACTTGTATGCTGACATCTAGTTTCTTGTTGCCCATATCACATGGGACCAATTGTTCAAGGACGATCTTGCATCCAACCGAACCAAAATAGCTGGCTTTGTTACCCAACAAACTTAATCTTCAGTCATAACAAATAGGAATCATTCCACCCCCTTTTAACCGTGCATTAACCATACCCCCATTCCCCTTAAAGAATCTGTCGTCTTGGAGAATTCATTCTTTGGGTCTTACGTTTCTCACGTACTACTGTTGTCATTCTCTGCCCTTGGGAAGATTAGATCCCTTAACCTTTTGGGATGATAAAGCCTTGAAAACATTACTTCATGCCTTCGTTAACCACCTTGATTACTGTAACTCTTTCCTTGTTGGTTCCCCTGCATCTCACCTAAAATGTTTTCAACATGTCCAGAGTACATGAACATACAGTAGAACGCCGATCATCCGAACACCAATCATCCAGATGTCCAATTATCTGCCCGATGGTAATGTACCTTCACAGCTAATCCTCGTGGTCTGTGCAGTCTGCTGCAGGAAATGAAGTGAATGGGAGCGAGGACACTTCAGAGAAAAGCCCTTTCCTTTTATTTTCTGGCCCTTTCCTGACTCACACACAGTAGGAAAAATCCCTTTCAGCTTGAATGTAGCAGAGAGAACAGCCTTGCGGGGACACGCCAGAGGAAATGGCCTTGCTCTTTCAGCTTGCGGGGACACGCCAGAGGAAAAGGCCTTGCTCTTTCATCAAATGGAAACAAAGCAAAAAAGGCATGTTTTGTCATTAAAAGAGAAAATTGTTATCGTGGCGAAATTAAGAAAGGGAGTGTCACGGAAAAATTTGGCAGAAGAATATGGTATGGGAACATCAGCAGTATCTGTCACGCTCATTGCGTTTTCCTTAGAAAAATTTGATATGTATAATTATCTGGAATACCCTCTGTAGAGGATAGTCCGGATAATCGGTGTTCAAAGGGAGATTTTTTTTCAAGTAATTATGAAATATCTAGCAAGTTTCAGTAAGGTACAAGGAAGCATTTTTCATAAAATGAAAAGCCCAAAGACAAGTGGATATCATATGAAGCTGAAAAGAGGGAAACTCAAATGTGAAAATAACTTTCACTGAGAGAGCGGTGGATGCCTGGAACAAACTTCAGAGAAGGTTACAGGATCCAAATCTGACAGAATTCAAGCTGAAAGGGTCATGGGTTTGATATACTGCCTTTCTGTGGTACAACCAAAGCGGTTTGTAAATATTATTATACAGGTACTTTCTTTGTCCCTAGTTGGCTCGCAATCTAAGTTTTTGTACTTGGGGCAGTGGAGGGTTAAATGACTTGCCCAGAGTCATGAGGAGCTGCATTGGGAGTTAAACCCAGTTTCCTGGGTTCTCAATCTACTGCGCTAACCATTAGGCTACTTCTCCGCTCCAAGCTTAATTGATGGTGGTGGGAAGGGGATACAGAGAAAGACCTTTTATGACCCCACAGTAAGCAGGTAAAAGTGAGCAGACTGGGAGGGTCAAATCAATCCTTTCCTGTTCTTTGTTCTAAATTTGGCACCCTTATTGGAGAAAATAAACCCAACTCAGGAATGCTTATTTGTCTTAAGGAACCACACGCATAGGAGATAGGTAGTTTGAAATTTAAAAAGGTATTAATATGAAATTAATTCAAGATAGCAGAGGCTCATAGTAAAGATATACCACTGGTCACATCAGATACTAAGCAATCCCAGTATAAACTAGCATAGGGAGAAGGAGGTAAACAGAAATACCCTCCTGAATGAGGGAAATAGGTGCAGTTATTGGTAGAACTGTAGTAAAAAAAATTTAAAGGGACTTTCTGTTAAAGAGAAACTAATACAAACCATATTGTTAAGAAAGCTTGCTAGCTTATTTGAGGAATGGGGAAGTCTGAGAGGCACACTGAATGATCAGGGTGTAACAGATGCACTGAAGGAACAGAAGGCTCCAGCAGAGGAGCCACAGGGTCCTTATGACCAGTGGTGGTGTGTATAGATCTGTGCTGGGACACTGCTGGCCAATAATATTCTGGGGAAAGGAATAAGCAATGGAATAATAAGGTTTGTAGATTTTATTATAATTTGTTATAGTGAATTCAAACTATAACAGAGAAACAGAAAATGACAGCCGATAAAGACCAAATAGCCTATTAAGTCAAATGAGCTATACCAACAGCTAAGCTTTACAGTTCCTTCTCTTGCGGAGATCCTTTGTACTTCTCCCATGCTTTCTTGAATTCAGATAAGTCATCTTCACCACCACTTTCACTGGGAAGCTGTTTCACACAACTGCCACCTTTTTCATAAAGAAATATTTTCAAAGATTACCCACTGTTAATTCCAGAGATTACTTTCCATTAAGATGCCCACTTTCAGTGTATAAATGTCTGTTGTTTCTTCCAAAGTATTCTTATTGAGATCTTTAAAACCGACCTTGTAAGTTTTATGGTGAATGCAGCTAATCGTGTTAGTAGCCATATTTTGGATCGTCTTAATCCTGCTTATTTTGTTTTGAAGGTAAGGTCTCCAGAATTGCACATAGTAATTAAAATGAGATCTCACCAGAGACTTTAATCCTTTTTCCTGCTGACTATTCCTACCTATGTACCCAAGTATCCATTCCTTGTCATCAAGCAGATGAATCCATTACGAATGGGTTGTGTCCACCTACCAGCAGGGGGAGATAGAGAGCACTGAAAACCATAGTAGCTCCATCTGCCTCCCAGTATTCTCTGTCTCCACAGCAGGGTTGGATGCAGCTTATTGAGCTCCTTCAAAAATCTGCCTGGGGTGGCTCCTAGGCTTTTGCCAGTTGTAGCAGGGGTGTTGTGGCTATTGCAGCTTCACTTTAAAGGCACATAGGTTCGCCCTTTCCCTGCCTTACCCTTCCCCCTATGTGGAAGCAGGCATATAGGTTTGCCCTGTCCCTGCCTTTCCCACACTCTTCTATGTGGACGCAGGCACATTGGTTCATCCTTTCCCTGCTTTTCCCACTCTCCTGGACCTCTGGAGTACCTCTGTAGCTGTTGCCTCTAACTTTCCTCACAGCGTTAAAAAAAAAAAACGCGACGCGCTTGTTAGTGCTGCGATTGTGAGGCTTCCTTCTGTCTGTGCAGCGTGACCGGAGCTCTGTGACTCGGTCTGGTCAGGTAAGAGAGTCTTGTAGCTCCTCCTGGGAGGGCCCGCGATCGGGACGTTTTTGGCGCAAATCTGCCATTTTGAAATTTTCCGCCGTTTTCGGCGATGGCTGCGGAGGTTTAGCGCTGTTCATGTTGTGGCAAGCGCAGATCCGCAGCGGGGCTCTGTAAATCGTGCTCTTCAGACGTCAGGGCCGGCCCAAGCATGGCGAGCGAGGTTTCTTCCCGCTCGGTGGAGCATGCAGCGGGCACCATCTTGGATGCGCTGCAGGGCTCAACCCCGCAGGAGCGGAGGGGTCTGAGGCCGGAGGGGAGCCTCGGATGGAGGCTACCAGAAGAGCTGCTTACCCCGGATTGGAACCAGGAGGCCAGGATGAGCCTTTCTCCCCTGAGTTTGTGTTGCTTTGACATAAAGCGTTCATGTTAAAAGAGCTCTGCCGCAGATGTCTGACTCTGCTTTGCTACCTGGTTCCCCTCCGGTGGAGACTTGCCCGTGATTGCCATCAGGCGTTTTTTCCCCCAGACAGTTGGCCGCAAGACAAGCGCAGAAGGGTAAATTCTTCAGAGAGTGGCGCACCCCCCCCCCCCCCCCCCATGGTCGGGCTGTGGGGATTCTGAGGGGTCTGGCAGGCCTTCGTGGTCCGAAGAGCCAGAGGAAGGTGTAGGATTGCCGCTGGATCCAGATGATCCCACTGCGGTTAGGATTTTCCACCACGAGGTGCTGCCAGCGCTTATTTCTGATGCTTTGCAGGCCTTCTGTAGTGAAGATCCTGTGATGGGCGAAACCTCTTCTGGTTATCCGACGATGGCAAGTACTAAGAAGCCTGCTCGAGCCTTTCCTTTGCATGACTCCATCCAAGAGCTTATTTCGGCTCACTGTGCTAACCCTGAGGGGCCTTTGAAAGTTGCCAGGGCAATGGGGCACTTATACCCTCTCAGTGAGGAGCACTTGACACGCTTGACCTTGCCTAAAGTGGATGCCCTAGTCACTGCTGTGACGAAAAAGACTACCCTCCCAGTAGAGGGAGGGGTCGCCCTGAAGGACATGCAGGGCCGACGTCTGGAATCGGCAATCAAATGGTGCTTTGAGATTTCAGGCCTAGATTTACGGGCATCTCCGTGTAGTTGTTATGCTGCTCGAGCCTGCCTCGCTTGGTTGCAACAGGCAGTGGAACAGCCCAGGGATGGAGCGGAGCCCCTTGCGGAGGTGGCACCGCGGATGGAGTCGACCTTTTACCATTTTTGTCTGACGCCCTCTATGATCTGGTCAGAGCTTCGGCTAAACAGATGGCAGTGGTCGCTCGCCGCCTTCTATGGCTACAGCATTGGGCAGCTGACATGGCCTCTAAGCAAAGGTTGGTGAGGTTGCCCTTCCAGGGCCTTCTCCTATTTGGTGAGGAGTTGGAGAAAATTGTTAAAGGCCTAGGGGAAACTATAACCCAGCGCTTACCCGAGGATAGGCCGTGGCCTTCTTCCAAGGGTCAGGCGGTTCCCTCCTCTTCCAGACCTCGCTTCCGTGAAGCTAGAAGGTACCGCCCAGGGTGTTCTGCTGGGTTTACTTCACGTGCCCACTTTCATCAGAGGAACTCCTTTCGCTCGGACAAACATTCCGCAGCAGCCGGCTCAAGGCCTGGAGTTCATGGCCGACCCTCTCAATGATGGTGCGCCAGCCCACTCCTCGATTCCTGCAGTTGGAGGATGCCTTTCCCTTTTTCTCGAGGAATGGGTCAAGATTACCTCAGATCAGTGGGTTTTGAACCTGATCAGAGATGGCTACATATTAGAATTCAATGCCTCGGTGAGAGACGTGTTTGTGGAGTTCCGATGTGGCTCTGCCGTCAAACGGGCAGCGGTAGAAGAGACCTTGCAAGGCTTGTTGCACCTCGGGGCGGTGGTCCCTGTGCTTCCTGCCGAGATCGGCTGCGGTCCTTAACTCCATTTACTTTGTGGTGCCGTGAAAAGGAGGGTGTTCTTGGGCCATATTCGACTTCAAGGAAGTCAACAAGTCACTAAGAGTGCAGCATTTTTGCATGGAAACTCTGCATTTTGTCATTGCGGCGGTACAGCCAGGAGAGTTTCTCACGTCTCTGGACCTGAAAGAAGCTTACTTGCACATTCCTATTTGGCCTCCGCACCACCGGTTTATCCGATTTGCGGTATTGGGAAAGCATTTCCAGTTTCGGGCCTTGCCTTTTGGCCTTGCCACAGCTCCCCGAACCTTTTCCAAGATGTAATGGTGATAGTAGCTGCCTTTCTCAGGCGAGAGGGTATCCAGGTTCTCCCGTACCTCGACGACTGGCTCATCAGAGTGGACTCTGCAGAAGAGAGTCATCATGTAACAGCCAGGTGGTCTCAGTACTTCAATCTCTGGGCTGGGTCGTCAGTATACCCAAAAGTCACCTGACCCTCCCTCAATCTAGAATATTTGGGGGTCCGGTTCGACACAGCCTCGGGGTTTGTCTTTCTACCCGAGCAAAGGCGGTGCAAGCTTCAGAACCAGGTCCGTTTGCTCCTGAGGATGCCTCGCCCACGAGCTTGGGACATAGTCCAGCTGTTAGGGTCGATGACAGCCTCCTTGGAAGTTGTGCCATGGGCGAGAGCGAACCTGAGACCTCTGCAGTGTTCCCTGCTTCAACGATGGTCTCCAATATCTCAGGATTACCAGCGCAGACTCACGTGGCTCCCTGCGGCCCGACTCAGTATGGAGTGGTGGCTCTCAGATAGCATGCTGCGAGGAATGCCGCTAGCGCTTCCCGATTGGTGCCTGGTGGTAACAGATGCCAGCCTTCAGGGCTGGGAGCACATTGCCAGGGAAGGCATGCCCAGGGTCTCTGGACACCCGAGGAGTCGGAGTGGTCCATCAATCGCTTGGAGTTGAAAGCGATATTCCAGGCGCTTCTGGCCTTTCACGCAGCCCTGGAGGGACTGACTGTCAGAGTTCTGTCGGACAATATGGCAGCAGTGGCCTACATAAATCGACAAGGCGGCACTCAGTGGAGGGCACTGGCTGCGCAGGCCGCGCAGATTTGCCACTGGGCCGAGCTACATCTGCAGTTTCTGTTAGCAGCTCACATTGCAGGTCAGAGCAACATGCAAGCCGATTATCTAAGCAGGCATCAAATTCACTCAGCGGAGTGGGAACTGGCAGACGAAGTGTTCCTTCAGATCTGTGCCAAATGGGGGACGCCCGTGGCGGATCTTATGGCATCAAGCGCAAATGCCAAAGTCCCGTGCTTTACAGCAGACGGAGAGATCCTCGCTCGGCGGAGTTGGATGCCTTGTCTCAACCCTGGCCTCAGGGCCTCCTGTATGTGTTCCCTCCTGGGCCCTTGATAGGGCGAGTACTCCTGCGGATTTGGCTACATCAAGGAGAGGTGGTTCTCATTGGCCCAGGCGGCCGTGGTATGCGGACCTCCGGCGGATGCTGGTGGAGGTTCCCCTTCTTTTACCTCTGGTACCAAACCTGTTGTCACAGGGGCTGGTAACCCTGTGGATGCCTGCCGCTTTGGTCTTACGGCATGGCTATTGAGAGGGCGCAATTGAGAGACAAGGGCTATTCCAACAAGGTCATCTCCACTCTCCTTCAGGCCTGCAAGTGTTCCTATTCCATTGCCTATGCTCGGATTTGGCGCCAGTTTGAAGCTTGGTGTGCTGCTAAAGCGATTACACCCATGTGGGCTTCGGTCTCGCCAATACTTGACTTTTTGCAGGATGGTTTACAGAAAGGCTTGGCCTATAATTCCCTTTGTGTTCAAGTTGCAGCCTTAGCATGTTTTCGGGGCAAGGTGGCTGGCCTCTCCCTGGCTGCTTATCCGGAGGTGGCACGGTTTCTTAGCGGGGTGCTTCGGCTCCGTCCTCCCATGCGGGCTCCGTGTCTGGCCTGGAACCTGGGGTTAGTTTTAAAGGC
Organism: Microcaecilia unicolor; assembly: GCF_901765095.1. NCBI lineage: Eukaryota > Metazoa > Chordata > Amphibia > Gymnophiona > Siphonopidae > Microcaecilia > Microcaecilia unicolor. The sequence goes on from NC_044042.1 coordinate 92,999,504, forward strand.
CCTTCAGTATTTGCCCTTCGAGCCGCCTAGGCGAGCTTCGGAGAAGGATGTGACCCTAAAGACGGTCTTTTTGGTGCCATTACATCGGCGAGACGGGTGTCTGAGCTCCAGGCGCTGTCCTGTCGAGACCCATTTGTGCAATTCCACCTTCTAGATGTGCGAAGGGCTCTGTTGCAGTATCTGCACATGTCAGATGCTTTCAGGACCTCTGATCACCCTTTTGTTTTGTTGTCAGGTCCTCGCCGAAGGTCTCCAGAGTCTAAAGCTATTTTTTCAGCATATCTGCTGTCTGGCCGGCCTCCGCCTGAAGCTTTTAAGGCACATTCCACAAGAGCGATTTCCTCTTCTTGGGCTGAAACTGGAGCACTCTCTCTTCAAGAGATATGCAGTGCAGCGACATGGGCTTCTAAGCTCTCATTTGCCCGACATTACAGGCTGGATGTGGCTGCCAGGAGGGATGCGCATTTTGGAGCACAAGTGCTGGCGTGTGGTGTGGCCTGTTCCCACCCTATCTAGGGATTGCTTTGATACATCCCATTCGTAATGGATTCATTTGCTTTATGACCAGGAAGGGAAAATTAGGTTCTTACCTTGGTAATTTTCTTTCCTTTAGTCATAGCAGATGAATCCATGAGCCCTCCCTGATTGATTGATTGTTTGATTGATTAATGCTGTTTTGGGTTCAGTTTTTCCTGTAGATATGTTCCCTCATTGGGAAAAGTTGGAAAACAGTCTTCAGGATTTCTGTTCTGTTACAGGAGGTTGAGTTCGTCCCTCCTTTGAATTACCGCTCCTGTTCTGGGGCGTTTGTTCGCTGTGAGGAAAGTTCATGTTATTCTACTTTGCGGTGTAACACTGCTTTGGAAGCTTCAAATACTGAGAAGCAGATGGAGCTAGCTGGCCAAGAGACACTATGGTTTTCAGTGCTCTCTATCTCCCCCTGCTGGTAGGTGGGCACAACCCATTCGTAATGGATTCATCTGCTGTGACTAAAGGAAAGAAAATTACCAAGGTAAGAACCAAATTTTCCCTTTGGTCTTGCCATCACTTTGTCTGGCCGCCTTAAGATCTATCACCCCCATGTCCCTCTTTTGTGCACATAAGCACCTCTTCACCCACACTGTACTACTTTCTTGGTCATTTTGCAGTCCAAATGCATGACCCTGCATTTTTTTAGCATTACATTTTCTTGTTAATTTCGCGACTATTCATCAAGCTTCAGTAGCTCTGTCCTGTTATCCACATTTTCTAGTGTTTAAGAACAACTGGAAAAACTGAAAGTATACAAAGCCAAGGGGCCAGATGAGATACATCCAAGGATATTGAAGGAGCTCAGAGGTTCTGGTGGACCCTCTTAAATATTTGTATAATAGCTCTATGGGATTGGAGAAGGGCAAATGTGGTCCCTCTCCATAAAAATGGTGACGGAGAGAAGTGGGAAATTACAGACTGGTAAATAACGGGGGCACTGCTGAAAGAAAGGCTAGTGCAATTCCTAGAATCCAGTGGTTTCCATATCCAAGGCAACATGTTTTTACCAAAGAAAAATTGTGTTGGTCAGATCTGATTTTTTTTTTTCTTTGACTGGGAGAATAGGGAGTTATACGGAGACAGAAATCTAACCAGTCCCCGCTGCAAATAATTTCTCAATCCTTGTTTCCTGCTGCACTGCATTGTACCCTGCCGCATAGTCACCTTGACCTCTGCCCCCCCCCCCCCCCCCTTGGCCAAAGAAAGCCAGATTCTGTCAATAGTGAAAATACTGGTAAAAGTAACATAAATGCATTTTCTTCTGTACTCGTCTAAATACAAAGTTTAATATGTACATTTTAAGAAAAGTAAATGTCCATGAGAATCATATTCTCCTTATCTCTCCTATCCCATACGCTCTATTTCCTCCTTCCCCCTCCCTGCACCCACATTCCAGCAACCCTTTTTACAGCCGCTTCTCCTCCAGCACTGAGTCAGGGTGCTCTCCCCGAATGTTCAGTACACCCTGGTGGTCTACTGGCCTCTCCAGATGAAGAAAGATACCCACTCTTTCCAGCCTGCTGCCGCTGATCCGCTTGCTGCCGAGATTTCGAGTGGTGGCCTTGCGAAGCCGCTGCTTGAAGTTTCAGCAGCCATTTTAAAGAGGCGGCGGCGGCAGTGAGCGGAACAGCGGGAAGGAAAGAGTGGGGATCTTTCCTGCCCCGAAGAGGCCATGACCACCAGGGTGCATTGAGGTATGTTTGTGGAGGGTGCCCTGAGGTTCAGCAAGGGGGGGAGGGTGAGCTTGCCTGCACTTCTGTGGAAATCCCACAGGACCTGGGTCTGTCCCTTCGGGATTCCTACTAATTCCGTTCCTGTGCAGCTCTCTACTAGAGACCTGGGTCAAAGGTATACCCTAGATGTGGTCTTCCATAGCTTCCCACAGATCAGTCCAGAGACTGGTGGGTTATGTCCCTCTGCCAGCAGGTGGAGATAGAGAGAACTTTTGAGGATCCCTATATGTGGTCATGTGTAGCCACCCAAACCTCAGTATTCTCTCTATCTAGCAGGTGGTGGTCATAGCTCTGCAGCTCTGGATTGTGTGACTCTTCACCTATTCCCTTAGGTGGAGTTGAGGTACCCTTTAGGGTTGAGGGCTCGATACGGCTGAGCTGGGACACCTGGTGGGGCCAGGTCCCTCCCTTCCTCCCCCCTCCCGCTGAGACGGTGCATAAGTACGTGAGTCAACCTCCTGTTTAAAAAAAAAAGAAAAGATAAAAGGAAAGGATTTACTGCACTCACTGTAGCAGAGATTTGTTGTCAGCTACAGCGCAGACTACTGATTTTGGAGGCGGGCAGGGGGTTCCCTGAGAGTGGGTGTCTGGGTATGGAGCACGTGGCAGCTCCCTCTGAGGCCGTTAAACGCTGCTCCTGGTGTGGGAACCAGAGAGCAGCGTTCGGGGTATGCTGCTCTTGTTCTCACGGCTCTACGGAGCATGCAGGCTCGTCGGAGGGGCAGGACGGAACAGCTCTGGTTTCGGGTTGCCAGGCGCAGTTACAGGGTGTTTCTGTCGCGCTGCTTCCCGCCGAATGGCTGCACGGGTGGGGTCGGATTCAGGGCCCGGACCGTGCGAGCGCCCATCAGCTGTTTTCTTGCACACAGAGGTTGGAGGGACAGGCAACTGGAGTCTCTGGGAGGGTGTCGGGCACTCTGAAGGTTCAGCGCCCTTCTTCCCGTGCTGTTTCTCGGCACAGCGAAGGGATGGACACCATTTTGGACAAGCGGGGCACGTTGGACAAGGATCAGCATCAGGATGCTGTGTGTGTTCTGGCTATGGGTCAGACGTTTGAGGATATGGGGATTGGTGTGGAAGAGGACGATGTTTCCTTCTCCCCTAAGTTTGTGTTATTATATAAGTACATAAGTAATGCCACACTGGGAAAAGACCAAGGGTCCATCGAGCCCAGCATCCTGTCCACGATAGCGGCCAATCCAGGTCAAGGGCACCTGGCGAGCTTCCCAAACGTACAAACATTCTATACATGTTGTTCCTGGAATTGTGGATTTCTCCCAAGTCCATTTAGTAGTGGTTTGTGGATTTGTCCTTTAGTAAACCGTCTAACCCCTTTTTAAACTCTGCCAAGCTAACCGCCTTCACCACGTCCTCCGGCAACGAATTCCAGAGTTTAATTATGCATTGGGTGAAGAAACATTTTCTCCGATTTGTTTTAAATTTACTACACTGTAGTTTCATCGCATGCCCCCTAGTCCTAGTATTTTTGGAAAGCGTGAACAGACACTTCACATCCACCTGTTCCACTCCACTCATTATTTTATATACCTCTATCATGTCTCCCCTCAGCCATCTCTTCTCAAAGCTGAAAAGCCCTAGCCTCCTTAGTCTTCCTTCATAGGGAAGTCGTCCCATCCCCGCTGTCATTTGTTGCCCTTCGCTGCACCTTTTCCAATTCTACTATATCTTTCTTGAGATACGGCGACCAGAATTGAACACAATACTCGAGGTGCGTTCACACCATGGAACGATACGGTATTATAACATCCTCACACCTGTTTTCCATACCTTTCCTAATAATACCCAACATACTATTCACTTTCCTAGTCGTAGCAGCACACTGAGCAGAAGGTTTCAGTGTATTATCGACGACGACACCGAGATCCCTTTCTTGGTCCGTAACTCCTAACGTGGAACCTTGCACGACATAGCTATAATTCGGGTTCTTATTTCCCACATGCATCACCTTGCACTTGCTCACATTAAACGTCGTCTACTCCACCGTTCCTTGGGCTGGTGCTAGGAGCCTTTTCTCCAGCAGGCCTGGCAGCTCTGGGGAGAGAGAGAGGAGATGGGGATCTCCCTGCCTGTTCTCAGGGGATCGTGACTGTTGCCCCATGGAGACAGTCTCAGAATTTCACTGCAGTTGGGCTGCTAGGAGGCAGCCCCCTGATTTCAGAGGCACTTGCAGCATTGCCTTGGGGAGTTTCCAGAAGGTAGTCAGGCGGCTAGCCTTATGAAGCCCACTCTTGGAAAACAATGGCCTGGGGTTCTAGGTGTGCTGTTTCATTCCTCTTCAGCTCTTTAAAAAACATTTTTTTTAAAGAGATGAATGAGTTATTTCTTATGGTGATTGGCAGCAGTATGGGGTTTTCATGATATGCAGGATAACGAGTGTCCCTCTGGTGATGATGATTGCAGCTGCAGTGTGTGGTGGGGCATGGGTGCATAACACAAAAAGGAGATCTGCTTCTTGGGCAGATGTATACTGGATTGTTCCAGGGAGCACCCCAGTTTATACCGGTTCCTTAAATTTATTTGGTTGGTTTAATTTAATTTATGAATGACAAGCAGGATGACCACTATTTATCTTTTGCTGAGTTTTGGGTTACTTAATTTTTTCCCCCTCCCAATAGGGGATTTATATCTTAAGAAAAAACAAACTCTTCATTGATGATGATAATTTCTGTATTAAACAATGTGTTGGGGGTGAATGAGATAAATTGAATACAATGAGTTGCTGACATACTGCACTAGCTCTCATACCGTCTCACAGCAAAACGATACCTTCTGCAAAAACTTTTCTGTGAAACATTTTTCTGTCTGTACACAATAAATAAGAACAGAAGTTCTTTTCTATCTTAAAAAAACAAACAAAAAAAAAAAACCCTGCAGGAGCTAAAAAAAAACAACAAAAATACAAACAAACAAAAAAAAATTGCAAATACTTAATTTCCCTGCAAGTCAAAGCTAACAAGTCGTCCTTACTCTAGCAAAAGGCAGATTCTACTATGAACACTCCCTCAAGATTCAAACCCTATAGGCACCTGAACTACCACTGATCCCCCAGTGCACAAAACTAGAAGTGATAGTAAAGAGCAGGGATGAAACTTTTGTGTCTTAAAAAAAAAAATTTAAGGGCCAGGCATAAACATTTTTGAGCCCTTTAAAAAAAACCAAAACCTTATTTTTCTCTTGCTCTGCCCTTCTCCCAAACTTTCCCTCTCCCCAGCTTCTAATTTGCAGTCCAGTGGTTGCTTGCTGCTGGTTTGCCTTCCCCTCTTGCCATAACATAAGAATACCCATTTTGGGTCAGACCCAGTGGTCCATTTAGCCCAGTATAACAGTGGCCAATCCCGATCATAAGTACTTGGCAGAAACCCAAATAGAAGCAATATTCTGTGCTGCTAATCCCAGGGCAAGCAGTGGTTTCCCCCGTATCTATCTCAGTAGCAGACTATGGACTTTTCCTCCAGGAACTTGTCCAAACTTTTTTTTTTAACCCAGGTACGCTGACAGAGTTCCAGAGCATAACTATTCTTTGAGTGAAAAAATATTTCCTCCTATTTCTTTTAAAAGTATTTCCATGTAATTTCATTGAGTGTCCCATGGTCTCTAGTTTTTGAAAGAGTGAACAATCAATTTGTTTACCCATTCTAACTACTCAGAATTTTGTAGACCTCAATCTTACCCCCCTCACCCCTCTCTTCCAAGCTGAAGAGCCCTAACCGTTAGCCGAGATGAGTTCCATCGTTTTTATAATTTTGGTTACCCTTCTTTGAACATTTTCTATTTCAGTTATATCTTTTTTGAGATACAGTGACCAGAATTAAATGTAGTTTTCAAGGTGGGGTTGCACCATTGAGTGATACAGAGGCATTATAACCTTGGTCTTATTTACCATCTTTTTAAAAAATAACTCCTAGCATCCCGTTTGCTTTTTTGGTGCCGCCGTACACTGGGCAGATGATTTCAGTGTATTGTCTACAATGACATCTAGATTTTTTTTCTTGGGTGTTGTCTCTTAAGGTGGACCCCTAGCATCAAGTAACTATGATTTGTGGTGTTGTTCCGAACGTTCATCACTTTTGCATTTGTCCACATTAAATTTTGTATGCCTTTTAGATTCCATTCTTCCAGTTCCTATGGTCTTCCTGCAATTTTTCACAGTCTGCGTATGTTTTAACAACTTTGAGTAGATTTGTGTCTGCAAATGTAATCAAATCACCTCACTTGTTCATATTTCAAATTCAAAATAGCACCAGATCTCTGGCACTCCACTATTCACTCTCCTCCAAAAATGGCCATTTAACTCAACTCTGTTTTCTGGCCAATAACCAATTCCTAATCTAGAACAGGAGATTGCCTCCTATTCCATGATTTTTAAAATTTTCTCAGGAGCCTCTCATCGGGAACTGGCAAAAGCTTTCTGAAAATCTAGATACACTACATCAACCAGCTAACCTTTCTCTATATATTTATGCACTACTTCAAAGAACTAAAGCAAATTGGTGAGGCAAGACTTCCTTGGCTGAACCCATATTTATTCTGTCCTATTAAACCATGTCTGTCTTTGTGTTTTGTAATTTTATTCTTTATAATAATTTTTGCTCTTTTATACTTCACGGAAGTCAGGCTTACTGGTCTGTAATTTCTTGTTACATCGACCACCCTCCAGTCTTCGAGTACTAAAGATGATTTTAACAACATGTTACAGATCACTAACAGCAGATCAGCAATTTTGTGTTTGAGTTTTTTCAGTACCTTGAGGTATATACCATCTGGTCCAGGTGACTTATTTAACTTGTCTTTGTGACTCAGTATGTCTTCCAGGTTCACAGAGGTTTTTTTCAGTTCCTCTGCATTGTCACCCTTGAAAGCCATTTCTGGTACAGGTAGATCTTACATTTTTCTTCTGTAAAGAGGAAAACAAAGCTCTGCTATGGCCTTGTCCTCCCTAAGTGCACTTTTTTGTATCTTCATGGTCTAAAGGTCCCACAGATTCCCTCACAGGCTTTCTGCTTCTGATGTAGCTGAAAAAGTTGTTACTATGAATTTGTTTCTGTGGCAAGTTTTTTTTTCTTTGCTTACTCCTGATCCAGCATTTCAGTTTCTCTTATCCTAGGACAGCCGCTGTTTCTTAGTAACTACCAAGCTGTTCTTTCTAGTCCCAGGGTTGCTGCTGCTTCTTCTTCCTCTTCCTTCCTGTTGATGTCCTATCTCCTGCCCTATCCCTGGTTGCTAATGCTTCATATCTCTCTCTCAGGCAGGGCTACTGTTACCCTGTCCTGTTTTGGGTACTGAAATATTTGTTGCCTATTGAGCATGCATTCTGTATCCTTCATTTTGGAGGAAGGGGAGTAATCCATGGAGTTGTGATTATACATTTGTGATTGTCATTGTACAGTTGTGAAGGTATACGTATATATGTAGATTTGCTGCAGTTATTGTAGAGTCAATTTTGTGAAGCTCTTGGTGTTCCCTTGGAAAGTATTGACCAATAGCTAACACACTAGAAATGCTTATAGTCAGGAGTAGAAAACTTGGGAAATCATTAGTTTTGTTACTTTTTGTCTATATTTTGGATATTTTTCTTTTCTTTTTTCTAAATTTTACTCCCCTCCTCCCCCGCCCTTTTGTTTGGGAAATTTTAAAATTTCCCCTCCAGCTTCTTTTGTGTGCTCAGAGGAGCAATCTCGAGCTGCGGATGCTCTTAGGCATCCTCTGAAGTAGTTACTATTGGACCCCGTCACATTGGCTCTCTTCTGGCCCAAGCAAGGACCAGATGCTCATTTTAAGCTGTCTGGGAGTATTTCACCCTTTGCTTTTTAGTGTGTTTCCTTGCTTCTACATTCTGTTCATAGTAGAATTGGTGGCTGCAGCTGAGCTTTTCAACAAAGGTTTATGCTCTTGGAAACCGACAAGAGTTCTGCAGGATTTCTCCCTGTAGAGCTCTTACCTACCCATGCTGTAATTGTGCAAGGTAACATTGCCATCCTACCCATGCTGTAATTGTGCAAGGTAACATTGCCATCCACTGAGTGTGTTACCTTGACAGTGCTGCAGGGCTTTTGGCTGTGGCAGAGATAAAAATATATAATGGCTGTGACCTTAGAGGTGTCTTGTCTTGTTTGTCTAATGGATAGGGGCTCCTGGATACTGTGAATTACTGATGCTTCATATTCAGCTGTCTGTACAGTGATTTGCATATAGTATTTGAGGGTGATAGCTCTGTTTCTGTTAGGACTTGAGACAGTAGATGATGATTAGGAGTCTTATGGAAGTTATAGAGGTTCTGTATAAATTGTGCCAAATGAATCCTCTGCCAGCCAACATGCTAGTTGTGAGGAGTAGGGCTGTGTAGCCACATGGTCTGTTGATAACTGATGTTCTACAGTATAATGGGAAGTTGCAATTTGCAGCCCGGGATCCAGAGGCCTGCAATATATTTTGCAAACATGCTGAGGATAGCTTTCAAAGGATGTTACTTAAGTTGTCAGAACTGACCACTGTTTAGCATACATGTTTAGCATACAGTTCTACCCACAGTGTTCTCCTTGGTTAATCAGTTCAATTAAAATATTCCTTTATACTTGGTATAGCAGGTGATCGGTATGGGGATCTAAAGTATCAGGGTCCTGTGCACTCAGGCGATTTACTGAAATGCGCTCCTAGCCTCAGGGGGAATACACAAGCCAGATAAAGACACTGTGTACCTTAAGAAAAATAAATAGTCCCTTTTAAAAGTTCTTTCCTTGTCATCAAGCAGATGAATCCATTACGAATGGGTTGTGTCCACCTACCAGCAGGGGGAGATAGCACTGAAAACCATAGTGCCTCTTGGCCAGCTAGCTCCATTTGCCTCTCAGTATTCTCTATCTCCCCAGCAGGGTTGGACGCAGCTTATTCAGCTCCTTCAAAAATCTGCCTGGGGTGGCTCCTGGGCTTTTGCCAGTTGTAGCAGGGGTGTTGTGGCTATTGCAGCTTCACTTTAAAGGCACATAGGTTCGCCCTTTCCCTGTCTTACCCTTCCCCCTATGTGGATGCAGGCATATAGGTTTGCCCTGTCCCTGCCTTTCCCACACTCTTCGATTTGGATGCAGCCACATTGGTTAGTCCTGTCCCTGCCTTTCCCACTCTCCTGGACCTCCGGAGTGCCTCTGTAGCTGTTGCCTCTAACTTTCCTCACAGCGTTAAAACAAACAAACCACGACGCGCTTCTTAGCGCTGCGATTGTGAGGCTTCCTTCTGTCTGTGCAGCATGACTGGAGCTCTGTCACTCGGTCTGGTAAGGTAAGAGAGTCTTGTAGCTCCTCTGGGGAGGGCCCGCGATCGGGACGTTTTTGGCGCGAATCTGCCATTTTGAAATTTTCCGCCATTTTCGGCGATGGCTGCGGAGGTTGTTAAGCGCTGTTCATGTTGTGGCAAGCGCAGATCCGCAGCGGGGCTCTGTAAATCGTGCTCTTCAGACGTCAGGGCCGGCTCGAGCATGGCGAGTGAGGTTTCTTCCCGCTCAGTGGAGCTGGCAGCGGGCGCCATCTTGGATGCGCTGCAGGGCTCGACCCCCGCAGGAGCGGAGGGGTCTGAGGCCGGAGGGGAGCCTCGGATGGAGGCTACCAGAGGAGCTGCTTACCCCGGATTGGAACCGGGAGGCCAGGGTGAGCCTTTCTCCTCTGAGTTTGTGTTGCTTTTACATAAAGCGTTCATGTTAAAAGAGCTCTGCCGCAGATGTCTGACTCTGCTTTGCTACCTGGTTCCCCTCCGGTGGAGACTTGCCCGGGATTGCCGTCAGGCATTTTTTTTCCCCAGACAGTTGGCCGCAAGACAAGCACAGAAGGGTAAATTCCCCTTCAGAGAGTGGCGCACCCCCTCCGTGGTCAGGCTGTGAGGATTCTGAGGGGTGTGGCAGGCCTTCGTGGTCTGAGGAACCAGAGGAAGGTCCAGATGATCCCACCGAGAGGAGCTGCCAGCGCTTATTGCTGACGCCTTGCAGGCCCTCTCTATTGAAGATCCTGTGGGCGAAGCCTCCTCTGGTTATCCGAGGATGGCAAGTACTAAGAAGCCTGCTCGAGCCTTTCCTTTGCCTGACTCCATCCAAGAGCTTATTTCGGCTCACTGGGCTGACCCTGAGGGGCCTTTGAAAGTTGCCAGGGCAATGGGGCACTTATACCCTCTCAGTGAGGAGCACTTGGCACGCTTGGCTGTGCCTAAAGTGGATGCCCTAGTCACAGCTGTGATGAAAAGACTACCCTCCAAGTAGAGGGAGGGGTCGCCCTGGACATGCAGGACCGAAGTCTGGAATCTGCAATCAAATGGTCCTTTGAGATTTCAGACTTAGCCTTACGGGCATCTGTGTGCAGTTTTTATGCTGCTCGAGCCTGCCTCACTTGGTTGCAACAGGCAGTGGAACAGCCCGGGGACGGAGCGGAGCCCATTGCGGAAGTGGCACCACGGATGGAGTCGGCCTTGTCATTTTTGTCTGACGCCCTCTATGATCTGGTCAGAGCTTCGGCTAAACAGATGGCTGTGGCGGTGGCTGCGCGCCGCCTTCTATGGCTACAGCATTGGGCGGCTGACATGGCCTCTAAGCAAAGGTTGGTAAAGTTGCCCTTCCAGGGCCTTCTCCTATTTGGTGAGGAGTTGTAGAAAATTGTTAAAGGCCTGGGGGGAAACTATACCCCAGCGCTTACTTCACGTGCCTGCTTTCAGCAGAAGACCTCCTTTCGCTCGGACAAACGTTCCGCAGCAGCCAGCTCAAGGCCTGGAGTTCATGGGCAATCCTCTCAATGATGGTGCGCCGGCCCACTCCTCGATTCCTGCAGTTGGAGGACGTCTTTCCCTCTTTCTCGAGGAATGGGTCAAGATTACCTCAGATCAGTGGGTTTTGAACCTGATCAGAGATGGCTACAGATTAGAATTCAATGCCCCGGTGAGAGACGTGTTTGTGGAGTCCCGATGTGGCTCTGCCGTCAAACGGGCCTTGCAAGGCTTTGTTGCACCTCGGGGCGGTGGTCCCCGTGCCTCCTGCCGAGATCGGCTACAGGAGGGTGTTTTCGGCCCATACTCGACTTAAAGGAAGTCAACAAGTCACTAAGAGTGCAACATTTTTGCATGGCAACCCTGCGCTCTGTCATTGTGGCAGTACAGCCAGGAGAGTTTCTCACGTCTCTGGACCTGAAAGAAGCTTACTTGCACATACCTATTTGGCCTCCGCACCACCGGTTTCTCCGGTTTGCGATGTTAGGAAAACATTTCCAGTTTCGGGCCTTTCCTTTTGGCCTCGCCACATCTCCCCAAACCTTTTCCAAGGTGTAATGGTGGTAGTAGCTGCCTTTCTCAGGCGAGAGAGTATCCAGGTTCTCCCGTCCTCAACGACTGGCTCATCAGAGCGGACTCTGCAGAAGAGAATCATCATGTAACAGCCAGAGTGGTATCAGTACTTCAATCTCTGGGCTGGGTCGTCAATATACCCAAATGTCACCTGACCCCCCCCCCCCCCTCAATCTCTAGAATATTTGGGGGTCTGGTTCGACACAGCTTCGGGGTTTGTCTTTCTACCCGACCAAAGGCGGTGCAAGCTTCAGAACCAGGTCCGTTTGCTCCTGAGGATGCCTCGCCCGCAAGCTTGGGACATAGCCCAGCTGTTGGGGTCGATGATGGCCACCTTGGAAAAGGTGCCATGGGCGAGAGCGAACCTGAGACCTCTGCAGTGTTCCCTGCTTCAACGATGGTCTCCAATATCTCAGGATTACCAGCGCAGACTCACGTGGCTCCCTGCGGCCCGACTCAGTATGGAGTGGTGGCTCTCAGACAGCATGCTGCGAGGAATGCCGCTAGTGCTTCCCAATTGGTGCCTGGAGGTAACAGATGCCAGCCTGCAGGGCTGGGGGCACATTGCCAGAGAAGGCATGCCCAGGGTCTCTGGACACCCGAGGAGTCGGAGTGGTCCATCAATCGCTTGGAGTTGAAAGCGATATTCCTTGTCATCAAGCAGATGAAGCCATTACGTATGGGTTATGTCCATCAACCAGCAGGGGAGATAGAGAGCACTCAAACTCTCACAGTGCCCTCTTGGCCAGCTAGCTCCACTGCCTCTTCAGTATTCTCTATCTCCCCTAGCAGGGTGGCTGCAGCTTGTTCGAGCTCCAGAAAAATCTGCCGGGAGGTGGTTCCTGGCTTGCCAGTTGTTAACCGGGGTGTTGGAGGCTATAGCAGCTTCACTTTAAAGGCACATAGGTTAGCCCTTTCCCTGCCTTACCCATACCTCTTTGGATGTGGACATATTGCCTTGCTTTCCCTGTCCTTACCCACCAACAGTGGATGCAGGCATATAGGTTCGCCCTTTCCCTGCCTTTCCCACTCATCTGAGCCTCCGGAGTCTTCAATACCTCTGCTTTCCTCACAGCTTAAAAAAAAAAAAAAAAAAAGTTGCGTCGCGTTTTTATACGCAGAGACGCTGGAACAGAGGTTTTTGACCTGATTTTCAGCAGGATCGTAGTTGTACACTAGATCCTTTGAGATAAGAGTGTTTTCCAACTCCTCCGGGGTGGGCCCGCGATCGGGGCGATTTTGGCGCGAAACTGCCATTTTGGATTTTACCGCTGTTCGGCGATGGCTGCGGACAATGTAAAGCGCTGTTCCACTTGTGGCAAGCGCAAATCAGCAGCAGGGCTCTGTAAATCGTGCTGTACTGGCGTAGGAGCCGGCCCGAGCATGGCGAGCGATGTTTCTTCCCGCTCTGAGCTGGCAGCGGGTGCCATTTTGCTTACACCGCATGGCGCGGCCTCCGTGGACACGGAGAGACCTGAGCCGGGTGGGGCACCTCGAGATGAGGTTATTTCAGGAGTGGCTAGCACCGGACAGGATTTGGGTGCCCAGGGTGAGATTTTCTCCCTGGATTTTGTGCTTTTGCTGCATAAAGCATACATGATGAAAAGAGCCCTTCCTCAAGGGTCGCCTGAGGCTTCTCTGATTGCCCCCCCCCCCCCCCCCCCCGATGGATTCTGGCCTGGGACTGCCCAGTGAGGTTTTTTTCCCGGATGCTTGGCCTAAAGATAAGCGCAGAAGGGTTAATTCTCCTTTAGATTGTGGTGCACCTTTTTCCCCCCTGTGGTCGGGGTGTGAGGATTCGGAGAACTCTGACAGACGTTCTTGGTCTGAGGAAACAGAGTCGGGTGCGGATTTACCACAGGATCTGGATGATCCCTCCACGGTGAGGATTTTCCACCGTGATGAGCTGCCAGCGCTTATTTCAGATACCCTGCAGGCCCTCTCGATTGAAGATCCTGACAGTGGCATGGCCTCCTCGGGTAATCCCAGGATGGCTAGTACCAAGAAAGCTGCTCGGGCCTTCCCTTTGCATGACTCCATCCTAGAGCTTGTTTCGGCTCAGTGGGCTGACCCCGAGAGACCTTTGAGAGTTTCCAGGGCTATGGGGCAGTTATACCCTCTGCGTGAGGGACATATGGCTCGTTTTCAAATGCCTACAGTGGATGCCCTAGTCACTGCGGTGACAAAGAGAACTACCCTCCCTGTTGAAGGAGGTGTTGCCCTGAAGGATGTTCAAGACCGTAGGCTGGAAACAGCATTGAAACGGTCCTTTGAAATTGCAGGTCTCACTGTTCGGGCATCTGCATGCAGCTGTTATGCTGTTAGAGCCTGCCTAGCTTGGCTGCAACAGGCAGTGGCTCAGCCCGGAGATGGAGCGGAGCCCTTCTTGGATGTGGCTCCGCGGATGGAGGTGGCCTTGTCCTTTCTGGCTGATGCCCTTTATGACCTTGTCAGAGCTTCGGCTAAACAAATGGCAGTAGCAGTGGCGGCTCGCCGTCGTCTGTGGCTATGACACTGGGCAGCGGACATGGCCTCTAAGCAAAGGTTGGTGAAGTTGCCTTTTCAAGGACTTCTCCTATTTGGTGAGGAGTTGGAGAAAATTGTGAAAGGCCTGGGTGATCCAAAACCCCAGCGCTTGGCCGAAGATAGGCAGAGGCCTTCCTCTAAGGGCCAGGCGGTCCACTCCTCGTACAGACCTCGCTTCCGTGAAGCTAGAAGGTACCGCCCGGGGGGTTCTGCTGGGTTCACTTCACGGGCCCGTGGTCAGCAGAGGAACTCCTTTCACTCGGACAAGCGTTCCGCAGCCGGTGGCTCAAGACCAGGAGTTCAGGGGCGACCCTCTCAATGATGGTGCGCTGGCCCTCTCCTCGATGCCTGTCATCGGAGGACGGCTTTCCCTCTTTGTCGAGGAGTGGGCCAAGATTTCCTCAGATCAGTGGGTTCTGGACCTGATCAGAGATGGATACAGAATAGAATTCAACGCCCCAGTAAGAGACGTGTTTGTGGAGTCCCGATGCGGTTCTGCCGTCAAACGGGCGGCGGTGGAGGAGACTTTACAAGGTCTGATTCAGTTAGGGGCAGTGACCCCGGTGCCTCCCGCCGAGGAAGGCTGCAGCCGATACTCCATCTACTTTGTGGTGCCGCGAAAAGGTGGGTCCTTTCGCCCTATTCTGGACTTAAAAGAAGTGAACAAGTCCCTGAGAGTGCGTCATTTCGACATGGAATCCCTGCGCTCCGTCATTGCGGCGGTACAGCCAGGAGAGTTTCTCATGTCTCTAGACCTGAAAGAAGCTTACTTGCACATACCGATTTGGCCCCCGCACCAGAAGTTTCTGAGGTTTGCGGTGTTGGGAAAACCTTTCCAGTTCAGGGCCTTGCCTTTTGGCCTCGCCACAGCTCCCCGAACCTTTTCGAAGGTAATGGTGGTAGTAGCTGCTTTTCTCAGGCGAGAAGGTATCAGGGTTCACCCGTACCTAGACGACTGGCTCGTCAGAGCAGACTCTGCAACAGAGAGCTTACAAGCTACAGCCAGAGTGGTCTCAGTACTGCAATCTCTAGGCTGGGTCGTCAATATGGCCAAAAGTCACCTGTCCCCTTCACAATCTCTAGAGTTTTTGGGGGCCAGGTTCGACACAGTCTCGGGCTATGTGTTCCTACCTGAGCTAAGGCGGTGCAAGCTTCGGAATCAGGTCCGTCTGCTCCTGAGGATGCCCCGCCCGCGAGCTTGGGACATTGTCCAGCTGCTGGGATCGATGACAGCCACGATGGAAGTGGTACCCTGGGCGAGAGCGCACCTGAGACCTCTACAGTATTCCCTACTCCGGAGATGGTCTCCTATTTCTCAGGATTACCAATGCAGACTTAATTGGCTCCCTGCGGCCCGACTCAGCATGGAGTGATGGCTCTCGGACAGCATGCTGCGGCGAGGAATGCCGCTGACGCTCCCCGTTTGGTGCCTAGTGGTAACAGATGCCAGCCTGAAGGGCTGGGGCGCACACTGGAAGGGGAAGCATGCCCAGGGTCTATGGACACCCGAGGAGTCGGAGTGGTCCATCAACCGCCTAGAGTTGAAAGCGGTGTTTCAGGCGCTTCTGGCCTTTCAAGTGACCCTGGAAGGATTGGCTGTCAGAGTGATGTCGGACAACACGACAACGGTGGCCTATATAAATCGACAAGGCGGAACAAGGTGCAGAGCACTAGCCGCGCAGGCCGAACTGATTTGCCACTGGGCCGAGCTGCATCTTCAGTGTCTGTGGCAGCTCATATTGCAGGTCAGAGCAATGTGCAGGCCGATTATCAGAGCAGGCATCAGATCGATCCAGCAGAATGGAATCTGGCAGACGAAGTATTCCTGCAGATCTGTGCCAAATGGGGCAAGCCCGTGATGGATCTAATGGCGACAAGTGCCAATACCAAAGTCCCGTGCTTCTTCAGCAGACGGAGAGATCCTCGCTCGGCGGGGTTGGATGCCTTGGCTCAACCCTGGCCTCCGGGTCTACTTTATGTGTTTCCCCCATGGCCCTTGATAGGGCGCCTGCTCTTGCGGATTCGGTTGCACCCAGGAGAAGTGGCCCTCATCGCCCCGGATTGGCCAAGGAGACCTTGGTATGCAGACCTCCGACAGATGCTCCTGGAGGCTCCTCTGCCTTTACCTCTGGTACCGAACCTGTTGACTCAGGGACCAGTAGCCATGGAGGACGCCGGCCGCTTTGGTCTTACGGCATGGCTATTGAGAGGGCGCAATTGAGGGATAAAGGTTATTCCAATAAAGTTATTTCCACTCTTTTGCAAGCCTGCAAGCGGTCCACTTCCGTGGCTTATGCCAGGATTTGGTGCCTGTTTGAGTCTTGGTGTGCTTCCAGAGCCATTGCTCCAATGCGGGCTCCTGTCTCGCCGATTCTGGACTTTTTGCAGGAAGGTGTACAAAAAGGCTTGGCCTATAATTCCCTGCGGGTGCAGGTGGCAGCGTTGGCCTCCCTTCGTGGTAAGGTGGAAGGCGTGTCTTTGGCTGCTCACCCTGATGTGGCACGGTTTTTTAGAGGGGTGCTTCGGCTCCGACCTCCAGTGCGAGCACCCTGTCCAGCTTGGAACCTGGGGCTAGTTTTGAAAACCCTGCAGGCATCTCCTTTTGAGCCGCTTCGGCGAGCATCGGAGAAAGATTTGACACTGAAGGCCGTTTTTCTGGTGGCCATTACCTCGGCGAGACGGGTGTCAGAGCTCCAGGCGCTGTCCTGTAGAGACCCATTTCTGCAATTTTCAGAGTCCGGAGTCACGGTTCGGACCGTGCCTTCCTTTATGCCTAAGGTGGTTTCAGCCTTTCACTTAAACCAGCCTATTTTCTTGCCCTCTTTTTCAGAGGAAGAGTTTCCAGAATCTTTTGGGCAGCTGCACCTTTGGATGTGCGCAGGACTCTGCTGCAGTATCTGCAAGTTACTAACTCTTTCAGGACTTCTGATCATCTGTTTGTTTTGCTATCCGGTTCTCGCAGAGGGTCTCCAGCGTCTAAAGCCACTATTGCCTGCTGGCTCAAAGAAACTATCTTTTCAGCTTATCTGCTGGCCTGTAGCCTTTAAGGCACATTCTACTAGAACGATTTCTTCCTCTTAGGCTGAAACTGGAGCACTCTCTCTTCAAGAGATATGCAGTGCAGCAACATGGGCTTCTAAGCTCTCCTTTGCCCGACATTACAGGCTGGATGTGGCTGCCAGGAGGGATGCGCGTTTTGGTGCACAAGTGCTAGTGCGTGGTGTGGCTTGTTCCCACCCTATCTAGGGATTGCTTTGTTACATCCCATACGTAATGGCTTCATCTGCTTGATGACATGGAAGGGAAAATTAGGTTCTTACCTTGGTAATTTTCTTTCCTTTAGTCATAGCAGATGAAGCCATGAGCCCTCCCTGTATGATTGTCTGTATGCTGTGAATCTGTTTTTCAGGTTCTGTTCTAATTTCCTGAAGTTCCTTCCTTGGGAGAAAGTTGGAAAACAATCTTCAGGATTCATGTTCAGTTTAAATTTAGGAGGATGTGTTCATTCCCTCCAGCATGTTTTTTTTTGGAGGATGTGTTGATTCTCTCCAGGAGGCGCGTGTGTTCCCCTCCAGTTCTATAAATAGGAGGATGAGTTCATTCCCTCCAGTGTGTTGGGAGGATGTGTGATTCCCTCCAGGAGGCGCATGTGTTCCCCTCCACTTATACAATAAGGAGGATGCGTTTATTCCCTCCAGGAGGATGTGCATTCCCTCCTTTATGAGTTCATGCCCTTGTGATGGGCCATCGTTCGCTGTGAGGAAAGCTCTTGTGATTCCCATTGCGGTTTGCCATACTGCTTTGGAAGCTTCAAATACTGAAGAGGCAGTGGAGCTAGCTGGCCAAGAGGGCACTGTGAGAGTTTGAGTGCTCTCTATCTCCCCTGCTGGTTGATGGACATAACCCATACGTAATGGCTTCATCTGCTATGACTAAAGGAAAGAAAATTACCAAGGTAGGAACCTAATTTTCCCTTCCAGGCGCTTCTGGCCTTTCACGCAACCCTGGAGGGACTGACTGTCAAGAGTTCTGTCGGACAATATGGCAGCAGTGGCCTACATAAATCGACAAGGCGGCACTCAGTGGAGGGCACTGGCTGCGCAGGCCGCGCAGATTTGCCACTGGGCCGAGCTACATCTGCAGTTTCTATTAGCAGCTCACATTGCAGGTCAGAGCAACATGCAAGCCGATTATCTAAGCAGGCATCAAATCGACCCAGCGGAGTGGGAACTAGCAGACGAAGTGTTCCTTCAGATCTGTGCCAAATGGGGGACGCCTGTGGCGGATCTTATGGCATCAAGCGCAAATGCCAAAGTCCCGTGCTTTACAGCAGACGGAGAGATCTTCCCTCGGCGGAGTTGGATGCCTTGTCTCAACCCTGGCCTCAGGGCCTCCTGTATGTGTTCCCTCCTGGGCCCTTGATAGGGCGAGTACTCCTGCGGATTCGGCTACATCAAGGAGAGGTGGTTCTCATTGCCCCGGATTGGCCCAGGCGGCTGTGGTATTTATTTATTTTGTTACATTTGTACCCCGCGCTTTCCCACTCATGGCAGGCTCAATGCGTCTTACATGGGGCAATGGAGGGTTAAGTGACTTGCCCAGAGTCACAAGGAGCTGCCTGTGCCTGAAGTGGGAATCAAACTCAATTCCTCAGTTCCCCAGGACCAAAGTCCACCACCCTAACCACTAGGCCACTCATCCACTATGCGGACCTCCGGCGGATGCTAGTGGAGGCTCCCCTTCCTTTGCCTCTGGTACCGAACCTGTTGTCACAGGGGCCAGTAACCATGGAGGACACCTGCCGCTTTGGTCTTACGGCTAGGGCGCAATTGAGAGACAAGGGCTATTCCGACAAGGTTATCTCCACTCTCCTTCAGGCCCGCAAGCGTTCCACTTCCGTTGCCTATGCTCGGATTTGGCGCCAGTTTGAGGCTTGGTGTGCTGCTAAAGCGATTACACCCATGCGGGCTTCGGTCTCGCCGATACTTCACTTTTTGCAGGATGGTTTACAAAAAGGCTTGGCCTATAATTCCCTGCGTGTTCAAGTGGCAGCCTTAGCATGTTTTCGGGGGAAGGTGGCTGGCCTCTCCATGGCTGCTTATCTGGAGGTGGCACGGTTTCTTAGAGGGGTGCTTCGGCTCCGTCCTCCCATGCGAGCTCCGTGTCTGGCCTGGAACCTGGGGTTAGTTTTAAAAGCCCTTCAGTGTTCGCCCTTCGAGCCGCTTAGGCGAGCTTCGGAGAAGGATGTGACCCTAAAGACTGTCTTTTTGGTGGCCATTACATCGGCGAGACGGGTGTCTGAGCTCCAGGTGCTGTCCTGTCGAGACCCATTTCTGCAATTGCACCTTCTAGATGTGCGAAGGGCTCTGTTGCAGTATCTACACATGTCAAATGCTTTCAGGACCTCTAATCACCTTTTTGTTTTGTTGTCAGGTCCTTGCAGAGGGTCTCCAGCGTCTAAAGCTATTTTTTCAGCATATCTGATGTCTGGCCGGCCTCCGCCTGAAGCCTTTAAGGCACATTCCACAAGAGCGATTTCCTCTTCTTGGGCTGAAACTGGAGCACTCTCTCTTCAAGAGATATGCAGTACAGCGACATGGGCTTCTAAGCTCTCATTTGCCCAACATTACAGGCTGGATGTGGCTGCCAGGAGGGATGCGCATTTTGGAGCACAAGTGCTGGCGTGTGATGTGGCCTGTTCCCACCCTATCTAGGGATTGCTTTGATGCATCCCATTCGTAATGGATTCATCTGCTTGATGACAAGGAAGGGAAAATTAGGTTCTTAACTTTGGTAATTTCCTTTCCTTTAGTCATAGCAGATGAATCCATGAGCCCTCCCTGATTGATTGATTGATGCTGTTTTGGGTTCAGTTTTTCCTGTAGATATGTTCCCTCATTGGGAGAAGTTGGAAAATAGTCTTCGGGATTTCTGTTCTGTTACAGGAGGTTGAGTTCGTCCCTCCTTTGAATTACTGCTCCTGTTCTGGGGCGTTCGTTCGCTGTGAGGAAAGTTCATGTTATTCTACTTTGCGGTGTAACACTGCTTTGGAAGCCTCAAATACTGAGAGACAGATGGAGCTAGCTGGCCAAGAGGCACTATGGTTTTCAGTGCTCTCTATCTGCCCCCTGCTGGTAGTTGGGCACAACCCATTCGTAATGGATTCATCTGCTATGACTAAAGGAAAGAAAAGTACCAAGGTAAGAACCTAATTTTCCCTTCAGCAGAATTATTATTTTTTTTTTTTGGGGGGGGGGGGGGGGGGGTTTGTAGGTGGTATTAAAAAAAACTTCTGCGCTATGGCAGATGTTCTAGGTGGATTACACTTCTTCAGATACATAATATAAAAACAATAGTAACAATCTAGTGTAGAAGTCCAAAGATCTGGACTGCTCAGTGATTGGGTCAGTCTGGATTTGCGCGCAGTACTTTTAAAATTCATATTTAAGGAACAATAAAGAGATGAACGGCAAATTTTGTTGATTTATTCTTCTCTTCCCCATCCAGCATCTGTTTGTATCTCTCTTCACCATAGGAGGGGGCCCAGGGGCCTGAGTCCAAAAGAGGGGCCCAGACCCCACAAGGCTATCCCTGTGGCTATGCCCCCTTTCTCCCAGCAGCTGCCTCCTGCCTGCACCGGGCCTTTCCCCAACTGTCCTGCCCCTTCTGATGCAATTTCTTGTTTTCAGAAGGGCAGACGTGTCGGCAGGAAAGGCGTGGTGCAGGCCGGAGGCAGCCTATGAATTAGGCTGCTGCTGTCGTTGCAGCACAGAAGATTTCTGAACAGATGAGAGAGAGCTGCAGGCAGGGCTGGGAGCGGAGGGAGAGACTGGATAGTGTGTATATGTTTGTGTATGGGGGAGGATGGGAGGGTGATACATATCTGGATACTGCAGGTTTTTTTTGGGGTCCATATTCTGAGGTCTGGATTTTTGAACTTCTACTGTAAACAAATAAACATAATTCCCTATCACAATTCTGTATTTACACTTCAACCCTTTATAATAATCTGGCCTGCCTTCTTACTGCCTGGTACTTTTGCAGTACCACCTTGAGCAGTAGGTGGCAGAGTGTTATGGTAAACTGATCTTATACCAAGGACAGGAGGTAGACAAGTTCTGGAGCATTCTGTGTTCACTCTTTTCATAAGCAGACTGCTGAGAGATTAGATTAAGGTTTGTCTTTGAGCAGTGAACACTAAGAATAGGTTTAGTCCTCCAGAGACATTGTATTAGTTTTGTTTGTTTAAACTGTGACCTGCTAAAGCGTGAGGAGTGGGTTAGAGAGTTGCACCCAAAATTTGATCTGAGGGGAAGGGGAGAGCAAAATTGAAAATAAGTACATAAATGCAAAGGAGCAGTACATTGTGTGGGTATAAAGTTGAGTAGGAGATGGGTTTGGGGAAATGATTGTCAGATGATCTTCAGTTGACCAACAGTATAAGGCAGTGACCAGAGCTGGAGGAATGCAAGTGGAAAGAGGGTGAAGTATTTCCAGCCAAAAAATGAAGTGATGATGCATTGGTGCTGGCTGGCTGTGAGACCTCATTTAGAATGTTGTGTCCAGTTTTGGAGGTCGTACTGATGAAAAGATATAGATAGGGTGGAAGTCAGAGAAGTGTTACCAAAGTGATGTAGCGTGTTTACTGTAAGCCCTAAGAATTGAAACTTCTCCAAGGACAAGCAGAGCAATGAGTTCTCACATGTGGGTGATGTCATAGATGGAGTCCAACAGGGACTCTGTCCGGCATCCCTGGCCTTTCCAGAAGCTTTTGGCAGGCTCAAGCAGCCTGTCCGACTTGCGCGGCTCCCGCAGTTTCTTGTCGCATGATTTTCCTCGGGGTAATTTTTTGCTTGATTTCCTGCCTTTTTTTTAATTAGCGCAGGGCCATTTTTCTGCTGTTTTCCCCCTCCCCCCTAGATTTTTTTTGGCACAAGTTTTGTTTTTCTGTGTCTTGTTGCCTACTTAGAGTCCCGACTCGGACTCAGATCTTTCTTTAAAGTACGTACATTTTAAAAAATCCACCCATATTTTTATTTTTGAGCCATTTGATTTTGCTTTGGCTTCTTTTTTTTTTTTTTAGTATGACCTAGAAACCTCTTGGGGGGCTCGGGACCCCTCCTTTCTCAACAGGGGTTAAGTGCTCATGCTTCGGTAGGACCATGTGTGTGACTGATCCTCAGGACTTGTGCCTGGTCCTTGACCATAAGTCCTCTCTCCATTTACTTTGTGTTCAAATGCAGATTACACAGAAGAGTTGAGAGATCCTGCTTTTTGGCACACCGAAGTCCAGTCCATTGGCATCGAAGGCATCGGTCTCCGTGGCTTCAGGAGCTGCACCAGACAGTGGGGTCGACATTGAGCAGATCTCCCCCTACCTCAACATCAAGCATAGGTAGCGCCCGCTCTTGTTGAGCATCATTGAACCCTACATCGAGGACTTGTGAGGATTGTGCATTGTCTTCATCAGCAACAAATGACCCTGATGTGCATTGACCAAAGTCAAAGAAGCACCAGCATCGATCCTTGTTGAAGCACAGTGCCAGAAGCACTGGTGTTGCTGGTACCCAAAGAAACGACTGTGCTGTGAGGATCACTCCCTCTCTGTGGAAGTGGTGCCAATGTGCTAGGCTCCCCGAAGCCGGTAGCCTGCTTCTGATTCTGCTCCCACGTTTTCGCAGACTGTCACCACACCGGTGGTGGCTCCGGGTCATGTTACAAGAAGAGCTTGGGCGCATCCTAGCTCAGTGCAATGCCGAGACATCGAGTGCATTGATACCAGCTTTGGTGTCACTCCTGCTCATTCTGGAGGACCCGTGCTCTATTTGTCGGGTATTCATCAGTTGCCGTTGCCTCGTCAAGTCTCTGAGCCGGCACTGATCAGTTCTGTTTTCCTTTCCAGCCTATTGTGGGAGGAAGCGACCTCAGAGCTCAGGGGCTGTCGCCCTGAGCCTGGTCACAAGTCCAGTGGTCCGAGGCAGACACAGACTCTGACATCCCATGAAGAGTACTTTGTGGAGTCGGATATGAACCATTCTTGGGGTTTTGATTTAGAACCAGAGGAGCCCTCAGAGGGGGAGGTATCCTTTGGTCTACCTTCAGACCCTTCTCCACCTCAGGAAAGGAGGAATTTCCCCCCAGAGGAGCTTTCTGAGGGAGATGGCTGAGGCCATTCCCTTTGATTTGTAAATTGAGGATGAGCCTATGGCTGAGATGTTGTATATACTTGATAATATATTTAATATTAATTTCCTTAGCGTCCCTCCGGACCGGCCCAGAATATGACTGATGGGTTGTGCACGCCTTCCAGCCGGTGGAGACTGAGAAAAAAACTGTGACTCTAGAGAGAGCCAATAAGAGCCCTTGGCAACAAGAGAAAGATCCAATAATCTCAGTCTCCAGCAGGTGGAAGGTTGTGAGCCCTTCAGTTTCATTCTTTATATTATATTTATGTTCTATTATATTCTTTATATTTTTCTATTCCTTGCTGTAATTCTTTGTTTTAAGTTATTTCTTCTGTGCATCTGAGAGAGGTAGCCATGAAAAAAAAAAAAGACAAGCTTTGATTTTGGTTCTCTGCCCTTTACTTTCTCTTTAAACGAGCAAGACAGCTTCTGTTTTCTCTCTGTGATGGTTTGCTGTTATTTTTTCTGGCTCCTGTTTTGGTTCGCAGTTGGCTTAGGCAGATGCGATGGCAGAGAAGCTCCGCCGCTGTTCAGTCTGTCAACGGCAGGGAGTCGGCTCGAGCGGTGCTTGTAAGTTTTGTATTGTGGTAGATGCTTCGTCTGAGCAGGTGCTGTAAAAATGTTGGCGCCATTAGTGGGGGGGGGGGGGGGGGGGGGGTCCGATTTGGCAGTTTTAAGTGCGGCCAGCCTCGCTGACAGCGCCAATTTCTGTGGGAAACGCCGCCATTTTGTCTTCCCCTCTAAATGCTGCATCCCTGCCTGCTTTACAGGCCTCTCTACCGGCTCTGCCGCAGACTCCTGTTTCTTCAGCAGGTGAAGGTAGCTTCCCAGCTGACTTTGTGGTACAAATGTACTAAGCGTTTTTATTGCACAAAGCTGCTCCAGGAGAGGCTTCAGTGAAGAGGTCTCAGGAGGGCCAAGCAGCGGCTGCTAAGCGGCCCAGGCAGTTTTGGGATTTAGAAGAGGATTTTTCTTCTGATTTGGATCAGGAAATGTCATCCTTGGAGGAGACATAGGTATTTCAGGAAGGTCATTTTCCTGAGGACCTCAGTCAGCTGGAAGATGGTGCAGAGCCTCTCCCTGTGGGGCAGGATCCCTCAGTGGTGAGAAATTTTCATAAAGATGACCTGCAGGAGCTTATTTCTCAGGTTTCCACAACCTTGCTATTTGAGGAGCAGGAGACTCCAGTGGCGGAGTCCAGAAAGGTATTCTTAGGCCAGGTAAGACTTTTCCAGTGCATCAGGATATTAGGGACATCATTCAGGCACAGTAGGAGGTGCCGGATTCTGCCTTTCATCTTGCCAGATCCATGCTCAGGCTTTATCCTGTTCTGGTTTTAGACAAGGATCTTTTACGCCCTCCAGAGGTGGATGCCGTAGTGTCTGCAGTCACTAAACGAAATATGGTTCCCGTGGATGGCGGGACGGCTTTGAGGGATGTCCAGGATCGCCGTTTAGAATCCTTGTTAAAGAATAGTTTTGATGATTCTGCTCTGGCAGTGCAGGCTGCTATCTGTGGTTCTTTAGTAGTGAAAGCCTTTTCGTTGGTCTGAAAAGGTCTTGGACCGTTCTTCTGATGATTTTTTTCAGCGATAGATGCTGAAGTGGCAAATTTGGAAATGGTTTGGCCTTTTTGGCAGATGCTCTTTATGACGTGCTTCGGGCCTCTTCTAAGTCTTTAGTTTTTTGTGTGGCGGCCCGTTGCTCTCTTTGGCTTCGTGGCTGGTCTGTGGATGCGGGCTCTAAGTCCAAGCTTAGTAAATTTCCTTTTAAAGTTTCTTTTCTCTTTGGCGATAAGTTGGATAAGCTGCTGCATAGCCTAGGTGAAGCTAAAGTTCCAAGGCTTCCTGAGGATCATCCCAGGGGGCCTGGACATGGTGTTTTTTCCGGCCGTGGTAGGAGCCGTGCTTTTCGGTATAGACAGGCAGAGTAGTTCCGTTTCAACAATCTAAGTTTTTTTCAAAGGACTCTCTCCTTTTGGATGGTCGTAGAAGCGGTCGGGAAACAGGAAATTCTTTCTTGATTTCCTCCTGTTCTCAGCAGTGAAGGTTTGCGGGCCCAGCCTCTGGTTCAGGTAGGAGCTCGGTTGGCGCAGTTTTATGGGCCCAAATTACTTCAGACCAGTGGGTTCTAGAGGTTATTTGTGATGGGGTTCGCCTTAGAGTTTCCTTGTCCTTTGTCAGATGCTTTTGTGGAGTCTCCCTGCCGTTCTCTGCTCAAAACCAGGGCTGTCGGGGACATTCTATGCAGACTTCTCGACCTTCAGGCTATTTGTCCAGTTTCTTTGTTAGAGCAGGGTCTAGAACGTTACTCCGTAAACTTTCTGGTTCCCAAGCAAGAGGGTTCTTTCAGGCCGATTTTAGATATCCAGGTGGTCAATTGAGCCCTCAGGGTGCCCTCTTTTCGTATGAAGACTTTGCGGTCAGTCATTGTGGTGGTGCAGACCGAGCAGTTTCTGACGTTGCTTGACCTCACAGAAACCTACTTGCATATCCCTACTCGACTGGCACACCAACGTTTCTTTCAGTTTGCGGTGCTCGGCCAGCATTTTCATTTTTGGGCTCTTCCCCTTCGGGCTTGTGACTGCTCCTTGGACGTCTACCAAAGTCATGGTCGTAGTAGCCGCAGCACTCAGAGTGGAAGGCATTCTAGTCCATCCTTATTTAGACGATTGGTTGATCAGAGCAAAGTCTTACCAGGAGAGCGTTCAGGTGACAGCTCGAGTAGTAGACTTCTTGAAGTCCCTAGGTTGGGTAGTCAGTGCACAAAAGATCTGTCTGCAGCCATCGCAGTCATTGGAGTACCTGGGAATCTGTTCTGACATGTTGCAGGGCCATGTTTTTCTTCCGCTGGCTCGTGTCCTCAAATTGCAGTCTCAGATTCATCACTTATTGCAGTCACCGAGGCCAACGGCCAAGGATTATCTTCAGGTCCTGGGTTCCATGGTGGCGGCGATTGAGGCAGTGCCCTTGGCAAAGGGTTCACATGAGGTCGCTTCTTTCTTGGTGGTTGTCACAGAAGGACTCTCTACATCAGAAATTGTCACTTCCGGCTCAGGTGAAGAGCAACCTACATTGGTGGCTGTGAGATGCCAGTATGACCAAGGAAATGCCTCTGGATCAGCCCAACTGGAGGGTGGTTACAACAGATGCCAGTCTTCAGGGATGGGGAGCTTACTGCTAGAGACAGTATGCTCAAGGCCTTTGGTCTCCTCAGGAGAGATGATCTTGTTCAATAAATCTATTAGAGACTGGGGCAGTTTAGACTAGCAATCCAGACCTTTGTCCATCTGTTGAGGGGCGAGGCAGTCCGCGTGATGTTAGAAAATGCCACCGCGGTGGCTTACATCAATCGGCAAGGAGGAACGAGGAGTCGGCAGTTGGAGCAAGAAGCGTCACAGCTGTTACAGTGATCGGAGGTACATCTGGTGGCGCTGTCAGCGGCTCATGTGGCAGGAGTTCAAAATGTTCAGGCAGACTTTCTCAGTCGAAACATACTAGATCCCAGGGAGTGGGCTCTGTGATGTGGCGTATCAGGCGGTTCCCCAAGATGGACCTGTTTGCTCCCTGGCCGACCGGACTTCTTTATGCCTTTCCTCTCTGGCCGTTAATAGGGCGTCTACTTCAGAGAGTCGAGATGCACAGGAGCCGTCTGATCTTTGTGGTGCCAGATTGGCCTCGCAGACTGTGGTACGCCGATATTCAGCGGCTTCTAGTAGAGGATCCATTCAAGCTCCCGGTCAGGCAGGATCTTTTGGCTCAGCTTCGCTCTCGTCAGTGTTCTACCTCTTTGAATTATGTTCGGACCTGGAGGATTTTTGAGACCTGGTGTGAGGAGCTCGGGATAGCTCTCTTTCACGCGTGCGTCTTGCAGATTTTGGATTTCTTGCAGCTTGGTTTCGACAAAGGCCTTGTTTTGGCTTCTCTTAAAGTGCTGATTGCAGCTCTATCGTGTTTTCGAGGTCGTGTTCAAGGAAGATCGCTGGCTAGCCACCTGGATGTGCTCTGTTTTTAAAGAGAGGTTAACCTCCTGCATCCTCCGTCTCGCTGTTCTTTTCCCCACTGGGATCTTAATTTGGTACTCTCGGTTCTTACCAAGCCTCCCTTTGAGCCTTTATCTTCTTGTACTTTGAAGGACTTAACCCTGAAGGCATTGTTTTTAGTGGCTGTTGCCTTAGCTAGGAGATTTTCAGAGTTGCAGGCTCTTTCGTGTAGGTCTCCGCTTTTGGAATTCAGCTTGGATCGAGTGTTTTAAGACTAGTTCCTTCTTTTCTGCCCAAGGTATTGACTCGTTTTCTTTTATCTCAACCGATGGTGTTGCCTGTTCTAGGTTCTTTCTCCGGGTCAGAGGAGCAGTGTCTCTTGAAGTGTTTGGATGTCAAAAGAGTTCTGAAGCATTATGTCAAGTCTACGGAGGAAATTTGTCTGTCCGATCGTTTATTTTATTCTCATCGGAGGTTCACGCACAGGGTTTATGGCTTCTAAGCCCACTATTTTTCGTTGGCTTAAGGAAATTATTGCATCAGCTTACCTTCTTTCTGGGAAAGCTGTTCCAGAAGGAGTTAAGGCTCACTCTACCAGAGGTCAGGCTACTTCTTGGGCAGAGCGTTGTCTGGTGCCTCTGGAGGACATTTGTATGGTGGCAACTTGGTCTTCTTTGCATTCCTTTTCAAAGCACTATTGATTGTACCTCCTGAGTCATCAGCAGGTTGTTTTCGGGGCACACGTTTTGACGGCGGGGCCGTTAGGGTCCCTCCCATAATCTTACTGCTTTGTTACTTCCCATCAGTCATATTCTGGGCTGGTCCGGATGGACGCTAAGGAAAGAGAAATTGGACCTTACTTGCTAATTTGCTTTCCTTTAGTCCCTCCGTACCGGCCCAGATCCCTCCCTTTAGGTATTCTGTGTTTTCAAGAGTTAAGTGATATTGTTTTCTTGGGAGCTGTGTTGCTGGTTTTTGGTTTCATTGTTTAAAACAAAACACAAATTCTACGGTTCAGTATGTAACCTTTTGTGCATGATATGCAGGGGCATGTCATTGGTCACATTGGCAATGTGCCGGTGGCTGCTCAGGTTTTCGTATGCACAGACCATTTACGTATTGTTTTACTTCCTTCTGCTTTGGTACTTTGTTACTGGATCTTTCTCTTGTTGCCAAGGTCTCTTATTGGCTCTCTAGAGTCACAGTTTTTTTCTCAGTCTCCACCTGCTGGAAGGCGTGCACAACCCATCAGTCATATTCTGGGCCGGTCCGGAGGGACTAAAGGAAAGCAAATTAGCAGGTAAGGTCTAATTTCTCCTTAATATTCAATATTTTGCATGATTCACAGTCAGGATTCCTCCAGCTTCATAGCACTGAAACTGTGCTCGTCACGCTCCTGTCCAGCTTCAAAAAAGAAATAGCTGTAGGAAAAAGCATTCTACTTTTACAATTCGACATGTCAAGTGCTTTTGACACGGTGAACCATAACATCCTACTACAGCTCCTCGATTGCTTTTGGAACCAGCGGAAATGTACGTACATGGTTGAAAGGCTTTTTAACATCAAGAACCTACAAAGTAAAATCCAACACAAGTTTATCACCTCCATGGAAAGCAGTCTGTGGTGTGCCTCAGGGCTCACCTCTTTCCCCAACGCTCTTCAACATAATGTTGATTCCTCTGGCCAAAGCTCTTTCCAAACTTGGTCTCCACCCGTTCATCTACGCAGATGACATCACAATGTACATTCCTTTTAGAAAAGATTTAACTGAAGTAGCCAACGAAATCAGACTTGGATTGCACACCATGCTTGCTTGGGCTATCTCATTTAAATTAAAACTCAATACTATCCTTTCTCTATAATAAGTACAAACCCTCAACCTAATCACTCCTGAGCTTGCCCTTACCAATCTCTGAGACTCTAAAAATACTAGGAGTAATTGTTGATAGAAACTTAACACTAGAGCAACAAACAAACTCCACCACCAAAAAAGTATTCTTCTCTCTTTGGAAACTAAAACGTATAAAGCCTTATTTCCCTAGAGAAGTATTTCGCAATTTTGTTCAATCATTAGATTTAAGCCACCTTGATTACTGCAATGGAATATACGCAGGATGCAAAGAAATGCTTCAAAAAAATTACAAACTGCCCAGAATACAGTTGCTACACTGATCTATGGAAAATCGAGGTTCGAAAGTTCTAGACCACTACGTGAGAAACTGCACTGGCTTCCTGTCAAGGACTGAATAATTTGCCCCCTAGTGCATAAAATCCTCTATGGTGAAGATCCAGCTTATATGGATACCCTTATCAACTTGCCACCAAGGAATTCTCACAAATCATCTCGTTTGTACTTAAATCTCCACTACCCAACATGTTGTGGCCTCAAATATAAAACCACTTACGCATCCACCTTTCCCTATATTAGCGCATATTTGTGGAATGGATTACCTAAATCTGTAAAAACTACTCACGATCACCCGACTTTCAGACAATCTCTCAAGACCAGCTTATTTGGAAAAGCTTACGCCAAAGTCCCTCCTTGTATCCATAACTAATGAACTGTAGCTATCGTAATGACATATTGAACTCTATGACCCTTTCTCCTTTTCTTCTCCTCTGTAATTACTCACTAACCTCTTCAACTTCAATGTACTTGAATGTTTGTTACCGGATTGATGTATGCCTTTTCAGACTTAAGTAAGCCACATTGAGCCTGCCCGTGGGTGGGAAAATGTGGGATATAAATGCTATAAATAAATAATGACTCTCCTCCCAAGGAGGCTGAGACAGAGCCTGTACATAGCGTCCTCAAGACTGCACAGATGAGGAATTGGGAGACCCCCCCCCCCCTCACTATATAGCCTGTACTGAAGAAGACACTCTATGTATAGAGTCCAGAAAGCTCCAGGATATGAGAAGAAGCAGCAGCAGCCAAAAGTTCAAGGACTCGTACCTTGGTGTCCCCAGGTAGGGATGCTCGCACTTTGGAGTGGTTTTTTTTTTGTTTTTTTTTTGAGAGAAAAATGTTTCAAATCTCTGCTCATTTCTCACATCCAGTTCTACTAGCTGTACATGGGCATCTACTTAAAGAACTCGGTGTGCAATGCAACAGAGTTTGCGGATACTCTGCCTTCAGAAAAGGTCACACAACTCTTGTCAGCTAGTAGCCAAGCACAAGGAGTATTGGAAACACATAGCCGGGACAACTTCTGATACTTTCAATATGGCATCCAGACATTATGCATTAGGTATTGGCATGCACAGACTCTCATGGCTATTTTTCAGACCTAGAACCAGTAGTTCAAGAAAAGCTGGTGGATGTTCGTTGCCGAGGAGATAATCTTTTTGGGGACAAGGTGGAAAAGCTCGCTAACCTCATAACAGATACCATGAAGTCCTTGTCTTGGCCCACTCCTTTTGCGGCTCTTTCTTGGAGGTTTTTGGAGGGTTCCT
This sequence comes from Microcaecilia unicolor, assembly GCF_901765095.1. Classification (NCBI taxonomy): domain Eukaryota; kingdom Metazoa; phylum Chordata; class Amphibia; order Gymnophiona; family Siphonopidae; genus Microcaecilia; species Microcaecilia unicolor. The sequence goes on from NC_044042.1 coordinate 93,030,246, forward strand.
ATTACTCTAAGGCGTCGGTTCACTACCTTGACTCACCTTCCTCAGCAGGCCCAGGCCCCACACACTCATCCTTGTCAACAACGTCCTTGGAAATCCCAACCAGCTCTCAGTGTAAGCAGGGGACGAGCTTTTGACAGGCTCCAGCAGAGAGCATAGCTGATATAAAATGACCCTTCCTGATGACCTGCTGGTCATATGGAGGCTAAACCTTTTTCCAAGAAAGATGGCCACTTGTAACCTCAGACTGATGGGTTCTTCATATAGTTTGGGCACCCTCAATTGGCATCAGCCTCCTCAAATTGCTCACCGAGTGTATCAAAACTGAGCTCTCAGCATCAGGTGGTTCTTAGAGACATTCTCTCTTACTTCTAAATGCCCATGTGGTTGAACATGTTCCACCAGGGAACAAGGCAGGGGATTCTAATCAGAGTGAGTACTTGTGCCCAAAAAACAAATGGGATTTTGTCCTTAAGGGCCCTGAACAAATATCGGGTCAAAAAAGTTCAGGATGATTTCCATAGGCACCCTTCTTCCCTTAATTCATGCAAATGATTAGCCTTGTACACACTCCAGAGTATTTACAAAATGTCTTGTGGTAGTCTCAGCATCACTACACAGACTAGGAGTGCACATGTTTCCCTATTTGATGATTTAAAGATCATATCAAAAGAAAGTGCTCAAGAATCCATGCAGAGACTACTTGTAATTCACAACTTTTTCTGGCAGTCTCCTTCACTTGAACTTACTAGGAACCTTGTATATCTACAGTTATCAATTCTATGGATCCTAGATATGTTTACTCCCTTCAGTTATTCATATAGAACACTCATAAAGCTTTTCCAAATTAATTGCCTCAGCGGTGCTCATATCCAACTACCATTGAATATTGGAGATGTATAGTAGCACCAAGTTCTTCATAGGCTTTTAAATGCGATCTATTTTTGCTATTATTTTCATACTTTAAGTACTTATCTTAATGAATAATCGGACTGGGGGTTCAAAATCGTCCGACATGCATGTTTCGCCAGCTAGGCTGTGTCAAGGACCTCCCCTGGAAAATTAAACATAACATCGTCTCAATTCATCATGTATGAGTTATATCTTAATTCCCCATACAATATGATCATCCCTTCACATTATATACTCAGCATGCAAGTTCATATTTACCCTTTGCCGTTTTCAGTCAAGCCTTGCAATATTACTTATGGGATTCCCCCTGCAAAGATGGCGGCGGCGTTCTAATGGAACTTATTTAAATCCCTCCTATCATGACATCTCTTCCCCTTCTGAATGCTCATTGGATGGAGCCCATCGTCATCTATATTAAGGAAGCCCATTCCAATTCAGCATTTAAACCCTTTGGGGCTACTGTTTCAAGAGTATAGATATACCACTGCTCTCTGTATTATCAGTTTACAAACCGATCCTCCCTCCCTGCCCACTTGTATATGTTCTAAAATTCTCCACTGCAGATCCTCTATCGTATGATTTTTCGCCACCCAATGTTCCACTATGAGGGCTTGAAAATTCTTAGTGATAATTCTTGACGTGTTAAGTCGAACTTTTATAGGTCTACTACTCCTTCCTATGTATATCAAATTACAAGGGCACTGAATGGTATTCTATATAATAATTCTCACCGCCAATGTTCTGAGGCTGCCTGGGAGCATGGAATCCGCCAGAGGTGGTCTGCTTAATGCTGTAGATAATAGTGACGTCAAGGAGAGGGGAGGGGCCGTGATGCAGGGAGCAGCGAGTCGGCTGCGGCGAGTGTCCAATGGGAGGGGGAGGAGTAGGGAAATACGCGGAGTGTTTCCCTACTCCTCCCCCTGCCTAGGAATCCAATGTGGAGGAAGCGGGTGAGGGCTCAGGATGGGAGTCGAGGTCCAGCCAGTGGCAACTCGGAAGACAGAGAAGGGAAAGAGCAGCGGGTCTGACTCCAGCGCAGCCATCATCCCCGTTCACTAAAAACAAAGCAAGCAAACCTAAGACATGCTGCAGGATGTTTAATACTGTGAAGCTCCCGGCCACTGGGTGATTCTGAAATGCAGCTCTCTGCTGGCCGGGGTCTCACTCGCCAGTCTCTTTGGAGTTCCCTTGGCTCCCAAGCCAAGCTATGTGTTGCACTTGGCCAGGCAAACTGCTCCGCCACAGACAGTTCCAACCAAAGCAGCTCAAAACAACTTGTGGTAAATCCCTGGTAACTCCAGCAAAAGCAGCACAGAAGCAAACTGTTCAAACTAAGGGGGGTTCCTTTATCTTCCCCCTCCCTTCAGGGTAACTCCAGCAAGCACAGCACAGGAACAAACAGTTCAAAACAAAAGGGGTTTCCTTTATCTTCCCCTCCTCAGGGTATTCTTCAGCTAAGCCCTCTCGGGGCTCCCTGGCACTTGGCTTCAAGACAGTCTGTAAAGACATGTGCCCTTCCTGCTCTCTACCTGGCCTCACTGGCCTCAGGCTCCTGAGCCGGACCCTGGCTGGTCTTCTCCCAGTCACTTGCAAGCACCCACCTCTATGCCTGGGGCTCCTGCCTTACTCAGGGTGACTGCTCACATGCCTTCCTTCAGCTGGAAATCCTCTCCGGTCCAGTCCAGGGTGCCCCGGTCACCCCTCTGATCCACGGGCCGTGACCCCTCTCACTCTCCGGGAACTGCAACTAGGATTCTCCCGCCTTCCCATATATGCAAGTGAGACAAGCAAAATGCAAATTCACTTTACTAGGACTTGGATTCAATCTTGTGGGGCACCACTTCCTTCCAAGTATCCTTCACTCGCAAATACACTGGCTGAACCCCTTTTCTTGGAGAGACCGTGGTCTCAGTGTAAAACAGCCACCACCCCTGGATAGGACTTCTTTACTCGCATTGACCTTACAGTCCTGTCCTCCACCCCACGGCTGTTAGTCCATTTTAAACAACTCACAAATCCCTCAACCGCATGTCCATAGCCTGGCCCGTACCTTCTGGCTTTGGAGGGAACCTTCCCATCTTCCAGGTAATCTCGCCCAGCAGGCCTCAGGCTTTTTAGGTTTTCATCTTGTCTCCCCCAGGCAATCTCCTGGCTTGCAGTCCTCAGGCTCTAGGCGTTGCAGGTCCCTCCATCTTCTCCTTCTCCCTGGCTTAGAGGGTGCTTTATATAGGGTGGCCAATAATCCACCCCACCTCTATAGGCCTCTCTCCCCCCCCCCCCCCCCCCCCCTACTTCCAGAAAGGTCTAGACCCAGAACTCTCTCCAACTTTCCAGCTTCTACTCTGAGAGTTCCCCCTGGTGTCCTCTTCAGGGAAGGACAGATCCTATACCACGATTACCCCCTAGCTGTCCCTTCAGGTTACTACACTGGTATATCCCCTTTGGCTCCCTCTAGTGACCAGAATGGGCATATCCCAGGTTTTCAGGTGGAGAGCGCTCTCTGGCCGTCTCCTCAGGGTAGGGCGGTCACTGTGTTTATCACAATACACAGGAGTGGAAGTGAGCAAAGCAACTCTACAGTAAGCAAGGAAGCCCATTGGTTAATCTCTGTTTCCACTCCCCTACATAGCCATCATTGGTATACACTCCAAAAAAAAAAAAGCAAACCTAGGAGCTGCTGTTTCACATTGTCATTTTTAAATTGTTGTTCCATCTGAAACAAGTCTAAAGCTGTTTCAACTGGATACACAGTGCCTTAAAATGTGGAGGACAAAAGGAGGGGGGAGACAGACCCTGCAAGTGGGAGGGGGGAGGGGTGGGAACGTGCAACTGGGAAAAAGGGAGGGAAGGAGGGTGGGGGACCATGCAACAGGGAGACAGACCGGGGGGGGGGGGGCGACCCTGGAACTGGGAGGGAGGGGGGACCCTGGCACATACTCTCATTCTCACACACACACTCGCACCCAGTCTCTCTCTCTGTCACTCTCTCTCACACAGTCACTCTCAAACATACACACTCCGAGGAAAACCTTGCTTGTGCCCGTTTCCTTTAAAACAGAAACGGGCCTTTTTTACTAGTATATAATATTTCTAGTATCGCAATTAGTAAAATCTTTAGCTGTAATAACTTTTCCTGTGCCCGGAGCTATCCACTCTGATCCTATAATAGTAGACCTACACCACTGACATTTGTTACACCCTTGATGATTGCCTTTATTTTGTTTAGGTCTAGGTAAAGCAAACTTATTTCCTGCTAGTCTTTCTCCTATCGTTTTTTTTGTTACATTTGTACCCCACGCTTTCCCACTCGTGGCAGGCTCAATGCGTCTTACATGGGGCAATGGAGGGTTAAGTGACTTGCCCAGAGTCACAAGGAGCTGCCTGTGCCTGAAGTGGGAATCGAACTCAGTTCCTCAGTTCCCCAGGACCAAAGTCCACCACCCTAACCACTAGGCCACTCATTTCCCCCTAGTATAGGAAATCATTGGGAATTCTTCAAAACAAGGGTATAGCTGGACTATATGCCAGTGTTCTCTCAAACTGTGTACTATTTTCTTGCTGATCTCAGTAAAGGGCAGGACACAGGTGAGTCCTTCATGGTGGTTCTTCTCCCCGTCATCCAGCAGAAGCGAGCGTTGCGTGAAACACGCCCTTAAATACGCTTTTGTAATAGCAGATTTGGGTTATCCTCTTTCTTCAAATCTTTGTCCCAGATCTTTTGCTTTATTTTTAAAATCATTTAAGTCAGAGCAAACTCTTCTTACACGTAAAAATTGACTTATTGGAAGGCTATATTTCAATTTAAACGGATGATAACTTCTGAACTGAAGAAGAGTGTTCCGGCTTATTGGTTTCCTATATAATGATGTACTTAGCCTATCTTGATTTGTAAATACAACCATGTCCAAAAACTCTATTCTTTGTTTACTTGCTGATTTCGTAAACTTCATATTCACATCCAAATTATTGAGCCATTCAATGAAGTCATCTAATTCTTGCTCCGATCTTGTCTACAAGAAGAAGATGTCATCCAAAAAGTGCTTCCAACATAAGACTGTTTTAAATTTATCAGATGGATAAATTTGCATTTCTTCAATACGGGCAACGTACAGTGTGGCAACTGGCGGGGCTACCGTCGTCCCCATTGCCACTCCTTCTGTCTGTAGATAGAATTGGTCATCATACCAGAAATAGTTGTTAAAAATAACTAACTCAGCTAGCTGTATAAAAATTCAGCGGGAGTTTGTTGATGCGGCCTGACCCATTCGTGCTGTGAGCGTCTGCATTTGTTCCAGGCAACTACTGTCCCTGCTCTCTCTCCCAGGATTGACAACCTCCAGCTGTTGCCGTTCACCTCCGGTTCCCTTTACATCACTGCGGGCCGCTTTCTGCTCCTTCTTCTGCATGTTGTCTGTGCCTCCTGGTACTCAGCCTGCCTCTTATTGCTCCTGCCCGTTCACCAACCATTGTTCATCACAGCAGCGCCATTGGGCCTTTTGAACCTCATCTCCTGGTCGCTGCATCAATTGATTAAGGAGCTGGTGTGGACAGTTACGAAGCAGGTTTCAACACCACTTGCAACATGCCGTTTCGACACGGCCAGTCCGGCCACTTCTCATCTCTACCTGCCTTCAACGGTTCTTATCGAGGCATGCTTATTTCTCCTGGTCTGGATGGGTATTACACCTGCTCCCCATCATGGATTGCCTTGCTGACAGTTGTACAAGCAACTCTGAATCATCTCAGCATCTGAAATCTAACAATGACCAGCCTATCTCTGAATGCCCATTTCAGACTTTCCACATAATACCTACAGTCCTTCCTAATAAAATGTCCATAGCCCTTTTTTGGTCTCTCTTATCCTTTCCCTATTTCTTCTTACTGTTCCTTCTATCCTAATTCATGTAATTGTAAAACAACTGGTCTGGCTTTAGCCTTATCAGTACATTGTAAGCCACTTTGAGTCTGCATACCTGTGGAAAAAAGTGGGATATAAATGTGCAAATAAATAAAATAAAAATGCTCTGTTCTCATTTCCATCTTCTCCCATATAATTTCCATGGCCCCCATTTGGGGGATGCGGGTATACAGTGAGACTATATCAAGAGTCACTAGCCACGTCCCCTCAGTTTTATATTCTCCACTTGTGCAATCTCTCTCAAAAAGTGTGAAGAGTCTTTGATATATGATATCATCTTACAAACAAACGTCCTCAAAAAAACATCAAGAAATTTTGAAAGCGGCTCCAACACCAAGGATCTCGTGGACACTATAGGGCGCCCTGGCGGGTTCATCTGTTCCTTGTGGATTTTGGGTACTAAATAAATTTTTGGAGTTTGTGGATTTTCTTCCATCAAGAATCAGCTCTCTTTAGCAGTCAAAATGTGATCCTCAGTGGCGGGAATTATCAACCCACTAATTCGTTCTTGTAAACTACCCATCGGTCTTTATCTAATAATCTATATGCTACCCCATCTACTAGTTGCCGTTTTACTTCTTTTTGATATTCTTCCCTCCCCCAGATGACTGTAGCGCCACCCTTGTCTGCTTTAACTATTATTATTGATGGATTCTCTCGGAGCTGTTCTAATGCCTGCCATTGTTTAAAAGACAAATTATTATGTCTGAGTTCAAAGGGGGTCTGGACAGATTCCTGAAGGAAAAGTCCATTGATCGTTATTAAATTTGGGGTTTTTGCCAGGTTCTTGGGGCCTGGATTGGCCGCTGTCGGAGACAGAGTGCTGGGCTTGATGGACCTTTGGTCTTTTCCCAGCGTGGCAGTGCTTATGTACTTATGTCTCAGGTCAAATCGATCTGATTTTTCCAGAGTCTCTGAATCCCGAAAGGCTAGATCTTTAAAAGTCGATATTACTGCATTCATCGGGCCCGGAGGGATCCATCTCGATACTGGTTTACCAGAGCTATGTCTATCGTACTTGCATTATCAAGAAAATATATTTGACACTGTAGTTTCCGAAAAATACTTGGGCATTAGAGCTAATGGGGTTCATTATCAACTACTCAAAGTCTACCTGCTCCGTTCAGCAATTGGAGTACATAGGAACCCTGCTAAACACAGTTTTAGACTCGAGCCTACCTTCCTCAGGAAAGGATGGATGTGCTGATTTGCATTGCCTGTCAGGTTCAGCTCAGCCAGCAGGTCACAGCTTGAGGTTGTTAAGCCACATGGCCTCCATAGTGCTTGTCACACCCATGACATGCCTCCATTTACAAGGTGCCCAGTGGACCCTAGCTTTTCAGTGGTGTCTGGCCACAGAGAATCTGATGGATATTGTCTTGGTCACAGTTGTTTCTGTGGTGGACTTTCATTCCAAACTTCTCCTCCCCAGAAAATTCCGTCCACAGATGCATCCAACCTGGGTTGGGGTGCTCATGTAAATAGGCTTCACACCCATGGACTTTGGTCTTGAGACCCAGCTTCACATTAGTCTCCTAGAGCTGTGGGCAATTTGGAATTTTCTAAAAGCTTTCAGCGATTGTTGAACCGAATTGTTCTGATTCAATCAATCAGTTTGCCATGTACTGTGGGGTTACAGGTTCCTACACTTGTGTCAGGAGGCGGTCAGGATGTGGCAGTGGGATTCTAGCCATGGACTGGTACTCAGAGCTACATACCTGTTGGAAAAAACAGTCTGGTGGTTAGGCTGAGCAGCGTAATGCAACTGCATGAATTGTGTCTCAGCTGTGTCGGATCAATTTTTATGCTGGTTACATTAAAGACTTCTTGACATCATCCTCGAGTACCTCACTTTTTTCTTCACCGCATCAGCATGGAATTTGCCAGGAAGATCTTCTGAGAGTTGGCACCCCCTTAGTGGATCTCTTTGCCACTTATCTTAAGAGCAAGGTCCCTCAGTACTGCTCTAGACTCAGATCACATGGCATACTTATATCAGATGCGTTTTTCCTGGATTGGGGGAAGGACCTTTTGTGTGTATCTTCCCACTTCTCTGGTCAGAAAGACTTTGTTGAAATTTAAGCAGGACTAGGGCACCATGATCCTCATAGTACCATATTGGCTGGGACAGATAAGGTTCCCTCCTTTTCTGGAGTTATTCTCTGAAGAATCTTGGAGATTAGAATGTGTTCAACCCAGATCAAGGGGTTTCTTCTGCATCGGAACTTCCAGTCTCTGGCCCTCACAGCTTGGATGTTGAGAGCATAGAACTTACATTCCTTCAATTGCCTGAGGGTGAACATAACATAAGAGTAGTCATACTGGGTCAGACCAGTGGTCCATCTAGCCCAGTATCCTGTTTTCCAAACAGTGGCCAAGCAAGGTCACAAGAACCTGGCAGAAGCCCATTTAATAGTACCATTCCATTCTACCAATCCCAGGGTAAGCAATGGCTTCCCTCATGTCCATCTAAATAACAGACTATGGACTTTTCTTCTAGGAACCTTTCTAAACCTTTTTTAAACCCAGATATACTAACGGCCGTTAGCACATCCTCCTGCACTGAGTGGACCCTAGCATCAGGTAACTATGATTTGGATTATTCCTTGCAACGTGCATCACCTTGCACTGCATTAAATTTCATCTGCCATTTGGATGCCCAGTCTTCCAATTTCCTAAGGTCTTCCTGCAATATTTCACAGTTCGCACATGTTTTAACAACCTTGAATAGTTTTGTGTCATCTGCAAATTTGATCACCTCACTTGTCGTTCCGATTTCCATATCTACTATAATAAAACTCACCCTCAACGTTCTGAGGACACTGACGTCAGTGAAGCCAAGCCCTGACTTCCTTCTAAAAGGTTCGAAGGTTCGTGGTGGTGAAACCACCAAAATCGCTCCGGGCCCCGCCCTCGCGTCAAACGTCATGATGTTGGGGGCGGAGCAATGGCAGAACAACGAAGGGGTGGGGGGGGGGTTCCCAACGAAAACCTTGCTAGCGCCCATTTCATTTGCTCTGAAACGGGCCTCTTTTACTAGTCATTTATAAATATGTTAAATAGCACAGGTCCCAGTACAGATCCCTGCAGCACTCCACTGTTCACCCTCCTCCATAGAGAGAAATGACCATTTAACTCTACCCTCTGTTTTCTGTCCAATAACCAGTTCCTAATCCACACCAAAACCTTTCCTCCTGTCCCATAACTTTTTAATTTTCTTAGGAGTCTCTCTTATGAGGAATTTTATCAAAAGCTTTCTGAAAATCTAGATACACTACATCAACAGGCTCACCTTTATCCACATGTTTATTCACGCCGTCAAGAAATGAAGCAAATTGGTGAGGCAAGACTTCCCTCAACTGAACCCATGCTAACTCTGTCCCATTAAACCATGTTGTCTACATGTTCTGTAACTTTATTCTTTATAATAGTTTCCACTGTTTTGCCCAGCACAGACATCAGGCTTACTGATCTATAATTTCCCGGATCACCCCACAACCCTTTTTAAAAATTGGCTTCACATTGACTACCCTCCAATCTTCAGGTACTATGGACGATTTTAATGACAGGTTACATATTGCTAACAGCAGATCAGCAATTTCATGCTTGAGTTCTTTGAGTACCCTTGGATGTATGCCATTCAGTCTAGGTGATTTACTACTTTTTAATTTGTCAATTTGGGGCAGCAATGGGGCATGTCAAAATGGCGTCCTGAACACGTTTGCTGCTCGATCAGAGTTGCCTGCTGGCGTTTCTGCTTAATATTTTCTTGTAATGCCTCACACAAAAAGAAAGGGGACGGTAAAAGGCCAACTGCTGCTGGCCAGGACATCTTCCTCGATCCAGCAGATGATTGATCGCTATGCGACGAGTCTCCCACTAACCGGAACGGTTGATCCTGAGCTGAGAGCTGAAGGAGGAGCTTCAGCTCTCTTGGGCCCAGAGACATCATTATCACCTCCGGATATTAATCCTCCTCCATGCCCTGTGTTTTATGAGCGTAGCACAGAGGGACCAATCGAATCGGATGTTGTTGGTGTTGGGACCTCGACCGGCAGTGTACCAGCTCAGGCCACAGGAGATGTGATCGGAGAGCTTTTAGCTCCCATGGAGATTTCCCTGGAGTCTATTTGTAGAGCTATACAGGCCCTAACAATGTTGGCTTCAAAATCGGCTAAGGAAACGACTCTTCTCGTGAGTAAAGTGGAAACTTTAATTCATTTGAAAAAGTTAAGCTTGATACGATGAATCAAATTCAACGCATGCGTCAAACTTTTCTTACCTGAGTACACAGTTATGGAACGCATTACCGCTCAACTTAAAAACTATATATGAACTAACTAACTTTCGTAAATCTCTGAAGACCCACTTCTTCAACAAGGCATACCACAAAGATCAGCAAGTAAATTAGAACTGGGGTTTTTTTCTTATATCTGCTTATTTAATTTCTACTATGTTATTCAGGTTCTCTATGTAACACTAATTGTTATCTTCCAATCTATTATCTACCAATATCGATACTTTGTAAGCCACATTGAGCCTGCAAATAGGTGGGAAAATGTGGGCTACAAATGCAACAAATAAACTAATTCAACAAGAAGTAAAAGATATGTTAATTAAAGACAAAACTTTGACTTCTAGGAAAATTGAACAAATAGAGAATTACAACAGGCAATTGAATTTAAGGATTTTAAATTTTCCTATGTCTGCAGGAATAACCCCAATTGATTTCTTTAAAAAGTATTTGCTGGAGATTTTACAATACCCCGCAACAACTATTCCCCCAATAGACAAGGCTTACTATTTGCCTCTACCTTTACAGTCTGGGGTAGATCCTAAAGGATTGGGGAATTTGCCCTTGAATAAAGAGCCTTTGTTAGAAATTCAAGATATATCAGCTTTACTGGAAGAATCATTATCAGAAGTGACTCAGTGACGGACATTAATTGTTTCATTCGTGTTTGAGCAAGACTTGAATTCTGTATTAAAACTTTACTTTAAGAATTCTTTAAAAAAAATTTGTGGACAGATAATCTGGGTTTTTTCAGATGTAACTAAGAATACACAAGAATAAGAACAAACAATTTCTAGCTCTCAGAGAAGAGAAAAGGGCGATAGGTGCAACGCAACATTCTTATTAGCCTATCCATGTAAATGCCTAATAAGATATTTGGGAATAAATATGTTTTCTTTATGCCTGAACAACTTTGTACATTTTTGGACATGAAAAAGCTCTCCAATACACCGAAGGAATGAGAAATTAACTATCGATTAAGTATAGAATAAGTGGGAATTAAGGACAGGCCAGAGAGACGTATGTGTTAGGCGGGGAGAGTCTGATAGGCACGGACGGGGAGAGGGATCTTGGGGTGATAGTATCTGAGGACCTGAAGGCGACGAAACAGTGCGACAAGGCGGTGGCAGTAGCTAGAAGATTGCTAGGCTGTATAGAGAGAGGAGTGACCAGCAGAAGAAAGGAGGTTTTAATGCCCCTGTATAAGACGTTGGTGAGGCCCCACCTTGGAGTATTGTGTTCAGTTTTGGAGGCCGTATCTTGCGAAGGATGTTAAAAAAAAATGGAAGCGGTGCAAAGAAAAGCTACGAGGATGGTATGGGATTTACTTTCCAAGACGTATGAAGAGAGGCTTGCTGACCTGAACATGTACACCCTGGAGGAAAGGAGGAACAGGGGTGATATGATACAGACGTTCAAATATTTGAAAGGTATTAATCCGCAAACGAATCTTTTCCGGAGATGGGAAGGTGGTAGAACGAGAGGACATGAAATGAGATTGAAGGGGGGCAGACTCAGGAAAGATATCAGGAAGTATTTTTTCATGGAGAGGGTGGTGGACGCTTGGAATGCCCTCCCGCGGGAGGTGGTGGAGATGAAAACGGTAACAGAGTTCAAACATGCGTGGGATATGCATAGAGGAATCCTGTGCAGAAGGAATGGATCCTCAGAAGCTTATCTGAAATTGGGTGGCGGAGCAGTTGGGGGGAAGAGGGGGTGGTGGTTGGGAGGCCGAGGATAGGGGAGGGCAGACTTATACGGTCTGTACCAGAGCCGCTGATGGGAGGCGGGACTGGTGGTTGGGAGGCGGGAAATACTGCTGGGCAGACTTATATGGTCTGTGCCCTGAAAAGGACAGGTACAAATTCAAGGTAAGGTATACACATATGAGTTTGTCTTGGGCAGACTGGATGGACCATGCAGGTCTTTTTCTGCCGTCATCTACTATGTTACTGTGTACTTATTTTTTTTCTTTTCTTCTCTTTTTGGATCTCCTTATCTGTAAAACAAGCCCCTCTCAGTTATTTACTAGTGGTCTAAGGAAGTGATTGATTGTGGGTTAACAATCTTCAGTTAGTATTCCTATTATTATATGTTATGTGCACATTCTATCGCTGTATTTTTTTGCAAGTTAATGCTTGTAAAATGATGAAATAAATAATTTGTCGATTTGGCTCAATACATCTTCCATGTTCACAGAGATTTCTTTCAGTTTCTTCATCATCACCCTTAAAAACCAAATCTGGTACAGGCAGATCTCTTGCATCTTTTTCCATAAAGACAGAAGCAAAGAATTCATTCAGTTTCTCCGCTATGGCCTTGTCCTCCCTGAGCGCCCCTTCTGCTCCTTCATGATCTAATGGTCCCAAGGATTCCCTTGCAGGCTTTCTGCTTCAGATGTACCTGAAAAAGTTGTTTCTGTGGGTTTTAGCCTCTGCTAGGTTTCTCTTCATATTCTCTTTTAGCCTTCTTTATTAATGCTTTGCATCTGTCTTGCCAGTGCTTATGTTGCTTCTTATTTTCTTCATTTGGGTCCTTTTTCCATTTTTTGAAGGACAATCTTTTGGCTGTAATGGCCTCTTCTACTTCACCTTTTAACCACGCTGGCTGACATATTTTCTCTTCTTCCACCTTTGCAAATATGTGGAATGCATCTGCACTGGGCTTCCAAGATGGCATTTTGAATAATGTCCACGCCTGATTTAGCAACCTAACCTTTACAGCTGATCCTTTTAGTTCCTTTTTAACCATTTTCCTCATTTTATTATAGTCTCCCTTTTGAAAATTAAATGCAGCTACGGTAGATTTCCTTTGCGGGTTCATCCCAGATAGGAGCTCAAACTTGATCATGTTATGATCACTATTTCCCAGGGGTCCCAACACCGCCACCTCTTCCACTTTGCCCTGCACGCCACTAAGGACCAGATCCAAAATGGCTCCCCCTTTTGTCGGTTCCTGGACCAACTGCTCCAAAAAGCAGTCATTTATTACACTCCCTGATGTAACATTTATCTAGTCAGTATCGGGGTAATTGAAATCATCCATTATTATTGCTTTGCCCAATTTGCCAGCTTTCTTAATCTCTGTAAACATTTCTTCATCCGTCAGTTTGTTCTGTCCCGGCAGACAGTAGTACAGCTCTACAAGAATACTCCTTTCCATCACGCATGGAATTTCTATCCATAATGATACCATGCTGCTGCTATCTCTTATCCTTTCCCTATTTCTTCTTACACTGTTCCTTCTATTCTAATTCATGTAATTGTAAAACAACTGGTCTGGCTTTAGCCTTATCAGTACATTGTAAGCCACTTTGAGTCTGCATACCTGTGGAAAAAAGTGGGATATAAATGTGCAAATAAAATAAAATCTGTGTCATGTGAAAAATTGTTTTTATTTGACTTACTGCCCTATTTAACATATAGCACATCCCCCCCTCAAATTTGAGCCTCTCTATCATTGCGATACAATTTGTACCCTGTTAACACAGTGTCCCATTGATTGTCCTCTTTCCGCCAAGTCTCTGAGATGCCTATTATATTTACTTCATCATTTAGTGCAATATATTCTAACTCTTATTTTATTTTTTAGGCTTGTAGCATTTGTATACAGGCACTTCAAGTTGTGTTTTTTCCTTTGATCTACAATCTGCTTAGAGGTTGAAGGAGATAATGCGCATCCTTTATCCTGTTCTGTCATTAAGCACACCTTGCTTACTTTCAGCATTGTTGAAATCTCTCTACTAGGATTCCCTAAATTTTATTTTTATTTTTGTTACATTTGTATCCCGCGCTTTCCCACTCATGGCAGGCTCAATGCGGTGGGCAATGGAGGGTTAAGTGACTTGCCCAGAGTCACTAGGAGCTGCCTGTGCCGGGAATCGAACTCGGTTCCTCAGTTCCCCAGGACCAAAGTCCACCACCCTAACCACTAGGCCACTCCTCCACTGTTTCAATAGTACCCTTCAAGTATACTCCATACTGAACCATGCACTCCTGGGTGACTGTTGGCTTCCCCCCAATCTAGTTTAAAAACTGCTCTATCTCCTTTTTTTAATAGCGCCAGCAGCCTGCTTCCATCCTGGTTAAGGTGGTTCCCATCCTTTCGGAATAATCTCCCCCTTTCCCAGAATGTCAACCAGTTTCTAACAAATCTGAATGCCTCATCTCTGCACCATCGTCTCAAGCACCTGTTGAGATTTCGGAACTCTGCCTGTCTTTTGGGTCCTGCGGGTGGAGCGGGAAACATCTCTGAAAATGCTACCCGTGAGGATCTGGACCAGCTTTCTACCTAAGAGTCGGAGAGTGTGGTAGCCGTGTTAGTCCACTCTTAAGGTTATCAATAGAAATCAAACAAAATAAAACATGGAAAAGAAAATAAGATGATACCTTTTTTATTGGACATAACTTAATACATTTCTTGATTAGCTTTCGGAGGTTGCCCTTCTTCGTCAGAGTCTAAATTTGTCTTCCAGAACCTCCCTTCCATATTTTCCTATGTCATTAGTACCCACATGTACCAAGACAGCCAGCTCCTCCCCAGCACTAATATCCTGTCTAGGTGACACGTGAGGTCCGCCACCTTCGCACCAGGCAGGCAAGTCACCAGGTGTTCCTCACATCCACCAGCCACCCAGCTATCTATATGCCTAATGATTGAATCACCAACTACAACTGCTGTCCTAATCCTTTCCTACTGGGCAGAAGCGCTTGGAGACATATTCTCGGTGCGACAGGATAGTACATCCCCTGGTGGGCAGGTCCTAACTACAGGAATACTTCTTACTTCACCAGGGAGGAGACTTCTAGGAGGCCTCCCTCCTCCAAGACAGCACAGGGGGCTGCCAGACTGGAGGTGGGACTTCTCTACAACATCCCTGTAGTTCTCCTCTGTGTACCTCTCTGTCTCCCTTAGCTCCACCAAGTCTGCTACTCTAGCCTCAAGAGAACGGACCCGTTCTCTGAGAGCTAGGAGCTCTTTGCATCAGGCACACTCACATAACCGCTCACCAACTGGGAGATAATCATACATGTGACACTCAGTACAAAAGACTGGATAGCACCCCTCTTGCTGCTGGACTTTTGAATCCATCTTAGTCTTTTTGAGATTTTCAATAATTCAAAATTTGCTAAGGTATTAAGGATATTAGCCTAATATAAAAATGTCTTTAGTTGATATGGTATATTGTGTGATTTATTTAGTGTTTTCTACTTAGGAAGTAATGAAATGTAATTAAAACTCTGTAAGAGCATGCCACTCTTGTTATCCTAATTATAACAACTGACTATAAATGAAGAGTTGTGCTAGTGGTGGGTGGGTGTTGGGGAGGATGGGTGGGACGAAGACTAAACTATGTCCTGTAGTGCCTGCTAGAGGCTGTTTGTTAATGCTGTGGTACAGAGTTCAAGTTTTAAAATTAGAGGGAAAAGAGTATGGAGAAGTTTACCTTTTTATATATTTTTATTCTGCCTAGTTCCCAAAGCACAAGGCAAAATAATTACCAGAGAAATGTCCTCTTCTCTCAGAACTGCTCAGAAAGGGTGTCTCCAAGATCTGGTGGCTTCCAGGAAAGGTTTCACCAAGAGATGCTGTACTTTCAAATGGACGAGGTTTGCCATAGTAGTCGATTGGTAAAAGACGCTTCTGCCTGTCAGGTGGTGTGCCCACTAAGTCCAGATGTTCTTGCAGTATATTTTGAAAACTAAAGTGTTGGGACTAACTACTCCCAGTGTAGTAAGTGAAAGTTGGTGCTTCTTCAGTGGAGTAAATTTGCAGTTGTAGAAGTTCAAGTGGTTCATATGATATCCTTTTTATCCAGCTATAAAAGCAAGGATACATTTATTAGAGGAAGTGGTGGAATTGTTAGTTCAGTTAATACGTTCATCCTTTTTGTAAGGTGAAATGTCAGATGTTTTAAAATTAGTCAGGGGTTTTGTAGATGATATATGATATTTAGACGTTGCTACTTTCCATTTTGATTCCTTGGTAAAAGGATTAGAGATTAAGGGTACAGGGTTTATGATTTTCTTGGACATTGCTGCCATATTTGATTCTGTAAATCATATTATCTTTGATTGTAGGTTAGTCTGTGGGTGTTAGGAATGTGATGATTCAATAGTTCACCTCTTAGTTTTATCTAATGGTAAACAGATTACATGTGGGTGGAAAAAGGTTCTGCATGGTGGCTGTTGGAGTGCCCTGAAAGGATTGGCTTTGTCAACCATGTTTGATTTTTGTTTCCTTATGCTGCTAGACCAGTCCAGACCAATGGTTGTGACCCCTTACCAGCAGGTGGAGATAGAGTTCTCCGAGGACAAGCAAGGCTGCTTGTTCTCACTTATGGGTGACGTCCGACGGCAGCCCCAGGAACGGAATCTTCCTAGCAACAAAGCTTGCTAGAGTCCACGCACGCATGTGCGCGCACCGCACATGTGCGACCGTCTTCCCGCCCGTAGCACGAACGTGCCTCAGTCTTTTTTTTTCCGCAGTTCAGTGCAGCTGTTTTCAGCTGTTCTGCACCCCAGAGAGAAAGCACTCGCGCTGCTTTCGCGGTTTTTATTGTTTTCGAGCGAGTCGCTCGTGTTTCTTCGTTCTAAAAAAAAAAAGTTTTAATTTTTCCTCTATTTCTTAGTTATCCCCTTTTTTATTGGACATAACTTAATACATTTCTTGATTAGCTTTCGAAGGTTGCCCTTCTTCGTCAGATTGGAAATAAGCAAATGTGGTAGCAGATAGTATATATAAGAGAAACATCAAAGCATTACTTTGACAGTCTGACAGAGTGGGAGGGTGGGGGTATGCATGGGGACATCAAAGCATTTCATTGATATTCTAAAAGGATGGGTGTTGGTAGGTGAGAGGAGGGTGATAAACAGAGAAATACAACTTTATGGTTTATAATGGGCTAAAAAACCCAGATCCTTATTAAGTCCTCAAAACACCCAGGGAAAATCTGCTACAGTACAAAGAAAAAAAAGCCACAGACAGAATTCCCCTTGTAGTGACATACAACCCAGAGCTGGAGAAACTGAGGAAAATCATAAGAGACCTACAGCCCCTATTCCAGGAAGATGAGTTACTGAAAGAGAAATTCCCATCCCCACCAGTGCTGGCCTTCCGACAGCCACCAAAGTTAAAACACAAGCTGATCAGAAGTAAACTCCCAACACAGACTGAAAAAGAAAAGAGCACGTTTCCCTGTAACATATCCAGCGGCAAGCTATGCCAAAACATTTCACAGGACCACACAGTCATTCACAAAGGAAAAATATTCAACATAAAGGAATCTTTTACATGCTCATCTTCCAATGTGGTATATATCATTCAGTGTAAAAAATGTAACGAAGGATGCTATATTGGAGAAACAGGCCAGATGCTTAAGACAAGATTCAATCTGCACAGACATCACATGAAAATAGCCAGTGCCATTCAAGCCCCCACCCCTGTGGGCCAACACTTTACAAGACCAGAACACTGCACCAGTGATTTCACAGTAAGAATACTGAAAGGTAATTTTAAAACAATACAGGAACGTAAGACCTTTGAAGTAAGAATGATTGAATATTTTGACACCCAACAGACAGGACTTAATAAGGATCTGGGTTTTCTAGGCCATTATAAACCATAAGGTTGTATTTCTCTGTTTATTTCTCTGTTTATCACCCTCCTCTCACCTACCAACACCCATCCTATTAGAATATCAATGAAATGCTTTGATGTCCCCATGCATACCCCCACCCAGGGCCGTGCCTAGGGTCTCTGGCGCCCCCCCTGCAGACTATCAGTTGGCGCCCCCCCTGCAGACTATCAGTTGACGGCGGCGGCGCCCCCCCCCCCCCCCCCCCCCCCGTGAATATGATCGGTCACCACTTGCCACACTGACAGGAATTGTCAGCAATATTCTTAGAAACAAATTGCTATACATTGCAAAATAAGATAGCAGATGTAAATTCTCAAAGTGGACATATTCCAAACACTAAAATGAAAATGATTTTTTTCTACCTTTGTTGTCTGGTGACTTTCTTTTTCTGATCATGCTGGCCCAGTATCTGATTCTGCTGCTATCTGTCCTCTTAACTCCATTTCCAGGGCTTCCTTTCTATTTCTTTCTTTCATTTCCTCCTTTTTTCTTCATTTCTGGTCCTCAGCTTCTACCTATTTTCTTCATCCATGTGCAGTTTTTCTCCTCTTTTCCTTTTCCCTCATTTCATCTCCTTCATCTCTCTTCCCTCCCCTCTATGTCCAGCAATTTCTCCTCTCTCCCTGAGCCCTGCCCTCCCATCCATGCTCCTCTGTCCCCTGCCCCCTCCATTCATTCCTATCCAGCAATTCCCCTCTCTCCCTGAGCCCTGCCCTCCCATCCATGCTCCTCTGTTTCCTCCATTCATCCCTAATTCCATATCCAGCAATTCTCCTCTCTCCCTGAGCCCTGCCCCTCCCATCCATGCTCCTGTCACCCTCCATTAATCCCTATCCAGCAATTCCCCTCTCTCCCTTCCATGACCCCCCCTCGCATCCATGCGCCTCCCTCCCCTGTCCTCCCGCTCCCATTATGTCCCAGTTGGCCTGGCCCGCCCTCTTCTCCCCCCCCCCCCCCACTTCACATCCATGCTCGTCTCTCCCCTGCCCTCCCGCTCCCATGTGCCAGTTGGCCTGGCCCGCCCTCTTGTCCCCCCCCCCACTTCGCATCTATGCTCCTCTCTCCCCTGCCCTCCCGCTCCCGCTCATTTCCTTGACGTTAGAAGAAGGCGGAACACAGCGAAGGGAAGGCTAGAGACGTCGGGAGCGCCGCCTCCTTCACTGACGCTGCGCTGCTGGACCGCCACGGAGGTAAATTTAAAAAGAAAAAAAAAAGAAAAGGGATGTTGGGGGGGGGGGAGAGAAGAGGGGTGGGCAGTTGAACAATGGGAGCAGGAGGGCGAGCGAGGTGAGCATGGTGCGGCGGCGCCCCCCTGCCATGCTTACCGTGTTGGCATGGCCCTGCCCCCACCCTCCCACTCTGTCAGACTGTCAAAGTAATGCTTTGATGTTTCTCTTATATATACTATCTGCTACCACATTTTCTTATTTCTGATCTGACGAAGAAGGGCAACCTTCGAAAGCTAATCAAGAAAAGTATTAAGTTATGTCCAATAAAGAAGGTATCATCTTATTTTCTTTTCCATGTTTTATTTTGTTTGATTTCTATTGATAACCTTTAAGAGTGGACTAACACGGCTACCACACCTCTCTATTTTAGTTATCCCCGTAAGTTTCCTTTCGTTGTCACGAGCGGTCATTTTGGCCGCCCGTACGTTTTTTCCCCCTTTTTTTTGTGCTCTCTTTTGGCACCATCGCGGATTTTGACTTCACCGCCGCGATTTTTCCGTTCATGACCTCGAAGATCACTAGCGGCTTCAAGAAGTGCACGCGGTGCAGCAGGGCAATCTCAGCCACAGATCCAAACGCTTCGTGTCTTCAGTGTCTTGGGGCTGGTCATCGCCCCGACGCTTGCACTCTGTGTCTTTGCCTGAAAAAGGTGGACACAAGCATCGAGATTGGCCTAGTGGGAGCGCCTGTTCCGAGCCGTGCCCGGTCCTTCGGCGTCGGTAGCGGTACCGAGATCATCGGAGACGGTATCGATGCCGGCACCGGAGACTGCATCGACGTCAGGAGTACAGGTAATGACTGTCCAGAGACCTCCTCACGCTGGCAGCAGTGAGCCATCGAGTGGGTCTCCACCTGCCTCGAGGACTCCTGCGGTACAGGCCCCCCCCCCCCCCCCCCCCGGGACCGACCTCTTTCGGACCCAGCCCCGAGGAGGCGTGTGGATTCCATATGCTCCTTATTGGTACCGGGAGGTACAGGTGACATGCTTCGTGTGAAGGCAAAGAAGCATCGTCATTGGTCACCTTCCCGTCACGGTACCGAGAGCTCCGGGATGCCGAAGGATTCTGCACCCGTGAAGCGTTGATGCCGGGAGGACCGCTCACTCTCCATACAAGAGGTGTCGATGCTCTCTTCTCCGCACAGCCTGGTACCGCCTTCGCGCCCCAGGCAGATTCTGACTTCGTCGCCTGTACCGACCCCACAGCCTTGCTAGACAGACTCTTTAGACGAGCGCCTCCGAGCCATCCTCTCAGGGATTCTGGAAGGGCTGCTGCGACCATCTGTTCCATTGAGAGATGCGGCTGTTGGCTCCCCCCCCCCCCCCCGCCCATGGTGCGGACTGCGACGCCGGTACCACTTGCGGCATTGGCTGTCACCCAAGTTGACTCCCAGTCGACGTCGCTGGCGGTGCGGGAGTCGTCTTCTCGGCATCGCCATCG
Source organism: Microcaecilia unicolor (assembly GCF_901765095.1). NCBI lineage: Eukaryota > Metazoa > Chordata > Amphibia > Gymnophiona > Siphonopidae > Microcaecilia > Microcaecilia unicolor. The sequence continues at coordinate 93,050,674 of NC_044042.1, forward strand.
AGGACATGGTTCCTTGGCGTCAAGACGGGCCCGGCCTCGGACTGAAGTCAGCGAACTCGTGTCCAATACCGAAGGGGAGGCCTCGTGGGAAGCAGAGGAAGAGCCAAGATATTTCTCTGATGAGGAGTCTTGTGGTCTTCCTTCTGATCCTACTCCTTCGCCAGAGAGAAAGTTTTCTCCCCCTGAGAGCCTACTCCTTCGCCAGAGAAGAAAGCTTTCTCCTCCTGAGAGTCAATCTTTCCCTTCTCTGTGGTTACTGAGGATGAGCCCAGGGCCGAGATGTTCGAGGGCCTGGACTATCCTTCGCCACCTAAGGAATCGTCCACTGTTCCTCTGCATAATGTCCTGAAACAGACATTGCTGATGAACTGGTCGAAGCCATTATCTAATCCCTCCATTCCCAAGAAGATTGAGTCCCAGTATAGGATCCACGGGGACCCAGAGTTGATGAAGACCCAGTTGCCTCATGACTTTGGCGTGGATTCTGATCTCAAGAGAGCCAAGGGTTCTCGGGATTATGCCTCGGCGCCCCGGGGACGAGAGTCTAGAACTCTGGACTCTTTTGGGAGGAAGGCCTATCATTCTGCTATGCTCGTGTCCAAGATTCAGTCCGTACCAGTTCTACATGAGCATCCACTTGCGGAACAATGTGCGGCAGCTGACGGACTTGGTTGATAAGCTCCCGTCGGAGCAGGCCAAGCCTTTTCAGGAGGTGGTCAGGCAGCTGAAGGCATGTCGCAAATTCCTGTCTAGGGTGCTTACGACACTTTTGATGTTGCGACCAGGGTCGCAGCTCAAGGGATAGTGATGCGAAGACTCTCATGGCTGCGTGCCTCTGACCTGGAAAATCGAGTCCAGCAGCGGATTGCAGATGCTCCTTGCGGAGGGGATAATATTTTTGGTGAGAAGGTCGAGCAGGTGGTAGAGCAGCTCCACCAGCGGGGCACCGCCTTCGACAAACTCTCCCACCGGGTGCCTTCTGCATCTACCTCATCAGGTAGACGTTTTTATGGGGGAAGGAGGAATGCTCCCTATGCTTCTTATAGGCGTAGGCACAATCCACCTTCCCGACAGCCTGCCCAGGCTAAGCCCCAGCGCGTTCGTTCACGTCAACAGCGTGCACTTCAACAGGCCCCTGCAGCTCCCCAGCAAAAGCAAGGGACGGGCTTTTGACTGACTCCAGGCCGGACGGTCTACCGGTCGGGGGGAGGTTAAAATTTTTTCACCAAAGGTGGCCTCTTGTAACCACCGATCGGTGGGTTCTTCAAATAGTCCGGCTATAAAGTAATTACCACTCTGCTGCAAGCCCGCAAGCGTTCCACTTCCGTTGCTTATGCCAGGATTTGGCGCCAGTTTGAAGTCTGGTATGCTTCCAAAGAGATCACACCCCTGTGGGCTCCTGTCTCGCCGATTCTGGACTTTTTGCAGGATGGTGTACAAAAAGGCTTGGCTTATAATTCCCTGCGGGTGCAAGTGGCAGCGTTGGACTCCCTGCGTGGCAAGGTTGAAGGCGTGTCTTTAGCTGCTCATCCAGATGTGGCACGGTTTCTTAGAGGGGTGCTTCGACTCCGTCCTCCCGTGCGTACACCTTGTCCAGCTTGGAACCTGGGGCTAGTGCTGAAAGCCCTTCAGGGTGCTCCCTTTGAACTGCTTTGGCGTGCTTCAGAGACAGATTTGACACTGAAGGCCATCTTTTTAGTGGCCATTACTTCGGCGAGACGGGTGTCAGAGCTCCAGGCGCTGTCCTGTAGAGACCCTTTTCTGCAATTTTCAGAGTCCGGGGTCACGGTTCGGACCGTGCCTTCCTTCTGGCCTAAGGTGGTTTCAGCGTTTCACCTAAACCAACCTATTTTCTTGCCCTCCTTTGTCAAGGAGGAGTTTCCAGAATCTTTTGGGCAATTGCACCTGTTGGACGTGCGCAGGACTCTGCTGCAGTATCTGCGAGTTACTAACTCTTTCAGGACCTCTGATCATCTGTTTGTTTTGCTATCAGGTCCTCGCATAGGGTCTCCAGCGTCTAAAGCCACTATTGCCCGCTGGCTCAAAGAATCTATCTTTTCAGCTTTTTTGCTTGCCGGCCGGCCTCCGCCTGATGCCTTTAAGGCGCATTCCACTAGAGGAATTTCCTCTTCTTGGGCTGAAACTGGAGCACTCTCTCTTCAAGAGATTTGTAGTGCAGCAACATGGGCTTCTAAGCTCTTTTGCCCGACATTACAGGCTGGATGTGGCTGCCAGGAGGGACGCACGTTTTGGAGCTCAAGTGCGGGCGCGTGGTGTGGCTTGTTCCCACCCTATCTAGGGATTGCTTTGATACATCCCATCTGTAATGGCTGCATCTGCTTGATGACAAGGAAGGGAAAATTAGGTTCTTACCGTGATAATTTTCTTTCCTTTAGTCATAGCAGATGCAGCCATGATCCCTCCCTGTCTGATTGCTATCTGCTGTAAATCTATTCCAGGTTCTGTTCATGTTTCCTGGAGATTCCGGCCTTGGGAGAAAGTCGGAAAACAGTCTTCAGGAGGATGACTTAATTCCCTCCAGTTTCATGTTTTGGAGGATGAGTATATTCCCTCCGGGAGGATGAGTTTATTCCCTCCAGTTATGTCTCAGTGGAGGATGAGTTTATGCCCTCCGGGAGGATGTTTCATTCCCTCCATTCTGAGTTAATGCCCTTTGTTGTAGGGCCATTGTTTGCTGTGAGGAAAGCTCATGTTATTCCCATTGCGGTTTGCCATACTGCTTTGGAAGCTTCAAATACTGAAGAGAGGCAGTGGAGCAAGCTGGTACATAAGTACATAAGTAATGCCATACTGGGAAAAGACCAAGGGTCCATCGAGCCCAGCATCCTGTCCACGACAGCGGCCAATCCAGGCCAAGGGCACCTGGCAAGCTTCCCAAACGTACAAACATTCTATACATGTTATTCCTGGAATTTTGGATTTTTCCAAGTCCGTTTAATAGCGGTTTATGGACTTGTCCTTTAGGAAACCGTCCAACCCCTTTTTAAACTCTGCTAAGCTAACCGCCTTCACCACTTTCTCCGGCAACGAATTCCAGAGTTTAATTACATGTTGGGTGAAGAAAAATTTTCTCCGATTTGTTTTAAATTTACTACACTGTAGTTTCATCACATGCCCCCTAGTCCTAGTATTTTTGGAAAGCGTGAACAGACGCTTCACATCCACCTGTTCCACTCCACTCATCATTTTATATATCTCTATCATGTCTCCCCTCAGCCGTCTCTTCTCCAAGCTGTATAGCCCTAGCCTCCTTAGTCTTTCTTCATAGGGAAGTCGTCCCATCCCCGCTATCATTTTAGTTGCCCTTCGCTGCACCTGAAAAAAGTGTGCTCTCTATCTCTCTGTGCTGGTTGATGGACACAACCCATCTGTAATGGCTGCATCTGCTATGACTAAAGGAAAGAAAATTATCACGGTAAGAACCTAATTTTCCCTTATACTCAAGCACCCTTAGGATTCACCTTTGGGTTTTAAAAGCAAACCACGTGTATGTAAGGTCTGAATAAACAAATTAAAACAATTAAGGTTAAAACAAATGCCCATATGTAATATGTAATATGCAATAATGAAACAATGATGGAATATTCACATAGCAAGCAGCTTGACCCATCAGATTTATTTTCCTTTGCACATAACTTTGCATGAACAGCTAATGGACTATGTTGACACATTTAGACTGACTTTGGACTTCTGCATGAAGGTAGCTCTGCCCTCATTCAATATGTCTTTTTAAATAGTAATAAAAATATCAGGTGCATTTTTATAATATACTTTTTATCTAGGCAAGGGGGGGGGAAAGGATTTTAAATGATCCCAGGTTTTAACCTAATTCATGTTTAATGTGGGGTATAAGTGTCATAAATAGATAGAAACTCTGAAAGTTGAGCACCTGATTCTCATAACATGTCTGTTTTACCAGGTGAAAAACAAAATCTCTGCACGAATATAACACATGCTAGGGTATCTCTATAACTAGCCCCTTCAAGTGACACACTGATTATGATTTATAACAAACTAGTAAAAAAGGCCCATTTGTGGCACAAATGAAACGGGCGCTAGCAAGGGTTTCCTGGGAGTGTGTATGTTTGAGAGAGAGAGCCAGAGTGAATGTTTGTGCAGCGCTGCGTACGCCTTGTAGCGCTATAGAAATGCTAAATAGTAAATAGTAGTAGTAATGTGCGGGTGTGTGACAGAGTGAGACTGTCTGTGTGACAGTGTGTGTGTGAGAATGTGTGGCAGGGCCCCCTCCCCTGTTCCTAATGCCCCTCACCCCGTTCTCTCCCCTCCTTTTCCTCCTCCTTCCCACACTTTGGGTTCCTTATGGCTTTCAAAAGTCTATGTACCCCTGTGGCCCTAACGCCCAGTATCCGGATACCTCACCGCTTTCCTCCTCACCCCTCCCCCAAGATGTAACACTTTCACGTCATTCTTTTTTCTTTTTTTTTTTTTTTAAGTGTCCTATCTACCCTGTGTCCAAATGCCCGGCATTCAGATTGTGTTCCTCTTGTAAATTTTCATTTCTTTCATTCATTCAGAACTTGCCGCCCCCCCCCCCCCCCCCCCCCCCGGAACACTTTCGGTTCCTTCAGTCTTTTAAAACTCTGCTATGTACCCTGTGTGCTAATGGCCAGCATTGAGATTGTTTTCCTGTCCCAAATTTGCATGTCTTTCAGTTGTTCAGAACTCCCCCCCTCCCCCCATTTAACACTTTCAGTTCCTTCAGTCTTTTAAAACTCTCCTATCAACCCTGTGTCCTAATGGCCAACACTCAGATTGTTTTGCTTTAACAAATTGTCTGTCACTGACGTCAGTGCGTGCCTGCCTAGCAGACCACTTCCGGCAGGCACGGTCCCAGGCACATCCTGTTGGAGGTGAGAATTATTATATAGGATTACTACTCTACCTATGAAAAGTTATTCCGTTATTATACTTCCTCTGTGTACATCCATATGCTGCACAAGCCATCATGTTTGAACATATAAGTTGGGAAGGAGAAACTGAGACTGAGCTAATTGGTTTCAGCGTTTTGGCGTCACTTGGTTTGCTGTCTATTAAACCTCCTTGGTGGCAGCAGCTGGCAGGGTGGGTACAGGAAACACAGGGAGGGGTGGAAGACTAGGAGAGGCATGCTTACTGTGTCTGGATTGGCTGCTCCTCCATGCTCAGCAAGAACGTGCCCCCAAGCCTTGGTGCAGCTTACTTTGTTCAAGGTGGAATATAAAATGAAATAAATTGGATGAGCACCTTAGGAAGTGATTTCAGGAGCTTGGCTTTGCACATGTCTTTCTCTTTTATGTTTAAGGTTATTGTTTTCATGTGAACCAAAAAGTCGTTTGCATTTTTAATGCACCAATCTGAAGAATCCTGAAGAGAGTAACTTCATGCTTAATCTCAAGTATTGCTAGCGAGGCTTAAGAAAATCTTGTACAATTTTATTCATCTTCTGTGATGCTGCTAAGAGGGTCTTCCCTCTTGAGATGGTTTTAGTTTGGCTTTTCAGAGACTTCAGTCTTGTCAGTTGAGTTTAATTTAGAGCTTGACTTTGAATGTTACAATAAACTAATCCAACAAGATGGATTTTGAAGAGCAAAGCAAATAAGAACATTGTATTAAAATAATACAGTAATAGTGTCTACAGAGTTCCAGAATGATAGAACATTTCTTCAACTCTAAAATGATGACTGGATAATCAACTCAAAAAATCATTTCTTTGTCCTTGAAAGCTGTGTTAGCTAGAGTGGGGTTGAGCTTTAAACATTGACAGATTTTAGATATTACAGGGTGAGGGGAATTCACATGTCCAGGTCAGGACTTGGAGCATTCCTATGTTATTTTACAAGACACACTGGTTACTACAGAGCCTCTTGTGAAATAGATGCTGGATAGCATGTGTAAGTCCCCCCCCCCCCCCCCCCCCACACCATATACAGAAAGAGCAACACTTATATAGTTGCTCATGGGGAAAACAAACATAGAAATGCCCCACCCCCCACCCAGTAGACATGAGAGCAGCTGTCTAAAATCTTGCTCACTCTGTAAAGGGCCCGGATGCCTTCATCAGTGGCCCTTCTCATGGCAACTGCTCCTTACCCTGTAGCGACAGCCCCCCTCCCTTGCAGCTACTCCTGCCACCCAGTCCACACATTAGGTTTACTGGAGGTTTCTGGGGTCTGTTGGGGGTAGGAGTGTGATATTCATGCACTTTAACCTTGGTGATAATCTCTCAAAATGGGCACTGAGATGTCATGTGGCAATAAAATACCCAATCTCTTAAGGTCCTCTTGCGATTTTTCACAATCTTCTTGAGATTTGACAGCTTTGAATAACTTTGTGTCATCAGATTTAATCACTAGTTATTTCCTTTTCTATATCATTTATAAATATGTTTAAAAGCAGTGGTCAGACTGAGATTACTGAATCTAGGATCACATGGCCAGTGCCCTCTCGCTCCGTGGTCCTGTCGGTAGTCTTGCCGTACCCATCCTTGATGGACGAACTGGAGGTAGAGAAACTGGTTCCAGAGGAGCAAGATGATCTGTCTGTGCTGCGGATCTTTCATTGGGAAGAGTTGTCTTCCCTGATTACTAAGGCCCTTGAAGATCTCTACTTTTCTGATCCGAAGGCGAAGGCTTCTTGTGCGATGAATTTGAAGATGGCAAGTACTCGCAAGCCATCTTCGGCTTTCCCAGTTCACGAATCTATCAAGGAGCTTGTCACGGTGTGGTGGACCTCCCTGGACTCAGGCCTGAAGGTTGGTAAGGCAATGTTGCGCCTATACCCTGTGGCTGCTGAGTCATTGGAGAGGTTTGTCTTGCCCAGGGTGGATGCCTTGGTGGCGGTTGTCTCAAGGATCAGAGTTTGGAGGCTTTGTTGAAGCACTTCTTTGAGGTCTCCACGCTTGTCATTTGGGCTGCCATTAGTAGTGTCTGTGTGGCCCGGGCGTACCTGGGCTGGTTGCAATAGGCGGATGAGCAGGATTTGCATTTGCTTCCGGCGTTGCCCTTTCTTCCGCAGATGGAATCTTCCCCAGCATATTTGGTGGGTTTGCTTTATGACTTGGTACGAGCTTCTGCCAAACAGATTTTAGCGGTCACTTCCCGTAGGCTGTTGTGGTTCTGCCACTGGGCGGCTCTAGGCAGCATCTCACCAGGCTGCCCTTTCAGGATAAGCTCTTGTTTGGGAAAGATTTGGAGAAGCTGGTGCAAGACTTGGGGGACACCAAATCACATTGGATCCCGAAGGACAAGCCTAAATCCTCTTCCCAGTCAAGGAGAGTGAGGCCGTACCTCTGGGATTTGTGGCGGTACAGAGGGTAGGTCCTTGGCTGTTATTCAGCGTTCCAGGTTCCAACAGCACTATTCCTTTGGGAATGAGAAGTGGGCTGCCAGGACTTCCCCTTGTTTGGGCTGTGCGGCCTGTTCTTCCCAATGATGGGGCGCTGGTCCACTCTTCTGTACTCAGGACAGGGGCCAGTTAGCTCTCTTTTACGAAGTGGGCCAACATCACTGTGGATCAGTGGGTCCTGGATTTATATCAGAGATGATTACAAGTTTGCCTCTCCTGTCGGAGATTGTTTTTTGGAATCCACCCTCCGCTCCTTGTTGGATCTGGGTGCGGTGGTGCCGGTATCCTCTCAAGAGATGGGCAGGGGCCCATACTTTGTCTATTTTGTGGTGCCTAAGAAGGATGGCGCTTTTTGGCTGGTGTTGGACCTGAAAGGGGGAAACCCGTTGCTGAAGGTGCTGCATTTTGGCATGGAGGTATTGTGGTTCATGCTGGCGGTGGTGCAGCCGAGTGGAGTTACAACTCTGGACCTCAGGGAGGTTTTCCTCCATACCCACATCTGGTTGCAGCACCAGAGGTTTCTCCGGTTTGCTGCCTTGAGTCGCCACTTTCAGTTTCAAGCCCTTCCGTTTGGTCTTGCCACAGTTCTCTGGACCTTCTCCAAAGTCGTCATGGTCGTGGTGGCGTTTCTGCTGAAGGAGGTGATCAGTGTGCATCCCTACCTTGATGACTGGTTGATCTGAGTGGCATCTGAACAGGAGTCGGGTAGCTAGCTCCAGGGTGATTGCCCTCCTGCTGTCTGTGGGTTGGGTGATCAACCTTGTCAAGTCATCTTGATGCTATCTCAGATTTGAAGTATCTACTACTACTACTATTTATCATTTCTATAGCGCTACAGGGCATACGCAGCGCTGTACACCATACACAAAAAGACAGTCCCTGCTCAAAGAGCTTACAATCTAGATAAGACAGGTAAACAGAACAATTAAGGGTAGGGGAATAAATAGGCGAAGTAAAGGGCAGGGCAGTATCTGGGGGTCTGTTTCTGTAAGTCACTCGGGAAGTTATTCTTGATGGAACACCAGATAGCCAAGCTGCAGGGCCAGGTTTGTCGACTGTTGGGTGTGTTGAATCCTTGCACGTGGGATTATGTCCAGGTTCTGGGGTCCATAGTGGCAATGTGGTTCCCTGGACGAGGGCGCACACATGCATATGTTGTAGCAGGCTCTGTTGAGTCGCTGGTTGCCGGTGTCGCGGGACTACCAGGCTCGTCTGCAATGGTTGCCATTAGCAAGGCACGGCATGGTCTGGTGGCTACCTCCCACCAACTTGAGCCAGGTGGGGTGAACTTGGTGTGTGTGTCTCCCCCCCCCCCCCCCCCCCCCCCAGTGGGTACTGTTGGTGACAGATGCCAGTCATTTGGGCTGGGAGGGCTCATTGTCTTCACCAGTATTTGCTGTGGCTATTCAACTGCTGGCGCTTTCACTGATAGCTTGTGAACTGAGGTCCTTTCAGCTCTTACTAGACGGCAAGCTGGTTTGGGTCATGTTGGACAAAACGACGGTAGAGGCTTAGCTGCTCTTGCAGTGAGTGGGGTGCCACCTGTCATGCCTCTTGGCTACGCACATTGCAGGCCACCTCAACGTGAGGGCAGCTTTTCTTTGCCGGCACATACTGGACCAGGCGGAATGGGAGCTTTCATCAGAGGACTTCTACCCGATTGAATGGCAGTGGGGCACTCCAGCAATTGATCTCATGGTGACTGGAACCAATGCGAAGGTGGTAGCCACAGTAGGGCATCCGGATTGGAGGGCCTGGATGTGCTGGTCCAGCCTTGGCCATCAGAAGGGGTGCTCTAGATCTTTCCCCCTTGGCTGTTGGGTTGGCTGGGTCCTTCACAGAATTGGGTGTCATCGGGGTCTGGGCGTGCTGGTGAGTCCGGTTTGGCCTTGCCGTCTGTGGTATGCAGACTTGGGGGCCGATGCTCAAAGCTTACTGTGCTAGCAGTGTCTGATTTAAATTGATTCTAGCCAGTCTAGCAATCACTTTATTCAGCGTCTAATGCACAAAGTAGTTTTGCGTGGTTTTTACTATTGGGGGAAGCAGCTAACGATAATCTTATGCAAATGTATTACAAAGAGCTCGTTAGTATTAAAATGAGCAATCCGAGCAATGCACAGACATTTCCGAGTGATACACAGATAGGAGCTCCTACCTTTTAATGTGCAAAATTTTCCATCTGGTCTGGAGCTGTCGTGTGGGGGAGACTTCTGAAAGGAGCAGTCTGCTTGCATTTTTCAATAGCAAAACTTGTCGGAGAGCAGAGAACAGCTTTAGAGGGGAAGAGAAACAGCTGGGGGGGGGGGGGGTTCCGCAAAGAGAATTTTTTTTTTCAATAGCAAGCAGTGTCCCACAGCAGAGAGCAGTTTAGGTGTGGAGAAACAGCCAATCGGCTGGGGAAAGCCCTTGTGATGCCAGCTGGTGGGGGGTGGAGAAACAAGCAGCCAATCAACTGGGGAAAGCCCCTGTGATGTCAGCTAAGTACTGCAGGGGAAAGGAAAGAGTACACCAGCCCTAGCATATGTGCAGAACAGGGACACTTACTGAAAGACTGTTCTGCACATGTGCTAGGCGCTTTCCCTACTAAGCTACTTGCTGAAATTGCATGCAGCTCACTTAAATACGATTTCCATTGAGCATCGCTCGCTATTTCCAAATCAGTAAGTTCTACTGAGGATCTAAACGCATGTGGTTTTTAACTGAGACTTTTGTGCACGGCCTGTGCTTGGAGAATCTCGAAACTCCAAGCCTTGCATCGGGAGCGTTTCCTTCAGCTCATGGAATTGGGAGCGATGATGTGGATGGTGCTGTTCTTTTTGCCGAAGGTCGTCTTGGTGTTTCATGTCAATCAGCCCATCTTCTGCCTTCCTTTTGGGAGAAGGACAACCTAAAGGACTTTAGGGTCTTGCAGTTTTTGGATATTCATAGGATTCTGCTCCACTACCTTCAGGTGGCTAATGATTTCCAGCTGTTAGATCATATTTTTGTGCTTCTGTCTGGGCCCGAGAGGAGCAATGCTGCCTCAAAGGTGATGATTGCACGGTGGATTAGGGATGCGATTGTCTCGGCATATCTGCTGGCGTGGCGTAGCTCTCCATTCTTGCTGGGGGTGCATTCCTTTTGTGCACTAGCGACTTGGGCAGAGGTCAAGGTTTTTTTCCCTGGAGGAGATCTGTAGGGCAGCTACTTGGGTGTCCCTGGATACCTTCTCTAAGCATTACCGTTTGGATGTGGCTACACAGTCGTATGCTAGTTTTGGAGTGACTATTCTTTCCGTGGGAGCGGTGGCTTTCCTCCCTCTGTAAGAACTGCTTTCTTACACCCCTTCGGTTTCTGGAATCATCTGCTGCTATGCTAAGGAAGGTAAAATTATGTCTTAAATGATGATTTTTCTTTCCTTTAGTGCAGCAGACAAATCCAGGATCCTGCTGCTGTTCGTTTTTGTTTTTTTTTTCTTGCTTTTTGGAGTTTCATCTAGGTTGTGCGCTTGTTTTGGTTTCCTGGGATGTCTTTATTCTTTGTCTTTATGAGGAAGGTTGCAGGGATTCATGGACCGATCTTCCGCTTTGGTTTGCAGTATACTGACTGAGGGAGGAGCTGGCCATCCTATAAGACTGAGTTCAGTGATCTCTATGTCCATCTGCTGGTAGGTGGACACAACCTTTCAGTTTCTGAATTCATCTTCTGCTCTAAAGGAAAGAAAATTATCAGGTAAGACATAATTTTACCTTCCCTTGTCCTCTATTTACATTGTGACCTTGAACACCACATGTAGCTTCCCAGGACTTGGGCTTCTCTTGCAAGCTCTTTTGTTCAGGGATTCTGTAACTATATGAGTAGCAGCATAGAGGTTCTTTTGAATTCAGGAGCTTATAGTTTGCTGTGATTTTTCAGTACAAATTTCCAGAATGTAAAATTTAAATTGTTGCTGTGGCTCAGCTGGCCTTTCTTGCTTTCGTGCCTTGGGTTTTTTCCCTTTTGTAATGCTGTTTTGCTTTGAGTGTTGGTTCTTGACATTGTCCTGCTATTTAACGTTGCTTCATACCTCTAGTATACCCAAGACTGGTTCTGCTCTTCCATCTCCAACTTGTTCCAATTTGTTTAAGAAGAACAGGAGCAGGTCAATAGGTTTACTGGTGTGAAACCAGGACTGGTTCAGCCTGTCCTTTTATGGCATGGAGCGTGTTGAATGAGACGTGCAAACCTGAATAAAATTGTAGCTTTGTGTAGTATGAGGGTTCTTTGTGCAAAAGATGTTCTTAACATTTATCTTGGAGTAACTCTTGCCTTTTCTTTACTTCCCCACTTGTAGGCATCTCTGTGCCTTGGCAGAGAGAAGTGGCTGAGCTGGCCTCTGCGCTGGGACGAGCTGGACTTTCTGTCTCGGTGTGCTGAATGGCTGCGATGGCGCCCGCACTCACTGACGCAGCCACAGAAGCACACCATATCCGCTTCAAACTGGCTCCATCATCCTCTACCCTGTCCCCGGGTGGTGCTGAGAGCAACGGCAGCACTAGCAATCTCCTCATTGCAGCTAACGGAACCAAGCGGAAGGCCGCCATCACCACAGACGAACCTGGCCTAGACTATCGAAGTAATCCCAAGAAGGAAGAACTGGGCAAACTGCAGCCACTGGTGGCCTCTTACCTCCGCTCAGATGTGACTTCGGTCTCTTCGAAGGAATCTCTGAAACTGCAGGGAGTCTTCAACAAGCAGACAGTGCTGAATTCTCACTCATTCCTATCTCAGTCCTTTTTGAAGACTAAGGACATCAGAGCGGAGCTGTTAGGGAGGCCGCCAGTCCTGGAACTGTCCCTGGAGGCCTTAAAAACCATGAGTGCTAGCAGCCAGGCAGCACTGCCACAGGCTCCTGTCAATGGCCTGGCCAAGAAACTATCAAAGACTGCTGGCACAGATCATGAGAGCAGTCCCCTGAATGGCGGTAGATGTGCTGCTCCCCCCTCCTCCCATAGTATAGAAGAGAATACTTTGGGGATGGGGGGCTTCAAAGTTGGCTTGACTGATTGCAGTCATCCACATCAAAGTCTGGAGGGGGCAAGTAATGGCCCTGCCATCGAGTCTCATGCCAGTGCTGCTGAGAGGACAGCTCAGGGAACTGGAGGTGGTGACCGCTTGCTGTCTGCCTCCAGCACAGATGCTGGCTGTCCCAGTTTCAGGAACAAGGCCACAGCAGAGGAGCAACAACGGCAGAAGGCAGTCCTTCCTGGGAGTGTCTTTAGCCTGGACGCTGAGGCGCGCATGCGAGCTCTGCTGAGACGCCAGAATGACATGGAGGGCCGGGCTCGCAGGCTGCAGAAGCGCCTGCAGGTAGTTCAAGCCAAACAGGTGGAGAGACATATCCAGCAGCAGCTTGGTGGTTTCCTGGAGAAGGCCCTGAGTTCCCTGCCCACTCTGGATCCAGTGCGTCAGCGCAGCCAGCTTATGTTGACCCGCAAGGCTGAAGCAGCCTTGAGGAAGGTGGCAAGCGAGTCGGGCACCTCTGAAGGGCTCAGTAATTTCCTGAAGAGTGACTCCGTTGCAGCAGAGTTGGAGAAATTTACAATTAGCAGCACTGTCAACCTGCGAGCAGTGGAGAAAGCCTTTGACTCGGATGCAACAGACAGCAGTTCAGGAGGGGAGTCAGATGTTGAGGAGGAGGAACTGGCCAGAGTGAATGTTCAGCAACGGCATGTACCCCTGTAAGTACTTCCATTTATTTGTATTCTAGGTGGGATTTAACATTCTTTACCCCCCCCCCCCTCCTTCTCTCTCATGGTTTGAAGAAATCTTAAAGATCTGTAGTATCATTCCTTCATCTGCTTTCATTTTTGAGTTTCCTGTCCTGTACCTTGTCACTGCTAAGTCAGGCAGAGTACAAGAGTTGTAAAATAAAGCTTTAGAAGCCGGGTCCTGATGGTATAACTTGCCCCAAGGCTCGCAGCAAGCAGAATCTTGAATTCATGGTGCATTCTCATAGCCTAGTGCAGGTCTGGAAGCCTTGGAGTGTGAAGTCTTGGAGATAAGTCTAGAAGTGGGAAAATGTAGTTTTTGGGTTTTTTTTTTTGGTGTGGGCATTCACATATCTGCTTGAAGGTGAAAGGCATCCAATGCTTAAGATATATATATATATATATATATATATATATATATATATATATATATATATATATATATATATATATATATATATATGTGTGTGAAGGGGGGGAGGGGGTTAGCTTTAAAGCAAGATGAAGGATTTAGAATTGGAGCTAATTTTAACAAGTCCTTTATTTGGAAATTTGTTCTATTATGTAATTATTTGAGATTTAGAATTGTAATCTGACAAATGATATTTAGTAAAGAGCAGAATATTACATTGATAAATCAGATCAAATGAAATGGCTTGGGCTAAATGTGAAAGGTATGAGCACCAGTAGTAGTTAAGTGATATTTCACTCAATGTAATCTGTCTAAATGCCATGACAGAAATGAACCTCACTCTTGTGTCAGGGTGAGAGACTTGATCCCAGTCTCAGATTCACTTCAAATGCTGTCTCAACATTGCAGAATTTGTGCAGAATTCTTCTGTCCAGAATTTTGCACTGATACCAGAAGGCAGCCGCATCAACATCCTCCTCCTCCATGGTTTGCTGTTAGCTGTAGTATGAGACACTATTGAGCTCCTGTGGTTCAACTACTATAGTCAGGCTCCAGGTGGTGCAGAAGAATGCAATCTGATCTGCTTTCATTTCCCTTCTCCTCCACTTCTACAGTAGAAGTTTTTAGCTTTGGGATATGCAGGGATTGGTTGTGTTGGGGAAGGGGGAAGAGAATGTAGAAATATGTATTTGGAGGAAAGGAAGGAAGGGGATCAGAAAGTATGTGGCAGGAGTGTGGGCCTTAACGGGAGGGAGCAGAAGGTATATGAAAGGAGTGTGTGCCTTAAGAGGAAGGAGCCAAAACTGGGGTTTCCTTGTCATCAAGCAGATGAATCCAGTACGAGTGGGTTATGTCCATCAACCAGCAGGGGGAGATAGAGAGCACTGAAAAACCATAATGCCTCATGGCCAGCTAGCTCCATCTGCCTCTTCAGTATTCTCTATCTCCTCAGCAGGGTGATTGCAGCTTGTTCAAGCTCCTTCAGAAAATCTGCCTGGGGTAGCCTGTGCTTTTACCAGTTGTAGCAGGGGTGTTGTGGCTGATGGTGCCTACTAAAGGCAAATAGGTTAGCCCTTTCCCTGCCTTACCCGGCCCCCGATGTGGAAGTAGACAAATAGGCACACCCTGTCCCTGTCTTTGCTCACGCTGTGGATGCAGGCACATAGGTTCGCCCTTTTCCTGCCTTTCCCACGCTACTGATCCTCCGGAGTTGGAAATTTGCCTCTTTCGCTGTTGCCTCAAACTGGCCTCACAGTGTTAAAAAAAAAAAAAAGTTGTGTTGCGCTTTGACGCTGCGATTCCAGAATAGAGGTTTCCATATCATCATGCTGATCAATCCATAGACTGGTGGGTTGTGTCCATCTACCAGCAGGTGGAGATAGAGAGCAATCCTTTTGCCTCCCTCTATATGGTTATGTGCTGCCGGAAACTCCTCAGTATGTTCTCTATCTCAGCAGGTGGTGGTCACGCACAGCAGCAGCTCTGGCTAGGTCTCCAAGCCTAATTCGTAGGTATTGTTGAGTACCTGGGGTTGAGGGCTCTTCTTGAGCAAGTGCAAACCTGGTGGTGCCAGGTCCCTCCTTTTCTCCCCCCTCCCGCTGGCTCCGTTTAAAAAAAATTTTTTTTTTGATCGTCCTTTAAGGGCGTTTATTTCAACGTTTATATCAGCGTTTCTCCGAGGACAAGCAGGCTGCTTGTTCTCACTGATGGGTGACGTCCACGGCAGCCCCTCCAATCGGAATCTTCACTAGCAAAGGCCTTTGCTAGTCCTCGCGCGCCCATGCGCACCGCGCATGCGCGGCCGTCTTCCCGCCCGAAACCGGCTCGTGCCGGCCAGTCTTCTTTTGTCCGCGCTCGGTACGGTCGTGTTACGCCATTCGCGCCCCTTGAGTCGACCTCGCGCGTCTCTTTTTGACTTTCGCATTTAAAAAAAAAAAAAAAAAAGGATTTCGGAAGAGGACCTTTTCGGTCTTTTTCCCTTTCCGCTATTTCCAGTTTTTGCCCCGGTAAGTTTTCTTTCGTCTGCGGGGTAGGCCCTTTTCAGGCCTCGGGTCGAATTTTTTTTCTCCCCCTCTTTTTGGTGCCTGCTGCAATTACGAGTTTTGATTTCGCCGGCGCGATTTTTCCGCCCATGTCATCGAAGTCTCCCAGCGGCTTCAAGAAGTGCACCCAGTGCGCCCGGGTAATCTCGCTCACTGACAGGCACGCGTCGTGTCTGGGGGCTGGGCACCGCCCGCAGGCCTGTAGTCTGTGCGCCCTTTTACAAAAGCGGACTCAGGTAGCGAGATTGGCCCAGTGGAACGTTTTGTTCTCGGGCTCTTCGTCGGCACCGGGAGTATCGGGTGCATCGACGTCGACAGCGTCTAGACCTCCGTCCTCGGCCGCGACTGCATCGAGGCATCGACCCTCTGCATCAGGGCTGAGTCATCGGAAGGCTGCGTCGGTGGTACCGGGACCTCCACTTCTGCTGATGTTGTCGGACGGTGGTGCTTCGACTGGAGTGCAGGTGAGGGCTGTCCATTCCCCTGCTGGTGGCGGTGAGCCTTCGGGTGAGTCTCCCCCTACCCTGAGGGCTTCTGCGGTACAGCCCCCCCGAGACCGACCTTCTTCGGCCTCGGCCCCGAGGAAGCGACGGCTGGATTCTACGTCCTCCTCGTCGGTGCCGGGAAGCTTCGGTGACATGCTTCGTCCCAAGAAGTCGAAGAAGCATCGACACCGGTCCCCTTCCCGTATTGGCACCGAGAGCTCTGGGTCGCCGAGGGAGTCGGCACCCAGTAGGCATCGGCACCGAGAGGACCGCTCACCCTCTGTTCAGGAGGTGTCGATGCGCTCCACTATGGACAGCCCGGAACAGCCTCCACGCCCGGAACAGACTCTGACATCGACACCTGCATCGGCTTCCACGTCTTTCTCCACAGCCGCTCTGCACGAGAGTCTCCGGGCCGTTCTCCCAGAGATTCTGGGAGAGCTGTTGCGCCCTTCCCCTCTGGTACCGGGGGTGCTTGCGCCACCGGTACCGTCGAGTGAGGCGCTGGCTGGCCCCTTGCCCGGGGTGAGGTCTCCGACATCGGTGCCGCGTGCGGTACCGACTGCGGTCGCTTCCCAGGAAGGCTCCCCGTCGGCGGAGGGAGCTTCGCCGGTGCGGGCGATGGAGTCTACCTCTCGACGCTCCCACCGTGGCCGTGGTTCCACGGAGTCGAGCCGGGCACGGCTTCAGACACAGGTCCGTGAACTTGTCTGATATCGAAGGTGAGGCCTCGTGGGAAGAGGAGGAGGACATCAGATATTTCTCTGACGAGGAGTCTGAGGGTCTTCCTTCTGATCCCACTCCCTCCCCTGAAAGGCAGCTTTCTCCTCCCGAGAGTCTGTCTTTTTCGGCCTTTGTCCGGGAGATGTCTATGGCCATCCCCTTCCCGGTGGTTGTGGAGGACGAGTCCAGGGCTGAAATGTTTGAGCTCCTGGACTATCCTTCTGCACCTAAGGAAGCGTCCACAGTACCCATGCATCATGTCCTCAAAAAGACATTGCTGGCGAACTGGACCAAGCCACTAAGTAATCCCCACATTCCCAAGAAGATCGAGTCCCAGTACCGGATCCATGGGGACCCAGAGCTGATGCGCACTCAGTTGCCTCACGACTTTGGAGTTGTGGATTTGGCCCTAAAAAAGGCTAAGAGTTCTAGGGAGCATGCTTTGGCGCCCCCGGGCAAGGACTCTAGAACCTTAGACTCCTTTGAGAGGAAGGCCTACCATTCTTCAACGCTCGTGGCCAAACTCCAGTCCTACCAGCTCTACACCAGCATCCACATGCGGAACAATGTGCGGCAGTTGGCGGGCTTGGTGGACAAGCTCCCCCCCTGAGCAAGCCAAGCCATTTCAGGAGGTGGTCAGGCAGCTGAAGGCGTGCAGAAAATTCCTGGCCAGAGGGGTGTATGACACCTTTGATGTTGCGTCCAGGGCCGCTGCTCAAGGTGTGGTGATGTGCAGACTCTCATGGCTGCGTGCCTCCGACCTGGAGAATAGGATCCAGCAGCGGATTGCGGACTCGCCTTGCCGTGCGGATAACATTTTTGGAGAGAAAGTCGAACAGGTGGTACAGCAGCTCCACCAGCGGGATATCGCTTTCGACAAGTTCTCCTGCCGGCAACCTTCAGCTTCTACCTCTACAGGTAGACGATTTTTTGGGGGAAGGAAGACTGTTCCCTACTCTTCTGGTAAGCGTAGGTACAATCCTCCTTCTCGACAGCCTGCGGCCCAGGCTAAGCCCTAGCGCGCTCGCTCTCGTCAGCAGCGTCCGCCTCAGCAAGGCTCCTCGGCTCCCCAGCAAAAGCAAGGGGCGAGCTTTTGACTGGCTCCAGCAGAGCATAGCCGACATCCAAGTGTCAGTGCCGGGTGACCTGCCAGTCGGAGGATGGTTGAAAGTTTTTCACCAAAGGTGGCCTCTCATAACCTCCGATCAGTGGGTTCTCCAAATAGTCCGGCAAGGATACACCCTCAATTTGGCCTCAAAACCTCCAAATTGTCCACCGGGAGCTCAGTCTTACAGCTTCCAGCACAAGCAGGTACTTGCAGAGGAACTCTCCACCCTTCTCAGCGCCAATGCGGTCGAGCCCGTGCCATCCGGGCAAGAAGGGCTGGGATTCTATTCCAGGTACTTCCTTGTGGAAAAGAAAACAGGGAGGATGCGTCCCATCCTAGACCTAAGGGTCCTGAACAAATATCTGGTCAAAGAAAAGTTCAGGATGCTTTCCCTGGGCACCCTTCTCCCCATGATTCAGGAAAACGATTGGCTATGCTCTCTGGACTTGAAGGACGCCTACACGCACATCCCGATACTGCCAGCTCACAGACAGTATCTGCAATTTCAGCTGGGCACACGTCACTTCCAGTACTGTGTGCTACCCTTTGGGCTCGCCTCTGCGCCCAGAGTGTTCACGAAGTGCTTGGCTGTAGTAGCAGCGGCACTTCGCAGACTGGGGGTACACGTGTTCCCATATCTCGACGATTGGCTGGTGAAGAACACATCTGAGGCAGGAGCTCTACAGTCCATGCAGATGACTATTCGCCTCCTGGAGCTACTGGGGTTTGTGATAAATTATCCAAAGTCCCATCTTCTCCCAGTGCAGAAACTCGAATTCATAGGAGCTCTACTGGATTCTCGGACGGCTCGCGCCTATCTCCCAGAGACGAGAGCCAACAACTTGTTTTCCCTCATCTCGCGGGTGCGAGCGTCCCAGCAGATCACAGCTCGGCAGATGTTGAGATTGCTGGGCCACATGGCCTCCACAGTTCATGTGACTCCCATGGCCCGCCTTCACATGAGATCTGCCCAATGGACCCTAGCTTCTCAGTGGTTTCAGGCTGCTGGGGATCTAGAAGACGTGATCCACCTGTCCACGAGTTTTCTCAAATCCCTGTATTGGTGGACGATTTGGTCCAATTTGACTCTGGGACGTCCTTTCCAAATTCCTCAGCCACAAAAGGTGCTGACCACGGATGCGTCTCTCCTGGGGTAGGGAGCTCATGTCGATGGGCTTCACACCCAAGGAAGCTGGTCCCTCCAGGAACGCGATCTGCAGATCAATCTTCTGGAGTTACGAGCGGTCTGGAACGCTCTGAAAGCTTTCAGAGATCGGCTGTCCCACCAAATTATCCAAGTTCAGACAGACAACCAGGTTGCCATGTATTACATCAACAAGCAGGGGGACACCGGATCTCGCCCCCTGTGTCAGGAAGCCGTCAGCATGTGGCTCTGGGCTCGCTGTCACGGCATGGTGCTCCAAGCCACATATCTGGCAGGCGTAAACAACAGTCTGGCCGACAGGTTGAGCAGGATTATGCAACCTCACGAGTGGTCGCTCAATTCCCGTGTAGTGCGACAGATCTTCCAGCTGTGGGGCACCCCCTTGGTAGATCTCTTCGCATCTCGAGCCAACCACAAAGTCCCTCAGTTCTGTTCCAGGCTTCAGGCCCACGGCAGACTGGCATCGGATGCCTTCCTCCTGGACTGGGGGGAGGGTCTGCTGTATGCTTATCCTCCCATACCTCTGGTGGGGAAGACTTTGTTGAAACTCAAGCAAGACCGAGGCACCACGATTCTGATTGCTCCTTTTTGGCCGCGTCAGATCTGGTTCCCTCTTCTTCTGGAGTTGTCCTCCGAAGAACCGTGGAGATTGGAGTGTTTTCAGACCCTCATCACACAGGACGAAGGGGCGCTTCTGCATCCCATCCTCCGGTCCCTGGCTCTCACGGCCTGGATGTTGAGAGCGTAGACTTTGCCTCTTTGGGTCTGTCAGAGGGTGTCTCCCGCATCTTGCTTGCTTCCAGGAAAGATTCCACTAAGAGGAGTTACTTCTTTCTGTGGAGGAGGTTTGCCGTCTGGTGTGACAGCAAGGCCCTAGATCCTCGCTCTTGTCCTACACAGACCCTGCTTGAATACCTTCTGCACTTGTCTGAGTCTGGTCTCAAGACCAACTCTGTAAGGGTTCACCTTAGTGCGATCAGTACATACCATTACCGTGTGGAAGGTAAGCCGATCTCAGGACAGCCTTTGGTTGTTCGCTTCATGAGAGGTTTGCTTTTGTCAAAGCCCCCTGTCAAGCCTCCTACAGTGTCATGGGATCTCAATGTCGTTCTCACCCAGCTGATGAAACCTCCTTTTGAGCCACTGAGTTCCTGCCATCTGAAATACTTGACCTGGAAGGTCATTTTCTTGGTGGCAGTTACTTCAGCTCGTAGAGTCAGTGAGCTTCAGGCCCTGGTAGCTCAGGCCCCTTATACCAAATTTCATCATAACAGAGTAGTCCTCCGCACTCACCCTAAGTTCTTGCCAAAGGTTGTGTCGGAGTTCCATCTGAACCAGTCAATTGTCTTGCCAACATTCTTTCCCCGTCCTCATTCCTGCCCTGCTGAACGTCAGCTGCACACATTGGACTGCAAGAGAGCATTGGCCTTCTATCTGGAGCGGACACAGCCCAACAGACAGTCCGCCCAATTGTTTGTTTCTTTTGATCCCAACAGGAGGGGAGTGGCTGTGGGGAAACGCACCATATCCAATTGGCTAGCAGATTGCATTTCCTTCACTTACGCCCAGGCTGGGCTGGCTCTTGAGGGTCATGTCGCGGCTCATAATGTTAGAGCCATGGCAGCGTCGGTAGCCCACTTGAAGTCAGCCACTATTGAAGAGATTTGCAAAGTTGCGACGTGGTCATCTGTCCACACATTCACATCTGATTACTGCCTGCAGCAGGATACCCGACGCGACAGTCGGTTCGGGCAGTCAGTGCTTCAGAATCTGTTCGGGGTTTAGAATCCAACTCCACCCCCCTAGGCCCATGTTTATTCTGTTCCAGGCTGCACTCTCAGTTAGTTGGATAAATTGTTAGGTCAATCTCAGTTATGTCCTCGCCGTTGCGAGGGCCAATTGACCATGGTTGTTGTTTTGAGTGAGCCTGGGGGCTAGGGATACCCCATCAGTGAGAACAAGCAGCCTGCTTGTCCTCGGAGAAAGCGAATGCTACATACCTGTAGAAGGTATTCTCCGAGGACAGCAGGCTGATTGTTCTCACAAACCCGCCCGCCTCCCCTTTGGAGTTGTGTCTTCCCTTCTCTTTGTCTTGCTACATATGAGACTGGCTGGCACGAGCCGGTTCGGGCGGGAAGATGGCCGCGCATGCGCGGTGCGCATCGGCGCGCGAGGACTAGCAAAGGACTTTGCTAGAAAGTGTTCCGATTGGAGGGGCTGCTGTGGACGTCACCCATCAGTGAGAACAATCAGCCTGCTGTCCTCGGAGAATACCTTCTACAGGTATGTAGCATTCGCTTTATTGCAGCTGCTTACTGGGACACCAGTTCGCTACAGCTCGGAGCGAGAAGCAGGTGATTTTACCTTTTTATAGCGGGCATGGGGTTCCCTGTTCGGTCTCCACGTGGCGTATGGCGTCGGAGGGCGAAGGCGCGAAGATTCGCTCCCCGGACCGCATGTGTGCGTCTAGCGGGGATGCGGGGGTTTTCAAAGCCTGAATCGCCTTTGTTGGGCATCAGTTTGGAGTCCTATCAGTGTCCCGGTTCTTCTTCCGGTGCGGCGGTTTTTCCCGCCATAAGCGCCCATCCCCCGCTGCTCGCCCACTCCATGTTGGCCGGCCACTCTGCTCGGACGGCTTCTTCTTGAGCCGCCCTCGAGCTGGGAGACGTTAATACTATGGTCGCCCTTGATTCGGGCGACGGTAAGAAAGCGGCCAAAGTTAAGCGCCGTTTTTTCCGTGCGGCTCCTTCTCGGGAGTTTCGCGCCGGACGCCATTTTGGATGCGCAGCACGTTTCTCCCCCGCTCTTGCGAGCGCCGGTTGAGTGTGCGTCTAGGGCCGTGGCCCAAGCTGCAGAAGTGCACAGTTCGGGGGGCTTCTCCCCTGAGTTCATTTTGCTGCTGCATCAGGCTTTTCTTATGCAAAACGCTGCCCCTGCCCCCTGTCTGGTAAAGGGGTTGAGGCCTCCGGAAGCAAACGCCCTCAGGTGGATTTCCAGGCCCTAGAGGACTCTGTCTCCTCTGATGTAGATGAGGGCAGCGTATCGGAGTTCTCCCAACGGTCCTTTGGGGATTCCTTGGAGGAGACGGATTCCTGCTCGGATGGAGCGGATGACCCCTCTACAGCGCGGATCTTTCGCTCAGAGGATTTGCCCAACCTGTTAGTGCAGGCCATGAGCATTTTGAAGATTTCCTCTCCGGAGGACGTCTCTCCCTCAGCCTCTGTTGGCTCCGCCATTATGCTGGGGACGAAGCGCCCGCCTAGAACCTTCCACGTGCATGATGCCATGCACACCTTGATTTCGGCTCAATGGGATGTCCTGGAAGCGAGCCTCAAAGTGGCTAGGGCTATGTCCCACCTCTATCCTCTGCCTGAAAGTGAACGGGGAGGCCTTTCTTTGGCCTACCGTGGATTCTTTAATCACTGTGGTGACTAAGAAAACGGCGTTACCGGTGGAAGGTGGCACGGCCCTAAAGGACGCCCAAGATAGAAGATTGGAGGCGGCCTTAAGGTCGTCCTTCGAGGCGGCTGCTTTATGCAAGCCTCAGTTTGCGGCTCCTATGTGGCCAGGGCGTGCCTGACGATTGTACAGCGGGCTTCCCCCTCGGATCCTTCCTTGAGGGCTGATTGGCCGGCCCTGGAATCGGGCTTGGCTTATTTGGCAGACTTGCTGTATGATGTCTTGAGAGCCTCGGCTAAAGGTATGGCTCAGACAGTCTCTGCACGGCGTTGGCTTTGGCTGAAGCATTGGTCTGCTGACCACGCCTCTGTCTCGCCTGGCTAAGTTGCCTTTTAAAGGCAAGCTGCTCTTTGGAGTCGAGCTGGACAAATTTGTGACCGATCTCGGCACATCTAAGGGCAAGAGGTTACCAGAGGTTAGGGCTCGGGCCAGTGGTGCTCGCCCCGGTTCCTCCAAAGGACGGTTTCAGGAAGCCCGTCGGTATCGCCCGGGTAAGTCGGGCTCCTCTGCTCCCTCTTCCTTTAAGAGGAACTTCTCCCCCAAGCAGCATTCCTTTCGCAGAGACCGCCGTCCCGGAGGTGCGTCCTCCGGTCCTCCCCCAGGGTCTCGTACCCAATGACGGGGCGCTGGTCCGCCTGTCCTCGTTTCTGGGCGAGTGGACCAGGGTAACTTCAGACGCTTGGGTGCTGGAAGTCATCAGAGACGGCTACAAGCTAGAATTCTGCCGACCCTTAAGAGACGGGTTTGTGCACTCTCCCTGCAAGTGTCCAGTCAAAGCTGTGGCAGTGCAGCAGACTTTGGACAATCTGATCCGCCTGGGTGCGGTCGTTCCGGTGCCAGAAGATCAGCTTGGCAAGGGACGTTACTCCATTTACTTTGTGGTACAAAAGAAAGGAGGTTCTGTACGGCCTATCCGCGACCTCAAAGGGGTCAATCGGGCCTTGAAAGTTCGGCACTTCCGAATGGAGACTCTCCGCTCTGTTATAGCGGCAGTGAAGGCAGGGGAGTTCCTGGCATCCTTGGACATCAAGGAAGCTTACTTGCACATTCCCATCTGGCCTCCTCAACGATTTCTGAGTTTTGCAGTCCTGGGCCGACACTTCCAGTTCAGAGCCCTCCCGTTCGGGTTGGCTACCGCTCCGCGGACCTTCTCCAAAGTAATGGTGGTCATCGCGGCCTTCCTACGAAAGGAAGGAGTATAAGTCCATCCTTATCTGGACGACTGGTTGATCTGAGCCCATCTTATGCAGAGTGCGGCAAAGCTGTAGACCGGGTGATTGCTCTTTTGAGCTCCCTGGGGTGGATCATCAAATGGGAGAAAAGCCAGCTGCGCCCGACTCAGTCCCTGGAGTATCTGGGAATTCGTTTCGACACCCAAGTGGGCAGAGTGTTCCTGCCGGACAATCGGATTGTCAAGCTTCAGGCTCAGGTGGACCAGTTCCTAGTAGCCTCTCCTCTTCGGGCTTGGGACTATGTGCAGCTGTTGGGCTCTATGACGGCCACGATGGAAGTAGTGCCCTGGGCAAGCCCTGGGCCAGGGCTCATATGAGACCACTACAACACACTCTGCTGCAGCGCTGGACTCCAGAGGATTACGCTGTGCGCCTTCCCTTGGACCCAGCGGTGCGCAAGGCGCTGAGCTGGTGGCTGAGAACAGACAAGTTGTCCGCAGGGATGCCTCTTTTGACCCCGGAGTGGGTTGTCGTCACGACGGACGCCTCTTTGACGGGCTGGGGAGCCCACTGCTTGGGAAGGACAGCGCAGGGGCTCTGGTCTCCTGCAGAGGCAAAGTGGTCTATCAACCTCCTGGAACTCAGAGCCATTCGGTTGGCGCTTTTGGAGTTTCTCCCGGTACTGGCGTTGAAGCCAGTACGGGTCCTGTCGGACAATGCCACGGCTGTGGCCTATGTCAATCGCCAGGGAGGTACCAAGAGCGCCCCTCTAGCCAAGGAGGCCATGAATCTATGCCAGTGGGCGGAATCGAACTTGGAACAGCTGTCGGCGGCCCACATTGCCGGAGTCATGAATGTCAAGGCGGACTTTCTCAGTCGCCATACCTTGGATCCCGGAGAGTGGCAGTTATCGGCTCAGGCGTTCTTGGACATCACGAAGCGCTGGGGCCAGCCGAGCCTAGATCTGATGGCGTCATCGGCCAAGTGCCGCGCTTTTTCAGCAGAGGAAGGGACTCTCGATCTCTGGGAGTAGATGCTCTTCTCCAACAGTGGCCGACACAGGAGCTTCTCTATGTGTTCCCGCCCTGGCCCATGTTGGGCAGGGTGCTAGACCGGGTGGCAAAGCATCCGGGCCGGGTAATCCTGGTTGGTCCGGACTGGCCCAGACGTCCCTGTTATGCGGACTTGATCAGGCTCTCAGTGGACGGCCCTCTGCGGCTACCAGTGGAGCAGGGCCTGTTGCATCAGGGTCCCGTGGTGATGGAGGATCGCTCCCCCTTTGGTCTTACGGCCTGGCTATTGAGTGGCAGCGTCTGAGGAAGAAGGGCTTCTCAGACAAAGTCATCGCCACTATGCTAAGAGCGAGGAAGCGCTCTACTTCTACTGCTTACGCCAGGGTTTGGCGTACCTTTGCATCGTGGTGTGAGGCAGGCTCCCTTTCTCCCTTCACTGCTCCAATTTCTTCAGTGTTGGCGTTCCTGCAAGAAGGTCTGGAGAAAGGCCTGTCGCTCAGTTTCCTTAAAGTCCAGGTAGCGGCTCTGGCTTGCTTCAGGGGCCGCCTGAAGGGTGCTTCCTTGGCTTCGCAGCCAGATGTGGTGCGCTTTCTCAAGGGAGTTAATCACCTGCGCCCTTGTCTGCACTCAGTGGTACCTGCGTGGAATCTCAATCTGGTGCTAAGAGCCTTGCAGAAGCCGCCTTTTGAACCCTTGTCGAGGGCATCTCTGAAAGACCTGACGTTGAAAGCAGTCTTTTTGGTGGCTATCACTTCAGCCAGAAGAGTTTCCGAGCTCCAGGCGCTCTCATGCCGAGAGCCCTTTCTGCAGTTCACTGAGGCAGGAGTGTCTATTCGCACAGTGCCTTCCTTCCTGCCCAAGATTGTTTCTCGCTTCCATGTGAATCAGCAGCTCTGTCTCCCATCCTTTCGTAGGGAGGACTACCCAGAGGAGTACTCTGCTCTCAAATATCTAGATGTGAGACGAGTCATCATCAGATACTTGAAAGTGACCAATGATTTCCGGAAGTCGGATCATCTGTTTGTCCTATTTGCAGGTCCTCGTAAGGGTCTGCAGGCTGCTAAGCCTACAGTGGGAAGATGGGTCAAGGAAGCCATTGCAGCGGCTTATGTGACCGCAGGGAAGGTGCCGCCTATCCGGCTGAAGGCTCACTCCACTAGAGCTCAGGCGGCCTCGATGGCGGAGGCCGGGTCCGTCTCCTTGGAAGAGATTTGCAAGGCAGCAACTTGGGCATCGGCTCATACCTTCTCCAGGCATTACCGCTTGACTGTGGCTGCGCGGGCGGAGGCCCGGTTTGGAGCTTCAGTGTTGCGGTCAGGGATTTCTATGTCCCGCCCTGGGTGAGTACTGCTTCGGTACATCCCACCAGTCTATGGATTGATCAGCATGATGATATGGAAGGTAAAATTATGTATCATACCTGATAATTTTCTTTCCATTAATCATAGCTGATCAATCCATAGCCCCTCCCGGATATCTGTACTGTTTTTATCCTGGTTGCATTTCAGGTTCAAGTTTAGTCTTCAGTTCCTGTTCAGGAGGACTTCGTGTTCAAGTTTTTTCAATTGGATTCTTCAGGAGTTGAGACGATTTTGTGTTACAGTGAGCTGCTGCATTCCTCTCCCCTCCGTTTTACGGGGCTGGATTGAGACCTAAATTCTGCCGGCGCTCCCTCCCGCTTCGTGCGGCTGTAGGGCAGCTTTGTACCCCTCCCGCTTCGGCGGTGTTAGGGTCAGTCAGCTCCTCCCGCAGTTGCAGGATAAGCCAGATCCCCCCGCATCGGCGGGGTGGTGTCCCTCCCCCACTCCGCGGGGATGAGGTGGACAGATTCCCCTCCCCCACTTGTGTGGGGATGAGCTGGGTTAATTCCCCTACCCCGTTTCGGCGGTGGTGAGCTGGGCAGAGTGTCCCTTTGTGGGTGTAATTCTCTAAGTGCTGAGTCCTGCGGATGGAGCTTTGATATCGACATACTGAGGAGTTTCCGGCAGCACATGACCACATATAGGGAGGCAAAAGGATTGCTCTCTATCTCCACCTGCTGGTAGATGGACACAACCCACCAGTCTATGGATTGATCAGCTATGATTAATGGAAAAAAAATTATCAGGTATGATACATAATTTTACCTTCTGACTCCTCCAGGGTGGGCCCGCGATCGGGACGTTTTTGGCGTGAACCGCCATTTTTGAGTTTTACCGCAGTTTTCGGCGATGGCTGCGGAGACTGTAAGTGGCAAGCGCAAATCAACGGGGCTCTGTAATTCGTGCTGTACAGACGGTAGAGCCAGCCCAAGCATGACGAGCGGCGATCTGTTGCGCTCTGAGCTGGCAGCGGACGCCATTTTGGATTTTCCACATGGCGCGGCCTCCGTTGCGACGGAGAGCCCTGAATCCGGGGGTGGGGTGGGGGGGGGGGGGGTCCTCTGAGTGAGGCTAATAATAGAGCTGATAGCCCTGGGCAGGATCCGGCCGGTCAGGGAGCGGTTTTCTCCCCTGATTTTGTTTTAATGCTGCATAGGGCGTATATGCTTAAAAGAGCTCTTTCACAGGGATCTTCGGACCCTATCCCTGCGCCCCCCCCCCCCCCCCCGGTGGATCCTGGCCTTTTGGAGTTGGTTTTGCCTGTTTCTTATCCTCCTGATAAACGCAGAAGGGCTAATTCCCCTCCTGAGTGTGGCCCCCCCCCCCCCCCCCCCCCCCCCTGCGGTCGGGCTATGAGGATTCTGAGGGGTCTGGCAGAACTTCTTGGGCTGAGGAGCCAGAGTCGGGTGCAGAATTGCCATAGGAGCTTGATGATTTGTCTGCGGTGAGGATTTTTCACCGCAAGGAGCTGCCAGAGCTTATTTCAGATGCCTTACAAGCCCTCTCGATTGAAGATCCTGGGAGTGGCACAGCCTCCTCTGTTAATCCAAGGATGGCTAGTACCAGAAAGCCTGCTCGAGCCTTTCCTTTGCATGACTCCATCCAAGAGTTTATTTGGGCTCAATGGGCTGACCCCGAGGGACCTTTGAAGGTTGCCAGGGCTATGGGGCAATTATACCCTCTGAGTGAGGAATATTTGGCTCACTTTCCAATGCCTAAAGTGGATGCCCTGGTCACGGCTGTGATAAAGAGAACTACCCTCCCTGTTTAAGGAGGTGTTGCCCTGTAGGATATTCAAGACCGGAGGCTTGATTCAGCTCTGAAGCGGTCCTTTGATTTGGCAGGTCTCACGGTTCGGGCGTCTGCATGCAGTTATGCTGCTAGAGCCTGCCTGGCTTGGTTACAGCAGGCAGTGGAACAGCCCGGTGATGGAGCGGAGACCTTATCTGAAGTGGCTCCACAGATGGAGTCGGCCTTATCCTTTTTGGCTGACGCCCTTTATGATATGGTTAGAGCTTCGGCAACACAAATGGCTGTAGCAGTGGCGGCTCGCTACGACATTGGGCAGCGGACATGGCCTCTAAGCAAAGGTTGGTGAAGTTGACCTTTCAAGGCCTTCTCCTGTTTGGTGAGAAGCTGGAAAACATTGTTAAAGGCCTGGGGGATTCCAAACCTCAGCGCTTGCCCGAAGATAGGCCGAAGCCTTCCTCTAAGGGTCAGGCGGTCCGCTCCTCTTACAGACCTCGCTTCCGTGAAGCTAGAAGGTACCGCTCGGGGCGTGCTGCTGGGTTCACTTCACGTGCCCGCTTTCAGCAGAGAAACTCCTTTCGCTCGGACAAACGTTCCGCAGCTGCCGGTTCAAGGCCTGGAGTTCAGGGGCGACCCTCTCAACGATGGTGCGCCGGCCCCGTCCTCGTTTCCTGTCATCGGAGGAAGACTTTCGCTCTTTTTCGAGGAGTGGGCCAAAATCTCCGCAGATCAGTGGGTCTTGGACCTGATCAGAAATGGATACCGAATAGAATTCGATGCCCCGGTGAGAGACGTGTTTGTGGAGTCCCGATGCGGTTCTGCCACCAAACGGGCAGCGGTAGAGGAGACTTTGCACAGTCTGTGCCAGATAGGGGCTGTGACCCCGGTGCCTCCCGCCAAACAAGGTCTAGGCCGCTACTCCATTTACTTTGTGGTGCCACGAAAAGGCGGGTCTTTTTGCCCGATCCTGGACTTAAAAGAGCTAAACAAGTCCTTAAGAGTGCGTCATTTTCACATGGAAACCCTGCGCTTCGTCATTGCGGCGGTACAGCCAGGAGAGTTTCTCACGTCTCTGGACCTGAAAGAAGCTTACTTGCACATACCAATTTGGCCCCCGCACCAGAAGTTTTTGCGGTGTTGGGAAAACATTTCCAGTTTCGGGCCTTGCCTTTTGGCCTCGCCACAGCTCCCCAAACCTTCTCCAAGGTAATGGTGGTAGTAGCTGCCTTTCTCAGGTGAGAGGGTATCCGGGTTCACCTGTACCTAGATGACTGGCTCATCAGAGCAGACTCAGAAAAAGAGAGTCATCTACCTACAGCCAAAATGGCTTCAGTCCTTCAATCTCTGGGCTGGGTTGTCAATATGGCCAAAAGTTACCTGACCCCCTCGCAATCTCTAGAATTTTGGGGGCCAGGTTCGACACAGCCTCGGGCTATGTGTTTCTTCCCGAGCAAAGGTGGTGCAAGCTTCAGAATCAGGTCCGTGTGCTCCTGAGGATGCCCCGCCCGCGAGCTTGGGACATTGTCCAGCTGTTGGGATTGATGACAGCCACCTTGGAAGTGGGGCCATGGGCGAGAGCGCACCTGAGACCTCTACAGTATTCTCTACTTCAACGATGGTCTCCAGTATCTCAGGATTATCAGTGCAGACTTTCTTGGCGCCCTGCGGCCCCCCTCAGTTTGGAGTGGTGGCTCTTGGACAGCATGTTGCGGCGGGGAATGCTGCTGGCGCTCCCCGATTGGTACCTAGTGGTGACAGATGCCAGCCTGAAGGGCTGGGGCGCACATTGCCAGGGGAAGCATGCCCAGGGTCTGTGGACGCCTGACGATTCGGAGTGGTCTATCTACCGCCTAGAGTTGAAAGCGGTGTTTCTGGCTCTTCTGGCCTTTCAAGTGACCCTGGAAGGATTGGCTGTCCGGGTGATGTCGGACAACATGACAGCAGTGGCCTACATAAATCGACAAGGCGGCACTCGGTGCAGAGCTCTAGCCGCGCAGGCCGAACAAATTTGCCACTGGGCCGAGCTGCATCTACAGTCCCTGTCAGCAGCTCACATTGCAGGTCAGAGCAACGTGCAAGCCGACTATTTAAGCAGGCATCAGATCGATCCAGCGGAGTGGGAACTAGCAGACGATGTATTCCTGCAGATATGTGCCAAATGGGGCAAGCCAGTGATGGATCTTATGGCGACCAGTTCCAATGCCAAAGTCCCATGCTTCTTCAGCAGATGGAGGGATCCTCGCTCTGCCGGGTTGGATGCCTTGGCTCAACCCTGGCCCCTGGGCTTGCTGTATGTCTTCCCTCCGTGGCCCT
Source organism: Microcaecilia unicolor (assembly GCF_901765095.1). Lineage (NCBI taxonomy): Eukaryota > Metazoa > Chordata > Amphibia > Gymnophiona > Siphonopidae > Microcaecilia > Microcaecilia unicolor. The sequence continues at coordinate 93,080,770 of NC_044042.1, forward strand.
TGATAGGACGAGTTCTCCTGCGGATTTGGCTGCATCCAGGAGAAGTGGTGCTCATCGCCCCGGATTGGCCCAGGAGGCCTTGGTATGCGGACCTCCGACAGATGCTGTTGGAGGCTCCCTTTCCGTTACCTCTATTTCCGCACCTGTTGTCACAGGGTCCGGTGGCCATGGAGGACGCCTGCCGCTTTGGTCTTATGGCATGGCGATTGAGAGGGCGCAATTGAGAGATAAAGGCTACTCAAGATAATTTCCACTCTCCTGCAAGCCCGTAAGCGCTCCACTTCCGTGGCTTATGCCAGGATTTGGCGCCAGTTTGAAGTCTGGTGTGTTTCAAGAGCGCTTTCTCCGTTGCGGGCTCCTGTCTCGCTGATTCTGGACTTTTTGCAGGATGGTGTACACAAAGGCTTGGCCTATAATTCCCTGCGGGTGTAAGTGGCAGCATTGGCCTCCCTGCGTGGCAAGGTTGAAGGCGTGTCCTTAGCTGCTCATCCAGATGTGGCACGGTTTCTTAGTGGGGTGCTTCGGCTCCGTCCTCCCGTGCGGGCACCTTGTCCAGCTTGGAACCTGGGGTTAGTATTGAAGGCCCTTCAGAGTGCTCCCTTTGAACCTCGTCGGCGTGCTTCAGAGAAAGATTTGACACTGAAGGCCGTCTTTTTAGTGGCCATTACCTTGGCGAGACGGGTGTCAGAGCTCCAGGCGCTGTCCTGTAGAGACCCTTTTCTGCAATTCTCAGAGTCAGGGGTCACGGTTCGGACCGTGCCTTCCTTCACGCCTAAGGTGCTTTCAGCGTTTCTCCTAAACCAGCCTGTTTTTCTTCCCTCCTTTGTTGAGGAGGAGTTTCCAGATTCATATGGGCAGTTGCACCTTTTGGATGTGCGCAGGACTCTGTTGCAGTATCTGCGAATTACAAATTCTTTCAGGACCTCTGATCATCTTTTTGTGCTGTTTGCAGGTCCTCGCAGAGGGTTTTCAGCGTCTAAAGCCACTATTGCCCGTTGGCTCAAAGAAGCTATGTTTTCAGCATATCTGCTGTCTGGCCGTGCTCCGCCTGAAGCCTTTAAGGCACATTCCACAAGAGCGATTTCCTCTTCCTTGGGCGGAAACTGGAGCACTATCTCTTCATGAGATTTGCAGTGTTGCAACATGGGCTTCTAAGCTCTTTTTTGCCCGACATTACAGGCTGGATGTGGCTGCCAGGAGGGATGCGCGTTTTGGAGCACAGGTGCTAGCGCGTGGTGTGGCTTGTTCCCACCCTATTTAGTGATTGCTTTGTTACATCCCATACGTAATGGCTTCATCTGCTTGATGACAAGGAAGGGAAAATTAGGTTCTTACCATGATAATTTTCTTTCCTTTAGTCATAGCAGATGAAGCCATGAGCCCTCCCTGTATGATTGTCTGTATTGCAGTGATTCTGATTTTAGGTGCTGTTCTTGTTTCCTGAAGTTATATTCCTTCCTTGGGGAGTCGGAAAACAGTCTTCAGGATTCTTGTTACAGTGATAGGAGGATGAATTCATTCCCTCCAGTTCATGTTTTGGGAGGATGAGTTTATTCCCTCCAGGAGGATGCAAGTATTCCCTCCGTTTATACAAAGTGGAGGACGAGTTTATTCCCTCCAGGAGGATGAGTTCATTTCCTCCTTTTGTTGAGTTATGCCCTTGTTAAGGGGCCATCATTCGCTGTGATTAAAGTTCATGTTATTCCCATTGCAGTTTGCCATACTGCTTTGGAAGCTTCAAATACTGAAGAGGCAGTGGAGCTAGCTGACCAGGAGGCACTGTGAAAAATTGAGTGCTCTCTATCTCCCCCTGCTGGTTGATGGACACTACCCATACGTAATGGCTTCATCTGCTATGACTAAAGGAAAGAAAATTATCATGGTAAGAACCTAATTTTCCCTTACTTGTTGTTATGGTTTTTTTCCATTGACAGTTTTCTATCCAAACGATCGAATTGAGATCATAGTTTACAGTTTGTTTCTCTACATACCTGGTGTATCAGTGGTCTTTCCTCAGCTGTTTGCAAGGAATTTATAACTATCATTTTGAGCGAAAGCATTTTTTTTTTGTGGGCTCATGGTTTCCACTTTTTCTCAACATGCTTCGCATATCAGTATCTTGTTCACAGGTGTTGGCACAAATTTGCTAGCTATCACAGCTTGCGTATATTGTCATTAGTGAATTTTGATTCACTTTCTCTGGCTTGTTTAGTATCTTTTTTTCCCTTGTGACCTCATTTCTCCTTGGTGACCTCATTTCTTTCACTATTTGAAGCAGCTAGCTGTCTTCTTGTTGTTCTTCCTGTCTGAGATCCTTAAACTGTAAATTATTCAAGGGCTTGACTCTGCCTTTCTCAGCATGCTGCCTGTAGCCCTCACTATCTCCTATTCCATGGCGTCCCACAGATCAATCCAGAGACTTACGGGTTGGGTCCCTCTATCAGCAGGTGGAGATAAAGAGAACCTCCGAGGTTTGCTATATGTGGACTTGTGCAGCCAGCTGAACCTCAGTATTCCTTATCACCTGCAGATGAATCCGCCTACCAGCAGGTGGAGATAGAGAACACTGAAACAAGACAGTGACCCTGGACGTTCAGCTCCTTGCATCTTCAGTATATCTCTATCTCCCAGCAGGTGTGGATGGATTCCTTACAGCTCCTGGATTTCTGCTTGGAGAGTCTCCTGGGCTTTTGCCAGTTGAGCTGGAGGTGTGAGGCTGGTGGTGCCCACTTTGAGGGCATATTTGGTTTCCAGGTCCCTGCCTTACTCCCTTCCTCCTACCCTCCCAGCTTCTGTTCTGCTTGCTGTCTGACAACTTTCCTCACAGTTTAAAAAAAGAAATAAAACACGATAGGCTAAAGAAGATTGAGCAGGTATTTCCTTAAGGCTCTCTTCTGACTTGGCAGATGCTGCACTTTCTCTCGAGATTGCTGTGACTGGGTGACTGTCAGTGTGAATTGGGCTCTTCCTTGTTATCAGCAGCAGATGATTCCTTGTCATCAAGCAGATGAATCCATTATGAATGGGTTGTGTCCACCTACCAGCAGGGGGAGATAGCACTAAAATCCATAGTGCCTCTTGGCCAGCTAACTCCATCTGCCTCTCAGTATTCGCTATCTCCCCAGCAGGGTTGGACGCAGCTTATTCAGCTCCTTCAAAAATCTGCCTGGGGTGGCTCCTGGGCTTTTGCCAGTTGTAGCAGGGGTGTTGTGGCTATTGCATCTTCACTTTAAAGGCACATAGGTTTGCCCTTTCCCTGCCTTACCCTTCCCCCTATGTGGATGCAGGCATATAGGTTTGCCCTGTCCCTCCCTTTCCCACACTTTTCTATGTGGATGCAGGCACATTGGTATGTCCTTCCCCTGCCTTCCCCACACTCTTCTATGTAGACGCAGGCACATTGGTTAGTCCTTTCCCTGCCTTTCCCACTCTCCTGGACCTCCGGAGTGCCTCTGTAGCTGTTGCCTCTAACTTTCCTCACAGAGTTAAAAAAAAAAAAAAAAAAAAAAGTGACGTGCTTGTTAGCGCTACTATTCTGAGGCTTCCTTCTGTCTGTGCAGTGTGAAAGGAGCTCTGTGACTCAGTCTGGTGAGGTAAGAGAGTCTTGTAGCTCCTCCGGGGAGGGCCCGCGATCGGGACGTTTTTGACGCGAATACGCCATTTTGGAATTTTCTGCTGTTTTCGGCGATGGCTGCGGAGGTTGTTAAGCGCTGTTCATTTTGTGGCAAGCGCAGATCCGCAGCGGGGCTCTGTAAATCATGCTCTTCAGACGTCAGGGCCGGCCCGAGCATGGCGAGTGAGGTTTCTTCCCGCTCGGTGGAGCTGGCAGCGGGCGCCATCTTGACCCCCGCAGGAGCGGAGGGGTCTGAGGCCGGAGGAGAGCCTCGGATGGAGGCTACCAGAGGAGCTGCTTACCCCGGATTGGAACCGGGAGGCCAGGGTGAGCCTTTCTCCCCTGAGTTTGTGTTGCTTTTACATAAAGCGTTCATGTTAAAAGAGCTCTCCCGCAGATGTCTGACTCTGCATTGCTACCTGGTTCCCCTCCGGTGGAGACTTGCCCGGGATTGCCATCAGGCGTTTTTTCACCCAGACAGTTGGCCGCAAGACAAGCGCAGAAGGGTACATTCCCCTTCAGAGAGTGGCGCACCCCCCTTTTCCCCTCCGTGGTTGGGCTGTGGGGATTCTGAGGGGTGTGGCAGGCCTTCGTGGTCTGAAGAGCCAGAGGAAGGTGTAGGATTGCCACTGGATCCAGATGATTTTTTATTTTTTATTTTTTTTTTGTTACATTTGTACCCCGCACTTTCCCACTCATGGCAGGCTCAGTGCGGCTTACATATACAGGTACTTATTTGTACCTGGGGCAATGGAGGGTTAAGTGACTTGCCCAGAGTCACAAGGAGCTCTCTGTGCCTGAAGTGGGAATCAAACTCAGTTCCCCAGGACCAGAGTCTACCACCCTAACCACTAGGCCACTCCTCCACTCCATGATCCCACTGCAGTTAGGATTTTCCACCGCGAGGAGCTGCCAGCGCTTATTTCTGATGCCTTACAGGCCCTCTCTATTGAAGATCCTGTGATGGGCGAAGCCTCCTCTGGTTATCCGAGGATGGCAAGTACTAAGAAGCCTGCTTGAGCCTTTCCTTTGCATGACTCCATCCAAGAGCTTATTTCGACTCACTGGGGGCACTTATACCCTCTCAGTGAGGAGCACTTGGCATGCTTGGCCGTGCCTAAAGTGGATGCCCTAGTCACGGGTCTGACGAAAAAGACTACCCTCCCAGTAGAGGGAGGGGTCGCTCTGAAGGACATGCAGGACCGACGTCTGGAATCAGCAATCAAATGGTCCTTTGAGATTTCAGGCCTAGCCTTACGGTCATCTGTGTGCAGTTGTTATGCTGCTCGAGCCTGCCTCGCTTGGTTGCAACAGGCAGTGGAACAGCCCGGGGATGGAAGGGAGCCCCTTGCGGAGGTGGCACCGCTGGTGGAGTCGGCCTTGTCATTTTTGTCTGCCGTCCTCTATGAACTGGTCAGAGCTTCGGCTAACCAGATGGCTGTGGCGGTGGCCACTCGCCGCCTTCTGTGGCTAAGGCATTGGGGGGTGATATGGCCTCTAAGCAAAGGTTGGTGACGTTGCCCTTCCAGGGCCTTCTATTTGGTGAGGAGTTGGAGAAAATTGTTAAAGGCCTAGGGGAAACTATACCCCAGCGCTTACCCTTCTTCCAAGGGTCAGGTGGTTCCCTCCTCTTCCAGACCTCACTTCCGTGAAGCTAGAAGGTACCGCCCGGGGCATTCTGCTGGGTTTACTTCAAGTGCCCGCTTTCACCAGAGGAACTCCTTTTGCTCGGACAAACGTTCCGCAGCGGCCGGCACAAGGCCTGATTTCAATGATGGTGCGCCAGCCCACTCCTCGATTCCTGCAGTTGGAGGACGTCTTTTCCTCTTTCTCTAGGAGTGGGTCAAAATTACCTCAGATCAGTGGGTTTTGAACCTGATCAGAGATAGCTACAGATTAGAATTCAATGCCCTGGTGAGAGACGTGTTTTGTGGAGTCCCGATGTGGCTCTGCCGTCAAACGGGCGGCGGTGGAGATCTTGCAAGGCTTGTTGCACCTCGAGGCGGTGGTCCCTGTGCCTCCCGCTGAGATCGGCTACAGTCGTTACACCATTTACTTTGTGGTGCCGCGAAAAGGATGGTCTTTTAGGCCCATACTCGACTTACAGGAAGTCAACAAGTCACTAAGAGTGCGGCATTTTTGCATGGAAACCCTGCGCTCCTTCATTGCGGCGGTACAGCCAGGAGAGTTTCTTACATCTCTGGACCTGAAAGAAGCTTACTTGCACATACCAATTTGGCCCCCGCACCACCGGTTTCTCCGGTTTGTAATGTTGGGAAAACTTTTCCACTTTCGGGCTTTGCCTTTTGGCCTCGCCATAGCTCCCCGAAACCTTTTCCAAGGTAATGGTGGTAGTAGCTGCCTTTCTCAGGCGAGAGGGTATCCGGGTTCTCCCGTACCTCAACGACTGGCTCATCAGAGTGGACTCTGCAGAAGAGAGTCATCATGTAACAGCCAGAGTGGTCTCAGTACTTCAGTCTCTGGGCTGGGTTGTTAATATAGCCAAAAGTCACCTGAACCCCCCTCAATCTGTAGAATATTTGGGGGTCCAGTTCCACATAGCCTCGGGGTTTGTCTTCCTACTTGAGCAAAGGCGGTGCAAGCTTCAGAACCAGGTCCGTTTGCTTCTGAGGATGCCTCGCCCGCGAGCTTGGGACATAGTCCAGCAGTTGGGGTCGATGATGGCCACCTTGGAAGTGGTGCCATGGGCGAGAGCGCACATGAGACCTCTGCAGTGTTCCCTGCTTCAACGATGGTCTCCAATATCTCAGGATTACTAGCGCAGATTTACGTGGCTCCCTGTGGCCCGACTCAGTATGGAGTGGTGGCTCTCAGACAGCATGCTGCGGCGAGGAATGCCGCTAGCGCTTCCCGATTAGTGCCTGGTGGTAACAGATGCCAGCCTGCAGAACTTGGGGGCACATTGCCAGGGAAGGCATGCCCAGGGCCTCTGGACACCCGAGGAGTCGGCGTGGTCCATCAATCGCTTGGAATTGAAAGCGATATTCCAGCCACTTCTGGCCTTTCACACGACCCTGGAGGGATTGGCTGTCAGAATTCTGTCGGACAATACGACAGCAGTGGCCTACATAAATTGACAAGGCGGCACCCAGTGCAGGGCACTGGCTGCGCAGGCCGCGCAGATTTGCCACTGGGCCGAGCTACATCTGCAGTTTCTGTCAGCAGCTCACGTTGCAGGTCAGAGCAACGTGCAAGCCGATTATCTAAGCAGGCATCAAATCAACCCAGCGGAGTGGGAACTGGCAGACGAAGTGTTCCTTCAGATCTGTGCCAAATGGGGGACGCCCGTAGTGGATCTTATGGCATCAAGCGCAAATGCCAAAGTCCCGTGCTTTACAGCAGACGGAGAGATCCTCACTCGGTGGGGTTGGATGCCTTGGCTCAACCCTGGCCTCAGGACCTCCTGTATGTGTTCCCTCCATGGCCCTTGATAGGGCGAGTACTCCTGCGGATTCGGCTACATCAAGGAGAGGTGGTTCTCATTGTCCTGGATAAGCCCAGGCGGCCGTGTTATGCGGACCTCTGGCAGATGCTGGTGGAGGCTCCCCTTCCTTTGCCTCTGGTACCGAACCTGTTGTCACAGGGGCCGATAACCATGGAGGATACCTGCCGCTTTGGTCTTACGACATGGCTATTGAGAGGGCGCAATTGAGAGACAAGGGCTATTCCAACAAGGTCATCTCCACTCTCTTTCAGCCCTGCAAGCGTTCCACTTCCGTTGCCTATGCTCAGATTTGGCGCCAGTTTGAGGCTTGGTGTGCTGCTAAAGCGATTACACCCACGCGTGTTGATGTGTAGAGTGACGCTTAGGTGGTGATTTTGGCAGTGATCAACTTCAGTGGCTGGAACATGAGGACAGACTTTTACAGTCTGTGTCCCACAAAACAGGACGAGTAGACTGGAGTGTGCTTTGATGGCAACTCCAGCAGTTGAAACATAAGATAGGGCCGGGCAGACTTTGTCCCAGAAATCCAAAGAAAGACCATAATCAAGTATATCATATCGTGTTCATTCTTGATTTAATCATTAATTGATGTGTGACTATTGGGCAGACTGGATGGACCGTTCAGGTCTTTATCTGCTGTCACTGTGTTACTATGTCAAGGGCTGATAGTGTTGGAGCATGGCTATGTCGGTAGTCCACTTGGAAGTCAACCTCTATAGAAGAAAAGCAAGGTTGCAACGTAGTCTTCATTCCACACATTCACATATCATTATTGTCTAGAGCAAGATACCCAATGTGATGGTTGGTTTGGTCAAACGGTTCTGCAGAATTTGTTTGGGGTCTACACTCCAACTCCATCTCTCCCCCCCCCCCATGCCCATTTTGTTCTGTTCCAGGCTGCACAGTTTGTATGTGGTTTTAGGTTAATTTGTTTTTTTGGTTTTTTTTTTTTACCTTACCGTTGGAAGGTCCTATTGTCCTTGTTTTTGGTGAGCCTAGTAGATAAAGAGACTATGGCCTGCTTATCCTCAGAGAAAGCAGGGATACTTACCTGTGGCTGGTATTCTTCAAGGATAGCAGACCTTTCATTCTCATATACCCTCCCATTTCTTCTTGGAGTTGTCTCCTGTCCTGATAGCTATACTAATTAAACTGCAGTGTTAAAATGTTATGTTCAGAACGGAGAGAAAGACTGAGGTTATTTCAAATGGAGGGAGCCAAGAAGAACAAGCTGCGTTTCTAGTACTCTCCTGCTTCTCCTTAGCAGGTCCAGGAAGGACTGATTATGATCATTAATGGAACATAAAAAAAGTGTTGAAACCTAGGGTATGATATGTGAGGCTAAATAATCAGGGAGGCCAGTGTGTAATGCTTTGCGTCAGGAGCAAAATTTTGAACGTAATCTTGAAAGTTATAGGTAATCAATGTAATTGCTGAAGCAATGGAGATACTGGATCATATCTCCCTGCTCTACAGAGTAATCGTGCAGCCATATTTTGTAGTGATTGCAAACGTCTCAGAGAAAATTTCTGGTCTTAGCCTCTCCTATTCAACTGTTTGTTTTCTGAGTCAACTGAGACTTACAGAATCAACTTGGTTCATCCTCATAAACTTTCAGCTGGTTGCGCTTTTACAGTTTTGGCTACACCTTTGTCTAAGTATCAAGGAAGTAGCTTTGTTTACTCTGTCTCACGGCACTTAGCCTTGCAAGCAGCTCCACACAATGTTGGTCATATTCTCCATCATCATACTATCCCTCGTTATATCTGCTATGCTTATCTCAGTATTATCTGCTCTGCTCTTCTCATCTCTGCACTACCTGCATGGCTGTTCTCAGCATCAGCTGCAGTTCTTTTAATGACGCCAGATGTGTTTCTCCCCTGTGCATCAGCGACACTTCTAACAGCATTAGCTGTTCTGCTCCTCACAGCATTATCAGCGCTTCTCATGGGATTGGCTGCACTTCGCAAAAGATCAGCTGTGCTGCTCTTTGCTAGGTTGGCTGTGCTTTCCACTAGGCATAGCCTGTGCCCTTCCTGTGGGAGTAAACTGCCTCATCCTCATAGCTTCATCTGTGTTTATCTCATGAGCCTAGCTGGAGAACAAAGGTGGGAAATGGAGCACAGACCCTAGAAACGAGGAAAACAAACGATGCTTAAAAAGGTTTATTGGTCAAAGACTCAATGCAACACCGTGTTTCAGCCTGAGTCCTGCTTCAGGAGTCTTGAGATAAAATGTAGGTTAAGAATTTCCAGTATTGTGCCTTATCAATCTTGTAACATGTTAACAGATGGTTGAGTTTGAGCCATTTGATGCAGGAACTCTAGCGCTAGTCTTGAGACCTCAAGACTAATGTAAGTTTCAGCACCAAGCAATGCAAACTCTCACAGAGCTGCACGTACAGGGAAGAGGAAGCTCCTGTTCTGGCAGTCACTGGGGATTGCGAGGGATTCTTGTCAGCTGGGGACAGTGGCTCCAAGGAGTCAGTAACTGGTTGTGAGTGCTTGGTAGGTTGTAAGTATTACTAAGATAATATTGGGGTAAACACGAACGTCCTGGTTTCAAAAGTATGCTTCCATATACAAAAAAGAAACCGTTCTATTCTATTTTAATCTCTTATTTTTTTTTTTTTTTTTAATTTGCTTGTGAAACATGCATCAAAAAAACAATTTTTAGTGAAACTACAAAAGGTAATAGCAAACAGCTAATGTTATAGAGAGTGCTCGGTGAAAACATGCTGCTACGGCTGGGCTATTAGAAAGCAAACATGAAATGATCAGAACATCATTGCAGTCTTGCCCTACCCCCCACCATTGTATGGAGGTACTCACTGGATCTTAACACTAGAACATATATCAGGTTAGTTCGTTAAGGTTTGTAGATGGTTGTTACTAGCTCAGGTTTGGATGAGGTAGAACTCGAGTAAATACTGTGCTCTTCAATATTGCCACAGCTTTCACTGGCTTTCACTGCGTATGCCTTGTAGCGCTATAGAAATGCTAAATAGTAGTAGTAGTAGTAGTATGTTCCGTGCTCGTATTCGTGCTCGTGTTAGTGTGTTGATAAAATTCTTCCAGTCTCAAATCCTATCTTAATCAGTTCATTTCCTGAATATGACATTGTTCGTTCCCGACACAACGTGTGATTCGCTCTGAAAGCGTCCTCAGGAGAACTCATGAGATGATCCAGAGCTCAATTACCTAGAACTAGAAGATTCCAAATATCTCACATTAGCCTGCTACAGCCTCACACCATATATGAACTTCAATATACATAGCAGGCTCATAAAGTTTAAAATATTCAATTCATCAGATATACTTTTCCAAGTCTCAAGGCCTACCTGAGAAGTCCGCCGCTTTGCTCCCCCGCGGTTAGCAGAAAAAAACGCCAGTGCCTGCAGATTGGTTGAATAAATACCTCAAAGTTGACGTCATCAATCTGTCATCCATGCAGCCACTCTACCTCACGGTTCAAGCCTTTCGGGACAACCGGTATCCCAATAGAAAATAAAACTTTGCTCCCTCCGTTTCAGCATCTTGGCTGCATCTCCACCGTAGGGAAGATTGATTTGTTTCAGTACAATATATTTTAAGTCTGAAATCTCATGATGCAAGACAGTCCAATGCTCCACTAAAGGGGCTTCCCGTTTTTGAATGCGCAAATTGCTAATGTGTTCCGCAATGCGCTGCTTGAGCTTTTGTGTCGTGAATCCAATATACCACATGTTGCACGGACAGGTGATCCCATATACCACCTGCGTCGATTCACAGTTGGTTATCGTAGAGAAATAAAAAGGACGATTCCTTGTCATCAAGCAGATGAATCCATTACGGACTGGTGTGTCCACCTACCAGCAGGGGGAGATAGAGAGCACTGAAAACCATAGTGCCTCTTGGCCAGCTAGCTCCATTTGCCTCTCAGTATTCTCTATCTCCCCAGCAGGGTGGATGCAGCTTATTCAGCTCCTTCAGAAATCTGCCTGGGGTGGCTCCTGTGCTTTGGCCAGTTGTAGCAGGGGTGTTGTGGCTGGTGGTGCCCACTTTAAAGGCACATAGGTTTGCCCTTTCCCTGCCTTACCCGGCCCCCTATGTGGATGCAGGCATATAGGTTTGCCCTTTCCCTGCCTTTCCCACACTCTTCTATGTGGATGCAGGCACATTGGTTCGTCCTTTCCCTGCCTTTCCCACTCTTCTGAACCTCTGGAGTGCCTCTGTAGCTGTTGCCTCTAACTTTCCTCACAGCGTTAAAAAAACAAACAAAAAAAAAACGCAACGCGCTTGTTAGCACTGCGATTCTGAGGCTTCCTTCTGTTTGTGCAGCGTGACCGGAGCTCTGGGACTCGGTCTGGTGAGGTAAGAGAGTCTTGTAGCTTCTCTGGGGAGGGCCCGCGATCGGGACGGTTTTGGCGCGAATCCGCCATTTTGAAAATTTCCGCCGTTTTCGGCGATGGCTGCGGAGGTTGTTAAGCGCTGCTCACATTGTGGCAAGCGCAGATCCGCAGCGGGGCCCTGTTAATCGTGCTCTTCAGATGTCAGGGCCAGGCCTGAGCATGGCGAGTGATGTTTCTTCCTGCCTCTGGTACCGAACCTGTTGTCACAGGGTCAGGTAACCATGGAGGACGCCTGCCGCTTTGGTCATATGGCATGGCTATTGAGAGGGCGCAATTGAGAGACAAGGGCTATTCCAACAAGGTCATCTCCACTCTCCTTCAGGGCCTGCAAGCTTGCCTATGCTCGGATTTGGCGCCAGTTTGAGGCTTGGTGTGCTGCAAAAGCGATTACACCCATACGGGTTTCTGTCTCGCCGGTACTTGACTTTTTGCGGGATGGTTTACGTGTTCAAGTGGCAGCCTTAGCATGTTTTCAGGGGAAGGTGGCTGGCCTCTCCCTGGCTGCTTATCCGGAGGTGGCACGGTTTCTTAGAGGGGTGCTTCGGCTCCGTCCTCCCATGCGGACTCCGTGTCTGGCCTGGAACCTGGGGTTAGTTTTAAAGGCCCTTCAGTGTTCGCCGTTCGAGCCACTTAGGCGAGCTTCGGAGAAGGATGTGACCCTAAAGACGGTCTTTTTTGTGGCCATTACATCGGCGAGATGGGTGTCTGAGCTCCAGGCGCTGTCCTGTCGAGACCCATTTCTGCAATTCTCAGAGGCCGGAGTTATGGTACATACTGTGCCTTGCTTCCTGCCTAAGGTGGTTTCAGCGTTTCACCTAAACCAGGCTATTTTCCTGCCCTCTTTTTCTAGGGAGGAGTTTCCGGAATCTTTTGGGCAATTGCACCTTCTAGATGTGCGAAGGGCTCTGTTGCAATATCTGCGCATGTCGAATGCTTTCAGGATCTCTGATCACCTTTTTGTTTTGTTGTCAGGGCCTCTCAGATGGTCTCCAGTGTCTAAGGCTACTATAGCCCATTGGCTCAAAGAAGCTATTTTTTCAGCATATCTGCTGTCTGGCCTGCCTCAGCCAGAAGCCTTTAAGGCACATTCCGCAAGAGTGATTTCCTCTTCTTGGGCTGAAACTGGAGCTCTCTCTCTTCAAGAGATATGCAGTGCAGTGACATGGGCTTCTAAGCTGTCATTTGGATGCACATTTTGGAGCACAAGTGCTGGCACGTGGTGTGGCTTGTTCCCGCCCTATCTAGAGATTGCTTTGATACATCCCATTCATAATGGATTCATCTGCTTGATGACAAGGAAGGGAAAATTAGGTTGTGTTAAAACATGAAATGTACTGAGATTTGTTATGTATGGGTTTGGATATTGTAAGGATGGATCATAAGGTAGGATGTATTTGAGTTATTAGGATTCCATGTGTTAGGCTTATGAATATTATAAATCCTTTGTAATCTGCTTTAGATAATTTTGTTAGAAGCAGAATAGAAATCCTCTGCTAAATTAAATAGCGGATCTGTGTGCTGGTTTGTGCCTGTGGCAATAATTTTAGGTAGCCTGCTCCTTGGGAGTTGGAAGACTGGGCATGGAAAATACTTCCGTGCTATTGGCAGAATCTGAGAATTTAGGTACAGGCAGCCTTGTTCTTACCAGACAATTTAAGGGACTGCATCATCCCCCTGTGATCCTTGGCTGCTATGCATGAAGAGCTCTTCCCTATGTGTTCCCCCCCCCCCCCCCCCCCCCCCATTTTTTTTGCCCTTGTGCTGGAGTTCCCATCCTTTCCTGTAATATTCATGCAGTCCACTGCAGAATCTCATGCTGCCAGGCAGCCAGGGGCAAGTGCTGAGTCACCAGATCCTGAGAGCAAGAAAAAGCAATGAATTCCCTTGCTTGCATACAGTCCTGCCTGTCTTACCCTTCCTCTCACCCAGTTTCCATTGTTTTCTTCTATTCTCTCTGCCATATTTATCTTTGTGTTCTCCTGGTTCACATCAATTTATACACTGAGGGATGAGGAGCAGGGAGACAGGAGGCAGCAGGGTGCTTCTCCTTTGTATACACATATTCGGCCTTGTCTGGGAAGGGAGGGTTGACTGCATTCCTGGCTCTGTTTGTCTGTCTGCTTTCCTGGTTGTATGTTAATCTGTGGCAGGGGCATGTTACATAATCCTACTAATTCTGCACACTGTTTACCAGGGTTCCCACTGTCTGTTCCCAGCCTTCACTGCTGGTCTGCCTGATCCTGCTCTGGTGCAGAAGCCTGACCACTGAAGTCCAACCCATAATATATGAAATGCAGCAGGTTTTAATCACATAGGCTAAGAGTCAGTGTAGTTTGCAGGCAAAGAATATGACTGTTTTTGATGTAAGGCTGACATCTAAGGCCTAGTGTCGTGTAAGTTAGCTGCTGCTGGAATTACTGAGTGAACTAAAAACAGACGACTATAGAGGCTTTTAGATGATTTTTTTTTTCTGAATATGTCTTGCCATACAAGAAATGCTGCCTTCTCGTTTTCATGTGAAGGCTGTATACATGGTATGAAGTATACAGCACAGCGTCTGATCTGAGGTCATAGCCGAGAGGGGGGAGGGGACGCCGAGGTCCTCGAGGATGAAAAGCGGGCGGAGGTAGAACGGAGAGCCGGCGGAAGGGCGGACGCGGGCAGCCTCAGGTCAGACCGCAGACAACCGAACGCCAGGGCTGAAGGCGATAGCCCGGCCCCACGCTCGGTCCCGAGCACCCCTCGGTGAGGGTGCCCTCCCCAGGTCTCGAATTATAGCTACGTCACGCAAGGTTCCAAGTTAGGAGACACGGACCAAGAAAAGACATCTAGGTGTCATCGTTGATACGTTGAAACCTTCTGCCTATCTCTTTGTAACCTATAAGTTGTTCGCTTCATGAGAGGTTTGCTTTTGTCAAAGCCCTCTGTCAGACCTTTACCAGTGTCATGGGATCTCAACTGATGAAAGCTCCTTTTGAGCCACTGAACTCCTGCCATCTTGAAGTACTTGACTTGGAAGGTCATTTTCTTGCTGGCTGTTACTTCAGCTAGTAGGGCCAGTGAGCTTCAAGCCTTAGTAGTGGATGCATTTTATATTAAGTTTCATCATAACAGAGTAGTCCTCCACATGCATCCTAAGTTCCTGCCGAAGGTACATAAGTAATGCCACACTGGGAAAAGACCAAGGGTCCATCGAGCCCAGCATCCTGTCCCCGACAGTGGCCAATCCAGGCCAAGGGCACCTGGCAAGCTTCCCAAACGTACAAACATATTCTATACATATTCCTGTAATTGTGGATTTTTCCCAAGTCCATTTAGTAGTGGTTTATGGACTTGTCCTTTAGGAAACCATCTAACCCCTTTTCCATATCATCAAGCTGATCAATCCATAGACTGGTGGGTTGTGTCCATCTACCAGCAGGTGGAGATAGAGAGCAAACTTTTGCCTCCCTATATGTGGTCATGTGCTGCCGGAAACTCCCCAGTATGTTCTCTATCTCAGCAGGTGGTGGTCACACACAGCAGCAGCTCTGGCTAGGCCTCCAAGCCTAATTTTTAGGTTTTGTTGAGTGCCTGGGGTTGAGGGCTCTTTTGAGCAAGTGCAAACCTGGTGGTGCCAGGTCCCTCCTTTTCTCCCCCCTCCCGCTGGCTCCGTTAAAAAAAAAAAAAAAATTTTGGAACGTCCTTAAAGGCGTTTATTTCGACGTTTATTTAAACGTTCATTGCAGCTACTCACTGGGACACCAGTTCGTTACAGCTCGGAGCGGACAGCAGGTAATTTTTACCTTTTTATAGCGGGCAGGGGGTTCCCCGATTCTTCTCCTCGTGGCATATGGCGTCGGAGGGCGAGGGCGCAAAGGGTCGCTCCCCGGATCGCTTGAGCGCTTCTAGAGGGGATGCGGGGGTCTTACAGCCTGATTCGCCCTTGTTGGGTGACAGTTTCGTGACCGATGAATGTCCCGGTCCTTCCTCCGGTGTGGCGGTTTTTCCCGCCATAAACGCCCATCCCCCGCTCCTCGCCTCCGCCATCTTGGCCGGCCACGCGGCTCGGACGGCTTCTTCGTGGGCCGCCCTTGAGGTTGGAGACATTAATGCCATGAACGCCCTTAATTTGGGCGACGGCACAAAAGCGGCTAAAGTTAAGCGCCGTTCTTCCCGCGCGGCTCCTTCGCGGAGTGTCGCACCGGACGCCATTTTGGATGCGCAGCATGTCTCTCCCCCGCTCTTGCGAGCGCCGGTTGAGGGTGCGTCTAGGGCTGTTGCCCAGGCTGCGGAAGTGCACAGTCTGGGGGGTTTCTCCCCCGAGTTTGTTTTGCTGCTGCATCAGGCTTTCCTCATGCAAAACGCTGCCCCTGCTCCCTCGTCTGGTAAAGAGGTTGAGGTTCCCAGAGGTGAACGCCCTCGGGTTGATTCCCAGGCCTTGGAGGAATTTGTCTCCTCCGATGTAGATGAGGGCAGCGTGTCTGAGATCTCTCAACGGTCCTTTGCGGATTCCTTGGAGGAGACGGATCCCCGCTCGGATGGAGCGGATGACCCCTCTGCAGCGCGGCTTTTTAGCCCAGAGGATTTGCCCAACCTGTTGTTACAGGCCATGGACACTTTGAAGATTTCCTCTCCGGAGGACGTCTCTCCCTCAGCCCCTGTTGGCTCTGCCATTATGCTGGGGACGAAGCGCCCGCCTAGAACCTTCCACGTGCATGATGCCAATGCACACCCTAATTTCGGCTCAATGGGATGTCCCAGAAGCGAGCCTTAAAGTGGCTAGGGCTATGTCCCGCCTCTATCCTTTGGCTGTGAGTGAACGTGAGGCCTATCTGTGGCCTACCGTGGATTCTTTAATCACTGCGGTGACTAAGAAAACGGCGTTGCCGGTGGAAGGTGGCACGGCCCTAAAGGACGCCCAAGACAGAAGATTGGAGGCGGCCTTAAGGTTGTCCTTTGAGGCGGCTGCTTTCAGTTTGCAGGCCTCAGTTTGCGGCTCCTATGTGGCCAGGGCGTGCCTGACTATGGTGCAGCGGGCTTCCCCCTCAGATCATTCCTTGAGGGCTGATTGGCCGGCCCTGGAACGGGCTTAGCCTATTTGGCAGACTTGCTGTATGATGTCTTGAGGGCCTCAGCGAAAGGCATGGCTCAGACAATCTCTGCGCGGCGGTGGCTTTGGCTGAAACATTGGTCTGCTGACCACGCCTCTAAATCCCGCCTGGCTAGGTTGCCTTTTAAAGGCAAGCTGCTCTTTGGGGTCGAGCTGGACAAAATCGTGACCGATCTCGGCACGTCTAAGGGCAAGAAATTACCAGAGGTCAGGGCTCGGGCTAGTACTCGTCCCGGTACCTCCAGAGGACGGTTGCAGGAAGCCCGTCGGTACCGCCCGGGCAAGTCGGGTTCCTCTGCCCCCTCTTCCTTCAAGAGGAATTTCTCCCCCAAGCAGCATTCCTTTTGCAGAGACCGCCGTCCCGGAGGTGCTCCCTCCGGTCCTCCCCCAGGGTCTCGTACCCAATGACGGGGCCTTGGTCCACGCCCCAGTGCAGATTGGAGGACGGCTGTCCTCGTTTCTGGGCGAGTGGACCACAATAACTTCAGACGCGTGGGTGCTGGAAGTCATCAGAGACGGCTACAAACTAGAGTTCTGCCGACCCTTGAAAGACGGGTTTGTACTCTCTCCCTGCAAGTCTCCGGTCAAAGCTGTGGCAGTGCAGCAGACCTTGGACAATCTGATCCGCCTGGGCGCGGTCGTTCCGGTGCCAGAAAGTCAGCTTGGCAAGGGACGTTACTCCATTTACTTTGTGGTACCAAAGAAAGGAGGTTCTGTCCGGCCTATCCTCGACCTCAAAGGGGTCAATCGGGCCTTGAAAGTGCGGCACTTTCGCATGGAGACTCTCCGCTCTGTTATAGCGGCAGTGAAGGCAGGAGAGTTCCTGGCATCCTTGGACATCAAGGAAGCGTACCTGCATATTCCCATCTGGCCTCCTCATCAACGCTTTCTGCGTTTTGCAGTCCTGGGACGACACTTCCAGTTCAGAGCCCTCCCTTTCGGGTTGGCTACTGCTCCGCGGACCTTTTCCAAAGTAATGGTGGTCATCGCGGCCTTCCTACGAAAGGAAGGGGTACAAGTCCATACTTATCTGGACGACTGGTTGATCCGAGCCCCCTCTTATGCAGAGTGCGGCAAAGCTGTGGACCGGGTAGTTGCTCTTTTGAGCTCCCTGGGATGGATCATCAACTGGGAGAAGAGCCAGCTGCGCCCGACTCAGTCCCTGGAGTACCTGGGAGTTCGATTCGACACCCAAGTGGGCAGAGTGTTCCTGCCAGACAATCGGATTGTCAAACTTCAGGCTCAGGTGGACCAGTTCCTAGTAGCCTCTCCCCTTCGGGCTTGGGACTATGTGCAGCTGTTGGGCTCTATGACGGCCACGATGGAAGTTGTGCCCTGGGCCAGGGTTCATATGATACCACTTCAACACTCTTTGCTGCAGCGCTGGACTCCGATGTCGGAGGATTATGCTGTGCGCCTTCCCTTGGACCCAGCAGTGCGCAAGGCGCTGAGCTGGTGGATGCAGACAGACAAGTTCTGCGGGAATGCCTCTGGTGACCCCAGAGTGGATTGTCGTCACGACGGACGCCTCGTTGTCGGGCTGGGGAGCCCACTGCTTGGGAAGGACAGCGCAGGGGCTCTGGTCTCCTGCAGAGGCAAAGTGGTCTATCAACCTCCTGGAACTCAGAGCCATTCGGTTGGCGCTTTTGGAGTTCATCCCGGTACTGGTGTTGAAGCCTGTACGGGTCCTGTCGGACAATGCCACGGCTGTGGCCTATGTCAACCGCCAGGGAGGTACCAAGAGCGCCCCTCTAGCCAAGGAGGCTATGAATTTTTGCCAGTGGGCGGAAGCGAACCTGGAGCAGCTTTCAGCGGCCCACATTGCCGGAGTCATGAATGTCAAGGCGGACTTTCTCAGTCGCCATACCTTGGAGCCCGGAGAGTGGCAGCTATCTGCTCAGGCGTTCTTGGACATCACGAAGCGCTGGGGCCAGCCGAGCCTAGATCTGATGGCGTCATCGGCCAATTGCCAAGTGCCGCGCTTTTTCAGCAGAGGACGGGACCCTCGATCCCTGGGAGTAGATGCTCTTCTCCAACAGTGGCCGACACAAGAGCTTCTCTATGTGTTCCCGCCCTGGCCCATGTTGGGCAGGGTGCTAGACCGGGTGGCAAAGCATCCCGGCAGGGTAATCCTGGTGGGTCCGGATTGGCCCAGGCGTCCCTGGTATGCGGACTTGATCAGGCTCTCAGTCGACGATCCTCTGCGGCTGCCAGTGGAGCAGGGCCTGTTACATCAGGGTCCCGTGGTGATGGAGGATCCCTCCCCCTTTGGTCTTACGGCCTGGCTATTGAGCGGCAGAGTCTGAGGAAGAAGGGCTTCTCAGACAAGGTCATCGCCACTATGCTGAGAGCGAGGAAGCGCTCTACTTCTACTGCTTACGCCAGGGTTTGGCGTATCTTTGCAGCGTGGTGTGAAGCAGGCTCACTTTCTCCCTTCACTGCTCCAATTTCTTCAGTGTTGGCGTTCCTGCAAGAAGGTCTGGAGAAAGGCCTGTCGCTCAGTTCCCTTAAAGTCCAGGTAGCGGCTCTGGCTTGCTTCAGGGGCCGCCTGAAGGGTGCTTCCCTGGCTTCGCAGCCAGATGTGGTGCGCTTTCTCAAGGGAGTTAATCACCTGCGCCCTCCTCTGCACTCAGTGGTGCCTGCGTGGAATCTCAACCTGGTACTAAGAGCATTGCAGAAGCCGCCTTTTGAACCCTTGTCGAGGGCATCTCTGAAAGACCTGACGTTGAAAGCAGTCTTTTTGGTGGCTATCACTTCAGCCAGAAGAGTTTCCGAGCTCCAGGCGCTCTCATGTCGAGAGCCTTTTCTGCAGTTCACTGAGGCAGGAGTGACTATTCGCACAGTGCCTTCCTTCCTGCCCAAGATTGTTTCTCGCTTCCATGTGAATCAGCAGCTCTGTCTCCCTTCCTTTCGTAGGGAGAACTACCCAGAGGAGTACTCTGCTCTTAAATATCTGGATGTGAGACGAGTCATCATCAGATACTTGGAAGTGACCAATGATTTCCGGAAATCGGATCATCTGTTTGTCCTGTTTGCAGGTCCTCGTAAGGGTCTGCAGGCTGCTAAGCCTACAGTGGCAAGATGGGTCAAGGAAGCCATTGCAGCGGCTTATGTGGCCGCGGGGAAGGTGCCGCCTATCCAGCTGAAGGCTCACTCCACGAGAGCTCAGGCGGCCTCGATGGCAGAGGCCGGATCCGTCTCCTTGGAAGAGATATGCAAGGCGACAACTTGGGCTTCGGCTCATACATTCTCCAAGCATTACCGTTTGACTGTGGCTGCACGGGCGGAGGCCCGGTTTCGAGCTTCAGTGTTGAGGTCAGGGATTTCAATGTCCCGCCCTGGGTGAGTACTGCTTCGGTACATCCCACCAGTCTATGGATTGATCAGCTTGATGATATGGAAGGTAAAATTATGTATAATCATACCTGATAATTTTCTTTCCATTAATCATAGCTGATCAATCCATAGCCCCTCCCAGATATCTGTACTGTTTTTATTCTGGTTGCATTTCAGGTTCAAGTTTAGTCTTCAGTTACTTCAGAAAGACTTCGTGTTCAAGTTTTTTCACTTGGATTCTTCAAGAGTTAAGACGAGTTTGTGTTACAGTGAGCTGCTGCATTCCTCTCCCCTCCGTTTTACAGGGCTGGATTGAGACTTAAAATTCTGCCGGCACTCCCTCCCGCTTCGTGCGGCTGTAGGGCAGCTTTGTACCCCTCCCGCTTCGGCGGTGTTAGGGTCAGTCAGCTCCTCCCGCGGTTGCGGTTGCAGGATAAGCCAGATCCCCCCGCATCGGCGGGTGTGGTGTCCCTCCCCCGCTCCGCGGGGATGAGCTGGACGGATTCCCCTCCCCCACTTGTGTGGGGATGAGCTGGGTTAATTCCCCTCCCCCGTTTCGGCGGTGGTGAGCTGGGCAGAGTGTCCCTTCGTGGGTGTAATTCTCTAAGTGCTGAGTCCTGCGGATGGAGCTTTGATATCGACATACTGAGGAGTTTCCGGCAGCACATGACCACATATAGGGAGGCAAAAGTTTGCTCTCTATCTCCACCTGCTGGTAGATGGACACAACCCACCAGTCTATGGATTGATCAGCTATGATTAATGGAAAGAAAATTATCAGGTATGATTATACATAATTTTACCTTTAAACTCTGCCAAGCTAACCGCCTTCACCACGTTCTCCAGCAACGAATTCCAGAGTTTAATTATGCGTTGAGTGAAGAAATATTTTCTCCGATTTGTTTTAAATTTACTACACTGTAGTTCATCGCATGCCCCCTAGTCCTAGTATTTTTGGAAAGCGTGAACAGACGCTTCACATCCACCTATTCCACTCCAGTCATTATTTTACATACCTCTATCATTTCTCCCCTCAGCCGTCTCTTTTCTAAGCGGAAAAGCCCTAGCCTCCTTAGTCTTTCTTCATAGGGAAGTCGTCCCATCCCCGCTATTATTTTAGTCGCCCTTCGCTGCACCTTTTCCAATTCTACTATATCTTTCTTGAGGTGCAGCGACCAGAATTGAACACAGTACTCAAGGTGCATTCGCACCATGGAGGGCTACAACGGCATTATAACATCCTCACACCTTTTTTCCATACCTTTCCTAATAATACCCAACATTCTATTCGCTTTTCTAGCCGCAACAGCACACTGAGCAGAAGGTTTCAGTGTATTATCAATGACGACAGCCAGAGATCCCCTTCTTGGTCCCTAACTCCTAACGTGGAACCTTGCATGACATAGCTATAATTCGGGTTCTTTTTTCCCACATGCATCACCTTGCACTTGCTCACATTAAACGTCATCTGCCATTTAGCCGCCCAGTCTCCCAGTCTCGTAAGGTCCTTCTGTAATTTTTCACAATCCTCTCGTGAGTTAACGACTTTGAATAACTTTGTGTCATCAGCAAATTTAATTACCTCTCTAATTACTCCCATCTCTAAATCATTTATAAATATATTAAAAAGCAGCGGTCCTAGCAACCCCACTAGCTACCCTTCTCCATTGTGAATACTGCCCATTTAACCCCACTCTCTGTTTCCTATCCTTCAACCAGTTTTTAATCCACAATAGGACATTTCCTCCTATCCCATGACCCTCCAATTTCCTCTGTAGCCTTTCATGAGATACCTTATCAAATGCCTTCTGGAAATCCAGATACACAATATCAACCGGCTCCCCTTTGTCCACATGTTTGTTTACTCCTTCAAAGAATTGAAGTAAATTGGTAAGGCAAGATTTCCCCACACTAAAGCCGTGCTGACTTGGTCTCAGTAATCCATGTCCTTGGATGTGCTCTGTAATTTTGTTTTTAATAATAGCCTCTACCATTTTCCCCAGCACCGATGTCAGACTCACCGGTCTATAATTTTCCGGATATGCCCCTGGAACCTCTTTTAAAAATTGGCTTTCCTTGTCATCAAGCAGATGAATCCATTACGAATGGGTTGTGTCCATCAACCAGCAGGGGGAGATAGCACTGAAAAAGCATAGTGCCTCTTGGCCAGCTAGCTCCATCTGCCTCTCAGTATTCTCTATCTCCCCAGCAGGGTGGATGCAGCTTATTCAAGCTCCTTCAAAAATCTGCCCTGGGGTGGCTCCTGTGCTGTTGCCAGTTGTAGCAGGGGTGTTGTGGCTGATGGTGCCCACTTTAAAGGCACAAAGGTATGCCCTTTCCCTGCCTTACCCGGTCCCCGATGTGGATGTAGACACATAGGCAAGCCCTGTCCCTGTCTTTGCCCATGCTGTGGATGCAGGCAAATAGGTTCACCATTTCAGTGCCTTTCCCACGCCACTGATCCTCCGGAGTGGAAAAAGTTGCCTCTTGCGCTGTTGCCTCCAACTTTCCTCACAGTGTCAAAAAAAAAAAAAAAAAAAAACGCTTCGCGCTGTAGCGCTGCGATCCAAGAAAAGAGGCTTTCCTTCAGTTTGTCCAGCGGATCGGAGCTCTGTCGACTCGATTCGGAGAGGTAAGAGCATTTTGAAGCTCCTCCGGGGTGGACCTGCGTTCGGGGCGATTTTGGCGCGTATCTGCCATTTTGAATTTCCTGCCGTTTTTTGTGATGGCTGCGGAGGTTGTAAAGCGCTGTTCCCGTTGAGGCTAGCGCAGTTCAGCAGCAGGGCTTTGTAAATCGTGCTCTTCTGACGTCAGAGCCGGCCTGAGCGAGGTTTCTTCCCGCTCTGTGGAGCTGGCAGCGGGCGCCATTTTGGAACAGCATGGCGCGACCCCCGCTGAGGCGGAGGGGTGTGAGCCTGGGGGGGGGGGGGGAGCCTCGAATGGAGGCTAATATGAGAGCCATTTCCCCGGGACTGAAACCGGGAGGCCAGTGTGAGCCATTCTCCCCTGAATTAGTTTTACTGCTGCATAATGCGTTTATGTTAAAAAGAACTCTCCCGCAGGGGTCTCAATCGGCCCGGCTGCCTGTGTCCCCTCTAGTAGAGCCCGGCCTTGAATTACCGTCAGGTGCGTTTTCCTCTGACAGATGGCCGCAGGACAAGCGCAGAAGGGTGGACTCCCCTTCAGAGAGTGGCGGCCCCTCCCCCGGTGGTCGGGATGTGAGGACTCTGAGGGATCTGGCAGGACCTCGTGGTCTGGAGAGCCAGAAGAAGGTGCAGGATTGCCACTGGATCCGGATGATCCTTCCGCGGTGAGGATTTTCCACCGCGTTGAGCTGCCAAAGCTGATTTCTAATGCGCTGCAGACCCTCTCTATTGAAGATCCTGCGAGTGCTGAGCTCTCCTCTGCTAATCCGAGGATGGTAAGTACTAGGAAGCCTGCTCGAGCCTTTCCTTTCCATGACTCCATCCAAGAGCTTATTTCAGCTCAATGGGCTGACCCCGAGGGGCCTTTGAAAGTTACCAGGGCTATGGGGCAATTATACCCTCTAAGTGAGGAGAATTTGGCGCGCCTAGCGGTGCCTAAAGTGGATGACCTAGTCACAGCTGTGAGAAAGAGAACTACCCTCCCAGTTGAAGGAGGAGTTGCCCTGAAGGACATACAGGACCGACGCTTTAAATCAGCTATAAAGCGGTCCTTAGAGATTTCAGACCTATCCTTACGGGCATCTGCATGCAGCTGTTACGCTGCCCGAGCCTGCCTGGCTTGGTTACAACAGGCAGTGGAACAGCCCGGAGATGGACCGGAGCCCCTTGCGGAGATGGCACTGCGGATGGAGTCGGCCTTGTCTTTCTTGGCTGACGCCCTTTATGATCTGGTAAGAGCTTCGGCTAAACAGATGGCTGTGGCGGCTCGCCGCCTGTTGTGGCTACGGCATTGGGTGGCTGACATGGCCTCTAAGCAAAGGTTGGTGAAGTTGCCCTTTCGAGGCCTTCTATTTGGTGAGGAGTTGGAGAACATTGTTAAAGGCCTGGGGGATGCTAAACCCCAGCGCTTACCTGAGGACAGACCGTGGCCTTCCTCCAAGGGTCAGGCGGTTCCCTCCTCTTACAGACCTCGCTTCAGAGAAGCTCGAAGGTACCGCCCGGGGCGTTCTGGGTTCACTTCTCGTGCCCTTTTTCAGCAGAGGAACTCCTTTTCCTCGGACAAGCGTTCTGCAGCAGCTGGCTCAAGGCCTGGAGTTCATGTGCGACCCTCTCAATGATGGTGCACAGGCCCTCTCCTCGCTCCCTGTTATAGGAGGACGACTTTCCCTCTTTCACGAGGAGTGGGCCAAGATTTCCTCAGATCAGTGGGTCTTGGACCAGATCAGAGATGGCTACAGAATAGAATTCAATGCCCCAATAAGAGACGTGTTTGTGGAGTCTCGATGCGGTTCTGCCGCCAAACGGGTGGCAGTAGAGGAGACATTACAAGGCTTGGTTCACCTAGGGGCGGTGTGCCCGGTGCCTCCCGCCGAGCTCGGCTCTGGTCGTTACTCCATTCACTTTGTGGTGCTGCGAAAAGGAGGGTCTTTTCGGCCAATCCTAGACTTAAAAGAAGTCAACAAGTCTCTGAGAGTGCGGCATTTTCACATGGAAACCCTGCGCTCCGTCATTGCGGCGGTACAGCGAAGAGAGTTTCTCACATTTCTGGACCTGTAAGAAGCTTACTTGCACATACCAATTTGGCCCCCGCACCAGAGGTTTCTGCATTTTGCGGTGATGGGAAAACATTTCCAGTTTCGGGCCTTGCCACAGCTCCCCTGAACCTTTTCAAAGGTAATGGTGGTAGTAGCTGCCTTTCCCAGGCGAGAGGGTATCCGGGTTCACCCGTTCCTAGACGACTGGCTCATCAGAGCGGACTCTGCAGAAGAGAGTCATCATGTAACAGCCAGAGTGGTCTCAGTACTGCAATCTCTGGGCTGGGTCGTCAATATAGCCAAATGTCACCTGAACCCTTCTCAATCTCTAGAATATTTGGGAGTCCGGTTCGACACAGGCTTGGGGTATGTATTCCTATCCGAGCAAAGGCGGTGCAAGCTTCAGAACCAGGTCCGTCTGCTCCTGAGGATGCCTCGCCCGCGAGCTTGGGACATTGTCCAGCTGTTGGGGTCGATGACGGCCACCTTAGAAGTTGTGCCATGGGCAAGAGCGTACCTGAGATCTCTGCAGTGTTCCCTGCTTCAACGATCATCTCCAATATCTCAGGATTATCAATGCAGACTCACGTGGCTCCCTGCGGCCCGACTCAGTATGGAGTGGTGGCTCTCAGACAGCATGCTGCGGCAAGGAATGCCGCTAGCGCTCCCCGATTGGTGCCTGGTGGTAACAGATGTCAGCCTGAACGGCTGGGGTGCACATTGCAGGGGAAGGCATGCCCCCAGGGTCTCTGGACACCCGAGGAGTCGGCGTGATCCATCAATCGCTTGGAGTTCAAAGTGATATTTCAGGTGCTTCTGGCCTTTCAATTGACCCTGGAGGGATTGGCTGTCAGAGTTCTGTCGGACAACATGACAGCAGTGGCCTACATAAATCGACAAGGCGGCACTCAGTGTCAAGCACTGACTGCAGAAGCCGCTCAGATATGCCACTGGTCCGAGCTACATCTGCAGTTTCTGTCAGCAGCTGACATTGCAGGTCAGAGCAACGTGCAAGCCGATTATCTAAGCAGGAATCAAATTGACCCAGCGGAGTGGGAACTTGCAGACGAAGTATTCCTGCAGATCTGTGCCAAATGGGGGACGCCCGTAGCGTATCTTATGGCCTCAAGTGCAAATGCCAAAGTCCCGAGCTTTTACAGCAGAAGGAGAGATCCTCACTCGACGGGGTTGGATGCCCTGGCTCAACCCTGGCCTCAGGGCCTCCTGTATGTGTTCCCTCCACGGCCCTTGATAGGGCGAGTTCTGCTGCGGATTCGGCTACATCAAGGAGAGATGGTTCTCGTCGCCCCAGATTGACTCAGGAGGCCATGGTATGCGGCCCTCCGGTGGACGCTGGTGGAGGCTCCCTGTCCTTTACCTCTGGTACCGAGTCTGTTGTCACAGGGACCGGTAACCATGGAGGACGCCTGCCGCTTTGATCTTACGGCATGGCTATTGAGAGGGCGCAATTGAGAGACAAGGGATATTCCAGTAAAGTCATTTCCACTCTCCTACAGGCCCGCAAGCGTTCCACTTCTATGGCTTGTGCCAGGATTTGGCGCCAATTTGAGGCTTGGTGTGCTTCTAAAGCGATCATACCCATGTGGCAGTGGCGTAGGAAGGGGGGTGGTAGGACAGTCCGCCTTGGGTGCACGCCGTTGGGGGGGGATGTCGGCTCCGCTGGTTCACTGCTCTCTCTGCCCCGGAACAGGTTACTTCCTGTTCGGGGGCAGAGAAAGCAGGGAACCAGCGGAGCTGACGCAGCTCACAACGATGTGCACTCCGGGCGTAGCAGCCCTCCCCTCCCGCCCGTCTCCCTTGGTATGAATACGTTCGGGGGGGGGGGGGTGCGCGCTCCCGGGAGGGTGCGTCCTTGCACCGAGCGGGGGTGCGCCGTACTGCACCTGGGAGGGGGGTGCAGCGGCGAACCGCCCCGGGTGTCAGCTGCCCTCGCTAAGGCACTGCCATGCGGGCTTCTGTCTCACCGATACTTGACTTTTTGCAGGATGGTTTAGAAAAAGACTTGGCCTATAATTCCCTGCGTGTTCAAGTGGCAGCCTTAGCATATTTTCAAGGGAAGGTCGCTGGCCTCTCTCTGGCTGCTTGCCTGGATGTGGCACGGTTTCTCAGAGGGGTGCGTCGGCTCCGTCCTCCCGTGCGGGCTCCATGTCTGGCCTGGAACCTGGGGTTAGTTTTCAAGGCCCTTCAGTGTTTGCCCTTCGAGCCGCTTAGGCGAGCTTCGGAGAAGGATGTGACCTTAAAAACGGTGTTTTTGGTGGCCATTACATCGACGAGACGAGTATCTGAGCTCCAGGTGCTGTCCTGTCGAGACCCATTTCTGCAATTCTTAGAGTCCGAAGTTATGGTATGTATGGTACCTTCCTTCATGCCTAAGGTGGTTTCAGCGTTTCACCTAAACCAGCCTATTTTCCTGCCTTCCTTTTCTAAAGAGGAATTTCCAGAATCATTTGGGCAGTTGCACCTTCTAGATGTGCGAAGGGCTCTGTTGCAATATCTGCGCATGTCAAATGCCTTCAGGACCTCTGACCATATTTTTGTTCTTTTGTCAGGTCCGCGCAAAGGGTCTCCAGCGTCTAAGGCCACTATAGCCCGTTGGCTCAAAGAAGCTATTTTTTTCAACATATTTGCTGTGTGGCCGGCCTTCGCCTGAAGCCTTTAAGGCACATTCCACGAGAGCGATTTCCTCTTCTTGGGCTGAAACTGGAGCACTCTCTCTTCAAGAGATATTCAGTGCAGCGACATGGGTTTCTAAGCTCTCTTTTGCCCAACATTACAGGCTTGATGTGGCTGCCAGGAGAGACGCGCATTTTGGAGCACAAGTGCTGGCGCGTGGTGTGGCTTGTTCCCACCCTATCTAGGGATTGCTTTAATACGTCCCACTCGTAATGGATTCATCTGCTTGATGACAAGGAAGGGAAAATTAGGTTCTTACCTTGGTAATTTTCTTTCCTTTAGTCATAGCAGATGAATCCATGAGCCCTCCCTCAGTGGTTCATTATGTTAATTTTATGTTCAGTTTTTCCTGTAGATATGTTTCCTCATTGGGAGAAGTTGGAAAACAGTCTTCAGGATTTCCGTTCCGTTACAGGAGGTTGAGTTCGCCCCTCCTTTGAATTACTGCTCCTGTTCTGGGGCGTTTGTTCGCTGTGAGGAAAGATCATGTTATTCTACTTTGCTGTGTAACACTGCTTTGGAAGCTTCAAATACTGAGAGGCAGGTGGAGCTAGCTGGCCAAGATGCACTATGGTTTTTCAGTGCTCTCTATCTCCCCCTGCTGGTTGATGGACACAACCCACTCGTAAGAACCTAATTTTCTCTTACATTTTCCACCCTCCAATCTTCCGGTATCACGCTTGATTTTAAGGATAAATTGCATATCACTAACAGTAGCTCCGCAAGCTCATTTTTCAGTTCTATCAGTACCCTTCTTTTTTCAATCTACACCTCTTCCCTGGGCTCCCTGATCTCATCTCACGGTTTCCAATATCATCTTTTATGCCGACGACACCCAGCTTTTTATCTGTCCACACCAGATATCACTGCAGAAACCCAGGCCAAGGTTTCTGCCTGCTTATCCGACATTGCTGTCTGGATGTCCAACCGCCACCTGAAACTGAACATGGCCAAGACCGAGCTTATTGTCTTCCCACCCAAACCCACTTCTCCTCTCCCTCCACTCTCTGTCTCAGTTGATAACACCCTCATCGTCCCCGTCTCATCTGCCCGCAACCTCGGAGTCATCTTCCAGTAGATAGCCAAGACCTGTCGCTTCTTCCTCTATAACATTAGCAAAATTCGCCCTTTCCTGTCCGAGCACACCACCCGAACTCTCATCCACTCTCTCATTACCTCTCGCCTTGACTACTGCAACCTACTCCTCACTGGCCTCCCACTTAGCCATCTATCCCCCCTTCAGTCTGTTCAGAACTCTGCTGCACGTCTTATCTTCCGCCTGGACCGATATACTCGTATCACTCCTCTCCTCAAGTCACTGCACTGGCTTCCGATTAGGTACCGCATACAGTTCAAGCTTCTCCTACTAACCTACAAATGCACTCGATCTGCAGCCCCTCCCTTCCTCTCTACCTTCATCTCCCCCTACGTTCCTACCCGTAACCTCCGCTCTCAAGACAAATCCCTCCTTTCAGTACCCATCTCCACCACCGCCAACTCCAGGCTCCGCCCTTTCTGCCTCACCTCACCCCATGCTTGGAATAAACTCCCTGAACCCATTCGCCAGGCCCTCTCCCTGCCCATCTTCAAATCCTTGCTCAAAGCCCACCTCTTCAATGTCTCCTTCAGCACCTAATCACCATACCTCTATTCAGGAAATCTAGACTGCCCCAAGTTGACATTTCGTCCTTTAGATTGTAAGCTCCATTGAGCAGGGACTGGCCTTCTTTGTTAAACTGTACAGCGCTGCGTAACCCTAGTAGCGCTCTAGAAATGTTAAGTAGTAGTAGTACTCTAGGATGAATACCATCCGGTCCAGGAGATTTGCTATTCTTCAGTTTGCTGAACTGCTCCATTACGTCCTCCAGGTTTACCGTGAAGTCAGTAAGTTTCTCCGACTCGTCCACTCGGTGAAGACCAAAGCAAAGGATTCATTCAATCTCTCCGCTACGTCTTTGTCTTCTTTGATCGCCCCTTTTATCCCTCGGTCATCCAGCGGCCCAACCGATTCTTTTGCCGGCTTCCTGATTTTAATATACCGAAATAAATTTTTACAATGTTTTTTGGCCTCGAATGCTATCTTTTTTTCGTAATCCCTCTTGGCCTTCTTTATCTGCGCCGTGCATTTGCTTTGACACTCCTTATGCTGCTTCTTGTTATTTTCAGACGGTTCCTTCTTCCATTTTCTGAAGGTGTTTCTTTTAGCCCTAATAGCTTCCTTCACCTCACTTTTCAACCACACCGGCTGTCTTTTGGACTTCCGTCTTTCTTTTCTAATTTGCGGAATATGTTTGGCCTGGGCCTCCAGGATGGTATTTTTGAACAGTGTCCATGCCTGTTGTACAGCTTTTACCCTCTCATTTGCCCCCTGTTTTTTTTTTTTTACCGTTCTCATTTTATCATAGTCTCCTTTTTTAAAGTTAAGTGCTAACGTATTTGACTTCCTGTGTATAGTTACTTCAAGGTTGATATCAAAACTGATCATATTATGATAACATCCCTCACCAGATCATGCACTCCACTAAGGATGAAGTCTAGAATTTTTCCTTCTCTCGTCAGCTCCTGCACCAGCTGCTCCATAAAGTTGTCCTTGATTTCACCAAGGAATTGTACCTCTTTAGCGTGTCTCAATGTTACATTTACCCAGTCTATATTTGGATAATTGAAGTCACCCATTATTATCACATTGCCCATTTTGTTTGTGTTTCTGATTTCTTTTATCATTTCTGCGTCTACCTGCTCATCCTGGTGAGGGGGACGGTAGTACGCTCCTATCACCGTCCTTTTCCCTTTTATACATGAAATTTCAGCCCACAATGATTCAAAGGTGTGATTTGTGTCCTGCTGAATTTGTAATGTATCTGAGTCAAGGCTCTCGTTAATATACAATGCTAGCGCTCCAGCAGTCTGGTCCACCCTATCAGTACGATATACTTTGTACCCCGGTATGACAGTGTCCCACTGGTTATCCTCCTTCCACCAGGTCTCAGTAAATGCCTATTATATCCAATTTTTCATTTAATGCAATGTATTCCAACTCTCCCATCTTATTTCTTAGACTCCTAGCATTTGCATGTAGACATTGCAGAGTATGTTTTTTGTTCCTATTTGCTTGATGTTTAGTACTTGACACTATTGATTTGCCATCTTTTGTCTGATCTTCAGTTATTTTTAAGGGCACCTGGCCTACTATGGTCTGTTGTATAACCTCACTATCCAGAAACCCTATCTTCCCTGTTTGTGAGGTATCCTTGCAAGATACCTTATCCCGAACCATGCGCTGTTGTGCGACTGTTGGCCTTTCCCCCATATCTAGTTTAAAAGCTGCTCTATCTCTTTTTTTGAGTGCCGACGCCTAGTCCCACCCTAGTTAAGATGGAGCCCATCGTTTTGGAATAGACACCCCCTTCCCCAGAATATTGCCCAGTTCCTAACAAATCTAAAACCTTCCTCCCTGCACCATCGTCTCATCCACGCATTAAGACTCCAGAGCTCTGCCTGTATCTTGGGCCCTGCGCATGTTGGAGTTCCATCTGAACCAGTCGATTGTCTTGACAACATTTTTCCCCTGACCTCATTCCCACCCTGGTGAGAGCAGCTTGCACACCTTGGACTGCAAGAGACCATTGGCCTTTTACGTGGAGCGGACGAAGCCCTTCTGCCCAGTTGATCCCAACAGGAGGGGAGTTGCCATCGGAAAACGCACAATCTCTAATTGGCTAGCAGATTGCATTTCCTTCACTAATACCTAAGCTGGGCTGACCCTGGAGGGCCATGTCATGGCTCATAATGTTAGAGCCATGGCTGCGTCGGTGGCTCTCTTAAAGTCAGCCTCCATTGAGGAGATTTGCAAGGCTGCAACGTGGTTATCAGTCCACACATTCACATCTCAGTACTGCCTTCAGCTGGATAC
This sequence comes from Microcaecilia unicolor, assembly GCF_901765095.1. Taxonomy (NCBI): domain Eukaryota; kingdom Metazoa; phylum Chordata; class Amphibia; order Gymnophiona; family Siphonopidae; genus Microcaecilia; species Microcaecilia unicolor. The sequence goes on from NC_044042.1 coordinate 93,111,955, forward strand.
CCGATGTGGCAGTCGGTTGCCTAAGTACATAAGTATTGCCATACTGGGAAAGACCAAAGGTCCATTGAGCCCAGCATCCTGTTTCCAACAGTGGCCAATCCAGAACACAAATACCCGGCAAGATCCCAAAAATGTACAAAACATTTTATACTGCTTATCCCAGAAATAGTGGATTTTCCCCAAGTCCATTTAATAACGGTCTATGGACTTTTCCTTTAGGAAGCTGTCCAAACCTTTTTTTAAACTCTGCTAAGCTAACCGCCTTTACCACATTCTCTGGCAATGAATTCCAGAGTTAATTACACGTTGAGTGAAGAAAAAGTTTCTGCAATTCGTTTTAAATTTACTACATTGTAGCTTCATCGCATGCCCCCTAGTCCTAGTATTTTTGGAAAGCGTGAACATACGCTTCACATCTACCCGTTCAACTCCACTCATTATTTTATAGACCTCTATCATATCTCCCCTCAGCCGCCTTTTCTCCAAGCGGAAGAGCCCTACCCTCTTTAGCCTTTCCTCATAGGGAAGTCGTCCCATCCCCTTTATCATTTTCGTCGCCCTTCTCTGCACCTTTTCTAATTCCACTATATCTTTTTTGAGATGCGGTGACCAGAATTGAGCACAATATTTGAGGTGCGGTCACACTATGGAGCGAAACAAAGGCATTATAACATCCTCATTTTTGTTTTCCATTCCTTTCCTAATAATACCTAGCATTCTATTTGCTTTCTTAGCTGCAGCAGCACTGAGCAGAAGGTTTCAACGTATCAATGTGACACCTAGATCCCTTTCTTGGTCCGTGACTCCTAACGGCAGAAGGTTTCAACGTATCATCAATGTGACACCTAGATCCCTTTCTTGGTCTGTGACTCCTAACATGGAACTTTGCATGACATAGCTATAATTCTGGTTCCTCTTTCCCACATGCATCACTTTGCACTTGCTCACGTTAAACGTCATCTGCCATTTAGATGCCCAGTCTCCCAATCTCGTAAGGTCCGCTTGTAATTTTTCACAATCCTCCTGCGACTTTGAATAACTTTGTGTCATCAGCAAATTTAATTACCTCACTAGTTACTCCCACCTCTAGATCATTTATAAATATGTTAAAAAGCAGCGGTCACAGCACAGAGCCCTGGAGAACCCCACTAACTACCCTTCTCCATTGAGAATACTGACCATTTAACCCTACTGTCTGTTTTCTATCTTTTAACCAGTTTTTAATCCACAATAGAACACTACCTCCTGTCCCATGACTTTCCAATTTCCTGTTGAGTCTTTCATGAGGTACTTTGTCAATATCAACCGGCTCCCCTTTATCCACATGTTTGTTCACCCCTTCAAAGAAATGTAGTAGATTGGTGTGGCAAGATTTCTCTTCACTAAATCCATGTTGACTTTGTATCATTAATTCATGCTTTTGAAAATGCTCTGTAATTTTGTTTTTAATAATAGTCTCTACCATTTTTCCTGGCACTGATGTCAGACTCACTGGTCTATAATTTCCCGGATCTCCTCTGGAACCTTTTTAAAATATCGGCGTTGCATTGGCCACCCTCCAATCTTCCGGTACCACGCTTGATTTTAAGGATAAATTGCATATTTCTAACAATAGCTCCGCAAGTTCATTTTTCAATTCTATCAGTACTCTGGGATGAATACCATCCGATCCAGGAGATTTGCTACTCTTCAGTTCGTAGAACTGCCCCATTACATCCTCCAGGTTTACAGAGAATTCATTAAGTTTCTCAGACTCGTCAGCTTCGAATACCATTTCCGACACCGGAAGCAAAGAATTAATTTAATCTCTCTGCTACGGCTTTGTCTTCCCTGATCGCCCCTTTTACTCCTTGGTCATCTAGCAATAAAACCGATTCATTTGCCAGCTTCCTGCTTTTAATATACCTAAAAAAAAATGTTTACTATGTGTTTTTACCTCCAACGCAATCTTTTTTTAGAAGTCCCTCTTAGTTTTCCTTATCAGTGTTTTGCATTTGACTTGACATTCTTTATGCCGTTTCTTATTTTCAGTCAGTTCCTTCTTCCATTTTCTGAAGGATTTTCTTTTAGCTCTAATAGCTTCCTTCACCTCACTTTTTAACCATGCCAGCTGTTTTTTGGTCTTCCGTCCTTTTTTAGTACGTGGAATATATTTGGCCTTGGCTTCCAGGATGGTGTTTTTGAACAGCATCCACGCCTGATGTAAATTTTTGACCCTCTCAGTCGCTCCTCTAAGTTTTCTTTTCACAATTCTTCTCATTTTATCATAGTCTCCTTTTTAAAAGTTAAACGCTAATGTATTTGATTTCCTATGTATACTTCAAAGCTAATATCAAATCCGATCATATTATGATCACTGTTATCAAGCGGCCCCAGCACCATTACCTCCCGTCCCAGATCATGCGCTCCACTAAGGACTAGGTGTGGAATTTTTCCTTCTCTCGTCTGTACCTATACCAGCTGCTCCATAAAGCTGTCCTTGATTTCATCAAGGAATTTTACCTCCCTAGCGTGTCCCGATATTACATTTACCCATTCAATATCAGGGTAATTGAAATCACCCATTATTATTGTGTTGCCCAGTTTGTTTGCGTCCCTAATTTCCTTTAACATTTCTGCATCCGTATGTTCATACCTGACCAGATGGACGGTAGTACACTCCTATCACTATCCTTTTCCCCTTTACACATGGAATTTCAATCCACAGTGATTCCAAGAAGTGTTTTGTTTCCTGCAGAATTTTCAGTCTATTTGATTCAAGGCTCTCGTTAATATACAATGCTACCCCTCTACCAATTCAATCCACCCTGTGACTACGATATAATTTGTACCCGAGTATGATAGTGTCCCACTGGTTAGCCTCCTTCCTCCATGTCTCAGAGATGCCTATTATATCTAATTTTTCATTTAGTACAATATTTTCTAATTATCCCATCTTATTTCTTAGGCTCCTAGCATTCGCATATACAGTGGTGGAAATAAGTATTTGATCCCTTGCTGATTTTGTAAGTTTGCCCACTGACAAAGACATGAGCAGCCCATAATTGAAGGGTAGGTTATTGGTAACAGTGAGAGATAGCACATCACAAATTAAATCCGGAAAATCACATTGTGGAAAGTATATGAATTTATTTGCATTCTGCAGAGGGAAATAAGTATTTGATCCCCCACCAACCAGTAAGAGATCTGGCCCCTACAGACCAGGTAGATGCTCCAAATCAACTCGTTACCTGCATGACAGACAGCTGTCGGCAATGGTCACCTGTATGAAAGACACCTGTCCACAGACTCAGTGAATCAGTCAGACTCTAACCTCTACAAAATGGCCAAGAGCAAGGAGCTGTCTAAGGATGTCAGGGACAAGATCATACACCTGCACAAGGCTGGAATGGGCTACAAAACCATCAGTAAGACGCTGGGCGAGAAGGAGACAACTGTTGGTGCCATAGTAAGAAAATGGAAGAAGTACAAAATGACTGTCAATCGACAAAGATCTGGGGCTCCACGCAAAATCTCACCTCGTGGGGTATCCTTGATCATGAGGAAGGTTAGAAATCAGCCTACAACTACAAGGGGGGAACTTGTCAATGATCTCAAGGCAGCTGGGACCACTGTCACCACGAAAACCATTGGTAACACATTACGACATAACGGATTGCAATCCTGCAGTGCCCGCAAGGTCCCCCTGCTCCGGAAGGCACATGTGACGGCCCGTCTGAAGTTTGCCAGTGAACACCTGGATGATGCCGAGAGTGATTGGGAGAAGGTGCTGTGGTCAGATGAGACAAAAATTGAGCTCTTTGGCATGAACTCAACTCGCCGTGTTTGGAGGAAGAGAAATGCTGCCTATGACCCAAAGAACACCGTCCCCACTGTCAAGCATGGAGGTGGAAATGTTATGTTTTGGGGGTGTTTCTCTGCTAAGGGCACAGGACTACTTCACCGCATCAATGGGAGAATGGATGGGGCCATGTACCGTACAATTCTGAGTGACAACCTCCTTCCCTCCGCCAGGGCCTTAAAAATGGGTGGTGGCTGGGTCTTCCAGCACGACAATGACCCAAAACATACAGCCAAGGCAACAAAGGAGTGGCTCAGGAAGAAGCACATTAGGGTCATGGAGTGGCCTAGCCAGTCACCAGACCTTAATCCCATTGAAAACTTATGGAGGGAGCTGAAGCTGCGAGTTGCCAAGCGACAGCCCAGAACTCTTAATGATTTAGAGATGATCTGCAAAGAGGAGTGGACCAAAATTCCTCCTGACATGTGTGCAAACCTCATCATCAACTACAGAAGACGTCTGACCGCTGTGCTTGCCAACAAGGGTTTTGCCACCAAGTATTAGGTCTTGTTTGCCAGAGGGATTAAATACTTATTTCCCTCTGCAGAATGCAAATAAATTCATATACTTTCCACAATGTGATTTTCCGGATTTAATTTGTGATGTGCTATCTCTCACTGTTACCAATAACCTACCCTTCAATTATGGGCTGCTCATGTCTTTGTCAGTGGGCAAACTTACAAAATCAGCAAGGGATCAAATACTTATTTCCACCACTGTAGACATTTCAAACTGTTTGTTGCTCCTATTTACATCATGCTTAGTACTTAAGAGTACTAATTTGCAATCTTTTGTCTGATTTTTATTTTTAATTTAGGGACACCTGATCTACTACGGTCTCTTTTGCAACCTCACTATCAGGATACCCTATCTTCCCTGTTTTGGTGATAGTGCTGCAGAATCTGTTTGGGGTTTAGAATCCAACTCCACCCCTCAAGGCCCATTTTATTCTGTTCCAGGCTGCACTCTCGGCTAGCTATGTATAGTTTCAGGTTAACGTATGTTATGTCCTCGCCTTTGCGAGGCCCATTTGACCAATGTTCATTGTTTTGAGTGGGATTGGTTGCTAGAGATACTCAGAATAAGCGAATATACTTACCTGTAGCAGGTATTCTCTGAGCACAGCAGGCTGATTATTCTCACAATCCTTCCCACCTCCCCTTTGGAGTTATTTGTTATGCTTTTTGATTTAACTGAGGTACGCGTTCGCACTGCAAGCGCGCCAGAAGACTCTAGCAAAACATATTTGTTTTTGCTGTGGCAAAATGCCGGTTCCCGGGCCGACGTGGACGTCGACCCACATGTGAGAATAATCAGCCTGCTCTCCTTGGAGAATACCTGCTACAGGTAAGTATCTTCGATTTACCGGCTGTCTTTAGGCTTATTTCCAGAAGATGGAGGAGATATTGTTTTAACACCAGTTCCTAAAACTGAGAAGCATTTCTTCACAGATATGACTAATTGTGAGCTGGTTGCATCCAATCTTTTGTTCACTAAAATTATGGAAGACCTATTGACCAAACACTTAGCTGATTATCTGGACAAATTTCATCTACTACATGAATCTTGTTAGGCTTCCGTTCTAATTTTAGTACTGAAATAGTTTTAGGTGCACTGATGACTGAAGGAGGGATTATTATAGGAAAAGGTCAGAAAGCAGTTTGATCTCTCCATCGCGTTTTATCTTGTAGATTGTCAGTTGCTACTGAGTATCTTAAGCTGTTTTGGAATTGATAAAAATGCACTGTCTTGTTTTAAAGGGTCCATGCGTGATTTAGAACACGAAATCAAGCATGTGCATTGTTCAAAAATATCATCTTGGAAGCACAGACCAGATGCATTCCACATATTTACAAAGGTGAAGTAAAAGAGGCTGTTTCACCCAAAAGAACGTCTTTCAAAGAATGGAAAAAGGACCCAAATGAAGAACATAAGAAGCAACATATGCTCTGGCAGGTTAGATGCAAAGCATTGATAAAGAAGCTTAGAAGAGAATATGAAGAGAAACTTGCAGAGGCTAAAACTCACAGTAACAACTTTTTCAGGTACTTCAGAAGCAAAAAGCCTGCGAGGGAATCCGTGGGACCGTTAGACCATGAAGTAGCAAAAGGGACACTCGGGGAGGACAAGGCCGTAGTGGAGAAACTGAATGAATTCTTTGCTTCAGTCTTTACCTATACTAGAAATAGTTTTCAAGGGTGGTGATGCAGAGGAACTGAAAAATCTTGGTGAACTTGGAAGAAGTACTGAGCCAAATCAAGAAAGAGTAGTAGATCACCTGGACTGGATGGTATACATCCAAGGGTACTCAATAAAATCGTCCGTAGTACCTGATGCAGGGAGGCCAATGTAACAGATTTTTGAAAGGTTCCAGGAAATTACAGACCGGTAAACCTGACGTCGGTCCCGGGAAAATAGTGGAAACTTATAAAGAATACAATTACGGAAACCATAAATAAAACATGGTTTAATGGGACAGAGTCAGCATGGGTTCAGCCAAGAGAAGTCTTGCCTCACCAGTTTGTTTTATTTCTTTTTGAAGGCAACATCTGGGTAAAGGTGAGCCGGTTAATGTTGTGTATTTAGATTTTCAGAAAGCTTTTAACAAAGTTTCTCATGAGAGACTCCTGAGACTCCTCAGCTCCAACCCCCGTTGTCTCTTCACCACCTTTAACTCCCTCCTCAAAGTACCCTCCGCTCCCACCCACCCCCCTCGCTCTCTCCTCAATCACTGGCTAATTACTTCCGCGACAAGGTGCAAAAGATCAACCTTGAGTTCACTACCAAGCCATCTCCTCCTCTTCTTCACCCGTCAACCCTCTCCCTCAACCAACCAACCCAGGCCTCCTTCTCCTCCTTTCCTGACATCACCGAGGAGGAAACCGCTCGCCTTCTTTCCTCCTCGAAATGCACCACCTGCTCTTCTGATCCCATCCCCACCAACTTACTTATCATCTCTCATACTGTCACCTCTTCCATCTGTCCTATCCTCAACCTCTTTCTCTCCACTGCAACTGTCCCTGACACCTTCAAGCACGCCATAGTCACACCTGTCCTCAAAAAACCATCACTTGACCCTACCTGTCCCTTCAACTACCACCCCATCTCCCTCCTACCCTTCCTCTCCAAAATACTTGAGCGTGTTGTTCACAGCCGCTGCCTTGATTTTCTTTCCTCTCATGCCATCATCGATCCACTTCAATCCGGTTTTCGCCCTCTACACTCGACAGAAACAGCACTCTCTAAAGCCTGTAATGACCTGTTCCTGGCCAAATGCAGAGGCCACTACTCCATCCTCATCCTCCTCAATCTATCCGCCGCTTTTGACACGGTCAATCATGACTTACTCCTTGCCACACTGTCCTCATTTGGGTTCCAGGGCTCTGTCCTCTCCTGGTTCTCCTTCTATCTCTCCCACCGCACCTTCAGAGTTCACTTTCATGGATCTTCCTCCACCCCATCCCGCTCTCTGTTGGAGTTCCCCCAGGGATCTGTCCTTGGACCCCTTCTCTTCTCAATCTACACCTCTTCCTGGGCTCCCTGATCTCATCTCATGGTTTCCAGTATCATCTCTATGCTGATGACACCCAGCTGTATCTCTCCACACCAGACATCACCGCAGAGACCCAGGCAAAGGTATCAGCCTGCTTATCCGACATTGCTGCCTGGATGTCCAACCGCCACCTGAAACTGAATATGTCCAATCCAACCGCCACCTGAAACTGAACATGTCCAAGACTGAGCTCATCATCTTTCCACCAAAACCCACTTCTCCTCTTCCTCCACTTTCTTTCTCAGTTGATAACACCCTCATCCTCCGCGTCTCATCTGCCCGCAACCTCGGAGTCATCTTTGACTCCTCCCTCTCCTTCTCTGCGCATATCCAGCAGATAGCCAAAACATGTCGCTTCTTCCTCTTTAACATCAGCAAAATTCGCCCTTTCCTCTCTGAACACACCACCCGAACTCTCGTCCACGCGCTCATTACCTCTCGCCTTGACTACTGCAACTTACTCCTCACCGGCCTCCCACTTAGCCATCTATCCCCCCTTCAATCTGTTCAGAACTCTGCTGCACGTCTTGTATTCCGCCAGAACCGATATACTCATATCACCCCTCTCCTCAGGTCACTTCACTGGCTTCCAATCAGATACCGCATTCAATTCAAGCTTCTCCTTCTTACCTACAAATGCACTCAGTCTGCCGCCCCTCACTACCTCTCTACCCTCATCTCCCCTTACGTTCCCACCCGAAACCTCCGTTCACAGGACAAATCCCTCCTCTCAGCACCCTTCTCCACCACCGCCAACTCCAGGCTCCGCTCATTCTGCCTCGCCTCACCCTATGCTTGGAACAACTTTCCTGAGCCCTTATGCCAAGCCCCCTCTCTGCCCATCTTCAAGCCTTTGCTTAAAGCCCACCTCTTCAATGCTGCGTCCGGCACCTAACTCTTACCGTTCAGTAAATCGAGACTGCCCCAATTTGACTGTCCCTTTCGTACTGACTATTCACTTGTCTTTTAGATTGTAAGCTCATTGAGCAGGGACTGTCCCTCTATGTTAAATTGTACAGCGCTGCGTAACCCTAGTTGCGCTTTAAAAATGTTAAATAGTAGTAGTGAAATTAGAGTCATGGGATAGGAGACAATGTTCTGGTGTGGATTAGGAATTAGGTATTGGACAGAAAACAGGGGGTGGGGTTAGATGGACATTTCTCTCAATGGAAGAGGATGAATAGTGAAGTGCTGCAGGGATCCAGTACTGGGACTGGTGCTGTTTAACATATTTATAAATGATATGGCAATCCGAACAAAGAGTGACGTGATTAATTTTGCATATGACACAAAACTACTCAATGTTGCTAAAACACATATGGACTGTGAAAAATTGCAGGAAGACTGTAGGAATTTGGAAGACTGGGCATCCAAATGGGAGATGAAATTTAATGTAGACAAATGCAAAGTGATGCACAATGGGAAGAATAATCTTAATCATAGATGCTAGGGTCCACCTTGGTGGTCAGAACTCAAGAAAATGATCTAGGTGTCATTGTAGATAATGAGCTGAAATCTTCTGCTCAGTGTGCGGCTGCTAAAAAAGCAAACGGGATGCTAGGAATTAATAGAAAGGGATTGTGAATAAAACCAAAAATACTATAATGCCTCTATTGCTCCATGGTGCGCAACCTCACCTTGAGTATTGCTTTTAGTTCTGGTTGCCGTATCTCAAAAATATATAATTAGAAAAGGTTCAAAGAAGAGTGTCCAAAATGATAAAGGGTATGGAACTCCTCTCATATGAGTAAAGGCTAAAAAGAAAAGAGGTGGATGAGGTCTACAATAATCCTGAGTGATGTAGAACAAGTAGAAGTGAATTGACTTTAAAATTCAAATTCAGTGTCTCTTCCCCAAAGGAGAGGACCCAGGCCTCAAAGACCCCTCTCCCTGGCATGGTCCGTTGTCTCTCCCTCCCCCTCCCGTCCTAGCCCTGTCTGCAGCTCTCTCTCTCTCTCTCTCTCTCTTCCCTATGACCTGTGTCACCCTTCTGAAAACTTATGAAAAGGTATTGTACATCAGAGAAGAGAGAGAGAGAGAGAGAGAGAGACAGGTGCAGGCCAGAGGCTGTGAGTGAAGCTGGGGCTGCAGCATGGAAGACTTCTGAAAAGGTATTGTACACTGGGGGACTGAGAGAGAGCCGCAGGCAGTGCTGGGAGCAGAGGGAGAGACCCCGGACCGTACATAAGCAGAGGCAGTAAAATAAAAAGCACTATGCCTCGTAGATTCAAGGTGTACCTGTTTTGGGCCAGGAAAGACCAATCAATCAATATATATAAATGGCGAGTGTCGTACTCACTCGCAAATGCGCAGTAGAGACCCTCTCTGCCCCGCCCCCGCGTCAATACGTGATGACGAGGGCGGAACAGAGAGGGTCTCTACTGCGCATTTGCGAGGGACACCGCCGTCTCTAACGCTCCCCCCACCCGGAGTCGCCACTGCCACCCACCTTCAACCCGGTCGGGCCCTCGCTCCGCTATTGAAACAGCGAGGGCACGCAGCACACAGCTCTGCTGAGCTGCCGTCGACCTTCCTTCTTCTTCTCTGCCTGTGTCCCGCCCTCGATGACGTTACGTCACACGAGGGCGGGACACAGGCAGAGAAGAAGGAAGGCCACGGCAGCTCAGCAGAGCTGTGTGCTGCGTGCCGTCGCTGTTTCAATAGCGGAGCGAGGGCTCGACCGGGTGGAGGGGGGGGGGGGGGGATGAACTCGGAGGGGGGGGGCCTTTCAACCCCCCCCCCCCATACTAGCCCGTTTATAGAACGAAGGACTTGTGATAGAGTTTAGGGGATTAAGGGTGGCCAAATAATCTGGGAAACCCACTTTAAACACCTTATTGTTATATCATTTAAGGTTTATTAAACTTTGACTGTTATTCCCCAGAGATTGGCTGTTTCTATAAAACATATAATGTAATTGCGGAATATAAGAATAGAATCCTTAATTACACTCCGCCTTTATCCAAGGCGGAAGAGATAAGAATGATTGTAATGCAATATAACTTCAGCATTCTCTTTAGCATAACCGAGGCAAAAAAAAAAAAAAATCCTTTAGTTTTTCTTCTATTATAGTATCCTCCATGAGCAGTTTTTACCCATTGGTCACCTAGCAGTTCAGATGACTTCCTTACAGTTTTTTTGTTTCAAACATACTGGAAAATTGTTTTTGCCTTTTGGGCCATCTTCTTTTCTAAATCTTTCTTGTTCCTGCATTTTTACTATTTTACATTTAACTTGCCAGTACTTAGCTCATGCTGGTTTTCTTTATTAGGGTCTGCTTTCACTTTTCTGGGAGATGCCCCTTTAGCTGCCACCTTTTTCACCTTACCATGCTGGCAATCATTTGGTGGTCTTTTTGACTTTATAAATGCATGGAATATATCTGAGTTTCCAAAAAATTGTGTTGTTTAGATAATTTGGCCCTCATACAAACATTTGATGCTGGTAACTGCTACATGTAACAGGTGTTCTCCGAGGACAAGCAGGCTGCTTGTTCTCACTGATGGGTGACGTCCACGGCAGCCCCCTCCAACCGGAAACTTCACTAGCAAAGGCCTTTGCTAGTCCTTGCGCGCCCATGCGCACCGCGCATGCACGGCCGTCTTCCCGCCCAAACCGGCTCGTATTCGTCAGTCTTCTTTTGTCCGCGCTCGGGACGGTCGTGTTTTGCCGCCGGTTCGTGCCCCTAAAGTTGACCTCGTGCGTCTTCGCGATTTTCGCTAAAAAAAAAAAAAGAGACCGCTCCGGTCTTTACCCCTTTCCCGTGTTTCCAGCTTTTCCCCGCGTAAGTTTCCTTTCGCTTTCGGGACCGGCCTATTTGGCCTCGGTACGGGTTTTTTCTCCCTTCTTTTTGGTGCCTTTCGTCATCATCGCGAATTTTGATTTCGCCGGCGTGATTTTTCCGCCCATGTCATCAGTCTTCCAGCGGCTTCAAGAAGTGCACCCAATGCGCCCGGGTAATCTCGCTCACTGATAGGCACGCTTCATGTCTTCAGTGTCTGGAGGCTGGGCACCGCCCGCAGGCCTGCAGTCTTTGTGCTCTTTTGAAAAAGAGGACTCAGGTAGCGAGATTGGCCCAGTGGAACGCGTTGTTCTCGGGCTCTTCGACGACAACAGCACGGGCATCGAGTGCATCGACGTCGACAGCATCGAAGTCTTCGACCTCGGCATCGGCATTGACTGCATCGAGGCTTCTACCTCCTGCATCGTCGGTACCGAGACATCAAAAGGCTGCGTCGACACCGGTGGTACCGGGACCTCCGCTATTGCTGATGTCGTCGGACGGTGGTGCTTCGTCTGGAGTGCAGGTGAGGGCTGTCCATTCCCCTGCTGGTGGCGGTGAGCCTTCAGGTGGGTCTATCCCTGCCCTGAGGGCTCCTGCGGTACAGACCCCACCGAGATCGACCTTCTTTGGCCTCGGCCCCGAGGAAGCGGCGGTTGGATTCTACGTCCTCCTCATCAGTACCGGGAAGCTCCGGTGACATGCTTCGCTTGAAGAAGTCAAAGAAGCATCGTCACCGGTCTCCTTCCCGTCTCGGTACTGAGAGCTCTGGGTCGCCGAGGCAGTCGGCACCCAGTAGGCATCGGCACCGGGAGGACCGCTCACCCTCTGTTCAGGAGGTGTCGATGTGCTCCCCCTTGGACAGCCCGGAACCGCCTCCACGCCCGGAACAGACTCTGACCTCGACGCCTGCATCGGCTTCCCAGTCTTTCTCCACAGCCGCTCTGCACGAGAGTCTCCGGGCCGTTCTTCCTGAGATTCTGGGAGAGCTGTTGCGCCTTTTTCCTCCGGTACCGGGGGTGCTTGCGCCACCGGTACCATCAAGTGAGGCGCCGGCTGGCCCCTTGCCCGAGGTGAGGTCTCCGGTATCGGTACCGCTGCCTCCCAGGCAGACTCCCCGACGACGTCGGCGGAGGGAGCTTCGCCGGTGCTGGCGAGGGAATCCACCTCTCGATGCTCCTACCGTGGCCGTGTTTCCACGGAGTCGAGTCGGGCACGACTTCAGACGCAGGTTCGTGAACTTGTGTCTGATACCGATGGTGAGGCCTCGTGGGAGGAGGAGGAGGACATCAGATATTTCTCTGACTAGGAGTCTGATGGCCTTCCTTCTGACCCCACTCCCTCCCCTGAAAGGCAGCTTTCTCCTCCTGAGAGTCTGTCTTTTGCGGCCTTTGTCCAGGAGATGTCTACGTCCATCCCCTTCCCGGTGGTTGTGGAGGACGAGCCCAGGGCTGAAATGTTTGAGCTCCTGGACTATCCTTCTCCACCTAAGGAAGCGTCCACAGTACCCATGCATCATGTCCTAAAAAAGACATTGCTGGCAAACTGGACCAAGCCATTAACTAATCCCCACATTCCCAAGAAGATCGAATCCCAGTATCGGATCCATGGGGATCCAGAGCTGATGCGCACTCAGTTGCCTCACGACTCTGGTGTGGTGGATCTGGCCCTAAAGAAGGCTAAGAGTTGTAGAGAGCATGCTTCGGCGCCCCCGGGCAAAGACTCCAGAACCTTAGACTCCTTTGGGAGGAAGGCCTATCATTCCTCTATGCTCGTGGCCAAGTTTCAGTCCTACCAGCTCTACACGAGCATCCATATGCGCAACAATGTGCGACAGTTGGCGGGCTTGGTGGACAAGCTCCCTCCTGAGCAAGCCAAGCCGTTTCAGGAGGTGGTCAGGCAGCTGAAGGCGTGCAGAAAATTCCTGGCCAGAGGGGTATATGATACCTTTGATGTTGCGTCCAGGGCCGCTGCTCAAGGTGTGGTGATGCGCAGACTCTCATGGCTGCGTGCCTCCGACCTGGAGAATAGGATCCAGCAGCGGATTGCAGACTCCCCTTGCCGAGCGGACAACATTTTTGGAGAGAAAGTCGAACAGGTGGTAGAACAGCTCCACCAGCGGGATAACGCTTTCGACAAATTCTACCGCCGGCAGCCTTCAGCATCTACCTCCTCAGGTAGACGTTTTTATGGGGGAAGGAGGGCTATTCCTTACTCTTCTGGTAAGCGTAGGTACAATCCTCCCTCTCGCCAGCCTGCGGCCCAGGCTAAGCCCCAGCGCGCGTGCTCTCGTCAGCAGCGTGCGCCTCAGCAAGACCCCACGGCTCCCCAGCAAAAGCAGGGGACGAGCTTTTGACTGGCTCCAGCAGAGCATAGCCGACATCAACGTATCCGTGGCGGGCGATCTACCGGTCGGGGGGAGGTTGAAAGTTTTTCACCAAAGGTGGCCTCTTGTAACCTCCGACCGTTGGGTTCTTCAAATAGTCCGGCAAGGATACACCTTCAATTTGGCCTCAAAGCCTCCAAATTGCCCACCAGGAGCTCAGTCCTACAGTTTCCAGCACAAGCAGGTACTTGCAGAGGAACTCTCCGCCCTTCTCAGCGCCAATGTGGTCTAGCCCATGCCACCCGGGCAGGAAGGGCAGGGATTCTATTTCAGATACTTCCTTGTGGAAAAGAAAATAGGGGGGATGCGCCCTGTCCTAGACCTGAGTGGCCTGAACAAATACCTGGTCAAAGAGAAGTTCAGGATGCTTTCCTTGGGCACCCTTCTACCAATGATTCAGTATCTGCGATTTCAGCTGGGCACACGTCACTTCCAGTACTGTGTGCTACCCTTTGGGCTCGCCTCTGCCCCCAGGGTGTTCACGAAGTGCCTGGCTGTGGTAGCAGCAGCGCTTCGCAGGCTGGGAGTACACGTGTTCCCTTATCTCGACGATTGGCTGGTGAAGAACACATCCAAGGCAGGAGCTCAGCAGTCCATGCAGATGACTATTTGACTCCTGGAGCTACTGGGGTTTGTGATAAATTATCCAAAGTCCCATCTTCTCCCAGTACAGAGACTCGAATTCATAGGAGCTCTGCTGGATTCTCTCGGACGGCTCGTGCCTATCTTCCGGAGACAAGGGCCAACAACCTGCTGTCCCTCGTCTCCCGGGTACGAGCGTCCCAGCAGATCACAGCTCGGCAGATGTTGAGATTACTTTGTGGTGCTGCGAAAAGGAGGGTCTTTTAGGCCCATACTCGACTTACAGGAAGTCAACAAGTCACTAAGAGTGCGGCATTTTTGCATGGAAACCTTGCGCTCCGTCATTGCGGCGGTACAGCCAGGAGAGTTTCTTACGTCTCTGGACCTGAAAGAAGCTTACTTGCACGTTCCTATTTGGCCCCCACACCACCGGTTTCTCCGGTTTGCGATGTTGGGAAAACATTTCCAGTTTTGGGCCTTGCCTTTTGGCCTTGCCACAGCTCCCCGAACCTTTTCCAAGGTAATGGTGGTGGTAGCTGCCTTTCTCAGGCGAGAGGGTATCCGGGTTCTCCCTTACCTCGACGACTGGCTCATCAGAGCGGACTCTGCAGAAGAGTCATTGTGTAAGCCAGAGTGGTCTCAGTACTTCAATCTCTGTGCTGGGTCGTCAGTATACCCAAAAGTCACCTTACCCCCCCCCCCCCCCCCCATCTGTAGAGTATTTGGGGGTCCAGTTCGACACAGCCTCGGGGTTTGTCTTTCTACTCGAGCAAAGGCAGTGCAAGCTTCAGAGCCAGGTCCGTTTACTCCTTAGGATGCCTCGCCCGCGTGCTTGGGACATAGTCCAGCTGTTGGGGTCGATGATGGCCACCTTGGAAGTGGTGCCATGGGCGAGAGAGCACCTGAGACCTCTGCAGTGTGCCTTGCTTCAACGATGGTCTCCAATATCTCAGGATTACCAGCGCAGACTCACGTGGCTCCCTGCGGCCCGGCTCAGTATGGAGTGGTGGCTCTCAGACAGCATGCTGTGGTGAGGAATGCCGCTAGCGCTTCCTGATTGGTGCCTGGTGGTAACAGATGCCAGCCTGCAGGGCTGGGGGCACATTGCCAGGGAAGGCATGCCCAGGGTCTCTGGACACCCGAGGAGTCGGAGTGGTCCATCATTCTCTTGGAGTTGAAAGTGATATTCCAGGCGCTTCTGGCCTTTCACACGACCCTGGAGGGACTGGCTGTCAGAGTTCTGTCGGACAATACGACAGCAGTGGCCTACACAAATTGACAAGGTGGCACTCTGTGCAGGGCACTGGCCGCGCAGTTTTGCCACTGGGCCGAGCTACATCTGCAGTTTCTGTCAGCAGCTCACATTGCAGGTCAGAGGAACGTGCAAGACAATTATCTAAGCAGGCATTCAATCGACCCAGCGGTGTGGGAACTGGCAGACGAAGTGTTCCTTCAGATCTGTGCCAAATGGGGGGCGCCCGTAGCAGATCTTATGGCGTCAAGCGCAAATGCCAAAGTCCTGTGCTTTACAGCAGACTGCGTGATCCTCGCTCGGCGTGGTTGGATGGCTTGGCTCAACCCTGGCCTCAGGGCCTCCTGTATGTGTTCCCTCCTGGGCCCTTGATAGGGCGAGTACTCCTGCGTATTCGGCTACATCAAGGAGAGGTTGTTCTCATTGCCCCGGATTGGCCCAGGCGGCCATGTTATGCGGACCTCCGGCAGATGCTGGTGGAGGCTCCCCTTCCTTTGCCTCTGGTACCGAACCTGTTGTCACAGGGACCGGTAACCATGGAGGACGCCTGCCGCTTTGGTCATACGGCATGGCTATTGAGAGGGCGCAATTGAGAGACAAGGGTATTCCAACAAGGTCATCTCCATTCTTCTCCAGGCTCGCAAGCATGCCACTTCCGTTGCTTATGCTCAGATTTGGCGCCAGTTTGATGCTTGGTGTGCTGCTAAAGCGATTACACCCATGTGGGCTTCGGTCTCGCCGATACTTGACTTTTTGCAGGATGGTTTACAAAAAGGCTTGGCCTATATTTCCCTGCCTGTTCAAGTTGCAGCCTTAGCATGTTTTCGGGGGAAGGTGGCTGGCCTCTCCCTGGCTGCTTATCCGGAGGTGGCACGGTTTCTTAGAGGGGTGCTTCGGCTCCGTCCTCCCGTGCGGGCTCCGTGTCTGGCCTGGAACCTGAGGTTAGTTTTAAAGACCCTTCAGTGTTCGCCCTTCGAGCCGCTTAGGCGAGCTTCGGAGAAGGATGTGACCCTAAAGACGGTCTTTTTGGTGGCCATTACATCGGCGGGACGGGTGTCTGAGCTCTAGGTGCTGTCCTTTCGAGGCCCATTTCTGCAGTTGCACCTTCTAGATGTGCGAAGGGCTCTGTTGCAGTATCTGCGCATGTCAAATGCTTTCAGGATCTCTGATCACCTTTTTGTTTTGTTGTCAGGTCCTCGCAGAGGGTCTCCAGCGTCTAAAGCTATTTTTTCAGCATATCTGCTGTCTGGCCAGCCTCCGCCTGAAGCCTTTAAGGCACATTCCACAAGAGCGATTTCCTCTTCTTGGGCTGAAACTGGAGCACTCTCTCTTCAAGAGATATGCAGTGCAGCGACATGGGCTTCTAAACTCTCATTTGCCCAACATTACAGGCTGCATGTGGCTGCCAGGAGGGATGCGCATTTTGGAGCACAAGTGCTGGCGCGTGGTGTGGCCAGTTCCCACCCTATCTAGGGATTGCTTTGATACATCCCATTCGTAATGGATTCATCTACTGATGACAAGGAAGGGAAAATTGGGTTCTTACCTTGGTAATTTCCTTTCCTTTAGTCATAGCAGATGAATCCATGAGCCCTCCCTGATTGATTGATTGATTGATTGATTAATGCTGTTTTGGGTTCATTTTTTCCTGTAGATATGTTCCCTCATTGGGAGAAGTTGGAAAACAGTCTTCAGGATTTCTGTTCTGTTACAGGAGGTTGAGTTGTCCCTCCTTTGAATTACTGCTCCTGTTCTGGGGCGTTCGTTCGCTGTGAGGAAAGTTCATGTTATTCTTCTTTGCGGTGTAACACTGCTTTGGAAGCCTCAAATACTGAGAGACAGATGAAGCTAGCTGGCCAAGAGGCACTATGGTTTTCAGTGCTCTCTATCTCCCCCTGCTGGTAGGTGGACACAACCCATTCGTAATGGATTCTTCTGCTATGACTAAAGGAAAGAAAATTACCAAGGTAAGAACCTAATTTTCCCTTGGGAACCACAAATACCATGCAGATAAAAACTGAAATGGAGACCCCCAAGAAAGCCAAGCTATAAGCAGTGCAAATACTGATCAAAGAGAAACAGAAAAATAGAAGCTTAAATTTTCTCCTGTACTCTGCAAAACACAATAGAAAAAAAAAAGTACAGTACATTTCACAAAGCAGCAGCAAAAGAGGGTCAACGTACACAGCATGAAGACAGTCAAAAAAGCACCAAGGGCAGTCAAGTATGGGATAGTCAAGAGTTGTTTATTGATGTATCCAACACGGGCCATGTGTCAGAGGTCAAACAAATTGATCAGGGCTCTTGAAAAGTTCTAAAATATAGTATCACAGCAAGCACAGTTGAGAACCAGAACTTTTCAGCAAGTGATGACAGGGAAATCAATGGCATACAACCTGTATGGTTCTCTGCCTTGCCCCCAATCTTTTGACAGCCTCAGTAATGTGAAATCACACTGACTTCAGCGTGCCTAGAAGCCCTTCTTTGCAGCTTCCCACCTACACAGGAACAGACGATGATGTGCAGAGAAGGGCTTCCAGGGCAGGCTAAAGTCATCGTGTTTTCACGTTGCTGAGGCTGCCGGCGCTTGGAAGATTGGAGGAGTGGTGGTAGAACATAGGAGTGGTGGTTGACACTGGGCCTCTTGCGGGGTACAAGGAACAAGAAAATGCCGGTAGTGAGGAAATGGAGTAGCAAGCCGGCTTTTGGGGGTTCATCCCAGGTAAAGGCAGTACCCCCTTCATAGCTGCTTCATAGGATGTTCTTTATATTGAAATGCCAACTCCCTTTATGCACCACACAGTGATGTATACAAATCCTCTGAAGCTTGTGGGGACATGAAGTTCATAAGGATGCCTTGGTCTTTAGCAGCAGTGGGAGGGCTACCAGGGCCTGGAGTGAAGACAGTTGTTAGCCTCTGAGCAGCATGCATCTGTAAAATCAGAAAATGCAAAATGAGAACATGGAGGCTCTGATTTGCCATTAATTCTGCAGTGTGGACCGTGATGACATGGACTGGAGTTGTGGGACTGGGTGTCTTGCCTAATAGCTTATGGCTCCCTTATTTTGGGAGGAGATATGGGGTTCTGAAAGTAGTAGTCATGGCTTCCCTTTCCTGTCTGGTAGACGGCAGCGGTCAGAATGGCGCTGGGCAGAGGATCGAGCAGCAATCGTAAGTCGATGGAATTGGCTGCAGGCACATGTGTCAGACCTGGAGTACCGGATTCGCCAGCAGACTGACATATACAAACAGATCCGGGCTAACAAGGTAAAGTGCTGATGGTGACACAGGAGCACAGAGCCTTTTTACAAAATGTCATCATTGCTATTTGTATTGGGGGAGGGGAGGGGAGAGACAGAATCATGGAGAAGATCCAAATTGTCTACATCAGCATCTTTGGCACTACAAATTACAATCTCTGTGAGCACAGGTGGGATTATGTGGTCTGTTATCGTCTGGTTCATGTTTTATAAGTGTTCAGATGTTTCCTGCTCTTTGCCCTACAAGGAACTGCATTTTTGTGCGCCCTGTACTTGCAGAGCAAAAGCAAATTAGAAAGCAGTTGTCTATATCTTCCCTACACTGTCCAGTGATAGTGCTTGGCATGGGTTCTTTACAGAGGGGACCCAGCCTGAGCTATCCTGGTATCTAAACAGTAGACTTGAGTGTTGATTCCACCCCTTTCAAAGAAACTCAGGCAGTGGGGCTACTGCTTATTGTACCACATTGAGACTTCTGATATCATGAACATTGAAGATCCAGCAGGTGGACCCCAAGCTTTTGATGCCATGGGAAGATTTTGAACTTGTAATGGCTGGGTTTTTAAGTAGAGGATTTCATTTTGGTAGGTGGGGAGGGTGTTCCCTGTTGTTGATGCCTGTTCTTTAATTTACTTCTTAGCTGACTTCTAGGGGGTAGGGTTGGGAGCAGGTTGAGTGATATATAGTAGCCAGAACTTGTCTTTTTAATGCTGATAACCTCTGTGACTTCTGTCTCCATCTTGCAGGGTTTGCTTGTTCTTGGAGATGTCCCTCTCACAGACTCCCTAGTAGATGAACCGTCCCGACCTTTGAGCACTGATGGCAAAGTGGAGAATTTGCTTCCACTTCCTGCGGCAGTGGACAGAGCGGTAAGAGCCTTTTCTTTGTCCACAATGAAATCACTGGCCAGTCCAAATGTCTGGGTTGCCTTTTGTCCAAGATCCTTCTCTTTCCGAAGCTGTGGTGGGCTGCTGGTGAGATGATTGGACACACAGGTTTTGTCTTCCCTTGCCATTGGCCAAATGTTGAACTGATCTCACCTATCCTTTTGCAGAATTAACTAGTTGCAGGCTGTAGGAGCTGAGAACTTGCATGCTGAGGTCACAGCAGCAGTGAATTTTATAGTTAACATAGAAAACACACTGCACAAGGCACACAAGCAAAGTGAAAACAGTGGAGTAGACGAGAAAGGCAGGATTTCTTTAATTAGCAATTCTTCGAACTGACTTGACACGAGCTGTATTTCGATGACAGGACCTGCGTCAGGAGTTTGTAAACGTGAGCATAGACAAGAGGTCTAGACAACAAAACTGATCTACATCACATGAGTACACAACTAATGGATGGTGTCCTATAATGTCCGCAGATGTGGCTGCACATCCAAAATTGCATCCAGTGATTTATCTGCCAGACACACGTTTGGTGGGTTAATCGCTGGATGCAATTTTGGATGTGCAGTCGTATATAGGACACCATCTACTAGTTATGTACTCATGTGATGTAGATCTATTTATAGTTATACCAGTTTAAGCACAGCTTAAAGTGTCTTACCTTCTCCTTTACTTCCGGGCATACAGGGGAGTCTTCAGGCAAATATTCCATGCTTTAGGGTACTTGTCTTGGTGCTGAGTGAGCTGTAGAGATCAGTTCATATTCTTTCCTTCCGTCATAGGTCTCCTCTGGTTGCCACTCTTCAGAAAGGCCGGCAGAGGCTGGCATTCTTGCTGAATCCTCTACTTCCAAAGTTTGCAGTGCTCCTAGACCTGTCAACGGTGTCATCAACAGGTGAGTAATGGCAAAGTTGCAGTGGCAGCACTTAGCCATGCCGAATTTCATCTGGTTTCTGACAGTTTTCTACAATTTGTAAATACCAGAAGAAAATGTAAACTTCTGTCTTCTACTAGCCTGAAATTCCAGGCCGATTTCAGAATGATTTTCTAGTGAAGGGTAGCTCAAAACATACAGATCAAATGTAAAACCAAGGGTTGAGATTAAAAAGAGCTATGAGCTGAAAAGATTCGTTCAAGTAGCCTCCAAAGGATGTAAGTTGTAGAAGCAGACACAGTTAATAGAGGACAAAAAAATATTTTATTGGAGTGTCAATTATATAATCAAGCTTGGTTTTATATTTGATTCTCCAGTGAAATATCTTTTATTCTCCATTAAGTGTGTCCGATTCTGACTCGCAGATTGCTTGCCTTCTTGTTTCCTGTGACCTTTCAAGTAGCCTCTCCAGCCTTCAGTATTCTGCTAAATAAAATAAAACTGTGGTCTGAAGGAGCATTGGCTCTCCCTGTCCTATGTTGCTCTCCATTTCTGGGAAATGGAAAGAGGTGGAAATCCCCGTTGGATAGGGTAGGTCGATGGTAGGGTGCTGTAGAGTCAATGGCAGCAATATTTATGGTGGGTAGGAGAGTCTTTCTAGTGCTCATGTTCCCTCCCTCTCTCCCTCTAGTCTTCCACCAGGATTGACTGACCGCCCCCCAGGAGATGACACCGAGGGTTTGACCCTGAAAAAGCAACGGCTGAATCTGCTCCCATCATCAGATGGTACCCATGTATCTGCCCGTACTCGCCCTGTCCTGAGCTGCAAGAAACGCCGGCTAGTGCGACCAGGTGTCATATTCCCGTTGTCCAAAAAGGTGTGGAGCCACCTCTCTCAGTTGAAGGTTGTGTATCCTTCCCTTCCCTTCCCTTCTAGCCTGTGCATGAAACAGTCCTCTTACCCTGCCAGCTCCAGCTTTGGTGTCAGTCTCTCTTCCCCCCCCCCCCCCCCCCCCCCTTCCCTACTTGTCTGAGTGAGCTTGTATGGCCCTTCCCAGGTAAGGTCTCGGTCTCTCTATATATATCTCTATCTATCTACTTATGCCCATCCATGTTTTTATCTCTTTTCCTATTTATTCTTGTCCATTCTCATCATATCTCTATCATACTTCCTATTGCTCTCACAAGCTAGGTGAGGTAGCTGGCAAGCTGTTATAGCAAAGCTCACCGCCAGTAGAGGGTATGCCTATGGAAAGAACTAGACTGTATATCACCAGTGTCCGGGAGCTTACTCCTTTTATTTTGTCTATTCTAGGTGCATCGGAGCAGCACAGCACGGGGGAGCTGTGATCTTAACCCTGCTTGCGCACTCTGTGGGAATCTGAGCTCTCCATCAACAGGATTCCAGTATGATGCCCCCCTCTTGGAACGCATGTCACAGTTAGATACCTGTATCCACCCTGTCCTTTCATTTCCCGATGGTAAGGAATTCTTATGGTATCAGCCAGTTTTGTCAACCACCTGTGGCGTCTGCTGTTTGAGGTCAGCCTTGTACTCGTCAGTCTGCCTGTGGAGCCTGTTGTTTGTGTTAGAGGTTCTTTAAGGATTTTGGTGCCTTATCAACCAGGGTTTCCTTTTTATACTTGCTAGATCAGTCCAGACAAGCAAATTGAGTCCCCTTAACCAGCAGATGGAGGGAGATGAGCAGGTTGCGTCCCCTTAACCAACAGATGGAGGTAGAGATGCTGAATTATTCCAGTAACACCACTTGTATAAGGACTGATGCATCCTGAAGTTCTCCAGTATTTCTCTAAAATAGTAAATGAAACAAATGACAGTAACATAGTTAATGACAGCAGATAAAGACCTGTATGGTCCATCCCAACAAGATAAACTCGTATCACATGGTATGTGATACTTTATATGTATACCCAAATTTGATTTGTCCTTTCCATTCTCAGGGAACAGTCCATAGAAGTCTACCCAACACTCATCTACTAAAAGTTCTGAAGCTAATGTCGAAGCCCTTAAAATTTACAAGTCCATCCATATCTATTCAGTCGCGATCAGGGTGTAGACCGTTGAAGTCTTCCCAGCACTGGTTTCGCTTCCTAATTACCGGCGTTGCCACTCAATCTCTGCTAAGATTCTGTGGATCCATTCCTTCTAAATGGGATTCCTTTGTGTTTATCCCACGCATGTTTGAATTCCATTACTGTTTTCTTCTCCTCCACCTCCTGCGGGAAAGCATTCCATGTATCGTCCACCCTCTCTGGGAAAAAATACTTCCCGACATTATTCCTAAATCTGCCCTCCTTCAACCTCAATTCATGTCCTCTAGTTCTTCCGCTTTCCTGTCTCCGGAAAAGGTTTGTTTGCAGATTAATACCTTTCAAATATTTGAATGTCTGTATCGTCACCCCTGTTTCTCCTTTCCTCCAAGGTACACATGTTCAAGTCGGCAAGTCTTTCCTTGGACGGTTTGCAACGCAAATCCCATACCATTTTTGTAGCTTTTCTTTGCACCGCTTCCAGTCTTTTTACATCTTTAGCAAGATACGACCTCCAAAACAATACTCCAAGCGGGGCCTCTGCAATGACTTGTAGAAGGGCATCAACACCTCCTTTCTTCTGCTGGTTATACCCCTCTTTATGCAGCCTAGCATCCTTCTGGCCACGGCCGTCACCTTTTCACATTGTTTCTTCACCTTTAGATCCTCAGACACCAAAATCCCAAGGCCTCTTTCCTGAGTCGAGCTTACTAATCTCTCCCCTTCTGTCTGTTATCTCTCTTTTGGGCTTTTGCACCCCAAGTGCATCACTCTACTACTCTTGGCATTAAATTTTAACTAAACGAAATACTAGAAACCTACAATATTTGCTTATATTAACTAACTAGGAAAAAATGCCCGTTTCTGAGCGGAATGAAATGGGCGCTAGCAAGGGGCCCCCTCCCTCCGTCCCTCGGAGCTACTCGCCTTGTTCGCTGTGGCGTTTCCGTTTTGGCCCTCGTTGAGTGTCATAGCTCCGCCCTCGACGTCATGACATTTTGACGCGAGGGCGGTGCAGACACTCCGGTGCACACCGGATATCTCGGGCGCCTCAACTTCCGTGGAGGCTTCAGAACGTTGGGCTTGCCTTTTATATATAGAGAGATGTGTGCTAAAGTAGTGTACAATAGTGTATGATTGTGCTCAGAATGCCACGCATGAAACTCAGCCATAAAACAGCTTATAACATGCCACTGGGAACCACCATCATCGCACAGCCCTCCCTTCCTACCAATAAATGGAGCCAAAACCGTAAAGGCACTGTCTGTTATCTGATCAGTGCTACTGTTGTTATAACAATAATAACAGTGGTACTTAGCTCCTGCGTGTCAGATTTATCGTGCTGAACTGCTAGGTGTCCCAGCGAAGAGGGGGACACCTAGCAGTAGCAGTTTAACCACTATTTTCTATGAACTATAACACTAGCACGAGCAAAGAAAAAAGAAGACAAGAATGCCTATTGATTTACGGCCATTCTGTCCACTGGAACACTTAGCAGTTCAGCACGATACATCTGACATGCAGTCACAAACCCCGGATGGGTTTCCACAGGGCTCCACCCTTCCTAATCGCAGAGCGTGTTTCATTACTACCCTAGCACTCCTTAAATATACAGCAACGTCAAATCCAGCAACGCTATTGGTTAAACTTCCCCTTCCCAAATGCTGTCACAACCGCCCCTTGTCAGAAGTAAACAATATCAATATCCAGACCTGCAGCATCATTAGTTACACCAAACCACCCACTTTAAATCACAACCACTCTATATTTCTGTTCAAGCCTCTGGGCTGGATAATGTCCCAGGTAAAGATTAAATGTTGTTCTTTTTGAGTTAATACATCACTCAGCGAGCCACCACTCGCCAGCGATACTGACTGCAATACTATGGGGGTGGTCTACTATATATGGTGTCCATGTAAATTGTTCTATATTGAGCACACGACTCGCAAGATTAAGACTCGAAGCAGGGAACACATCAGTAACATCAGAACAGTAAAAGCTGAGGCACCTCTGTCATTCCACTGGCAGGAACATCAATGTCTCGTTTTCCAAAGCAGGAACTAGGATCGTGAGCCCTTGGGCCACTGCAGAGGAGTGGCAGTGGCAGGCAAAACCACCCCACACAGGGATATGACAGAACTCTGACAGGGACGGCTAGACTTCACCTTCACCTGGCCACCCTTCCCCAGGAGTTGAGCCCCTGGGTGCAGGTGGCTGGCAGGACTTGCCGGACAGGGCCGGAACTGGATCCCAGCAGGATACACACAGGGACTAGAACACACAGGGAGGCTAGGCAGAATACTAGACTAGGACTCAGACAAGAGACAGAACTGAAAGCTGTCAGGCAGCCACTCAACAAGAAACACAGGCAACCAAGAACTAGACAAAGACACACAACAAGAAACAAGCAATACAGTACAAGAAGCTACACAAAGACTAAACTAGAATCAGGCAAGAATACAGACTATAAACTGGACTAGGCAGAAGTGCAACAAGCACCAACAAACCAGGGCCTTAGGCGATGCAAAGGCAGAAAGCTTCCAAAAGGCTAATAAGCCCAGCAGCAGCTGAGATTCAGCTGCAGCAATCACAAGGCAGCTACAGGTGCTGTGCAGGCTCAAACAAGACAAGCAAGTCTGGCAGGCCGGAAGACCTGGACTGGGCTGAAGTCTGGAACGGGAAGCAGCACACAGGCAATCCAATGCAGCCACCAGAGGGCAAGAGGAACACAAACCAAGACACAGGCAGAAAGCATACTGAAGCACAGAGAGGCTTAACACACACAGGTGCAGTATAGTGGAGTAATCAGAGCCATGCTGGAAGCAGCCAGCACACAGAGACAGAGCTAACTTAGAAAGACCAGACAGAAGCCAGCTTAGAAGCTGATCCCTCCCCCCCCCCCCCCCCCCCCAACCAAAAGTGTTATCCTCCCACCACCCCTGGGCCCTTCCCCAGGCCTACCTTAAAAGCACTTAATGCTCTAATCAAAATGGCTGTCAAGATATTCAGTGGCAGACTGCCCCAACCAGACCACTAAACTTAGAATTGAAGTGGTCCAGAGGAAGGCTACAAAAATGATACAGGGCTTACACCACAAGACATATGAGAAGAGACTGGAAGACCCTGAATATGTATACCTTAGAGGAAAGAAGGAACAAGGGAGATATGATACAGACATTTAAGTACTTGAAAGGTATAATATAGAAACAAATCTTTTCCATAGAAAGAGAATTGGTAAATCTAGAGGCCATGAATTTAGGTTGCAGGGTGGTAGACTTAAGAGTAATGTCAGGAAATTTTTTTTTTCATGGAGGATGCGGTTGCCTGGAATGCCCTCCTGAAGGAGGTGGTAGAGACAAAAACGGTGATGGAATTCAGAAAGGCGTGGGATGAACAAGATAAACTTGATCTCTTATTCATCACTGAAACCTGGATTCACGACCTTAAAGATCCCATAATCTTAGATCTATGCCCCCCAGGCTACAAGATCACCCACTGGACAAGGAATGGAAAAAGAGGAGGAGGAATAGCCATAATCTACAGATCTCAGTTCACCATCACAACCACAGCTGAGTCCATTGTGCCCCAACTCGAAATTGCCTCAGAATTAACCACCCTAACCTGCAGGAACACCTTAGCGCAGTACTATTCTACAGACCGCCAGGCAACTGGCTGCAGGAATGCCAAACACACTTTATGGACTTCATATCGAACACATGTCTCTTCCTCTAACCTACTTATAATAGGAGACATCAACTTACACCTCGAAGATCCTACCTCATCTAACACCCAGGAATGCGAAGAATTCCTCCAACTATGGGATCTTCATAGACCAAATACGCAGCAAACCCACACTAAAGGACATGCACTAGATATCATCACACATAAATTTGCCCCCGACCTAACTCTGACACCAACAGATATAAAATGGACACCTATACCATGGTCCGACCACTATACAGCAAATTTCTTCCTCCTATGGAGAATAAAAGAATCAATCCATAAACAAGAATTAACAACCTATTCCACGAGAGGAAAAATAGATCCAGTAACATTCTGGCAACAGTTCTACGACAATGGATGGTCTATAAAGACAGATACATACCAATTTCTCCAAAATTGGGATGATAGATGCAGAAACATATTAGACAACATAGCAGCACTTCAAACCAGAACCTCACACAGAAAGAACTCAATACCATGGTTCAGCGAAGAACTGAAAAAACTAAAAACACAAGTTAGAAGGTCAGAACGAGCATGGAGTAAAAAGAAAGATGACACCACACTCACCGCTTGGAAGCAATTACAAAGAAAATATAAATACGCCATAAGACAAACTAAAAGATTATATTACAAAACAAAAATCGGACCAGACTACAAAGACACACACAAACTCTTGCAACTAGTGAACAAATTACTAGATACTACACCAGTAACTTCTAATAGCACAGACATACCAACAGCAGACAGCCTCGCGAAATACTTCAGTGAGAAAATCACAAAATTACGTCTCATGATACCTGTCAATACCACCAAATACATAAAACTCCTCGATTTTCTAGACCCAAATCCTGGTGACTACCCAGTGGATAGAACCTGGACCAACTTTGAGACGCTATCGGAGGACATCATCTCCCAAAAGCTCAAAAGATTTGCCAAGTCTCACTGCAAATTAGACATATGCCCCAACAACCTAATAAAGACTGCCCCTCAACAATTCCTAGCAGACCTAACGGAGCACCTGAACTACATGCTACAAAACGGACTGTTCCCAAAGGACAAAGGAAACATTTTACTCACCCCTATACCCAAAGATGCAAAGAAAAGCACAACCGATTTAACCAACTACCGCCCAGTAGCATCCATCCCTCTAATAACCAAATTAACGGAAGGCATGGTGACCAACCAACTTACCGACTACTTTGGGTGCACAATTCCCAATCAGGATTCCGTTCTAACCACAGCACCGAAACAGTACTAGTCACTCATGACTAAATTCAAACAATCACAATCTGTTATAACATACTTCTACAATTCGATATTCCAGTGCCTTCGATATGGTCGATCATGGAATATTATTACACATCCTTGAATACTTCGGAATTAGAGGCAACGTCCTCAAGTGGTTTAAAGGCTTCCTAACCACACGATCTTACCAAGTAATATCTAATTCGACCACCTCAAACACATGGACACCTGAATGTGGGGTTCCCCAAGGAATCCCCCCTCTTGCCAACTCTCTTCAACTTAATGATGACACCATTGGCTCAACTACTATCCAACCAAAACCTAAATCCATACATATACGCAGATGACGTAACGATTTACATCCCGTTTAAACATGACTTAATGGAAATTTCCAATGATATCAACCAAGGCTTCCATATCATGCACTCTTGTGCAGATGCATTTCAGCTGAAACTTAACGCAGAAAAAACGCAATGTCTCATTCTTACCTCGCAACATAATACGAACAATTTCACTACCATAAACACTCCAAAATTATCCCTTCCCGAACACCCTGAAAATTCTTGGAGTCACCATCGACCGACATTTTACTCTCGAAACGCATACGAAAAATACAATGAAGAAGATGTTCTACTCAATGTGGAAACTAAAAAGAGTACGACCTTTCTTCCCAAGAACCATCTTTTGCAACCTGGTCCAGTCTACAGTGCTTAGTCACTTAGATTATTGCAATGCACTCAATGCCGGGTGTAAAGAACAAATCAAGAAACTTCAAACCACCCAGAACACCGCAGCAAGACTTGTATTCGGAAAAACAAGATATGAAAGTGCTAAACCCCTAAGGGAAAAATTACACTGGCTTGCACTTAAAGAACGCATCGCGTTCAAGGAATGCTCTTTAGTTCATAAAATCATTCATGGAGATGCCCCAGCCTACATGTTAAACCTGGTAGACCTACCACCCAGGAACGCTAAAAGGACATCCCGCACATTCCTTAATCTTCACTTCCCCAGTTGTAAAGGCCTAAATACAAACTAACGCACGCATCAAACTTTTCTTACATAAGTACACAGTTATTTTTATTCATTTATTTATTGCATTTGTATCCCACATTATCCCACCTCTTTGCAGGCTCAATGTGGCTTACAATACATCATGAATAGTGGAAAGATGAAAGAAAGTATACATTTAGTATTACAGAGGATCTAGAGTAACGTGCTAACTTAAGAACATGAGGATAGTTTAACAAGCAAATGTTCTAAGGCAATTCTGGATGTACGTTTAGGAGTTCATATTTGTTGATCTTTGTGGTATGCCTTGTTGAAGAGATGCGTCTTCAATAGTTTGCGGAAGTTAGTTTGTTCATAGATCGTTTTTAAGTTGTGCGACAGCGCGTTCCAGAATTGTGTGTTCAGGTAGGAGAAGGTTGACGCGTGACTCCTCCGGAGTGGAGGAGTGGCCTAGTGGTTACGGTGGTGGACTTTGGTCCTGGGGAACTGAGGAACTGAGTTCAATTCCCACTTCAGGCAAAGGCAGCTCCTTGTGACTCTGGGCAAGTCACTTAACCCTCCATTGCCCCATGTAAGCCGCATTGAGCCTGCTATGAGTGGGAAAGCGCGGGGTACAAATGTAACAAAATAAATAAAATAAAACTAGGGTACATACCTTGAATGTGATCCATTCTTTGAGTGGGAGCCAGTGTAGTTTTTCTCTCAGGCGTTTAGCACTTTCATATTTTGCTTTACTGAATATGAGTCTAGCTGCAGTGTTCTGAACTGTTTGAAGTTTGTTGATTATTTGCTCTTTACAGCCAGCGTAGAGTGCATTGCAGTAATCTAGATGGCTGAGTACCATTGATTGTACCAGGTTGCGGAAGACGGCCCTTGGGAAGAAAGGTTTTATTCTTTTTAATTTCCACATTGAATGGAACATCTTCTTGGTTGTGTTTTTCGCGTGGCTCTCAAGTGTTAGGTGTCGGTCAGTGGTAACTCCAAGAATTTTTAGTGTGTCCGAAATTGGAAGATTCAGTTTTGGTGTGTTAATGGTGTTGAATTTGTTCGTGTTATGTTGCGAGGTGAGTATTAGGCATTGGGTTTTTTCTGCATTGAGTTGCAGCTGAAAAGCGTCCGCCCATGTGTGCATGATCTGTAGGCTTTGGTTGATATCATTGGAAATTTCCTTTAAGTCTTGTTTAAATGGGATGTAGATCGTTACATTGTCTGCGTATATGTACAGGTTAAGGTTTTGATTTGATAGTAGTTTGGCCAATGGGTATCATCATTAAGTTGAATAAGGTCGGTGAGAGTTATGGAACGCACTGCCCCGCAACATAAAAACTACTTACGAACCAACTAACTTTCGCAAATCCCTGAAGACCCACCTCTTCAACAAGGCATATCAACTAGATCAGCAACTATAAATGTATTATCTCACCACCTTATCTACTATCTGCACTCTTATTGCTTATATTTGCTTATCTAACTCTCGCTTACGATATTCTTTATGAAGTACTGTTTAATACTTACACCTATTTGTTCTAATTTGATTAAGCTACTTTGTATACAACACTAACTGTTTTTCTCCTAATCCATTCTCTACCAATAACGACACATTGTAAGCCACATTGAGCCTGCAAAGAGGTGGGAAAATGTGGGATACAAATGCAATAAATAAACACAGAGTATCTCTAATTAGAAAATGGGTGGTATGAAAATAACAAAACTTAAATGGCTGCATTTGTGGATGTGTTGAGTGGCGTTTGGATGACAACTCTGGCTGTGAAGAATTAAGGCTGGTGCCGGCCAGACTTGTACGGTCTGTGTCCTGTATTTGGCAATCCTATTTAGGATGGACTGGAAAAGAGCTTCAACAGCAACTTTAGTAGCTGGAATGTGAGGACAGTTCTGGGCAGAATTTTACGGTCTGTGTCCTTCAAATGACAAGACTGATTCAGATAGGCTGGAGTGGACTTCAGTGGCAGCTCCATTACTTTACATTAGTTCATATATTCCACAACTACTTAAAAGGTTCAGTGCTTATCACAAAGAAGAAAAGCAGGCAAATCCTGTGAGCGAACAATACAAGAGTTAGATATAAAGCTGTCCCATACAGCAATGCAACATAAAAGTTGTAAAAGAAAAAAAAACTTGATACGCTAAGCTAAAAATTTCTTTAAAATAAATGTTAAAGATCCTTAAAATTGCGGAACTCGTTGTGGCAGCTGTCAGACTTGGTCGATGCACGCCCTCCGGGAGGCCGAGTCGTTTTGCCAGTTGGTCAAGCAGCAGAAGTCGTGTCGCAAGTTCTTGGCTAGGGGCATAAGGCACTTTTGACGTGGCATCCAGGATCTCTGCCCAAGGTATAGCAATGCTCAGACTCTCATGGCTGCATGTTTCTGACCTGGAACATTCTGTTCATCAGATGTTGGCGGATGCCCCTTGTCAGGAGGATAACCTTTTTGGAGAGAAGGTTGAGGAGGTCGCTGACCAAATCAAGAAACATGCCGATACTATATCTTCTTTCTCCCGCCGGGCGTCTTCTGCACCTGCCTCCTCATCTAGGAGGTATTTTAGCAAGTCACAGAGGCTCTCTATTACTACTCCAGGCGTCAGTACACTCATACGGCCCGACAGCCTGCTCGGACTCAGCCCCAGCGCACTCATTCTCGTCAACATCGTGTGCCCAAGGCCCCTGATGCTCCCCACTCCTAGGGTCTTTACCAAGTGTCTAGCAGTAGTCGCGGTGTTGCTACGCAGACTGGGAGTTCGTGTTCCCTTATCTTGACGATTGGCTGGTGAAGAGCACCTCGGAGGACGGTTCTCGGGAGTCCATACGGATGACTATTCGGGTGCTGAAGCTACTAGGGTTCATTATCATCCCAAGGCCCATCCTATTCAACAATTGGAGTTCATAGGAGCCCTGCTCAATACGAGGGCTGTTCAAGCCTACCTCCCGGAAATACAGGCGGACAATCTTGTCTCCCTAGTGTCCAAAGTTCGGGCGTCACAGCTCAGTAGATGTTGAGATTATTGGGCCACATGGCTTCCATAGTGTACGTTACACCCATGACACGCCTTCACATGAGTTCTGCTTAGTGGACCCTAGCTTCTCAGTACCAAGCCATGGGCAACCTAGAGGATGTCATCCAGGTGTCCCCAGAGCTGCTACGCTCTCTTCAATGGTGGACAATTCGGTCCAATTTGACCTTGGAACTTCCATTCCAAATTCCTCAGCCGCAAAAGGTGCTGACTATGGATGCATCTCTCCTGGGATGGGGAGCTTATGTAGGTAGGCTTCATACTCAAGAAGCTTGGTCCATCCAGGAAACGAATCTTCAATCTCCTGGAGCTCCGAGCGATCTGGAACGCTGTAAAAGCTTTCAGAGATTCTGTCCCATCAAATTATTCTAATTCAAACAGACAACCAGGTTGCAATGTATTACACCAACAAGCAAGGGGTCACTGGATCTTTCCCTCTGTGTCAGGAAGCTGTCCAGATGTGACATTTGGCTCGCTAACATGGCATGTTCTCCAAGCCACTTATCTGGCAGACATAAACAACAACCTGGCCGACAGGCTGAGCATGATAATGCAACCACACAAGTGATCTCTAAATATTGGCATAGCCCGCAAGATCTTCCGAGCGTGGGGCACCCCCTCAGTGGATCTTTTTGCCATTCATTTCAACCACAAGGTCCCTCAGTTCTGTTCCAGGCTTCAGGCCCATGACAGACTAGTGTCAGATGCCTTCCTTCTACATTGGGGGACAGGCCTTCTGTATGCTTACCCTCCGATACCTCTAGTGGGAAAAACTTTGTTAAAACTCAAGGAAGACTGCGGAACCATGATTCCGTTTGATTTACTGGTCGTGGCAGATATCTTTCTCTCTTCTGGAAGTGTCCCCTGAAGAACCGTGGAGATTGGAGTGTTTTCCGACCCTCATCACACAGAACGTGGTGTTGCTTCTATCTCCCAACCTCCAATCTCTGACTCACGGCCTGGATGTTGAGAGCCTAGAATTTGCTTTCTTTGGTCTTTCGGAGGGTGTCTCTCGAGTCTTACTGGCTTCCAGGAAAGATTGCACTTAGGGTAGATGCACTAAGAACCTCGAAAGAGCCCTTCCCTTATTGATTCCATAGCGAATCGTTAGGGAACAGCCATGCATCAAGGAAATGGAATGCAAATGAGCTGCTCGTTGTAGCTCACTTGCATTCTCTATTCCCTCGGAAGCCAGTCAGCCGGTCGAGCATGCGCAGAGCAGCCAAGCGTTATACTGGCTGCTCTTCGCATGCCAAGGACGTCCTTTATGGATGTCCTTCACTATAAACCCCCCCCCCCCCCCCCCCCCAAAAAAAAAAAAGACGTCTATGATGAGCAGCCGAGGACGTCCTTTATGGACATTCTTCACTGAACCCCCCCCCCCCCAAAAAAAAGGATGTCTCTGACAAGCAGGGCCCGAGAAATGGACCGCAAAGCGCCCCTTCTTCAGACCTACGAGAGTTAAAACTGCAGCAGCCTGGCAACTTTATGCAGCACGGATAAGAGAGGGGAGAGACGGCAATAATTTACAACCTGAAGCTTATGTGGCCCAGCCTCTTCCTAGCCGATTGGTTGAATTCCTGCATGTTAAATACTAGCCCTGTGTGGATTGGAGCCTGGGGCGCATGTAAAACAGCCAGGGCGGTGAGCTTAGCATCAAGTCGCCGGAGCCAATGAAAGGGGGTAGCCTGTGACTTCGCTGAGAGGAATACTTTTCCCCGATTAACAGGAGAGAGTGGGGTTCTGGAATAGCCCTGCCGGTATTAAGGTATTTCTGCTAGTTGTCATGGAAAGAGACTTTGCAGTTGCTGTAATGAATGACAGTAATTTGCCTCTTCCCCTTAAGTATGCTTTTCTTTGTGCTAGTTAATATAGTAACATAGTAGATGACGGCAGAAAAAGACCTGCACGGTCCATCCAGTCTGCCCAACAAGATAACTCATATTTGCTGCTTTTTGTGTATACCCTACTTTGATTTATACCTGTGCTCTTCAGGGCACAGACTGTTAAGTCTGCCCCGCACTATCCCCGCCTCCCAACCACCGGCTCTGGCACAGACCGTATAAGTCTGCCCAGCACTATTCTCACCTCCCCACCACCAGCCCTGCCTCCCAACCACCGGCTCTGGCACAGACCGTACAAGTCTGTCCAGCACTATCCCCGCCTCCCAACCACCAGTCCCGCTTCCCACCACCGGCTCTGGCACAGACCGTACAAGTTTGCCCAGCCCTATCCCCGCCTCCCAACCACCAGCCCCGCCTCCCGATCTTGACTAAGCTCCTGAGGATCCATTCCTTCGGCAAAGGATTCCTTTATGCTTATCCCACGCATGTTTGAATTCCGTTACCGTTTTCATTTCCACCACCTCCCGCGGGAGGGCATTCCAAGCATCCACTACTCTCTCCGTGAAAAAATACTTCCTAACATTTTTCTTGAGTCTGCCCCCCTTCAATCTCATTTCATGTCCTCTCGTTCTGCCACCTTCCCATCTCCGGAAAAGGTTCGTTTGCGGATTAATACCTTTCAAATATTTGAACGTCTGTATCATATCACCCCTGTTTCTCCTTTCCTCCAGAGTATACATGTTTAGTTCAGCAAGTCTCTCCTCATACGTCTTGTAACGCAAATCCCATACCATTCTCGTAGCTTTTCTTTGCATCGCTTCAATTCTTTTTACATCCTTAACAAGATACGGCCTCCAAAACTGAACACAATACTCCAGGTGGGGCCTCACCAACGACTTATACAGGGGCATCAACACCCCCTTTCTTCTGCTGGTCACACCTCTCTTTATACAGCCTAACAACCTTCTAGCTACGGCCACCGCCTTGTCACACTGTTGCGTCACCTTCAAATCCTCAGATACTATCACCCCAAGATCCCTCTCTCCGTCCGTACCTATCAGACTCTCCCCGCCTAACACATACGTCTCCCGTGGATTTCTACTTCCTAAGTGCATCACTTTGCATTTCTTTGCATTGAATTTTAATTGCCAAAACTTAGACCATTCTTCTAGCTTCCGTAGGTCCTTTTTCATGTTTTCCACTCCCTCCGGGGTGTCCACTCTGTTACAGATCTTAGTATCATCCGCAAATAGGCAAACTTTACCTTCTAACCCTTCGGCAATGTCACTCACAAATATATTGAACAGAATCGGCCCCAGCACCGATCCTTGAGGCACTCCACTACTTACCTTTCGCTCCTCCGAGCGAATTCCATTCACCACCACCCTCTGGCGTCTGTCCGTCAACCAGTTCCTAATCCAGTTCACCACTTCGGGTCCTATCTTCAGCCCATCCAGTTTATTTAAGAGCCTCCTGTGGGGAACCGTGTCAAAAGCTTTGTTGAAATCTAAGTAGATTACGTCCATAGCTCGTCCCTGATTCAATTCTCCTGTCACCCAATCAAAGAACTCAATGAGGTTCGTTTGGCACGATTTCCCTTTGGTAAATCCATGTTGTCTCGGATCTTGCAACTTATTGGCTTCCAGGAAATTCACTATCCTTTCCTTCAGCATCGCTTCCATTACTTTTCCAATAACCGAAGTGAGGCTTACCGGCGTGTAGTTTCCAGCTTCTTCCCTATCACCACTTTTGTGAAGAGGGACCACATCCGCCGATCTCCAATCCCTCGGAACCTCTCCCGTCAGCAAGGATTTATTAAACAAATCTTTAAGAGGACCCGCCAGAACCTCTCTGAGCTCCCTCAATTCCTAGGGTGGATTCCATCCGGTCCCATGGCTTTGTCCACCTTTAGCTTTTCAAGTTGTTCATACACATTCTCTTCCGTGAACGGTGCTCTATCCACTTCAATCTCATTTGTACTTTTTGGAGTCCATCGCGGTCCTTCTCCAGGATTTTCTTCTGTGAAAACAGAACAGAAGTATCTATTTAGCAAATTTGCTTTTTCTTCATCATTATCCACATAGCGGTTCACAGTATCTTTTAGTCTCACAATTCCCTTTTTAGTCATTCTCCTTTCACTAATATACCTGAAGAAAATTTTGCCACCCCTCCTTACATTTCTAGCCATTTGTTAGGAGGGGTGGCAAATATGGTGAGAAGAGAATCGTCAGTGACCGATGTTGCTTTAGGTTAAACATCTGAAGGGTGCATTAAAGAGGTAATTATTGCAAGATAAAATCAGGGTGGAAAAAAATGTCCAAGTGCTTGTCAGGGACGTTCTTTTTTGTTTTTGAGTGAAGGACGTCCATGTTAGGCACTTCAGAAGGACGTCCCTGATGAGCGCTTGGACTTTTTTTTTTTCCTTCCGATTCCCTCACAGCAGCCCCAACGAGAGGTGCAGACCTCCGTTAGGTTTTCCACAGTAAGGGGATCGGAAAACAGTAGTGCATCTCATTATAATAGCCTTTGGATCATTTGCATTCTGTTTTCGTTAGCTGCTACCGTGATCGGAAAACGCCCTTTTGTGCACGTCCCTGTTTACTACTTGCACGTTAAACTGGCTAAAACCAGTTTAAAACCCATGTTGCTGGCTCTGAAAGCTTAGTGCATCTAGCCCTAAGAGGTGTTATTCTTTTAAATGGAGGAGGTGGGGGGGAGGGGGCGCGGGCAGGGCAGAGTGGTTGCTGTTCTGGGTACCAAGTCAGTTTCGGCTGAAACAAAGTAGCGAACTTTGGCCCGCAGATTCCATTTTGGATGAAACTGAAAAACCTTTTTTCGGTAACCTTCTAGAGACAGCCCCCACCCAGAAGAGGGGCAGGTATAGTTCTCTGTCTTATGGTGCTTTCTTCAGAGGTTTTTTTTTTCTGTGCTATTGTAAGCCACATTGTGCCTGCGCTTGTGGGAAAATGTGGGATATAAATGCGCTAAAATAAATAAAATCTTGTGTGACAGCAAAGCCATAGATCCCCTTTCTTGTCCTTCAGTCCCTGCTTGAATACCTTTTACACTTACCAGAGTCTGGTCTCAAGACCAACTCCGTAAGGGTTCACCTTAGTGCAATTAGTAGAAGGCAAGCCTATCTCTGGGCAGCGTCTAGTTGTTCGCTTCATGAGAGGTTTGTTTTTGTCAAAGCCCCCTGTCAAACCTTCACCAGTGTTTTGGGATCTCAACATCGTTCTCACCCAGATTAAGCCACTGAATTCTTGTCATCTGAAGTACTTGACCTGGAAAGTCGTTTTCTTGGTGGCTGATACTTCAGCTCGTAGGGTCAGTGAGCTTCAAGCATTGGTAGTGGATGCACCTTATACTAAGTTTCATTACAACAGAGTAGTCCTCTATACGCACCCTAAGTTGCTGCCAAAGTTGGTGTCGGAGTTCCATCTGAACCAATCGATCGTCTTGCCAACATTCTTTCCCCGACCTCATGCCCATCCTAGCGAAAGCAGCTCGCATACCTTAGACCGCAAGAGAGTGTTGGCGTTTTACATGGAGCTGACGAAGCCCTTTAGACAGTCCCCCCAGCTTTTAGTTTCTTTGGATCCCAACAGGATGGAGGTCGCCATCGGGAAACACACCATTTCCAATTGGCTAGCAGATTGCATTTCCTTCGCTTATGCCTAGGCTGAGCAGACTTTGGAGGGTCATGTCACGGCTCATGATGTCTAAGCCATGGCTGATTCGGTAGCCCACTTGAAGTCAGCCTCCATTGAAGAGATTTGCAAGGCTTCGACATGGTCTTCAGTCCACACATTCACATCTCGCTATTGCCTTGAGCAGGATATCTGATGCGACAGTCAGTTTGGGCAGTCAGTGTTGTAGAATCTGTTCGGAGTCTAGAATCTAACTCCACCCTCCTAGGCCTGTTTTATTCTGTTCCGGGCTGCACTCTCATCTTGTTTGTATATGGTTTCAGGTTAATCTGCGTTAAGCCCTCGCCGTTGCGAGGCTCAATTGATCAATGTTTGTTTTGGGTGAGCCTGGATACTAGGGATTCCCCACTTGTGAGAATAATAGTCTACTTGTTCTCATACAAAGCGAAGATGCTTAACTGTAGCAGGTATTCTCCGAGGACAAGCAGGCTGCTTGTTCTCACGACTGGGTTCACGTCCACGGCAGCCCCCACCAACCGGAACAAAACTTTGCGGGCAGTCCCGCACGCAGGGCACGCCCACCATGTGCGGCCGTCTTTCCCACCCGTGCGCGACCGTTCCCTCTCAGTTTTTTTCTATTTCGCGATGGAGAGAAATGTATCGCCATCTCTCTGTCAGCCCCGGAAACCGGATTGCGGCCTAACCGCGAGCTTTTTCTCACTTCGTAAGCGTTCGCGTATTTCTTTCTTTTCATTGTGTTAAAAAAAAAAAAGAGTCCCCTCGTCGTTTTTAGTCGCGAGGGCGCTTCGTTGCGGCCTTGTGGCCGCGCGGTCATTTCTTTTTCGGGTGTGCTTTTCACCGCCACCATCGACGACTTTGATTTCGCCGGGCCCGGGAAAAAAGTCCACCTGCAGAGGTGGATGCTGAAGGCGCCCGGTGGGAGAGCCCTGTGATGTGGCATCCCGAGCTGTGGCCCAAGGTATAGTGATGCGCAGACTCTCCTGGCTGCGTGCCTCTGACCTGGACAACCGCACCCAGCAACGACTGGCGGATGTCCCTTGCCGGGGGAATAACATTTTCGGCGAGAAGGTCAAGCAGTTGGTGGACCAACTACACCAGCGGGAAACCGCTCTCGACAAGCTCTCCCACCGGGCGCCTTCAGCATCCACCTCTGCAGGTGGACGTTTTTCCCGGGCCCGGCAGGCTGCGCCCTATGCCTACAACAAGCGTAGGTACACCCAGCCGGCCCGAAGGCCTCCTCAGGCACAGGGACATTCCCAGCGTGCTCGTTCCCGTCAACAGCGTGCGCCTCAGCAGCCCCCTGCGCCTCCACAGCAAAAGCCGGGGACGGGCTTTTTACTGGATCCATGGGAACATAGCCGCCATCAAAGTGTCCGTACCGGACGGCCTGCCGGTCGGAGGGAGGTTGAAAGTTTTTCACCGAAGGTGGCTTCTGATAACCTCCGACCAGTGGGTTCTCCAAATAGTGTGGTGCGGGTACACCCTGAATTTGGCCTCCACTCCACCAAATTGTCCACCGGGAGCCCAATCCTTCAGCTCCCATCACAGGCAGGTACTTTGCAGAGGAACTCTCTGCCCTTCTCAGCGCCAATGCGGTCGAGCCCGTGCCACCCGGGCAGGAAGGGCAGGGATTCTATTTCAGATATTTCCTTGTGGAAAAGAAAATAGGGGGGATGCGCCCCATCCTAGACCTGAGTGGCCTGAACAAATACCTGGTCAAAGAGAAGTTCAGGATGCTTTCCTTGGGCACCCTTCTACCAATGATTCAGAAAGATGATTGGTTATGTTCCCTGGATTTAAAGGACGCTTACACTCACATCTCGATACTGCCAGTTCACAGACAGTATCTCCGATTCCGTCTGGAGACACGGCACTTTCAGTATTGTGTGCTGCCCTTTGGGCTCGCCTCTGCACCACGGGTGTTCACAAAGTGTCTCATGGTGGTTGCGGCGTATGTACGCAGGCTGGGAGTGCATGTGTTCCCGTATCTCGATGATTGGCTGGTCAAGAGCACCTCAGAGGCAGGAGCTCTTCGGTCCATGCAGTGCACTATCCACCTTCTGGAGCTGCTAGGGTTTGTGATAAATTACCCAAAGTCCCATCTCCAGCCAGTCCAATCTCTGGAATTCATAGGAGCGCTGCTGAATTCTCAGACGGCTCAGGCCTTTCTTCCCGAAGCAAGGGCGCAGAACCTTCTATCCCTTGCCTCTCAGACCAGAGCGTCTCAGCAGGTCACAGCTCGGCACATGTTGAGACTCCTGGGTCATATGGCCTCCATGGTTCATGTGACTCCCATGGCTCGCCTTCACATGAGACCTGCTCAATGGACCCTAGCTTCCCAGTGGTGTCAAGCTGCCGGGAATCTAGAAGATGTCATCCGTCTGTCCCTCAGTTGCACTGGTGGACCATTCTGACCAATTTGACCCTAGGACGTCCATTCCAAATTCCACAGCCCACGAAGGTGCTGACGACTGATGCAGCTCGCCTGGGGTTGGGAGCTCATGTCGATGGACTCCACACCCAAGGGCTGTGGTCCCTCCAGGAAAAAGATCTTCAGATCAACCTCCTGGAGCTCCGAGTGGTCTGGAACGCACTGAAGGCCTTCAGAGATCGGCTGTCCTACCAAATCATCCAAATTCGGACAGACAACCAGGTTGCAATGTATTACATCAACAAGCAGGGGGGCACTGGATCCCGCCCCCTGTGTCAGGAAGCCGTCGGGATGTGGCGTTGGGCTTGCCAGTTCGGCATGCTTCTCCAAGCCACATACCTGGCAGGCGTAAACAACAGTCTGGCCGACAGACTGAGCAGAGTCATGCAACCTCACGAGTGGTCGCTCCATTCCAGAGTGGTACGCAAGATCTTCCGAGAGTGGGGCACTCCCTCGGTGGACCTTTTCGCCTCTCAGACCAACTTCAAGCTGCCTCTGTTCTGTTCCAGACTACAGGCACACGGCAGACTGGCATCGGATGCCTTTCTCCTCCATTGGGGGACCGGTCTCCTGTATGCTTATCCTCCCATACCTTTGGTGGGGAAGACCTTACTGAAGCTCAAGCAAGACCACGGCACCATGATTCTGATAGCGCCTTTTTGGCCCCATCAGATCTGGTTCCCTCTACTTCTGGAGTTGTCCTCCGAAGAACCGTGGAGATTGGAGTGTTTTCCGACTCTCATTTCGCAGAACGACGGAGCACTTCTGCACCCAAACCTTCAGTCTCTGGCTCTCACGGCCTGGATGTTGAGGGCATAGACTTGCTTCGTTGGGTCTGTCTGAGGGTGTCTCCCGTGTCTTGCTTGCCTCTAGAAAGGATTCCATTAAATAGAGTTACTTTTTTAAGTGGAGGAGGTTTGTCGTTTGGTGTGAGAGCAAGGCCCTAGAACCTCGTTCTTGTCCTGCACAGAACCTGCTTGAATACCTTCTGCACTTATCGGAGTCTGGTCTTAAGGCCAACTCAGTAAGGAATCATCTTAGTGCGATTAGTGCTTACCATTATCGTGTAGAGGGAAAAGCCATCTCTGGAGAGCCTTTAGTCGTTCGATTCATGAGAGGCTTGCTTTTGTCAAGGCCCCCTGTCAAGCCTCCTGCAGTGTCATGGGATCTCAACGTCGTCCTCACCCAGCTAATGAAACCTCCTTTTGAGCCACTGATTTCTTGCCATCTGAAGTACTTGACCTGGAAGGTCATTTTCCTGGTGGCAGTTACTTCAGCTCGTAGAGTCAGTGAGCTGCAGGCCCTGGTAGCTCATGCTCCTTATTCCAAATTTCATCACAACAGAGTAGTACTCCGCACTCACCCTATGTTCCTGCCAAAGGTGGTGTCGGAGTTCCATCTTAACCAGTCAATTGTCTTGCCAACATTCTTTCCCAGACCGCATACCCGCCCTGCTGAACGTCAGTTGCACACATTGGACTGCAAGCGAGCGTTGGCCTTCTATCTGGAGCGGACACAGCCCCACAGACAGTCCGCCCAATTGTTTATTTCTTTCGACCCCAATAGGAAAGGGGTCGCTGTCGGGAAACGCATCATCTCCAATTGGCTAGCAGATTGCATTTCCTTCACTTACGCCCAGGCTTGGTTGACTCTTGAGGGTCATGTCACGGCTCATAGTGTTAGAGCCATGGCAGCGTCAGCCACTATTGAAGAGATTTGCAAGGCTGCGACGTGGTCATTGGTCCACACATTCACATCACATTACTGCCTCCAGTAGGATACCCGACGCGACAGTCGGTTCGGGCAGTCGTTGCTGCAGAATCTGTTTGGGATTTGAATCCAACTCCACCCTCCAGGACCCGATTTTATTCTGTTCAGGCTGCACTCTCAGTTAGTTGTTCTTCATAGGTCAATTTCTTTTATACCCTCGCCGTTGCGGGGTTCAATTGACCTGGGTTCTTGTTTTGAGTGAGCCTGAGAGCTAGGGATACCCCAGTCTTGAGAACAAGCAGCCTGCTTGTCCTCGGAGAAAGCGAATGATACATACCTGTAGCAGGTGTTCTCCGAGGACAGCAGGCTGATTGTTCTCACCTACCCTCCCTCCTCCCCTTTGGAGTTGTGGTTTTCCTCATTCCTTTGCTTGTCATTCAACTGAACGGGAACGGTCGCGCACGGGCGGGAAGACAGCCGGGCATGCCCGGTGGGCGTGCCCTGCATGTGGGACCGCCCGCGATATTTTGTTCCGGTTGGTGGGGGCTGCCGTGGACGTCAACCCAGTCGTGAGAACAATCAGCCTGCTGTCCTCGGAGAACATCTTCTACAGGTATGTATCATTCACTTTCTCCAAGGACAGGAGGCTGCTGCTTTTCACAATCCCTCCCACCTCCCCTTTGAGTTGTCTTTTTCAATATGTTCCTTTAGTTTTTTTAGCTTTTGTTTTAAACTGAAGTGGCATGTTTGTTCGATGGGCTTGCGCTCCTGAAATCTCTCTTTTTTTTTTTTTTTTTTTTTTCTATGACAATATTTTTGGTCCGGGTGACGCAGGAATGACGTCTACCCACTTGTGAGAATAGTAAGCCTACTGTCCTTGGAGAATACCTGCTACAGATAAGTATCTTCGCTTTAACCTACTGAGAGTAGGATAGTGAAGTTGAAAATTGTCACGATGACCTCTATTTTTAATAGTCTGGATCCTGTTAGAGAAACTGGGGCTGTCCCATGGAAAATCTTAAATCCATTATGGACTTTTTAAAATGATCATGTGCTTCCACTGACAACCAGTGAATGTCCAGCAACAAAGGTGAAACTCTTTATCGATTTTATGACCTGGAGCGTAAGGGCAGTGCTGGGCAGACTTCTACGGACTCTCCCAGAAACGCCTAATTATTTTATTTCACATTCATAGTTTAATCATGACTTGATAATGAATGTGACTGTTGGGCAAACTGGATCGACCGTTCAGATCGGCCATCATTTACTATGTTAAGGGAGGCCTTGGGTGTGGGGGGAAGGGGGCGCGGGCAGGGCAGAGTGGTTGCTGTTCTGGGTACCAAGTCAGTTTCGGCTGAAAAAAAGCAGCGAACTTTGGCCCGCAGATTCCATTTTGGATGATACTGAAAAACCTTTTTTCGGTAGCCTGCTAGAGACAGCCCCCCACCCAGAAGAGGGGCAGGTATAGTACTCTGGTCTTATGGTGTCCAAGAAGGGCAGTTCCTTCAAGCCCATCTTGGACCTCAAGGGGGTTGGTGCTTTCTTCAGAGTTCCTCATTTCCATATGCAAACCAGTGATTGCTTTGATACCACCTCGTTCATGGAAGAAACTGTTTATGAACAACTTGAAAACCTGAAGGTGGACAAATCCATGGGATTGGAGGGGGGGATCCATCCTGGGATATTGAGGCAGCTCAGAGGTGCTGGAAGGTCCTCTTAAAGATTTGTTTATTAAATCTTCAGAGACTGGAGAGGTTCCACAGGATTGGAGAAGAGCAAATGTGGTCTCTCTTATTTCTTTGGCTAGATGACCAGAGAATTGGTTCGAGGTGGATTTCCTCAGCCAGAATTTGTTTTATCTGGGGGAGTGGGAACTGACCCCATCTTCCTTTTCAACTCCTGATGCACTGGTTTGGCACTCTGAGCGTCAACTTGATGGCAATAGAACAGAACTTCGGTATGCAAAGTTTTTTCAGACACAGGAGGGAAAGCAGCTCAGTGGGGATAAATGCATTGATGCAGCCTTGGCCCTAGCATGTGCTCCTTTTTTCTTTCCGCTGTGGCCATTAGTTAGAGTGAAAACCTGAAGGTGGACAAAGCCATAGGACTGGATGGGGGATCCATCCTGGGATATTGAGGGAGTTCAGAAAGGTGCTGGAAGGTCCTCTTAAAGATTTGTTTATTAAAGGGATAGTTTGCCATCTGGTTGCCTTGGATTGGCTTTGTTGCCGTAGGTATACGGTGCCCCCTTTCCCTCTTTTTTTCTACCTCAGGGGGAGGAATAGCCTAGTGGTTAGTGCAGCAGACTTTGATCCCGGGGAACTAGGTTAAATTCCCACTCCAGTTCCTTGTGACTCTGGGTAAGTCACTTAACCCTCCTTTGCCCCAGGTACAAAATAAGAACCTATATATAATATCTAAATCACTTTAACCACAGAAAGGCGGTATATCAAGTCCCATCCCCTTTCCTTTTCCTTTCCTGAGGCAGGTCCCAGTGGTGATGGAAGATCCCGATCCCTTTCTTGAGAGAGAGCACCTGAGCAAATGCGGTTACTCTGCATCATTATTCGTAGCCTTAGAGCTCAGAGATGGTTTTACATCCCTTGCATATATTTGAGTTTGGCGCATCTTCTGGTGTTGATATGCAGAGTGA
Organism: Microcaecilia unicolor; assembly: GCF_901765095.1. Classification (NCBI taxonomy): domain Eukaryota; kingdom Metazoa; phylum Chordata; class Amphibia; order Gymnophiona; family Siphonopidae; genus Microcaecilia; species Microcaecilia unicolor. The sequence goes on from NC_044042.1 coordinate 93,155,741, forward strand.
GCTCTTTTACCTTGGCAGGCATAAGTTTGACATCCTTAAGTACAGTACAACACCGATTATCTGGATTGTCCTCTGCAGGGGGTGGTGCGGATAATCATAAATCCAGATGATTGGACATACCTACTTTTTAAAAAGAGCACACAATCAAGGCATTGTGTGTTGTTAGTTTTTTCAACAGTAAGTTGGCAGAAAAAATTACAAACTACAGTACTGTATTTGTAGTACATACAATACTGTATTTCTATTTAAAAATGGAAATATGCTGTAATAGTATTTAAAAGTAAAGTGCATAGTTCTTGTACTGTATATACACTACTGTGCTTCTATTTAAAAAAAGGAAGTAATCCTTAATTGCTACAAGGAAGGTTTTTATTTCTCTGCAGCGTAGTCTTTTCAGTCAAAAAGGAGCTGGATTGCACTGCTTTTCCAGCTAAGCCATTGCTGTATTTAAACATTCAAAGGTTTCTGCATGTCTGTCCCACATCAGCGTTAACCTGGTGATCATCAGTTTCTGATTCTTCTTGTTCCTTGTCTTGTACTGATTCCACGATTTCATCATCTGTTATGATCTGATACTCTGGATCATTTGCATCACTGCATATCCATTCGCTGACATTCTCAAAGTCACAATTGGAGCAACAAGGATATCATGCCAGCCAAAATAAGCTTTTGTTGCACTTGTTGCCTGTAAAATCAATTCAATAAAACAAGTCTTTGATACATTGACTACATTACAGATGTCACATTTGGTGGCAAAAAAAGCACTTTGAATCCTACCTTTTCGTTCTTGGCTTTCTACTGTAGGATGTGAAGGCGCATTGTCCAACAATAAAATGAAATCTCCATTTTTTCCTGTACAAAGCTGAAATCTTTTCATCTCCGGTATGGAGCAAGTGTCATACCAGTCAAGGAAACCCTCACAACTCATTCAGACTTTTTTTTTTTTTTTTTTTTGTTTCTGTACAACTGTGGAAGGTTATGTTTTTGAATACGTGAGGATTTTTAAATGTACCAATCAGCAAATAACTCCAACTTGTCTTCTGGTTGCATGTCCCCTAAACAACAGTGTGACACGTTCTTTACATGACTTGAATCCAGGAGCAGATTGCTCGTTGCAACTAACCAGCAACTTACTGGGGAGCGATTTCCAATTTAGACCCGTTTCTTCTACATTATAAACACAATCAGGGTCATAGTTCTTGATAAGGACATTAAATTGACCAAGAAAGCCATTTGCTGGTAAATTCGCAGAAAGATTTTCACCATAGATTTCAATTTGCCTTATTCCATGGCGATGTTTGAAATTTTGAAGCTATCCAGTGCTGGCTTTGAAATCTGAATCCCCCTAAAGCTGCTTATTGAAAATCATTGCCTTTTCGGCTAATAGCAGCCCAGAAATGGAATGGCCCAATTATCTTTTTTGTAGGAATCAAAGATATAGAGCTTTATCTACCTGTTTGGTAGTTGACCTTTTCATGGTTTGTGTCCAATATTGTTGTTGTTCCTACACAATATTCCAAATTTTTCCCTGTCATTCCCTTTCTTAATTTCTCCACAATGCCAATTTTATCTTTTTAATATGCCTTTTTTGCTTTGATTACCAAAACAGATCACAGACAAGAGTAATTAAAGTAATCAGAGGTATATGAGTGGAAAGATCTTGTATACGTAATTAAGAAAAAATATTATAATTTGAAGGAGAAATTCTCAGAGTTGTAACTCACCCAAACAGAACAGTATCTAAAGGTAAGTACCTGCTATTAAGGGTGGATAAGTTTCTCGATCATTGAAAATCTCCAAATGAAATGTGAGCAAAACTTGTGCTCCCTATCCAAACCGTGACAAACTCATCACAAATGAAAAAGAATAAAGAATTTCTTCTAAATCTGTCTATCCATATCCTCAATGAAAACAACACTCACTCTAATTCTTACATATAAGCAAGCTAAATTTCCAATCAAAATTGTTTAAATCATACTGCAAGCTCTGCTAATCTAGCACAAAAACATGCTACAATAAAAATGTTTGATGACATATATGTTCTAAACCCAAATGTAACATGTAAAAAAAAAAAATCCCAAGAGGGAATGTAAACTAAACTAGTACTTCAAAATATTATAAACAATGCACTGTTATAATATCTCATCTTTTAGTGCTATACCTTCTATCATACTCATGCACCATCTTCCTGTAAAAACATTTTTATATACAAAATAGGGCCTGTATGTTAAATCAATTCTTATAGTTAAATAAAGATGCACTTATCTCAATGCCGTCGACAGCAGCAACTTCTTTTGGCGTTAATCAGCTCTTTTCCAAAATAGTCACTGAACAAACCACTCTCATGTAGCTGAATCCATCATTTCGACTCTGCAGAGTTTCAAAAAATGTTCGTCAGGAACTCGGATTCGAGACTGCAATTATCTGTAAGGAAATATAAAGTAGCGCCACAAATCTAATAATAGTGTTGGGAATTGCATCAGTAATTTCCTTGTCATCAAGCAGATGAAGCCATTACGTATGGGCTGTGTCCATCAACCAGCAGGGGGAGATAGAGAGCACTCAACTTTTCACAGTGCCTCATGGCCAGCCAGCTCCACTGCCTCTTCAGTATTCTCTATCTCCCCAAGCAGAGTGGCTGCAGCTTCTTCGAGCTCCATCAGAAATCTGCCTGGGGGTGGCTCCTGGCTTGCCAGTTGTTAGCCGGGGTGTTAGAGGCTATAGCAGCTTCACTTTGAAGGCACATAGGTCAGCCCTTTCCCTGCCTTACCCATGCCCCCGTGGATGTGGACATATTAGCTTGCTTTTCCCTGTCCTTTCCCACTCAGTGGATGTAGGCACATTGGTTCGCCTTTCCTTGCCTTTCCCACTCATCTGAGCCTCCGGAATTCTTATTACTGCTGCTTTCCTCACAGCGTTAAAAAAAAAAAAAAAAATGGAACAGAGGTTTTCCTTTGATTCTTCTATGGGACCGGAGCTGTGATACTTGGTCCGGTGAGGTAAGAGTGTTTTCTAACTCCTCCGGGGTGGGCCTGCGATCGGGGCGTTTTTGTTACGAAACCACCATTTTGAATTTTACCGCCATTTTTGGCGATGGCTGCAGAGAATGTAAAGCGCTGTTCCCGGTGTGGCAAGCGCAAATCAGCAGCGGGGCTCTGTAAATCATGCTCTACAGGTGTAAGAGCTGGCCCGAGCATGGCGAGTGATGATTCTTCCCGCTCAGAGCTGGCAGCGGACGCCATTTTGAATTCTCCGCATGGCGCGGCCTCCGTAGAGACGGAAAGCCCTGAGCCCGGGGGGGGGGGACCTCGAATTGAGGCTATTCAGGGAGCGGCTAGCCCTGGACAGGATCTGGGTGCCCAGGGCGAGTTTTTCTCCCCTGATTTTGTGTTGTTAGTGCATAAAGCATACATGCTGAAAAGAGCTCTCCCTCAAGGGTCATCTGAGGCCCCTTCTATTGCCCTCCCCCCTCCCGTGGTCGGGCTGTGAGGATTCGGAGAGTTCTGGCAAGCCTTCGTGGTCTGAGGAGCCAGAGTCAGGTGCAGAATTTACCACAGGATCTGGATGATCCCTCCGCGGTGAGGATTTTCCACCGTGATGAGCTGCCAGTGCTTATTTCAGATGCCCTACAGGTCCTTTCTATTGAAGAGCCTGACAGTGGCACGGCCTCCTCTGTGAATCCTAGGATGGCTAGTACCAGAAAGCCTGCTCGAGTCTTTCCTTTGCATGACTCCATCCAAGAGCTTATTTCCGCTCAGTGGGCTGACCCCGAGGACCTTTGAAAGTTTCCAGGGCTATGGGTCAATTATACCCTCTGCGTGAGGAGCATTTGGCTTGCTTTGCAATGCCTAAAGTAGATGCCCTAGTCACTGCGGTGACAAAGAGAACTACCCTCCCTGTGGAAGGAGGAGTTGCCCTGAAGGATATACAAGACTGTAGGCTGGAGCAGCACTTAAACGGTCCTTTGAAATTGCAGGTCTTACTGTTCGGGCGTCTGCATGCAGTTGTTATGCTGCTAGAGCCTGCCTGGCGTGGTTGCAACAGGCAGTGGAACAGCCCGGAGATGGAGCGGAGCCCTTGTCTGAAGTGGCTCCGCGGCTGGAGTCAGCCTTGTCCTTTTTGGCTGATGCCCTTTATGATATTGTCAGAGCTTCGGCTAAACAAATGGCAGTAGCAGTAGCGACTCGCCGTCTTATTTGGCTATGACATTGTGCAGCGGACATAGCCTCTAAGCAAAGGTTGGTGAAGTTGCCCTTTCAAGGCCTTCTCCTATTTGGTGAGGAGTTGGAAAAAATTGTTAAAGGCCCGGGAGATCCTAAACCCCAACGCTTGCCCGAAGATAGGCCGAGGCCTTCCTCCAAGGGCCAGGCGGTCCACTCCTCTTACAGACCTCGCTTCCGTGAAGCTAGAAGGTACCGCCCGGGGCGTTCTGCTGGGTTCACTTCTCGTGCCCGTTTTTCAGCAGAGGAACTCCTTTCGCTCAGACAAGCGTTCCGCAGCCACCGGCTCTAGGCCTGGAGTTCAGGGGCGACCCTCTCAATGATGGTACGTTGGCCCCCTCCTCGCTTCCTGTCATCAGAGGACGTCTTTCCCTCTTTGCCCAGGAGTGGGCCAATATTTCCTCAGATCAGTGGGTTCTGGACCTGATCAGAGATGGCTACAGAATAGAATTCAACGCCCCAGTAAGAGACGTGTTTGTGGAGTCCCGATGCGGTTCTGCCGCCAAACGGGCTGCGGTAGAGGAGACTTTGCAAGGTCTGATTCAGTTAGGGGCCATGTCCCTGGTACCTCCCGCCGAACACGGCTACGGCCGATACTCCGTCTACTTTGTGGTGCCGCGAAAAGGAGGGTCTTTTTGCCCTATTCTGGACTTAAAAGAATTAAACAAGTCCCTGAGTGCGGCATTTCCACATGGAAACCCTGCGCTCCGTCATTGCTGCGATACAGCCAGGAGAGTTTCTTGTGTCTCTAGACCTGAAAGAAGCTTACTTGCACATACCGATTTGGCCCACGCACCAGAAGTTTCTGAGGTTTGCGGTGTTGGGAAAACATTTCCAGTTCCGGGCCTTGCCTTTTGGCCTCACCACAGCTCCCCGAACCTTTTCAAAGGTAATGGTGGTAGTAGCTGCTTTTCTCAGGCGAGACGGTATCAGGGTTCACCCGTACCTAGACGACTGGCTCATCAGAGCAGACTCTGTAACAGAGAGGTCTCAGTACTTTAATCTCTAGGCTGGGTTGTCAATATGGCCAAAAGTCACCTAACCCCCTCGCAATCTCTAGAATATTTGGGGGCCAGGTTCGACACAGACTCGGGCTATGTATACCTACCCGAGCTAAAGCAGTGCAAGCTTCAGAATCAGGTCCGTCTGCTCCTGAGGATGCGCCGCCCGCGAGCTTGGGACATTGTCCAGCTGCTGGGATCGATGACAGCCACATTGGAAGTAGTGCCCTGGACGAGAGCGCACCTGAGACCTCTACAGTATTCCCTACTTCAAAGATGGTCTCCAGTTTCTCAGGATTATCAATGCAGACTTTCTTGGCTCCCTGCGGCCCGACTCAGCATGGAGTGCTGGCTCTCAGCATGCTGCGGCGAGGAATGCCGCTGGCGCTCCCCGATTGGTGTCTAGTAGTGACAGATGCCAGCCTGAAGGGCTGGGGCGCACATTGCAAGGGAAAGCATGCCCAGGGTCTATGGACACCCGAGGAGTCGGAGTGGTCCATCAACCGCCTGGAGTTGAAAGCGGTGTTTCAGGCGCTTCTGGCCTTTCAAGTGACCCTGGAAGGATTGGCTGTCAGAGTTCTGTCGGACAACATGACAGCAGTGGCCTACATAAATCGACAAGGCGGCACTCAGTGCAGAGCACTGGCCGCGCAGGCCGAACAGATTTGCCACTGGGCCGAGCTGCATCTTCAGTTTCTGTCGATAGCTCACATTGCAGGTCAGAGCAACGTGCAAGCCGATTATCTAAGCAGGCATCAGATCGATCCAGCAGAATGGGAACTAGCAGATGAAGTATTCCTGCAGATATGTGCCAATTGGGGCAAGCCCGTGATGGATCTTATGGCGACAAGTTCAAATGCCAAAGTCCCGTGCTTCTTCAGCAGATGGAGAGATCCTCGCTCGGCAGGGTTGGATGCCTTGACTCAGCTCAGGCCTCCGGGCCTACTATATGTGTTCCCTCCGTGGCCCTTGATAGGGCGCGTGCTCCTGTGGATTCGGCTGCACCCAGAAGTGGTCCTCATCGCCCACGGATTGGCCCAGGAGGCCTTGGTATGCGGACCTCCGATGGAAGCTGTTGGAGGCTCCCCTTCCTTTACCTCTGGTACCGAACATGTTGTCACAGGGCCCGGTAGCCATGGAGGACGCCTGCCGCTTTGGTCTTATGGCATGGCGATTGAGAGGGCGCAATCGAGGGACAAAGGCTATTCAAACACAGTCATTTCCACTCTCCTGCAGGCCCGCAAGCGTTCCACTTCCGTGACTTATGCCAGGATTTGGCGCCAGTTTGAGTCTTGGTGTGCTTCAAAAGCGATCACACCCATTCGGGCTCCTGTCTCGCCGATTCTGGACTTTTTGCAGGATGGTGTACAAATAGGCTTGGTCTATAATTCACTGCGGGTGCAAGTGGCAGCGTTGGCCTCCCTTCGTGGTAAGGTTGAAGGCGTGTCTTTAGCTGCTCATCCAAATGTGGCACTGTTTCTTAGTGGGGTGCTTCGGCTCCAGCCTTCCGTGCGAGCACCCTGTCCAGCTTGGAACCTGGGGCTAGTTTTGAAGGTCCTGCAGGCTTCTCCTTTTGAGCCGCTTCGGCAAGCATCGGAGAAAGATTCAAAACTAAAGGCCGTTTTTCTTGTGGCCATTACTTCGGCGAGACAGGTGTCAGAGCTCCAGGCGCTGTCCTGTAGAGACCCATTTCTGCAATTCTCAGAGTCCGGGGTCACGGTTCGGACTGTGCCTTCCTTCATGCCTAAGGTGGTTTCAGTGTTTCACCTAAAGCAGCCTATTTTCTTGCGCTCCTTTGATAAGGAGGAGTTTCCAGAATCTTTTGGGCAGTTGCACCTGTTGGATGTGCGCAGGACTCTGCTGCAGTATCTGCGAGTTACTATCTCTTTCAGGATCTATGATCATCTGTTTGTTTTGCTATCAGGTCCTCGCAGAGGGTCTCCAGCGTCTAAAGCCACTATTGCCCGCTGGCTCAAAGAAACTATTTTTTCAACTTATCTGCCTGCCGGCCAGTCTCCGCCTGTAGCCTTTAAGGCACATTCTACCAGAGCGATTTCTTCCTCTTGGGCTGAAACTGGAGCACACTCTCGTCAAAAGATATGCAGTGCAGCAACATGGGCTTCTAAGCTGTCTTTTGCCCAACATTACAGGCTGGATGTGGCTGCTAGAAGGGATGCGTGTTTTGGAGCACAAGTGCTAGCGCGTGGTGTGACCTGCTCCCACCCTATATAGGGATTGCTTTGTTACATCCCATACTTAATGGCTTCATCTGCTTGATGACAAGGAAGGGAAAATTAGGTTCTTACCTTGGTAATTTTCTTTCCTTTAGTCATAGCAGATGAAGCCATGAGCCCTCCCTGTATGATTGTCTGTATGCTGTGAATCTGTTTCAGGTTCTGTTCATGTTTCCTGAAGTTCCTTCCTTGGGAGAAAGTTGGAAAACAGTCTTCAGGATTCTTGTTCACTTATAGGAGGATGAGTCCATTCCCTCCAGTTTATGTTTTGGAGGATGAGTTTATTCCCTCCAGGAGGTTGCGTGTATCCCCTCCAGTTATACAATAAGGAGGACGAGTTTATTCCCTCCAGGAGGATGTGTTCATTCCCTCCTTTTGAGTTTATGCCCTTGTTGAGGGGCCATCGTTCGCTGTGAGGAAAGTTCATGTTGTTCCCATTGCGGTTTGCCATACTGCTTTGGAAGCTTCAAATACTGAAGAGGCAGTGGAGCTGGCTGGCCATGAGGCACTGTGAAAAGTTGAGTGCTCTCTATCTCCCCCTGCTGGTTGATGGACACAACCCATACGTAATGGCTTCATCTGCTATGACTAAAGGAAAGAAAATTACCAAGGTAAGAACCTAATTTTCTCTTTTCGCTTTGATTCCATTTTTAACACTGCTGTGTCCCCACTCTCATTTTTCTGTGAATCTGAAAGGGCAGGCTTTTCTCTGCAACATCCCTCACAAGCTGAAAGGTCAGGCTTTTCTCTGCAGCGTTTCCCACAAGCTTGAAAGGGCAAGGTTTTTCTCTGCAACGTCCCCTGCAAGCTTCAAGAGGGCAAGGTTTTTCTCTGCAACAGCCCCCGCAAGCTTCAAAAGGGCAAGGTTTTTCTCTGCAACAGCCCCCACAAGCTTGAAAGGGCAAGGTTTTTCTCTGCAACGGCCCCCGCAAGCTTGAAAGGGCAAGGTTTTTCTCTGCAACGGCCCCCCACAAGCTGAAAGGGCAAGGCTTTTCTCTGTTGTGTCCCCCGCAAGCTGAAAGGGCAAGGTTTTTCTCTGCAATGTCTTCCGCAAGCTGAAAAGGCAAGGTTTTTCTCTGCTGCGTCCCCCGCAAGCTGAAAGGGCAATATTTTTCTGTCATGTCCCCCGCAAGCTGAAAAGGCAAGGCTTTTCTCTGTTGTGTCCCCCGCAAGCTGAAAAGGCAAGGCTTTTCTCTGTTGTGTTCCCCGCAAGCTGAAAGGGCAAGGCTTTTCTCTGCCACGTCCCCCCGCAAGCTGAAAGGGCAAGGCTTTTCTCTGCCACGTCCCCCCGCAAGCTGAAAGGGCAAGGCTTTTCTCTGCCACTTCCCCCGCAAGCTGAAAGGGCAAGGCTTTTCTCTGCTGTGTCCCCTCCCCCGTTCATGTCATTCGAGGACAAGCAGGCTGCTTGTTCTCATGACTGGGTGACGTCCACGGCAGCCCTGAGGAACGGAAATCTTCCTAGCAACAAAAGCTTGCTAGAGCCTTTAAGCGTGCACGCACACCGCGCATGTGCGGCCATCTTCCCACCTGTCGCGCGAGAGTCCCGATAAGTTTTCTTTTTCTTTCTTTCCACGGTGAAGGAGGGGCTGCTTGCGGTCTCTCTCTGTTTTTGCCCTGTAAAGAGCCTTCATCTTCGCGGTTTTTCAGGTTTTTTCGTTTGTTTTTGCTCTTGTTTGAGCTGTTTTCCCTTTACAAAAAACAAGGAACCCTTCATTCTTGGGTTTTGTCCCCTCTTAAGTTTCTTTTCGCTTTCGTCATACGCGTTTCTCATTTTTGTGCCCTTCTTTTTGGCACCATTGAGAATTTTGAGTTCGCCGCCGCTGTATTTCCGTCCATGACATGGAGGATTCCCAGCGGCTTCAAGAAGTGCGCTCGATGCAGCCGGGCAATCTCAGGTACCGATCCCCACTCGTGGTGTATCCAGTACCTTGGGCCCAACCATCGCCCAGACGCGTGTAAGTTGTCTTAGCCTTAAAAAGCGGACACAGGCGTCGAGACTAGCTCAGCGGGACCATCTGTTTGGAGCTTTGCCTGGGACTTCAGCGTCGACGTCAACATCAGTACTGCGGTCGGTGGCGTCGGTGTCGGCACCGGAGATAGCATCAACATCGAGAGCGCAGGTAATGGCTGTCCGGAGACCACCACACGCTGGGAGCAGTGAGCCATCGACTGGGTCTCCACCTGCCTCGAAGACTCCTGCTGTGCAGGCCCACCGGGACCGACCACTTTCGGACCCGACCCCGAGGAGGCATGTGGATTCCACGTCTTCGTCGGTACCGAAGAGTACTGATGACGTGCCTCGAGCGAAGGCTAAGAAGCATCACCATCGGTCTCCTTCTAGACACAGTACCGGGAGCTCCGGGGCGTCGAAGGATTCAGCACCCGTGAAGCGCCAACGCCGGGAGGACCCCTCACCCTTCATTCAAGAGGTGTCGGTGTGTTGGTCCTTGGACAACCCGGTACCGCCTCCTCGCCCTTTGCAGATTCTGCTTCCGACTCCTGCGCCGGCCCCACAGCCTTTCCCGGCAGACACTCTGGACGAGCGCATCTGAGCCATTCTCCCAGGTCTTCTGGAAGGGCTGCTGCGTCAGTCTGTTCCGGTACCGGGGGTGCTTGCGCCCTCGGTACCATCGATGGAAGCGGCTGCTGGCTCTGTGCCTGTGGTGCGGTCTCCAACGCCGGTACTGCTTGCGGTATCGGCCTCGGCCGCCACCCAGGTCGACTCCCCGTTGACATCGCTGGAGGGAGCTTCATCGCCGCCGGCATGGGAGTCGACTTCTCGCCATCGCAATCGAGGACGGGGTTCCTCGGCGTCGAGACGTGCCTGGTTTCAGGCTGCAGTCAGAGAACTCTTGTCCAACACCGAGGAGGATCCCAGATATTTCTCTTCTGAGGAGTCTTGTGGTCTTCCCTCTGATCCTACTCCTTCACCAGAAAGAAAGCTTTCTCCCCCGAAGAGTCTTTCTCCTCATTTGTCCGGGAAATGTCTGTGGGCATTCCCTTCCCTGCGGTGTCTGTGGATGAGCCCAGGACTGAGATGCTCGAGGTCCTTGACTATCCTTCGCCACCTAAGGAGTCATCCACTGTCCCTTTGCATAATGTCCTTAAGGAGACATTGCTTAGGAACTGGATGAAACCACTAACTAATCCCACCATTCCCAGAACAGCTGAGTCCCAATATTGGATTCACAGAGAACCTGAGTTGATGAGGAAGCAGTTACCTCACGATTCTATGGTTGTGGATTCCGCTCTCAAGACAGCAAGGAGTTCTAGAGATTTTGCCTCGGCGCCCCCGGGACGAGGATCTAGAACCCTGGACTCTTTTGGGAGGAAGGCCTATCACTCCTCTATGCTTGTGTCCAGAATTCAGTCTTACCAGCTCTACACGAGCATCCACATGCGGAACAATGTGAAGCAATTGGCGGACTTGGTGGACAAGCTCCCTGTGGAGCATGCCAAGCCTTTTCAGTAGGTGGTCAGGCAGCTGAAGGCGTGTCGCAAATTCCTGTCCAGGGGTGCTTACGACACTTGATGTTGCATCCAGATCCGCTGCTCAAGGTATAGTGATGCGCAGACTCTCATGGCTGCGTGCCTCTGTCCTGGACAATCAAACCCAGCAGCGGCTTGCGGATGTTCCTTGCCGGGGGGATAACATTTTTGGCGAGAAAGTCGAGCAGGTGGTATAGCAGCTCCACCAGCGTGAAACCGGCCTCGACAGGCTGTCCCACTGGGCGCCTTCAGCATCTACCTCAACAGGTAGACGGTTTTTCCAGGAAAGGAGGACTGTTCCCTATGCTTACAATAAGCGTAGGTACAATCCGCCTTCCCGACAGCCTTTTCAGGCTCAGCCCCAGCGCGCTCATTCGCGTCAACAGCGTGCGCCCAGACAGGCCCCTGCAGCTCCCCAGCAAAAGCAAGGGACGGGCTTTTGACTGGCTCCAGTTGAGCATAGCCGCTGTAAAAGTACCTGTGCCGGACGATCTACTGGTCGGGGGGAGGTTAAAATTTTTTCTCCAGAGGTGGCCTCTCATAACCTCCGATCGGTGAGTTCTTCAAATAGTCCGGTTAGGGAACTCCCTCAATTTGATCTCCAGACCTCCAAATTGCCCACTGGGAGCTCAATCCTTCAGCTTCCAGCACAGGCAGGTACTTGCAGATGAACTCTCCGCCCTTCTCAGCGCCAATGCGGTCGAGCCTGTTCCACCAGGGCAAGAAGGGCTGGGATTCTATTCTAGGTACTTTCTTGTGCAAAAGAAAACAGGGGGGATGCGTCCCATCCTAGACCTAAGGGCCCTGAACAAATTCCTGGTCCGAGAAAAGTTCAGGATGGTTTCCCTGGGCACCCTTCTTCCCATGATTCAGGAAAACGATTGGCTATGCTCTCTTGACTTAAAGGATGCTTATACACACATCCCGATACTTCCCGCTCACAGGAAGTATCTTCGATTCTGTCTGGGAACACAGCACTTCCACTATTGTGTGCTGCCCTTTGGTCTGGCGTCTGTGCCCAGGGTCCTTACAAAATGCCTAGCAGTAGTTGCAGCGTTGCTACGCAGACTGGGAGTGCATGTGTTCCCTTATCTCGACGATTGGCTGGTAAAGAACACCTCAGAGACAGGAGCTCTACAGTCCATGCAGATGACTATTCAGCTCCTGGATCTATTAGGGTTTGTTCTAATTTATCCAAAGTCCCATATTCTTCCAGTTCAAAAACTAGAATTCATAGGAGCGCTGCTGGATTTACAGGCGGCTCATGCCTATCTTTCCGAGGTGAGAGCAGACAACCTTCTGTCTCTTGTTTCCATGGCCAGAGCGTCTCAGCAGATCACAGCTCGGCAGATGTTGAGGCTTCTCGGCCATATGGCCTCCACAGTTCATGTGACTCCCATGGCTCATATTCATATGAGATCGGCTCAGTGGACCCTAGTTTCCCAGTGGTATCAAGCTGCAGGGAATCTAGAGGATGTGATCCAGCTGTCCACCGACTTTCACAATTCCCTTCAGTGGTGGACGATTTGATCCAATTTGACCTTGGGATGTCCATTTCAAATTCCTCAGCCGCACAAAGTGCTGACAAAGGATGCGTCCCTCCTGTGGTGGGGAGCAAATGTAGATGGGCTTCACACCCAGAGAGTTTGGTCCCTCCAGGAATCGGGTCTTCAGATCAATCTCCTGGAATTGTGAGTGGTCTGGAACGCTCTAAAGGCTTTGAGATCGGCTGTCCAATCAAATTATTCAAATTCGGACAGACAATCAGCTTGCCATGTACTACATCAACAAGCAGGGGGGCACCGGATCTCGCCCCCTGTGTCGAGAAGCTGTTCAGATGTGGCTTTGGGCACACCAACACTGCATGCTTCTCCAAGCCACGTATCTGGCAGGCGTAAACAGTGTGGCCGACAGATTGAGCAGGATAATACAACCTCACGAGTGGTCGCTCAATTCGGGCGTGGTCCGCAAGATCTTCTGAGCGTGGGGCACCCCCTCGGTGGATCTTTTTGCCGCTCAGCTCAATCACAAAGTTCCAGACTTCAGGCCCACGACAGACTAGTGTCAGATGCCTTTCTCCTGCATTGGGAAAGGGCCTTCTGTTTGCGTATCCTCCCATACCTCTGATGGGGAAGACTTTGCTGAAACTCAAGCGAGACTGCGGGACCATGATTCTGATTGCACCCTTTTGGCCATGTCAGATTTGGTTCCCTCTTCTTCTGGAGTTGTCCTCTGAAGAACCGTGGAGATTGGACTGTTTTCCAACCCTCATCACTCAGAACAAGTGGGCACTTCTGCATCCCAGTCTCTGGCTCTCATGGCCTGGATGTTGAGGGCGTAGACTTTGCCTCCTTGGGTCTTTCTGAGGGTGTCTCCCGAGTCTTGCTTCCAGAAAAGATTCCACGAAGAAGTGTTACTCTTTCAAATGGAGGAGGTTTGCTGTCTGGTGTGACAGCAAGGCCCTAGATCCTCGCTCTTGTCCTACACAGATCCTGCTTGAATACCTTCTACACTTGTCAGAGTCTGGTCTTAAGACCAACTCCATAAGAGTTCGTCTTAGTGCAATTAGTGCTTTTCATTATCGTGTAGAGGGTAAGCCTATCTCAGGACAGCCTTTAGTTGTTCGCTTCATGAGAGGTTTGCTTTTGTCAAAGCCTCCTGTCAAACCTCCACCTGTGTCATGGGATCTCAACGTCGTTCTCATCTAGCTGATGAAGCCTCCTTTTGAGCCACTGAATTCCTGTCATCTGAAGTACTTGACCTGAAGGGTCATTTTCTTGGTGGCAGTCACTTCAGCTCATAGGGTCAGTGAGCTTCAAGCCTTGGTAGCCCATGCTTCCCTGTACTAAGTTTCATTATAACAGAATAGTCCTCCGCACGCACCCTAAGTTCTTGCCGAAGGTGGTGTCTTGAGTTCCATCTGAACCAGTCAGTTGTCTTACCAACATTTTTTTCCCCGTCCTCATACCCGCCCTACTGAACGTCAGTTGCACTCATTGGACTGCAAGAGAGCATTGGCCTTCTATGTGGAGCGGACAAGCCCCTTCAGACAGTCCACCCAAATGCCATTTCCAGTTGGCTAGCAGATTGCATTTCCTTCACTTATGACCAAGCTGGGCTGACTCTTGAGGGTCATGTCACGGCTCATAGTGTAAGAGCCATGGGCAGCGTCAGTGGCCCACTTGAAGTCAGCCATTATAGAAGTGATTTGCAAGGCTGCGATGTGGTCATCAGTCCACACATTCACATCTCATTACTGCCTTCAGCAGGATACCCGACGTGACAGTCGGTTTGGGCAGTCGGTGCTACAGAATCTGTTTGGGGTTTAGAATCCAACTCCTCCCCCCTAGGCCCATTTTTATTCTGTTCCAGGCTGTACTCTCAGATGTTCTTCATAGGTCAATCCTTATGTCCTCGAGTTGCGAGGCCCAATTGATCTATCTTTGTTGTTTTGAGTGAGCTTGGGGGCTAGGGATACCCCAGTCGTGAGAACAAGCAGCCTGCTTGTCCTCGGAGAAAATGAAGATCCATACAGCAGGTATTCTCTGAGGACAGCAGGCTGATTATTCTCACATACCCACCCGCCGCCCCTTTGGAGTTGTCCTTATCCTCTTTGCTTTGTTATCGAACTAATTGGGACTCTCGTGCGAAGGGCGGGAAGATGGCCACTCATGCGCGGTGTGCTCGCCCGCCCTCGAAGGTTCTAGCAAGCTTTTGTTGCTAGAAAGATTTCCGTTCCTCGGGGCTGCCGTGGACGTCACCCATTTGTGAGAACAGTCAGCCTGCTGTCCTCGGAGAATACCTACTACAGGTATGTATCTTCATTTTTCCTGTAGCAGACTGAGTGGACTGTGAGGATGATTAGTGGAAGATTTACAAAGAGGGGGGAGGAATAATGGGCCACAGGTGAGGGAAATGAAACAGCAGGTGATGCGGGTGGACATGTTCTCACTCTGGCTGAACTGGTCCATATAATTGGACATCCGGATGATCAGCATTTGGATAATCGGCGTCATACTGTATTGCAGTGGGGCCTGGATCATGGATTGGTTCTCAGTTCCCTGACAGTACAAGTGATGGCACTCACCTGTTGGACAAGATTCTTGGGTCTTCCCTACAGCTGGTTATTGTATGTTTACTACATGGAGTGAAGCCAGCTATCTTTATATATAATTTATTTGAAATTTAATTTGTGGTGTAAGCTGCCGTGGTTTTGATGGGGTGAAAGTGGTGTGTGATAAGGTGGGCCTTAATCCTGTTTTGGCAGTGTCATATTAGAGAATTCCAGGGTGCATCAGTCCCTATACCTGGTGATGTCATTGGAAGAGATCAGTATCTCTACCTCCATTTGCTAGTAGTAGGACTCAGCCTGTTTATCTAATCTGGCCCAGTAGGACTCAAGGAAAGGAAATTAACAGGTATGATTAAATCTCACCTTCTGTGCAATGCTTCACTTGATGTTTACTGTAACAGGTGCCATGATAAGATTCAGTCTCCAAAGAGTTATAAATAGAAGCACATGGCAATTAATGTTGAGCAGGTTGAGTGTGCAAAGAGTCCACCCATGTTCCTGGAGAGCTTAGTAGCACTGTGGTTAGAGGTTGAAGATAGAGTGTTTGGTCCCAATCTGGGTTTTAATATGAAAATGGCCACTTGATTGTGCTTGTTGAAGGGGAGAGACACACAGAGAGTTGGTGATCCACCCAAGATTAGGGTTACCATATTTGCCATGATAAGAGGACACCCATCCTGTCCCCTGCTATGCCCCTGCACCGCAGTGTCATCTTAACGCCCCCTCAAGAAAGCTAGATTCCCTCCTCCTCCCCCAATGTATGTCCCCTCCTCTGTCTTTTTTCCAGCCTTCTTCTGCCCCCCTTTTTTTATAGCTCACTCCATCCACATCCCCTCCTGTACCTTATCATGCCTGGTGGTCTAGTCCCCTCTTCGGGGCAGAATGAGCCCCCCCCTTTCCTGCCTGGCACTGTTGCAGACCTCTTGCTCCTGCATGGCACTGCTTTAGTTCATACGGTACCCTCGCAAAACATTTTGAAGCGGTGCCGGGAGAGAGAGGTCAGCGCAGTGCCAGGCAGGAAAGTGGTGGCTCTTTCCTGCCCTGAAGAGGCCACTAGAGCACCAGGGCACTACAATAAGTTACAGGAAGGGAGGACAGGACACCTGAGGCCCGCTCGCTCACAAGCCAGCCTGCCCTGCAAACCTGGACAAACGGGCAGGCTGGCAAAACCCACCTGGATGTCCCACAGTGTCTTCAAAAAGAGGACATGTCCAGGTAAAACTGGGCATATGGTAACCATACCAAACGTCATATACAGAGTTAAGATCTTAGACTTGCTAAGGGCTAATAGTATTTTTTTTTTCAAATTCTTTCTTCTAACCATTGGCCCACACCTACTCCCTGTGATGGCCTATACCCAGTGCAGCATTGAATTTGGGAAAGAGAGGGATAGCTAGCCATTGTATGTATTATGGGAGAAGAATGATTTGGTTGCCTGCCTGTGCTGCTTTGTGTATGTTGCGGGAGGCTGTGACTAGGCACCCCTTGTATTTGCTGCCTGTATGTACAGACGGGATTGATAGACTCCCTGAGTATCCTTGCATGTTGGTGGGGAAAGGGGCTGCATACTCTCCTTGCATGTTGGTGGGGAAAGGGGCTGCATACTCTCCTTGCATGATGGTGGGGAAAGGGGCTGCATACTCTCTCTATCTGTTTTGCTCCGTCTCATTTCTCTCAGCTTTGTCAAACCTTTCATGAATCCTGCTTGGAGTTGATTTGCCCTCTTGCACATTATTTGGTGTGACTGTTAACAAGCCAGGAAATTTTTGGGTGATGTAACCCTAGTGAAAGGAACTTTCGTTTCTGTTTGTATGGCCCACACAGCAGGAGTGCCATCTGCTGGCAACTGGTAAAATATCTTTTTATATATATATATATGTATGCACTTTAAAAAAATGCTGAAGTGTTTTAAATTGTTTTAAATGTGCTCAGACCATACCGTTTACACCCATTATATCCCCAAGAGGAATATGTGGTGGTGTCACAATGGAACCATCATTGCACATATGATGTTCCACCTCCTAATATTTGTGTATGTACATACAGCTGCGCCCAAGTAGATCTTACTCACCAATGTATGCGTATATCTATAATACATATGTATAAGTCATGGACTATTCACATTAAATATTGTTAGACTTGAGCTCAAGTCTAACAATATTTAATGTGAATAGTCCATGACTTATACATATGTATTATAGATATACGCATACATTGGTGAGTAAGATCTACTTGGGCGCAGCTGTATGTACATACACAAATATTAGGAGGTGGAACATCATATGTGCAATGATGGTTCCATTGTGACACCACCACATATTCCTCTTGGGGATATAATGGGTGTAAACGGTATGGTCTGAGCACATTTAAAACAATTTAAAACACTTCAGCATTTTTTTAAAGTGCATACATATATATATATATAAAAAGATCAATTATTCTGAACCCAAGTTTACTATAGTGAGTTTAAGGTTTAACTTGGTTGGTTGGATTTGATCTTCCTGATTTTTTGTAACTGGTAAAATATGCCAGTTTTGCTTTTCTGGATGGGCATGCGCCATGCATCCAGACACATCAGAAAACACACCCTGTAATAGTTGAATAGACTGATAGTCTTAACCTCCATATTTTGCAGTTTTCCATATTTTAGTGGGGCAAATACTGGAAATGATTGTAAAAATTTAGCTATATATATTTAAAGGAGCTGGAACTCACATATGTTTTGTTTTATTTTAATTAAAGTTTGATTTTTTTAAAAGAGAGAAGGGAGGAAATGTGTTTGGGAGTTTGATGTATTAATAGATGTTTGTATGTACAGTATATGCAACAAGTGTTATTTGTGTCGTGCTGAGAATCCAATAAAGAAAGACTTGATTAAAAAAAAATTAACATGCCCTCATTTTTGTATTTTCGGAGTGGCCTAGTGGTTAGGGTGGTGGACTTTGGTCCTGGGGAACTGAGGAACTGAGTTTGATTCCCACTTCAGGCACAGGCAGCTCCTTGTGACTCTGGGCAAGTCACTTAACCCTCCATTGCCCCATGTAAGCCGCATTGAGCCTGCCATGAGTGGGAAAGCGCGGGGTACAAATGTAACTAAAATAAAATACTCTTTTGTCTTTCTGCTGGTGTAGAAAAGGTTTTTCAGAGTTCCAAAACATACAGTTTGGTCTTCATTCTGTGACCTGAAGCAAGCGACATAAATTTAAATTTTTAAGTTCTCTGTGGCCAGAAGCCTGCAGGCTGGATTGATTTATCAAAGCACGGTGCTGCTGTGCTGCTCCATAAAGGTTTTTGTACTGACTTTGCTCTCCTCATGTCTCTAACAGATGTTCCTGCAAGTCTCCCCTTCCAGGGCACACTGAAGTCTCAGTGGCAGAACAGACCATTTGAGAAGCTCAGACCTCCCAAAAAGCTGTCACTGAAACACAAAGAGCTGGCGCCATGTTCCCTTCCCAACACAATGCACAAGGACCGGCATAATCTGGTCAGCACCTTCCTTGCCAAAACCAGTAAGTACCTGTCTCCTGATCATGCAGTGAGATATAAAGCGAGTGCTTCCTACAGTTTATGGTGGCATTCTGTCTGGCAAATCTATAAGCTTATAGTAGTGTGCCACTGGAGCATGTATGTGTGGGTTTTGTTAAGAAGTAGGTGCTCCTCATTGCTGAAGACTGGAGAGTGGCTGCAACCTGGGGTGACCTCTGCTTTGGCTTTGTGCTCACTGCAGTGACCTCTGTAATAGTTAAGATTTTGGAGAGTTTGTCTTGGCCTTGGGATCACGCTGCTGATATATTATGTTCAGGGCTGGTATTACTGGTTTTCAACATAGACAAGTAGGGGGAAATGCAGGCACACTTGAAGTCTCAAAACTGAGCTTGCGTGCCGGTGCTCTTCTCTAGCTCATTAACCTTTAAGGTATTCCCGTATGTAGAGCCGCTCCCTCCAAATGTTCAGTTTTTTAGTTCCCACTCCTGAGTGGTTGCCTCTCTCCCCTCCGTGTGTTTTATTGAGCAGCTCCCTCATAAAAAGAAGACTTTCTTAAAGCTGTGAAAAGTGACACTTTTAAACTGCGTGAGGAATTACCAACCCTGTTTCCTTCATCTGCCATGGCATGTCAACTTCCAGCCAGGCTCCCTCCCACCAGGGCTCAAAATCGGCTTGCTGGGGGATGTGAAATCAGGAATGCGTTCAGCCTCGACTTCTACTGCCCTCCCACACCTACCTTTGGTATTGGTGGCAGGGAGCGTGGTCCAGGGAGAGCCAGTTTACAAGCATAAGGACTGTGGCTATACCCCAGCAATAATGAACATTTCAACAGGGCACTCATAAAGCAGCATGTAAAGCACAGCTGTTACCAAGTATCCCTTCACCACTTGCTTCCTTTACTAAGTATTGTGAATATAAAGCAGCTAAAACTACCAAGAAAATAAAACACAGTGAATCTCCAAAACCTAGCAAGAGGCCCTTGTCTCCTGCAACAGGTGTGGAAGGAGTCCCTCGAGCAAAAAATACCCTGCTTATCACCTGCAGGAGATGAATCCAGAAACTGGTGGGTTATGTCTGTCTACCAGCAGGTGGAGATAGAGATAAACAGAACTGAAGGCAGTGATACGACACAGCCAGCCCCTGAATCATTTAGCATATCTCTATCTCCAGCAGGTGGTGGACGGCTTCTCTCCAGTTCCTGGATTCAAGGCTTCTGAGGGTGCTCCTGGGTCAGTGGCCAGTTGAGCCAGGGGGTGTCTGACTGTGGATGTTAGCTTTAGAGGCATACTTAGTCTCTGGGTCCCTGCCTCACCCCATACTTCTTTCTGCCCAGGCTATTTGTTTCCTCAGGCTGCTCCCTTCCTTCCTTCCTTCCTCCTCAAAAAAAAAAAAAAAAAAAGGAAGAAGGTTTTTCTGGTGTCCGTCTGGGAGCTGAAGCGTTTCTTCTCAGTTCTCCCTGGGAGGTCTCGTGCTTTCTGTGTCAGCGGCTGGTAAGTGCCGACATTTTATTGTTTATCCCCAGGCGGTTCTCTGATGGCAGCTGAGACCGTGAAACGCTGTTCCCAATGTGGGAAACAGCGTTCAGCGGCAGGACTCTGTAGAGCTGAGTTAGCTGATGTTGCTGTGGGAGATGGGCTTTGATTTCTTTGTATAGTGTGTGTTCCCACGCTGAGCCGCAAGGGCCGTGTACCATTTTGAAAAATGCCGCTGAAATGGTTTCCGGTGGCAGTTCCTGGCTGTGCTGCTTCTCCTGTCTGGGAACTTCTCTGGGGGTCTGGGGCATCTGCGCCTACTGGAGGGATTCCTGCAGCATTTTCTAATTCAAATTTGTTTTGATGATGCACTAGGCCTATGTACTTAAGCAAACTCTCCCCCTTTCCCTTCCAGCTGCTTCTCTTGAGGCTTTGGTGGGCTCTGGGGGGGAACGGGATATGCTGGGGCTTTCCCCTGAGGATGTGTCCTCCCTTAAGTGGAGAAGGATTTCTTCTGTTCTGAGGAGGGATCCTTGGTTCCCGTGACTGCGGCCCCCGTCACTAGTTGCTCCTTCGGAAGGATCTCGGAGACAAGTGGGTCTGGAAGATGTGGGGGAGGGTGAACTCCTCCATGATCAGGTGGATGACCCTTTGGCAGTGCAGCTTTTCCTTAAAGAGGAATAGTACTTTTTATCTCTCAAGTCTTTGAGGCTTTAAATATTGCAGACCTGGAGGTTACTGCTTCTCAGGTGGTTAACCCTAAGTTGGCCAGTACTCGACGTCCTTCAAAGGCATTCCCGGTGCATGAGGCCATTCAGGAGTTAATTTCGACCCAGTGGGCGGACCCTGATGGCGGCCTTCAGGTAGCCAAGGCCATGTCTCGCCTTTATCTGGTAACGGCAGATCGTGCAGAGCAGTTTTCTCTTCCTAAGTGGATGCCCTGGTGACAGCTGTCACAAAGAAGAGAATGCTACCAGTGGAAGGTGGGGTAGCACTAAAGGACATGCAGGACAGATGTCTGGAGCCTTCTTGAAATTCGCCTGTGAAGTGGCCATCTTGGTGCTCCAGGCTTCCGTTTGTAGCTCTTATTTACTTTTTATTTTTATTTTTGTTACATTTGTACCCCGCTGTGGCTAGAGCCAGTCTTAGTTGGTTCCATTCGGTTCTGGACTCTGATCAGTAGTCTGATTTTGCTGGGGCTCCTGCATTCTCTCACATGGACGTAGGCCTTGCTTACTTGGTGGATGCCCTTTATGACTTGGTTCGTTCTTCGGCCAAACTCATTGCTTTGGCAGTTTTCTCTCAGCGCCTGTTGTAGCTCTGACATTGGTCAGCGGACATGGCATCCAAGTAATGTCTGATCAAGTTGCCCTTTCGAGGTAAATTGCTATTTAGGGAGGATCTAGAGAAAATTGTGTTGAGGACAGGCGACCCTCGGGGAGGAATGCTGGCTTCGGCCTAACCCCTGGTAAGCCTTTCCTCGGCTGAGAGGTGCCCAGCTCTACCACCGGCTGCCTTTCAGGTGCTGTGGAGGACTTGCAGCTCATCTGCATATCCTTTACAGCCTTCTCCGGGGTGACTCCCAGGTCCACTCCGATCCACTCAGGACCTCTGCTCTAGGTGCTGTGCGCCGTCATTTTCTCTTTACATTTATTTGTCTCCCAGTTACTACTTATGGCTCCAGTACATTTTTTCTTCTTGGTACTGTCCCTTCCTAATCTGAAATCACTGTACACTGCAGGAACACATTGTCCACTCTCTGTATTCATCTCACCATCTCTTTTTTCCTCTTCCTTTTTCTCAGCTCTCAACCTTCATCATTTCCTTCCTTCCTTCCATTCATCCATCTCCTTTCTATCTGAGTACATCTCACCTTCATCACTGTCGTCATACCTCTCCTACTCTTCTCCATGCTCTCTTGCTCCTGCTCTCCGCTGGGGACATTAATCCCAATCCTAGTCTTCCACATCAGCTCTAATCCTATTTGTGCAGGTCACAGTGATATCTCCAATCTAATTTCTGTTCCTCTCCTCCCCCCTTCTTCCCTGCCTTTCTTTTGCGCTCTGTGGAATGCCCGCTCTGTCTGTAACAAACTTTCTTACATCCATGACCTCTTTATCTCTCGTACTCTCCATCTGCTTGCCCTATCTGAAAGTTGGCTTTACCCTGAAGACTGTGCTTCAGTTACGGGCCCGTCCCTATGCCATGGAGGTTATCTTTTCTCCCACACTCCTCACCCTGTTGGCCGTGGAGGTGGTGTCGGGCTGCTACTTTCACCCTCTTGTAGATTTCAACCTTCCACCTCAGTCTCACTGATTTTCTTCCTTCGAAATCCACTCCATCCGTCTATTTGCTCCTCTGCCTCTCCAAGTAGCAGTCATTTATCAACCCCCTGATAAGTCCTTTTCTTCCTTTCTCACTGACTTTGATGCCTGGCTTCCCTTCTTTCTTGAACCTTCATCTCCTTCCCTCATTCTTGGGGATTTTAACATCCATGCTAATGGTCCCTCTGACTCTTATGCTTCTCAGTTTCTTGCTTTAACATCCTCTTTCAGTCTTCAACTGTGCTCCGCTGCCCCCACTCACCAGAATGGCCACTGTCTTGATCTTATCCTCTCCTCAAATTGCTCACTCTCCAGTTTCTGTGCCTCAACTCTTCCCCTCTCTGACCATCATCTGATAACTTTCACACTCAAACACCCTCTTCCCCAGTCCCGTCTAGTCTTAACCAATACATTTAGGAATCTTCTACTCCAGTGTTTCAAATCTCTTCTCTACCACTGTCATCCAAGTCTGTCAATGAGGCTGTCTCTTCCTATAATACTATTCTCTCCTCTGCTCTGGATACTCTCACTCCTCCCATTCACCGTTCTGTAAAACGTACCTGACCTCTAGAATCCGCTACCTACGTTCCTGTGCCCGCTCTGCCGAACGCCTTTGGCTGAAATCCCATGCCCATGCTGACTTCATACATTTCAAATTCTTGCTGACCTCCTTCCAGTCTGCTCTTTTACTTGCCAAACAGGATTATTACATCCGGTTGACAAATTCTCTTGGCTCAAACCCTTGACGTCTCTTTGCCACACTGAACTCTCTCCTCAAAGTGCCTTCACCTCCAACCCCCCCCCCCCCCCCCCCCTTCACTTCCCCCCCAGACTCTGGCTGAGTACTTTCATGATAAGGTTCACAAGATTAAACTTGAATTCTCAACCAGGTCACCTCCACCTCTCCTTCTCTTAGTCCATTCTCTCAACCTTCCAACCCCTGCCTCCTTTTCTTGCTTTTCTGAAATCACTGAAGAGGAAACTACACATCTTCTTTCCTCCTCGAAACTAACTACCTGTTCCTCTAATCCTATTCCCACCCATCTACTTAACACTATCTCTCCTACTATCATCCCTTTTATCTGTCATATCCTCAATCTTTCACTATCCACTGCGACTGTTCCTGATGCCTTCAAACATGCCGTAGTCACACCACTCCTTAAAAAACCTTCATTGGACCTTACCTGTCCTTCCAATTACCACCCCATCTCCCTCCTCCCTTTCCTAGCCAAGATACTTGAACGTGCTGCTGTTCACCGCCTTTGCCTTGACTTTCTTTCATCTCAAGCTATTCTTGATCCACTTCAATCTGGCTTTCGCCCCCTTCAGTCAACTGAAACAGCACTTGCTAAAGTCTCCAATGATCTGTTCCTGGCCAGATCCAAAGGTCTCTCTTCTATCCTCATCCTTCTCAATCTATCTGCTGCTTTTGACACTGTTGATCACAGCCTACTCCTTGATATGCTGTCCTCACTTGGATTTCAGGGCTCTGTTCTTTCCTGGGTTTCATCTTATCTCTCACAGCATACCTTTATTGTATACTCTAGTGGATCCTCCTCTACTAGCAAAGATCCATATTTTGATGGCTTCATGATAGAGAGCCAACAAACCCGATTTTCCCCAACCCCACCGTCTATTTAAAACATAGCCATTTTATTGTGTGAGTCAAATGACTTTCCCCTAAGCCATTGGCAAAATTTTGCGATTGCATGAAAAATAGCCTGAAGCTTTGATAGGCTGATGTGCATTCTTTTCTCATGATCCATCCAAGAGCTTTGAGTTCATAATTACAAAAGATGTACTTTAGTGTACCTTTAGTGTATACTCTAGTGGCTCCTCCTCTACTTCTATCCCACTGTCAGTTGTTGTACCTCAAGGATTTGTCCTGGGACCTCTTCTTTTCTCCATCTATACTTCTTCCCTTGGTACTCTAATCTCATCCTGTGGTTTTCAGTATCTTCTTTACGCTGATGACTCCCCGATCTACCTCTCCACACCAGAAATCTCAACTGAAATCCAGGCCGATTATCAGCCTGCCTGTCTGACATTGCTGCCTGGATGTCTCAGCGCCATCTGAAACTAAACATGACCAAGACTGAGCTTCTTATCTTTCCCCCTAAACCAACCTCTCCTCCTCCCCCATTCTCTATTTCTGTGGATAATACTCTCATCCTTCCTGTCTCATCAGCTCGTAACCTTGGGGTCATCTTCGACTCCTCCCTCTCCTTCTCTGCACATATTCAGCAGACTGCTAAAACCTGTTGTTTCTTTCTCTATAATATCAGCAAAATTCACCCTTTCCTTTCTGAGCACACTACCAGAACCCTCATCCACACTCTTATCACTTCTCACTTAGACTATTGCAACTTGCTTCTCACAGGTCTCCCACTTAGCCATATCTCTCCTCTTCAAACTGTTCAAAATTCTGCTGCACGAATAATATTCCGCCAGTGTCGTTATGCTCATATTAGCCCTCTCCTCAAGTCACTTCACTGGCTTCCTACCCGTTTCCGCATACAGTTCAAACTCCTCTTATTGACCTATAAGTGCATTCACTCTGCAGCTCCTCAGTATCTCTCCACTCTCATCTCTCCCTACATTCCTCCCCGGAAACTGCGTTCACTGGGTAAATCTCTCTTATCTGCACCCTTCTCCTCTACTGCTAACTCCAGACTCCGTTCCTTTTATCTTGCTGCACCATATGCCTGGAATAGACTTCCTGAGCCTGTACGTCAAGCTCCATCTCTGGCCGTCTTCAAATTTAAGCTAAAAGCCCACCTTTTTGAAGCTGCTTTTAACTCCTAACCCTTACTTGTTCAGTACCTTTATTTTATTATCCTCACTTTAATATTCCCTTATCTGTTGTTTGTCCTGTTTGTCCTAATTAGATTGTAAGCTCTGTCGAGCAGGGACTCTTTTTTTCATGTTCAAGTGTACAGAGCTGCGTACGTCTAGTAGTGGTAGGACTTGGGGGATTCCAAGTCTCAATGCCTTCCCGAGGATAAACCCAAACCTAATTCGAGGCAGGGATCCTCGAAATCTCGATTTCGGGAGGCACGCTGGTATCGACCGGGCCGGTCTTTGGGGTCCTTCCAGCATTCTCGTTTCCAGCAGCAATCTTCCTTTCGCATGACAAACAATTATCTGGAACCCCTGCTTGTCAGGGAACAGCGCCTCGGACCTCCCAATGACGGAATGCTGGCCCATTCTGCAGGTGAGCAGATCAGGGGTCGGCTCTCCTTGTTTCTCTCCCAGAGTGGGTCAAGATAACTTCAGACCAGTGGGTCCTCGATGTGGTGCAGGAAGGTTACAAACTAGAGTTCGACTCTCCTGTCAGACTTTTTTTCTGGAGTCCGGCTGTGCCACATGCTCCAAACAGGGAGTGGTTCTGAGCACTTTGCAGGATCTCCTGCAGTTAGGGGCTATTGTGCCCGTGCCTCCTCTTGAAGTTTGCAAGGGTCTGACACTTTCGTATGGAAAAGTTGCGAACTGTTATTGTGGCTGTTCAACCTGGTGAGTTCTTGACTTCTCTAGACCAGTGGCATAGATAGGTGGGGCGCCAGGGGAGCGACTGCTCCCCCAAACGGAGTTCTGCCGGCGCCTATCGTGTTGCATAGAAAATGTGCACCGGCGGAAGTCCCCTCTGGCTCTGCTTCTGCTTTACACCTGCAGGAAGCTTACTTGCACATCCCAATTTGGCAACCTCATCAGAGGTTCCTCATGTTTGCGGTCTTAGGTCGTAACTTCCAGTTTCGAGCTCTTCCCTTTGGGCTGGCTCTAGCAGTAGATGTGTCCCATGTACTTTGCCTGTTGGTGGCCCACATTGCGGGCCAAAGCAATACTCAGGCGGATTTTCTCAACCACACTCTTTTGGATGCGGCGGGATGGGAGTTGTCCTCAGAAGCATTCTGCCTGATTTGTTGACTTTGGGGGGTGCCGGTGATGGATCTCATGGCCATGCCACAGAATGCCAAGTTCCCAAATTCTTCAGCCGGAAAAGACAGCCCGGGTCCGCAGATGACGCCCTGCTGCAGCCATGGCCGGAGACTGGGCTTCTCTGTTTTTCCCCCGTGGCTGCTGATAGGGAGAATTCTGTACAGAATTTGCCTTCATCAGGAACTGGTGGGGGGTTAGTGGCACCGGATTGGGCTCGGTGACCTTGGTATGCGGATCTGGTTAGGTTGCTCGACTTGCTGCCGTTGCGGCTGCCAATGACACACCGAATCTTTACCATCAGGGTCCAGTCCAGATAGACGATTCCTCCCACTTTGTTCTCATGGCCTGGCTCTTGAGAGGCACCAATTGAGGAAGAAGGATTATTCAGAGCCAGTTATTGCTGTTCTTTTGCAGGCTCGGATACAGTCTACCTTGTCTGCTTATGCTCAAGTGTGGAAAACCTTTTCGGTGTGGTGTGATCAGCGCACCAAGACTCCCTTTCCTGGCTTCGATCTCTGTGATCTTGGCCTTCCTGCAGGACGGACTTCAAAAGGGATTGGCCTATAATTCTCTAAGGGTTCACATGTTTTAGGGGACAAGTGGCCGGTTGGTCCCTGGCGTCTCACCCAGATGTGGTTCGTTTTCTGCGGGGGGCCCTTCACCTTCATCTGCCTCTTCGGTGGCCGTGTCCTTCTTAGCGTTTGAACCTAGTGCTCCGAGCTCTTCAGGCACCGCCGTTGAAGCCCTTACACAAGGCTTTAGAAAAAGATCCTACTCTTAATAAACCAGTGTTTTGGGTAGCCATTGCGTCAGCTCAATGGATTTCGGAACTTCAGTCGTTGTCTTGCCAGGATCCCTTTCTGCAGTTTTCTGAAGCGGGGGGGGGGGGGGGGGGGAGAGAGGTGGGGGTGTATTTGGACGGTTCCTTCCTTTTTTTTCTGAATGTGATGTCAGCTTTCCACCTCACTCAAACTCTCTTTTGTCCTTGGGTTCGAAAGGAGAATTAGCCGGGATAATTTGTGTCTCTTCGTGTGTTGGATGTGTGGAGGGTGCTTCTTTTGTCCTTCGTTTCGAAAGGAGAATTATCCGGGATAATTTGTGTCTCTTCATCTGTTGGATGTGTGGAGGGTGCTTCTCCAGTATCTGCAAGTCTCTAATGATTTTCGCCGTTCTGATCACCTCTTTGTGTTCCTTTCTGGGGCACAGCGGGGTGAGGCCGCCTCTAAGGCATGTATTGCTCGTTGGATTAAGGAGGCCATTGAGTTGGCATACATTTTGCTCAAACGGAAGCTGCTGGCAGCGTTAAAGGCCCATTCCACTTGAGTGCAGGTGACTTCATGCACAGACACTTCTGTACTACCTTTAGACGAAATCTGTCGCTCTGCTACTTTGGTTCCTAGTATACTTTCGCCAAGCACTACAGATTGGATGTAGCCGCATGGGAAGATGCATGTTTCGGGATGGAGGTGTTGGCTTCCCGCCCTACATAGGGTATGATTTGGTACATCCCACCAGTTCCTGGATTCATCTGCTGCAGGTGATAAGGTAAAATTAGGTCTTACCTGCTAGTTTTCTTTCCTTTAACTGCAGCAGATGAATCCAGGATCCCACCCTCTTAGCCGACTAGTTTTCTCTCTGTTACGCGTTTCTGACGTTTTCTCAATGTTTTCTCTGATTCAGACAGGGACATGAGCATTGTACAGACTACAGTTCAGTGAAAGGAAAGATGACTACCTTCTATGCCCCTCGGTGGATCTCTTTGCCGCGCCTTACATTTGGTACTGTTCCAGGCTCAAAGCACATCACAGACTGGCGTTGGATGCCTTCCTCCGTTGGGGTTTATATGTATCCTTCCATTCCTCTCATGGGGAAGACTTTGCTGAAACTCAAGCAAGTCTGGGGAACCATGATCCTGATAGCCCTTTATTGGCCCAGGCAAATCTGGTTCTCTTTTCTTCCAGAGTTATTCTCCGAAGAACCTTGGAGATTGGAGTGTTTTCTGACACTCAAGCAGAACCATGGGTCTCTTCTGCATCCCAATCTCCAGCCTCTGGCCCTCAAGGCCTGGATGTTGAGAGCTTAGAATTTGCTTCCTTGCATCTTCCGAAGGGTGTCTCCAAGGTTTTGCTGGCTTCCAAGAAAGATTCAAATGGAAAAGGTTTGCCATCTGGTGTGAGGCAAGGCCCTAGATCCTCTTTCTTGGCCTACACAGACTCTTCTTGAGTACCTTCTTCACGTCTCCGAGTCTGGTCTTAAGACCAACTCTATAAGGGTTCACCTCAGTGCAATTAATGCTTATTTTCACTGTGTTAGAAGGTAAGCCCATCTCTGGATAGCCTCTAGTTCACTTCATGAGAGGTTTGCTTTTGACAAAGCCCCCATCAAAACTCTGCGTGTGTCATAGGACCTCAATGTTGTCCTCATCCAGCTGATGAAAGTTCCTTTTGAACCACTCGATTCCTGTTTTCTGAAGTAGTTGATCTGGAAGATCTTGTTTTTGGTGGCAGTTAAATCAGCTCAAAGGGTCAGTGAGCTTCAGGCCTTAGTAGCAGATTCACCTTATACAAAATTTCATCATAACAGAGTAGTTCTCATATAAAGTGGTATCAGAGTTCCATCTGAATCAGTCTATCGTCCTTCCAGCATTCTTTCCCAACCCTCATGCTTATCCTGCCAAAAGCGCACTGCACACTTTGGACTGCAAGCGAGCATTGACTTTTTACTTGTAGCAGACTAGGCCCTATAGACAGTCCACCCAGCTTTTTGTTTTTTTTTATCCCAATAGGATAGGGGTCCCCTTTGGGAAATGCACAATTTCCAATTGGTGGGCAGATTACATGTCTTTTACATATTCCCAGGCTGGGCTGTCTCTTGAGTCATGTTAAGGCTCTTAATGTCAGAGCCAAGGTGGCGTTGGTAGCTTATTTGAAATCAGCCTCTGTTGAAGAGATTTTCAAGACTGCAATGTGGTTTTTAGTCTACACATTCACATCCCAATATTGCCTTGAGCAAGATACCCGACGAGACGGTTTGAGCAGAAAGTCCTGCAGAATTTGTTTCGGGTCTAGAATCCAACTCCACCCTCCTAGGCCTGTTTTATTCTGTTCCAGGCTGCACTCTCACAACCAGAATGAATATAGTTTCAGGTTAATTGAATTTTTGAACTTGCTATTATGAGTTCCTGTTGTCCTAATGTTATTTTGGTGAGCCTTATAGCTAGGGATTTCCCACATGTGAGATACTGTTTCACAAATCAAAGAAGACTTCCACAGTACGGAAGCTTTCCACTCAACCTTCTGAATAGACTTTTCATTTCAGAAAATCTTCGTGTCATCAACAATTTTTAATATATCCTAGAAGACGATTTTCTCCATACTCGAGTCCACCACACTTGCGTCAAGGATACCAGCAGTATTGTCAGTGACAGAACAAGAGACTGCAAACAAACCACAAATACCCAGTCCACATCTTTGAAGGCTAATCCTGGATTTTGACAGCCTTCCTGACTAGGACAAGTTAGTCATTTCATTCCGGCATGGCGAGCCACCATGAGCCCTCTAGGGACACTGATAGTACTGCATATGATGTGACATTGTTCTCCGCTTTGAACTTGATGGTTAAGCGGATTATAAATGCCAGAATTAAATTAAATAACTTAGGAACAGTGGGTATTAAACATCATATTGGTGGGTTATCACCTGAATTTTTTTTAACACCCCCCCCCCCCCCCCTTCATGTCAAGTCACCTTTGAGGTTAACCCTTTCTCAGCATATCTCTGTCCTCACAGAAGAACTCGCCAGTCTTTTACACAGCAGTGCAGTAGAAAAGGTGCCAAGTCCTCAGAGGGAAGAGATTCTATTCCTGATTTTTTTCTGATACCCAAAAAGACTTATCCTCTCAACCAATATCTCAAGAAAGAAAAGTTCAGGATGACAACTTTAGCCAACATCCTTCCGCTTCTCAACCACAATGATTGGCTAGCCTCCCTAGACCTCAAAAATGGCTACACGCATATCCCCATTCATTCTTGCTGCATAAAATTTCTCATTCAAATTCAGCCACCAACATTACCAGTACAGAATCCTACCATTCAGCTTGTCAGCTGCTCCCAGGGTATTCACAAAATACCTTGCAGTAGCAGCAGCTCATCTCAGGAAACAAGACTTATTCGTATACTCTTTTCTGGTGATTGGCTTCTTTTAGCACACTCCAGAAATAGTCTTCAACTTACAATGCAATCAACACTTCAGACCCTTCAAAGCCTTGATTTTATGATCAACTATAAAAAGTCACACCTTACCCAAACTCAGAACTTAATTTTCATCTGGGGTCAAACCAAAAGGGGGTCCAAATCTCCCGCAAAGCGCACAAGCAACCACAAGAAGGGCAGAAGAAACCAAAAGGACCAGACTGAAGACCACAGATAGTAAGAGCACCAAAATAGTTTTATTGGGACCCTACACGGTCCCGAAACACGGACCGTGTAGGGTCCCAATAAAACTATTTTGGTGCGCTATCTGTGGTCTTCAGTCTGGTCCTTTTGGTTTCTTCCACCCTTCTTGTGGTTGCTTAATTTTCATCTGTCAGAGCCTTTCTACCACTTGAAAGAAGACTTCCCATATCTCAGTGCTGCAACTGTCTATGCCACACCAATTCAGCCACTGCACACACTTTGCTCAAACTACTTGGACACATTGCTGCTACAGTCTCTCTTGTACCTCATGCCAGACTTTATTGCCATATTGGGACAGCCCATTTTCTTGTTCCCAACACTGGCCAATACCTGGCAAGATCCCAAATCTAGAAATAAGCAGTGGATTTTTATGGACCTTTCTTTTAGAAAGCTAGCCAGATCTTTTTTAAACCCTGCTAAGCTAACTGCTTTTACTACATTCTCTAGAAACAAATTCCAGAGTTTATTGTTGAATGAAGAAATATTTTCTCCGATTTCGTTTTAAATTTACTACCTTGTAGCTTCATTTGTGCTCCCTAGTCCTGGTATTTTTGGAAAGAGTAAACAATCGATTCAGGTCTACCTGTTCTATTCCAATCATTATTTTATAGACCTCTATCATATCTCCCCTCTCCAAACTGAAGAGCCCTAGCTGCTTTAGCCTTTCCTCATAGGGAAGTCGTCCCATCCCCTTTATCATTTTTGTCACCCTTCTCTGTACCTTTTCTAATTCCACCATATCTTTTGAGATGCGGTGACCAGAACTGCATACAATTTCGAGGTGTGGTCACACCATGGAGCAATACAAAAGCATTATAACGTCTTCATTTTTGTTTTCCATTCTTTTCCTATTAATACCTAACGTTCTATTTGCTTTCTCAGCTGCCTCCACGCACTGAGCAGAGGGTTTCAATGTATCATCAGTGATGACACCTAGACCCTTTCCTGGCTGGTGACTCCTAATGTGAAACCTTGCATTACGTAGCTATAATTCGGGTTCTTTCCCACATGTGTCACTTTGCACTTGCTCACATTAAATGTCATCTGCCATTTGGACGCCCAGTCTCGTAAGGCCCTGTTGTAATTTTTCACAATCCTCTTGTTATTTAACAACTTTGAATAACTTTGTGTCGTCAGCAAATTTAATTACCTCACTAGTTACTCTCATCTCTAGTTATGTTAAAAAGCAACAGCCCCATCGCAGACCCACGGGGAACCCCACTATCTACCCTTATCCATTGAGAATACTGACCATTTAACCCTACTCCCTGTTTTCTATATTTTAACCAGTTTTTAATTCACAGTAGAACACTACCTCCTATCCCATAACTCTCCAATTTCCTCTGGAGTCTTTCATGAGGTATTTTGTCAAATGCCTTTTGAAAATCCAGGTACACAATATTGACTGGCTCACCTTTATCCATATGTTTTGTTCACCCCTTCAAAGAAATGTAATAGATTGGTGACACAAGATTTCCCTTCACTAAATCCACGTTGGCTTTGTCTTATTAATCCATGCTTTTGAATATGCTCTGTAATTTTGTTCTTTATAATAGATCCTCCTTAGATCACAATCGTAACGGATTCATCACTTGCAGGATGGGTCACTTAACTTACACATCAGAAAACTCAGGGCAGCTGGTCGACCATGGAACAGGCACTTCACATAAACTACTTAGACCTTCAAGCAGTATACTCTCCAAACATTCAAGCCACAGGTCACCAACATGAATATTCTCATCAGAAAGACGATAAGGTAACCATGTTCCATCTGAACAAACAGGGAGGTTCTGGATCCCTTCAACTTTGCCAAGAGGCGACGTACATCTGGCATTTGGTAATCTTTCTCCGGTCCAGTATCAGAGCAATGTATATACTGGGCTGCTACAATCCCAGTGGTCCCTCAATGCCGAGTTATAAAACATCTCTTCTAAAAATGGAGAGGCCCTCAGGTGGACCTATTTGCATCCCCAGATAATGCAAAATCAGTTGTTTGCTGTCTGACAAAGAGGTTCTTGTTTAGCGAGGAATGCGTTCCACATATCACACCTGCAAAAGATGATATAAGACTCACCAGAAATCATCTTGATAGCTGCACCCAGGCTAAGACAACCGTGGTACTCTTTCCTCCTATCATTGCAGACGGATATTCCAGTTCCACTAGGGGCTCATCCCAAGCTCCTGACACAGCAACAGGGTCAGTTATTGCACCCTCCTCAGCCTATCCCTCACATTGTGCAGATTGAGCGGCGTCTTGTGGATAACTCTTCCCTTGTCTCAAGAAATTAAGTCTGTTTTATTAGCAACAAGACGTCTAAGTAGTATCGGTCAAAGTGTACTCGCTTTACTACTTGGTCTATACAGCAGAACGAAGATCCTTCTCTTGCCCACTTCAGCATGTCCTTGCATATCTGCTCCATCTTAGTCATGCCTCAAGATTACATCAGTACAAATGCACCTCTCTGCTTACCTTAATAATCAGCAGTCACACTTTCTACTCATCCTACAGTCTCAGTTCATGAGAGGCCTAGCAAATTTACAGCTCCCTCTCTGCAGCTCTCTCTCACCGTGGGATCTTAGTATAGTTCTGGATTGTTTAATGAATGCATCTTTTGAACCAATGGGTCTTTCCTCAAAGTACATCACATGGAAAACCATATTTCTCACGTCCATTGTATTAGCACGTCAGGTAAGTGAGCTTACAGGCTTTAAGTCACACATTCTTCTTTCATACAGCTTTTCCCCCAAGAGGGTAGTTCTCCAGACCCATCCAAGATTTCTACCCAAAGTAGCATCTACCTTTCATTTGAATCAGTTATTGTACCAATCTTTTTTCCACTTCCACACACTTCATCAGCAGAAGCCTCTCTTCACACTCTGGACTGTAACCATGTGTTAACTGTATTATCTAAAGCACACTGAAGGCAGTTGTAAAACTACCCAGTTATTTGTCACTTTTAATCCCAATAGCCCTGGCTTTCCAGCATCCAAATGGACTGTATCTCTGTGGGAAGCAGACTGTATAAAGAAGCAGACCTTCCAGTTCTAGGACACACAACAGCTCTCGGTCTCTGAGCCATTGCTTCTACAATTGCACCTTAGAAATACTCCTCTCTTGGATGTTTGTAAAGTGGCAGCATGGGCCACACCTATTACATTTTCCAAGCATTACTGTTTAGATTCCTCCAATGCTCAAAATATGGCATCTGGACAATCTTATCAACCACCCTATTACAACTCAGCTTGGGAATTACCTACAAGTGTGCCTGCATTTCCCCTGCTTTTCTGCAGAGAAAGTGAAATTGCTTACCTGTAATGGGGGTTCTTCATAGACAGGTGAATGCAGCCACACTTTCCCGTCCTATTTCCCCTCTTCCTCTATATAGCTATTGGGCAAAAAAAAAAAAAAAAACCTGAACATTCGGAGGGAGCTGCTCTACACATGGAAATACCGCACATACTTAGTCAAGAAATGGGGGTTCTCCATAGACAACAGGGGAATACAACCACAAGCTACAAGTGTGGTTGTATTCCCCTGTTGTCTATGGAGAACCCCAATTACAGGTAAGCAATTTTGTTATCTTGAGGAGGCTTCCCATTCTACTGCTTGGGGAAGGATGGGGGAGGGGTAATTGTTAGGGTGGTTCGCTCAGCCCTGGAAAGAGAATCTAATGCACTTACTACAGTGACATAAAGTGGCCCTCTGAAAAATAGTTCTCAAGTGAGTTACATCCTACCGTTAGCCATACACTGCAGTCCTCTGTGAAGGTGAGAGGTAATGTGTGACCTTGTTTGTGTGTGAAAGGACTGTGAATTTTTTAGGATGGGGAATGGTGCAAAAATTGAGGTATTCTCTAGGTGTGTATGTTTCCAGGAATTGGCCAGGAAGAGGGATTGTATTAGAATGTTTTGATGTTGAAGACTAGGAGGAATTTTCAAATAGAAGGACCGTATATTGTAAAATATGTGGGGACTAATAGTCAAATAATATTGTAAAGTGTCCCAAACAAAAAAATCTCTTATAAGCTCTTAAAATTACCAAACAGCACTCTAGATTTAAACAGGAGTAACAGTGCATCAAACTTTAATCATGCAGTGAGAAAACTTATTTTTATGTTCTGTTTTTGGGGGTCATCAGATCTAACTACAACTTACACCATCGGAACATAGTGTTCCTTGTTCCATTGAGTAATGGTTGTAATGCAAATCCTCATAGACCACCCTTACTTCAAACAGTGCGTAGTATCAACTTATTTCAAAAACATATATGTGATAGGCATAACCACTTATCTTTTTCCATTGTTTTCTTATTATTTTCTCTTATCGTTTTATCAACGACACCAATTGGCAGCACTTTTAACCAAAGGAGAACCTCTGCCGACGTGGCCAGGTTTTGAAAAATAATCTTCCTCAGTAGAGGGAGGGGTCGCTTTGAAAGACATGCAAGACCGGCGGCTGGAGTTTGCGCTGAAGCGGTCCTTTGAAATTGTGGGCCTTGCCTTGAGGGCGTCTATTTGCAGTTCCTATGCAGCCTGGGCATGTCTTTCCTGGCTACAGCAGGCGATGGAACAGCCTGCCGATGGTGCAGGGCCCCTTTCTGAGGTTGCCCCGTGGATGGAGTCGGCCCTGTCATTTTTGGCTGACGCCTTTTATGATCTGGTCAGAGCTTCAGCTAAACAGATGTCTTTGGCGGTTTCTGCCCGCCGCCTTCTTTGGCTGCGGCATTGGGCGGCTGACATGGCTTCTAAGCAAAGGCTGGTGAGGCTACCATTTCGGGGCCTCCTGTTATTTGGAGAGGAATTGGAGAAGATTGTGAAAGACCTGGGGGGACTCTGAACCCCAGCGGTTACCTGAGGATAGGCAGAGACCGTTTTCCAAAGGTTCTGTGTTTCCCTCCTCTTCCAGACCTCGCTTCTGTGAAACTCGCAGGTATCGCCCAGGGCGCTCTGCTGGGTTTTCTCAACGTACCCGTTTTCAGCCGAGGAACTCCTTTCGCTTGGACAAATGTTCTGCAGGGGCCGGGTCAAGGCCAGGAGTTCAGGGGTGTCCTCCTCAATGATGGGGCGCCGGTCCACTCCTCCATGCCTGCAATAGGAGGACGTCTTTCCCTCTTTCTAGAGGAGTGGATCAAGATTACCTCGGATCAGTGGGTCCTGGACCTGATCAGAGAAGGTTACTGACTGGAATTCGGTGCCCCGGTGAGAGACGTGTTTGTGGCGTCCCGATGCGGCACTGCTGTAAAAAGGGCAGCAGTAGAGGAGACCTTACAAGTCTTGCTTCACCTCGGAGTGGTGGTCCCGGTGCCTCCCGCCAAACGCGAATGCGGCTGCTATTCCATTTATTTTGTCGTGCCTTGAAAAGGCGGGTCTTTCAGACCGATCCTCAACTTACGAAGAGTCAACGAGGCCCTCAGAGTACGACATTTTCGCATGGAAACCCTGCGCTCCGTCATTGCGGTGGTTCAGCCAGGAGAGTTTCTCACGTCTCTGGACCTAAAAGAACCATATTTTGCACATTCCTATCTGGCCTCCACACCAGTGGTTTCTCCACTTTGCGGTGTTGGAAAACATTTCCAGTTTCGGGCCTTGCCTTTCGGCCTAGCCACAGCTCCCCGTAGCTTCTCCAAGATAATGGTGGTCGTAGCTGCCTGCCTCAGGTGAGAGGGTATCAGAGTTAACCCTTATCTCGACGACTGGCTCATCAAAGCGGATTCGGCAACCGAGAATCGTCTTGCCACAGCCAGAGTGGTGGCAGTCCTGCAGGCGCTAGGCTGGGTGGTCAATATACCCAAAAGACACCTCACCCCCTCTGTCTCTCGAGTATTTGGGGGTTTGGTTCAACACGGCATCGGAGTTTGTCTTTCTCTCCAACCAAAGGCGGTGCAAGCTTCAGAATCAGGTCCGTCTGCACCTGCGGATGCCTCGCCTGCGAGCTTGGGACTTTGTCCAGCTGCCGAGGTCGATGACGGCCACCTTGGAGGTGGGGCCTTGGGCAAGAGCACAATGAGGCCTCTGCAGATTGCCCTGCTTCAACAATGATCTCCGATGTCCCAGGAATATCAACGCAGACTAATGTTGCTCCCTGCGGCCCAGCACAGTATGGAGTGGTGGCTCTCCGACAGGATGCTGCGCCAAGGAATGCCTCTTGCGCTTCCTTCTTGGTGCCTGGTGATAACAGATGCCGGCCTTCTAGGCTGGGGAGCACATTGCCAGGGAAGCTATGCTCAGGGTCTGTGGACACCCGTGGAAGCGGGGTGGTCCATCAACTGCTTGGAACTGAGAGCGATAGTCCAGGCTCTTATGGCCTTTCAAAAGACTCTGAAGGGGCTTGCTGTCCGGGTTCTGTCAGACAGCACGATAGTGGTGGCAAACATAAATAATCAGGGAGACACTCAGTGCAGGGCCCTGGCCGTGGAGGCTGCTCAGATTTGCCACTGGGCCGAGCTGTACCTGCAGGTTCTGTCGGCAGCTCACATAGTAGGTCAGAGCAACGTGCAAGCCGATTTTCTCAGCAGGCATCAAATCGACCCGGCGGAATGGGAACTGGCAGAAGTTTTTCTTCAGATTTGTGCCAAATGGGGGACTCCCGGAATGGATCTAATGGTGTCAAGTGCAAACGCCAAAGTACCTCCCTTTTGCAGCAGAAGGAGAGATCCTCACTCGGTGGGGTTGGATGCTCTGGCTCAACCCTGGCCCTCGGAGCTTCTGTATGTGTTCCCTCCTTGGCCCTTGATAGGGTGAGTCCTACTGCGGATTCGACAGCACCAAGGTCTGGTGATTCTCATCGCTCCAGATTGGCCAAGGCGTCCGTGTTATGTGGATCTCCGCCGCATGATGGTGGACGCTCCGGTGCTTTGCTCCTGGTGCCGAACCTGTTGGTTCAGAGTCCGGTGTCTATGGAGGATCCCTGCCGATTTGGACTTACGGCCTGGCTATTGAGAGGGCACAATTGAGAGACAAGGGCTACTCTAACAAGGTCATCCTCCGCTCTCTTGCAGGCCCGCAAGTGGTCCACCTCCGCAGCTTATGCTCGGATCTGGTGCAAATTTGAGGCGTGGGATGTTTCAAAGGCGATCACTACCACGCGGGCTACAGTCTTGACAGTGCTGGACATTTTGCAGGAGGGCTTACAAAAAGGCCTAACTTTCAATTCCCTGCAGGTGCAAGTGGCAGCATTATCATGCTTTCGAGGGAAAGTCGCTGGCTTGTCCCTTTCTGCTCATCCGGACATTGCCAGATTTCTCAGAGGGGTGCTTAGGCGCCGTCCTCCAGTCCAGTTGCCCTGTCCGTCCTGGGACTGGTGTTGAAGGCTCTTCAGTGTTCGCCCTTCGAGCCGCTTAAGCGAGCTTCGGAGAAGGATGTGACTCTCAAGACAGTCTTTTTGGTGGCCATTACATCGGCTAGACGCGTGTCTGAGCTGCAGGCGCTGTCTTGTCGGGACCCTTTTCTGCAATTCTCGGAGTCCGGAGTAACAGTACTTCTCCGAGGACAAGCAGGCTGCTTGTTCTCACGACTGGGGTTGACGTCCACGGCAGCCCCCACCAACCGGAACAAAACTTCACTGGCGGTCCCGCACGCAGGGCACGCCCACCGCGCATGCGCGGCCGTCTTCCCGCCCGTGTGCGACCGTTCCCGCTCAGTCTTTTCTTTTCCGCGCTGGAGAGAGCCGTGTTCGTCTCTCTGTCAGCCCCGGAAACCGGACCGCGCCTTAGACGCGAGTTTTTCTTCGTTTATTTTCTTTGATTGTTTTCTTTTGTTCTGTTTCTTAAAAAAAACAACTTTGTTTTATTCCCCTCGTACTTTTAGCGGGGGGTGCTTCGTTGCGGCCTTGTGGCCGCGCGGTCGATTTATTTTTCAAGGTGTGCTTTTTACTGCCACCATCGACGACTTTGACTTCGCCGACGTGATTTTTCCGTCGATGTCCTCGAAGGTCCCGAGTGGATTTAAGAAGTGTGGTCGGTGCGGCCGGCATATCTCTCAGACCGACACTCACGCTTGGTGCCTCCAGCGCCTCAGGCCGGAGCACGATACCAAGACGTGCACCTTGTGTCTCGGTTTACGGAAACGGACACAGGTGGCAAGGCAAGTCTTTTGGGACCGTCTTTTTGGAACTTGCGCCAGCCTCTCGATGTCGACTTCGATGGCATCGGTGTCGACAGCCGGATCTTCGGTACCGGTACCGATGTCCACGAAATCGGCACCGACCCCAGGAGCACAGGTCCCATTGGCCCGCCGGTCTTCCGGAGATGGCAGGGGTGAGCGGCCGCGCAGGAAATCGGCCCCGGTCACTCCCTCTACCCAGGGCCCTCGGGACCGAACCATGTCGGACCCGATCCCTCGAGGCCGAGGGGGATCTACCTCCTCCTCTTCGGTACCGCTGAGCACCGATGACGGGCACCGGAAGAAGGCTAAAAAGCACCGTCATCGGTCGCCCACGGCGCATGTGGCTACCGGCTCCAGAGATGACTCGACGCCGAGGAAGCGGCAGCGCCGGGAGGAGCGTTCCCCCTCGGTGGTAGAGGTATCGCTACGTCAGGGCGCCAGCACTTCGGTGCTGTCTCCTGGACCTGAGCAGATTCTGGCACCTCCACCGGCCCCCTTGCCTTTCTCGACAGCGGGCCTTGACGAGTGCCTCCGAGCCATCCTTCCGGGGATCCTGGAAGGGATGATGCGCCAGACTGTGCCGTTGATGAAGGCGCCGGCGTGCTCTAGCCCGGTGCCAAGGCCTTCGACGCCTCTTGCGGTGCCGGTCTCGACCGCCACGCAGGTGGAGTCGACGTCAGTGGAGGGAGCTTCATCCCCGCCGCTGCGGGAGTCCACCGCTCGACGCCACCACTGAGGACTCGGTGCCTTGAAGTCGAGCTGGGCCCGGTTGAGGTCTGAGCTACAGGAGCTCATGTCCGACACCAAGGAAGAGGCCTCGTGGGGGGAGGAGGAGGACCCCAGATATTTCTCCTCAGAGGAGTCTGTGGGCCTTCCCTCCGACCCTACTCCTTCACTGGAGAGGAAGCTCTTGCCACCTGAGAGCCTCTCCTTTGCCTCCTTCGTCAGGGATATGTCTATCTGCATTCCCTTCCCCGTGGTCTCTGTGGATGAGCCGAGGGCCGAGATGCTCGAGGTCCTCGACTATCCATCACCACCTAGAGAGTCCTCCACGGTACCGTTGCACAATGTCCTCAAAGAGACACTGCTTCGGAACTGGTTGAGACCTTTATCTAACCCCACCATCCCCAAGAAAGCGGAGTCCCAATACAGGATCCACTCAGACCCAGAGTTAATGCGGCCTCAATTGCCTCATAACTCGGAGGTCGTGGACTCCCCTCTCAAGAGGGCACGGAGTTCGAGGGATACCGCCTCGGCGCCCCCTGGGTGGGAGTCTCGCACTCTGGACTCGTTTGGGAGGAAGGCCTACCAATCTTCAATGTTCGTGACCCGCATCCAATTCTACCAGCTCTACACGAGCATACACATGCGGAATAATGTGAAGCAACTGGCGGACCTGGTCGACAAGCTCCCCCCGGAGCAGTCCAGGCCTTTTCAGGAGGTGGTCAGGCAGCTGAAGGCGTGCAGAAAGTTCCTGTCCAGGGGTATTTATGACACCTGTGATGTGGCATCTCGAGCTGCGGCCCAAGGTATAGTGATGCGCAGACTCTCATGGCTGCGTGCTTCTGACCTGGACAACCGCACCCAGCAGAGGCTGGCTGATGTCCCTTGCCGGGGGGATAATATTTTCGGCAAGAAGGTCGAGCAGTTGGTGGACCAACTACATCAGCGGGAAACCGCCCTCGACAAGCTCTCCCACCGGGCACCTTCATCATCCACCTCTGCAGGTGGACGTTTTTCCCGGGCCCGGCAGGCTGCGCCCTACGCCTACAACAAGCGTAGGTACACCCAGCCAGCCCGAAGGCCTCATCAGGCACAGGGACAGTCCCAGCGCGCTCGTTCCCGTCAACAGCGTGCGCCTAAGCAGCCCCCTGCGCCTCCACAGCAAAAACCGGGGACGGGTTTTTGACTGGATCCATGGGAACATAGCCGCCATCAAAGTGTCTGTACTGGACGATCTGCCAGTCGGGGGGAGGTTGAAAGTTTTTCACCAAAGGTGGCCTCTAATAACCTCCGACCAGTGGGTTCACCAAATAGTGCGGTGCGGATGCGCCCTGAATTTGGCCTCCACTCCACCAAATTGTCCTCCGGGAGCCCAATCCTTCAGCTCCCATCACAAGCAGGTACTTGCAGAGGAACTCTCCGCCCTTCTCAGCGCCAATGCGGTCGAGCCCGTGCCACCCAGGCAGGAAGGGCAGGGATTCTATTACAAGTACTTCCTTGTGGAAAAGAAAATAGGGGGGATGCGCCCCATCCTAGACCTGAGAAGCCTGAACAAATACCTGGTCAAAGAGAAGTTCAGGATGCTTTCCTTGGGCACCCTTCTACCAATGATTCAGAAAGACGATTGGCTATGTTCCCTGGATTTAAAGGACGCATACACTCGCATCCCGATACTGCCAGCTCACAGACAGTATCTCATATTCTGTTTGCGAACACGGCACTTTCAGTATTGTGTGCTGCCCTTTGGGCTCGCCTCTGTGCCTCGAGTGTTCACAAAGTGCCTCGTGGTGGTGGCGGCGTACTTGCGCAAGCTGCGAGTGCACGTGTTCCCCTACCTCGACGATTGGCTGGTCAAGAACTCCTCAGAGGCAGGAGCCCTTCGGTCCATACAGTGCACTATCCACCTTCTGGAGCTGCTGGGGTTTGTGCTAAATTACCCGAAGTCCCATCTCCAGCCAGTCCAATCTCTGGAATTCATAGGAGCGCTGCTGAATTCTTAGACGGCTCAGGCCTTTCTTCCCGAAGCAAGGGCGCAGAACCTTCTGTCCCTTGCTTCCCAGACCAGAGCGTCTCAGCAGGTCACAGCTCGGCACATGTTGAGACTCCTAGGTCACATGGCCTCCACAGTTCATGTGACTCCCATGGCTCGCCTTCACATGAGACCTGCTCAATGGACCCTAGCTTCCCAGTGGTGTCAAGCCTCCGGGAATCTAGAAGATGTCATCCGCCTCTCCATCAGTTGCCGCAATTCACTGCACTGGTGGACCATTCGGACCAATTTGACCCTAGGACGTCCATTCCAAATTCCGCAGCCCACGAAAGTGCTGACGACGGATGCATCTCGCCTGGGGTGGGGAGCTCATGTCGATGGGCTTCACACCCAGGGACGGTGGTCCCTCCAGGAACAGGATCTTCAGATCAACCTCCTGGAGCTCCGAGCGGTCTGGAACGCACTGAAGGCCTTCAGAGATCGGCTGTCCTGTCAAATTATCCAAATTCAGACAGACAATCAGGTTGCAATGTATTACATCAACAAGCAGGGGGGCACTGGATCTTGCCCCCTGTGTCAGGAAGCCGTCGGGATGTGGAATTGGGCCTGCCAGTTCGGCATGCTTCTTCAAGCCACATACCTGGCAGGCGTAAACAACAGTCTGGCCGACAGACTGAGCAGAGTCATGCAACCGCATGAGTGGTCGCTCCATTCCAGAGTGGTACGCAAGATCTTCCGAGAGTGGGGCACTCCCTCGGTGGACCTTTTCGCCTCTCAGACCAACCACAAGCTGCCTCTGTTCTGTTCCAGACTCCAGGCACATGGCAGACTAGCGTCTGATGCCTTTCTCCTCCATTGGGGGACCGGCCTCCTGTATGCTTATCCTCCCATACCTTTGGTGGGGAAGACCTTACTGAAGCTCAAGCAAGACCACGGCACCATGATTCTGATAGCGCCTTTTTGGCCCCGTCAGATCTGGTTCCCTCTACTTCTGGAGTTGTCCTCCGAAGAACCGTGGAGATTGGAGTGTTTTCCGACTCTCATTTCGCAGAACGACGGAGCGCTTCTGCACCCCAACCTTCAGTCTCTTGCTCTCACGGCCTGGATGTTGAGGGCGTAGACTTTGCTTCGTTGGGTCTGTCGGAGGGTGTCTCCCGGGTCTTGCTTGCCTCTAGGAAGGATTCCACTAAAAAGAGTTACTTTTTCAAGTGGAGGAGGTTTGTCGTTTGGTGTGAGAGCAAGGCCCTAGAACCTCGTTCTTGTCCTGCACAGAACCTGCTTGAATACCTTCTGCACTTATCAGAGTCTGGCCTCAAGACCAACTCAGTAAGGAATCACCTTAGTGCGATTAGTGCTTACCATCATCGTGTAGAGGGTAAAGCCATCTCTGGAGAGCCTTTAGTCGTCCGATTTATGAGAGGCTTGCTCTTGTCAAGGCCCCCTGTCAAGCCTCCTGCAGTGTCATGGGATCTCAATGTAGTCCTCACCCAGTTGATGAAACCTCCTTTTGAGCCACTGAATTCCTGCCATCTGAAGTACTTGACCTGGAAGGTCATTTTCTTGGTGGTAGTTACTTCAGCTCATAGAGTCAGTGAGCTTCAAGCCCTGGTAGCTCATGCTCCCTATACAAAATTTCATCATAATAGGGTAGTACTCCGCACTCACCCCAAGTTTCTGCCAAAGGTGGTGTCGGAGTTCCATCTTAGCCAGTCAATTGTC
Source organism: Microcaecilia unicolor (assembly GCF_901765095.1). Taxonomy (NCBI): domain Eukaryota; kingdom Metazoa; phylum Chordata; class Amphibia; order Gymnophiona; family Siphonopidae; genus Microcaecilia; species Microcaecilia unicolor. Next base: position 93,198,963 of record NC_044042.1, read on the forward strand.
TTGCCAACATTCTTTCTCAGACCGCATACCCGCCCTGCTGAACGTCAGTTGCACACATTGGACTGCAAGCGAGCGTTGGCCTTCTATCTGGAGTGGACACAGCCCCACAGACAGTCCGCCCAATTGTTTATTTCCTTCGACCCCAATAGGAAAGGGGTCGCTGTCGGGAAACGCACCATCTCCAATTGGCTAGCAGATTGCATTTCCTTCACTTACGCCCAGGCTGGGCTGACTCTTGAGGGTCATGTCACGGCTCATAGTGTCAGAGCCATGGCAGTGACAGTGGCCCACTTGAAGTCAGCCACTATTGAAGAGATTTGCAAAGCTGCAACGTGGTCATCTTGTCACACATTCACATCTCATTACTGCCTACAGCAGGATACCCGACGCGACAGTCGGTTCGGGCAGTCGGTGCTACAGAATCTGTTTGGGGTTTAAATCCAACTCCACCCTCCAGGACCCGAATTTATTCTGGTCAGGCTGCACTCTGTTAGTTGTTCTTCGTAGGTCAATTTCTGTTATGCCCTCGCCGTTGCGAGGTTCAATTGACCTGGGTTCTTGTTTTGAGTGAGCCTGAGAGCTAGGGATACCCCAGTCGTGAGAACAAGCAGCCTGCTTGTCCTCGGAGAAAGCGAATGATGCCGCACGGTGGGCGTGCCCTGCGTGCGGGACCGCCCGCGAAGTTTTGTTCCGGTTGGTGGGTGCTGCCGTGGACGTCAACCCCAGTCGTGAGAACAATCAGCCTGCTGTCCTCGGAGAACACCTGCTACAGGTATGTATCATTCGCTGTACAGTGCCTTCCTTCCTGCCTAAGGTGGTTTCAGTGTTTCACCTGAACCAGCAAATTTTTCTTCCTTCCTTTTTCTAGGGAAAAGTTCCCGGACTCCTATCTTCTGGATGTCCGCAGGGCGCTGTTGCAGTATCTACAGATGTTAAATGACTTCAGGACTTCTGATCACCTTTTTGTCTTATCAGGTCCTCGGCTTGAAGGCCCGGCATCTAAGGCCACTATAGCCCGTTGGCTCAAGGAAGTCATTTTTTCTGCATATCTGCTTTCAGGTTGGTCTCCGCCTGAAGCATTTAAGGCGCATTCCACGAGAGCAATTTCCTCCTCGTGGGCTGAAACGGGTGCACTCTCTCTGTAGTGCGGCTACTTGGGCTTCTCAGCTCTCATTTGTCCGACATTATAGGCTGGATGTTGTAGCGAAGCAGGACGCTATTTTTGGAGCACAAGTGCTTGCTCGCGGTGTGGCCTGTTCCCACCCTAAGTAGGAATTGCTTTTGTACATCCCATCAGTTAATGGATTCATCTGCTGCTGATGACAAGGAAGGGAAAATTAGGGGCTTACCTTGGTAATTTTCTTTCCTTTAGTCACAGCAGATGAATCCATGATCCCTCCCTGTCTGACTTGTTTTTTGTTCAGATCTTTCATGCAGATATAGATCTAATTGGGAGAAGTTGGATATCAGTTCTCAAAATTTCTACATGATGATCTACTACAGGAGGTTGAGTTCGTCCCTCCTTTGTATGGTTATTGCTCCTGTTCTGGGGTGTTTGTTCACTGTGAGGAAAGTTTGTTGTTATACCTTTATGGTTCACTCTGCTTTGGAAATCTCAAATACTGAAAGCAGTTGGGGCTAGCCGTCCAAGAGGCACTATGGTTTTTCAGTGTTCTCTATCTCCACCTTCTGGTAGGCGGATACAACCCATCAGTTAATGGATTCATCTGCTGTGACTAAAGGAAAGAAAATTACCAAGGTAAGAAACCTAATTTTTCCACTGAAGGTAGAAATTGCACATAGGCTAAGGAAGGGATGTTAAGTATTAGTAGTAGTAGGGATAGGGAGAGTAGATGGCATGGATGGGCAGATTAGATAGATCCTATGGTCTTCATTTGTCTACATTTTTTATGTGTTTCTAAATGTGATAGCAGGTCACGCAAAGTTGGTTCTTCTGATAATTCACTTCCTACACCTTAGTCTATTCATGCCCTACTGATAAAATGCATTTCCATTACGTAGCTTCCCACTGTTCCAGAACTTGTGGGATAGTTGTATCCATCAATCAAGAAGTGGAGATAGAGAACTGAAATCTGAGATAAGACATCTCTGTCTTAATATCCAGTCCAGTGCCACAGTATTTTCTATCTCCAACATGTGAATGGACACACACTAGTTCCCATTTGAGCTTTGTGAGTGGCTTGAGTCTGCAGATAAAAACAAAGGAGTAGGGTTGTATGATAGCACTTCCAACCACGAAACACAGGAGGCTTGAACCCAAAGTAAGGAGTTTATTGTATCAATTGCACCATTAAGACTCGACACTGTGCCGTGTTTCGACATTTCTGCCTGCTTCAGGAGTCTGTAGATACGCAGCTGAATGAAAAAAGACTCAGTCAATACTTTATCCTGCTACACAAAGTATGCAGAATCATATCCAGAGGTCTTCAGATCTGTCTCTGGGGCCCTGCAAATTTACTTCTTCCCTCCCTTCACCTGTTTCCTATGGAGCTCTCCTTTTCCAGCACAACCACCTTTAAAAAAAAGGGAGAGAAGGAAAGAGGTTTGCTGGAGAGCATGGGACAAAGTATCAGTCCTGAAACTTTCTCATCTGTGGTAAGACTTGTATAGACTGTGAGCTAGGGGGAGTAGCCAGCAGTGGTAAATCCAGCTGAAATTCAGTTCAGAACCGTTTGGAAGGCAACAAGTTCTATTTGGTGAGGGGGGGGGGGGGGATCCTCACCCGCCTCTTGGGACACGTGCCACACTTGTTCCAGTCGGGGGTTAAAGACGACCCCTGCAGAGGTGGGAATCCTGCAGGACGTGGAGAGAAACTGCAGCATCACTTCTTCGGATTTGGCACAGCATCTGAATATGCTGGGGGTTTTCGGGCTGGCAGGGCTGGTGCACAGTTTGATGCAGGAGAGTGTGGTAATGGTTGCCGTTTTGTCAGGGACAGCTGGCAGTGAGGAGCAGCCTCTGTCTGATCACCCACGGAGCACAGCTATTTTACAGCCTTATGGCTTGACCATGCATTCAGCTGCATTGGGATTTTTGCTTTCTCTAGAGTTTATATTGCGCTTATACAGGCCTGTTTACTGAAGGAGAGACAGTTGGAGTTGCTGTTTCTCTTCCTGCTACCCTCTGGTTCCTAAGAGATCTTGTTTAGATCTCCAGGATTGGTCAGATGAGGCTATCTCTGCTTCTCCCTCCTTATCTGATGAGACCTCGATCTATTCAGAGAAGTCATCGTTGAAGGAGCCATTAGAGGAGGGAGATCTCTTTTCTGAGGAGGGGGATGATCTGAAAATATTGAGGTTGTCTTATAAATAGCAGCTCGGCACCCTTATTCCATTGAGGAACCTCCCACTTCGGTGTCAGGAGTTCCATATTGGTTGAATATGAGGGGGCTTAGATATCCTTGTAAGGCCTTCCTGATGCATCTAAACATTCAGGACCTGATTACAGCAGAATGGGTTTCGAGAGTGGGAAGATTCATGCCTCTACCGGCTAGTTCCAGAGGAGAAAAATAGCGTCGGTCATGTCTAGTTAAACTGCCCTTTTGGGACAAGGGGCTATTTAGAAAAGATCTCAGTAGTTCGGTGAAAGAACTGGGGGAAACTAAGCCACAGCAGTTGCCAGATGATAAGCTGAAAGCCTCTGGTTGTGTGTCTTCATGGGGCTATCTTTTGAGACAGCAGATGGTACTAGCCTGGTCGTCAGCAATTTGGTAAGAAGTCCTGCTTTCCGTCACACCAATCTTCCTTTTATGCTGACAGGAAATCCTCTTCTCAGTCATTTAGAGGGCCCAATGTCTCCATAGCTTCGCAGTGATGGTCCACTCTTCTCTTCCTCATGTGGGAGAACGTCTTCAGGAGTTTTGGGAGGAGTGGGCCAAAATCATGTCAGACCAGTGGGTTCTGGATATTCTTACAGACGTTGGACTTCTGCCCAGTCGCTCTTCTCTTCCTGCAGTCTCCTTGTTGAAAAGGAACCAAGGTGGTTGAGGCTCAGGCCACCGTAGGTCCTTGATTGTGCTCTGGGCCATGTTTCTAGTTCCCCAGGCCAAATAGGAACAAGGCAGATACTTAGTCTACTTCATTGTCCCAAAGAAGAAAAGCACTTTTTGTCTGGTTTGGATCTCAAAGGTCTAAACTGCTGCTTCCGACTGTTCCACTTTCCCATGGAGACACTAAAAGTAGTCATAGCATCGGTTTAAGCTGGAGAATTTCTCACTGCCCTCAATCTCAAGGAGGTATACTTTCATATACCCATATGGCCGCTTCATTGGAGGTTTCTATGTATGGCAGTGCTGAGCCGTTACTTCTTGTTCAGGGCTTTGCCCTTCGGTCTCTCCAAGCCCTTGTGGCACATCCACCTTACACCAGGTTCTTCCACAACAGGATTTTTTTAAATTTTTTTTTTAAGTTACATTTGTACCCCGCGCTTTCCCACTCATGGCAGGCTCAATGCGGCTTACATATACAGGTACTTATTTGTACCTGGGGCAATGGAGGGTTAAGTGACTTGCCCAGAGTCACAAAGAGCTGTGCCTGAAGTGGGAATCGAACTCAGTTCCCCAGGACCAGAGTCCACCACCCTAACCACTAGGCCACTCCTCCACTCCAAACCCACCATAGATTCTTTCCTAAAGTGGTATAAGAGTTCTATCTTAATCAGTCCATTGTACTACCTGTCTTCTTTCTTAAGCCACACTGTAATCCTGGACACTTCATACCTTAGACTGCAAGTGTGCTCTAGCGTATTATGTGGAGCATACAAAACTTCATAGGAAATCATCACACCTTTTTGTATCCTTCGATCTTAACAGATTAGGGATACCCATCACCAAACGTACTATATCTACTTGGCTAGCTGATTGTATCTCCAACACATATACTCAGGTTGGGCTTGACCCTTCATGGTTGGATTGCGGCTCACAGTGTATGAGCCATGGCAGCTTCAGTAGCCCATTTCTACTCTGCCTCCATTGAAGAAATTTGTAAGGCAGTTATGTGGTCTTCTATCCACACCTTCACTACTCATTACTGTCTGGAGCAGCATTCTAGGTGGGATAGCCGGTTTGGAGAAGCAGTCCTGCAGAATCTTTTTATTTTTTATTTTATTTTATTTATCATTTTACTTAATGACATTCACATTTATCACATAAATGTAAGGAAATACAGAAATTAATATAAAAAGGAAATCATTTTCTCTCAACAATATATATTTACATAATTGTCCACAATTGGAAGATCCAAGATCAGGAAAACAATCTTAAAGAAAATAAGAAAAACTCAAAATGGTTAATCTTACACTTCACATTTTCTGAGGGAGGAAGGTTAATCGGTTATTGCAGCCGGTACAGTGGTAACTGAAGGAAGTTGCTGCAGAGGATTCTTCATCTGTTTCCACAAACTCTTATAATTTCTTAGGTTCAAACAAATAAGTAATAAGGAAAATAAAACACTTACAACGGAATCGTGCTAGGAAGGTCCCACCTGGGGCAATGATTCCTGGCTTAAAAGCCAAGACTTCACAGCTCCCAGTCTACGGTTCACTTGATGTGTCAGGAAATATATTCATCTTTAAACCCAAAAAACTATCAACCATGTATCGGAAATACAATTTCAAAACGTTGTTCCTACCTAATCAAAGACGAAAGTCACTAATAATATAACTCTATCTATAACTTCTGAATTTTCCACAATGTCAGTTAAACTTACATTTTCTCTGATAAAGAAGATTTTAAAGGAAATATAATTTTAGTCACCAAAAGGTGGCTATCAGAAGGTATTAGCAAAGTATCAGAGAAATATTTTTTCAAGAATTCAGTAGCTGATATATAGGATATTATAGGTAAATTTATCATTCTCAAGTTATTTTCCCTGAATTGGTTCTCCAGAAATTCCAATTTTTACAAGAAAGATAACTATTCTTCATTACCAAATTATCTAATTTTCATAGAGAAGCCATTTCCGTAATCAAAGTCTCTATTTTTATATCTTGGACTTCCACTTTGTTAGATAAGTATTAATATAAATTCTTTAACTCACAAATAGTGAAAATTTTTAAACATCTGAAGAAGACAGTTATTCACATTCTGCTGCAGTTCCTATAGTACGTCCTTTATGACATTATTGGCTTCACCAAGTCCAATTTCTCCACAGAAACCGCTCCAGATATCTTCGGGGGGAAGAGCTCACTCTCCAATCCCCCAATTGGTTTATTATCTGGAGTTGATGCTGCGCGAGGACCTCCTCAGGTCACATGAAAATCCTAACCCACTTCGGACGTTTCCATTATTGACCTCCATAGCGAAGCGTTACTATTTCCGGGTCTTGGAGAGGTCGTGCCAACAGGGGGACTCTACTACTACTACTACTACTACTATTTAGCATTTCTATAGCGCTACAAGGCATACGCAGCGCTGCACAAACAAAGTCACTCCCTCCACTGAGATTCGGCAATAAAGCCTTGCTGTTCCCCGAAGCAAGAACCGATATACCCGATGTTATGACCCCGAATCTCTCCAAAATAGACTGAGAAGTGGTGGGAATGCCAGCCGTGTTCGAGGAGGACAGCACTACGGCTTTGCCTTTTCTCTTCCCCATTCCCTGGGGAGCGTGCCCTCTTCTTCAGGCATTCTGGTGTAAAACGGGAACTCAACTAGCGTACATCCTCCCTCAATGCCATCTTGGATCCTCCAGGTTGGGACAGTTTTTGTCTGGTTTCTCCTCAGAGGCCTGTCTGATATGGGTAACCCTACAGCATAGCCCTCTGAGTCATTGAAACACGGAAGCCCCTCCGCCACTTGCAAGGTGGTGTCCCTTCGGAGGGGCCTGCAGAATCTTTTTAACACTTAAAAGCCAACTCTGCCCTCCTGCCCCTTTTTTCCACCTGGCTCATTATCAGCTTAGTTGCAGAATTCATTTATATCGTGAGCCTGGTAGCTAGCAAGTCCCATATGTGAGAATATTCTGTCTGCTTGTCCTCTGAGAAAGCTGTTACTTACCTATAACAAGTGTAAGTGACTGCACTTGGCAGTGTCCGCACTAGGCCCTGAGGATTACGTCACCCATATGTGAGAATGTATGCCTGCTGTCCTTAGAGAACACTTGCTACAGGAAAGTAACTTAGCTTTCTCTACAAGTTATCCAGAGATGATAGAGGTCCACGCATGTTTGCTTGTCTGGTTAGTGTTTAGTTAGTTTAAGGTGGTTTTGTTTGTTCTGAATTTCTCCTTACTGCATGTCTACGTAAATACTGAGGAGCTGGACTAGATGCCAAAAGAGAGATGTCTCAGCTGAGTTTGCAGTTCTCTATCTCTACCTGCTGGTTGATGGACACAACTGTCCCACAGGTTCTGAAATAATGGGAAGGACTAATAGAAAATTATCAGCTAAGACCTAATTTCTCCATTATGACCCATCTGCCAGCAGTGTTCACAGATACGTTGGTTATAATAACAAGTCTCTCCCCATGATCTCCCAGTGTTCTTGCTTACTAATGCAGATTGGTTGAAATACATACTGGGAGGGTTTCCCAGGTTATATAGCAGCCTTTTTTGTCTGTTTGCCTGTCCCTTTCACCCCTTTCTCCTTCCCTAATTTCAGAACTTTTGCATCATAAAAGCCGGTCTGATAAACCCCCCAGACAGCATATAGATGAACTGTTGTCCGCGTCCAAGGCAGAGAGAACGCCACCTCTGCGACCAGGACGCTCCCACGTGTTGGCACCTTCTCAAGATAGAAGCCACAGCAAGAAGCGAGTACGGGATCACTCTGCTGAAAGGAGTGATGGTGAGTGTCTGCATAATTCTGGGTATGCTTGTAAACATGGGGCAGCATGACAATACAGTGCCTTAGAATATTAGCATGATTCTGGAAGTACTTTCTAATCACCATCATAGTCTATTTCATGCTGTTTTAATTAGAGAGCTCAAAGTGTGTTACAATAGGAAAGCATATAAATCACCAAAAATCTCATTTTTAGGTGGAACATAGAAATAAGAATTGAAATGTCCATGTCAGGATGTCAGGCTCAACCAGTGTGTTAGAACAGGGTCTGAAAACAATATAGAACCAGTTCAAAAATACATGCTGGAGTTACGGACCAAGAAAGGGATCTGGGTGTTTTTAAAATGGCAAGCATATATGTTTTTGTGTCAGCACTACTTACACATATATATTCTGAAATACTAACGTATCATCAGTGCTGACACTTAGACATGTTGCCATGTTGGCCCATTGACATTTTAGACATTAACAGTTGTAAAATAGGTAAGTACATAAGTAATACCACACTGGGAAAAGACCAAGGGTCCATTGAGCCCAGCATCCTGTCCACGACAGTGGCCAATCCAGGCCAAGGGCACCCGGCAAGCTTCCCAAACGTACAAACATTCTATACATGTTCCTGGAATTGTGGATTTTTCCCAAGTCCATTTAGTAGTGGTTTATGGACTTGTCCTTTAGGAAACAGTCTAACCCCTTTTTAAACTCTGCTAAGCTAACCGCCTTCACCACGTTCTCCGGCAACGAATTCCAGAGTTTAATTATGCGTTGGGTGAAGAAACGTTTTCTCCGATTTGTTTTAAATTTACTACACTGTAGTTTCATCGCATGCCCCCTAGTCCTAGTATTTTTGGAAAGTGTGAACAGACGCTTCACATCCACCTGTTCCACTCCACTCATTATTTTATATACCTCTATCATGTCTCCCCTCAGCCGTCTCTTCTCCAAGCTGAAAAGCCCTAGCCTCCTTAGTCTTTCTTCATAGGGAAGTCATCCCATCCCCGCTATCATTTGTCGCCCTTCGCTGCACCTTTTCCAATTCTACTATATCTTTCTTGAGATGCGGCGACCAGAATTGAACATAATATTCAAGGTGCGGTTGCACCATGGAGCGATAGAACGGCATTATAACATCCTCACACCTGTTTTCCATACCTTTCCTAATAATACCCAACATTCTATTTGCTTTCCTAGCCGTAGCAACACACTGAGCAGAAGGTTTCAGTGTATTATCGACGACGACACCCAGATCCCTTTCTTGGTCCATAACTCCTAACGTGGAACCTTGCATAACGTAGCTATAATTATGGTTCTTTTGTCCCACGTGCATCACCTTGCACTTGCTCACATTAAACGTCATCTGCCATCTAGCCGCCCAGTCTCCCAGTCTCGTAAGGTCCTTCTGTAATTTTTCACAATCCTGTCGCGAGTTAACGACTTTGAATAACTTTGTGTCATCAGCAAATTTAATTACCTCGCTAGTTACCGTATTTTTCGGACTATAAGACGCACTTTTTTCCCCCCAAATTTGGGAGGAAAATGGGGGGTGCGTCTTATAGTCCGAAGGTAGAGATTTCCCTCCCTCCCTCCGAGTTCGGGATCGCCCGCCCGCCCTCCCTCCGAGTTCGGGATCGCCCTCCCCCCGGCCCTGTCACCACTTCTCCCTACTCACGTCACGCGATCTTCCCTGGTGGTCTAGTGACGGGGCAGGAAAGAGCCCCCTCTTTCCTGCCCAGCACGCTCTCGGCGGCCATTTTGAATCTCGCCGAGACCGTCAGGCAGCATACAGGAGGACGGAGAGCAGTGCGCTGGGCAGGAAAGAGGGGGCTCTTTCCTGCCCCTACGTCACTAGACCACCAGGGAAGATTGCGTGACGTGAGTAGGGAGAAGTGGTGACAGGGCCGGGGGGAGGGCGATCCCGAACTCGGAGGGAGGGATTCGGACAAGACGCACCGGAGCACCTAGGTTTTAGAGGAGGGAAAAAGGAAAAAAAAAAATTTCGTATTTCCCTCCTCTAAAACCTAGGTGCATCTTATGGTCCGGTGCGTCTTATAGTCTGAAAAATACGGTAATCCCGTCTCTAAATCATTTATAATTATATTAAAAAGCAGCAGTCCTAGCACAGACCCCTGAGGAACCCCACTAACTACCCTTCTCCATTGTGAATAATGCCCATTTAACCCTATCCTATCCTTCAACCAATTTTTAATCCACAATAGGACATTTCTTCCTATCCCATGACCCTCCAATTTCCTCTGTAGCCTTTCATGAGGTACCTTGTCAAACGCCTTTTGAAAATCCAGATACACAATATCAACCGGCTCCCCTTTGTCCACATGTTTGTTTACTCCTTCAAAGAATTGAAGTAAATTGGTCAGGCAAGATTTCCTCACACACAAGCCATGCTGACTTGGTCTCAGTAATCCATGTCCTTGTATGTGCTCTGTAATTTTGTTTTTGATAATAGCCTCTACCATTTTCCCTGGCACCGATGTCACTCACCGGTCTATAATTTCCCGGATCTCCCCTGGAACCTTTTTTTAAAAATGGGCGTTACATTGGCCACCCTCCAATCTTCCAGTACCACATTCGATTTTAAGGATAAATTGCATATCACTAACAGCTCCGCAAGCTCATTTTTTCAGTTCTATCAGTACTCTAGGATGAATACCATCCGGTCCAGGAGATTTGCTACTCTTCAGTTTGCTGAACTGCCCCATTACGTCCTCCAGGTTTACTGTGAAGTCAGTAAGTTTCTCCGACTCGTCCGCTTGAAATACCATTTCTGACACTGGTATCCCACCCAAATCTTCCTCGGTGAAGACCGAAGCAAAGAATTCATTCAATCTCTCCACTATGTCTTTATCTTCCTTGATCGCCCCTTTTACCCCTCTGTCATCCAGCGGCCCAACTGATTATTTTGCCAGCTTCCTGCTTTTAATATACCGAAAAAAGTTTTGCTATGTTTTTTTGCCTCTAATGCTATCTTTTTTTCGTAATCCCTCTTGGCCTTCTTTATCTGCGCCTTGCATTTGCTTTGACACTCCTTATGCTGCTGCTTGTTGTTTTCAGGCGGTCCTTCTTCCATTTTCTGAAGGCGTTTCTTTTAGCCCTAATAGCTTCCTTCACCTCACTTTTCAACCAAGCTGGCTGTCTTTTGGACTTCCGTCTGTTGGGGATTGAAGTCCCTGTTTCTACCATGGGACCTACTTCAGGGGCTGCTGGGAATTGTAGTCTTTTTCTTTTCTCCAGTCCCCCAGGGGAAAAGACTCCTTCCTTTCTCTACCCAGTCTCCCTCCCTCTCGATCCTCCTCATTCCGTCATGTGCCTTCATTCTCCCTCTCACCCTCATATTCCTTACAATATGCAGTCAATTAAGAAGAGCCCACAATCATTCAGCAGAATTGTTTTTGGTGGTAGGGGGATTAAAGGGGCAACCTTCCCATATCCCTTCTGTAGCGCACTGCCCAAAATGAGCACTTTAAAAAAACAACAAAAAACCTAAATATTCCCAGGAGCAGTTGTAAATCTTGACCACCATAATGGGGAGCATGGACATTCATTCATTCCCTTTCTGAAGTGGTTGAATACGTGTGTATATTGTCCTCTATCACATGTATTTATGATTTGCATGTGTAAATATTAGATTTCTAAAATCGGAGTTTCTACCTTAATATGCACGTGTAAATGCCAATATTTGCATGTGCAAATCGCAGATAGAGCTTGTAAAATCACCCAAATCAATATAATTTGCAAATATATCGGTGCATAGGTAGAAGGGGAGCAGGGAACATAGGTGCAGTTTTAGAATGACTCTGACTCTGAGTGGCATGTGCATTCTGGAAAAAGCAGCTCAGACTTAGCCTCCCAAAGCTGGCGCTGTGGCCCCCATACAAGCTGTGTTTGTGAAGAGGAGTTCCTACTTTAGTCTTGGTAATGTAAGATCTTGAAATGGTTTCCTGATGTCCCCCTTTTTCTTATGTGCAGTGTCAAGGCATGATGGTAGTGTGCCAAGCTCTCATACAGTCTGCACACAGTTCCCAGTGCACAGTCCCCTCCTGCGGCAACTGTCCACATCCTCAGATGGCTCAACTTTGCCCAGCATGGGCGGTCACAGTGCCTCCAACTCATCGGTAAGCCTCAAATGCCATGGAACATTATAACAAGAAATATATTTGTGATGTATGAGTTGTACAGGCAGAGGTGGTTGCCAAACTCCTCCTTCCCTTCCCTCCAGTGTTCCAGGGTAGGTGGTGTGGTTCCTCCAGCAAGTACTTGTAAAAGTCTCTTAAAAGTTCAGGGTGCAAAGCACATGGCAGTATGCCTTTGCATACCTGGGACCATCTTTGTGGAATTCAATTTCACTAAAGCTGCAGTTAAATTAACCTGTGTTTCCAGAAGAAGGCAAAGGCCCACTTGTTTAACCAGGTTTTTGGTTTAAAAGTGAGGCTACTGGATTGAGTATGATCATGTTCTGTTTAATAAGGATGAGGGCAATAGGAGTTAGAGATGGGTTAGGGCAGGCTTGTTCAACCTTTGTTTTAATTTTTTTTTTTTTTTTTTTAATTGAAGGCCACATTTAGTATTCTCCGAGGACAAGCAGGCTGCTTGTTCTCACGACTAGGGTCAGCGTCCACGGTGGCCCCCATAACGGAATTTTTCAAAGCAAAAAATCTTCAAAGCTTTGAGAGAACCTTCTGGCGTGCGGGGTGCGCGCACCGCGCATGCGCGGCCATCTTCCCGCACGTCGCACAAGAGACCCGCTCAGTTACCTTTTTTCCGCGGTGAAGAGAGGCAGCGGTTTGTGTCTCTTCTATCCCCTTCAGAGAGTCTTCCGCCATTTTTTCCGCAGTTTTCTTCGAGTTTCTTTGAGTTTTCTACTTTGCCTTTTTAAAGTTAAAAAAAATAAAATAAAAGTAGAATCCTTCACTTCTTAGTTTTTGCCCTCTAAAGTTTCCTTTTGCTTCCGCCGTGGCTTCCCTTTTTTGTGCTCTTCTTTTTGGCACAATTGCGAATTTTGATATCGCCACCTCTATTTTTTCGTCCATGTCATCGAGGACTCCCAACGGCTTCAAGAAGTGTACTCTGTGCAACCAGATGATCTTGGGTACCGACCCCCACGTGTGGTGTCTTCAGTGCCTTGGGCCCGACCATCGCCCAGACGCATGTAAGTTGTGTCTCAGCTTGAAAAAGCGGACACAGGCATTGAGACAAGCTCTTCGGGACTGACTTTTCGGAGTTTCGTCCGGTTCCTCGGCGTCGACATCGGCACCGGGGATGGCATCGACTTCAGGAGCGCAGGTAATGGCTGTCCACAGACCACCACACGCTGGGAGCAGTGAGCCGTCAAGTGAGTCTCCACCTGTCTCGAAGTCTCCTGTTCAGAGCCCAAGGGACCAACCACTCTCGGACCCGACCCCAACGAGACGTGTGGATTCCTCCACGTCCTCCTCAGTACCGTGGAATATCGATGACGTGCATCGAGCAAAGGTGAAGAAAAATTCATCGATCTCCTTCCAAGCACAAGGAGCTCCGGGGTGTTGAAGGATTCGGCACCCGTGAAGCGCCGACGCCGGGAGAAGCACTCACCCTCCATACAAGAGGTGTCGGTGGGTCGATCTCCTTGCAGCCCAATACCGCCACCTCAACCTCCACAGATTCTGACGCCGATTCCTGCACCGACCCCACAGCCTAGCTCGACAGCGACTCTGGACGAGCACATCCGAGCCATTCTCCCAGGTCTTCTGGAAGGGTTGCTTCGTCAGTCTGCTTCGGTGCCGGGGGTGCTTGCGCCCTTGGTACCATCAATGGAAGCGGCAGCTGGCTCTCTCCCTGTGGTGAGGTCCCCGACGCCGGTACCGCCTGCGGCATCGGCTGCCACCCAGGTCAACTCCCTGTCGACATTGCTGGAGGGAGCTTCATCGATGCCAGCAGGGGAGTCAACTTCTCGACATCGCCATCGAGGACATGGTTCCTCGGCATCGAGACGGGCCTGGATACGGACTGCAGTTAAAGAACTCTTGTCTGATATCGATGAGGATGCCTCGTGAGATGAAGAGGAATATCCCAGGTATTTCTATTCTGAGGAGTCTTGTGGTCTTCCCTCTGATCCTACTCCTTCACCTGAAAGAAAGCTTTCTCCACCAGAGAGTCTTTCTTTCTCTTCTTTTGTCCGGGAAATGTCGGTGGCTATTCCCTTCCCTGTGGTATCTGAGAATGAGCCCAAGACTGAGATGCTCGAGGTCCTTGACTATCCTTCGCCACCTAAGGAGTCATCCACTGTTCCATTGCATAATGTGCTCAAGGAGACACTTACGTGGAACTGGATGAAACCACTAAGTAATCCCACCATCCCCAAAAAAGCTGAGTCCCAATATCGGATTCACGGAGAACCTGAGCTGATGAAGTCGCAGTTACCTCACGACTCTATGATTGTGGATTCCGCTCTCAAGAGAGCCAGGAGTTCTAGAGAGTTTGCCTCGGCGACCCCGGGAAGAGAATCTAGAACCCTGGACTCTTTTGGGAGGAAGGCGTATCAGGCCTCTGTGCTCGCAGCCAAGATTCAATCTTACCAGCTCTACACGAGCATCCACTTGAGAAACACGGTGAAGTAACTGGTGGACTTGGTTGATAAGCTCCCTCCGGAGCAGGCCAGGCCTTTTCAGGAGGTGGTCAGGCATCAGAAAGCGTGCCGTAAATTCCTGTCCAGGGGTGCTTACGATACTTTTGGTGTTGCATCCAAAATTGCTGCCCAAGGTATAGTGATGCGCAGACTCTCATGGCTGCATGCCTCTGACCTGACAATCGAGTCCAGCAGCGGATTGCGGATGTCCCTTGCCGGGGGGGGGGGGGGGGGGGGGGATATTATTTTTGGTGAGAAAGTCGAGCAAGTGGTTGATCAGATCACACAGCAGAAAACCGCTATGGATAATCTCTCCCGGCAGGTCAGTTAGATGATTTTTCCGGGGAAGGAAGAATGCTCCCTATGCTTATAACAAACGTAGGTACAGTCCTCCTTCTCGACAGCTTTCTCAGGCTCACCCCCAGCGCGCTCGTTCTCATCAACAGCGTGCGCCAAGGCAGGCCCCTATGGCTCCCCAGCAAAAGCAAGGGACGGGCTTTTGACTGGATCCAGCTGAGCATAGCCACTATAAGGGTGTCTCTACCGGATGACTTGCCGGTCTGAGAAATGGGCACCCGGGCAACCTTCTTCCCATGATTCAGGAAAACGATTGTCATGCTCTCTGGACTTAAAGGGTGCTTATACACACATCCCGATACTTCCAGCTCTCAGGAGGTATCTTCGATTCCGTCTGGGAACGCAGCATTTCCAGTATTGTGTACTGCCCTTTGGTCTGGCATCTGCGCCCAGGGTCTTTACAAAATGCCTGGCAGTAGTTGCAGCGTTGCTACGCAGACTGGGAGTGCAAGTGTTCCCTTATCTCGACGATTGGCTGGTGAAGAACACCTCAGAGGCAGGAGCTCTACAGTCAGTGCAGATGACTATTCAACTGCTGGAGCTACTCGGGTTTGTTATAAATTACCCCAAGTCCTATCTTTTACTTGTTCAGCAACTCAAATTTATAGGAGCTCTGCTGGACTCACAGACGGCTCGTGCCTATCTTCCCGAGGTGAGAGCAAACAATCTTCTGTCTCTAGTTTCCATGGCCAGAGCATCTCAGCAGATCACAGCTCAGCAGATGTTGAGACTTCTAGGCCATATGGCCTCCACAGTCCATGTGACGCCCATGGTGCGTCTTCACATGAGATCAGTTCATTGGACCCTAGCTTTCCAGTGGTATCAAGCTGCAGGGAATCTAGAGGATGCAATCCGGCTGTCCACCGACTTTCACAGTTCCCTTCAGTGGTGGACAATTTGATCCAATTTGACCTTGGGACGTCCTTTTCAAATTCCTCAGCCACAAAAAGTGCTGACCACGGATGCATCTCTCCTGGGGTGGGGAACTCATGTCGATGGACTACACACTCAAGGAGTTTGGTCCCTCCAGGAAAAAGGTCTTCAGATCAATCTCCTGGAGTTGCGAGTGTTCTGGAATGCTCTAAAGTCTTTTAGAGACCAGCTGTCCAATCAAATCATCCAAATTCAGACAGACAATCAGGTTGCCACGTACTACATCAACAAGCAGGGGGGCATCGGATCTCGCCCCCTGTGTCGGGAAGCCGTCCAGATGTGGCTTTGGGCTTGCCATAACAGCATGTTTCTCCATGCCACGTATCTGGCAGGCGTAAACAGTCTGACCGATAAGTTGAGCAGAATAATGCAACCTCACGAGTGGTCACTGAACATGGGCGTAGTCCGCAAGCTCTTCCGAGCATGGGGCACCGCCTCGGTGATCTTTTTGCCATTCAGCTCAATCACAAGGTTCCTCAGTTCTGTTCCAGACTTCAGGCCCACGACAGACTAGCGTCAGATGCCTTCATTGGGGGAAGGGCCTTCTGTATGCATAACCTCCCATACCTCCGGTCGGGAAGACTTTGCTGAAACTCAAGCAAGACCGTGGAACCATGATTCTGATTGCTCCCTTCGGGCCGCGTCAGATTTGGTTCCCTCTTCTTCTGGAGTTGTCCTCCAAAGAACCGTGGAGATTGGATTGTTTTCCAGCCCTCAACTCAGAATGAGGGGGTGCTTCTGCATCCCCTCCTCCAGTCTCTGGCTCTCACGGCTTGGATGTTGAGAGCTTAGAATTCGCTTCCTTGGGTCTTTCTGAGGGTGTCTCACGGGTTTTGCTTGCTTCCAGGAAAGATTCCACGAAGAGGTGTTACTTTTTCAAATGGAGGAAGTTTGCTGTCTGGTGTGATAGCAAGGCCCTAGATCCTCGCTCTTGTCCTACATAGACCCTGCTTGAATATCTTCTACATTTGTCAGAGTGTGACATTTGTCAGTCTGGTCTCAAGACCAACTCTGTAAGGGTTCATCTTAGCACAATTAGTGCTTTTCATTCTCATGTGGAAGGTAAGCCTATCTCTGGACAGCCTTTAGTCATTCGCTTCATGAGAGGTTTGCTTTTGTCAAAGCCCCCTGTCAAACCTCCACCAGTGTCATGGGATCTCAACATCGTTCTCATCTAGCTGATGAAACCTCCTTTTGAGCCACTGAATTCCTGCCATCTGAAGTACTTGACCTGGAGGGTCGTTTTTTTTGGTGGCTTACTTCAGCTCGTAGAGTCAGTGAGCTTCAAGCCTTGGTAGTGCATGCTCCTTATCTCAAGTTTCATCACAACAGAGTAGTCCTCTGCACGCACCCTGTTCTTGCCAAAGGTGGTGTCGGAGTTCCATCTGAACCAGTCAATTGTCTTGCCAACATTTTTTCCCCGTCCTCATACCCGCCCTGCTGGACGTCAGTTGCACACCTTGGACTGCAAGAGAGCATTGGCCTTTTACGTGGAGCGGACAAGCCCCTTCAGACAGTCTGCCGAAATGTTTGTTTCTTTTGATCCCAACAGAAAGGGAGTCGCAGTCGGGAAACGCACTATCTCCAGTTGGCTAGCAGATTGCATTTCCTTCACTTATGCCCAAGCTGGCCTGACTCTTGAGGGTGATGTCACGGCTCATAGTTTTAGACGGTGGCCCACTTGAAGTCGGCCACTATAGAAAAGATTTGCAAGACTGCAGCGTGGTCATCAATCCACACATTCACATCTCACTACTACCTTCAGCAGGATACCCAACGCGACAGTCGATTTGGGCAGTCAGTGCTGCAGAATCTGTTCAGGGTTTAGAATCCAACTCCACCCCCTAGGCCCATTTTTATTCTGTTCCAGGCTGCACTCTGTTAGATGTTCTAGTTTGTAGGTCAATCCTTGTTCTGTCCTCGCCGTTGCGAGGCCCAATTGACCTTTCTTTGTTGTTTTGAGTGAGCCTGGGGGCTAGGGATACCCCAGTTGTGAGAACAAGCAGCCTGCTTGTCCTCGGAGAAAGCGAAGATACATACCTGTAGCAGGTATTCTCCGAGGACAGCAGGCTGATTGTTCTCACAAACCCGCCCACCTCCCCTTTGGAGTTGTTGTTCTTTCATACTTGCTTTTGGATATAACTGAGCGGGTCTCTTGCGCGACGGACGGGAAGACGGCCGCGCATGCGCAGTGCGCGCACCCCGCGCGCCAGAAGGTTCTCTCACAGCTTTGAAGATTTTTTGCTTTGAAAAATTCCATTGTGGGGGCCGCCGTGGACGCCAACCCTAGTCGTGAGAACAATCAGCCTGCTGTTTTTGGAGAATACCTGCTACAGGTATGTATCTTCGCTTTTCGTAATGACATGCGTATGAGCACACTCAGCAGTCTCTCATGTACCTACTACTACTTACTACTTAACATTTCTAGAGCGCTACTAGGGTTACGCAGCGCTGTACAAATTAACAATTAAGGACGGTCCCTGCTCGGAAGAGCTTACAATCTAAAGGACGAAATGTCAAGTTGGGGTAGATAAGTTTTCCTGAGAAGAGGTGAAGTGGTTAGGTGCCGAAGGCGATATTGAAGAGGTGGGCTTTGAGCATTGATTTGAAGATGGGTAGGGATGGGGCACGGCGTAAGGGCTCAGGGAGTTTGTTCCAGGCGTGGGGTGAGGCGAGACAGAAGGGGCGGAGCCTGGAGTTGGAGGTGGTGGAGAAGGGTACTGAAAGGAGGGATTTGTCTTGAGAGCGGAGGTTACGGGTAGGGACGTAAGGGGAGATGAGGGTAGAGAGGTACGGAGGGGCCGCAGATCGAGTGCATTTGTAGGTGAGTAAGAGAAGCTTGAACTGTATGCGGTATCCGATTGGGAGCCAGTGAAGTGACTTGAGGAGAGGGGTGACATGAGTATATCGGTTAAGGCGGAAGATAAGACGTGCGGCAGAGTTATGGATGGACTGAAGGGGAGATAGATGGCTACGTGGGAGGCCGGTCAGGAGTAGGTTGCAGTAGTCAAGGCGAGAGGTAATGAGAGAGTGGATGAGAGTTCGGGTGGTGTGCTCGGAGAGGAAGGGGCGAATTTTGCTAATGTTATAGAGGAAGAAGCGACAGGTCTTGGCTATCTGCTGGATGTGCGCAGAAAAGGAGAGGGAGGAGTCGAAGATGACACCGAGGTTGCGGGCAGATGAGACGGGGACGATGAGGGTGTTATCAACTGAGATAGAGAGTGAAGGGAGAGGGGAAGTGGGTTTGGGTGGGAAAACAATAAGTTCAGTCTTAGACATATTCAGTTTCAGGTGGCGGTTGGACATCCAGGCAGCAATGTCGGATAAGCAGGCCGAGACTTTGGCCTGGGTATCCGCAGTGATTTGTGATGTGGAGAGATAAAGCTGGGTGTCGTCGGCATAAAGATGATAGTGGAAACCATGAGAAGAAATCAGGGAGCCTAGGGAAGAGGTGTAGATTGAGAAAAGAAGGGGCCCAAGGACAGATCCCTGAGGAACTCCAACAGAGAGCGGGATAGGGGAGGAGGACGCACCATGAGAGTGTACTCTGAAGGTACGATGGGAGAGATAAGAGGAGAACCAGGAGAGGATAGAGCCCTGGAACCCAAGGGAGGACAGTGTGTCAAGAAGTAGGTTGTGATTGACAGTGTCAAAGGCGGCGGAGAGGTCGAGGAGGATGAGGATGGAGTAGTGACCTTTGGATTTGGCGAGGAATAGGTCATTGCAGACTTTAGATAGTGCTGTTTCTGTTGAGTGTAGGGGGCGAAAGCCGGATTGAAGCGGATCAAGGATGGCATGAGAGGAGAAAAAATCAATACAGCGGCTGTGAACGGCGCGTTCAAGTATCTTGGAGAGGAAGGGTAGGAGGGAAATGGGGCGGTAGTTGGAGGGACAGGTAGGGTCAAGTGATGGTTTTTTGAGGAGTGGAGTGACCACAGCATGCTTGAAGGTGTCCGGGACAGATGCAGTGGAGAGAGAGAGGTTAAGGATATGACAGATGGTGGGGGTGATGGTAGGAGTGATGGTGTTGAGTAGGTTAGTGGGGATGGGGTCAGAGGAACAAGTGGTGGCTTTCGAGGAGGAGAGGAGATGGGTGATTTCCTCTAAGTGATAGCAGGAAAGGAGGAGAAGGAGGCCTGGGTAGGTTGGATGACAGAGTGAGATATAGGCTGAAGAGGAGGAGAGGGAGTAGTGGAGAATTCGAGGTTGATCTTCTGGACCTTGTCACGGAAGTAGTGGGCTAGAGATTGAGGAGAGAGTGAAGGGGGGGGGTGGGAGCAGAGGGCACTTTGAGGAGGGAGTTGAGGGTGGCGAATAGACGACGAGGGTTAGAGCTGAGGGAATGGTCAATTGGATATAGTAGTCCTGCTTAGCGAGGAATAGGGAGGATTGGAAGGAGGATAGCATGAATTTGAAGTGAATGAAGTCAGTAAGGGTGCGAGATTTCCTCCAGAGGCGTTCAGCCGAACGGGCGCAGGAGCGGAGGTATCGGGTGCAAGGGGTCAGCCAGGGCTGGGGATTGGTACGTCTTGTGGGCCGGGAGGTGGACGGTGCAAGGGTGTCCAGAACAGAGGAAAGAGTGGCATTGTAAGTGGAGACAGCTTTGTCAACGGATGTGGAGGACAAGATGGAAGGGAGGAGATCAGAGATAGTAGAGGATAAGGTGGGGGGGTCAACAGCCTGGAGATTTCTGGATGTAGTAGTTAGTGTTGGGCGAGATTGAGGGGGAGGGTGCTGAAGTGTGAATGTGATAAGGTGGTGGTCGGAGAGAGGAAGAGGTGAAACGCAGAAAGTGGAGGGTGAGCAAGTAGAAGAGAGGACGAGATCAAGACAGTGGCCAGATTTGTGAGTAGGGGTGGTGGGGCTCAGTTGGAGGTTGAAGGAGGAGGTAAGAGTGAGGAACTGAGAAACATACGAATCGGAAGGGTTGTCAGTGTGGATGTTGAAGTCACCGAGAATGAGGGATGGGGATGAGGGCTCAAGAAAGACGGAGAGCCAGGCATCGAAGTCGGTAAGGAAGGAAGGGAGGGATTTCTCAGGGGGGCGGTAAATGACTGCAACTCTGAGTGGCAGTGGGTGGAATAGACTGATGGAGTGAACTTCAAAGGATGAGAAACTGTGAGACTGAGGTAGGTGGAGCGGTTGGAAGCTGCAGGCGGGCGAAAGTAGTAGTCCGACGCCGCCACCGCGGCCGACTGGGCGGGGCAAGTGGGAGAAAAGATAACCACCGTGGCATAGGGCTGCGATTGAGGCAGAGTTGTCCGGGGTGAGCCAGGTTTCAGTTAGGACGAGCAGATGAAGGGAATTGGAGATGAAGAGATCGTGGGTGAAGGGAAGTTTGTTGCAGATTGAGTGGGCGTTCCATAGGGCACACGAGAAAGGGAGGGAGGAGGGGGGGAGGAGGGGAATAGGGATGAGATTGGAGATATCGCGGGATCGTTTGCATAGATGAGATGAGGATGAGGACAGGTGTGGGGGACCTGGGTTGGGATTGATGTCACCCGCGGATAGCAGGAGAAGGAGCAAGAGAGTGCGGAGAAGGGTGGGTGAGGAAGGGCGGCGAAGACGGGATGTGCTTAGGAGGAAAGGGGAAGGGTTCATGGCAGGAAGGAGGTGTTGAAGGTTGAGAGCTAGGAAGGAGGAGGAAGACAGTAGGGATGGTGAGGTGGTGGGGGACAGGGGTAGGTAGGGGAGGGCGGAAGAGGATAGTGATGGGTAGTGAGATCGTGTGGAAGACAGCGGTGAGAGGAGGAAAAGATTAGGGAGGGACAGGGCAAGGAATAGGATGTGAATGGGGGCCATGGGTAGTGACTTGAGGTGTTCAAAGGGAAGGTAGGTGGGCTGGGAAACAGGCAGGTGAGGGTAAGCAGTCGGGCAGGAGAGTGATGAGCTGGTAGGAAGATGGGCTGGGAGGCAGGCGGGTTACAAGGTGGGTGGTAGACAGTCAGGTGATTGGTGGAAAGTCAACGATTGGCTAGTAGTCAGGTTGAGAGGCAGGCTGGAGTGGTTTGAAGCAGGAGCTGGCGGACTAGGACAAGCTGATGCAGACAGACTGGAGTAGGCTGGGACAAGCTGAAGCAGACTGGAGTAGGCTGGGACAAGCTGAAGCAGACGGACTGGAACAGGCTGTATCAGGCAGACTGGAGTAAGCTGGCTGGAGCAGAGGGCCTGGATTAGGCGGGCTGGAATGGCAGGAGCAGGTGGCTGGAACAGGCTGTATCAGGCAGACTGGAGTAAGCTGGCTGGAGCAGAGGGCCTGGATTAGGCGGGCTGGAACGCGCAGGGGGAAGCTGGATCAGGCTGGAGCAAGCTGGGTTAGGCGGGCTGGAACAGCTGGAGCAGGTGGCTGGAACAAGGAGGAAGAGGCTGGATCCGACGGACTGGGACGAGCAGGGAGAGGCTGGATCAGGCGGAGTGGAACAAGGTGGGCGAGCTGGATTAGGCGGGCTGGATCAAGCTGTAGCATGCGGGAAGAAGCTGGAATCGATGGAGCTGGATTAGGCGGGCTGGATCAAGCTGTAGCATGCAGGAAGAAGCTGGAATCGATGGACTGGTACAGGCTGGTGGAGATGGGCTGGAGCGAGCAGGGAGAAGCTGGAGTGGTACAGGCTGGACGAGCTGGATCAAGCTGGAGCAGATGGCTGTGATAAGCAGGCAGGTGGACTGGAACAACAAGCATGGAAGCAGGAAGAAGCTGGATCGTGCGCATGCAGGCAGATGGAGCAGATGAGGCAGGCAGATGGAGCGGATGAGGCAGAGCAGGAAGGCAGGGAAGCTGGGCCTACAGACTGGTCAGGGACGAGATGTGGCTGATGGATTGTTTCCCACGGTCTCTGTCCCTGCCCCGGTCGGCCCGTACGCTGGATCGCCTTGAAGCCTCAGCAGATGTTGGATCGGCCGGCTGGAACGGGCTGGTGGACTCTCCTGTCTGCGCTGCGAAGCCCCAGGCGTCTCGGTCGCGTGATCCGCACACTGCAAGTACGCACCCAGGCCGTTCCGGCCGGGGAGTGCGGTGGCAGTGCCCAGGACCACGGTCGACCAGTGTGGCAGGCTGCGGCCCGCCCGATCCCTCTGCGCAGGGACCCGAACACTCCGGGCACCCCCGGACTGTGCTGGCCGAGGCAGAGAGACCGCGGGAGCTCTGAGCAGCCGAGCGACGGTGGGGGCAGGCCCCTAGCCTTCACTTGTGTCTCTGTCATGTCCCCTGCCTCAGCCTTTATCTTGTCTTTTCCTTATGTACCCCCACCCCTCAGCCTTCACCCTGTCTCGTCCCCTGACCCGTCTTCAGCTGCAGATTCTTACTGCAGGATCCCCACTTCCCTGCCGTGGCTTGTCTATCCATGAGCTTGAGCTGCACAGTGTTGGACTTTCGGGTTTGTCTTGCGATTGCAAGTCTTGCAAGACTTGAAATCACGAGACCTACCCGAATTTCTTGTGCCATGTGAATCAAGCTCACAGGTAGAAGCAGGGAATCAAGGATTCTGTGGTAAGAATCTGTGTTTCCCCCCAAAATTTGACGAATTCCATGGGTCAAGAAAAGGCACCTAGCAGGCCAGGTTCTGGCCCGCAGGCCATAGCTTGGGCAAGCCTGGGTTAGGGTGTGTTGGCTGGGAGGTTTTTTTTTTTTTTTTTTTTTTGGGGGGGGGGGGGGGGTGGAGTCAAAATATTTTGTTGTGTTTGCATTTTGCATTTTACCTCCCTTTTGACCTTGTTTGGGAAGTTGTTATCAAAGGAAGGAAATCATTTTAATAATATACTTTTGTCGTGTTTATTTAAAAATCCACATATAGACCACAATACTGATTAAATAACATCCTATGGAGGGAAGTGACATCATTGGACAAGGTAGCTTCCTGAGCTGTCTGCTTCATACCACCTAAAGCTTAATCTGCTGCCTTTCTCCTATGTCTGCCTTTCCTATAGCTGAAAAGCTGTTTGTAAGTTTGTATTAGCACCTTTGTTGCCTGTCAAGATGGGTTCCAAAAAGTGAACAGTGGATCTGATAAACTCTTACACCAACATGACCCAATCTCGGCATGTGGAGAAAGCTGAAACCACAACCCAGCTTCATGACATGGGAGATGTGCTAGAGCCAAAGAAAGAAGGCATGTGAGAGCAGGATGTACGGAGTGCATCTGTGCTAATTCTTTTGAGTGGTTCCGAGAGATCAAGGAGGATCTAAAAGCAGTTCAGACTGAGCTGACCTTCACAGGGAGGTTTTGGAGATTGGCATTAGGTTAGAGGACACAGAACTTTGGATGAGCAAGCGAAGGCATTCTTGGGTCTGAAGAACAACTGATGGAAGCAAAGCAAGTGGCCTAGGAGCTGACAAAATTGAGGATCTTAAATTACAGCATCTGCTATGATTTTCAAGATTTTGTGGTGTGCTGGAGGTCCCCTGAGTTTCTTGACTTTTGAGTGAGTTATACAGAAAATAGCCAGGGGTCAAAGTGGATCTGAATTGAATAGTTTGGGCACACTGCACTTTGGGGAATGTGAGACCAAATATCCCCAAAGACACAGTAGCTTGTTCTCAAAGCTATAAGATTAAAGAAGCTGTTGCCAAAAAAAAAAAAAAAAGGCAAGGGTTATGCCAGATATAATTTGGGACTCCTAGGAGATCAGGATCTTTCAGGATGTTGCTGTTTCAACATTGAAAAGGAGATTAGAGCTTCAGCCCTTTACTGCTAAGCTTTGAGAAGAAGGGATACAGTACAAATAGCAATTTCCCTTTTCACTCACTTTTGTGAAAGATGTCAGTGTCTACCGTGTTCGGAACAAGGAGGATTTAGAAGCACTGCTAACAGGAGGAAGTGCTGCCACTGACCCTCTGGAGTCAGCAAAGTCCCTGTCAAGTCTTAAAAGAATGGAAAGGAAGATTGTGCAGACAAGCTTCTGATACTTGCAAGCAAGGGGTAGTTAAAGCGCTGAGTGCCTCTTATGACTTGTGCGTAGATCTTGTTTGGACCTCATGCTCAGACAGGCATTTACAGCAGTTTACCACTGGTCACATGGTTCCTCATTTGATTTACCTAGTACTGGATGTCTTCCATTTTTTTCTAGTATTGTCTGTTTGATAGTATATATGAATTGGTATGGAGATGGAGGGTGCTTTAGAGTATGGCTGGAGAGGGAAGGGATTTGGACAAGTGATGATAATTCTGAAATGATGAGAGGTTCATCTCAATGAGGGGACCGGTGGAGATTAAAGACGAGCTGTGAATATCTTTTGGGTCGGGGGAAGGAAGAGTTGAGCACTGTTTGCTTGATAAGGGTAGTTGAGTTGGAGGGTGGGGTCAGAGCTTTTGGGGTGGGTAGGGCTCTGGGGATGGAATTTCAGGGAGCTGCTGTAGTAAATCTATTTGCTAACTATGTCCAGTGGCATTAAGAAAATTTTCTATAAATGCAAAAAGTCTTAATTCCCCTTTCAAAAGAAACTTTTTATGGAGAGAACTACAGAGGCAGTGGGAGTCTAGTGTTAATTCAAGAAACACACTTGCTTCAAAGAGACAAGTGCCTTCTGCAAGACTGTCATTTTCCCCTATGTTTTTTTTGTGCCTAACATGTTGGAGAAGAAGAGGGGAATGGTGGTCTGTTTGCTGCATTGCGAGTGCTCAGGGATGCTGGAGAATGACATCTTGCATGAGCCCCTATGTTCTGCATGGGACCTCTTGTCCTGATTTAGAAAATCCTTGATCGGGTTGAGGGAGAGTAGCTGGATCATTTGGAGGGGATTTTAATATCACCTTGGTACCCAGTCTGGACAGCTCTAGGCAGCAGATATCCGGGGTGGGTGTGGGGGGCAGATAAATGTTCCCTTACAAATTTTATTCATGCCTTTAACTTGAAAGGTATTTGGTGTATCTTGAACCCCACTGCCCATCAGTTTACAGTTTTTCTCAAGTACACCATTCTCGTTTGCAAATTCATTACTTATATATTTTTTAACATTCTCTGGGCCTCTCTTATCAAGCTGCACTAGCAGCTCCCGGTGCGGTAATGCTGATAAAGCCCACTCACTTCATCTTTCAAACCTGGGGCCAGCCAGTGTTAGACTTGATGGCGTCCACACAGAATGCCAAAATTCCCTGATTTTTCAGCTGCAGGAGGGAAGCAAAATCGAAAGATGTAGCCCTTGCTGATACAGGGTCTACTCTGTGTTTCCTCTGTGATTGATTGTTTATGAGCAGGTCATTCACTGGATTGAATATTATTGTGAATTGGTGGAACTGGTGACCCTAGATTGGCAGAGGAGGCTGTGTTACGATCTGGAGTGCCTAGTGATAGGAGGCATTGCTACTTCCAATGTTGGAGGACTTATTGAATCAGGGCCTGGCATGTGCCATTCTGTCTTTCAACTTGACTCTGAGGAAAAAAGGATATTTGGGAAAGGTGACTTCCACTAGGTTGAATTTGGCCTATGTTAGTCTGGAGGATTTTTGAGGACTGGTGTCAGGATCACCAGGTTCTCCCTTGGAGTCATCCTTGGTAGAAATCCTGGAGTGTGTTTCAGGATGGCTTCAATAGGGGGCTAGCCGTGGTGACCATTAAAGTGAAGGTGGCGTCATTGGCCTGCTGTTGAGATTTGGTGAAGGGTAAGATGATAGCTTCTCACCTGAATGTGCTCAGGTTTCTCTGGGAGGAAGGGGTGAATTTTCTGAGGACCCCCCCCCCCCCCCCAAGCTGTACCTGGGTTCCCCCTGGGTCCTAAATCTTGTTTAAGGGTGAAGTTGCCCTTTAAACCTTTGGCGGAGAGTTTCCTGAAGGACATTACTTTGAAAACTGTGTTTCTGGTAGCAACTACTTTGGCCAGGAGGATTGTGGAGTTGCAGGCTTGTCTTCTTGGCCCCCATTTCTTGTCTTTTCGGAAGAAAAGGTTGTTCTTCCTGCAGTTCCCTCCTTCCTTCTCCACGTGGCTTGGCTTTCCATTTGAATCAAGCTATTGCTTTGCTTGACTTGGGGGAGGAAAGAGGTGATGTGGAGCAACATTGACGCCATCGGTTGGATGTTAGGAAAGCATTGATGGAGTATTTGTGCAGTACAGAGTTGTTTCATCGTTCAAACTATTTGTACTGCTGTGGGGGCCAAAGGAAAGGGGAAGCGACTTCTAAGACAGTGATTACCAGATGGATAAAGGGAAGGCATTTCTTCTGCTTACATTCTTAAGGGCAAACCTGTTTTGGGATGTAGGAGGAGCCAGCTTTCTTAGTAGACTGGCCGCATAGCCCAGGAGAACAATGGGGCACTCGGGGCACTGCAGTGGACTTCATATTAAAGCTTCCAAGTACACTTCTCACCATTACCCCTTATACTGTATGCTGAGCCCTCCAAAACTCACCCTACCTGTCACAGAATGCCTAGCACCCGCCTGGGGTTAACCCTACAGTCATCTGGATGGTCTGTCCCCAGCACTGCTCAGGCCCACCTGCACCTGGGCAAGTGCTCTTATACTGGTACCCTCCTCCCACCGACTGGGTCCCCCTTGCCTCTGGGCAAGTCTCACATTCTCAAATTATTCCCTGGTGATTTCTAGGACAAAATATAGAAACAAATATTTTTAAGAGAAGGGAAAACAGTAAAACTAGAGGACATGAATTGAGGTTGCGGGGTGATTAAACTTAGGAGTAGTGTCAGAAAATTATTTTTCACAAAGAGGGTGGTTGATGCCTGGAATGCCCTCCCGAGGGAGGTGGTGTAGAAAAAAAAACTGTGGTGGAATTCAAAAAGACGTGGGATGAACATAGAGGATCTCTAATTTAGAAAATTAATATGTTCCTTTTTTTTTTTTTTTAATGTGTTTGCATGTCAAGTGGTGCTTAGAGGCGACTCTGGCTTCATCAACTAAAGGCTGATGCTGGGCTGGCTTGTACTGTCTGAGTCCCACATAATAGCAATCTGGTTTAGGATGAACTGGAGAGAGCTTCAATGGAAACTCCAATTATTGGAATGTGACGACAGTGCTGGGCTGAAATTTATGGTCTGTGTTCCACAAATGACAACACAAATTCGGATAGGCTGGAGTGAGATTTGATGGCAACTCCAGTAGCTGTAACATAAGGGCAGAGCCAGGCAAATATCTACAGTCTATGTCCCAGAAACACCAAAGAGAGACCTTAATTAAATATATAATATCACGTTCATTGTTGATTTAATCTTAGATTGATAATGAATGTGACTGTTGGGCAGACTGGATGGACTGTTCAGGTCTTTATGTGCCGTCGCCCTCTAAAGACTCGGAGCAGAGCCTCCATTGAGTCTTCTAGTACTAATTATTTCTGTAGCGATACTAGATGTACGCAGGGCTATACACATTATATGCAGGTACTTTCTCTGTCCCTAGAGGGCTCACAATCTTTTTGTAGCAGGCCTCTGCTTTGACCCCAATGCTTTTGAGAGATGTGACCGTACTGGCTGGGCAACAGCCTATACCAATGGCTCACTTTGAGGTGTAGATCTGGACCATGATGCATGAAGAGATATGGACGTCTCCTAGCCTGACACAATGTCTTAGTAGTGAGGGCGTTGATGTTGGACTCTGTGGAGCCCCAGCTCATTCGCATACAAAATGCAGTTGTAATCTTAAAATTGTCCCTTTATTATCAAAAATGCCCAATGTGTCCATGTTGCGTTAGGGTCAACTGTAATAGTTTACTTTTATTAATGATATGATACTCTATATAGATTTCATAAAATGCATTCTTCTAGAGATGGTGCATTTTGAAGAGGATGTGGGATGTTGGGCACCTATATGCATGTGTGATGGACTTGCCTGTTAGTACAAACTTTTTGGACCTGGTGTAGCTTGGTATTTAAAAGTATAAGTGGGGTAGGGCTTCTGCAAGATCCCAAAGTATATCTGCTCTAGGTTTTTGCTGTGGAACTTAAAGGTAGTCTACAGAAAACAATTGGTGTACTGATTATTGCTGCCAGAACTGAGTTGGCTCATTGTTGGCAGACTCCTGATATCCTGGGTCGTGATAATAATGTTTCTGAAATGTATAATCTTTGAGCCATCTTACAGCCATAAAGTACAATAGGGTGGTTTCCTTTGAGTAAAATTGGGAACCTTCCTTTTGCTGGTCCAAAGCTTTTCAACGTAGCTAGCCCTAACTTTGTGTTTGTTTGACAGCAAGGAAACTGAATATAATGTACTGGGGTATCTGTTCTTGGGCCTTAAAAGTATCTTTCTAGCTTTTGACTTTAATAATAATAATAATTATGAGCCAATTCTAGGTCATATTTATTTGCTATTTTATTTTTATTGTTATGCTCCTTGGAAAGTTTGTGGTAGAGAGTTCCTAATCCCTTATTTGCCCTGTTTGTCTTGATTAGATTGTCTTACGTGTTTAGTGTACAGCGCTGCATATGTCTAGTAGCACTATAGAAATGAGGAGTAGTAGTGTATTGTGTTTGAAAAAGTAAACAAAAAATTTAAAAAGAAAAAATCTTGTGGTTTAAATTGCTAGCATATCCATTTAAATGAATAGAAACAGGAAAGAGGAAGTAAAAAATAAACACTAAACAATTCATAGTTTATCTTTATTTGATATACCACCTATAAAATTGCTATGTGTTGTGCAATATAATATAAGGGGGAAATCTTGAAATTGAGAACATATATCAGGAGGCCTAGGTTGCAATTTAAAAAGTAATGTAAAAAATGTTCATTATAACATAAAAATGAGGCTGTAAGTTAAAAGGGACTATGCAGTACCTAAGATACAACAGGAAGGAAGGTAATATAATCTTCCATATCATCATGCTGATCAATCCATAGACTGGTGGGTTGTGTCCATCTACCAGCAGGTGGAGATAGAGAGCAATCCTTTTGCCTCCCTATATGTGGTCATGTGCTGCCGGAAACTCCTCAGTATGTTCTGTATCTCAGCAGGTGGTGGTCACACACAGCAGCAGCTCTGGCTAGGTTTTGTTGAGTACCTGGGGTTGAGGGCTCTTCTTGAGCAAGTGCAAACCTGGTGGTGCCAGGTCCCTCCTTTTCTCCCCCCTCCCGCTGGCTCCGTTGAAAAAAAAAAAAAAAAATTTTGGACGTCCTTAAGGGCGTTTATTTCAACGTTTATTTCAACGTTTATTGCAGCTGCTCACTGGGACACCAGTTGGTTACAGCTCAGAGCAAGAAGCAGGTAATTTTACCTTTTTATAGCGGGCAGGGGGTTCCCCGTTTGGTCTCCACGTGGCTTATGGTGTCTGAGGGCGAGGGCGCGAGGATTCGCTCCCTGGACCGCATGGGTGCGTCTAGCGGGAATTTCAAAACCTGAATCGCCTTTGTTAAGCATCAGTTTGGAGTCCGGTCAGTGTCCCGGTTCTTCCTCCGGTGCGGCGGTTTTTCCCGCCATAAGCGCCCATCCCCCGCTGCTCGCCCACTCCATGTTGGCCGGCCACTCTGCTCGGACGGTTTCTTCTTGGGCCGCCCTCGAGCTGGGAGACGTTAATACTATGGTCGCCCTTGATTCGGGCGACGGTAAGAAAGCGGCCAAAGTTAAGCGCAGTTCTTCCCGCGCGGCTCCTTCTCGGAGTTTCGCGCTGGACACCATTTTGGATGCGCAGCACGTTTCTCCCCCGCTCTTGCGAGCGCCGGTTGAGGGTGCGTCTAGAGCCGTGGCCCAAGCTGCAGAAGTGCACAGTTCAGGGGGATTCTCCCCTGAGTTCATTTTGCTGCTGCATCAGGCTTTTCTTATGCAAAACGCTGCCCCTGCCCCCCTGTCTGATAAAGGGGTTGAGGCCTCCGGAAGCAAACGCCCTCGGGTGGATTTCCAGGCCCTAGAGGACTCTGTCTCCTCTGATGTAGATGAGGGCAGCGTATCGGAGTTCTCCCAACGGTCCTTTGGGGATTCCTTGGAGGAGACGGATTCCCGCTCGGATGGAGCGGATGACCCCTCTGCAGCGCGGATCTTTCGCTCAGAGGATTTGCCCAACTTGTTAGTGAAGGCCATGAGCATTTTGAAGATTTCCTTTCCGGAGGACGTCTCTCCCTCAGCCTCTGTGGGGACGATATCCCTCCCCCTTTGGTCTTATGGCCTGGCTATTGAGCGGCAGCATCTGAGGAAGAAGGGCTTCTCAGACAAGGTCATCGCCACTATGCTGAGAGCGAGGAAGCGCTCTACTTCTACTGCTTACGCCAGGGTTTGGCGTACCTTTGCATCGTGGTGTGAGGCAGGCTCCCTTTCTCCCTTCACTGCTCCAATTTCTTCAGTGTTGGCGTTCCTGCAAGAAGGTCTGGAGAAAGGCCTGTCGCTCAGTTCCCTTAAAGTCCAGGTAGCGGCTCTGGCTTGCTTCAGGGGCCGCCTGAAGGGTGCTTCCCTGGCTTCGCAGCCAGATGTGGTGCGCTTTCTCAAGGGAGTTAATCACCTGCGCCCTCCTCTGCACTCAGTGGTACCTGCGTGGAATCTCAATCTGGTGCTAAGAGCCTTGCAGAAGCCGCCTTTTGAACCCTTGTCGAGGGCATCTCTGAAAGACCTGACGTTGAAAGCAGTGTTTTTGGTGGCTATCACTTCAGCCAGAAGAGTCTCCGAGCTCCAGGCGCTATCATGTCGAGAGCCCTTTCTGCAGTTCACTGAGGCAGGAGTGTCTATTCGCACAGTGCCTTCCTTCCTGCCCAAGATTGTTTCTCGCTTCCATGTGAATCAGCAGCTCTGTCTCCCATCCTTTCGTAGGGAGGACTACCCAGAGGAGTACTCTGCTCTCAAATATCTAGATGCGAGACGAGTCATCATCAGATACTTGGAAGTGACCAATGATTTCCGGAAGTCGGATCATCTGTTTGTCCTGTTTGCAGGTCCTCGTAAGGGTCTGCAGGCTGCTAAGCCTACAGTGGCAAGATGGGTCAAGGAAGCCATTGCAGCGGCTTATGTGGCCTCAGGGAAGGTGCCGCCTATCCGGCTGAAGGCTCACTCCACTAGAACTCAGGCGGCCTCGATGGCGGAGGCCGGGTCCGTCTCCTTGGAAGAGATTTGCAAGGCGGCAACTTGGGCATCGGCTCATACCTTCTCCAGGCATTACCGCTTGACTGTGGCTGCGCGGGCGGAGGCCCGGTTTGGAGCTTCAGTGTTGCGGTCAGGGATTTCTATGTCCCGCCCTGGGCGAGTACTGCTTCGGTACATCCCACCAGTCTATGGATTGATCAGCATGATGATATGGAAGGTAAAATTATGTATCATACCTGATAATTTTCTTTCCATTAATCATAGCTGATCAATCCATAGCCCCTCCCGGATATCTGTACTGTTTTTATCCTGGTTGCATTTCAGGTTCAAGTTTAGTCTTCAGTTCCTGTTCAGGAGGACTTTGTGTTCAAGTTTTTTCAATTGGATTCTTCAGGAGTTGAGACGATTTTGTGTTACAGTGAGCTGCTGCATTCCTCTCCCCTCCGTTTTACGGGGCTGGATTGAGACCTAAATTCTGCCGGCGCTCCCTCCCGCTTCGTGCGGCTGTAGGGCAGCTTTGTACCCCTCCCGCTTCGGCGGTGTTAGGGTCAGTCAGCTCCTCCCGCGGTTGCGGTTGCAGGATAAGCCAGATCCCCCCGCATCGGCGGGGTGGTGTCCCTCCCCCGCTCCACGGGGATGAGCTGGATGGATTCCCCTCCCCCACTTGTGTGGGGATGAGCTGGGTTAATTCCCCTCCCCCGTTTCGGCGGTGGTGAGCTGGGCAGAGTGTCCCTTTGTGGGTGTAATTCTCTAAGTGCTGAGTCCTGCGGATGGAGCTTTGATATCGACATACTGAGGAGTTTCCGGCAGCACATGACCACATATAGGGAGGCAAAAGGATTGCTCTCTATCTCCACCTGCTGGTAGATGGACACAACCCACCAGTCTATGGATTGATCAGCTATGATTAATGGAAAGAAAATTATCAGGTATGATACACAATTTTACCTTTTAACAAAACACGAAGACCAAAACGTGGCTGGGTCAACCCCAAGTACAGTACTAAAGATGATGAAGAATGGAGTAGCATCGGTCAGACATAAACTAGATCAACAGGTGAAAAAGTGGTCGGTGAAATAGTACATTTTCAATACATTTTTAAATGATTTGAAGGAAGTTTCACTACCAATATCAATTGGCAAAGTATTCCAAAGTGTGGGAGCCACAATGCTGAAACATGTTTCATGGGTGCAGTCTAAATAAATGGATTTGAGAGATGGAATAACCATAAGATTTAGTTGAAATGATTTAAGTGAGTGAGATGGTTTATAAGGAATTAAGAAACTAAAGAGAAAAGAGGGTAGCCCGGAGTAGTAGATTGGTGAGCTATGATAAGGATCTTAAACAGAATCTGATAGGAAATAGATAGCCAGTACTCATAAGAACATGGGTAGCCATACTGGGTCAGACCAATTGTCCGTCTAGCCCAGTATCCTATTTTCCAAACAGTGACCAAGCCAGGTCACGAGTACCTGGTAGAAACCCAAATCGTGGCAACATTCCATACCACAAATCACAGTCTTTGTACTTTTGGAACAACTAAAAAAATCGATATACTTCTACTTGTTCTACACCACTCAGGATTTTGTAGACCTCAATCATATCCCCCCACAGCCGTCTCTTTTCCAAGCTGAAGAGCCCTAACCACTTTAGCCTTTCCTCATACGAGAGGAGTTCCAACCCCTTTATCATTTTGGTCACTCTTCTTTGAACCTTCTCTAATTCTGCTATATCTTCTTGAGATACGGTGACCAGAACTGAACGTAATACTCAAGGTGAAGACACACCATGGAGCAATACAGAGTCATTATAGTATTTTTGGTCTTATTCACCATCCCCTTCCTAATAATTCCTAGCATCCTGTTTGCTTTTCTGGTCGCTGCTGCACACTCAGCAGAAGATTTCATCTTATTATCTACACCACCACCCAGATCTTTTTCTTGAGCACTGACCCCCCCCCCCCCCCCCCAAAGTGGATCCTAGCATCAGGTAACTATGATTCGAATTATTCTTTCCAATGTACATCACCTTGCATTTGTCCACATTAAATTTCATCTGCCATTTGGATGTCCAGTCTTCCAATTATCTTCCTACAATATTTCACAGTCCAACAACCTTGACTAGTTTAGTGTCATCTGCAGATTTAATCCGCTCACTCGTTCCGATAGCATTGGTCCCAGTACAGAGTCCTGCCGCACTCCACTGTTCACCCTCCTCCATTGAGAGACATGACCATTTAACCCTACCCTCTTTTGTGTCCAATAACCAATTCCTAATCCACACCAGAACCTTTCCTCCTATTCCATGACTCTTTAATTTTCTCAGGAGTCTCTCATGAGGAGCTTTATGAAAAGCTTTCTGAAAATCTAGATACACTACATCAACCGGCTCACCTTTATTCACATGTTTATTCACGCCTTCAAAGAAATGAATCAGATTGGTGAGGGAAGACTTCCTCAGCTGAACCCATGCTGACGCTGTCCCATTAAACCATGTTTGTCTACGTGTTCTGAAATTTTATCCCTTATAATAGTTTCCACTATTTTGCCTGGCACTATCAGGCTTACCGGTCTTTAATTTCCTGGA
This sequence comes from Microcaecilia unicolor, assembly GCF_901765095.1. NCBI lineage: Eukaryota > Metazoa > Chordata > Amphibia > Gymnophiona > Siphonopidae > Microcaecilia > Microcaecilia unicolor. The sequence goes on from NC_044042.1 coordinate 93,233,198, forward strand.
TCACCCCTGGAACATTTTTTAAAAATCAGCTTAACATTGGCCACCCTCCAATCTTCAGGTACTATGGATGATTTTAATAACAGGATACATATTATTAACAGCAGATCAGCAATTTCATGAGTTCCTTGAGTACCCTTGGATGCATGCCAGGCGATTTACTACTCTTTAATTTGTCAGTTAGGCTCAGTACATCTTCCAGGTTCTCCAAGGTTTCTTTCAGTTACTCTGTATCATCACCCTTGAAAACCATTTCCGATATAGGCAGATCTCTTACGTTATCTTCATTACATTTCTCTGCTATGACCATGACCTCCCTGAGCGCCCCTTTTGCTCCTTCATGATCTAACGGCCCCACAGATTCTCTCGCAGACTTTCTGCATCTGATGTGCCTGATAAAGTTGTTACTGTGAGTTGCCTTTGCAGCAAGTTTCTCTTCATATTCTCTTTTAGCCTTGTTTATTAATGCTTGGCATCTGACTTGTCAGTGATTATGTTGCTTCTTATTTTCTTTGTTTCTGTCCTTTTTCCATTCTTTGATGGACAGTCTTTTGGCTTTAATGGTCTCTTTTACTTCACCTTTTAACCATTCTGGCTGACATTTTCTCTTCTTTCCACCTTTGCAAAGACTGCACTTCCAAAATGGTAGTTTTGAATAACATCCACGCCTGATTTAGTATACCAACCTTTGCAGTCGATCCTTTAATAAATCACCCTTTTGAAAATTAAATGCAGCTACAGTAGATTTCCTTTGTGGGTTCATCCCAGATAGTAGCTCAAACTTGATCATGTTATGATCACTATTTCCCAGGGGACCGAACACCGCCACCTCTCGCACTATGTTCTGCACGCCACCAAGGACCAGATCCAAAATGGCTCCCCCTCTTATCGATTCCTGGATCAGCTGCTCCAAGAAGCAGTCATTTATTACATTGAGAAATTTTTATCTCCCCGACACTCCTTGATGTAACATATATCCTGCCAATATCAGTGTAATTGAAATCACCCATTATGATAGTATTGCCGAATTTGCCAGCTTTCCTAATCTCTGTACAAATTTCTTCATCCGTCTCTTCGTTCTGTCCCAGTGGATGATAGTGCAGCCCTAGAAGAATACTCCTTCCCTTGATTAGGGGGTGTGTTGGGGGTTTTTTTGTTAACATTACTGGAAATTTTTTGATCAAAAGTAAGATCAGCATCAAAGATAATGCCAAGAATTTTAACAGATGTACTAAATGGGATACATGTTCTGTCTATACTAGAGTAGATTGAGTCCAGTGGTTAATGGCATCAGGGAACTAGAACGGCATTTGTTTTAGTGGGGTTTGTTTCCAAACCGTTTCCTCCAATCTAGCTTAAGATGGTATCCAGTTTCCTTGAGATCTGTCATAGAATCAGCAGCTTGAGATGGTATCCAGTTTCCTTGAGATCTGTCATAGAATCAGCAGTAAAGGAATCAAGTGGAGCATGCAATTGTATATTGTCCATATATATAAAAAATAGATGTCTATAGACATCTATTTTTTATATATGTGGATAATATACAATTGCATGCTCCACTAGATTCCTTTATTCCTTTACTGCTGATTCTATGACAGATCTCAAGGAAACTGGATACCATCTTAAGCTGGATTGGAGGAAACGGTGTGGGTGTGTGTGTGTGTGTATATATGTATATATATAATACATACACAAACGCACAGTGCAATCCGCTTAAGTGCAAGGGTCTGGGACAAAAGAAATGCATGCAGTTAACCGGAGCATGCACTTAACCGTTGTCACCCAAAGAAGCTTGACATCTGATAAACGTATTTACAGTACTATTTATTATTATACGTACAGTATGCAGTCTTCATTAACTGACGTTAGGCTTACTTGAAGTAATCTGTTATAGTTCTCTGTACACTATTGGGTTTGTGAGTTCCATAGACTACGTCTGCCAGACGGTAAAAACTGTCATAGCACTGACATCCAATGGCCTCCAGATAGGCCCACACGGTGTTGACTCTCCAGCACTCTGGCAAAAGTGGCAGGAGGAGGTTGTTGAATTTCGTCAGCATGTGCCTCGCTGCTCATTTCTTCATCTGTTTCATCATCAGCCGTTGCCTGCGTGTAGGCGCATATCTCAACATCAGTGCTGTCGTCAGCTGTTTGTAGATCGTAATCAACAGCTACATAGCGATGAAACTCCTCTTCAGTAACACCGGCTGGGATGTCAATAACCTGTTCATCTGACGCATTTGCAACAGCTGCATCTGTTTCGTCCGTCTCCACATCCTTAACAAAGCTTGCCCGCTTGTAGCAGTTCACAATGGTTGCCTGTGTACCATGATTCCAGGCTTCTTTCTGCATATGTAGGGAATCCAACAGTGATAGATTACGAGCCAGTTCAACAGCACGTTTATTCTTGCCAGTCTGGTCATCCATAACACTCGTCAGACGACATAGCACAAGAGCCGGATAATGTTGTTTGAAATTGGCTATTATGTCCTGATCCATAGGTTGGATCAAAGAGGTAGTGTTTGGTGGCAGGAAAACCACCTTGATGTTAGACAGCCTGATATCATCACTGTGTGCAGCACAATTATCACAAAGCAACAAAATCTGACGCTTTTGTGCCCACATTCTAGTGTCTAACTTCTTTAGCCACTGCTTCCAAATTTCCCCAGTCATCCATGAATTTGCGTTAGCCTCATATGACACAGGAAGTCGCTTAACTTTCTTGAAGCAACGGGGCTACTTGCTCTTTCCAATGACGAGGGGTTCCAGCTTCTCATTCCCATCCATATTGCATTAAAGGAGGATCGTCAGTCGGTCCTTCATTGTTTTACCTCCAGTAGTTTGGGCATGTTTGAATGCTAGTGTTCCATCAGGAATCGCTTGCCAGTAGAGACCGTTTTCGTCACCATTGAAAATGTCACGAGGTGCAAACTCGTTCAAGATGGTAGGAAGAACTGAGACAACCCCAGAATATTATGTCAATCCCAGTCAAATTTCACGTGTCTTGAAGCAGGAAGAAGGAGAGGAACAACATAAAATTCAAGAAACAGCATGGTGAGAAACAAGACCCTAATGACTTTGGTGCTGAAATTTGGATTGTTTCAGTTCTTCCTACCATCTTTCCAACCATCCAACAGTGGCTTTGAAATCAGTTAGTCCAAGACTTTCAGCTAGCTGTTTAGCTTTCTCCATATGCAGTGGACCACTGACAGGAAACTGTCTGCTCCTGACTCGAGAAAACCACCGAAGAAGAGCATCTTCTACCTTCTCAGCTTTTCCCGCCCGTTTTCATTTCCGTTGTGGATTTGTATTGTTTTGCCAGTCTTCCAGAAGCTGGTCTTTCTGCTTCAAGACACGTGAAATTTGACTGGGATTGACACCATATTCTTTAGTAATATATGCTTGACTTTGTTTTCTAATTTTTTAAGAACTTCTATTCGTTCAGCCAGTATTAGTATTACAGTTCTTCCACAACGACAACAACAACCCCAGTATACACTCTAACAACATTCTTTCACTTATTCTGCCTGTGGCAGTTAAAGGGGTGGTAAATTTGAAATCTCGTTGGTTGTCAGGCGCCAATCAGCTTCCATATTCCATGCGCGCGCTTATGCGGAGTCTTTCCTGCAGAGGAGCAGTCTTAAACCATGCATATAAGCGAATCTTGCACTTATCAGTGGTGCACTAAACCAAAGTTTGTACCCATAGAAATTGATGGCACCAAAAACGGGCCCGAAGTACAGCATGCAGTTAAAGCATGCGCTTATCCGATGTGCACTTAAATGGAGTGCAATATGGATTAAAAGTAGAGAGAATTTTTTTTTTAAAGGATTAATCCAAGTGTGGAACACCATAATGAACAGAATGTGAAGTTTAGTTTTGCCAAAGAGCCCTAAAAGATTGGAACCAAGTGAGAACAGATGTATACACCTAGCTCAAGAAGTTAGTGTAAAAGGATAGCGTGATCCACAAGATTGAAAGGCACAGAAAGATCAAGTGAGAGTAACAAGATAGCTTTTCCTTGATCCTGATCTAATAAAGTCTAGTATTTCAAAGTGATATGTTCTGTATTGTGATGAGGGCAAAACCCAGTCCATCTTGGGTGGAGTGCATTAGTTTGGTCAATATAAGAAATAAATTGAGTAGCCACTATCGCCTCTGTCATTTTCAAAATAAATTGGAGATTTGATATGGGGGCTATAATTCAGGGGGTCAGAAGGGTCAGTTTTAGAATCTGTCAAATGTGGGCGGACAGTTGCTCCTTTCTGTTCCAAAGGGAATGCACCAGTTGCAAGTCTCGAGATCATTGAATGAATAAAAGGAGTAGCAGGATTTTTTTTAGGAACAGCAGGTGGTAGAGTTCATACTGGTAATAATCTATGACAGTTCAGAGCATATAGGAATATGGAAGCGGTCCAGATGATTGAAGGTAAGAGGGTACATTTCCATCAATGAGTTCAATGATAGGAATGGAACTGCTATTCTCCGAGGACAAGCAGGCTGCTTGTTCTCACTGATGGGTGACGTCCACGGCAGCCCCTCCAATCGGAATCTTCATTAGCAAAGTCCTTTGCTAGCCCTCGCGCGCCCGTGCGCACCGCGCATGCGCGGCCGTCTTCACGCCCGAAACCGGCTCGAGCCGGCCAGTCTTCTTTTGTCCGCACTCGGTACGGTTGTGTTTTCGCCGTGTCGAGCCCCGGAAAGTCGACCTCGCGCGTCCTTTTTTCTTCGGAAAATCTTTAAAAATTTGTTCGGGAAGTGCTCCGGAAGCCCCCTCGGGTTTCGTTTTGCCCCTTCCCGTATTTTCAGACTTTGCCCCCGTAAGTTTTCTTTCGTCGTCGGGGTAGGCCTCTTTTCGGCCTCGGTCGAGATTTTTCTCCCTCAAAGTTTTTGGTGCTCACTTTCGCCATTTCGGATTTTGATTTCGCCGGCGTGATTTTTCCGCCCATGACATCGAAGCCTTCCAGCGGCTTCAAGAAGTGCACCCAGTGCGCCCGGGTAATCTCGCTCACTGACAGGCACGCGTCGTGTCTTCAGTGTCTGGGGGCCGAGCACCGCCCTCAGGCCTGTAGTCTGTGTTCCCTTTTGCAAAGGCGGACTCAGGTAGCGAGATTGGCCCAGTGGAACGTTTTGTTCTCGGGCTCTTCGTCGGCATCGGCACCGAGGGTATCGTGTGCATCGACGTCTTCAGCGTCCAGAGCTTCATCCTCGGCCGCCAGTGCATCGAGTGCATCGAGGCATCGGCCCTCTGCATCGGCGCCGAGACATCGGATAGCTGCATCGACGTCGGTGGTACCGGGACCTCGTCTGCTGATGTCGTCGGACGGTGGTGCATCGTCTGGAGTGCAGATGAGGGCTGTCCATTCCCCTGCTGTTGGCGGTGAGCCTTCGGGTGGGTCTCCCCCTACCCTGAGGGCTCCTGCGGTACAGCCCCCCCGAGACCGACCTCCTTCGGCCTCGGCCTCGAGGAAGCGACGGCTGGATTCTACGTCCTCCTCATCGGTACCGGGAAGCTCCGGTGACATGCTTCGTTCCAAGAAGTCGAAGAAGCATCGTCACCGGTCCCCTTCCCGTGTCGGTACCGAGAGCTCTGGGTCGCCGAGGGAGTCGGCACCCAGCAGGCATCGGCACCGAGAGGACCGCTCACCCTCTGTTCAGGAGGTGTCGATGCGCTCCACTCTGGACAGCCCGGAACAGCCTCCACGCCCGGTACAGGTTCTGACGTCGACGCCTGCATCGACTTCCATGCCTTTCTCTGCAGCCGCTCTGATCGAGAGCCTCCGGGCCGTTCTCCCAGAGATCCTGGGAGAGCTGTTGCGCCCTACCCCTCCGGTACCGGCGGTGCTTGCGCCACCGGTACCGTCGAGCGTGGCGCCGGCTGGCCCATCGCCCGAGTTGAGGTCTCCGGCGTCGGTACCGCGTGCGGTGCCGGCTGCCGTCGCCTCCCAGGAAGGCTCCACGACTACGTCGGCGGAGGGAGCTTCGCCGATGCGGGCGAGGGAGTCTACCTCTCGACGCCCCCATCGTGGACGTGGCTCCACGGAGTCGAGTCGGGCACGGTTGCAGACACAGGTCCGTGAACTTGTGTCTGACACCGAGGGTGAGGCCTCGTGGGAAGAGGAAGAAGACCCCAGATATTTCTCCGACGAGGAGTCTGAGGGTCTTCCTTCCGATCCCACTCCCTCTCCTGAAAGACAGCTTTCTCCTCCTGAGAGTCTGTCTTTCGCTTCCTTTGTCCGGGAGATGTCTACGGCCATCCCCTTCCCGGTGGTTGTGGAGGACGAGCCCAGGGCTGAAATGTTTGAGCTCCTGGACTATCCTTCTCCACCTAAGGAAGTGTCCACTGTTCCCTTGCACCATGTCCTAAAAAAGACATTGCTTGCGAACTGGACAAAACCTTTAACTAATCCCCACATCCCCAAGAAGATCGAGTCCCAGTACCGGATCCATGGGGACCCAGATCTGATGCGCACTCAGTTGCCTCATGATTCTGGAGTTGTGGATCTGGCCCTAAAGAAGGCTAAGAGTTCTAGGGAGCATGCTTCGGCGCCCCCGGGCAAGGACTCTAGAACCTTAGACTCCTTTGGGAGGAAGGCCTACCATTCTTCTATGCTCGTGGCCAAAATTCAGTCTTACCAGCTCTACACGAGCATACACATGCGGAACAATGTGCGGCAGTTGGCGGGCTTGGTTGATGCGCTCCCCCCTGAGCAAGCCAAGCCTTTTCAGGAGGTGGTCAGGCAGCTGAAGGCGTGCAGAAAATTCCTGGCCAGAGGGGTGTATGACACCTTTGATGTTGCGTCCAGGGCCGCTGCTCAAGGTGTGGTGATGCGCAGGCTCTCATGGCTGCGTGCCTCCGACCTGGAGAATAGAATCCAGCAGCGGATTGCGGTCTCGCCTTGCCGTGCGGATAACATTTTTGGAGAGAAAGTCGAGCAGGTGGTAGAGCAGCTCCACCAGCGGGACACCGCATTCGACAAGTTCTCCCGCCGGCAGCCTTCAGCCTCTACTACAGGTAGAAGATTTTTTGGGGGAAGGAAGACTGTTCCCTACTCTTCTGGCAAGCGTAGGTACAATCCTCCTTCTCGACAGCCTGCGGCCCAGGCTAAGCCCCAGCGCGCTCGCTCTCGTCAGCAGCGTGCGACTCAGCAAGGCCCCTCGGCTCCCCAGCAAAAGCAAGGGGCGAGCTTTTGACTGCCTCCAGCAGAGCATAGCCGACATCCAAGTGTCAGTGCCGGGCGACCTGCCAGTCGGAGGGAGGTTGAAAGCTTTTCACCAAAGGTGGCCTCTCATAACCTCCGATCAGTGGGTTCTCCAAATAGTCCGGCAAGGATACACCCTCAATTTGGCCTCAATACCTCCAAATTGTCCACCGGGAGCTCAGTCTTACAGCTTCCAGCACAAGCAGGTACTTGCAGAGGAACTCTCCGCCCTTCTCAGCGCCAATGCGGTCGAGCCCGTGCCATCCGGGCAAGAAGGGCTGGGATTCTATTCCAGGTACTTCCTTGTGGAAAAGAAAACAGGGGGGATGCGTCCCATCCTAGACCTAAGGGCCCTGAACAAATATCTGGTCAAAGAAAAGTTCAGGATGCTTTCACTGGGCACCCTTCTCCCCATGATTCAGGAAAAGGATTGGCTATGCTCTCTGGACTTGAAGGATGCCTACACACACATTCCGATACTGCCAGCTCACAGACAGTATCTGCGATTTCAGCTGGGCACACGTCACTTCCAGTACTGTGTGCTACCCTTTGGGCTCGCCTCTACGCCCAGGGTGTTCACAAAGTGCTTGGCTGTAGTAGCAGCAGCACTTCGCAGGCTGGGGGTGCACGTGTTCCCATATCTCGACGATTGGCTGGTGAAGAACACGTCCGAGGCAGGAGCCCTGCAGTCCATGCAGATGACTATTCGCCTCCTGGAGCTACTGGGGTTTGTGATAAATTACCCAAAGTCCCATCTTCTCCCAGTGCAGAGACTCGAATTCATAGGAGCTCTGCTGGATTCTCGGACGTCTCGCGCCTATCTCCCAGAGGCGAGAGCCAACAACTTGTTGTCCCTCGTCTCGCGGGTGCGAGCGTCCCAGCAGATCACAGCTCGGCAGATGTTGAGATTGCTGGGCCACATGGCCTCCACAGTTCATGTGACTCCCATGGCCCGCCTTCACATGAGATCTGCTCAATGGACCCTAGCTTCCCAGTGGTTTCAGGCTGCTGGGGATCTAGAAGACGTGATCCACCTGTCCACGAGTTTTCTCGAATCCCTGTATTGGTGGACGATTTGGTCCAATTTGACTCTGGGACGTCCTTTCCAAATTCCTCAGCCACAAAAAGTGCTGACCATGGATGCGTCTCTCCTGGGATGGGGAGCTCATGTCGATGGGCTTCACACCCAAGGAAGCTGGTCCCTCCAGGAACGCGATCTACAGATCAATCTTCTGGAGTTGCGAGCGATCTGGAACGCTCTGAAGGCTTTCAGAGATCGGCTGTCCCACCAAATTATCCAAATTCAGACAGACAACCAGGTTGCCATGTACTACGTCAACAAGCAGGGGGGCACCGGATCTCGCCCCCTGTGTCAGGAAGCCGTCAGCATGTGGCTCTGGGCTCGCCGTCACGGCATGGTGCTCCAGGCCACATATCTGGCAGGCGTAAACAACAGTCTGGCCGACAGACTGAGCAGGATTATGCCACCTCACGAGTGGTCGCTCAACTCCCGAGTGGTGCATCAGATCTTCCAAGCGTGGGGCACCCCCTTGGTGGATCTCTTCGCATCTCGAGCCAACCACAAAGTCCCTCAGTTCTGTTCCAGGCTTCAGGCCCACAGCAGACTGGCATCGGATGCCTTCCTCCTGGATTGGGGGGAGGGTCTGCTGTATGCTTATCCTCCCATTCCTCTGGTGGGGAAGACTTTGTTGAAACTCAAGCAAGACCGAGGCACCATTATTCTGATTGCTCCTTTTTGGCCGCGTCAGATCTGGTTCCCTCTTCTTCTGGAGTTATCCTCCGAAGAACCGTGGAGATTGGAGTGTTTTCCGACCCTCATCACGCAGGACGAAGGGGTTCTTCTGCATCCCAGCCTCCGGTCCCTGGCTCTCACGGCCTGGATGTTGAGAGCGTAGACTTTGCCTCTTTGGGTCTGTCAGAGGGTGTCTCCCGCATCTTGCTTGCTTCCAGGAAAGATTCCACTAAGAGGAGTTACTTCTTTCTGTGGAGGAGGTTTGCCGTCTGGTGTGACAGCAAGGCCCTAGATCCTCGCTCTTGTCCTACACAGACCCTGCTTGAATACCTTCTGCACTTGTCTGAGTCTGGTCTCAAGACCAACTCTGTAAGAGTTCACCTTAGTGCAATCAGTGCATACCATTACCATGTGGAAGGTAAGCCGATCTCAGGACAGCCTTTAGTTGTTCGCTTCATGAGAGGTTTGCTTTTGTCAAAGCCCCCTGTCAAGCCTCCTACAGTGTCATGGGATCTCAATGTCGTTCTCACCCAGCTGATGAAACCTCCTTTTGAGCCACTGAACTGCCATCTGAAGTACTTGACCTGGAAGGTCATTTTCTTGGTGGCAGTTACTTCAGCTCGTAGAGTCAGTGAGCTTCAGGCCCTGGTAGCCCAGGCCCCTTACACCAAATTTCATCATAACAGAGTAGTCCTCCGCACTCACCCTAAGTTCCTGCCAAAGGTTGTGTCGGAGTTCCATCTGAACCAGTCAATTGTCTTGCCAACATTCTTTCCCCGTCCTCATTCCTGCCCTGCTGAACGTCAGCTGCACACATTGGACTGCAAGAGAGCATTGGGCTTCTATCTGGAGCGGACACAGCCCAACAGACAGTCCGCCCAATTGTTTGTTTCTTTTGATCCCAATAGGAGGGGAGTGGCTGTGGGGAAACGCACCATATCCAATTGGCTAGCAGATTGCATTTCCTTCACTTACGCCCAGGCGGGGCTGGCTCTTGAGGGTCATGTCACGGCTCATAATGTTAGAGCCATGGCTGCGTCGGTAGCCCACTTGAAGTCAGCCTCCATTGAAGAAATTTGCAAAGCTGCGACGTGGTCATCTGTCCACACATTCACATCTCATTACTGCCTGCAGCAGGATACCCGACGCGACAGTCGGTTCGGGCAGTCAGTTCTTCAGAACCTGTTTGGGCTTTAGGATCCAACTCCACCCCCCGAGGGCCCTGTTTGTTCTGTTCCAGGCTGCACTCTCAGTTAGTTGGTAAAATTTTTTAGGTCAATCTCAGTTATGTCCTCGCCGTTGCGAGGCTCAATTGACCATGGTTGTTGTTTTGAGTGAGCCTGGGGGCTAGGGATACCCCATCAGTGAGAACAAGCAGCCTGCTTGTCCTCGGAGAAAGCGAATGCTACATACCTGTAGAAGGTATTGTCCGAGGACAGCAGGCTGATTGTTCTCACAAACCCGCCCGCCTCCCCTTTGGAGTTGTGTCTTCCCTTGTCTTTCTTTTGCTACATATGAGACTGGCCGGCTCGAGCCGGTTTCGGGCGGGAAGACGGCCGCGCATGCGCGGTGCGCACGGGCGCGAGGGCTAGCAAAGGACTTTGCTAGTGAAGATTCCGATTGGAGGGGCTGCCGTGGACGTCACCCATCAGTGAGAACAATCAGCCTGCTGTCCTCGGAGAATACCTTCTACAGGTATGTAGCATTCGCTTTAACAGAATGTAGAGCTTGTTCATTAGGGGATAATGACACAGCCAGAGGTTGTTGAGGAGGTTGTTGAAGAGAGAGACTATCAACTGACAACTGCAGGCCCCCAATTTTCTTCTTAAAGGCAATGGTCAGTGTTTCAGCAGTTAGCCTTAATGGGACAGAGATAAGAATAACTGTACTGGGTCAGTCCAATGATCCATCTAGCCCAGTTTCCTGTTTCCAGTAGTGGTCAATCCAGGTCACAAGAATCTGGTAGGATCCCAAATAGTAGCAAGATTCCATGTTACTGATCCAAATAGTAGCAAGATTCTATGTTACTGATCCTAGGGCAAACAGTGGCTTTTCCCCACGTCTATCTCAATAGCAGACTGGACTTTTCTTCTAGGAAGTTGTACAAACCTTTTTAAAACCCAGATATTCTAACTGCTGTAACCACATACTCGGGCAACGAGTTCCAGAGCTTAATTATTCATTGAGTGAAAAAATACTTCATCTTTTTTTTTTTTAAAGTATCACCATGTAACTTCATTGAGTGTCTCCTAGTTCTTGCACTTTCTGAAAGAGTATTTAATCGATTCATTTTTACCTGTTCTGCACCACTCAGGTAAGGAGGAACTTGTCCAGTACCAAACTAGTTTATATAATTTTGCTGCATTAGAACAGTTAAATTGACACGCCTCCTGAAATAATAATTTAACACCCTGCTCGATATGAATCTCCACCAGTAATAAATTCCACAGAGAAGGGGCAACCATAGAAAAAGCCTTTGGATAGCCTGGCAACTCAGTGGTTCCCATCCCCTCATATTTTTGAAAATCAACCAACAGATTTTAAATTTGTCATGTTGTGCTACAGGCCACCAATGCAATAGAACATAAATGGAGAGTATTGTCTATGCACATTACAGCCAATTGACAGGAAGTATTGATTCAAGGTAACACCAAAGCAATCTCTCTTTAAAAAATGCAGTTTGCACCACAGATTTCAATTGCTCCCACATTGTATGATATTCATTGATGAAATTCCTAACTGCTGATGAAAATTAAATGTTCACATTGTTAACAAATTTTGAAGCTAAGGAAACATCAATTGAGGGAGGTCTCACCCTTAAGAGCTGTCTTTCAAAGATTAAGGACTAGATGGTTGTCTCCTATCCAGCTTCCTGTTGCTGTCAATACAGCATTCAGCTTCTCAGAAATATTTGTGTGAGATTATACTGGCAAAAATAAATCATATTTCCTTATCCATACCAGACCAGTTCACAACATGTGACTTGTTAACCAGCAGATGGAGACAGAAAAGAACTTTGAGCTTTGAGTTCTGCCCTATAAGGGCAGCCTGAGCTCTTTAGTATTTCTTGTCTCCAACAGACAGTAACGTTCTTACTGTGCAGCCTCTGGACTGTTCTGAAGCTCCTGAACCAGTTGGAGAACTGGATATCGGACCAGTTCAGGACCTGCAGGTTTACATCCATTTATGACACGAGAAGATAGAGAATACAAGATTGTGTGATCTACCCTAAGAAGGCAATGTGCAGCTCCACTCTTCAGTATTTCTTTATCTCTAGCAAGTGGAAGATCATTCTATATGCATCTCCTGAAGTGATTTAGTGAAGTGCATTCCTGGGCCAGCTGAGCTTAGGAGTTTCTTGAGCATCCTCCTCTTCCCCACTCCCCAGTCCTTCATTGGGCTGCTTCTGTCCTTCCTTCCCTTTGTGCCTTCTTTAAAAAAAAAAAAAAATAAGAGGAAAAGAAGTAACTGGAACTGAGGGGGACTGGAGTTTCTGTTAAGAGGACTGTGGTAAGATAATTTGCTGCCCTTTCTCTTTCCCTCTTCCATGTGCACAGTACCTCCAGGGGCCTCAGTTGTGTCTGCAAGGGGGTCTGCCCCTCCATCCCCTCCCCCCCCCTGCATTCCTTGTTCCTCGGAAATTCAATGTGCCTGTTTTTTTAGTTTCCCTGGGGCGGCAAGTTGTGCCAATTCGGGCTGTAGCTTTCTTTCATGGCACCAACTGAAGCTGTGAATCGCTTACACTGTGGAGCTTGGTTCAGCATGTTAGACCAATGTTCATCCTGTCGAGGGGGGGGGGGGGGGGGGAGGGGTGTCCCGCTTTGGAGAGCCTGTGGTGGACAGACTTTGATTTGGTTAAATAATTTGATATTGCTTAATTACAGTGAAATTTTAAAGCAGTTTACAGAACACAATCCACAAAGAATATATAATAACAAAAATTAAAACAAAAAATACAATAGCATAACATAGGGTCCATTTTGCAGGTAGACCAGGGCGAAGCTGCAAGTTTCCCTTAGAAAATTGAGGAGTGACAACTTTGTGCACCCATGGTTCCTCAGTTGCTATGGAGAGGAAAGCTGCTGTGACTTTTGGCTTCCTGAGGAGGATCATTTTTGCATACAGGAGGGGCGAAAGCCCTTTTTGGTCTCTAGAGGACATTGAACTGATTGTCCATTTGACATTGATTTTGTGTTGCTTCTCCATCAAGCTTATCAGCTGACTATGTCTAGGAGACATCTCTCTGTTCAGATTCCATGAATTCCAAGGCTTGTGCTATCAGGGAAACTTAGGATGTTTTAGTAGGAAAGAGAGATGATGATTGTTTTGTAAAGAGGAGCTTAGTCCTGATTTCTAAGTTGCTGGAGGCTCTAGATATTTTTTAGAGCTGATACTGATCCTGCAAGGAAAGGTGATCTAAGTGAGGACAAGAAAGCCTTCTGAAGCTTTCCTTTGCGTGAGGAACTCCAAACCTTGCTATCAACAGAGTGGCATACCCCGGATGGGAGGTCTTCAGTTGGCTTGGGCTTTGGCCAAACCGTACTGTTTAGTTTTTCAGGAAAAGAAGTTGTCTCAGCTGAAAGTGGGGGCATTGGTGACAACAGTCACTAAGAAGATTACAATTTAAGTAGAAGGAACTGCTGCTCTAAGGATGAAGACTTCTTTAACGCTCAACTTTGTTGCTGCCTTGAGTTTTCAAGAGTCTGTGTGCGGTTCTTACATGGCCAGGGATTTCTTTTGTAGGGTACAGCAGATTTCTGTTCTTGATCTGGAAGGGTATGCACAATCTGTGGAAATACTGACCCGAATTGAATCAGGCATGGCTTATGAGAATGAGATCCACAGTTACAGTAAGGCAGCTTCTGTTGCTAAGGAACTTGGCTGCTGATAATAGCACCTAATGCTCAGCTTAGCAGACTATCCTTTAGGGACAAGATGATAATCGGGGAAGATCTTGAGAAGCTAGTCAAGGATCTGGGGAATACTTGGTCATAGAGACTTCCAGAAGGCTACAACTCAATCGTCCTTCAACAAGCACCTCTTTTGGGACACGAATGGCATTGACAAGGGCAGTTGGGGTCCTTTCAACATTCTCATTTGCAGCCCAGACAGTCCTCTTCCTTTCATGAGAATAAAAAGGGAGGAAACCAAGGAAAAGGCCCTATAATGTCCCTTGTGCTAAACAATGATGCTGTCCAGGTTCAGTCTACCGAGATGTAGATAGGAGGAAGGTTGTCCAAGTTCTTCAAGGAGTGGACCAGAATTGCATCAAACCAGTGCGTGCTAGAAGTGATCAGAGAAGGTTACAAATTGGAGTTTTCCTGCCTTATCATAGAATTTTTTTTTCTTGAATCTCCTTGCAGAACAGGTTGAGGAGATATTCAATTTGTTTTGCAGTTCCCAAGAAATTGGGGTCCTTCTGTCCTATTGTAGATCTGAAAAAGGTAAACACAGATAACTCATTTCAGGATAGAGATGCTGTTCGGTCACCACGTCAGTGAATCTAAGAGAGTTTCTCACAGGTTTCGACCTCAAGCAGAAGAGTCCTGGGATTACATGCAGGTTCTGATGTCGATGGCGGTAACCTTGGAAATTGTTCCTTGGGTGAGGGCTCACATAAGGAATCTGCAAGATTTGTTCTCAGTGGTTGATTTCCACTCTCCCATGACTAATTCCATCACTTTCCCTGGCAGCGCAAGCAAGAGCCAGCATGTAGTGGTTGCTACGATCGAACAGCCTTTTGCAGAGCAGGTCCCTTGTGACTCAGGAGTGGGTGGCAGTCACCAGAGATGCCAGTCTTTTTTTGCTGGGGAGCTCATCAGCACCAGATGGCACAGAGCACTTGGTCGGTCTCTGTTGTTGCTGAGGGCTGTCCACAAGGCATTGCAGGCATTTGAGGCCCTGATTCAGAGAGCTCTGTTTGGTTATTTTCTAATAGTTTGACCATGGGTGGCATATCAGTGGCACACATAGCCAGCAGTCAGAATCTCCAAGGAGATTATCTCAGCAGCACTACCTAGATCCCAGGGAGTGGGATCTGACTGAGGGGGGGGGGGGGGGGGTGGCTCACAGTAATGGACCTGTTGGCATCGACAGCAAATGCCAACATGCCCAGGTTCTTTAGGTGACACAAGGAATTTGGGTCTGAGGGAATCAACTCTCTGCTTCAGCAGTGGCCCTGAGATGGACAGAAAACTGAAATCTTGCTTAAGCAATCTTTTGAGGTCTTGGCATTAGCACTACAAGTTACAGGGTTCAGTGCCTATGTCACTAGGACTTTTCTTTGATCAATTCAGCAGTCTAGAGATAACTACTGAACCTGATAAAATTGACCCACCTGGATTTCCTCCTGTTTGAGTCCAGTTTAGCCTGTGTAGCTGATGCTCTCTGTGATCTCACACGCACCCCTACAAGAGGTATGACCTTTGCTATGTCAGCTAGAAGGCTAGAGAATTGGTCTGTAGATTCTGCCTCCAAGTCTCAACTTTGCAGACTACACTTCAGGGGTAAGCTGCTTTTGGAGAGGAGTGAAAAACGATTGTCAGGGATTTCAGTGATTCTAACCTACAGATTATTGCTGGAAAAAAAAACTCAAATCAGCTTCTCAGATCTCTGCTTCTAGTCCAAGATCCTGAAAGTGAGAGGTCAAGTGGACAGGGCAAACACATCAATCTTCATTTTTCTGTTGTCAAGAAAACGGGTTAATGAAGGATGTGGGCAAGAGCCCCCCAGACCTCACACTGATGCCATTGAGGCTCATCCTCCTAGTCTTCAAACAGATGGCCGTCTATCTCAGTTTCTAAGAGAATGGAACTGAATCATATCTGCCTAGTGTGTATTGGATATTGTACATGTTGGAATTCAACAGTTATCTGCCAGATCCCTTTCAAACTCCAACCAAGATCACAGCAGTGCAAGCCACGCTTCATAATCTTCTTGACCAGGAGTGTTAATGCCTGTTGTTCCCAGGTCCAAATGCGGAACCAGGAGATACTCCAATCTATTTTGTAGTTCCCATGAACTTGGTGCTAGGTATTTCAACTAACAAAAAATATACACAGAGTGTATGGATGCAAATATAATAATCCTAAGGGCTATTTGACTAAGGTGAGGAAGGGTCTCATATGTAATACACGATAATATTTCTTTCACTCAACAGATGGATCAATTGTGCGTGTTCATATCTTAATCATTGACTCAGCCTCCACCGTCCTGATTGTACTAACAAAGAAGTGACTTGCACAAAATTCTCAATATATTAATTAATGTACACTACACTTACCTTAGGCAGGTTGGTGAGCTCTTTATTTATTTATTTATTTATTTATTTATTTATCATTTCAAATAATATACTATTACAAGAATTTCTTGCTACAGAAAAACAGACAGGAATTATCTTACAGATAATAACATAAATAAGTAATATGCAGATCATAATTATTTAAATGTCTTCTTTAGATCACAAATAAGAATAAAAGCATAAGGGGGCTTAGTCAGGAATATTTGGGAAAATTAATACTAAGAAGGAAAAAAAAATGATAAAGTACAGACTTCGCACGCAATTCTTGACCCTCTATATTTTCATTTCTCCGAGGACAAGCAGGCTGCTTGTTCTCACTGATGGGTGACGTCCACGGCAGCCCCTCCAATCGGAACACTTTCTAGCAAAGTCCTTTGCTAGTCCTCGCGCGCCGATGCGCACCGCGCATGCGCGGCCGTCTTCCCGCCTGAACCGGCTCGTGCCGGCCAGTCTTCTTTTGTCCGCGCTCGGTACGGTCGTGTTTCGCCGTTCGCGCCCCAAAGTTGACCTCGCGCGTCGTTTATCGACTTCGTTCTAAAAAGAAAAAAAAAGGTGTCGGAAGGAGACCTTTATGGTTTTCTCCCTTCCCGTCTTCTAGTTTTGCCCCGGTAAGTTTTCTTTCGTCGTCGGGGTAGGCCCTATTTAGGCCTCGGTTCGAAGTTTTCTTCCCCCTATTTTTGTGGTGCCATTTTCGCCATTTCGAGTTTTGATCTCGCCGGCGCGATTTTTCCGCCCATGACATCGAAGTCTTCCAGTGGCTTCAAGAAGTGCACCCAGTGCGCCCGGGTAATCTCGCTCACTGACAGGCACGCGTCGTGTCTTCAGTGTCTGGGGGCTGGGCACCGCCCGTAGGCCTGTAGTCTGTGTTCTCTTTTGCAAAAGCGGACTCAGGTAGCGAGATTAGCCCAGTGGAACGTTTTGTTCTCGGGCTCTTCGTCGGCATCGGCACCGGGAGTATCGACTGCTTCGACGTCGTCGGCGCCCGGACCTTCATCCTCGCCCCCGATTGCATCGAGTGCATCGAGGCATCGGCCCTGTGCATTGGGGCGACATCGGAGGGCGGCGTCGGTGGTATCGAGACCTCCTCGTCTGCTGATGTCGTCGGACGGCGGTGCTTCGTCTGGAGTGCAGGTGAGGGCTGTCCATTCCCCTGCTGGTGGCGGTGAGCCTTCGGGTGGGTCTCCCCCTACCCTGAGGGCTCCTGCGGTACAGCCCCCCCGAGACCGACCTTCGGCCTCGGCCCCGAGGAAGAGACGGCTGGATTCTACGTCCTCGTCGGTGCCGGGAAGCTCCGGTGACATGCTTCGTCCCAAAAAATCGAAGAAGCATCGTCACCGGTCCCCTTCCCGTGTCGGCACCGAGAGCTCTGGGTCGCCGAGGGAGTCGGCACCCAGTAGGCATCAGCACCGAGAGGACCGCTCGCCCTCTGTTCAAGAGGTGTCGATGCGCTCCCCTTTGGACAGCCCGGAACAGCCTCCACACCCGGAACAGGTTCTGACATCGACTCCTGCATCGACTTCCATGTCTTTTTCCACAGCCGCTCTGCACGAGAGCCTCCGGGCCGTTCTCCCAGAGATCCTGGGAGAGCTGTTGCGCCCTACCCCTCCGGTACCGGGGGTGCTTGCGCCACCGGTACCGTCGAGCGAGGCGCCGGCTGGCCCATTGTCCAGGGTGAGGTCTCCGACATCGGTGCCGCTTGTGGTACCGAGTGCGGTAGCCTCCCAGGAAGGCTCCCCGACTACGTCGGCGGAGGGAGCGTCGCCGGTGCGGGCAAGGGAGTCTACCTCTCGACGCTCCCACCGTGGCCGTGGTTCCACGGAGTCGAGCCGGGCACGGTTGCAGACACAGGTCCGTGAACTTGTGTCTGACACCGATGGTGAGGCCTCGTGGGAAGAGGAAGAGGACATCAGATATTTCTCTGACGAGGAGTTTGAGGGTCTTCCTTCTGATCCCACTCCCTCTCCTGAAAGGCAGCTTTCTCCTCCTGAGAGCCTGTCTTTCGCTTCCTTTGTCCGGGAGATGTCTACGGCCATCCCCTTCCCGGTGGTTGTGGAGGACGAGCCCAGGGCTGAAATGTTTGAGCTCCTGGACTATCCTTCTCCACCTAAGGAAGCGTCCACAGTACCCATGCATCATGTCCTTAAAAAGACATTGCTGGCGAACTGGACCAAGCCTCTAAGTAATCCCCACATTCCCAAGAAGATCGAGTCCCAGTACCGGATCCATGGGGACCCAGAGCTGATGCGCACTCAGTTGCCTCATGACTCTGGAGTTGTGGATTTGGCCCTAAAGAAGGACAAGAGTTCTAGGGAGCATGCTTCGGCGCCCCCGGGCAAGGACTCTAGAACCTTGGACTCCTTTGGGAGGAAGGCCTACCATTCTTCTATGCTCGTGGCCAAGATTCAGTCCTACCAGCTCTACACGAGCATACACATGCGGAACAATGTGCGGCAGTTGGCGGGCTTGGTGGACAAGCTCCCCCCTGAGCAAGCCAAGCTATTTTAGGAGGTGGTCAGGCAGCTGAAGGCGTGCAGAAAATTCCTGGCCAGAGGGGTGTATGACACCTTTGATGTTGCGTCCAGGGCCGCTGCTCAAGGTGTGGTGATGCGCAGCCTCTCATGGCTGCGTGCCTCCGACCTGGAGAATAGAATCCAGCAGCGGATTGCGGACTCGCCTTGCCGTGCGGATAACATTTTTGGAGAGAAAGTCGAGCAGGTGGTAGAGCAGCTTCACCAGCGGGACACCGCATTCGACAAGTTCTCCCGCCGGCAGCCTTCAGCCTCTACCTCTACAGGTAGAAGATTTTTTGGGGGAAGGAAGACTGTTCCCTACTCTTCTGGCAAGCGTAGGTACAATCCTCCTTCTCGACAGCCTGCGGCCCAGGCTAAGCCCCAGCGCGCTCGCTCTCGTCAGCAGCGTGCGACTCAGCAAGGCCCCTCGGCTCCCCAGCAAAAGCAAGGGGCGAGCTTTTGACTGGCTCCAGCAGAGCATAGCCGACATCCAAGTGTCAGTGCCGGGCGACCTGCCAGTCGGAGGGAGGTTGAAAGCTTTTCACCAAAGGTGGCCTCTCATAACCTCCGATCAGTGGGTTCTCCAAATAGTCCGGCAAGGATACACCCTCAATTTGGCCTCAATACCTCCAAATTGTCCACCGGGAGCTCAGTCTTACAGCTTCCAGCACAAGCAGGTACTTGCAGAGGAACTCTCCGCCCTTCTCAGCGCCAATGCGGTCGAGCCCGTGCCATCCGGGCAAGAAGGGCTGGGATTCTATTCCAGGTACTTCCTTGTGGAAAAGAAAACGGGGGGGATGCGTCCCATCCTAGACCTAAGGGCCCTGAACAAATATCTGGTCAAAGAAAAGTTCAGGATGCTTTCCCTGGGCACCCTTCTCCCCATGATTCAGGAAAACGATTGGCTATGCTCTCTGGACTTGAAGGATGCCTACACACACATCCCGATACTGCCAGCTCACAGACAGTATCTGCGATTTCAGCTGGGCACACGTCACTTCCAGTACTGTGTGCTACCCTTTGGGCTCGCCTTTGCGCCCAGAGTGTTCACGAAGTGCTTGGCTGTAGTAGCAGCGGCACTTCGCAGACTGGGGGTACACGTGTTCCCATACCTCGACGATTGGCTGGTGAAGATCACATCCGAGGCAGGAGCCCTGCAGTCCATGCAGATGACTATTCGCCTCCTGGAGCTACTGGGTTTTGTGATAAATTATCCAAAGTCCCATTTTCTCCCAGTGCAGAAACTCGAATTCATAGGAGCTCTGCTGGATTCTCGGACGTCTCGCGCCTATCTCCCAGAGACGAGAGCCACCAACTTGTTGTCCCTCGTCTCGCGGGTGCGAGCGTCCCAGCAGATCACAGCTCGGCAGATGTTGAGATTGCTGGGCCACATGGCCTCCACAGTTCATGTGACTCCCATGGCCCGCCTTCACATGAGATCTGCTCAATGGACCCTAGCTTCCCAGTGGTTTCATGCTGCTGGGGATCTAGAAGACGTGATCCACCTGTCCACGAGTTTTCTCAAATCCCTGTATTGGTGGACGATTTGGTCCAATTTGACTCTGGGACGTCCTTTCCAAATTCCTCAGCCACAAAAAGTGCTGACCATGGATGCGTCTCTCCTGGGGTGGGGAGCTCATGTCGATGGGCTTCACACCCAGGGAAGCTGGTCCCTCCAGGAACGCGATCTGCAGATCAATCTTCTGGAGTTACGAGCGATCTGGAACGCTCTGAAGGCTTTCAGAGATCGGCTGTCCCACCAAATTATCCAAATTCAGACAGACAACCAGGTTGCCATGTATTACATCAACAAGCAGGGGGGCACTGGATCTCGCCCCCTGTGTCAGGAAGCCGTCAGCATGTGGCTCTGGGCTCGCCGTCACGGCATGGTGCTCCAAGCCACATATCTGGCAGGCGTAAACAACAGTCTAGCCGACAGGTTGAGCAGGATTATGCAACCTCAAGAGTGGTCGCTCAATTCCCGGGTAGTGCGTCAGATCTTCCAGGTGTGGGGCACCCCCTTGGTAGATCTCTTCGCATCTCGAGCCAACCACAAAGTCCCTCAGTTCTGTTCCAGGCTTCAGGCCCACGGCAGACTGGCATCGGATGCCTTCCTCCTGGACTGGGGGGAGGGTCTGCTGTATGCTTATCCTCCCATACCTCTGGTGGGGAAGACTTTGTTGAAACTCAAGCAAGACCGAGGCACCATGATTCTGATTGCTCCTTTTTGGCCGCATCAGATCTGGTTCCCTCTTCTTCTGGAGTTGTCCTCCGAAGAACCGTGGAGATTGGAGTGTTTTCCGACCCTCATCACACAGGACGAAGGGGCACTTCTGCATCCCAACCTCCGGTCCTTGGTCTCAAGGCCTGGATGTTGAGAGCGTAGACTTTGCCTCTTTGGGTCTGTCGGAGGGTGTCTCCCGCATCTTGCTTGCTTCCAGGAAAGATTCCACTAATAGGAGTTACTTCTTTCTGTGGAGGAGGTTTGCCGTCTGGTGTGACAGCAAGGCCCTAGATCCTCGCTCTTGTCCTACACAGACCCTGCTTGAATACCTTCTGCACTTGTCTGAGTCTGGTCTCAAGACCAACTCTGTAAGGGTTCACCTTAGTGCAATCAGTGCATACCATTACCGTGTGGAAGGTAAGCTGATCTCAGGACAGCCTTTAGTTGTTCGCCTCATGAAAGGTTTGCTTTTGTCAAAGCCCCCTGTCAAGCCTCCTACAGTGTCATGGGATCTCAATGTTGTTCTCACCCAGCTGATGAAACCTCCTTTTGAGCCACTGAATTCCTGCCATCTGAAGTACTTGACCTGGAAGGTCATTTTCTTGGTGGCAGTTACTTCAGCTCGTAGAGTCAGTGAGCTTCAGGCCCTGGTAGCCCAGGCCCCTTACACCAAATTTCATCATAACAGAGTAGTCCTCCGCACTCACCCTAAGTTCTTGCCAAAGGTTGTGTCGGAGTTCCATCTGAACCAGTCAATTGTCTTGCCAACATTCTTTCCCCGTCCTCATTCCTGCCCTGCTGAACGTCAGCTGCACACATTGGACTGCAAGAGAGCATTGGCCTTCTATTTGGAGCGGACACAGCCCAACAGACAGTCCGCCCAATTGTTTGTTTCTTTTGATCCCAACAGGAGGGGAGTGGCTGTGGGAAAATGCACCATATCCAATTGGCTAGCAGATTGCATTTTCTTCACTTACGCCCAGGCTGGGCTGGCTCTTGAGGGTCATATCACGGCTCATAATGTTAGAGCCATGGCAGCGTCGGTAGCCCACTTGAAGTCAGCCACTATTGAAGAGATTTGCAAAGCTGCGACGTGGTCATCTGTCCACACATTCACATCTCATTACTGCCTGCAGCAGGATACCCGACGCGACAGTCGGTTCGGGCAGTCAGTGCTTCAGAATCTGTTCGGGGTTTAGAATCCAACTCCACCCCCCTAGGCCCATGTTTGTTCTGTTCCAGGCTGCGCACTCAGTTAGTTGGTAAATTTTTTAGGTCAATCTCAGTTATGTCCTCGCCGTTGCGAGGCCCAATTGACCATGGTTGTTGTTTTGAGTGAGCCTGGGGGCTAGGGATACCCCATCAGTGAGAACAAGCAGCCTGCTTGTTCTCGGAGAAAGCGAATGCTACATACCTGTAGAAGGTATTCTCCGAGGACAGCAGGCTGATTGTTCTCACAAACCCGCCCGCCTCCCCTTTGGAGTTGTGTCTTCCTTTCTCTTTGTCTTGCTACATATGAGACTGGCCGGCATGAGCCGGTTCGGGCGGGAAGACGGCCGCGCATGCGCGGTGCGCATCGGCGCGCGAGGACTAGCAAAGGACTTTGCTAGAAAGTGTTCCGATTGGAGGGGCTGCCGTGAACGTCACCCATCAGTGAGAACAATCAGCCTGCTGTCCTCGGAGAATACCTTCTACAGGTATGTAGCATTCGCTTTATCCATTGGCTGTAAAATGTATTAGGCTAATGTTTCCTAGAGTCTATGAATACTCTTAACTGTTCCGGCTGAAAAAAAATATACTTTAAACCTTCATACTTTAGAACACATTTGCACGGATAGTTCAGGAAAAATGAGGCACCTAACTCCTGGGTCTCTTTTCTCATACTCAAAAATAGTTTTCTAGTGTCCTGTGTTTGTTTTGTAACATCTTGAAAAATACGCACAGTTTTTCCATAAAACAAATCATTCATTTTACGAAAATATAATCGTTTTATAGCATCCACATCTTGTTGAAAAACAAATTGCACTAAAAGAGTCATTCTTTCAGAGTGTTCTGACATGGTTGCTTCCAAAAGTTCAGATACATTTAAACTCTTATCAGTTACTTTGTTTGCAGATGGTTGACTCTCCGAGGGAATTTTATTTTGTATGTAGTAAATTTTGTTAATAGGAGGCAAAGATTCTGGGGAATATTTTAAGATCTCGGTAAGATATTTTTTGAAGGCTTCAATAGGAGAGATTCCCAGTTCTCTCGGAAAGTTCAAAATACGCAAATTAAGTCTCCGATTATAATTCTCTATTTGATCAATCCTTCTTTTAATTATTGTTTTATCCTTTATCATATCAGAAGACAGTTCTTGTAACTTTTTAACATCTTGATTAATCTTTGTCGTTTGTGTTGTAAATTCTGTTTTTATTGTGGATAAAGATTCAGAAAAAGCATTCATAGTACTCACTAGGATAGAAATTTCTTTTGTGGAGTTGTCGACGTTTGCAGCCAACTGTTGGAGAGCAGTCCATATGTTCTCCAACGACACTGTCCCAGAAGCAGCTCTCATTTGCTTCAAATCAATGCTCAGGCTCGAAGGCCCTCGCCTCCCTTCAGGATCTGCCTTCCCAGCACATTCAACCAAGGTCCCTTCGTTACACTCTTCGGTTTCGGAAGGGCCTCTCTGGGTCTGGCGTCCTTCCGGAGGGGGCGGTGGATAAAGTGTCGGGGGCGAGAGAGTAACGTTTAGACCCAAGTCCTCCAGCGTTTCCCCTTGCTGGATGACAGCAGGACTCCTCCCGACGTTTTGGGTATTACTTCTCGAGGTGTACCTCACTATCGACTGCTGACGGGGGGATGAAGTCCGGGGTGTTGAGGCTTCCACCTTGACTATTCCCTTTCTCTTTGTATGCGGCATATATAAAAAAGAAATTTTCTTCTACAGCACGGCGATTTCAGGAGGCTCAGCACCGATCAGTTACATGCCGCCATCTTGACACGCCCCCCGCCAGGTTGGTGTGCTCTTAAACCCCGACAGGTCCCCGTTTCGTATTCACTTTATCAAGGGGGAGTGGCACCAATTCCGATTACTGCCCCAGGCATCTATGTGTGCTGGCTTATTCTAATCCAGGCATCTATGTGTGCTGGCTTATTCTACTAGGCAGAAAAATGGCAAGAGGGTACCAGCATTCAAAAAGCAGGGTCCAACTCCCAAGTGGGGAGCAGCATGGAAGTATAAAATAGATTGGTCCATTTTAGGTCTAAAAAGGTGAACCAAGCTTTGAAGATTTCTCACTTCAGACGGAAATGCTAAGATCAGTTATTGCAGATGTGCAGCAAGGAGAGTATCTAATGGTCTTGGAGGCTTACTTGCATATTCCAATTTGGTGACCACATCAAAAATTAAGATTTCCAATTTCAGGCTGTGCCCTTTGGGTTGACCACAGCGCCTGAACCTTCTCTATGGTGACAGTGGTGGTGGCAGATACCAAGGGATTAGAATGCATCCATATCTAGAAGATTGGCTAATTTCCCAAGAGAGCAAGGAAAAATGGCCCAGGTGCTCTATCTTTCACAGTCCCTAGGTTGGATAGTGAATGTTGAAAAGAGCAAAATTCTTCTCCCTCAGAACCTGGAGTACTTGGGAGCAAGGATTGACACCAAGTTAGGTACAGTGTTTTTACCCAAACAGAGGTTGCGCAAATTTCAATCTGAGATCCAGGCATTCTCCGAGGACAAGCAGGCTGCTTATTCTCACTGATGGGTGACATCCGACAGCAGCCCCAGGATCGGAGATCTTCCTAGCAACAAAGTTTGCTAACCCTCACACGCACATGCATGGCCGTCTTCCTGCCCATAGCACGAGCGTGCTCCTCGGTCTCTTTTTTTCCGCGGCTCAGGGCGGCTGTTTTCGGTTGTTCTGCGCCTCAGGAGAGCCCTCGCAGTGCTTTTTGACGCTCTTCGGAGTGTTTTCTGAGCGAGTTCGCTCGTCTTTTTCTTTACAAAAAAAAAGTTTTACTTTCCTGTATTTTCCTTAGTTTTGTTCCGTGTAAGTTTCCTTTCGTCATCGTGTGTGGCCATTTTGGCCGCCCGTACGGGTTTTTCCCAGTTTTGGTGCCTTTTTTCGGCATCATCACAAATTTTGATTTCGCCGGCGCAATTTTTCCGCCCATATCCTCGAAGCCTACCAGCGGCTTCAAGAAGTGCATGCGGTGCACTGATAGGTACGTTTCGTGTTTTCAGTGTCTGGGGGCTGGTCATCGCCCCGACACCTGCACTTTGTGTCTTCAGCTGAAGAAGAGGACCCAGGCAGCAAGATTGGCTCAGTGGAACCTTTTGTTCGGAGCCCCGTCTGGTACTTTGACGGCGTCAGCAGTACCGAGGTCATCGTCTGTATCCATTTCCGCATCCATGTCGGCATCGGAGACTGCATCGACGTCAGGAGCGCAGGTGAGGGTTGTCCATAGACCCTCCCACGCTGGTAGCTGCCTCGAGGGCTCCTGCGGTACAGGCCCCCAGGGACAGACCTCTTTCGGAACCCGGCCCTGAGGAGACGTGTGGATTCCACGTCTTCCTCGTCGGTACCGGTGACGTGCTTCGAGCGAAAGCGAAGAAGCACCATCATCGGTCACCTTCCCGTCACTGTACTGAGAGCTCCGGGGCACCGAAGGATTTGACACCCGTGAAGCGTCGACGCCGGGAGGACCACTCACGCTCCATACAGGAGGTGTCGATGCGCTCTTCTCTGGACAGCCCGGTACCGCCTCCTCGCCCCAGGCAGATTCTGAGTTCGTCGCCTGTACTGGCCTCACTGCCTTGCTCGACAGACACTCTAGATGAGCGCCTCCGAGCCTTTTTTCCAGGGATTCTGGAAGGGCTGCTGCGACCATCTGTTCCGGTACTGCCAGTGCGTGCGCTGTCGGTACCGTCGAGAGATGCGGCGGCTGGCTCCCCACCCGTGGTGAGGACTGCGACGCCGGTACCACTTGCGGCATCGGCCTCCACTGCCACCCAAGTTGACTCCCCGTCGACATCGCTGGAGGGAGCTTCGTCGCCGGCGGCAAGGGAGTCTTCTCAGCATCGCCTTAGAGGACTTAGTTCCCCGGTGTCGAGACGGGCTCTGCTTTGGACTGAAGTCAGGGAACTTGTGTCCGATACCGAAGGTGAGGCCTCGTGGGAGGCAAAAGATATTTCTCTGATGAGGAGTCTTGTGGTCTTCCTTCTGATCCTACTTCTTCGCCAGAGAGAAAGCTTTCTCCCTCTGAGAGTCTGTCTTTCTCTTCATTTGTCCGGGAAATGTCTACGGCCATTCCCTTCCAGTGGTTACTGAGGATGAGCCCAGGGCTGAGATGTTCGAGGTCCTGGACTACCCTTCGCCACCTTAAGGAGTCGTCCACTGTTCCCCTGCATAATGTCCTGAAACAGACATTGCTGGCAAACTGGACAAAGTCATTAAGTAATCCCTCTATTCCCAAAAAGTTTGAGTCCCAGTATCGGATCCACGGGGACCCAGAGTTGATGAATTGAAGACCCAGTTGCCTCATGACTCTGGAGTTGTGGATTCGGCTCTCAAGAGAGCCAAGAGTACTAGGGATTACGCCTCGGCGCCCCCGGGGCAGGAGTCTAGGACTCTGGACTCTTTTGGGAGGAAGGCCTACCATTCTGCTATGCTCGTGTCCAAGATCCAGTCGTACCAGCTCTACACGAGCATCCACTTGCGGAACAATGTGCGGCAGCTGACAGACTTGGTTGATAAGCTCCCGTCGGAGCGGGCCAAGCCTTTTCAGGAGGTGGTCAGGCAGCTGATGGCGTGTCGTAAATTCCTCTCCAGGGGTGCTTATGACACTTTTGATGTTGCGTCCAGGGCCTCTACTCAAGGTATAGTGATGCGCAGACTCTCATGGCTGCGTGCCTCTGACCTAGAGAATAGAGTCCAGCAGCGGGTTGCGGATGCTCCTTGCCGGGGGGGGGGGGGATAACATTTTTGGCGAGAAGGTTGAACAGGTGGTAGAGCAGCTCCACCAGCGGGACACCGCCTTCGACAAACTCTCCCACTGGATGCCTTCAGCATCTACCTCATCAGGTAGACGTTTTTATGGGGGGAGGAGGAATGCTCCTTAACGCTTATAATAAGCGTAGGTACAACCCACCTGCCCGCCAGCCTGCTCAGGCTAAGCCCCAGCGCGCTCGTTCACGTCAACAGCGTGCGCCTCAACAGGCCCCTGCAGCTCCCCAGCAAAAGCAAGGGGCGGGCTTTTGACTGGCTCCAGGCGAGCATATCCGATATAAAAGTGTCCATGCCGGACGATCTGCCGGTAGGAGGGAAGTTAAAGTTTTTTCACCAAAGGTGGCCTCTTGTAACCTCCGACCGGTGGGTTCTCCAAATAGTCCGGCTAGGAAACTCCCTCAATTTGATCTCCAAACGTCCAAATTGCCCACCGGGAGCTCAGTCCTTCAGCTTCCAGCACAAGCAGGTACTTGCAGAGGAACTCTCCACCCTTCTCAGCACCAGTGCGGTCGAGCCCGTGCCACCGGGGCAAGAGGGGCTGGGATTCTATTCCAGGTACTTCCTTGTGGAAAAGAAAACGGGAGATGCGTCCCATCCTAGACCTAAGGGCCCTGCACAAATATCAGGTCCAAGAAAAGTTCAGGATGCTTTCCCTGGGCACCCTTCTTCCCATGATTCAGAAACACGATTGGCTATGCTCTCTGGACTTAAAGGATGCTTATACTCACATCCCGAGACTACCAGCTCACAGGCAGTATCTTCAATTCCGTCTGGGAACACGGCATTTTCAGTATTGTGTGCTACCCTTTGGTCTCGCCTCTGCGCCCAGAGTGTTCACAAAATGCCTGGCAGTTGTGGCGGCGTCTCTACGCAGACTGGGAGTGCATGTGTTCCCATATCTCGACGATTGGCTGGTGAAATCACCTTAGAGGCAGGAGCTCTACAGTCCATGCGGATGACTATTCGACTCCTGGAGCTACTAAGGTTTGTGATAAATTATCCAAAGTCCCACCTTCTTCCAGTTCAACGACTAGAATTCATAGGAGCTCTGCTAGACTCCCAGACTGCTCATGCCTACCTCCCCGAGGCGAGGACAGTCAATCTCCTGTCCCTTGTTTCCTGGGTATGAGCGTCTCAGCAGATCACAGCTCGGCAGATGTTGAGATTGCTTGGCCACATGACCTCCACAGTTTATGTGACTCCCATGGCCCATCTTCACATGAGATCAGCTCAATGGACCCTAGCTTCCCAGTGGTTTCAAGCCGTGGGGGATCTAGAGGACGTGATCCAACTGTCCACAGTTTTTCTCAAATCCTTACATTGGTGGACAATTCGCTCCAATTTGACCTTGGGACGTCCCTTTCAAATTCCTCAGCCGCAAAAAGTGCTGACTACGGACGCGTCCCTCCTGGGGTGGGGAGCTCATGTCGATGGCCTTCACACCCAAAAATGTTGGTCCCTCCAGGAAGCAGGTTTTCAGATCAATCTCCTGGAGTTACGAGCGGTCTGGAATGCGCTAAAGGCTTTCAGAGATCGGCTGTCATCAAATTATTGAAACAGACAATCAGGTTGCTATGTACTACATCAACAAGCAGGGGGGCACCGGATCTTGCCCCCTGTGTCAGGAAGCCGTCAGGATGTGGCTTTGGGCTCGCCAACACGGCATGTTTCTCCAAGCCACGTATCTGGCAGGCATAAACAGTCTGGCCGACAGGTTGAGCAGGATAATGCAACCTCACGAGTGGTCTCTCAACTCAAGAGTTGTACACAAGATCTTCCAAGTGTGGGGCACCCCCTTGGTAGATCTTGTTGCCACTCAGATCAATCACAAGGTCCCTCAGTTCTGTTCCAGACATCAGGCCCACGGCAGACTAGCGTCAGATGCCTTTCTCTTTCATTGGGGGGAAGGGCCTCCTGTATGCATATCCTCCTATACCCTTGGTAGAGAAGACTTTGCTGAAACTCAAGCAGGATCGTGGAACCATGATTCTGATCGTTCCCTTCTGGCCGCATCCGATCTGGTTCCCTCTTCTTCTGGAGTTGTCCTCCGAAGAACCATGGAGATTGGAGTGTTTTCCAACACTCAGAACGAGGGGGCGCTTCTGCATCCCAACCTCCAGTCCCTGGCTCTCACGGCCTGGATGTTGAGAGCGTAGACTTTGCCTCCTTGGGTTTTTCTGAGGGTGTCTCCCGAGTCTTGCTTGCTTCCAGAAAAGATTCCACGAAGAGGTGTTATTCTTTCAAATGGAAGAGGTTTGCCGTCTGGTGTGACAGCAAGGCCCTAGATCCTCGTTCTTGTCCTACACAGACCCTGCTTGAATACCTTCTGCACTTGTCCGAGTCTGGTCTCAAGACCAACTCTGTAAGGGTTCACCTTAGCGCAATTAGTGCTTTTTATTATCGTGTAAAGGGTAAGCCTATCTCGGGTCAGCCTTTAGTTGTTCGCTTCATGAGAGGTTTGCTTTTGTCAAAGCCCCCTATCAAGCCTCCTACTGTGTCATGGGATCTCAATGTCGTTCTCACCCAGCTGATGAAACCTCCTTTTGAGCCACTGAATTCCTGCCATCTGAAGTACTTGACCTGGAAGGTTATTTTCTTGGTGGCAGTCACTTGAGCTCGTAGAGTCAGTGATCTTCAAGCCTTGGTAGCTCATGCTCCTTATACCAAATTTCATCATAACAGAGTAGTCCGCACTCACCCTAAGTTCTTGCCAAAGGTGGTGTCGGAGTTCCATCTGAACCAATCAATTGTCTTGTCAGCATTCTTTCCACATCCTCATACCCACCCTGCTGAACGTCAGTTGCACGCATTGGACTGCAAGCGGGCATTGGCCTTCTATCTGGAGCGGACAAGCCCCTTCAGACAGTCCACCCAAATGTTTGTTTCTTTTGATCCCAACAGAAGGGGAGTGTCTGTTGGGAAACGCACCATCTCCAGTTGGCTAGCAGATTGCATTTCCTTCACTTACTCCCAAGCTGGGCTTGGTTTTGAGGGTCATGTCACGGCTCACAGTGTTAGAGCCATGGCAGCGTCAGTGGCCCACTTGAAGTCAGCCACTGTTGAAGAGATTTGCAAGGCTACGACGTGGTCATCTGTCCACACATTCACATCTCATTACTGCCTACAGCAGGATACCCGATGCGACAGTCGGTTTGGGCAGTCGGTGCTGCAAAATCTGTTTGGGGTTTAGGATCCAACTCCAGCCCCACTAGGCCCATTTTTATTCTGTTCCAGGCTGCACTCTCAGTTAGTTGTTTCTGTTTAGGTCAATCTCAGTTTTGAGTGAGCCTGGGGGCTTGGGATACCCCAGTCGTGAGAACAAGCAGTCTGCTTGTCCTCGGAGAAAGCGAAGTTACTTACCTGTAGCAGGTATTCTCCGAGGACAGCAGGCTGATTGTTCTCACAAACCCGCCCACCTCCCCTTTGGAGTTGTGTCTTTCCTTGTCTTTGGTTTCTACTTGACTGAGGAGCACGGTCGCGCTACGGACGTCACCCATCAGTGAGAACAATCAGCCTGCTGTCCTCGGAGAATACCTGATACAGGTAAGTAACTTTGCTGTACTGCAAAAGAGGGCACCTCAGACGTATGTCTACATTCGGTTCAATGGCTGCTGCCATAGACTTACTATCCCAAGAAAGAGCCTACATATGAGACCTTTACAATGCTGTTTTCTCCTGTTGGTCATCTCAGCCTATGAACTGTGAAGTCAGATTGCTTTGTTCTCGGCAGGTAAAGTGCAGTCTGATGTGATGGCTTCTTCCTTACAACATGTTAAGGGACATGCTGCATCCATGAGCTGGATAGTTCTGCCAGTGGATGCTAGCCTAGTAGGTTGAGGAGCTTATTGTCAGAATCAAGTGACTGGATAGAGACGTTTTGGTCAATAAATCATCAGGCGCTCAGGACAGTTCTCTTGCCCCTTCAAGCTGTCAGACTTCAGTTGCAAGAATCTCCAGTGAGTGTGTTGTCAGACAGTGCCACAGAGTGATGTACATCATGAAGCAGGGAGGAACCAAGAATGTGGAAGTAGTTAAAGTGGCATCTCAGCTAGGCAGAAATTCACAAGCCCTTTCGGCAGCACATATAGCAGGAGTTAAAATGTACAGGATGATTATCTTAGCAGACATCTCCTAGGTCTGAGGAAATGGACGTTCTCGGCTGCAATCTTCAATCAGATAGTAGACAAATGGGGACAACCATTAATAGGTCTCATAGTAACCAGACTCAATTTCAAAGTGCCTCATTTTTTCAATCAAAGAAAAGTGGGCATTTCCGAGGGTCTGAACGGTCTGGTACAACCATGACTTCAGCAAGAGCTGCTGTACATGTTCCTCTGCCTATGATCAGGTGTGTAGTTCAGAAGATAATGCCTCACCCAGACAGAGTAATCATAATAGCTCTGCTAAGAGGAGTGGCCTAGTGGTTAGGGTGGTGGACTTTGGTCCTGAGGAACTGAGTTCGATTCCCGGCACAGGCAGCTCATTGTGACTCTGGGCAAGTCACTTAACCCTCCATTGCCCCATGTAAGCCGCATTGAGCCTGCCATGAGTGGGAAAGCGCGGGGTACAAATGTAAAAAAAAAAAAAAAGAAGACCTCAATTTGTGTATCTACTCTGACGCCAAGTGGATCAACCATTCACATTTCCATAGCAGAGGAGGCCTTCTATGTTGGGCCTTTCTCTGTTATAGCTTGGCTCTTGAGTGATCTCATTTAAGGTGACAAGGTTATTCAGAAGATCTCATTGCTACTTTGCTCCCAACAAGAAAATTCTCTAATTCTACCGCTTATGCCAGGTTATGGAGAGTTTTTTTTATCTTAGTGTGCTGAAAGGTCATACTCCCTTCAGCCTCAGTGGATCACATTTTGTCCTTTTCTCCATGGTGATTTTGAAAAAAGGTTGGTATTAAACTTCTTGAAGGTTAAAGTGGCAGCTTTATCTTGTTTTAGTGGATGCCTGGAATAATCTTCCATTGCAACTCACCCAGATATGGTTCATTCTCAAAAGGGTTTCTCATATTCATCCTCCATTTCATCCTTCCTTTCTGGAGTTGAATCTCAATTTGCTTTTGAAAGATTTGGGGCCGTCACCATTTGTCTATTAAAAGAGCAATCTTGAAAGACTTCACAATGAAAGCAGTTTCTCTTGGCCTTTTGCTTAGCACACAGGATTCCTGAACTGTAAGTACTATCTTGTAGAAATCCCTTTCTCCAATTTTTGGAGGCATAAATCTCTATCAGACCTGTACCTTTCATACCAAAGGTGGTGATCTCCTTCCACTTGAACCTGTCTCTAGCAATTCTGTCTTTCTAAAGAGAAGATTGTGGTGAAGAATTTAAAACACTGCATTTGCTCGGTGTTAGGAGAACATTCCTAAGATACCTTGAAATGAAAAAACAATTTTAGGAGGTCAGATAGATTGTTTGATCTTACTGGAAAGATATAAAAAGGAAATTAGAGAGGGCATGGTGTATCAGGCAAACAGATGAGTTGAAGCAACTTTGCAGACACCAGATAGTATTATATAAAAAAAGAGATCCAGATACAGAAAAGGAAATATTTTTCAGATAAGAAATTTAATGGTAACTCTTCTAAAGAACTCTTTAAAATAGAAGTTTTATCTTCACCTGTAAGTCATCAAGTCCTGTAAGTCATCAAGTTTTAAAGTTGAAACTTACTCAAGAGGATTTGGCAACATATTTTCTTAGATTGTGAGTCCTGTAGGGACAGAGAAAAGTACCTGCATATAAGGTGTACAGTGCTGCGTACATCTAGTAGCGCTATAGAAATGATTATTAGTAGTAGTATTTTCAAGATAAGGTTTTCAATATTCAAATTGAATTGGAGAAAGAGAGAATTCTCCTAGGAAATGTAGATTTGGAGTTGGTAATTGAGGAAATGGAATTCATACTCCATGGCAGATGAGGATTTGATAAGAAAACTTCTTAGAAAGTTTGCTAAAGGGTCCTGTCAGCTAGACCTTTGTCCATACAAAAATTTTGAAAGCCATGCCTTCTCAATTTTGCCTATAATTACCGACCTAGTTAGTCAATTGCTATTAGAAAAGAATATGCCAGAACAGTTGGGGCACATTCTATCAACACCTTTACTGAAGGGTTCTAATATGAACTGTGGCCTCGGTTCTAACTATAGCCTGGCGGCTTATAATCCATTTTTGGCAAAGATGGTGAAGGCTGTGGGTAGGGTGCATCTGCAAGGCTATCTTTATCAGTATCAAATATTAGACCTAGACAGTCTGGATTTCAACCCACTTAAAGTACAGAAACAAATGATAAACATTGAAATATAGAGAATTGTAGGCAGAGAAAGACCATATGACCTATTCATCCTAAGCTCTCTTGAATTCAGATGCTGTTTTCATCTCCACCACTTCCACTGGCAGGCCATTCCATGAATTCACCACCCTTTCTGTGACGAAGTATTTCTTCAGGTTACTTCCGAGTGTCTCTCCCTTTTCACCTTCATCCTATACCCCCTCGTTCCAGAGTGGAGAAGGAGCCTATTGGTTAGAGCAGCGGGCTTTGATCCTGGTGAACTGGGTTCAATTTCCACTGCAGCTCCTTGTGATTCTAGGCAAGTCAATTAACCCTCCATTGCCCTGGGTACAAAATAAGTATCTGGATATATTATGTAAATCGCTTTGATTATAACCATAGAAAGGCCCCATCCCTCTTTCCCCTTTCCGTTCAGTTGAAAGAGAATCGCCTTCTGTGCATTTATGCCATGGTAAGTAATTTAAATGTCGATCATATCTCCCTTCTCCCGCCTTTCTTCCAAAGTTTAGATCCTTAAGTCTATCCTTGTATGCTTTATGGTGAAGACCACTGACCATTTTAGTAGCTGCCCACTGTACAGACTCCTGCTTGAGAATGAATTTGGACAGAAGTTTTCCAACTAGGGTCTTGCAACTGGATCTGTCGGACTCATTTGGTCTGATCAATCATGAAATTTCATTGGGACGATTGGCTCAGATTGGTATTGCTGATACAAACTACTGTGGTTCTCTGGATTCTTAAAACACCAGATTCTACAAGTTGTGTGGAACAAGACATTTTCAAAGTCGTGGAAAATGCAATTCTTCTTAGTATGTATTTGAGTGATTGGCCACTGTTGGAAACAGGATGCTGGGCTTGATGGACCTTTGGATTGCAACAGGTGCTTAGGCCTTTTGATGTAACATTTTTCTTATGCTGATTACATTTCATTATTATTACCCATAGTAAAGAGCTTTCAGAAGACAATAGAGGTGATGATGCAAGTGTGTGATAGGATTTTTCAATGGATGCTTGAGAATAGTCAAAAAAATTAATCCCAGTAAAACAAATATCTTATGGGTTGCAGGCAAAGATGTAGATTTTCCATGGGTAAAAATTAAATTATAACTGAAATGTCAATGCAAGTGTATATTAAAATGTTAGGGGTGTTTTAACATAATGTCCTATTGTGGATTAAAAACTGGTTAAAAGATAGAAAACAGAGTAGAGTTAAATGGTCAGTATTCTCAGTTGAGAAGGGTAGATAGTGGGGGGTTCCCGAGGGGTCTGTGCTGGGAATGCAGCTTTTTAATGGATCTGGAGATGGGAATAACTAGTGAGGAATTAAATTTGCTAATGAGACAAAGTTATTCAAAGTTGTTAAATTGTAAGATTATTGTGAAAAATTGCAAGAAGACCTTACGAGACTGGGCATCCAAATGGTAGATGTGTTATGTGAGCAAGTGTAAAATGATTCATGTAAGAAAGAAGAACCCAAACTATAGCTGCATGATGCAGGGTTCCACATTCGGAGTCACTGCCCAGGAAAAGGATCTAGGTGTCATCTTTGATATGTTAAAACCCTCTGCTCAGCTTGCTATAGCGGCTAAGAAAAATAGAATGTTAGGAATTATTAGGAAAGGAATGGAAAACAAAAATGAGAATGTTATAGTGCCTTTGCGTCGCTCTGTGGTTTGACTGCACCTCGTATGTTATGTGCAGTTCTGGTCACCGCATCTCAAAAAAGATATAGCAGAATTAGAAAAAGTACTGAGAAGGATGACAAAAATGATAAAGGGAATGGAACAACTTCTCTATGAGCACTTCAGCTTGGAGAAGGGATGACTGAGGGGAGATAGAGGTCTGTAAAATACTGAGTGGAGTGGAATGGGTAGATGTGAATCACTTCTTTTTCCAAAAATAAAAGATTAGGGGGCATTCAATGAAACTATTAAGTAGTAACTTTAAAAACAAATCGAAGAAAATATTTCTTCACTCAACATGTAATTAAACTCTGGAATTTGTAGCCAGAGAATGTGGTAAAGGTAGTTAGCTTAGAAGGGTTTAAAAAAGGTTTGAATAATTTCCTAAAAGAAAAGTCTTAAGCCATTATTAAGGTGGACTTGGGAAAATCCACTGCTTATTTGTAGGATAAGCAGCATCAAATCTGTTTTACTATTTTTGGGATCTTGCTAAGTATTTGTGATCTGGATTGACCACTGTTGGAAACAGGATACAGGGCTTGATGGACCTTTTATCTGTCCCAGTATGGCAATGTTTATGTTCTTATGGATTCCACTTTGGAAATGGAAACGAAGTAAATGAAATTGTGATGAAGGCTTTCTTTAAACTGAGGTTGCTTTGTCGAATTAAGCCATATTTAGAACCGCCTCAGTTTAGAACAATTTTGCAATCTGATTTTAAGTCAAATTGACTATTGCAATAATTGCTCTATTAGGTTTACAATATACACAATTGTGTCAAATTCGGGTAATTCAGAAAGCAGCAGCAAAGCTGATTTAAAGATGGAAATTATTTTCATCATGCTAGTCAGTTTTTGGTAAAGTTGCATTGGTGAAGGAAAGAAATCATTTTAAGTTATTTTTGTTTGTTTTTAAGATTTTATATGTACAAGCCACAGATTATCTTCAAAATATAATCTTTTTATATTCAGGTCCTAGGGAGTTAGTCTATGCAGAAAGTTAGACTGAATATACCATCAATATCAATCTGCCCAAAATTGGTTACCAATCAGAGATTTTTGATAGGTAGTGGTCCTGATATGTGGAATAAACTGCCGTTCAATATATAAGATGTTAAGTATCATCCTTTCAGGAAAGCAGTTAAATGTTATCTCTTTGCACAATACTTAACAGGTATATAGATTGTCTAGAGATATTAGAAATGACTAGATAGTTTATTGCAATTTGAGGGTATGTCTCCGGATTTGCTTTCTTTTACTCTGTGATCCACCTTCAGCCAATTGATAAAGCGAAATATAAATGTCCACACTAGATTAGATTCTAAAGCTACTATAGTGCGCTAGTGCACCTGTCACATTGCATACTTGTTAGCATAATAATGACATCCACAGTCTCTGTGCACATTCTACTAAGGGATATAGCCACCTCATAGGTAGAGCAGTGTCCCTGCTTGGCATATAGAAAGCATCTACAAGGTCATTCCTTCATACTTTTACGTGGCATTGTTTGGATGCGACAGGTACAGCAGAAGTGGTCTTCAGAGTCAAATATATTCAGGCAGGGGTTTCCAGATCCCACCCAACATGAGGATTACTTTGCTACTTCCCACAGGTTCTGTACTGGATGATAAGGAAGGAGAAATTAGGTCTTGCCTGCTATTTTTATTTTTTTTGTTTAATCCAACCAGACCAGTCCAGAGTCCAATCCTTTAGTAATTCTGCTCTCATAGTGATTCATGTACACCATTGTTTTTACGTGGTGTTTTCCAGACATCGATTTTCTTTTCCTTGTTAAATGTTTACTGCTTCCTTCATCTAGTATTTTGGCTGTTGAAAATGTTTCAGTAGGACAACTCTAAGAAAGGAATAACATTCATGCTGCTGCTTGGTAATTTGAAAGCTCTTTCTTCTTTCTCTCCATCTGCTGGTTGTCTGGCATATTCCACATGCTCTCGACTGGTCTGGTTGTATTAAAGGCAAGAAAATTAGCAGAAAGACCTCATTTCTCCATTGTAACTTCAGTGAATGTAATAGATCACTTAAATGTAACAAATGCTAAGGGTGACCAGGCAAATCCTATAATCACATAAAGTGAGGTGATTTATTTGCAAATGACACAAAACTATTTAAAGTTGTCAGAGCGCATTGGGATTGTAAAATATTGCAGGAAGGCCTTAGGAAATGAGAAGACTGGGCATCCAAATGGCAGATGAAATTTAATGTGGACAAATGCAAAGTGATGCACACTGGGAAGAATAATCCGAATCATAGTTACCTGATGCTAGGGTCCACCTTAGGAGTCGACACTCAGGAAAAATATGTAGGTGTCATTGTTCTGAAATTTTCTGTCCAGTGTGTGGTGGTAGCCAAAAAAGCAAACAGGATGCTAGGAATTATTGGGAAGGGAATGCAAAATAAGACCAGGAATATTATAATAGCTCTGTATCGCTCCATGGTTTGACCTCACCTTGAGTATTGCCTTCAATTCTGGTTGCTGTACCTCAAAAAAAGAAGAGCAACCAAAATGATAAAGGGGATGGAACTCCTTCCTTATGTGGAAATGCTAAAGCAGTTAGGGCTCTTCAGCTTGGAAAAGAGACGACTGATGCGGGGATATGATTGAGGTCTATTAAATCCTGAGTGGTGTAGAATGGGTAGAAGTGAATTTTTCATTCTTTCAAAAAGTACAAAGACCAGGGGACACTCAATGAAATTACATGGAATTACTTTTAAATAGGAGGAAATATTTTTTCAGTCTAAGAATAGTAAAGCTCTGGAGCTCACTGCCGGAGGATGTGGTGACAGCAGTCAGCGTACCTGGATTTAAAAATGGTTTGGAGAATTTCCCGGAGGAAAAGTCCATAGTCTGTTGTTGAGATGGACATGGGGAAGCCACTGCTTGTCCCGGGATTGGTGGCATGGAATGTTGCTACTAATTGGGTTTCTGCTAGGTACTTGTGACCTAAATTGGCTATTGTTGGAAGCAGGGTGCTGGGCTAGATGGACCACTGGTCTGACCCCAGTATGGCTATTCTTATGTTCTTAAAGTACAGCATGACTATTATACAATCCATAAATTATCTAGAAAAACACTGTTTAAGTAAAATTAAATATTGATCAGTTTAGTTCCCAACTGAGAGTCAGGTTCTGAATCTTGAAAACTGTTTCATCAACTGAAAAAGCTTTTCTAAAAAGAATCTGATTTTTATATTGCCTTTACAAAGGACATGATTATTGGTCTAGACAGAGCTGGTGATAACATGCAGGGACCCAGGCTAGAAATTTGAAAGAGGGCCCCAAATCCTGTACCATCTTTGGCTTTAAGCAGGCTTGGGGGCCCAGGACAGTTGCCTTGTTTGCAACCCCCTCCCCCCCCCCCCCCCCCCCCCCCCCCCCCACACACACACACACACTAGTGTTGGCCCTGTTTCCAAAATGACTTACTACACTGAAAGAAGGCCAGTTTGAACTGGAACTGAAGAGAAGCAGAAGTTGATGTGTGAGGAATTCACTTTTCCTTTTTTTTTTCTACCCCCCCCTTTTCTCCACAACAGGCAGCGAGGAGGAGAAG
The DNA here is from genome assembly GCF_901765095.1 of Microcaecilia unicolor. Lineage (NCBI taxonomy): Eukaryota > Metazoa > Chordata > Amphibia > Gymnophiona > Siphonopidae > Microcaecilia > Microcaecilia unicolor. The sequence goes on from NC_044042.1 coordinate 93,271,727, forward strand.
AGGTGAAAGTTCCTTCGACATTAACAATATTGTCATCCCAATGTCCGTGGCAGCCACCACACGTGTAGAGAAGCTGCAGTATAAGGAGATCCTCACCCCAAGGTGCTGAACTGCTCCTCTTTTGCCCTGTTTGTTTCCCTTGCTGTTGCCTCCTTAACCCTGAAGTACCAAGATGACATTTTGTGCTCCATTGACCTCCTCCAACCACCCTTTGTTATGCTCATGTTTCTTTCTGTTAACCTCTCCTTCTCCCTTAACCTCTGTAGTCCTGAGCTGCTGTCTGTCTCCATTTCTGTCTCCTTGTGCTGACCCATCTCTCTCCCTCTCTCTCTCTCTAGCTGGCGAGAGGTCGAGGTGACTCCTCCTGTTCTTAATCCAGATGAAGACGAAGTGGAGGTATTTTTTGTTTTATTTTTCTGTCTATTGAGGTAGACTCAAGTATCTCTTGCAGCATTGTACCAACTCAGCAGAAGCAGAGTTAAACATATTTATAATTTTGATTTGGAAATTAAGAAGAAGCTGCAGAGATTAGAAGACAGTAACCCTGATGATCTTAAAGCCTAAATGGGGTTCCAGAAACTCTGGCTGTATTTTGTACTTGGAATTATACTACTTTGTGAATTTTGGGTAGAGGGTGAACCTACAGGATTTCAAGAGCTTAGTTTGCCAATTTCTCCATGGGCAAGCATTTTGAACTGGATCCACATGAGTTAGAGCGAGATACGTTGAGGCTGAGCTCTGGTGGCTATGGCGCAATTTACTAATGATAAGGTTGTTGGGGTCTGCTGTCATAGGAGATCTGTTCAATGCTGATGTTTTTAATGCCTTCCAATCTACCTGTCTCATTCCCTGTTTATATATGAGAGAAGTCCGGTTGTAACAGAGGAGGCTATACTTTTCTTCAGCCACTATTCCAGAGCTATTAACTAGAATGGTATATAAAAAGAATTTAAACAGGCTTATCTAGCTATGCTGTAGAGGCCAATAATTTTGGATTCGGGACCAAAATCCGGGTTTGGCTGAAACCAAAGGTGTCTGCCCCTACAGCCATCTGGCCAACCACCCCTTCACCCTTGACGAAAATGAATCTCCCCACCAGCTTGGCCCCCATGACCACCCTTCCCAGGCCTACATTAACAAGCCCTGGCATCTTCGGAAGCAGGAGAGAATCCCACTCTTTCCTGCCCAGTACAATTGCTTCTTTAAAATGGCTGCTAAGACTTCTTTGCGCCAGCATAAGCAAGAGCAATTTCATCACTTTTGCTAATGCTGGTGCCAATCTGAAAATGGCTGCTGGGACCTCCTGCTGCAGACTTGGCAGCCATTTTAAAGCAGCAGCGGCACTGGGCAGGAAAGAATGGGTTATTTTCTTGCCCCCAAGGAGGCCACTAGACCACCAGGGTTTGTTTAAGGTAGTGCCCACTGATGCTTTATGGGGGACAGGGGCAGGTACTACAAGGGTTTTGGCTGCAGATTCAATTTCAGCCGGAACGAAAACAACCAGTTTCGATCAGCCTCTACTGTACTTAAAACAAAATACGATGCTGAGTGCACCAGTACCTTCCCATGTTTAAGCTAATTGCTCAAGTACAAGTGAAGGCTGTGTTTAGATCTCTCAGTTTACAGCAGTCTTCATAACAGATGTTTGCTATCAGTCTGAGTGAGATGTCTGTAAACTTCTGAAAAACAGTGCTCCTTCACAGGGATGCTCATAACAGCCCTCCCTCACCCCCCCCCCCCCCCCCCACCACCACCATACACACCCACCTCTCTGTCCAAAAGATGCACATACCCTGCTATTTACCAATACATTGTCCCCCACCCTATTTGAGCTGGACAGAGAGCACTCCTTAGCATTAGATGCTGATAGAGACTATGCCATCTGACCCTTCTACCAGCTAGAAAACCTCTGATCAGGTCTCATTAAAAAAAAATTTGTCCAAGCAATTTCTTTTGACTCATAGGACACCAGTGTGAGAGCTCCTGTTCTACTAATTAGGGTATCATAAATTATCTTTAGGTAAGTTATAAATTTTGGTCCAACATATTCTAAAGGACTTAAGATCTGGGAGATCCAACTTACTAGGTCTCCTGGAAGTAAGAAACTGAATAAAAAAAAGCCAAATACAGGCGACTTCTGGTGTTGAACCCCACCAGTTGATAGAGCCAGCTCAAAACAATGCTAAACAATCAAGTTTCTATTTGTGTAGCATATGGTTGACGGCAGATAAAAGATCTGTACAGTCTATCCAATCTGCGCAAACGAGATAAACTCAAAGCATAAGGTGTGATGCGATACTACATATGCATACTTGATCTTTTTTTGTTTTAAATGTTTTTATTCAATTTTAACAGTTACAAATATATGTTTCATTCTTGCTAACAAACCAGAACTATTATGAAACAATAACATTTCCCAACTCTTACATCAATTAGGTTTGTTGTCCTGATTTTCCATAGCTTCCCACTCCCCTAGATCAATACAGCATTTAACATCTTTAAATCCCTTTCCATTGTTCATATGGATTCCAAATTTTCTGAAATTTTTGTAAATGCCCTTTTCAGATAGCTGTCAATTTTGACATTTGGTAAAGGTGGTGTAATCTATCTTCTACCACCTGAAGTTTAGGAACCTCCTTCTGCCTCCAAGCTTTGGCTATAGCCAACTTAGCTGCAACCAGGAATTGAATAGCCAGTTTATGACAATGTATCGGGCTCTTTTTAGGTCGTATATTCAGTAGGCAAAACGTAGCATGACCCGGGTAAACTATCTTTATCATATCCTGTAGCCTCTCTAAAATTTCAAGCCAAAATCCCTGTATCCGGGGGCAGTCCCACCAAATGTGCCAAAATGTACCTGTCTCCCCACATTCTCTCCAGCAGTCCGTTGTGAGGCTTGGATAAAATTTATGTAGCCGCACCGGAGTGTAATACCACCTATAGAGAATTTTAAATCCATTTTCTACCAGTGGCTGGGTGATGGACGGCTTCAACAGATATCTGTAACTTCCTGCCCACCACTCCTCTGTCCCCTGAACTGAAGATCCTCCTCCCAGCTCTTTGTGTAAATACCCTGGGGTGAAGAGAGGAGGATCAGTGCTCTATACAAACGAGTTATACTACCCTTGCTCCCACCCCATCTCGTCGCCCTTTCCAACCCTGTCTCCGCCAGTTCCAATTCATCTCTAGCCCGCCTCAAGACACCATGTCCCTCTCCTCCAAATCAAACTCTTCCTTCAGTTCCTCAAAGGGTTTTATTTCACCATTACTCCATATCTGTCCCAGGGTACTGAACCCTTTCTTAGCCCACGTCTTATATGTATTCTCTTCTACCCCAAGTGGGAAACCCGGGGCGCCTTGTATAGCCATCTGTAAAAAATATTTTCTATCAGGGAAAACCCTCCTTCTGATTTGAAGCCGTGTATGTAACAAGTGCTTAGGGCCCAACGGGACTCTTCGTGCGGCTGCTAAGATATCTTTTCCCGAGCTCCAGAGTTTGGAGCTCAGGTATCGAGTGCCCATCCAAGCTCTTTCCCAATGCAACCATTTCTTCGTGTTCCTTGGATCCCACTCCGCTAGGACACGCAATTGTGCCGCTTGGTAATATAAGTAAAAATTTGGGACTCCCATGCCACCTTTAGCTGAAGTTTGAAACAACACACTCCATTCACTCTAGGAGGTCTCTTTCGCCAGATATATGCAAACAATTTTTTGTTTAGTTGCTGAAAGAAAGCCCGAGGAATCGGCAGTGGGAGTGCCAAAAAGAGAGAGAGCAATTTTGGTAGGAGCATCATCTTGACTGCATGAATTCTGCCCAGCCAGATTATAGTAAGGCCTTCCCATCTGTCCAACTCATCAAACAACTCATCTAGCTTCTTTGGGAAATTTTCCTGATATAAGTTTTCTATCTTGGGGGTAACCCTAACACCCAGGTATCTGATTGCTGTGGGTGCCCAGTGGAATGGATAGTTTTCTTTTAGTCTCAGAGCCTCTCCCTTGGGCATGGTAAGATTAAGAATCTCTGATTTATTTACATTAATTTTAAAGCCCGAGAGCCTTCCATACCGGGTCAGTTCCTCCATGACCTGCTGGAGCGATTGATCAGGACGAGTTAGTGTCAACAGCACATCATCAGCAAAGAGCATGATCTTATGCTCTCTGGAACCCCTGACTACTCCCTGAACATTCCCATGGTCTCTAATCCTCTTTGCAAAGGGTTCAATTGTTAAGGCAAAAAGCAAGGGGGAAACTGCCTCGTTCCTCTTTCTAACACTTTCGTGTGGGTTCCATTTATTTTCAGTGTTGTGCATACTTGATCTTGATTTGTCCTTGCCATTTTCAGGGCAAAACCTGTAGAAGTCTGCCCAGCACTGGCCTTGTTCTCCAACTACTGAAGCTGTCATCAAAGCCCCCACTCCAGCCCATCCAGTTCTGACCAGCCATGGTCAGGACACAGACTAGAAGTCTTCCTGGTACTGGCTTTGCTTCCTAGTTACTGGAGTTGCCATCTAAACACTACTAAGTTGGTCTGGTTCCATTCTCTTTCCATGCAGGATTCCTTTATATTTATCCCCATGCATTTTTGAATTCTATTACCATTTTCATCTCTACCAAGTCCCATGGGAGGGCATTCCAGGTATCTACTATCCTCTCCATGAAAAAGTACTTCCTGACCATTATTCCTGAGTCAGTTCCCCTGCAACCTCAAATCATCTCCTCTAGTTCTTCTGCCTTCCCATCTCTGAAAAAGGCATGGTTGTAGATTAATACATTACAAATATTTGAATGTCTGTATTATATCACCCCTCTTTCCCCTTTTCTCCAGGGTATACATCTTCTCAAGTTTCTCCTCGTACATCTTGTGGCACAATCCCCATACCATTTTCGTTTTTCTCTGAACCTCTAAGTCTTATGTCCTTATTTTATTTTTTATTTATGTTGATTTATATACCGTGTCTTATTGCAACTGCAAAACAGAACGGTTTACATATATATAAAAAAATTAGTGTATACAAATAAACAAACATAGGAATTCCATTCATGACAGGAAAGCACAGCAACCAGGATAAACTACATAATAAATCAATACAAATTAAAAATCTAATATACAGTTAAGCTACCCCATTTTTCTTTTTCTTTTTGACCTTATCTCATTATGCTAAGTTCTGTGAGATACTGCCTCCATAACTGAACACAATACTCCGTGGAGCCTCACCAACGACTTGTACAGGGACATAAACACCTCTTTCCTTGTCATCAAGCAGATGCAGCCATTACAGATGGGTTGTGTCCATCAACCAGCAGAGGGAGATAGCACACTTTTTTCAGTGCCTTATACCAGCTTGCTCCACTGCCTCTCTTCAGTATTCTCTATCTCCCCTAGCAGATTGGCTGCAGCTTCTTCGAGCTCCATCTAAAATGTGCCTGGAGGTTGCTCCTGTGCTTTTGCCAGTTGTTAGCAGGGGTGTTGGAGGCTATAGCAGCTTCACTTTAAAGGCACATAGGTTCGCCCTTTCCCTGCCTTACCCATACCTCCGTGGATGTTGACACATTGCTTAGCTTTCCCTGTCCTTCCCCACCAACAGTGGATGCAGGCACATAGGTTTGCCCTTTCCCTGCCTTTCCCACTCACCTGAGCCTCCGGAGTTCTATTTAACTCTGCTTTCCTCACAGCGTTAAAAAAAAAAAAAAAAAAAAAAAGTCGCATTGGCGCTTAGACACTGGAACAGAGGTTTTTCCTTACCTTTTTCTGTGGGACCGGAGCTGTGATACTCGGTCCAGTGAGGTAAGAGTGTTTTCTGACTCCTCCGGGGAGGGCCCGCGATCGGGGCGATTTGGCGCGAACCGCCATTTTGAATTTTACCGCCGTTTTCGGCGATGGCTGCGGAGACAGTTGTCGCGTCCGCTGCTCCCTCCGGCGCCTCCGCCGTGGGGGGCGGCGATTCGGGGGCCGCGGCGGGGAGCCAAGGCCCGCCGCGGTGATGGCCGCTCGGCCAGAGGCCGGCGATTGCGGCCGCCGGTCTCTCGGTCTCCGATGGTGGGGGCAGTGGTTGCGCTGGGGAAGGAGGCGCTGCCCGGGCGCGTTGGCCGGCGTCCTCGGCTCTCCCGGGCGCAGGGGTTTGGTGCTCCGCCTCTGAGGTGCGGGATTGAGCAGACAGAGCCAATCAGAAGGGCTCTGTCAATGGCCAGGCTCGGGTTGGTTGGCTATACCTGCGGGGGCGGGGCGGCTGATGCTGTGCAGTACTTAAAGGAAGAGACTGAGGTAGAACTTTGCTTCCGGTTCTGTTCCCGAGGCCTGTTTCCTGTGTTCCTCTGCGTTCTTCTGGTTTTGACCTTTGGACTGTTCCTGGTTTTCCCTGCTCGCTGCCTGCCTCGACCTCTTGCCGGATCTTGACTTCGTTGTCTGCTGCCTGCCCTGAACTTTGCCCGTTATTGGATGTTCTCTTCCTCCATCTGCCCTGTGCTCTCCTGGTCCCTGTCCGGGTCAGCTTGGCACCCCGCGGTTCCTGAAGTCCCGTTGACCGCCTGCAGCTGGGGGCTCAACCCTTGGTGAACGGCGGTCGCCGCGGGTGAAGATTTGGGGTTGCTCGGCTGTTCCTTAAGGTCCCTCGGGGCCTTACGGGACCTAAGGGCTCACCATCCTTGCACACAATACAACAGTAAAGAACTGTTACAAGTGTGGCAAACGCAAATCAGCAGCGGGGCTCTGTAAATCGTGCTGTACAGACGTTAGAGCCGGCCCGAGCATGGCGAGCGACGATTCTTCGTGCTCTGAGCTGGCAGCGGACGCCATTTTGAATTTACCACATGGCGCGACCTCCGCTGAGACGGAGAGTCCTGAGCCCGGGGGGAGGCCTCGGAGTGAGGCTGATATGGAAGCTACTAGCCCCGGCAGAGATCCGGGTGCCCAGGGTGAGTTTTTCTCCCCTGATTTTGTCTTATTAATGCATAAAGCATACATGCTTAAAAGAGCTCTCCCACAAAGCCCGGCACGGGCCTCTTCTAATGCCTCCTCCCCCCCCGGTGGATTCTAGCCCTCTGAGGTGTTATTCCCTGATAATTGGCAGAATATGAAGCGCAGAGGGCTCATTCCCCTTCAGAGAGTGCTGCACCTCTCCCCCCCCCCCCCCCCCCCCCCCCCCCCCCCAGTGGTCGGGCTGCGAGGATTCGGAGGACTCTGGCAGGCCTTCATGGTCTGAGGAGCCAGAGTCTGGTGCAGGAGTGACTCAGGATCTGGACGATCCCTCCGCGGTGAGGATTTTCCACCGTGATGAGCTGCCAGCGCTTATTTCTGATGCCCTGCAGGCTCTCTCTATTGAGGACCCTGCCAGTGGCACAGCCTCCTCTGTGAATCCTAGGATGGCTAGTACCAAAAAGCCTGCTCAAGCCTTTCCTTTGCAAGACTCCATCCAAGAGCTTATTTCGGCTGAATGGGCTGACCCCGAGGGACCTTTGAAAGTTTCCAGGGCTATGGGGCAATTATACCCTCTGAGTGAGGAGCATATGGCTCGCTTTGCTATGCCTAAAGTGGATGCCCTAGTCACAGCTGTGACAAAGAGAACTACCCTCCCTGTTGAAGGAGGTGTTGCCCTGAAGGATATTCAAGACCGTAGACTGGAATCAGCACTTAAACGGTCATTTGAAATTGCAGGTCTCACTATTCGGGCCTCTGCATGCAGTTGTTATGCTGCTAGAGCCTGCCTGGCTTGGTTGCAACAGGCAGTGGAACAGCCCGGTGATGGAGTGGAGCCCTTTTCAAATGTGGCTCCGCGGATGGAGCCGGCCTTGTCCTTTCTTGCTGATGCCCTTTATGATATTGTCAGAGCTTCAGCTAAACACATGGCAGTAGCAGTGGCGGCTCGCCGTCTTCTTTGGCTAAGGCATTGGGCAGCGGACATGGCCTCTAAGCAAAGGTTGGTGAAGATGCCCTTTCAAGGCCTTCTCCTGTTTGGTGAGGAGTTGGAGAAAATTGTGAAGGGCCTGGGTGAGGCTTAAACCCCAGCGCTTGCCCGAAGATAGGCCTCGGCCTTCCTCTAAGGGTGCGGCGGTCCACTCCTCTTACAGACCTCGCTTCCGTGAAGCTCGAAGGTACCGCCCGGGGCGTTCTGCTGGGTTCACTTCTCGTGCCCGTTTTCAGCAGAGGAACTCCTTTCGCTCGGAGAAACGTTCCACAACCACTGGCTCAAGGCCTGGAGTTCAGGGACGACCCTCTCAATAATGGTGCGCCGGCCCTCTCCTCGAGTCCTGTCATCGGAGGACGTCTTTGCCGAGGAGTGGGCCAACATTTCCTCAGATCAGTGGGTCTTGGACCTGATCAGAGACGGTTACAGAATAGAATTTGACGCCACTGTAAGAGACGTATTTGTGGAGTCCCGATGCGGTTCTGCCGCCAAACGGGCGGCGGTAGAGGAGACTTTACAAGGTCTGATTCAGATAGGGGCCTTGTCCCCGGTACCTCCCGCCGAACACGGCTGCGGTCGCTACTTCATCTACTTTGTGGTGCCGCGAAAAGGAGGGTTTTTTTCGCCCTATTCTGGACTTAAAAGAATTAAACAAGTCCCTGAGAGTTTGGCATTTTCACATGGAAACCCTGCGCTCCGTCATTGCGGCGGTACAGCCAGGAGAGTTTCTCACGTCTCTGGACCTGAAAGAAGCTTACTTGCACATTCCATTTTGGCCCCCGCACCAGAAGTTTCTGAGGTTTGCGGTGATGGGAAAGCATTTCCAGTTCTGGGCCTTGCCTTTTGGCCTCGCCACAGCTCCCCGCACCTTTTCGAAGGTTATGGTGGTAGTAGCTGCCTTTCTAAGGCGAGAGGGTATTCGGGTTCACCCGTACCTGGACGACTGGCTCATTCGAGCAAACTCTGCTGCAGAGAGTCAGCATGTAACAGCCAGAGTGGTCTCAGTACTTCAATCTCTGGGCTGGGTTGTCAATTTGGCCAAAAGTCACCTGACCCCCTCGCAGTCTCTAGAATATTTGGGGGCCAGGTTCGACACAGCCTCAGGCTATGTGTACCTACCCGAGCAAAGGCGGTGCAAGCTTCAGAATCAGGTCCGTTTGCTCCTGAGGATGCCCCGCCCGCGAGCTTGGGTCATTGTCCAGCTGCTTGGATCGATGACGGCCACCATGGAACTGGTGCCCTGGGCTAGAGCGCACCTGAGACCTCTACAGTATGCTCTACTCCAAAGATGGTCTCCAGTATCACCAATGCAGACTCTCTTGGCTCCCTGCGGCCCAACTCAGCATGGAGTGGTGGCTCTCAGACAGCATGCTGCGGCGTGGAATGCCGCTGGCGCTCCCCGATTGGTGCCTAGTGGTGACAGATGCCAGTCTGAAAGGCTGGGGCGCACATTGCAAGGGGAAGCATGCCCCAGAGTCTGTGGACACCCGAGGAGTCGGAGTGGTCCATCAACCACCTAGAGTTGAAAGCGGTGTTTCAGGTGCTTCTGGCCTTTCAAGTGACCCTGGAAGGATTGGCTGTCAGAGTGATGTCGGACAACACGACAGCAGTGGCCTACATAAATCGACAAGGCGGCACTCAGTGCAGAGCTCTAGCCGCGCAGGCCGAACAAATTTGTCACTGGGCCGAGCTGCATCTACAGTTTCTGTCGGCAGCTCACATTGCAGGTCAGAGCAACGTGCAAGCCGATTATCTAACAGGCATCAGATCGATCCAGCGGAGTGGGAATTTGCAGACGAAGTGTTCCTGCAGATATGTGCCAAGTGGGGCAAGCCCGTGATGGATCTAATGGCGACAAGCTCCAATGCCAAAGTCCCGTGCTTCTTCAGCAGACGGAGAGATCCTCGCACGGCGGGGTTGGATGCCTTGGCTCAATCCTGGCCTCCGGGCCTACTGTATGTGTTCCCTCCGTGGCCCTTGATAGGGCGAGTGCTCCTGCGGATTCGGCTGCATCCAGGAGAAGTGGTTCTCGTCGCCCCAGATTGGCCCATGAGGCCTTGGTATGCGGACCTCCGACAGATGCTCGTAGAGGATCCCCTTCAGTTACCTCTGGTTCCCAACCTGTTGTCACAGGGTCCGGTGACCATGGAGGACGCCGGCCGATTTGGTCTTATGGCCTGGCGATTGAGAGGGCGCAATTGAGAGGCAGAGGCTATTCCAATAAAGTAATTACCACTCTCCTGCAAGCCCGCAAGCGTTCCACTTCCGTGGCTTATGCCAGGATTTGGCGCCAGTTTGGTGTGCTTCCAGAGAGATCACACCCCTGCGGGCTCCTGTCTTGCCGATTCTGGACTTTTTGCAGGATGGTGTACAAAAAGGCTTGGCCTATAATTCCCTGCGGGTGTAAGTGGCAGCATTGGCCTCCCTGCGTGGCAAGGTTGAAGGCGTGTCTTTAGCTGCTCATCCGGATGTGGCACGGTTTCTTAGAGGGGTGCTTCGGCTCCGTCCTCCCGTGCGTGCACCTTGTCCAGCTTGGAACCTGGGGCTAGTGCTGAAGGCCCTTCAGGGTGCTCCCTTTGAACCGCTTCGGCGTGCTTCAGAGAAAGATTTGACATTGAAGGCCGTCTTGTTAGTGGCCATTACTTCAGCGAGACGGGTGTCAGAGCTCCAGGCACTGTCCTGTAGAGACCCTTTTCTGCAGTTTTCAGAGTCCGGGGTCACGGTTCGGACTGTGCCTGCCTTCTTGCCTAAGGTGGTTTCAGCGTTTCACCTAAACCAACCTATTTTCTTGCCCTCCTTTGTCGAGGAGGAGTTTCCAGAATCTCTTGGGCAATTGCACCTGTTGGACGTGCGCAGGACTCTGCTGCAGTATCTGCGAGTTACTAACTCTTTCAGGACTTCTGATCATCTGTTTGTTTTGCTATCAGGTCCTCGCAGAGGGTCTCCAGCGTCTGAAGCCACTATTGCCCGCTGGCTCAAAGAATCTATCTTTTCAGCTTATTTGCTTGCCGGCCGGCCTCCGCCTGATGCCTTTAAGGCGCATTCCACTAGAGGAATTTCCTCTTCTTGGGCTGAAACTGGAGCACTCTCTCTTCAAGAGATTTTTGTAGTGCAGCAACATGGGCTTCTATGCTCTCTTTTGCCGGACATTACAGGCTGGATGTGGCTGCCAAGAGGGACGCACATTTTGGAGCACAAGTGCTGGCGCGTGGTGTGGCTTGTTCCCACCCTATCTAGGGATTGCTTTGATACATCCCATCTGTAATGGCTGCATCTGCTTGATGACAAGGAAGGGAAAATTAGGTTCTTACCGTGATAATTTTCTTTCCTTTAGTCATAGCAGATGCAGCCATGATCCCTCCCTGTCTGATTCTATCTGCTGTAAATCTATTTCAGGTTCTGTTTGTGTTTCCTGGAGATTCTGTCCTTGGGAGAAAGTCGGAAAACAGTCTTCAGGATTCTTGTTCAATTAAAGGAGGATGACTTAATTCCCTTCAGTTTCGTGTTTTGGAGGATGAGTTTATTCCCTCCAGGAGGATGAGTTTATTCCCTCCAGTTATGTCTCAGTGGAGGATGAGTTTATGCCCTCCGGGAGGATGTTTCATTCCCTCCATTCTGAGTTAATGCCCTTTGTTGTAGGGCCATCGTTCGCTGTGAGGAAAGCTTATGTTATTCCCATTGCGGTTTGCCATACTGCTTTGGAAGCTTCAAATACTGAAGAGAGGCAGTGGAGCAAGCTGGTATGAGGCACTGAAAAAAGTGTGTTCTCTATCTCTCTCTGCTGGTTGATGGACACAACCCATCTGTAATGGCTGCATCTGCTATGACTAAAGGAAAGAAAATTATCACGGTAAGAACCTAATTTTCCCTTTCTTCAGCTTGTTATACCTCTCTCTGTGCAGCCTAGCATCCTTCTGGCTGTGGCCACCACCTGTCACATTGTTTTGTGACCTTGAGATCCAAGGTCCATCTTCTGAGCTGTGCTCATCAGTCTCTCGCCTCTTATCTTGTACATTTCCTTGAATTTCTGCAACCCAAGTGCATCATTCTGCAGTTCTTTGCATTAAGTTATAACTGCCATACCTTAGACCATTCTTCTGATTTTTTGAGATCTTTTCATGGTTTCTACTCCCTCTAGGGTATCCAGTCTGTTGACGATTTTTGTGTCATCCACAAAAAGGCAAACTTTTCCTTTTAACGTAGTAAGTGACGGCAGATAAAGACCTGAAGAGTCCGTCTAGTCTGCACAACAGTCACATTCATTATCAATGTAAGATTAAATCAGTAATGATCATGATATTATATACTTAATCATGGTCTGTCTTTGGTGTTTCTGGGCCATAGACCATAGAAGTCCACCCGGCTCTACCCTTATGTTACAGCTACTGGATTTGCCGTCAAATCTCACTCCAGCCTATCCAAATCTGTCTTGTCATTTGCAGAACACGGACCATAAAAGTCAGCCCGGCACTGTCCTCGCATTCCAAATTATTTATTTGGATTTTGCTCACACCCTTTTCAGTAGTAGCTCAAGGTGAGTTACATTCAGGTACACTGGATATTTCTCTGTCCCAGGTGGGCTCACAATCTAAGTCTGTACCTGAGGTAATGGAGGGTTAAGTGACTTGCCCAAGATCACAAGGAGCAGCAGTTGGATTTGAACTGGCCACCTCTGGATTGCAAGGCCGGTGCTCTAACCACTAGGCCACTCCTCCAATTGGAGTTTCTTTCAAAGCTCTCTCCATCCCATCCTAAACTGGATCACTATATGTGGGACTTAGACCATACATGCCAGCCCAGCACCAGCCTTTAGTTGATGCAGCCAGAGTTGCCATCTAAGCACCACTTGACATGCAAGCACATATTAAAAAAAAAAAATTAAAGGGTTGCATATCATTCATTTTCCAAATTAGAGATCCTCTGTGTTCATCCCACGCCTTTTGAATTCCACCACAATTTTTTTTCTCCACCACCTCCCTTAGGAGGGCATTCAAGGCATCAACCACCTTTTCCTTGAAAAAGAATTTTATGACACTACTTCTAAGTCTATCACCCTGCAACCTCAATTCATGTCCTCTAGTTTTACCATTTTCTCTTCTCTTGAAAATATTTGTTTCTATATTAATACCTTTCATGTATTTAAATATCTGCATCCCATTTCCCCTGTCCTTCCTCTCCTCTAGGGTATACATATTCAGGTCTTCTATTGTGTTCTCATCTTTTGGTGCAAGCCCCATATCATTCATGTCGCCTTCCTCTGGATCGTTTCAAGTTGTCTTGCGTCTTTAGCTAAATACGGCCTCCAAAACTGAACACAATACTCTAGGTGGGGCCTTACCAATGATTTGTACAGGGGCATCAACACTTCCTTTCTTCTGCTGGTTACACCTCTCTCTGTACAGCCTAGCATCCTTCTGGCCAGGGCCACCACCTTGTCACACTGTTTCATCGCCTTCAATTCCTCAGATACTGTCACCCCAAGATCCCTTTCCCTACCTGTGCATATCAGACTTTCACTGCCTAACACGTTTGTCTCCCATGGATTTCTACTCCCTAAGTGCATCAGTTCACGTTGCACTTTCTTTATATTGAATTTTAATTGCCAAGCACTAGGCCGTTGTTCTAGCTTGTGCAGATCCTTTTTCATGTTTTCCACTCTCTCCGAGGTGTCCACTCTGTTACAAGGCTTGGTATGATCTGCAAAAAGGCAAACCTTTCCTTCTAACCCTTACCCTTCAGCAATGTCTCTCACAAATATATTAAACAGAACTGGACACAGTTCTGATCCCCGAGGCACTCATAGTAACATAGTAACATAGTAGATGACGGCAGAAAAAGACCTGCATGGTCCATCCAGTCTGCCCAACAAGATAAACTCATATGTGTATACCTTACCTTGATTTGTACCTGCCTTTTTCAGGGCACAGACCGTACAAGTCTGCCCAGCAGTATTTCCCACCTCCCAACCACCAGTCCCGCCTCCCATCACCGGCTCTGGCACGGACCGTATAAGTCTGCCCTCCACTATCTTCGCCTCCCAACCACCAACCTCTCTTCCCCCACCTGCTCCGCCACCCAATTTCGGCTAAGCTTCTGAGGATCCATTCCTATTGCACAGGATTCCTTTATGCATATCCCACACATGTTTGAATTCCGTTACCATTTTCATCTCCACCACCTCCCGCGGGAGGGCATTCCAAGCATCCACCACCCTCTCTGTGAAAAAATACTTCCTGACATCTTTTTTGAGTCTGCCCCCCTTCAATCTCATTTCATGTCCTCTCGTTCTACCGCCTTCCCATCTCCGGAAAAGATTTTTTTGCGGATTAATACCTTTCAAGTATTTGAACGTCTGTATCATATCACCCCTGTTCCTCCTTTCCTCCAGGGTATATATGTTCAGGTCAGCAAGTCTTTGTTCATACGTCTTGGAGCGCAAATCCCATACCATTCTCGTAGCTTTTCTGTGCACCACTTCCATTTTTTTTAACATCCTTCGCAAGGTACGACCTCCAAAACTGAACACAATACTCCAGGTGGGGCCTCACCAACGACTTGTACAGGGGCATCAACACTTCCTTTCTTCTGCTGATCACACCTCTCTCTATACAGCCTAGCAACCTTCTCGCTACGGCCACCGCCTTGTCACACTGTTTCGTCGCCTTCAGATCCTCGGATACTATCACCCCAAGATCCCTCTCCCCCTCAGTACCTATCAGACTCTCACCGCCTAACACATAAGTCTCTCATGGGTTTCTACTCCCTAAATGCATCACTTTGCATTTCTTTGCATTGAATTTTAATTGCCAAACCTTAGACCATTCTTCTAGCTTCCTCAGATCCCTTTTCATGCTTTCCACTCCCTCCCGGGTGTCCACTCTGTTGCAAATCTTAGTATCATCCGCAAATAGGCAAACTTTACCTTCTAACCCTTCGGCAATGTCACTCACAAATATATTGAACAGAATCGGCCCCAGCACAGATCCCTGAGGCGCTCCACTACTCACCTTTCCCTCCTCCGAGCGAACTCCATTTACCACCACCCTCTGTCGTCTGTCCGTCAACCAGTTCCTAATCCAGTTCACCACTTCGGGACCTATCTTCAGCCCATCTAGTTTATTTAAGAGCCTCCTGTGAGGAACCGTGTCAAAAGCTTTGCTAAAATCTAAGTAGATTATGTCTATAGCACGTCAGATTTTCAAGTTGTTTATAAACAGTTTATTCTCTGAGGACAAGCAGGCTGCTTGTTCACATGTGGGTTAACGTCCGCGTCGGCCCAGGAATCGGACAGCTTTTTGAAAGCAAAAGATTAAAAAAAAGTTTTGCCACATCTGGCGCGGACTGATTTCCCGCCTGTCGCGTGAACGCGTTCTCTCAGTTTTCTTTTTTCCGCGTTGAGGTGCGTTAGGGTTTTTTTTTCCACTCTCAGGCCCAGGAAAAGAGTCCTTGCAAATTTTTCGCTATTTTGTTTTCTCATTTCTTTCTTATTGTCAGTTTTCAAAAAATAATAATAAAAAAAAAGAAATCCCGTAGTGTCTTTAGATTTCTTCACTTTTTAAAGTTTCCTTTGTTTTTTGACCGGCCAGGCGGTCAGAATAGTCCCTTATTTTTTGTGCCCTTTTTCTTTTAACAGGCACAATCATGTCTTTTGATTTCGCCGAAGCCATTTTTTCTTCCATGTCATCGAAGACACCCAGTGGCTTCAAACGTTGTACTCGGTGCAACCAGACCATCTCAGGTACCGATACCCATACCTGATGTATCCTGTTCCTTGGGCCCGACCATAGCCCAGCCGCTTGTAGTCTGTGTCTTCGTATGAAGAAATGGACCCAAGCGTCTCGAGAAGCCCAACGAGAAAAGCTTTTAGGGGCTCGGTCCGGTCCTTCGACATCGGTAGCATTGACGGGAGCGGAGGTAATGGCTGCTGAAAGACCAATTTGTGCTGGGAGCAGTGAGGCATCAAGTGGGTCTCCACCTGCCTCGAGGCCTCCTGTTATGCAGCCCCCCCCCACCCCTCCGGGACCCGGCCCCGAAGAGGCATAAGGATTCCACGTCCTCATCCATACCGAAGAGTCTCGATGACGGGCGTTGAACGAAGGCGAAGAAGCACCGTCATCGTTCTCCTTCGACACACAGTGCCGGGAGCTCCAGGGCATCGAGGGAATCGGCATCCGAGAAGCGTCTGCGTCGAGAGGATCGCTTCCCCTCTATTTAGGAGGTGCCGATGCATCGGTCTTCTGGCAGCCTGGTACCTGCTTCCGAGCCTCGACAGATTCTGCCATAGGCTCCTTTACCGACCCCACAGCCTTGTCCGACGGTGTCTGTCGACGAGCGCATCAGGGCTTCTGGAAGGATTGCTGTGCCAGTCTGCTTCGGTGTCAGGGGTGCTTGCGCCCGTATGCTGCAACGGCATCTGGCCCTTTGCCTGTGGTGAGGTCCCCGACCTCGGTGCTGCCTGCAGCATCAGTGCCGGCTGCCACCCAGGTAGACTCCTCTTCGACGTCGGTGGAGGAAGCTTCACCAGAGTTTAGGCGAGCGTCGACTTCTCGGCACCACCATCGAGGACATCGTTTCTCGGTGTCGAGGCAGGCTCAATTTCGGACTGCTCTGAGGGATGTCTTGTCCGATACTGAAGATGAGCGTTCATGGGAGGAAGAGGAAGATCCCTGGTACTTTTCTTCTGACGAGTCCTATGGGATTTCCTCTGAACCTTCCCCTCCACCAGAAAGGAGACTTTCTCCACCGGAGAGTCTACCCTTTACCTCCTTTCTCAGGGAAATGGCTGCGGCTATTCCCTTCCCTATGGAGGTTGAGGATGAGCCCAGGCTGAGATGCTCGAGGTCCTCTATAATCCTTCTCCGCCTAGAGAGGCTGCAACGGCTCCTTGCATAATGTATTGAAGGAAGTCCTTATGCAAAACTGGTCGTTCCCTCTGTCTAATCCCGTGATCCCGAAAAAAAACTGAATCCCAATATCAGATCCATGGTGAGCCTGGATTGATGACGTCTCAGCTACCTCACAATTCTATGGTGGTGTACTCCACCCTCAAAAGAGTCAAGAGCACTAGGGACTTTGCCTCGGCGCCCCCAGGCAGAGAATCTAGAACCTTGGACTCCTTTGGAAGGAAGACGTATCAGGCCGCTATGCTCGCTGCCAAGATCCAGACATACCAGCTCTTCACAAGCGTCCACTTGCAGAACTCGGTGAGGCAATTGTCCAGTTTGGTTGATGCACTCCCTCCGGAGCAGGCCGAGCCTTTTCGCCAGGTGGTCAGGCAGCAGAAGGCGTGTTGAAAATTCCTTGCCAGGGGTATGTTCAACACTTTTGATGTAGCATCCAGAATCGCTGCCCAAGGTATAGTGATGCGCAGACTCTCATGGCTGGAGGAGGTTTGCCGTCTGGTGTGATAGCAAGGCCCTAGATCCTCGCTCTTGTACTACACAGACCCTGCTTGAATACCTCCTACACTTGTCAGAGTCTGGTCTAAAGACCAACTCCGTAAGGATTCACCTTAGTGCAATTAGTGCTTATCACCGTGTAGAGGGTAAGCCTATCTCTGGACAGCCTTTAGTTCGCTTCATGAGAGGTTTGCTTTTGTCAAAGCCCCCTGTCAGACCTCCGCCAGTGTCATAGGATCTCAACGTCATTCTCACCCAGCTGATGAAGCCGGCTTTTGAGCCACTGAATTCCTGCCATCTGACGTATTTGACCTGGAAGGTCATTTTCTTGGTGGCTGTTACTTCAGCTCATAGAGTCAGTGAGCTTCAAGCCTTGGTAGCCCATGCTCCTTATACTAAATTTCATCATAACAGAGTAGTCCTCCGCACTCACCCTGAGTTCTTGCTGAAGGTGGTGTCGGAGTTCCATCTGAACCAGTCAATTGTCTTGCCAACATTTTTTCTCCATCCATCATACCCACCCTGCTGAATGTCAGTTGCACACATTGGACTGCAAGAGAGCATTGGCCTTCTATGTGGAGCGGACAAGCCCCTTCAGACAGTCCGCCCAAATGTTTGTTTCTTTCGATCCCAACAGAAGGGAAGTTGCTGTTGGGAAATGCACCATTTCCAATTGGCTAGCAGATTGCATTTCCTTCACTTATGCCCAAGCTGGGCTGACTCTTGAGGGTCATGTCACGGCTCATAGTGTTAGAGCCATGGCAGCGTCAATGGCCCACTTGAAGTCAGCCACTATAGAAGAGATTTGCAAGGCTGCAACATGGTCATCAGTCCACACATTCACATCTCATTACTGCCTTCAGCAGGTTAGCCGACGCGACAGTCTGTTTGGGCAGTCGGTGGTGCAGAATCTGTTCAGGGTTTAGGATCGAACTCCACCCCTCCCCCCCACCCCCATTTTTATTGTGTTCCAGGCTACACTCTCAGATGTTTCTTCGTAGGTCAATCTTTGTTATATCCTCGCCGTTGTGAGGCCCAATTGACCCCGTTTGTTGTTTTGAGTGAGCCGGGGGGCTAGGGATACCCCAGTCGTGAGAACAAGCAGCCTGCTTTTCCTTGGAGAAAGCAAAGCTACTTACCCTGTAGCAGGTATTCTCCGAGGACAGGAGGCTGATTGTTCTCACCAACCCACCCCCCTGCCCTTTGGAGTTGTTCCTGTCTTTGGTTTTGCTTCAGTAGTTGACTGAAGCGGGACTCTTGTGCGACGGGCGGGAAGATGGTCGCGCATGCGCGGTGCGCGCGCTCAAAAGCTTTTGGCAACCTTTGTTGCTAGGTAGATTTCCAGACCTGGGGCTGCCGTGGACGTCACCCACATGTGAGAACAATCAGTCTGCTGTCCTCTGAGAATACCTGCTACAGGTAACTAACTTCGTTGTATGCGAGATGAAAAGAACAAATCCTAAAGAAACTTCAGACCCCCAGAATACGGCAGCCAGGCTTATCTACGGAAAAACTAGATTCAAAAGCGCAAAATCTCTTTGGGAAAAACTACACTGGCTACCAATCAAAGAGCACATTGCCCTCAACATCTGTACTTTGGTTCATAAAATAATCCATGGATTATTTCCAAGTTACATGACTAAACTAATCGACTTACCAATTAGAAACAGAATCAGCAAGAATATACCTAACCCTTCATTTCCCAAGTTGCAAAGACCTGAATTATAAATCAACATACACTTCCAGTTTTTCCTACATAAGCACACAGCTCTGGAGTACACTACCAAAAGACCTGAAAACCACGAATAATCATACAGAATTTTGAGAAAAACTAAAAACTCACCTTTTCAGAAAGGCATACTCCATAGAGCCAGTATAAATACAGAACTATAAAATACAACACATAACTAGGAAACGAACAGTTTTCTATCCCCCGACACATGAACCCTCCCTAGTAATCCGCTGGGGATGAACCATTCCAAATCTCTTTAACTATACTGCTACACTGTATTTGTTCACAACGGAGCCTGTAACCACCTCTCCGAAACTATGTAAGCCACTTTGAGCCTACGAATAGGTGGGAAAATGTAGGATACAAATAAAGTAAATAAATAAAGTGGGTTTTCTCTGCCCATTTCCAGACTTCAGTCTTGATACCTCGCCACGAGCATATTCTGTAGGTATTTGTTCCACACTCACTTTGGCAGCTTCTCTCCAGTTAGAGCTGGTCGAGTCACTTTATCAGTTGGCTGTGCAACAGATGGTTTGTCGTCACTATGAGGTCAGGTGCCATGTCTTGGCTACAGCTTCCAGCAGTTCTTCCTTCACTACAACTGCGTGGTCCTTGGTGACTTCGTCTCTCTGATTTTCTGTGTTCGGCGGAGGCTGATGGCTGCCATGTGCTGGAGAGATAACCCTTTTAGAACATGGTAAGAAGGGGTCACTGCCCTCATCAGCAGATGCACAGCCCCCTTTGTATTCTTTCCTCCTGGACGCCTTCTGCTACTTCCTGCTTGTCTAGGAAGCTCTTCTCTCTGTCGAAACATAGGTCCTTTTGCTTGCCTCCTCTTCTCGCTAGCTTTAATGGCCTTCATCCTAGGTGGCTTTCCAGAACCAGCAGCATACCCCTTTGGGTCCAGAGGGAAATTGTTGAAGTGCCAATCAGTGCACCTACACCCTACTGGTTGAAAAGAGGCAACCATTATTCGGGCCTCAGTCAGATGGCTTGTCCGCCAGGAGCAGTTCAAATCAATTCTCAGTACGAGAAGTTCCTTCCGGAATATCTCTCTGCCCTTCTTGAAAGCTTTTGAGCTTGAATCAGTATCACCAGGGGACGACAGCTGTGATTCTACTTGTCTTCACTTGTGCCAATGTATGCAAGGGGGACACTTTCCATCCTGTCCTCTTTTGCAACTTTCTCAGCGAAGAACAGTTTAAGATGGCTCTGGACAGTCATTGGCTCTCTGCACTAACTGGATATTTATCCATGGGCAGTCTGTTTTCGACTGGGAATATTCCACCTCCCGTACCACATGCTGCCTTTTAGCTTCAACTTCACCATGTGTCTCATGTTCTTCGCAGCTCCTTTGCGCTGCCTGTGAGTCCATTTTTTTTGCACATTTGGGTTCATGCACAGCACGTCAATGACCGATGCTCGGGAGTCCATATGGAGCACTTTTCTGGTGCTGGATTTGGGGGGATTTGTGTTTTACTACCCCGAACTGCTTCCTGTCTCCCACTTTGACATCATTGGGCTCCTGCTAGATCTCGCCTAACTGGGGTGTGTCTTCTCCTATGGTAGATGGATAATGTGGTCCCTCTTGTCAACATGGCACTGGGACTGTCTGCGGTTCTCACCTACACAACTGTTCAAGTTGTTGATTACATGGCCTCCACCACCCATACAACACCCATATCTTTTTTACATTGGATCTCCTAGCTTCTTCATGGTGTCAGACCATGGGGACCTTGAAAAAAGTCCTTTACATGTCCCTATGGTATGTTTGCTTTCTATTTGGGAATTCTGCCCCTTTAGTCCATAGGGCTGTTCTTCTGGGCCCTCGACTTCACGTCTTCCTATGGTACCTACTGCTCACAAGACTGCGCTCTCTTGTCAGGTTTCCCCGCTCTTAATTGTTTTGTCAACCTGGAAACAGCTGTTTTCTGGGACTTTGAACGACCTGACACGCTTACAACGATTGTAACTATTCAGCTACTGTCTCCTCATTCCCAAGGTCGATGCACTAGTTTCACACTCTGTGTCGGGGGACTACAAATATGGCAGAGGGTGGTCGGCTGCTCCTTCAGGCCAATTTTTGGACAGGTAATTCCAGCACTCTGGCCTTTTGAGTTTATTAGGTCACTTACATTTCCCCTTCCTTGGGAGACCAATCTTCTCTATTCATCTCTTGACATCTCCCTGTTGAGGTAGGATCTGTGGTTGAGCAAATAGTACTGAAGAGCCAACACTCTGATGCATCCTTCTTAGCCTCTACAGATTCATTCCCCTTGTTCTGGAATTCTCAGACCCATAGAATACTCTCCGACCCTCATCCTGCATAACGGAGGGAGCAGATCTCTTCTGCAACCCATCCCTACGGTCTTTGGCCTGCACGGACTGGATGATCAAGGTTTTTGCATTAGCTTAGCTTCCTGGTGATTTTTTTTTTTGTGAAACTCTCCAAGTCTTTTTGGCTTTTCAGAACGTTCCTCTTAGGAAGTATTTCTCTTTCCAGTGGGATAGGTTTGCCTTGTGGTAGGCATACCTTCTTCATCTTTCCGAGTTTATTCTACGTCAACTCGGTGGATATTCGCCTCAGTTTCCTCGGTGATCTCATCTTTGTATAAAGGCTTCTGAAACCCCAGCATAGGTATCCTTGTTAAGTGCTTACTTACACTACTTGTTTTTCTGTCAAGGGGAATTGTTGACCTCAACCTATTTGTTTCTGATGGTTGTTACATAGGCTCGTTGGGGCTTTTTTGGCCTTGTGAGTACTTTCATCTTAATGGAGTGATTCCCTGCATGTACCCTAGGTTCCTACCTCGGGTTGTATCAGGGTTCAGACTTCATTAGTTGCTTCTCTTGCCTCCATCCTTCACGTAGTCTCATGCATGGCAAGCATATATTCCACTCATTGCGCTGCAAGTGGGTACTGGCCTAGATGCGGCCTCAGCCCCACAGGTTTTCTCCTTAGCCTTTAGTTCCTTCCTTCCTACAGGAGGTGACTTGCCATCGGGGATTGCTAATGTTTGTTTAGCTAACTCCTTATTTTTTCTTCTCCTGCTGCCCAGGCTGGGCTACCCAGGATAATCCGCTTTAGACTTGCTATGTCAACACCATGACTTATTGTTCACATCTGTTAGGAAGCTTAGTTGGGCTGTTGTGTTCTCTTCATTCCACACATTTGCAGCTCGCTCCTGCTCTGGGTACATGCAGCAATATTTCCATCCCAGATTTGAAGGAATAGTAATGCACTTTTACTTTGGATTCTAGAATTCGACTCCACCCGCTGAAAGCCATTTTTATTCTTTTCCAGGCTTCACTTCCAATGATTTGCTTACCAGTTTCTGAATGTTCTGACCTCGTGAAGTGCAATTTGTCATTGGTGGTTATTCCTAGTGTCAGGTTCTCAGGTTCAAAGCCCGCAGGGCCGGGCTCTGGAGCAAACGTGAGCCCTTGGGCTGCTGACGAGGAGCGACAGCAGCAGGCAAAACCCACCAACCAACGCTAGGCAAGCACACCGACACCAGCAGGGACTGCAGGCACCGCCCAGCAAGCCGGAACACACGGACTGGAATTCCCCGGACTGGAGGACACAGGACTGGAACCCCAGACCGGAACACTGGACGGGAATCCCCCGGACTGGAATACTGGACTGGAATCCCCCGGACTGGAGGACACAGGACTGGAACACTGGACTGGAGCACACCGGACTGGTCCACACAGCTTCACCTGCACTTAGCTACTAAGCCCCCCAGGAGTTGAGCTCCTGGGTTCGAGTAGCCGGCAGGACTTACTGGACGACACAGGGACCAGGACTAGAACAAGCTGTAACTGAAGTGCACCTAACTCCTAAAGTGACCAAAAGTGTTCCTAAGCCCAGCACCAACAGAAAAGCTCCTAAGCCCTCCACTAACAGCAGTGCTCCTAACAGAAACTAACAGGGGTGCCCCTACGCCCTACACTAACAGAAGTGCAGGGAAGCCACAAGGGAAAAGGAAGGGAAGACAAATGCCAGACCTAACACTGGTGCTTCCTAAGCACCAAGCTGCAGCAGCTAAACACGGGTTCTCACCCCGGTGCTTCCTAAGCACCAAGCTACAGCAGCTAAACACGGGGCACAAGGAAAAGCGGGGAAGACACAAGGAAACAGGCAGGAAAGCCAAATACCCAAACAACAAAAGGTGCTTCCTAAGCACTTACTAACAAGGGTGCTCCCACCACCAAACTCCAGCACTGCACCAACAGCAGTGCTACTCACCGTAACAAAAGGGAAAAACAGGGAAGTCAAACACACAAGTCACAAGTGCACACTGCACTAAAGTAACCTGGACCTAAAGCAAGTAGCCAGAAGCAAACGGTGCGAAGGCCCTGAAGGAAAGAACACCACTTCCTTATCAAGGCCCTCCCAGATGATGTCACTCTCCCTAGAGCCAGGCAGAACACATTGAAACCTCGAGAGGCCCAATCCACATCAATGCAGCACCGAGAAGCTCTCGAAGCCAGTATACCCAAAGAGAGTTAGAGCAACTCAGACTACACCCACAGCTGCAGTGAAGTGAGACAATTAGCCCCATGCTGGCAGCAGCCGGCACAGAGAGAGCGAGAGCTAGCTCAAACAGGACAGAAAAACAGAACAGAAGCCAGCTAAAAAGCTGACCCCCAGGCAAAAGGTAAGTTTGAGAGGGGTTCTGACCCCAATCATAACACCTAGTGAGCCTGGTACCTAGGGATTCCCCAATTGTGAGAATATTAGCCTGCTTGTCGTCAGAGAAATCGAAGATACTTACCTGTAGCAGGTATTTCTGAGGACAGCAGGCTATATATTTTTCACATAACCTCCCACCTCCCCTTAGAGTCGTCTTTTATACTAACGTATTGTACTGTTGCTCCCGCATTCACGCAGCAGGTGGGAAGGCACTTGCGCATAGGCACTGGAGCGTGTCTCATGCTCCAGAAGAGCTCTGTGAAAAGCATGATACAAGCTCCGGACGAAGTAACGTGGCATCGCATTACCCAATTGTGAGAATATATAGCCTGCTGTCCTCAGAGAATACCTGAAGGGAAAATATACTGAGGCTACTCCATTATCGAACAATTTGCCCTGGCTTAAAGTTGTTGAATTTATTTTATACACGCTTAGTTTTTGTGAGTATATCTGGGCTAAATTCAGATAGTGAAAATCAGTTATTGTTTGTTCCAAGTAGGAGTTTATATTCCCGAAATAAGCAAAGGTTGATATTAGATTTCCCGTCTCTGAAAGGAGTTAATTGTAAATCTCAGAGAAAAATCAATTGACTTTCAAAGTATTTATTTATTTATTTATTGCATTTATACCCCGCTCTCTCCCGCTCGATA
Source organism: Microcaecilia unicolor (assembly GCF_901765095.1). Taxonomy (NCBI): domain Eukaryota; kingdom Metazoa; phylum Chordata; class Amphibia; order Gymnophiona; family Siphonopidae; genus Microcaecilia; species Microcaecilia unicolor. The sequence goes on from NC_044042.1 coordinate 93,296,104, forward strand.
GCAGGTTCAGTGCGGCTTACAGTGTATGGGTACAAAATGTTATAAAGATAACAAAGTGTTATAAAGATAACATGTTGTAAGGGTACAAGTATCATAGAGGTAATACAATGTATGGGTAAGAAGTATCACAAAGATAATATCATAGAGATAATAACAATGTATGGGTAAAAAGTATCACAAAGATAATACAATTGTATAGAGAAGGACAAGATGAAGAGAGGTGGGGGAGGGTTGAGGCATGTTTAATGTTAGGGTGTGGATTTTGATCGTGAATTATTTATTATAAAGTTCTAGAACAGCCTATATATTGATTTACGGCAAACTGATTCATAATTATTTAGAAAATCTTTGTGTTTTTGTTTTCCGATCAAAATGTATATTTTTTAAAGATGTAATTCTCTTACTGTATTTCAAGTTTGTAAGTACGTTCCTTCTGAATGCAGGTGTTTGTTATTGTAATCGACTTTGCAATTTGCACTAAAGGCAGAATATAAGTAAAGAAATACAGTACAATAAGCTTAATAACCTGGGTAGACCAGTTTCCTAATTCTACTTGGATCTCTGATGATTGCTCACATTGCTATGTCCAGACAAGTCTTCTGCCACCAGGTCACATAGGTGCTGAAACAGCACATCTTTGAGCTGAAGCAGCATGGTCATCTTCTCACACTTTTACATAGCTTTACTGCATGAACCAATCTGCCAAGAATATAGCTTTTGAAAAGACATATTTATGCAACCTCTTTGCTTATTGAATTCCCACATTTGATTAGTAATTTTCCTCCACCTGCTTTTTCATTCAAGAGCTGCCACAAAGATATAAAGCCATCTTGGGAATCACAAGAATCCCCCTGCTTGTCTGGAGAAAATATTTTAAGTTGCTTTCCTGTAATGGAGGGACTCTATAACAGCAGGAGCCACACTTGCCCTCTCTCTTCAAAAAAACAAAGGTTCTGGGACAAATGTTTGAGAATGTGCTATGAGACAGACTGAAGGGAGGGAGGGGCTGTGTGGCAGGATAGAAATCCTGCACAGGGTCAGAGAAATGTAAAAGATTACTCTGAGCTAAGGGGAGTACTACAGTACACAGGCTGTGACATCACCATAGAATCTGGCTGCATACCTCCACTGTATAGTTCTAGATCAGTTCCCACTCACCAGTTCTCATCTGGAAAATTGCCACCTAGGACAATTACACCTACCCAATTCCCACTGCTCCAGGGAGGACAGTTCCCACCCTTAATCATAAAGCATCACAGTCTGAAATTTATCTCCTTCCCTTTTCCCTTCTAAATTGTTATCCCCCCCCCCCCCTAAAATCCAAATTAATAGAACATTTAATAAATAAATATATATATATATATATATATATATGTGTGTGTGTGTGTGTGTGTGTGTGTAAACTTACCAACACATCCACCACACGCAACACTTCTCATTAAAAAATATAACGCATAAGGAAAAAAAAACCAACAGAACACCCACACAAGAAGAAAAACAAAAGATAGCCAGGGGGCAACAGTCCTAGGAGGGAATTGTCCAGGTGGGAATTGGTGGGTGGCAACTATCTAGATACTGTCTGTGGAAAGCCCCCATTACAGGTAAGCAACTTTTTTCTTTGTGATAGGAAAATAAATTTCACTCATTACCTTCCCACCTCCCTTTCAAGTTCAAAAATTTTTTTTTCTCATATGCTGTAATATGTTTGAAGGACCATACTCTGTGTGTAGTTTGTGGTGGCAACTGCACATGACCAGAAAAAACACCTCAGCTTTCCTAGTTCTTAGCTAGTTAACATTTTTCTTTCTTGGTGCCATCTGATATCCTGCTGTCCACAGAGAACACCAGTTATGTGTAAAAGGCTTTACTGAGAACCGACACACCACATGTCTTCAAAAAATTGTGAGTCTGGGTATTGCAGAATTGCAAGAATGAAGACACAAACATAAGATGGTTTTATATAGTGGTTTCTGTGGAGAATTCTCTTAAACATGATTTTAACCTCTAGGACTTAAAGCTTGAGGGGTTAACATCAGTATGTTGGGGCAGTAATGCCTCTTTATCATAAGAGCATTAAGTTGCAGAATTCAGTATGGAGTGTATAGGATTTCTCGGACGACAAGCAGGGCTGTAATCTCATATCCAGGTGACATTACCAACAGAGCCCAATGTGGGAAGCGGTACCCCAGCAACTTTTCTAGAAGTGTTTTGGGTTCTCCTCAGTCTGTTTTCCACAGAGCTAGTTGAACCTGTTTTTCTTTCATGGCTCAAAGTTTTATACTTTTCTGTAAGACCTGTCACTGTCACGTGGTCTTTGAGTCTATCGAGTAGTTACGAGAATTTTACTTTTTCCTTTCAGCATTTTGGTTTATTTATTTTGTAAGTTGCCACAGTTCTTAGCAGCTTACAAAAAGAACATACACAATTTAAAAAATGGAAAAAAAATAAATTACATTAAATCAAATTTGAATCTGCTGGTTAAATTACATTAAATCAAATTTGAATCTGCTGGTTCATATTAAAACAAACTGTAAACTGTAAATCAAATGCTATTGAAAAAAGGAAAGATTTCAACTTTTTTTGAAACTGTAACAAGTTTACCATTTTCACATGAAATATGGAAGAACAGAAACACCCAATTTTTATGTGTACAGGATGGTACATCCAAGATTAATTTCTCATCAGCGTGTAATGTACAAGCAGTCTGAAATTTTCAGTGTTGAAGCAAGTGTGACTGGCAATGGTATTTAATATTTTAAATTGAATTTGAAATTTTACTGGAAGCCAATGGAACATTTTCAAAATTGGTGACATGAATAAATCTAGAGGATCCTGTAAAGTAAGTGTGCCGCTGCATTTTGTTCCACTTGAATCGATTGCAATAAGTGTACTGGGCAACCCTAATACATTACAATAATCAAAATGCAGAAGCACAATTGCTTGGATCATTTTTCTGAAAATTTCTTGACAAAATTTCAATCTTCTAATAATTTAAAAAATACATTTTTAACAGTACTTTGAACTTGTAACTGAAAAGATAGGTATTCAGTTAGATTCTATCCCAAGTATTTCACAAGTCTAGTAATTAGAATCTGTACATCATCAATATCAATGCTTGCTGGATACTCGAAGACTTTTCACTGATAAAGAACAAAATTTCCATTACATAGCTTCCCACTTTCCCAGAACCTACTACTACTAATCATTTGTATAGCGCTACTTGATGTATGCATAGCTGTACACTTTATATGCAGGTACTTTCTCTGTCACTAGAGGGCTCACAATCTGTTTTTGTACCTGGGGCAATGGAGGGTTAAGTGACTTGCCCAAGGTCACAAGGAACCTCCATGGGAATCTAACCCAGGTCGCCAGGCTCAAAGCCCGCTACACTGACCATTAGGTTACTCCACTCCTGTGGGATAGATGTGTCCATCAACCAGCAAGTTGAGATAGAGACCTAAAAACTGAACTGAGACAGATTTCTCTAGGCATCCAATCCAGCTCCTCAGTATTTTCTGTCTTCAGCAGGTAGATGGATACATTTCAGCCCTTGGTTCTGAGTGATTTGCTCCTGGTTTAGTTGGTCAGTTGGTCTCCAGTTGAGTTTTTGTGAGTGGCTTGAGTCTGCAGAGTCATATCTGGAGGTCTTCAGATCCCTGTCTCTGGTGCCTACGTATTTACTGCTTCCCTCCCTTCACCTCTTCCCTGTTTCTCCGAAGAGCTCTCCTTTTCTAGCACAGCAACCTTTTTTTAAAAAAAAAAAAAAAAGAAGGAAAAAGAGGTTTTATTAAAGAGCATAAGACAGAGTATCTGTCCTGATTCTTTTTCATCTGGGGTAAGACTTGTGGAGACTGTGAGCTTGGGGGGAGGGCCAGGCAGTTGGCAGTGGTAAGTTTAACTAAATTTTGACTTGGAACTGCTTGGAGACTGCAAATTCTACTTCATACAGGGGAGAGATCCTGACTCGCTGCTTGGGACACATTGTGCTGTGCTTGTGCCAGTTAGGGTGAATGGCAACTCCCACGGAGGCAATTAAGTGATTTTCCCGCTCTGGGACCCACCGGCCGGCGTCTGGATATTGCAGTGGGTGCAAGCCGGGAATCCCTTGGGATGCGGGGGCAACATTTTATATGTTAGATCTAATCGGTCTCCTTCTACTTTAATATCCAAGTGCTAAGATTGTCCAATTAAAATTGCTATTTCTTCCACTTTTACCTTTTGGCTGCTCGTGTTTGAAACGCTTTACCGACTCGGATAAGGACAGTGACTGGTTATTGCTTATTCAGGAAGTTTTTAAAAACCTATTCAAGAAAGTTTTGGCATAATTGAGTTGTTTTTAGGGATTATTGCCATTTATTGTAATTCTCCATGATTTGTCTTGGATCGCTTGCAATAATGTTTTATTAGGTTTTCTTTAAATGTAGAATGACCCCTCCTCCCACCTTCATGTCATAAGCACCCCCCAGACAGTACCTATAGAGTAAACATCAACCTTACAACATAACCAAAAAGAACAAACCAACATTCAACCAATCAAATCGAGAATAAACTGATGGGATTTCTGCGACTGGTCCATGACAAAAAGAGAGAGGAAAAGAAAATCTGCTACTGTAACCAATACTTAATATCCGAGTTGGGCGTAAAGTCAATCTAAACTTGCAAAAGTCTCAACACAAGATGTCTTTCCATAAAAGTGTGTGAAGGTCCCCTTTACCCTTTAATTTTTGAGTTTATCAAATTTCTGAAGCTCACAAATTACCTGCTGCTATACAGACCAAGTGGGGCATCTACTTTCCTTCTAGGTCTTAGCTGTTGACATTTGGCAGACTTCTACGATCTATGCCCAGAGAATTGCAAGGACAAATCAAACTCGGGTATAAAGTATCACATACCATGTAAAATGAGTTTATCTTGTTGGTCAGATTGGATGGACCGTACAGGTCTTTATCTGCCGTCATTTACTATGTTACTATTTTAGCAGCCAGGATCAACAAGTGCGAGACTTCACTACTGTTCTCGCCATCCGGAGCCCATTGGATACCTATCCCCAGAAGGCAGGCCCTTTTATCATTGATCCAACACTCTTGTGTCCACTTTGATGTATGTGACCACAGTATCTTCCAGAAAAGTTGTACCACCGGACAGTCCCACCATAGGTGTTCAACCGTCCCTCCACACTGCCTCCAACAGACACGTGAGATCTTACCATCTGTGTTTCCAATTTGCATGGGAGTCCAATATGCCCTATGGAGAATTTTGAACTAAAGTTGGTTATATTGGGTAATACGGGTACATTTATGTACATATATATACCCATATTACCTCTTCGGGAATTACCAGGGTTCCCAGCCATTCCACCCATCGCTTCTCTGCCACACTGGGCCTAGGCGGCCGGAGGCTCATCCGAGCTTTGTAAAGATGAGAGCAATCTGCGCCGAGAGACAGACTTAAACAATATCACTTCTATCTTAGTCAGCTCCCGATACAAATTCACCCTAGAGTCTAGACCTAGTAAGAAATTCTTACCTTGAAATATTGATAGAATAGGATTATTCTGTGTAAGATCTCAGCTCTCCCGCACTATCAAGGACCCCTGGATGAAAAAATATCTACAGTAGTGAAATCCCACCTGGTGAAGGTGAGAGTTCAGTATAGCAAAGTACCAAGAGGACCAGGGCTGGTAATCTTTCAAAAGACTGTGCAGGTGAGTAACCCTCCACCCTACCTTACACGATTTCTGCACCCCTATCCACTCCTTCCTAAGGGTCCCCAGAAATACATGAGAATGGGCATCTGGGGACAACTCACCAGCACCCTTGCTGTCCTCCCCATCCATCTCAAACAGAGAGCAAGGATGAAAAAGAGACTTCTCCAGAGGGGCCCATCTGACCATCACATCCTCTTCATAGTGCTCTCTGAGGGCTTTAATCACCTCTGCCCAGTAATAACACTGCAGATTTGGCACCCCACCTTCCTCAGTGAGTTGCAGAATCTCCCACCTGGGCCTACCCGAACCCCAGACAACGTCATCCACATCTTCTCATTTCTTAAATTGTTTGAGAGATTTTTAATGGCAGCTGCACAAACAAAAATAGAAATTTAGGAAGGACCATCATACGCAGCACAGCTATCTGTCCCCACCAGGACAGCCAAGTGCCCAACTCCTGCTAGAGTTGTGCCATTAGTGTATCATAATTCAGGTGAAATAAATCAGCAGTCCTGTTGGAGATGACCATGCCCAAATTCCGAAACCCTCTGGACGCCACTCTGAAGGGGTCACATTAAATAACAGTCTCTATCTTCTTGATATTAGTTTGAAAACCCATCACTTCCTTTTGGTCATGGATCCAGGTTTCATTGATGAAGAGTAGGTCAAGGTTTTCTGTCATGATCCAGTCTGTTAATATTGTTGTTTTGTTTACTGCGGATCTGGCGTTGATGTAGCCCACTTGGCTTGTTTGGAATGGGTCTTCTGCGTTTGGTGTTGTGTGGACTTCTATTAGTTGTTGTTTCTTTGTTGAGGTGGGTTTGTTTGGGCCCTTCTTTGTGTTCTGTAGTGGTTGTCTGCATGTTGGTGTTCTTCCTTTGTTTAAGTTGTTGTCAGTTTGATGAGGTGTGGTGTATGATCAGTCTTTGATGATTGTACAGTATGCGTATAGTGTTACTTATTAGTAGTCCACAGTAAATAGAAACCAAAATGAATACTGTCAAACTACTCATAATAATCTACTCCTTAACACTGATCCACTTTACACTAACCACTCCTCTTACTTAAAGTAACACTATACGCATACTGTACAATCATCAAAGACTGATCATACACCGTGCTCTGATGCCTAGATGCGTGTTAAGGCTTTTGTTCTTTGGGATGGGTCTGATATTCTGGTTTTGTGTGTTGTTTCGGCTTGCCTTTCAAGCTGTTGAGATCAGTGCTGGATCAGGCTTCAATGATAAGCTAACTCCCTTCACCCATGTGCGTGGATGTGCCACTCCCACAGGCTTTGAGCCTGCCGGGGCCCAAGTGATGATGTCGATCTGCTTTTTCATATAGTCCAGGAATTTGATGAAACTATCAGTGTCCTTCAAGGAATAAAAAAAAAACGCCTTTTCCCATCATGGAAGATAATCAGCTTTGTGGATGCCATATACCTGCTTGAATTCCTCTATCGAGTAGCACCTGCTTATAGTTCCAGAGCTCCTTCCTGTCTCTGCACTCAAATACTGGAAGATTCTTAGTGACAGGTTTTCATAAGCACAAGTTTTCTGCTGCTAAACAGTTTTCAAAATATAGTCCACTTCTGGTTAGTGAAGAAGCTTAACAAGTGCTCTGGGTAGGAGATTAGAATCTGGTTTGGGTCTGAGCTCTCGGTGTGCAAGTTCCACCTAGATGGAGAGTGGAGGAGTAGCCTAATGATTAGTGCAGTGGGCTTTGATCATGGCAACCTGGGTTTGATTCCCACTGCAGCTTCTTGTGATCTTGAGCAAGTCACTTAACCCTCCATTCCTTGTCATCAAGCAGATGAAGCCATTACGTATGGGTTGTGTCCATCAACCAGCAGGGGGAGATAGAGAGCACTCAACTTTTCACAGTGCCTCATGGCCAGCTAGCTCCACTGCCTCTTTAGTATTCTCTATCTCCCCAAGCAGGGTGGCTGCAGCTTCTTCGAGCTCCATCAAAAATCTGCCTGGGGGTGGCTCCTGGCTTGCCAGTTGTTAGCCGGGGTGTTAGAGGCTATAGCAGCTTCACTTTGAAGGCACATAGGTCAGCCCTTTCCCTGCCTTACCCATGCCCCCGTGGATGTGGACATATTAGCTTGCTTTTCCCTGTCCTTTCCCACTCAGTGGATGCAGGCACATTAGTTTGCCTTTCCCTGCCTTTCCCACTTATCTGAGCCTCTGGAGTGTTTTTATTTACCTCTTTTTGCCTCTGCTTTCCTCACAGCGTTAAATAAATAAATAATTAAAGTCGCGTTGCGCTTTAGCGCAGCAATCTTGGAAAAGAGGTTTTCTTCTTGAGATTCTTCTGCAGGACCAGAGCTGTGATACTCGATCTAGTGAGGTAAGAGTGTTTTCTGACTCCTCCGGGGTGGGCCCGCGATCGGGACGTTTTTGGCACGAACCGCCATTTTTTAATTTTACAGCCGTTTTCGGTGATGGCTGCGGAGACTGTAAAGCGCTGTTCTAAATGTGGCAAGCGCAAATCAGCAGCAGGGCTCTGTAATTCGTGCTGTACAGACGGTAGAGCCGGCCCGAGCATGGCGAGCGGCGATCTTTTGCACCCTGAGCTGGCAGCGGACGCCATTTTGGATTTTCCCCAGGTACAAAACTTAGATTGTGAGCCCTCTAGGGACAGAATAAATACATGCATATAATGTGTACAGTGCTGCATATGTCTAGTAGTGCTATAGAAATGATTATTATTAGTAGTAGTAGAGAGTCAGGAAAACACTTTAGTAGTGTTTGAATAAACATTAATGGGGTCTGTCCTTCCATCCCCTCTGGAAAACCATAAATGCAGAGATTAGTCTTCAGTGCTGATTTTCCAAGTCCTCCACTTTTTCAGTCAACTGGAATATCTGCTTAGTAGCCAACTCCATATGTTCTGCCTCCTTGTCCTGCACCACTTCAACCTTGAGGATGCGACCTTCAATGCTCTCAACTCTTCCAGCAAGTTTCCCCATCCTGATCTTCAATTTTTGGACCACCATATCCGCAATCTCCATTTTAGCCGCCCACAACTCCTGCAACACTAAGGTTAGTGCATCATCTGAAACAGAGCCAGATGGTCTTTGCAATAGAGGGCTTTCTCCTGGAGTCTCTCCTGGAGTCTCTCTTTCTAATGGCCCCCGTCTTAGGGGCCTTCTGAGAGTACAGCTTCTTAATGGTCAGGGTACTCTTCCCATTTAGTACCCTTGGCATATTTAAGGTCTTCCCTAAAACAGAAGTCAGTAGACTCTCCTAGCTATGTCCAAAAACTGCATTGCAGCAGTGCTAATTCAAGGCGTAGAGCGAGGGACTATAGAGCACTTTTACATGTGTCCAGTCAGCATGGAGACACCGCCAAAAGCCCTAGGCTTGGATCTCTTGACTTGTAATCCGCTTAAAAACTTTGTGGAGGCTGCGCACTTATAAGAATAAATGTAATGTAATATGCCGGGCACTTTGGGCTCTCGGGCAGAGCTGGTGCTCATTTTGAAGCAGGGGAGTATCATTTTGTCGGGGCCAACTGGCAGTGAGGAACAGCCTCTGATCACACAGCCACTATTTTACAATCTCAGGGCCCGACAGAGCATTCAGCTGCATTAGGGTGTTTTTCTCTGGAGTTTATATTTCTGTATAGTAACGCACAAATTGTTCTTTGATCTCTTCATCCTGATGAAACATTTGATCTCCCAGTCCTTTAAGTTTAGTAATTGTATTCTTTATGCGTCTCTGGCGTAGGCCCCTTGCTAACATACTGCCCGCCCTGTTACTAAATTCAAAAAACCTTTGTTGTGCTAAACTGGCAGTGAGGAACAGCCTCTGATCACACAGCCACTATTTTACAATCTCAGGGCCCGACAGAGCATTCAGCTGCATTAGGGTGTTTTTCTCTGGAGTTTATAGTTCTGTAACACCAGGCCTATTTACTGACAGAGTTGCTGCAAGGTGCTTCAGTTTCTTGCTCCTCCAGCTCCTAAGAGAACTTGTTTAGTCTCATCTACCTGCTCCTGGATGTCTCTCTGCTTCTCCCTCCTTATCTGATGTGGCCTCGGTCTATTCAGAGGAGCCATCATTGAAGGAGCAGTTAGAGGACAAAAGAGCTCTCTCCTGAGGAGGTAGATGACCCAAAAGTACTGAGATTGTTTCATAAATAGGAGCTCAGTACTTTTGTTTCTGAAGTATTGGCGGTGCTTTCCATTGAGGAGCCTTCTACTTCAGCGTCAGGAGTTCCATCTTCATCTCTCATGAGTAGGCTTAGAGGTCCTTCTAAGGCCTTCCTGATGCATCCAGACATTGAAGATCTGATTACAGCAGAATGGGTCTCACCGGACGTGGGGCTGAGAGTGGGAAGAGCCATTGCTCAACTATACCCATTGGTTCCGGAGGAGAAAGAGAAATTGCAGCTTCCCAGGGTGGACTCCCTTGTTACGGTGGAGACTAAAAAGACCACCTTGATGTTGGAAGGAGGTATTGCCCTAAATGACCTACAGGATAGGAAGCTAGAAGGCTCAGTGAAACAAGCCTTTAATGTGGCGTAGCTAAGTGGGGCCACAGGGTTCCTTGGGCCCCCCCCCCCCAATTTGCTCTGTGCCCCTGGTTGGCTGGCGGGGGTCCCCAACCCCTGCCAGCGGAAGACTTCATCCAGCGCTGGTCTGCGGCAAAGCCACCGTATTGCTTGCCCTGCTCTCTCTTCCCCGCACGTCAGGCACGCTCCTTTTAGTGAACTTGAGCATGCTCAGTTTCACTAAAAGGAGCGTGTCCGTCGTGCGGGGAAGAGAGAGCAGGGCAGGCAGTGCAGCAGCGCCAGAGACCTGTGCTGGATGAAGTCTTCAGCTGGTGGGTGTTGAGGACCCCCACCAGCTAAGATGTTTACAGCAGCAGCGAGGCGGAGTAGGGGGTGGCGGCATCATAATGTGCCCTCCCTACCTCAGGCTGTGGCCCCCTCCCACCTCGAGGTCTGGCTATGCCCCTGCTTCAGTGTGCAGCTCATTCGTGGTTAGAGCATGCCTGAAGTGGTATCAGCAGCCTGCAACACAAGACAGTCACCATAACACCCAGCTGGAAATGGAGTTGGCCTTTTTGACGGATGCTATTTTTGACATGTTACGGTCCACAATATGCCTTTGGCTGTCACGGTGCATTGGCAACCCTTGTTGTGGCATTGGGCAGCGGATGCAGGTCAAAGCCTCATCTAGTTAAACTGCCCTCTCAAGCAAGTGGCAATTTGGAGAAGATCTCAGTAACTTGGTGAAAGAACTCAGGAAAACATAGGTTGCCAGAGGATAAGCAAAAACAGGGTGATACCAGCCTGGTCGACAGTAGTAATGTCAGAAGTCCCACTTTCAGGCACGCCAATCTTAACTTTTCGTGTGGACAGGAAGTCCTCAGCTCAGTGATGTGAGGCTGGTCCACTCTTCTCTTCGGTGGGAGAACGTCTTCAGGAGTTCCAGGAGGCATGGGCCAGAATCATGCCAGAACAGTGTGTTTTGGATATTCTTACAGAAGGTTTGCAAGTTGGTGTTCTCCCGCCTATTTGCTCCTCTCTTCTTGAAGTCTCCTTGTTGAAAGGGAACCAAGACGGTCAAAGTTCAGGCCACTGTAGATTCCTGATATATTCTGCTCAATGATCAGACTTCCAATTCTTAAGATGTTACACTGGTTGCCTGTATATGCTAGAGTAAAATTTAAACTTTGCACTTTAGTTTTTCATATTTTGTGTGATGAGACCCCATTTTATTTAGTTGATTGGGTAACACTTCTTTCTAATGGTGCTCCTAGCAAGACTCGTAACCAAGCATCCACAGCCTCATTTCCAGGCACAGGTCAATGGTGTGTATAGCACAGATAAGTTTACACATGGCCAGACACACCTATTACTAGTCAGGATTTAATAGCATTAAAACATGTAAACAAAAACAGTTCCTTTTCATTGTACTCTACCAGTTCAGTGCCTTTTTAAATCTATATTTTCTATGCACTAATTGTACAGAATATTCCATCCAATAAAAAAAAATTATTGCAGAGTAAAAAAATGAATAATAAAAAAAAAAAGACTCGTAACCAAATGCTATTCAGTTTTCCATCTCCTAAACAGGTTAAAAATGTTAAAATATTCAATTCTTCTTTGCATTATCAAGCAGCTTACATTTTTAATATAATTATGTAATTATATGCTATTGTAATTCCTGGATGACTGTTTTCTGCTGTCTTGACGATGTGATCTGTAAAGAACTACTAATGGTCATTGCGGTATAGACGAATCGTGTAACATAACGTTTTGCTAAATCCTCTGCTGAAGGCTACAGTTCATCGGATATCTGAGTAACTGGGGCCGAGTTTGTTAAAACTGTAAATATCTTTAATCAGATAACCCAGTGTTTGTCTATTTAATTAAAACTGCTCTGCCTCAGCCTTCCTTTTTGAATTAAAATTACTATAACAAGTATTATGTCTACATTCACAAGGGAAATAGAAAGTAAAAGTCACCTGATAGTGATAGGACTATAAAACTCTAGATCAATTAATACTGGACATAAAATGCAATGTATTAGATATTGTTAAAAAAGCAACCAAGTCAAGGGTATGGCCCTTTTTATGTGAAGGATTTCTAATGTCAAACTAAAATTGTAAGGACTTCAAAAACCCTAGAAAATTATATACTGATTATATACTGAAGAGTCCATTCTATCTCCCAAATGCAAATTTAGATCACCAGCTAAAAGTACATAGGAAAAGGAAGCAGAGTATTGTACTGTACAGTCAACCAGTTGGGCCTGGACCTGAGACCAGTTACCAGGCGGCCTATTCACTAACTTAATTCCAAATGATCCCTCTAATTCATCATCTTTGAGTTGGCAAACCATTACCCAGTTCCTGAGCTTCCATAGAATCCACTAATTTAAAACTTAAAAATCTTTTTTAAACTATACCCAATCTCTCTCCCCCCCCCCCCCCCCCCCCCCCCACTTGTCTGGATTCTAGGTCTATGGAATATCTTGTATCCCATCGGACACAAGCTTACTAACACCGGGCTATCTTTATCTACCAGCCAGGTTTCAGAGATTACTGCAAATTTTACATCTAAATCCATAGCTCTTTTAAAAATTAGTGCTTTGTTACAAATAAATTTTGTATTGAAATAACAGCAATAAGTACATAAGTACATAAGTACATAAGTAGTGCCATACTGGGAAAGACCAAAGGTCCATCTAGCCCAGCATCCTGTCACCGACAGTGGCCAATCCAGGTCAAGGGCACCTGGCACGCTCCCCAAACGTAAAAACATTCCAGACAAGTTATACCTAAAAATGAGGAATTTTTCCAGTCCATTTAATAGCGGTCTATGGACTTGTCCTTTAGGAATCTATCTAACCCCTTTTTAAACTCCGTCAAGCTAACCGCCCGTACCACGTTCTCCGGCAATGAATTCCAGAGTCTAATTACACGTTGGGTGAAGAAAAATTTTCTCCGATTCGTTTTAAATTTACCACACTGTAGCTTCAACTCATGCCCTCTAGTCCTAGTATTTTTGGATAGCGTGAACAGTCGCTTCACATCCACCCGATCCATTCCACTCATTATTTTATACACTTCTATCATATCTCCCCTCAGCCGTCTCTTCTCCAAGCTGAAAAGCCCTAGCCTTCTCAGCCTCTCTTCATAGGAAAGTCGTCCCATCCCCACTATCATTTTCGTCGCCCTTCGCTGTACCTTTTCCAGATTGCACGTCTTCATTCCAGTCTTTAACACTAACAACCTTCCATAAATAGGAAAACCTACTCTCATTTTTTGTCTTGTTAAAAGGTCTATTTCCACTAATTACTTCGATTGGATATTCATAACCTCAGTAATATCCATCATTATAAAATCCAGCGATATCATTCATCCTAAACCTACAAATGTTAGAATAGCCTGGAAGAATATAATTAAAATTAACTGTTGGTCCATATTTAACACTAAAACCACTACCCCTTCCCCACGAATAAAAAACAGAAAAAGTTAGCAATAACTTCATTTTAAACATATTCCCATGTAGTTTCAAGAAGTAATATACCTAATCACTGTTCCAATCGTCGCTGCGCAAAGGCGCCTGCTAAGGTGCTAGGCACACTGGGTAAATCACCTAGGCTCTGATGTCAGGTGTTAATGGCTGGAGTTTGCGCCCATGTCCTCGTGGTAGCATTCCAGAAAGTCAGATGACATGGACCCTGACGTTGCAGAATGGGCGAGATGGCAGTGAATGTTAGAGACATATCCCGCTGGTTTAAGGAGATGAAATCGGAGCTCATCACGATCAGAAAGAGCATTCAGACGGCAGTGGCGGAACTACATGCGGAGGTGAAGGAGATCGGAGGGCGATTGGCAGAGACGGAAGAGAAAGTAGAGGCGATGGTGGAGGAGGTTGGAAATCTTCAGTCGGGACTTGCGACGGAACAGCAACTGCGGGCAGATCTGGAGCGGGCAATTGAGGATGTAGAAAACGGATCAAGGAGGTGTAACTTACGGATTAAGGGAGTGCCGGAAAAGGAGCAATTTAAAGATACCATGGCGGTGGTGAAGAACTTAGCGCATTTATTTTGCAAACTGGAAACGAAGCAGCTGAAGACCGAGGAACTGTGAATATAAAAATTGACAGGGCGCATAGTTGCCTTGGCCCTCAGAGAGGGAATTTGCCCAGAGACGACATTGTGTGCTATCATGAGTTCTCAATGAAAGAAATGATATGGAAGAAAGCAAGGGCTCTAGGGGAGATAAAATGGAAGAACTGTAAGCCTCAGGTCTTTCAAGATCTTGCTAAGCTGACTCTCCAAAAGCGAAGAGACTTTAAGGAGGTCACCTCCTATCTACAGAAGGAAGGGTTGCGATATAGATGGCTGTACCCCTTCAGGCTTCAGGTCTCAGTAGGCGATAAAACACGGAGACTACAAAAACCGGAAGGCTCCTGGAAAATTCTTGCAGAGATGGGATGTACTAATTTGCCTGCTGACTAAAGAGCTTCACCACGTCCCCGACATGGGGGTTACAGCAAGAATGATTCAAGCTGGGTGAAAGTTGACAGAGCAAACAGGAGGTTACTGCAGCCGGACAGTGTGACCTGATTGGACTTTGGGACTGTTACCCGAAGTTAAGGGTGGAAGTAATTGAATTGCGACGTTCAAGTAGGTTATCGAGTTGTTATGAGTCTGGCTTTGTACTGTTATAAGGTTGTGGGCTTTGTAAGAGGAGAGAGGAGGGGTAACTAGAGAAGAAAACATTATGAAGGGGATATGAAAGTTAAAAGGGGGGCCTCTGGCGAAGACACGCTTCCTCAGAGAAAGAACTGGCTGGAGGGAAAACGGGCCAGTTGATGGTGGGCGGGGTGGTTGGGTGGATCAGGGTGGGATCTTGGAATGTTAATGGCTTAAACAGCCCAGGGAAGAGAAGTATTATTTTTCAGGAATTGAGAAGGATGAAATGGGATGTAGTAACATTGCAAGAGACACATATTAGACAACAGGATGTATCATTAATACTGAATAAGGGCTTGGGGGAGGGTTTTCCTGTGGCAGATTCGAAGGGTGGTAAAACAGGGGGGGGACTAATTATTTATGTTAGAGACTGTCTGCAATTTGTAAAAGAAGCAATATTCAAAGATGGGGCGGGGAGATGCATAGCACTGAAAGGGCGGATTCATAACACACCCATCACATTTGTGAATGTATATGCCCCAAACGTAGGGCAAGGGGGATACTTTGATTCTATAAGGGAGGAATTAGCTGCATTTGTGGGAAGGAGGGTGGTTATGGGAGGCGACTTTAATTTCCCAGTGGAAGGGATTGATCATTCTAAAGGGTGCTTGGAGGGGGGCATCCGGAATAGGGGGCAACTCAGACCTTGATCTGATAGATGTGTGGAGATTACAGCAGCCTGGGTAAAAACTTTCACGCACTATTCCCATGCAGTCCTACACTAGGATTGATGCAATTTGGTGTAGCCGCGCCTTTTGGGGGGAAATAAACTGTTCAGAGATTGAAAACATACATGCTTGAGACCATGCCCCCATCTGGATATCATTGAGGGGAATGGGAAAAAAGGAAAAGGGAACAGCCTGGCATCTTAATGAAACACTTTTGGAGGGAGAACAGGAGTGCCAAGGGATGCGGGAAATTATAAAGGAATACTTAGACTTTAATGATAAGGGAGAAGTTTCAGAGGGGAGCCTTTGGGATGCCTTGAAGGCGGTTGTAAGGGGTCACCTTATTAGAAGGGGGCCCAGAGAAAAAGAGAGAGGATGGCCCATGAGTTAGAAGTGCGTCAGAACCTTGCCCGTTATGAGACGGCGCATCAACGGGAGGGAGAGTCTGATAGCTTAGCTGGATTGTTGGAGAACTGAACTGCAGAAAATACAGATGGCTAAGATGGAATAAGTGGAGGAGTGGCCTAGTGGTTAGGGTGGTGGACTTTGTTCCTGGTGGACTTTGTTCCTGGGGAACTGAGTTTGATTCCCACTTCAGGCACAGGCAGCTCCTTGTGACTCTGGGCAAGTCACTTAACCCTCCATTGCCCCAGGTACAAATAAGTACCTGTATATAATATGTAAGCCACATTGAGCCTGCCATGAGTGGGAAAGCGCGGGGTACAAATGTAACAAAAATACCATAGGAGTTTAGCACAACAAAGGTTTTTTGAATTTAGTAACAGGGCGGGCAGTATGTTAGCAAGGGGCCTAAGCCAGAGACGCATAAAGAATACAATTACTAAACTTAAAGGACTGGGAGATCAAATGTTTCATCAGGATGAAGAGATCAAAGAACAATTTGTGCGTTACTATACAGAATTATACGCCAAGGGAGGTAGGACTCCTAAGGAAGAGATGCAGGAGTATCTACAAGAACGGCCTGCAGAGGGTCACAGAACAACAAAGAGTGGAGCTAGAGGCTTCAATTACACTGCAGGAAGTTATAGACATTATTAAGGGATTGAAGGGGGGAAAAGCACCGGGGCTGGATGGGTTCACAGAGCTGGGACCACTGTTGGTACAGGTTGGGAATGCCTACTTTGTAGAGGGGGGCCTGCCCACCAGTATGTACAAAGCAGAGATCTCGGTGGTGTTAAAATCAGGGAGAGATCCGACAGCTTGTGGATCTTATCGACCGATATCCCTGCTGAATACAGATATTAAGATATTGACCAAGATCATGGCTAATCGGTTGAAGAAGATCTTGCCCCATTTAATACATGAAGATCAATCTGGATTCATAGAACATAGACAAGTGACAGATAACATCAGGCGAACACTGAATCTACTCTGGGGTACCCAAAGGAGGGGTGACTCTCTGATGATATGGTCGATGCAGAAAAGGCTTTCAACAGGGTGGAGTGGGATTATTTGTGGGAGGTCATGGGGGAAATGGGGTTTGGGAGAGCGTTTGTAGGTTGGGTGAAAGGACTGTAATATTCGCCTGTGGCAAGGATTAAGGTGAATGGGAGTTGGTCTGAACAATTGAACATCCAAAGGGGGACAAGACAGGGATGACTACTATCGCCCTTATTATTTGCCATCTCAGTAGAACCATTAGCGCAAAGAATCCACTCCCTAGATGAAATTAAAGGGGTTAGGATGGGAGGAAGAGAACATAAAGTAGCACTGTTTGCCGATGATATTTTGTTTTATGTTGCATCACCCCTAATGACACTACCTGTAATTATCAAGGAACTTAGTGGGTTTGGGGAATTATCAGGGTTTAAAATAAATATAGACAAATCAGAATTAATGGGTGTAACGGCCACGGAGTGGGAGATTCGGCAAATGGGGGCAAGGTTTTCTTTTAAGATTGCATTTACAAAATTCGACTATCTGGGTGTCAGGTTCTCAGGTTCAGAGCCCGCGGGGCCGGGCTCTGGAGCAAACGTGAGCCCTTGGGCTGCTGACGAGGAGCGACAGCAGCAGGCAAAACCCACCAACCAACACTGGGTAAGCACACCGGCAGGGACTGCAGGCACTGCCCAGCGAACCGGAACACATGGACTGGAATCCCCCGGACTGGAGGACACAGGACCGGAACACACTGGACTGGAGCACACCAGACTGGAACACCCTGGACTGGTCCCCCGGACTGGAGGACACAGGACCGGAACACGGGACTGGAGCACACTGGACTGGTCCAACAGCTTCACCTGTACTTAGCTACTAAGCCCCCCAAGAGTTGAGCTCCTGGGTTCGAGTAGCCGACAGGACTTACTGGATACCGGATGACATAGGGACCAGGACTGGAAACAGAAGTCCTCCTAACCCTAAACTGATCTACGTGCTCCCAAGCCCTAAACCAGCAGGAGTGTTCCTAACCGTAAACTGACAAAAGGACTTCCTAAGCCCTATACTAAACAGGAGCTCCTAAGCCCTGCTCAAGAAAGGGACTTCCTAAGCCCTAAACTAACAGAGCAGGGTACTAAATACAAAGCTAACACAGGTGCTACTAAGCACCAAGCTACAAGCAGAGCTTTACACTAATAAGCTAAACACAAAACTAAACCAGCTACCTAAGCACTGCTCTAGCAAGCTAGATACAACTAACAAGGTGCTTCCTAAGCACTACTCTGGCAAGCAACCAGAAGAGCTCCTAGCACTAAAAGGGAAGACAGGGGAGTCACAAGGAGGGAAGCTAACACATAAGCCAAAAGTGCTTCTAAAGCACCAAACACCAACAGCAAAGACTGCAATGCTCCTAATAGCACAAACACCAGAAGTACTTCTAACAGCAAACTCTGCAGTGTTCCTAACAACACCAAACCCTGAAGTACTTCTATCAACAACAGAGCTTCCAAAGCCCTACACACAGCAATGCTACCAAAACCAAGAGGGAACAGAAGGGAACCAAAAGGGAAAAGCAGGAAAGCTAAACACACAGTCACCAGTGCACACTGCACTAACACTAACCTGGCCCTTAGCAAAAGCAAGCAGGGAAACTAGACACAACGTCAGAAGTGCACACTGCACCACCCTACCTACAGCAAACACCACTGTTGCAAAGGCCCTGAAGGAAAGAACCCACTTCCTTATCAAGGCCCTCCCTGATGATGTCACACTCCCTAGACCTAGGCAAAAGCACACTGACCCAGAGAGGCCCAACCCACACCAATGCAAAACCGTGAAACACTTGAAGCCAGTACACCCAAAGAGAGTTAGAGCAACTCAAATTATCCACACAGATGCAGTATAGTGAAACAATTAGAGCCCTGCTGCTGGAAGCTGCCAGCACAGAGAGACAGAGCCAGCTCAGAAAGGACAGACAAAGAAACAGAAGCCAGCTAAGAAGCTGACCCCCAGGAAAGAGGTAAGTTTGAGAGGGGTTCAGACCCCAATCATAACATCTGGGGATTTGGATTCCTTTGGAGTTAGAGAATTTATATTTACTGAATTATGTGCCATTACTAAAAGCTATACAAAGGGATATGAGTAGATGGAAGAAAGGCTGGTTGTCATGGTGGGGTAAGATTGCCGCTATCAAAATGAACATACTGCCCAGGTTGCTGTTCTTATTTCAGACCCTACCCATACAGATCCCCAAAAGGGAGATACTTAAAATACAGTCTGATTTAGGGGGGTTTGTGTGGGAGGATCGCCCGGCGAGATTATCTCGAAAGATTATGTGGGGCACGGTGGAACAAGGGGGAAGAGGCATGCCTAACGTGCTTTGGTATTATTGGGCAGCACAACTAAAGCAGATTGGTGAATGGAGTAAGGTGGACCTATCCCCAGTGACACGACTAGAGCAGATTTTTATACAAGAGGGAAAATTAGACGGGCTATTGTGGGCCTCAATCCCTGAGTACAGCTACAAGAGACTGGCGTTAAACCCCTTTGTATTGCATTTACTGGAGCTTTGGGGAAGCCTACAAAGGAAACTAAGGAACTCCCAGAAGAGATCAACATACACCTGGATCACCCAGGAGCCTGGGTTCCCAGTGGGTGGAGAGGGTAAGGTCTTCAAGGCTTGGGCTCAGAAAGGGCTGATCCGCTTTCGGGAATTATTGGGAGAGAGGGGTCTCAAGAACTTTGAAGAGCTTCAGATAGAATATGATTTACCGGAGATAGATCGATTTGCTTATCTTCAGGTTAAGCATCCTATATAATAAAACTCACCTCCAACGTTGTAATGCTTGGGACCGTGGCTCCCTCAGCAGGTGGTCTACTAGGCAGCATCGAACTCAATGACGTCAACAAACACAGCTGAACGCAGGAACTGGCTGCTGGCACGTGCAAAAAAAAAAAAAAAAAAAAAAAGGCACCAGACCCACAGTAACAAAAAAAAACAAAAAAAAAAAAACCCCAAAAGGGTGAAGAGAGAGCCTCCGGGCAACTCAGCAGGGGACCTGGACCACACTGCAAGCTGCAGGAAGCTGAATCGCCCTCCAGTCCTGCACTAACCAAAAAAAAAAAAAGTGAACACACAGGCTCCGGGCACCTCAGCAAGCAGCAGGAAGCTGAACAGCCCTCTGGACCCGCACTAACAAAACAAAAACAAAGGTGAAGACATAGCCTCTGGCGCATCAGCAGGGGTCGACTATAACTCAAGCTGCATGAAGCCTAGCAGAGGGACCAACTTTCCTAACAGCAGGTACACTTATGGGAGACAAAGGGCAGGGAAAAAAAAGAGCACAATCACGAGATTAAAAAAAAGAAAAGGAACTGAAAAACCAGGGGGGGGGGGGGGGGGGGGGAACTACCCTGCACCTCAGACAGAAGGAAGGGGTCATACACACAACACACAGTCTTTCACTCTTTGTGTGACACACACTCTCAAACACACACACTCTCTGTCTGACACACACACTTGTTCTCTCTCACATGTGGGGGGGGGGGGAGGAAAAGAGAGGGGCCTGGAACTTCAAGGGGAGACAGACAAAAACACATGGAGAGGGGGGAGAGAACAGAATGAGAGGGAAAGGGGAGAGGACAAATGTTACACATGGATGGATGGAGGGCATGGACAAAAGAGCACAATTGCAGGATTAAAACAAGGAAAAGTTACTGAAAATACAAACACATGGGGGGGAGGGGACGACCCTGCAACACGGACAGAAGGAAGGGGTCATGCACACACACAAATACACACACACAGAGACAGACACACTCTCACACACACTCAGACTCACTGCTCGCCCCTGTGGTCCCAGAACTTCAAACACAAAAGGTGGGGGTAACTGCACATCTGACAGAATGAGGGGGTCATGCACACACGCAGACACATACTCTGGCACACTGTAGCTCTGTGTCACACACACACACTCTTTTCCACTCTCTGTGTCTCACTGTGACACACACTCAAACACACACACTTTACTAACAACTCTACAGATACCAAAAAAAAAACCAAAAAAACCATTGCTAGCGCCCGTTTCCTTACAAACAGAAACGGGCCTTTTTTACTAGTTATATAATAAAAGAGAAGTGGCTACAAGATAATCCACTGGAAGGGGAGAGATTTGAGAATTTGTGAGGGGTGATAGACGTTGGAGGGAAGGGGATCTCAGGGTTTTATGGGCATTTTAGAGGGCAGGATTTGATTAAGCTACCATACATGTTAGCATGGGAACGTGATTTAGGAACGGCATTCAGTATCCCTGATTGGAAGAGAGTGTGTGCGGAGGTTAAAAAGGCATCTGTATGCGTGCTAATAAAGGAAAATGCTTCTAAGATACTAAGCCGATGGTACTATACTCCAGACAGGTTAAAAGCAATGTATCCGGATGACACATGCTGGAGATATGGAAAGGCAACGGGCACATACTATCATATATGGTGGGAATGCACGATACTGCAGAGATTTTGGGGAGAGGTAACATGCTTACTAACTAAGGCCTTGGACATACTGTTCCCCTGTGATCCCAAGTGGTGCTTACTGGGTTGGGATAATAGAAAAGGGAAGAGATGGCAATGTAGAATTAAACGGATGGGACTTGCGGTGGCAAAAACTATCATAGCTTTGAATTGGAAGCAGAAAGAAGGTCCCACCATACACAATTGGATAATGAAACTCAGAGTGGTGTTATCAATGGAAAAATTGACAGATCGCCGATGGGGGAAATTTAACCCGTCAGCAGATGAATGGTTACATTTGAATGCAATTCTTAATCACAGAACCTGAGTTGGGGCTGGGAATGCCAAGGAGGAATGGGTGGACGAGAGGGAAGGGGGGGCGTGGTGGGGGTTATATAAATGTAAAACCATTGATGTGGGAGTTGATTGTCAAATGTTTATACTTCGGTTATATGATTTAATGGATGGGAATATGACATCTTGTATTTATGCTGGTTGTGTTGAATCATCAATAAAAAATATATTATTAAAAAAAAAAAACAATGCAGGAACATGGTAAGTACAGACAGATTTTCAGCCTAATTAGGAATCAGATAGAATCCTAACGAGTCTCAGAATCAAGTTGGCTACAGGTTTAAATCACGCAGGCATCTGACATTAGGGGTTAATGGGTGGAGTTTGCTCCCACGCCCTCATGGTAGCATTCCAGGAAGGTAGATGACAATGCAGGAATAGCGCGGATGGTAAGTGTAGGTAAAGCTTTTCAACCCGAGTAGGAATCCGTGTCAAAAAAGTACGACCTTCATCTTCCTTGGGATGCTGGTTGCCAGATGGAGTATGCAGTGGTTGTTGCCCAGAAATTTGACCATTGGAGCTTCCTTCCTGATAACACAATGGGAATTAGTGACAATGGATGCCAGCATGTTGGGTTGGGGAGCTCATATCTGGCACAGCACACCTGAACGGAACAGGAGTCTCAGTGGTCGATTAATCGCTTGGAGCTCTGAGCAGTGTGGAATGCTTTACGTGACTTGCTCCCTTTATGGAGGGTGCCCCGGACTGAGTTTTCTCCAACAGTGCGATGGCGGTGGCCTATATCAACAAGCAAGGTGGAACCCACAGCTGTCTGATGGCAATGGATGCGGTCTCCCTCTTGAGTTGGGCAGAGAAAAATCATCTCTGCTTGTCGGCAGCTCACATAGCTGTATCTTTGAATGTGGAGACAGATTTTCTCAGCAGGCATTCCTTGGACCTGAGAGAATGGGAACTACCCAGCCTGGGTTTTGAGCTGACAGTTGGCCAATGGGGTTCTCTGCTTCTGGACTTGATGGCAGCAAAAAGGAATTCCAAAGTGCCAAAGTTCTTCAGTCATTGGAAAGAACAGGTCTCAGTAGGGATTGATTCCCTCTTGCAGCCCTGGCCAGAGATGCATCTATTGTATGTCTTCCCTCCTTGGCCCATGGTAGACTGCGTGTTGAAAAGGATTGCATTGCACCGGGTCTGATAATTCTTGTATCCCCAGGTTGGTCACAGAGGCCGTGGTATGCAGCCCTGATTCAACTGTTGGATGGGGATCCTCTCCATCTTCTGCAGGTGCACAGCCTACTGAAGTAAGGGCTCTGTTGAGATGAAAAGCTTATTTTGATTCGGTCATTGCTCCTTTGCTTTGTACTTAGGAATGCTCTACATCAATGGTGTATGCAAGAGTGTGGAGGACGTTCGAGGGCTGGTGTTCTGAGCACCCTTCTCTGCTCAGATCGTGCACATCCTAGCATTTCTCCAGGCAGGTCTTCATAAATGATTGGCATTGGGTTGTCTAAACGTTCAGGGTGCGGCATTGGCCTGTTTCAGGGGCCTACTACAGAAGATGTCTCTTGTGGCTCACCCAGATATCATTAGATACTTGCGGGGAGCGGGCTGCTTGTGACCTCCCTTTCGTACACTGTGTCCAGAGTAGAACCTTAATTTAGTCCTTCAGTCTCTTCAGAAGCCTACTTTTGAGCTACTCTGGCTGTCTTGAAATGCTAAAGTCATTGTCTTTGGTGGCTGTGTTGGCATGTAGGGTTTCAGAGCTTCAGGCTTTGTTGTTAAGATCCCCTTCTCTGCTTTTTGGAGGTGGGAGTCTCCCTGTGCATTGTTCCTTCCTTTCTTCCGAGAGTGGTATCAGCATTTCATCTCTGTCAATCTGTGACATTTCCATTCTTTCGCAGAGATGATGAAGAGGTTCAGTATTCTTCCTTTGAAGCTTTTCGATGTGTGTAGAGACCTCATTAGATATCTGGGAGTCATGAACGAGTTTCACAAATCGGACAGTGTGCTTTTTGGTAAGCAGAGGCTTGGCCTCATGGCTTCCAAGCCCACAATTACTAGATGGCTGAAGGAGATTGCATCTGCTTATTTGATTATGGGGAAGCAGCTCTTCTCAGTCTTAGTGGGCTCATTCTACAAGTCATACAGCAACATCCTGGGTGGAGACTACCTTACTGTCTCAGGCAGATATTTGCATGGCAGTGACATGGTCGACACTGCATACCTTTGCCAAACACTACAAGATGGACATGGCAGCACCAGGATCCCACCCATTATAGGGATTGCTGAGAAACCTGCTGGTTGATGGACACAACTGTCCCACAGGTTCTGAAATAGTGGGAAGAAGTAATGGAAAGAAAATTTTAGGTAAAACATAATTTCTTTTTAAATTTGACATGTTCATCATGAATTTATGGGCATTTAGCCAAGTTTTTATGGATTGCAAGCAGAATGTTACATAATCTAATGGTTTTACAAAAGAGCCCTCTATAGGAACCATAGATTGAAGGCCTTCTGCATAAATTCGATATTGGACTCCTAAACATGACAATAACCTACAAATAAGAGTCATGTAGATGTTAAATAGTACTGGTGATATGGCAGAACCCAGAGGGACTCCAGAAGAAAGTGCTTTCCAGGAAAATCTGTTCTTTGTACTTGAAAATATCTTTGTTAGAAAAAAGGAAAACTGTTTTAACACCTTTCCTGTAATACCAATAGATTCTAACACAGCTCTGTGTGGGCCTTTTTTTTGGGGGGGTCTTGAACTGCCAGCTGGGGTATCGAGGAGTTCAGTTTTACTATGGCGGCTGTTCTGGATGAGATGTCCCCAAAAAAGTCCTCCAGCAGCTTCAAAAAGGTGTTCAGTGCAACAGGCTGTCTCATTGTATTCACAGATGTCAAAGAGAGGGTTCACGGTAGAGAGAACCTTTTTGGAGATAGGACTGGTCCATCAGAAGCATCAGTCTCCATAGGTCCAGAAACTGCATCTGACAGCAAGAGCCTCTACCTTCTTTCTGGAATGGATTAAAATCAATAGCAAATGCACAATTTTCAACTGACTTAGCAGACTGCATTTTCTTCCCTTATGCCCAGGCTAGGCTTACTCTATAGCAGTGGTTCTCAACCCAGACCTCTGGGCACATCAAAGCAGTTGGATTTTCCAAATATCCATAATCAATAAACATGAGAGTTTTACATGCATTGCTTCCTTTGTATGCAAATCTATCTCATTCATAGTCATTGTGGATATCCTGAAAACCTTACTAGCTGGGTGTGTCTCAAGGACTGGGTTGAGAACCATTGCTCTAGAGCAGGGGTAGGCAATCTAGGTCCTCGAGGGCCACAACCCAGTCAGGTTTTCAGGATTTTCCCAATGAATATACATAAGATCTGTTTGCATACTTGGAGGTATGTAAGTAGATCTTATACGTTTTCATTGGGGAAATCCTGAAAACTTGGTTGGGTTGCAGCACTCAAGGACCAAGGTTGGATATATTTACTAGAGAGTCATGTCATGGCTTGGGTAGAACTATGCCTGCATTAATAACCCATTTGAGGTCAGCCTTCATAGAAGAAATTTGCAGAGCTGTGACATTGACTTCTGTCCATACATTCACATCCAATTACTTCTTAGAACAGGACTCCTGACACAACAGAAGACTTGGCCACACAGTCCTCCAAAATCTGTTCGGAGTTTACAATCCAACTCCATCTCTTATGCAGTTCTCTCTCAGTTCTAGGCTGCCTTTATTTTTAATTTTGAGTTGGGGGGGGGGGGGATAATGATAAAGGCCTATTGCCACCAAAAATATCAGTGTCTTCCTGTTGTATCACCACTTCTCGTGTTTCCTCCTTTTTTTGTTGGAAGGCAGCCTGTAGCTAGGAGTCCCAGATGTGAGGATTTGCAATCCTCCTGGTTCTTAGAGAAAATGAAGTTAAGTAACTTCCTATAGGGAGTATTCTCTGAGGACAGCAGGTCTCAAATCATCACAACCCTCCCACCTCCTTGAGGTGTTGCATTCATTTAGGTTGTAATAGAGTAAGGGAGATCCTGTGTGACAGCAACAGGTGGGAACAGGTGCACTGTGACTCCCAAATGCTTCTAGAAAAGGTTGCTGGGATCTGTCGGTAACATGCACATTTAAGTCCTCCTATCCTCAGAAAATTCATGCTACAGATAAATAACTTTTTCTGGCCAGTCTCTATGATTCAGAGAGCTGAAGCCACTCCATAACCTCCATTTCTTTGTATTTAATGCTGGATGGTTTGAACGCTCTGCTGATCAGTACTGCTATTATGTGATGTATGTGTGCAGCACTTTACACCTCATGATCTCATTCTTCAGATTGAAGACCTTTCTGATGCTGCTTTCTCAGCACTTCACAGCAAGTGTGAAGAGATGGAACGAGCACGGTGGATGTCCACAGCAACCATGCCATCACAGAGAAGGGGCAGCAGGTAAGATGAGCCAAATAAAGCTCTTATTTACACAGAACTATGCATTCCAATGAGGTAAATACTTGCAACAGGTACTAAAATGAGCATGAAATATGTGTGAAATGCTTTGGTGAAGCTGGCTGCCTTGGCGGCGACTGCAGGGCCTGTGTAGGTTTTGGATGCAGAAATAGATTTTTTCCTGGAGTTCACATGCAGAGAAGAGACTTTACCACACTAGGAAGTAGCAAGTGTAAAGATTGTTGTTGATGGAAGCAGTTTGTCTCTGCTTTTCCACTGCAGGTCATATCGATCGGCAGATGGGCGCACAACCCCTCAGTTGGGGGGTGTGAACTCCTCCACACCACAGCCAGCATCTCCTGATGTGGGACACAGCCTGTCTGAATTGTCGCACACCCTGTCCCCACGAAGCCCGATCAGTCCAGATGTGCTTTCTGCCCCTCCCACTCCTGCGTCCCGTGACTCTCAGCGCCTCTTTTCTAGTGAAGATACACGATGCTCCACACCAGAGCTTGGCCACGATGAACAGGTGAGTGCCCCAGCAATAAATCATATGCCATAATGAGTTCCCCTATTATATCATATACCATAATGAGTTCCCCTATTTTTCATTTCTCACATGAGTCCTTATACATGGCTATCCTTTTATTCTCTCCATCTAATAGTCATCAGGGATTCATAATCTGTTTTAAATTTTTTTTTTTATTATCCTTGCTCAGTGTTTCTGACAGCAATAACCACATAGAAAGCTATAAAGTCTATAAATTAAGATGTGTTGGTTATGAACAGTTTCAGAGCAGTTCTATGCATTAGAGTAGCGGGCTAGTGCAACAAGTAGGATTGGAGTAGTTTTTATGGGGTGAGAGGGAGGATTCAACTTGGATGACAGGAAACCTGTATGAGAGTGAACCTGAGGAGTAAGAAGGCCAGAAAAAGGGAAGGAGCTTATTTGGAGTGATTGCCAGGGGGGGAGAGGGGGAGTACATATGATTCAGAGCATAGTGATTGTGGGAAGGGGAGCTTCATTAGGGAAGAGAGTGAAGAGAAAGATAGTGAATGTATTTTTTTGAGGTGGCTGATCTGTGGAGAGGGATGGAATTGACAGAATGGGAGATAAGATCTCAGCAAAGACTATTGAATGGAGCACCCAAGTTTAAAATGGGTTAAGTAGCTCAGAGAGGCAGGGTAAGGGCTAGGAGAAAGGTTGACTTAGTATAATTAGAATGGATCAAACTAGTCAGATACGTATCTGGATCCTCTGCTGGCACAGGTAACACTGATAGTATTGTGGAAGCAGAAAGAGAAGAATGTTGAAAGCTGATAGTCCACCAGAAAGTTTTCATCTCCTTTGATTCCTGACAAATACTGCATTCCCATGGCAAAGTGTACACTAGCTTACATAGTAACGTAGTAAATGATGATGGCAGATAAAAACCTGTACGGTCCATCCAGTCTGCCGAAGAAGATAAACTAATTTCATATGGTATGTGAAACTTTATATGTATACCCGAGTTGATTGGTCCTTGCCATTCTCAGGGCAGAGACTGTAGAAGTCTGCCCAGCATTGTTCTTGTACTAAAGGTTCTGAAGCTAACGTTGAAGCCCCTTAAAATTTACACTCAAGCCCATCCATATCTAGTCAGTCACGATCAGGGCGTAGACTGTAGAAGTCTGCCCAGCTCCGGTTTTGCTTCCCAATTACTGGCGTCGCAACCCAATCTCTGCTAAGATTCCGTGGGTCCATTCCTTCTAAACAGGATTACTTTGTGTTTATCCCACGCATGTTTAAATTCCATTACCGTTTTCATCTCCACCACCTCCCGCGGGAGGGCATTTCACGTATCCACCACCCTCTCTGTGAAAAAATACTTCCTGACATTACTCCTCAGTCTGCCCCCCTTCAAACTCAATTCATGTCCTCTAGTTCTACCGTCTTCCCATCTCCAAAAAAGGTTTGTTTGCAGATTAATACCTTTCAAATATTTGAACATCTGTATCATGTCACCCTTGTTTTTCCTTTCCTCCAAGTTATACATGTTCAGGTCAGCAAGTCTCTCCTCATACGGTTTGCAACGCAAATCCCATACCATTTTTGTAGCTTTTCTTTGCACTGCTTCCAGTCTTTTTACATCTTTAGCAAGATGTGGCCTCCAAAACTGAACACAATACTCCAAGTGGGGCCTCACCAATGACTTGTAGAGGGACATCAACACCTCCTTTCTTCTGCTGGTTATACCCCTCTCTATGCAGCCTAGCATCCTTCTGGCCACGGCCATCACCTTGTCACATTGTTTCTTCACCTTTAGATCCTCTTACACCAACACTCCAAGGTGGCTACATTCAGTTCGTCTTATTCTGGTGCTTTTGTTAGGATAGAAGGTAGGCAGTAGTGTTTCCTCATTGATGAGTAAAGTTGTGACTGCCTTTGGCAGGAACTTGACATGAGTTTATAGGACTAACATATGATGAAAATGTGATTAAGGTGTGAAGTTCACCAGTTTAGCCAAATTGACTGCCACTATAAAAAGGTTTTGCTGTGTTAAGTTCTTAAATGATGGGATTCGATTTGCTGAATTGACAAGTTTCATGAAAGAAATGCCGATTCTCCATGTTAAATGAGACTGGAGGCTTCTGGATTAGATTATGCAATGCCAATTTTTAGAAAGGATTTCAGAGATTACCCAGTGATTTCACAGTAAGAATACTGAAAGGTAATTTTAAAACAATACAGGAACGTAAGACCTTTGAAGTAAGAATGATTGAATATTTTGACACCCAACAGACAGGACTTAATAAGAATCTGGGTTTTCTAGCCCATTATAAATCATAAAGTTGTATTTCTCTGTTTATCACCCTCCTCTCACCTACCAACACCCATCCTGTTAGAATATCAATGAAATGCTTTGATGTCCCCATGCATACCCCCATCCTCCCACTCTGTCAGACTGTCAAAGTAATGCTTTGATGTTTCTCTTATATATACTATCTGCTACCACATTTGCTTATTTCCGATCTGACGAAGAAGGGCAACCTTCGAAAACTAATCAAGAAATGTATTAAGTTATGTCCAATAAAAAAGGTATCATCTTATTTTCTTTTCCATGTTTTATTTTGTTTGATTTCTATTGATAACCTTTAAGAGTGGATTAACACGGCTACCACACCTCTCTATAAATCCCACCTTGAACGTTCTGAAGCTCACTCCAAGGCAGAGAAGCACAAAAATCCTGCAGTCTTCATAGGCTAGGACCAGTCACCCTCACTCATAGACCCGCCCTCAGCCACGCCCCATCTGTACATAAAACGCTACCTCAACATTCTGAAGACAACTGCTGCACAGGAGAGGAGGGTCGCTGGACATGGGTAGCTGCAGGAGGGGGCAGGGGGACAGAAGGGTCGCTGGACATGGCTGGCTGCAGGGGGGAAAGAGGAGGGACGTTGCACATGCGTGCCTGCAGGGGGACAGGAGGGATGCTGAGGGGGGGGGCTGAGACCACATGGGTGGCTGCAGGGGGAGCAGGGGAGACAGGAAGGGTGCAGCAGGGGGAGAGGAGGGTTGATGGGCATGGGTGGCTGCAGGGGGATGCTGGACATGGGTGGCTGCAGGGGGAACACGGAGAGAGGAGGGTCGCTGCACATGCCTGGCTGCAAGGGGGCAGGGGAGAGGGAGGGGGTGAAGGGGTTCCTCACACCACACACGCAGTCACTCATTCTCTGTCTGCCACATACACTCTCATTCACACACTCACTGTCTTTGTCCCTCTCTCTCACACAGTGTCACACAGAAACACAATCACTGTCTCTCACACACTCTCTCTCTCGCACAGACACATACACTCTGTGTGTGTCTCTCTCTCTCTCTCTCTCTCACATTCTCTCTCTGACACACACGCTCCATCTCTCACACACGCTCTTTCTGAAACATACACTCCAAGGAAAACCTTGCTAGCGCCCGTTTCATTTCTAACAGAAACGGGCCTTTTTTACTAGTATATATATATATATATATATATATATATATATATATATATATATATGACTGGTGGGTTGTGTCCATCTACCAGCAGTTGGAGATAGAGAGCAATCTTTTGCCTCTCTATGTGTGGTCATGTGCTACCAGGAAATCCTCAGTATTCTCTCTAGCAGGTGTGTGGTCACACGCAGCAGCTCTGGCTTGGTCTCCACGCCTATTTACTTAGGCTTTGTTGAGTACCTGGGATTGAGGGCTCTTCATGAGCAAGTGCAAACCTGATGGTGCTAGGTCCCTCCTTTTCTCCCCTCTCCCACTGGCTCCGTTAAAAAAAAACAACAAAAGAAAACATAACAATCTTGAAGCAGAAAAGATTTTACTTGCAGCTGCTCACTGGGGCACAATTCGTTGCAGCTTGGAGCAAGAAGCAGGTAATTTTACCTTTTCCTAGCGAGCAGGGGGTTCCCCGAATGTTTCCCTGGTGACTCATGGCGTCGGATGGTAAGGGCACGAAAAAAGCGCTCCCCGGACCGCGGTCGCGCGGCTAGTGGGGAGGCGCGGGGATCAGAGGCAGAGAAGCCCTTTTTGGGCGCCCTTCCGGACTTTGCTGATTTAGCCGGTTTTTCCTCCGCTGGGGCATCGGCGGCCTTTCCCGCCTTAGGCACCCATCCCCCGATGTCCGCCCTTCCGACGTCGGCCACCCATGCAGCTCGGACGGCCTCTGGTATGGCCACCTTTGAGTTGGGCGGCAGTAAGAAGATGGCAAGGTTTAAGCGCCATGCTTCCCGCGCGGCTCCTTCGCGGAGTGACGCACCGGACACCATTTTGGATGCGCAGCGCGCCTCTCCTCTGCTCTATGGCCCAGGTTGCAGAGGTGCACAAACGGGGGTTTCTTTGCCGAGTTTATTTTGTTGCTGCATAAGGCTTTCAACTGCAAAACGCTGCTCCTGCTCCCCTGTCAGATATGGGGGAAGAGGCTTTCCTGATCAAGCGCCCTCAGGTGGATCTTCAGGTCTTGGGAGACTCTGTCTCCTCTGATGTAGATGAGGGCAGCGTTTCTGAGTTCTCCCAAAGGTCCCTTGGGGATTCTTTGGAGGAGGCTGATCCTCACCCTGATGGGGGAGATGACCCCTCTGCAGCGCGGCTTTTTCGCTCAGAGGAATTGCCTAACCTGTTAGTTCAGGCTATGAGCATCTTGAGTATTTCCTCTCCGGAGGAAGGCCCTCCTTCAGCCTCGGAGGGTTCCACTATTATGTTGGGAACCAAATGCCCTTCCAGGATCTTCCACATCCATGAAGCCATGAAAACTCTAATTTCGGCTCAATGGGATTCTCCTGAGGCAAGCCTCAAGGTAGTCAGGGCCATGACTCGTCTGTACCCTCTGCCAGAGGGTGAACAGGAGGCCTTGCGCTGGCCGGCAATGGACTCTCTAATTACTGCTGTGGCAAAAAAAATGGCTTTGCCGGTGGAAGGTGGCTCTGCCCTTAAGGATTCACAGGACAGGAAATTGGAAGCGGCCTTAAAGTTAGCCTTTGAAGCGGCCGCCTTGAGTTTGCAGGCCTCGGTTTGCGACTCCTATGTGGCCAGGGCATGCCTAACGGTGGTGCAGCGGGCCTCCCCCTCAGATCCTTCCTTGAGGGCGGATTGGTTGGTCCTAGAATCGGGCTTGGCAGACTTGCTGTATGATGTTTTGAGAGCCTCGGCTAAAGGTATGTCTCAGTCGATGGCTATGGCTTAAGCTATGGCTTAAGCATTGGTCAGCATTGGTCAGCTGACCATGCCTCCAAATCCCGCTTAGCCAAGTTGCCTTTTAAGGGCATGCTGCTCTTCGGTGATGAGCTGGACAAGATCGTGACGGATCTCGGCAGTTCTAAAGGCAAGTGGTTGCCGGAGGTCAAGGCAAGGGCCAGCAGTGCTCGCCCTGGTTCCTCTAAGGGCCGTTTTCAAGAAGCCCGTCAGTATCGCCCGGGCAAGTCGGGCTCCTCTTCCTCCTTCAAGCAGACGTTCTCCCCGAAGCAGCATTCCTTTCGCAGAGACCGCCGCTCAGGAGGTTCTTCCTCCGGTCCTCCCTCAGGGTCTCGTACCCAATGACGAGGCCCTGGTCCATGGCCCAGAGCAGATAGGAGGAAGGCTGTCCTCTTTTCTGGGCAAGTGGACCAGGGTAACTTCAGACGCTTGGGTTCTAGAAGTCATCAGAGAAGGCTACAAGTTGGAGTTCTGCCGGCCCCTGAGAGACGGGTTCGTGAACTCTCCCTGCAAGTCTCCCCTCAAAGTAGCAGCAGTTCAGCAGACTCTGGACAACTTGCTCCGCCTTGGGGCTGTGGTCCCAGTGCCCGTAGAGCAGCGTGGCACAGGACGTTACTCCATTTACTTTGTGGTGCCAAAGAAAGGAGGCTCTTCTCAGCCTATTCTCGACCTCAAGGGAGTCAATCGGGCCTTGCGAATACGGCATTTCCTTATGGAGACTTTCCGCTCCGTGATTGCTGCGGTACAAGAAGGAGAATTCCTGGCATCCTTGGACATCAAGGAAGCTTATCTGCACATTCCCATCTGGCCACCTCATCAGGGCTTCCTGCGCTTTGCAGTGCTGGGCCGGCACTTCCAGTTCAGAGCCCTCCCGTTCGGGTTGGCTACGGCTCCGCGGACCTTCTCCAAAGTGATTGTGGTCATTGTGGCTTGTCTCCACAAGGAAGGAGTGAGAGTCCATCCCTACCTGGACGACTGGCTGATTCGAGCTCCCTCCTTTGCAGAGTGTGGGAGAGCGATAGACAGGGTCATTGCTCTTCTGAGCTCCCTGGGATGGATCATCAACCGGGAGAAAAGTCAGCTGCGCCCGACTCAGTCCCTGGAGTATCTGGGTGTTCAGTTCGACACCCAAGTGAGCAGAGTGTTCCTGCCAGACAACCGGAGCCTCAAGCTTCAGGCCCAGGTAGACCAGTTCCTAGCCTCCTCAGCTTCTCGGGCTTGGGATTATGTGCAACTGTTGGGCTCCATGACGGCCACGATGGAGGTAGTGCCCTGGGCCAGGGCCCATATGAGGCCACTACAGCACTCTCTTCTGCGGCGCTGGACTCCGGTTTCGGAGGATTACGCAGTTCGC
Organism: Microcaecilia unicolor; assembly: GCF_901765095.1. NCBI lineage: Eukaryota > Metazoa > Chordata > Amphibia > Gymnophiona > Siphonopidae > Microcaecilia > Microcaecilia unicolor. The sequence continues at coordinate 93,329,443 of NC_044042.1, forward strand.
CTTCCCCTGGACCCGGCGGTGAGAAGGGCGCTAAGTTGGTGGCTGATGTCAGACAAGTTGTCAGCCGGTATGCCTCTCACGTCCCCGGATTATCGTTACGACAGACGCCTGCTTGACGGGCTGGGGAGCCCACTGCCTGGGAAGGACAGCGCATGGGATATGGTCACCGGCGGAGGCGAAGTAATCCATCAACCTCGTGGAACTTCGGGCTATTCGGTTGGCGCTTCAAGCGTTTCTTCAGGTACTGATACTGAAGCCAGTTTGAATCCTGTCAGACAATGCCACAGCCGTGGCCTATGTCAATCGCCAGGGAGGTACCAGGAGCGCCCCCCTAGCCAGGGAGGCCATGAAGTTATGCCAGTGGGCAGAGGCGAATCTGGACCAGCTGTCAGCGGCTCACATTGCGGGAGTCCTGAATGTCGAGGCGTACTTTCTCAGTCGCCATACCTTGGATCCCGGAGAGTGGCAACTGTCTGCTTGGGTGTTCTTGGAGATCACGAAGCGCTGGGGCATGCCGACCTTGGATCTGATGGCGACCTCGGCCAAGTGCCGCGGTTCTTCAGCAGAGGACTGGACCCTCGATCTCTGGGGGTCGATGCTCCTCTCCAGCAGTGGCCGGTACAGGAGCTTCTCTACGTGTTCCCGCCTTGGCCTGTGCTGGGCAGAATTCTCGGCCTGGTGGAGAAACACCGAGGCTGGGTGGTCCTGGTGGGTCCAGACTGGCCCAGACGCCCTTGGTCCGCCCCTGATCTGGCTTTCCGTAGACAGTCCTCTGCTGCTTCCAGCGGAGCGGGGCCTCTTACATCAGGGTCCTGTGGTGATGGAGGATCCCTCCCCCTTTGGTCTTAAGACCTGGCTCTTGAGCAGAAGCGGCTGAAGAAGAAGGGCTTCTCGGACAAGGTCATCGCCACTATGCTGAAAGCACGGAAGCGCTCTACTTCTACTACGTATGCCAGGGTAGTAGTGGTGTATCATGGTGGTGTATCATGGTGCGAGGCAGGATCCCTGTCGCCCTTCACGGCGCCAATTGCTTCAGTGTTGGCGTTACTACAAGAAGGTCTGGAGAAAGGCCTGTCGCTTAGCTCTCTTAAGGTCCAGATAGCGACTCTAGCTTGCTTCAGGAGTCACCTGAAGGGTGCTTCCCTGGCTTCTCAGCCAGATGTGGTACGTTTTCTCAAAGGGGTTAATCACCTACGCCCTCCTCTGCACTCGATAGTGCCTACGTGGAATCTCAATCTGGTGCTGTGGCCCTTGCAGAAGCCGCCCTTTGAGCCATTATCACGGCTGTCTCTGAAGGACCTGACGTTGAAAGCGGTCTTTTTGGTGGCAATCGCTTCAGCCAGGAGGGTTTCCGAGCTCTAGGCGCTCTCGTGTAGAGAACCGTTCCTGCGGTTCACAGAGGCAGGAGTATCTATTCGCCCAGTGCCTTCCTTCCTGCCCAAGATTGTTTCTCGCTTCCATGTGAATCAGCAGCTTTGTCTACCCTCCTTCCGTAGGGAGGATTATCCAGAGGAGTATCGTGCTCTCAGATGCCTGGATGTTAGACGAGTTATCATCAGATACTTGGAAGTGACCAACGATTTCTGGAAGTCGGATCACCTGTTTGTGCTGTTCGCGGGCCCCCGTAGGGGTCTGCAGGCATCTAAACCTACCGTGGCACGTTGGGTCAAGGAAACGATTGCGGCGGCTTATGTGGCCATAGGGAAGGTGCCGCCTATCCAGCTGAAGGCTCATTCTACTAGAGCACAGGCGGCTTCGATGGCAGAGTCCAGGTCCGTTTCCTTGGAGGAGATTTGCAGATCGGCGACTTGGACATCGGCTCATACCTTCTCACGGCATTATCGCTTGGATGTGGCAGCACGGGCCGAGGCCCAGTTTGGAGCTTCAGTGTTGCGTTCTGGAATTTACATGTCCTGCCCTGGGTGAGTACTGTTTGGGTACATCCCACCAGTCTATGGATTGATCTGCTTGATGATATGGAAGGTAAAATTATGTATCATACCTGATAATTTTCTTTCCATTAATTATAGCAGATCAATCCATAGTCTCTCCCAGGTATCTGTACTGTTTGTTCTAGTTCAGTTATATTTCAGGTTCAAGTTTAGACTTCAGTTCCTGTTCAGGAAGACTTCGAGTTCAAGTTCTTCCACTTGGATTTCCCTGGAGTTGGGATGACTTTGTGTTACAGTGAACTGCTGCTTCTTTGCCCCTGTTTCGACGGTGGTTGGATTCATGACTAAATTATGCCAGTGCTCCCTCCCGCTTCATGCGGTAGTAGGGTAGCTTTGTTTCCCTCTTGCTTTGGCGGTGATGGGTTAAGCTCCTTCCGCGGTTACGGTAGCAGGACATGCCAGTTACCCCCGCGTTGGCGGGTGTGGGTGCCCCCCCCCCCCCCCCCCCCCCCCGCTTCGGCGGTGGTTTGGTGGTAGAGTGTTTCTTTGTGAGTGTAATTCTCTGTTTGGTGATTCCTGCGGATGGAGCTTTGATAACGACTATACTGAGGATTTCCTGGTAGCACATGACCACATATAGAGAGGCAAAAGATTGCTCTCTATCTCCACCTGTTGGTAGATGGACACAACCCACCAGTCTATGGATTGATCTACTATGATTAATGGAAAGAAAATTATCAGGTATGATACATAATTTTACCTTATGAGCGATAAAGTCATGCAATAGGACACAGTGTCCTACTGTGGATTAAGAACTGGTTAAAGAGAGAGATAACAGAGTAAGATTAAATGGTCAGAATTTTCAGTGGAGAAGAGTAAATAGTAGGGATCATCACATAAGAACATGAATAGCCACACTGGGTCAGACCAATGGTCCACTTAGTCCAGTATCCTGTTTCCAACAGTGGCTAGGTCACAAGTACCTGGCAGAAACACAAAACGTGGCAACACTCCGTGCTACCAGTCCCAGGGCATGCAGTTGTGTCTGTCTCAATAGCAGACTATGGACTTTTCCTCCATGAACTTGTCCAAACCTTCTTTTTTTTTTACCCAGATAACGCTAACCGCTGTTACCCCATCCTCTGGCAAAGAGTTTCTGAGCTCAGCTATTCGTTGTGTGAAAAACTATTTCCTCCTGTTTGTTTTAAAAGTATTTCCATGTAACTTCCATCAGTGTCCCCTAGTCTTTGTACTTTTGGAACGAGTAAAAAATCAATTTACTTCAACTCGTTCTAAACCACTCAGGATTTAGTAGACCTCAATCATATCCCCCCTCATCTGTCTCTTTTCCAAGCTGAAGAGCTTCCTCATATGAGAGGCATTCCATCCCCTTTATCATTTTGGTCTCTCTTCTTTGAACCTTTTCTAATTCCACTATATCTTTTTTGAGATACGGTGACCAGAAATGAACGCAGTACTCAAGGTGAGGTCGCACCATTGAGCAATACAGAGGCATTATAGTATTTTCAGTCTTATTCAGCATCTCTTTCCTAATAATTCCTAGCATCCTGTTTGCTTTTTTGGCCGCCATCACACATTGAGCACAGGATTTCAGCATATTAGCTACAATGACACCTAGATCTTTTTCTTGGTTGTTGACCCCTAGATGAACCCTAGCATCAGGTAACTATGATTCGGATTATTCTTTCCAGTGTTCATCACCTTGCATTTGTCCACTTCAAATTTCATCTGCCATTTGGATGTCCAGTCTTCCAATTTCCTATGGTCTTACTGCAATATTTCACAGTCTGCACATGTTTTAACAACCTTGAATAGTTAGTGTCATCTACAGATTTAATCACCTCACTTGTTGTTCTGATTTCCATCCATATCATTTATAAATGTTAAAGGCACCGACCCCAGTACAGATCCCTGGAGCACTCCACTGTGCTAGTATAGCTGTTTTTTTAACATATGTATAAATGACCTGCAAACAGGAATAACAAATGAAATGATCAAATTTGCTGATGACACAAAGTTATTCAAAGTTGTTAAATCACAAGATAATTGAGAGAAATTGCAGGAGAACCTTACGAGTCTGGGCATCCAAATGGCAAATTAAATTTAATGTGAGCAAGTTCTAAGTGATGCATGTAGGGCAGAGCATCCCAGACTTTATAGCTACATTAAGAGTGACCACCCAGGAAAGGGATCTAGGTGTTATTGTTGATGATATGTTGAAATCCTCTGCTCAGTGTGCAGCAGCTGTGAAAGTAAGCAAAAGGTTAAGAATTATTAGAAAAGGGAATGAAGAATAAAACTGAAAATATGACTTCCAGTGACGTCATCAACCTCTATGGCAGCCTGAACCTTTCGCTCCCGACTAACCCCGCTATCAACACTAACTTTAGCGATAGAGACAACTATATTTCTGTTTTGTTTTTACTCTGGAGGTGAATCCCGGCGTATGCTGGTAGCGATGTCCCAAAAATCTAAAACTTCGGAGGCTAAAATGGGAGCACGGAGTAGTCAGCGGGTTTCTAAGGCCACCAGGCGCCATGTTGCCTCCCAAAACGACAAGGCCTCTGACTCAGTCTATATGATCTGAAGAGGAAGCAGGCAAGTGGTCATGAGTCCCATTTTGCACGGTTATTGCGTGATCTTCGGAAAGATTTGGCTCATATGAAAGCCAATATTGTGGAGTGCATAGACAACTTGAGGGGCGAGCTTAAGGAGGACCTTGAAGTGCGTGTTGAGGAACACGTGGAAACGGTGCTGCAAATGCGTCAGAGAAAAGATGGCTTTGCAAATCAACTGTAAAAGTTTTTTTTTTTTTTTTTTTTAAGTTTTATATTTCAACGATTTTTATTGATGACAAAACAATACAGTAACATTATACAACCATCTGGCAGTAGCAAAAGTACATCCACAAAATACATCTGGAGTGTTCCTTTAATTACATGATGTCATCAAATTATAATTCTCAACACTTTTATGGAGGAAGTAACAAAATATCACCAATTTTCAACTATACCAAAATGGAAAATCAAATTTCCAGTGATTACAGAAGTGAACCTTACCATTAACAATGAACCTTTCCGCCCTTCTAGAACCCCCCTACCCATCCCCCACCCCCTCCCTTCCCCCATCCTAATCTTCTCACCCCATCCTCCCAACAGCCCCCCCCCCTCCTCCCCCCTCCCCTCCCGTCCAGAGACCTGAAGGATCTGAACCTAATCCACATTTAAAGCTCACCCTGCATTAAGAAGTAAACTCCGACCTCTAGGGCTTAGGATGCGTAAGTAGGGACCCCAGAGGGCCAAAAACGTAACTCTTTCTCTGCAAGGATCTAATCTCGCCAGCCTCCCAAGAAACCAGCTGATGCAACTGATTCCTCCAGTGCCAGTATGCGGGAGGGTCTTTAACAGTCCAATACTGTAAAATACACTTCCTAACTAATAAACACATCTTGCGAAGCATCAATACTGCAAAACGATTCTGACCTCTAAATGACCCCGGAAGATCTAAGATTAATTGTTCAACAGTTCCCAGAATCTTAATTCCAAGTCGCCCTTCCCAAAAGCCTTGAACCTGAGTCCAAAATCTTTGTAAAGCAGGACAGCTCCAAAACATATGTAGCAACGTACCTGGACTCTTTCCACACTTGAGACAATTTGGGCTACAGTTCCCTCCCATGTGTGCTAATTGAGTCGCTGTCACATACCCCCTATGAATACATCGGTATGCACATTCTCTCAATCGAGCATCCGATACCAACAGGGGTATGCGCGCCACTGCCCTTGATATATTCCAAGACTCTACTTCCATGCCCAGCTCCCTTTCCCACGCACGCCTCAAGGGCCCATAGTCTCTGGGGGGGTTGCCATCTAGTTAATGTCTTACAGAGCAAGGAGACAGTGACCTCTCCCTCGCCCACTGAGTTGAAAAATTCTTGGAGCTTGCCCCCCAATTGACCGGATAAGGAAGCCCCCGGCAGTGAAGCCACATAGTGTTGTACTTGTCTTATGGCAAATCTATTACCCCAGGAATCCCCCACCTTACTTAGCAAGTCCGCAGCTGAGAGGGGCTGCCCATCTCCGTCCACCAGATGTGCCAAACATGTAACACCCCGACTCGCCCAGTCAGCAAAATGTCGGCTCGACATCCCAGGTAAAAACTCACTATTCCCACATATATAGTAAGCTGATCTGTCACTGTCGGATCTCCTCCAAGCTGGCATACAAGCCTTCTCCACACCTCTCGGAGTGGTCGCAACATCACACTTTTACGTAATCCCTCCGGTAAATTACCAGTTTTATGATGTAACAATGAAAAAAGCCAATAAGGTTCAAAATATGCCTTCTCCAGCACTATAGGGGTATAGCGCTGTGTACCCAGGTACCAATCTCCCAGATAACGTAACTGACATGCCTGATTATATAGCGCTAGATCAGGCATTCCCACCCCACCATGGCTCCGCCAATCAGGTGGGAGAATCGAATCCGTGGTTTCCTACCCCTCCAACAAAATTTCGATGCTAGTGTATGGAATTTCTGAAGATCTTTCCGATACAACCAGATTGGTATTGTCTGCAAGACATAAAGCCACTTTGGAAATAGTACCATCTTTATGAGATTTATTCTACCCAACAGTGATAACGGCAGATCCAACCAACCTTGTAACACATTCCGGGTCTCCTCCAACAGCCAATTAATATTTAGCTCGTGTAAACGAGAGGTATCCATATGCAACAAGATTCCTAAATACTTAAAAGAGGTTTGCGCCCTTCTCAGAGGAAATTCACCTCTCCAACATCTCCAAACCTCCTCTGATGAGGCTAAAGCCTCTGACTTGTCAAGATTCAACAGGAGACTCGCATAGTCTCCATATTCGGAAAAGATCTCCAGTAGTGCACCCAAAGATTCTTGTGGGTTCGTCAAATGAACCAAAATATCATCGGCAAAAGCCACCACCTTAATGTCTCTTTCCCTATCTTCATTCTGGCTACTGCAGGCTGCCTCATTATCCACCTTATAATCGAAAGAGAAAAACGCCTAGTTTTCGACCCAAATCGGGAGATAGACGTTTATCTCACAAAAACGAATAAATCGGTATAATGGAAAGCCGATTTTGGACGTTTTCAACTGCACTCCATCGCGGAACCGTACAAAGTTGACGGGGGCGTGTCGGAGGCGTGGCGAAGGTGGAACTGGGGCGTGGTTATCGGCCGAGGAGAGATGGGCGCCTTTCGCCAATAATGGAAAAAAAGTATGCGTTTGTAGCTAGAATTTAGGGCACTTTTCCTGGACCCTGTTTTTTCACAAATAAGGCCCCAAAAAGTGCCCTAAATGACCAGATTACCACCAGAGGGAATCGGGGATGACCTCCCCTGACTCCCCCAGTGGTCACTAACCCCCTCCCACCACAAAAAATGTTTCACAACTTTTTATTTTCACCCTCAAATGTCATACCCACCTCCCTGGCAGCAGTATGCAGGTCCCTGGAGCAGTTGTTAGGGGGTGCAGTGGACTTCAGGCAGGTGGACCCAGGCCCATCCCCCCCCCCCCCCCACCAGTTACAATTGTGCTGCTTAATGCTTAGTCGTCCAACCCCCCCAAACCCACTGTACCCACATGTAGGTGCCCCCCTTCACCCCTTAGGGCTATAGTAATGGTGTAGACTTGTGGGCAGTGGGTTTTGAGGGGGATTTGGGGGGCTCAACACACAAGGGAAGGGTGCTATGCACCTGGGAGCTCTTTTACCTTTTATTTTGTTTTTGTAAAAGTGCCCCCTAGGGTGCCCGGTTGGTGTCCTGGCATGTGAGGGGGACCAGTGCACTACGACTCCTGGCCCCTCCCACGAACAAATGCCTTGGATTTATTCGTTTTTGAGCTGGGTGCTTTCATTTTCCATTATCACTGAAAAACAAAAACGCCCAGCTCACAAATTGTCGTTTTCATGGACGTCTATTTTTTTCAAAAATACGGTTCGGTCCGCCCCTTCACGGACCCGTTCTCGGAGATAAACGCCCATGGAGATAGACGTTTTCATTCAATTATGCCCCTCCACGTCTGCTCAATAAGGGGTCTAACGTTAGCACAAATAATAGGAGCGATAGAGGGCAGCCTTGTCACGTTCCCCTGCCTATGGCAAAGTCTGGTGTTACAAGCCCATTGACAGAGATGCGGGCCCTCGACTTCGAGTATAATGCTTTAACCCCTGACAAAAATCTACCGGAGAACCCGTATTTCCGAAGGACCGCGTATAAAAAATCCCAATGGACCCGATCAAACGCTTTTTCCGCGTCAAAGCTTATTAATAAAGAATGTTTATTCCCTCTACTGCTAGCTTCTAAGGAGGTCAACACTCTACGGACGTTTTTTGCGATCGTCCGTCCCTTTACAAACCCTACTTGGGAATCATGTATTCCGGCAGAATCCTCGCTAATCTATTCACCATGATCTTAGCCATTAGTTTGACCTCAAAATTTAGGAGTGAAATAGGCCGATATGATGCAGCTAATTCCAGGTCTTTTCCTTTCTTGGGGATTATGATAATGCAGGCGCTGTTTAAATCTGGAGGCACCTGTTCTTGATCTATTAAAGTGTTGAACATTGCAGTTAAAGGGTCTATTATCTCTTCCCCCATTATTTTGTAAAATTCCGCCCTGTAACCGTCCACCCCCGGTGCTTTAAACAGCTGGCTTTGATTAATGGCCAGCAGCACCTCCTCTGATGTAATAGGATTGTTGAGCTTCTGCTCATCTTGTGGAGGTAGACTTGGCAGCTGTAACTGCTCTAAATACATGTCCCCCGATAAACCCTCGTCCGGCGGGATTCCATATAGCCCTTTATAATAGTTATAGAAGATCTCGCTAATTTCTTGATCCGTAGAGACTCTTGTATCTTGCCCTCTCTTCATGGTGAGAACCCTAGTTTTCCCTTGCTTAGCCGCGATACCCGTGCCATCAGACGCCCCCCTTTGTTGCCGTGCTTATAAAGCTGATACTTGTAATAATTCTGAGGAGAGACTTGCGGACCTGAACATGTATACCCTGGAGGAAAGAAGAAACGGGTGATATGATACAGACGTTCAAATATTTGAAAGGTATTAATCCGCAAACAAACCTTTTCCGGAGATGGGAAGGCGGTAGAACGAGAGGGCATGAAATGAGATTGAAGGGGGGCAGACTCAAGAAGAATGTCAGGAAGTATTTTTTCACAGAGAGGGTGGTGGATGCTTGGAATGCCCTCCTGCGGGAGGTGGTGGAGATGAAAACGGTAACGGAATTCAAACATGCGTGGGATAAACATAAAGGAATTTTGCTCAGAAGGAAGGGATCCTCAGGAGCTTAGCCTAGAATGGGTGGCAGAGCTGGTGGTTGGGAGGCGGGGCTAGTGCTGGGCAGACTTATACGGTCTGTACTGGGACTGGTGGTTGGGAGGCGGGACTAGTGATGGGCAGACTTGTACGGTCTGTACTGGGACTGGTGGTTGGGAGGCGGGACTAGTGCTGGGCAGGCTTATACGGTCTGTGCCAGAGCCGGTGGTGGGAGGCAGGGATAGTGCTGGGCAGACTTAAAGGGTCTGTGCCAGAGCTGGTGGTTGGGAGGCGGGGATAGGGCTGGCCACACTTATACGGTCTGTGCACTGAAGAGGACAGTACAAATAAAAAAGTAGCACATATGAATTTATCTTCTTGGGCAGACTGGATGGACTGTGCAGGTCTTTTTCTGCCGTCATCTACTATGTTTACTTTGCATTTCTTCGCATTGAATTTTAATTGCCAAACATTAGACCTTTCTTCTAGCTTCTGCAGGTCCTTTTTCATGTTTTCTGCTCCCTCCGGGGTGTCTACTCTGTTACAAATCTTGGTATCATCCGCAAAAAGGCGCAGATTTTACCTTCTAACCCTTCGGCAATGTCACTCACAAATATATTGAACAGAATCGGCCCCAGCACCGATCCCTGAGGCACTCCACTACTCACATTTCCCTCATCCGAGCGAATTCCATTAACCACCACCCTCTGGCATCTGTCCGTCAACCAGTTCCTAATCCAGTTCACTACGTCGGGTCCTATCTTCAGCCTGTCAAGTTTGTTCAAGAGCCTCCTGTGGGGAACCGTGTCTAAAGCGTTGCTGAAGTCTATAGCACGCTCCTGATTCAATTCTCGTCGCCCAAAGAATTCAATGAGATTTGTTTGGCACGATTTACCTTTGGTAAAACCAGATCTTGCAACTTATTGGCTTCCATGAAATTCACTATCCTTTCCTTCAGCTTCGCTTTCATTACTTTTCCAATAATCGAAGTGAGGCTTACCGACCTGTAGTTTCCAGCTTCTTCCCTTGACATCGTACAGAGATTGCCCTACTCCTGGAGACTCACGGCTGTCACGTTGCTGCAAAAACTGGGAAGAGATCCCTAAACCTTTAGCTCATGTAGACCGATCTCCCTTTTAAACTCTGATTATAAAATATTCACGAAAATATTGGCCAGGAGATTTCAACTAGTCCTGCCTTGTCTGATACATGAGGATCAGGCAGGGTTTATTGTAGGACGACAAACTTATGATAACGTTAGGTGTTTGATTCACTTGATCCAACAGGCACAGGATGTTCTGATACCCGCATTACTACTATCAATTGATGCTGAAAAAACGTTTGATAGGGTGAGCTGGCCGATTGTTTTTCAGTGCTGACTCGAATGGAAATAGGGGGGACACTATTTATCCTGGCTCCATTTGATTTACAAGGCTCCACTAGCAGCCCTGAAAATTAATGGACCATACACACAGCCATTATTGCTTTATAGGGGCACCTTACAAGGCTGTGCAGTCTCCCCACTACTTTTTGCCATGATTAGGGGAGATCCAGTATTCAGAGGGCTTGTAAGGGGGCATAGGGAATATAAAATTATGCTTTTTGCAGATGATATTTTACTGACTCTTACATCCCCAGAAACATCTCTGTAACAGATTCTGGAAATTATTGCTCAGTATGGGGAGATGTCTGGTTTTAAGATCAATATTATCAAGTCAAAAATTCTCAATCTTACAATCCTCCAGTAAGAGACGGACCAATTGAAGAGGGTCCTCCCATTTGCATGGGCATCTAGATCCATTAAATATTTAGGGGTCCATATTACACCCACTCTGGAAAGGTTATATACCACCAACTTCCTCATGAAGCTCTCTGAATTATTTGTGGAATTGGATAAATGGGAAGGGCTAAACATATCATGGCTGGGATGCATTCATGCGATAAAGATGATGCTATTGCCAAAGCTATTGTACATATTTTTGGCTCTCCCACTTCCAATACCCCGCAGATTCTTTGAAAAACTTAACCGGAAGCTTTTCACCTTTACATGGCGGAAATTTCCGTCACGTGTGCGGCACTCTGCTGTTCCAGACCATCACTAGGGGGAAATGGGAGTCCCCAATTTCTATATTTATTATGAAGCAGCGCATCTTAGAATACTAGCAGATTGGACCACCTTCACGTCCAAAAAAAATGGCACTGGGAGAGAGCACGCCTAGGCACCCGCTTTATCGGGGATGTTTTGTGGCTACCGGGGAGTGATCTACTGGCTCTCATTCGGAGGGGGGGGGGGGGTTGCCGATGGGGATTGGTCATATGCTGTTCACCTGGTACTCCATACGAAAGAAATTCTGACATCCCTCAGATGGGCTCCGGGATTCCCCTCCGGCTCTAGTGATCCAGTCTACAAAAGATGGGCATCCAGTGGTCTATACACATTGGGACAATGGGAGGATAGTTAATTTTGATGAACTGCAAGAGGAATGTGGGCTGGAAAGCAAGGAGCTCTTCCATTATTGGCTGGTGTGAGACTTTATCCGCTAAAGAACTGGGGAGGAACTGGGTCTAGCTGAAACTGCACTGGAGCAAGCTCTTCAGGGTGGGGGAGGGAGGCGCAGCGTCTGTCGTCTATACTTAGCCTTATTATCATATAATAACCCCCAACTCCATTACACTCGACGATGGGAGGCTGCATTGCAAACAACTTTTCCCCATGAGACTTGGGTGAAAGGATATCGAAACCTGCTGAAAACTTCAATGACTCAGTCTCTCTCAGAGAATGGCTTTAAAATACTATACTGGTGGTATACTCCAGAGTGCTTACAACAAACAAACCCCCAAGCCTCTGCTGACAGCTGGCGCAACTGTGGTGCTAGAGGAACTTTTCTGCACATCTGGTGGACATGCCCAGTGGCTCAGTCCTAATGGACGCTAGTGATCCAGCTGGCTCGACAGCCATGAGATGGGGTCACGTAGTGTTATTTAATAAACTATGTAGCAACAAAAGGAGAAAGGCTACTGTGGCTCTAACTCAGATAATCCAACAACAACAAGTGAAGAGTCCAGTATAAATGCTTAATCAGATAATCAACACAATGTATTTAAAATTCCAGTCTTCCTTTATTTTCAAACATGCTCTTCTTTTTATGTAAGAAACAATTGTTGAGCACTTAGCTGTGACTCGACGGTGGCCACACCTGTTTCATTTTACATGCTTCATCTGGAGCCGTGCATCAACTTTCTTATAATATCTATCAAGATGGTATCATATTCTTGTGATGACCTATAAAACAGATACATAACAATTACATCTGTGAAAAATCACAAATTGGCTAGTGTCCAGACCCTACTTACAGAATCATTAATATAGCTTAGCACTTGATTACTTCAGTAGATAATATTAGTTCAATATATTTCTAAGACAAATCAATATATGATGTCATAATATCATCCTATCATTTTCATATATACTCAAAGTTCAACATTCTAGTAAGAATAACAAAATTTATATTAACAATTGTGAGATCATTCACATAAATACTATTCAAATTAAATAACATTCTTTTTAATAAGTCTACTTTTCTTTAATCAATTATTCACTTTACAACTTATGCCACTCAGATCTTTCCTTTCAACATACTAAGCTGTTAAACAAATTGATGTATATTCTTACATAAACTGTCTTTTCTAAATAAAGCTTGTTGTTAATAAGCCATCTTTCAAAGAAAAGGAACAACAATCTAAATCTGTCAACACGATTGAAAGCACGGGGGTATAAAGATGACATCTTGAAAAAAGCTTATAATAGAGCAAAATATAATGAAAGAGAAACTCTGGAAAAACGCATAATGATCAAAGAACTTTGACCTTTACTAGTAAATATACAAATGCAAACTCAAGAATCTCTGCTATAAGAAATCAATGGCATATATTACAATCAAATGATACGTTTAAAGATACATTATGTATTTCATACACAAGGGGAAAAAAACTAAAGGAAATTTTAAGTCCATCAAATCCTAAATCTGTGTCCATGTAGAAAACTAATATTCCAGTTGGTCACTTTAAGTGTGGCAAATGTAAAAATTGTGACATAACCTTGCAGTTAAAATCTTTTGTCAACCCATATGACTTTAAAAAGCATCAGCTAAAGCATTTTAGTAATTGTGATACTACTTATGCAGTGTATGTAATTCTTTGCCCATGTGAAAAGCTATATGTGGAGAAAACAACATGGAATTTTAGGATAAAATTAAATGAACATCGGAGTAATATAAAGAGGGAACGGGTGGATGCACCTCTAGTTAGTCATTGCAATAAGTTTGGACATACTTTTGACAGTTTAAAATGCTTTATAATTGATGTGGTGAAATCAAACATCAGAGGAGGAGATAGGGGTAGGCAACTCTTACAACAAGGGCAAAAATGGATTTATCATTTGAATTAATTGGAACCAGTAGGTTTAAACAATCTAATTGAGTGGCGTGCATTTTACTCTTAACAATGATAATTGGAGGAATGTTGAGACAGTGCTCTGTTTAGTTGAATTGGGTAATGATCTAGCAATGCAGTAGATTAGAGTTAATGATTGATGATGAAGATTGTCATGTTTTTACTAACTATTGATTGGCAATCTCTATATATAAAAGGCACCTCCAACGTTCTAATTGAAGCCTCCAGCCGGAAACTTGAGGTGGCATAGATATCCGGTTTAGCAAGTACACAAAGGAAACAAGCTGAGGGAGATAATTGTTTTCTCAGGCACCTGGAGTGGTTGCCTTGGGTGATTAACAAGGTCAGCTGGGGTCCAGACCTTCTTGCAAGTAAAGCAATTAACTCTGCCCTGGGTGATTAACAAGGTCAGCTGGGGTCACAGCTCCTTGCAACTAAAACAATTAACTCCTCCCAGACTCTTGGGAGCTTGCCTTTACTCAGCCAGGCTGCAGTCATTGCCATACACTCTAACCCAAACAAACCTAGCAGGTGCTGCTCCACATTGTCGTTTTTAAATTGTTGCTCCATCAGAAACAAGTCTACAGCTGTTTCAACTGGGAGGGAAGGTGGCCCTGGAACTGGGAGGGTGGAGACTCTGAAACACGGAGGGTGGGGGGACCCTGAAACTCAGACGGACCCTGGGACTGGAAGGGGGGACGACCCTGGAACTCAGAGGGAGGGAGGGGATGACCCTGGAACTCAGAGGGAGGGAGCGGATGACCCTGAAACTCGGAGGGAGGGAGGGGGACCCTGCAACTGGGAGGGAGGAGGGAGTGATGGGCCCCTGGCGCACACTCTGATTCTCATTCCCTCTCTCTCACACAGTCAATCTCACACACACTCTCTCAAACATACACACTCCGAGGAATACCTTGCTAGCGCCTGTTTCATTTGTCAGAAATGGGCCTTTTTTACTAGTTCTGAATAATGCAGTGAATTGATTGGTTAAGAAAGGTGATCTTCTCATTGGAGGATGGATAGTTGATAATTGATGTGGTGAAATTTAACATCAGAGGAGTAGATAGGGGTAGGCAACTCTTACAATAAGAGTAAGAATGGATTTATCGCTTAAACTAATTGGAACCAGCAGGCTTATTGAGTGGTGTGCATTCTATTGCTAACAATGTTAATTAAAGGAATGTTGAGACATTGCTTTCTCTAGTTGAATTGGGTAATGATCTAGGAATGCAGTAGATCATTGACTGATGATGAAGATTGTATTATGTTCTTACCAATCACTGATTGGTAACTTTAATGCAGTAGATTGGTTAAGAAAGGTGATCTCATTGGAGGATGGATAATTGGTAGCAAGTTTTAAGCAGAAAAGTTAGGTTGAAAAAATACACACTAATCTGTTCAACAGCTAAGAACGCTGTATGGAATAATTGAGATCTGATAAGATGCAATGTGAGTATATTGTAAAAAGAATGTGACTATTCTTATCTTTACTGAAGTAGTAAAGTGTTAGTTAAGCTAATGATTTGATAAGTAAGGATTTAACACCAGCCAATGCTTGACTTTTTATAATATAGTGAAACAATTGTTTAAGAAAAGATCCTTTTCTTTGAAAGATGGCTTATTAACAAGCTTTATTTAGAAAAGACAGTTTATGTAAGAACATACATCAATTTAACAGCTTAGTATGTTGAAAGGAAAGATCTGAGTGGCATAAGTTGTAATGTGAATAATTGATTAAAGAAAAGTAAACTGATTAAAAATAATGTTGTTTAATTTGAATAGTATTTGTATAATCTCACAATTGTTAATATAAATTTTGTTATTCTGACTAGAATGTTGAACTTTGAGTATATATGAAAATGATAGGATGATATTATGACATCATATATTGATTTGTCTTAGAAATATATTGAACTGATATTATGTACTAAAGTAATCAATAAGCTATATTAATGATTCTGTAAGTAAGGATTGGACACTAGCCAATTTGTGATTTTTCACAGATGTAATTATGTATCTGGTTTATAGGTCATCACAAGAATATGTGATACCATCTTGTTATATATTATAAGAAAGTTGATGCACGGCTTCTGATGAAGCATGTAAAGTGAAATGGGTTTGGCCACCGTTGAGCCATAGCTAAGTGCTCAACAATTGTTTCTTACATAAAAAGAAGAGCATGTTTGAAAATAAAGGAAGATTGGAATTTTAAATACATTGTGTTGATTATCTGATTAAGCATTTATACTGGACTCTTCACTTGTTGGTTGGTTGTTTATTTAATGAACTATGTCACAATATGAACAGTGGAAATCTCAGTCATCAGCACCACCTTGATTCCGGAGGGGGGGGAGGGAGGGGAGGATAATGTAATGGATATAATGTAAAGTTATATATTTGGAAAAGCAGGCTATGTCAGCCATTTGTATGTGGAAGTATTAAGTATTTGCAAAGTAAAAAAAAAAAAAATCACCCATCTGTGTGAATGCGTCCTGCTGTCCTCAGAGAACACGTGCTACAGGTGAGTAACTTCACTTTCTTGTTAGTGCATTTTCATTTTTATCACAGTCAAGTTTATGTAGAAGACCTGGCGTCATTCATCCTGTAACGTTTTTTGACGTCCTGTTTTTTGGCAAATCAAGTTATTTCCCTGATGCAGGTGTTCTGAATTGGTGTCTATTTCAATAAACTTTATATGCTATACTGATGTTTTCATTGCCATTCCTCTTCCACTGTCTTGTTGACCACTGTTTTTTCATGCCTTTCCTTTGTATCATGGTCTGAGGATGCAGTACATAATAGAGGAGAAACAAAATGATTTGCACCTGAAGTTTTTGTGTCTATAAATCTCAGGTAGCAAAACAGTATGTTAAGGCAGTGACTAGAGCCAGAAGGGACTTGAGGGCACAGGAAAAACAAATAGGGGGGGGGGGGGGGGGGGAAGAGAGAGCGCCTCTTTACACAACCTTGCTGAGTCCTTATCTTGAGTATTGTCCCAATTCCAGAGGTTGTACCACTGAAAATATAGAGACTAATAGTGCAGGGTGTACACCAAAAGCCGTACGAGCTGAGATGTAAAGACCTAAATATGTGTGCCCCAGGGACAGGTATGGTAGACTGTTCAGTTCTTGCAAGGTTTTCGTTCTCTACATTAAAACCTTTTCAGAGGAAAGAATACTCAAGCAGGAGGTCAGTATGAGGCTTCATTGGAGGAAGTAAACTCAGGAAGAAAATATTAGAAAATATCTCTTTACTTGAAAGGGTGGTGGATGCATGGAAAGATCTCCCAATGGAGATATTAAAGACAAATACAGTAGCGGAATTCAAGAGAGCCTAGAAACAGAAAGCAGTTCAGAGATTAGCTGGGATCTATGGCTTTGCACCATTAGTGGAAACAAGAACATGAAGATATGATCCTCATCTGTCCTGATACTCTTTAAAACATTTATAAATAGTGAAAGGGAGATTTCCACAGGCTTCAGTTGTTTCCTGTTGTCTTCTCCATTTTGGGACAGGTACCACTGTGCCCTTGTGATTGAGCATGTGCACCATAGGGTAAGGAAGGAAGAAACACCTTTATGGAAATGTGAATTAAAAAGTTTTCTCCCCGTTCCCTTTCTGTATAGATGGTGCAGCCCTGGGAGAGAAGGCACTTCCCGCTGAGCTACGACCCCAAAACCCACAGTGAGGACTACTGCGACCCCCTGGAGCGGTCTGCACGCTGCACTCGTCGCTCCTCCAGCAGCAAGAGCTCCAAGGATGGGATTGACAGCATGCCTGCATCACCTGTTCCTACTGATGCCAAGAGCAAGACCCCCAACACCCCACGGCCTGCACACAGATAGAAAAACAAAAGGAACATCTATTGGCATTAACACTTCAGAAACTAATATCGTTTGATATTCAAACATCACTTTGGGGAGGGGGGAGAACGTTCACAGTTTTTAGTGAATTTAAGGAGTTTAGAGACTGATTTTTGTTTCTTTTGTTTTCATGGTTTTTTTTTTTTTTTGTTTTTTTTTGTTCCTGCTATTAAAAAAAAAATTTTTTTTAACCATCATGAAATTCTGTCCCCTTTTGAAAGGCAGGGTGGGGGAGGTTTTACTTTTTTGAGAATTTCACCTGCCTCCTTCCTATGTGTATCACAGAGTAAGGAGCAGACTCACAGGCCTCAGAGCTTTGGGAAGTGGCCCCTTTCTAATAACTTTTTTTTTTCCTTTTACAAAACAGAGAGAAGGGGTTAGTAGGACTCTTTAGTCCAGCTTTCATTGGAAAGTGAGGGTGTAAGGAAAAAGAGCTGAATGAATTCAAGTGGAGTAAAATAAATGGTGAAAAAGGAGTCACTTTCCCATGTCCCGGGGTTCTGCATTTTACAGTTATGACCCCTATGGGATGGTGGAAGGCCATGTTCTCATCACTTATTCCATGTTTGACTTTAATATAGCACTCTGATTTCGCTTCCTCTTATCTGTCTAAAAGTGTTTTTTTTTTTTTAATGTAGTAGTAATAGTTTATTCAATTTCCATTTAAATACTTCCAAAGAGAAGGACCCTAAATGGTGAAACAGATAAAGCCATTTATAAGTCCTTAATGATTAATAGCTTTCTGCTGTGAAGTTGCATTTTGTACAGTATGAAAGGAGGACACCAGCTGGTCCACTTGCCCTGTACAGGGCTGTATTGGTCCTCCAGACTCGGTTCCCTTTCTGGGCTACTGAGAACCACCACATTTCTCCCCCTCCCCACATGCACATTTTTGCTAAACTGTTTATCTGCAAGAACTGACAGAGAAGTACCTGAGGGGGAGGGGAGCAAAATAAAGGTTGGTTAAAATAAAATGTCAAGTGTATTAAGCATTTCATCCATAGTGACAGAATGGAAAAATTCTATTACATGTGATCCTTAATAGCAAATCAGCTGAGGAAGGGTTAAGGAGTGAATCCTGGAAGAGCAAATAGCACAAGGCTGTGCAAGCAGACAGCTTATTTTTGTTCTGTCTACATGGCATGGCCAGAGCAGAAGTTGCACATCAGGAGCTCAGCAGAGGGAATTCTTTCTGTATTGGGTAATTAGCAGAACATGGCACTTAAGGAATGGCAAAAGGTGAGAGATGGCGGCTCTGAGATCTCTTCGTATCAGCTCAGTTTATTGTTCTAAAGTTCTGGTATTGTTTATGTAGAGCATTCAGTAAAGAGGTTGCCCAGTGACTGGCTGCTTCAGCAGTGGGGTAGGTTAACCATTTTTGTGCCAAAATACTAATGCCAGTTTGGGTGGGCCAGCAAGGAAACAAGTTTGTGACCCATCAGAAAAAGCAGTGGTTCTAGGGTTGCAAAAAGTCCCTCTGAAGCTTGGTGGTCATTAGCTAAAATCTAGTGGCCCAGTAAGGTGTTATCTTTTTATTTTTAATTGGTTTTCATTAACCATGTGGTCACTGGATTTTTGCTTGAATGTTTGGCCACTTACTGATAACAATTAGCAGCTACTGACAGTTATGGTTACCAGGGGTCCACCTGATCATGAAATAAATGCCATATTGAGCTGCAGTTTTCAATTTTAAAAAATTAATTTAGAGATGTGCAGGAGAAATTATGCAAGATTTGATATCGGAAGTCATAATACAGAATTAGTGAAATTTTCGAGAACTGAACCACTGAGAGTAAGAGGTGACTATGAGGGAACATATCTCCATGCAATTTGCATGCATTACTGGCCTAAAACTATGAAACACTGGATTGCTACAGCTGCAATGTTGAGATGTGTTCTAGAATGTCAGTAAATGTCATTAGAGAGGGGACAAGCAGGGGAGAATGCAGCTGTTTTCCAGGAAGCCATTGATCCACTGCAGTAATATATGTAAAACCTGAAGAATATCGCTGCTCCACTGAGCTAGTATAATAGTGCATGCTCCCTCTCTTCTGTTTCTCAAAAGCAGCACCCATACCTGCTTGCCTGAAGTTGTCAGTGTCTCAATTGTGAGCCAAATAGATGTAAGAAAGAAACGTTTAATGCTCTTAAGCACTTGCCTGTGGTAATTAGTGTGCAGATTCTGGGTCAGGTCATGCTCAAAGTCAGGATACAATTATATTTATTTGCATGTTTTGAGACAGGTTAAGTAAAACAGGATCGGGGAAGTTTTCTGTGATATCAGTGCAATGATGAGACTCCCAAATGGCCATCTCTGCCCCCCTCCTGCTTCCATTCCTTTGGGAAGCATCTATGAATTTTTGCCTTATTAATGATTTGTAGAGCCAAATAGCTATCCTGATGCAAAGGTACAGCAGCCTTCCACTTCTTCCTGGAACCAGCAGTGAGCAAAAAGTATCCTTTGCAGGTTGTATCTCCTTGTTTTCACCATTGTGTTTTAACTCCACTTTTGCACAGATAGGTAGCAGAAAGGGGAAATAATTTTGCAAATGACTTTTTGTTTTTTGGGGGAACAGTTTCCCATCATGTATGACAAGCTTTTATAAAACCAATCTTATTATAAAGAGAGGTGGGGAGAAAGAACTTAGTGTAAGGGCAGCTCATACCTTATCAAGATTTTCTGTATTTTTGGGTTCATGCTCCTGCCACCTCTGTGTCCCAGAGGTTAACAATTGTGTCTGTTATCTACAGTTTCTGATCTTACTCCCTGCTCTTCTCATGTACTTCTCTCACCTCTCCAAAAAGAAACAAGCTTTTTTTATTTTATAATCATATAAAACAGTAGCTAAACTGCTTAATGGTCAGGGGATTATTTTCACAATTTTCAATAATTTCTTAGCTTTTATTTTGTTTCCTGTATGCAAATAATTTAAAAAAAAAAGGGAGGGGGGGTTTGTCCTGTCTCTTTTCATAAAATGCATACCATATCCTATGCATAAAATTGCTTGGTTTTTTTTTCTATTTAAGAAGTTGAAAATTATGAGTAACCCTTTTAGCGTTGTAAAAAAAAATCACACAATCTGTATTTTGTAAATAATTTCCTTTTTTTTCCTTCTTTGAGCTGTCTGTGGGCAGCAAGAGCTGTAACTGTCCTTGTTGTATAGAAAAAGCGCTTTTCTTCGGAGAAGTTTAATCTTTGTTAATGTCTTGATTCTGTTGCAAGCACAGATATGTGCTAAAAAAGAAAAGAAGAAATTTAAAAAAAAAATTAAAAAGTTCCAGAATGTTACACCTATTTGTTTCAAGGTTTTCTTTTGCTAGTGCCCTTCTCTGTCTTTTTATTGCTTAAGCAGGAAAGTGATATTGAAGTGTTAGCAACAGGATTTTTGCAGCACAGTTTTACTAATGAGCCCAGAGTTTAGCGTGATCCATGCAGCCCAGTGAGGACACTGCCAAGTGCACTGTCACTTTAATCTTTGAGGCAGTATCCCCACCGCACAAGCGCTGTTGCCTTCCCGCCTGAGGCTTGAGCATGAAATCAGCAGTCTGTTGTTTCTGTGGAACAGAGAGGGTTGTTTCTTTAATCTCTCCGCAGCACGTCAAACTTTAGCCTTTTTGGTGCCTTCCCTTTTCATGGTATTTATTCTTCATATTCTTTTTTTCAGTACTAATTTGTTTACTCGTTTTTTTTCAATTATTTTTCATTTTTCCAATTGTCACGTTTTCCAAAAGCAGAAACTAGGTTTGTGAGCCCTTGGGCCACTGCTGAGGAGTGGCAGTGGCAGGCAAACCACCCCATCCCAGGAACCAGACAGAACTCAGATAGGAACAGCAAGACTTCACCTGCACTAGCCACCCTTCCCCAGGAGTTGAGCCCCTGGCTGCAGGCGGCCGACAGGACTTACAGGGCAGGAACTGGAAGATGCAAGCAGCCACTAAAACAGGGAACAAACACTGACGAACACGAGGCAGAACTGAAAGCTGCCAGGCAGCCACTGAACAAGAACACAGACAAACAGAAACTAAACACAAAAAGACAGACAAAGAACAAGTCTAGGAAACAAACAACCCTAAGCTAAACTACACACAGACTAACTAGAATCAGGCAAGAATACAGACTATAAACTGGACTAGGCAGAAGTGCAGCAAGCACCAACAAACCAGGGCCTTAGGCGATGCAAAGGCAAAGCAGAGAGTTTCCAAATGGCTAATAAGCCCAGCAGCAGCTGAGATTCAGCTGCAGCAATCACCAGGCAGCTACGGGTGCTGTGTAGGCTCAAACAAGACAAGCAAGTCTGGCAGGCCGGAAGATATGGACTGGGCTGAAGTCTGGAACGGGAAACAGCACGCAGACAATCCAATGCAGCCACCAGGCCTGGCCACCAGGGGGTGAGATGACTGAGAGCCTGAAACCAGGGCACGACCGTGACACCAATTTTCACCCTTGGGGCCTCTGAGCCCATTTTTTGCACAGAAAACATAGACCATTCTCGGGTATACAAGTACTTGAGCTTCCCGGACCATAGAGCCTTTTGACCTTACCTCTGCCATTTTTCTCTCTGTCCACAAGGATGCCAAGTGACTTTAAGAAGTGTACTTGATGCAGTAGGGACTATTTCAGGCACAGACCCCCATAAGTGGTGTATTTGGTGCTTGGGTCCAGAGCACCGGGACTTACAGTGTAGCCTCTGTGTCTGCACATGCAAGTGAGGACTCTTAACGGCTGCATAGTCCAGCTTGAAAAACTTTTTTGTTCTGCATCGGCATCCACATCAAGCATGGCAGGGGATTTGGCACTCGACTCGGAACCTGCATCAGCATTGACATTGGATGCATCCAGCGCAACATTGAAAGGGTCTGGCATCGGACTCGGTACCGTGACAGTGTTAGGGATTCTAAGTCCTACTCATCAGTGGTGTGTCCATCGAGGGACCTACAGCATAAAAAGCTTAAGTTTCGCCATTGTTCTCCTTCCAAGCACTATGTCAACACTTCCCCTGCATTGACGTCCTTAATGCACAGGACATGTCCATAGTTCATTGGTACTTCCTATACTGCTTCAACTGACAAGGCAGAGCTAAGCGGTTTACATACTATAATACAAATAAGAAAGGGAAAAAAACGCCAATGTTTTATTAGGACAGAGCAGTCACTCACTTAGTGTAGAACACGCACAAAAGATTGAGAGGAAAATAGAAAGAAGAGGAGTAAAATCTTCGTATAAAGGGAGCGGAGACTAAACAAGGTGAAAGGAAGTAGGCAGACATTATTTATCTGGAACTCCGAACCCTTGTTGAAAAGATATGTCTTGAGTTGAGATTGATGTGGTACCACGGAGGGACAACAGGAGATTGTTCCAATGGTGGGGTGCCTGAAAGAGAACCATTATCTAGGGAATTCAAGATATGCAAACTTCAGGCTTGGGAGGATCAGGCGATGGTTGTTAATTGAATGTGCTGGGGAATAAGGAATTGTGAGAGAACAAAGATAATCTGGGGAGCCGTTGTGGAGAGCCTTAAAAGTGAGAATAGCAATCTTATATGTGGTATGCTGGCAAATCGGTAGCCAATGGAACTGTTTTAGTAAGGAAGAGGTATGGTCATAGCGGTGTGCACAGCAGAGTAGGCCAATCACAGGGGCCAAAGGAGGTGTTATCGCCCTGAGAACCAGCAGGCCCCACTTTTATCTGTGTTTGACCAAAGTACAACGGAATCAAGGCAATCTTGAGAAGAAGATAAAGGAGAATAAGGGAAAATGAAAAGGATGTCATCTGTGTTAAATGTGAATTGAAATACCGAAAGATTGAATCAGAGAGGCGGGGGGGGGGGGGGGGTGAGAAAAAAGATTTAAAAGTAGAGGAGAAAAGATGGATCCCTGGGGGACACGACAATCTAATTTCTGTTTCGCAGAGATAGTGTCGGAGATCTGAACCTGAGAAAAGTGGTTCGTTTAAAAAGAGGTAAACCACAATAGTACTGTTCCAGAAAGGCCAAGAGCTGCCAGATGGAAGAGTAACATGGAATGATTGACAAGATTGAAAGCTGCTGACAGGTCGAGAGAAACCACTAGAACAATTTTGTGACATTCAAAATGAGTGTACAGTTCAATGGGGTGGGATGCCATAATAGTTTCAGTACTGTAATTCCTTCTAAAACTGGATTGTTTAAGGTGGAAAGCTAGTGTTTTTTTCAGCGAAGGAGGTAGGTTGATCAAATACTATTTTCTCAAGAATTTTAGACATGTAACGGAGGTTAGATACAGGGCAGTAATAACAATTTGAGGGGTCAAGGGACAGTTTCTTGAGTACAGGTCAAACGATTGCTCATTTCCAAGTGTTGGAAAACTGCCCTGTTTCAAAGATTGATGATGGATAGAAGTACAGGTAGAAGTTCGAGATCTGATATCTTCAGCTAAGATGAGGGAGTAGGGTAACCAGTGCTTTTTTTGTGCCGGTACGCAACGGTACGGAGTACCGGCACCTTTTTTCTGGGGCTTCCCCTGCTCGCTCCCTGCTGTTTGCACCGATCCCTGCCTCGTAAAACTTATTTTTTTCGCGAACCGGCAGACTGAAGAAATAAAACAAACAGCTGACAGGCTTGCCTCCTTCGATCGCGTCGGCCACTTCCTTTCCCTGCATTCTGAGCGCGTCCCGCCCTCCTCTGATGTCATTTCCTTTCCTCGAGGGCGGGATGCGCTGAGAATGCAGGGAAAGGAAGCAGCCGACGCGATCGAAGGAGGCAAGCCTGTCAGCTGTTTGTTTTATTTCTTCAGTCTGCCGGTTCGCGAAAAAATAAGTTTTAGGAGGCAGGGATCGGTGCAAACAGCAGGGAGCGAGCAGGGGAGGGTGAGCAAGTGGGGCTGGGGGGTGTGTGGCCAAGTGGGGCTGGGGGGGTTGTGTGGCCAATTGGGGCTGGGGGGGGGTTGTGTGGCCAATTGGGGCTGGGGGTGTGTATGGGCAAGTAGGGCTGGGGGTGTGTGTGTGTGGGCAAGTGGGGCTGGGGGGGTGTGTGTGTGGGGCTGGGGGGGTTGTGTGGCCAATTGGGGCTGGGGGTGTATGGCCAATTGGGGCTGGGGGGTATGTGTGTGTGGGCAAGTAGGGCTGAGGGTGTGTGTGGGCAAGTGGGGCTGGGGGGGGGTGTGTGTGGGGGCAAGGGGAGCTGGGGGTGTGTGTGGGCAAGTGGGGCTGGTGGTGTGTGTGTGGGCAAGTGGGGCTGGTGGTGTGTGTGTGGGCAAGTAGGGCTGGGGGTATGTGTATGGGCAAGGGGGGCTGGGCAAATGGGGCTGGGTTTTGAATGATCTCGGGCAGGTGGAGGCTGGGGCGAGTCACTGGACATTGAAGGGAGGGGGAGGATAGGGGGCAAAAGAGAATCGCTGGACATGGAGGGGATGGGATAGTAGGGCAGGGGAGAGAGGAGAATTGCTGGACATGGATGGAAGGGGAAGGTAGGGAAGAGAGAATTGCTGGACTTGGAGAGGAGGGCAGGGGAGAGAGGAGAATCACTGAACATGGGAGGGGAGAGGAGACATGCTGGACGGAGGGGAGGGAAGATAGGAAGGAGATGCACATGGATGGGATGGCAGGAGAGGAAGGAGAAATGCTGGAAATGGATGGAGAGGAGAGCAGAGCAGGAGATAGAGGAGAATTGCTGGACATGGATGGATGGAGGGGTTGGCGGGGAGAGAGGAGAAATGCTGGACATGGAAGAAGAAAGGAGGAAAGTAAAGAAATAAATGGAAAGAAAGCCCTGGAAACGGAGTTAAGAGAACACATAGAGAGCAGCAGAATCAGACACTTGGACCAGTATGGATAGAAAACAGTCACCAGACAACAAAGGTAGAAAAAAATTATTTTATTTTCATTTTAGTGTTTGGAATTTGTCCAATTTCAGAATTTACATCTGTTGCCTTATTTTGCACTGGGTATACTGGAGCTGTAACATCTTACAGAAATGATTTATAATGAAAAAAAATCACGTTATTGTTTTTCTCCTATACTAGTATATTTTCAATGATGTCTGTTTATAGCGCCATGGCTGATATAAGGGGTGTGGCTAATGTGGGTGTGGCTATCATAGGGGTGGAGCCATATGTGGTGACCCCGCCCATAATGAGTACCGTCACCTTTTTTTCTACAAAAAATGCACTGAGGGTAACTGAAACTTTGGGTAATTTTTATTGTTGCTATAGTTTTTTGTACAGACAGAAGTGACTAAAAGTGATCCATGTTGAAACACTAGCTGGATTCGAAAATGATTGGAAGGCAAGATGGGAGGCTAGATTGTTCATTGGGAGGCTAAAAATGAACAAAGGTGGTGATCTAAATAGTTTCAAAAGATTGTAATTAGAAAAGAAAGATGCAAGGGTGTCAGCTGAACATCTTGACTGAATCGTGGGTGAATTGTTTAACTGTCTAAAGATCGTATAGGGATCCCTGGATGGATTGGAGGATTTGGAGAGAGTTTTTGTAACAAAAGTTTTTTTTTCTCTATTTTAAGAAGGTGATTTTACTCACGTTGAAGGCAACGGCCAGGGCCGTGCCGACACAGTAAGCGAGGTAAGCAACGCAGGGGGGCGCTGACCTCTAGAGGGCGCCACTCACTTGCAAAATCTTTTACCTGAAGTTGTGATTCTCCTCTCTCCCCTGCCCTTCCCGCATCAGGAAGTGAAGGTAGCCCAGCAGAGATGAGACAGACACACTGCTCTGCTAAAGCTGCTTCAAAGAGTACAACCAGCAGCTATTTATGGCTTTGGTGTGTGAACAACTTTCATTCAGGGTGAGCTGGAACAACATTCAAATTAAAGAGAACAGGTTTGGAGGCAGGTGTGCAAGTGAGACTGGGGAGAAATAAAAATAAATAGTGTAATTGTTATCTGTAAGTGGTTCAAAGTTTTTGTTTTTTGAGCATGTACACTGAGAGGAGGGCATGACTGCAATGATGTGTACATAATTATCATAGCTACAGCTAAAATCCATTTAATTGGCTGAGGTTCAAAGAGGAAGTTTAGCTGACGTATAGTGTAGAATAGCTGGTAAGTAAAAATCTGATTGCTTTTTTGTGTGTTTGTTTTTATGTAAAACATTCTGCTTGGATAGGGAGAGTTTGTGATATTTGAAAATACATTTTGCTTTAATGAAATTGCTAAACTTTAGAGTCAGAGACTTATCAATGAGGGATACATACAGTGGGAAAGGAAGCCCTGGAAACAGAGTTAAGAGGACAGATACCAGCAACAGAATCAGATACTGGGCCAGCATGATCAGAAAAAGAAAGTCACCAGCCAACAAAGGTAGAAAAAAATCGTTTTATTTTCATTTTAGTGTTTGGAATATGTCCACTTTGAGAATTTACATCTGCTATCTTATTTTGCCAGTGAGCCAGGGAGGTCAGACTGTGTAAATGAGATGAAGAGACCCCCCCCCCCCCCCCGCACTGTAACAAAGACAGGAACATGCATAATCAAAGCTTAGGTCTCTGCAGTTTACAAGGGCTGGCCATTCCTAATTATGCTAATAGTTTTTAATAGGCTAAGTCCCACTGAAAAGCCTCTTTATAAAGGCAGTGCTTTCTCTGGAGAGCAGTGTTAAGAAACAGCAGGAATTATGTTTATTTTTTTAAACTGCTTTCCTGTGTAAGCTAATTTACAGTTTTCTAGTATATGCTTGACATTGAAGGGTGTGGTAGACCCTTTTGTCAGGTCTGGCTGGGCCTGTAGTTTTCAGTCTAAAGGAAAGACAGGTAGCAATGGAGAAACATCTAATGAAGAAGCGAGATGGGGGGGGGGGGCACCAACTGATAATCTGCAGGGGGGCACCAGAGACCCTTGGCATGGCCCTGGCAACGGCATTTCAGAAGATCACTTATAACATAGTAGATGACGGCAGAAAAAGACCTGCACGGTCCATCCAGTCTGCCCAAGAAGATAAATTCATATGTGCTACTTTTTTATTTGTACTGTCCTCTTCAGTGCACAGACCATATAAGTCTGGCCAGCCCTATCCCGCCTCCCAACCACCAGCTTTGGCCCAGACCCTATAAGTCTGCCCAGCACTATCCCTGCCTCCCACCACCGGCTCTGGCACAGACCGTATAAGTCTGCCCAGCACTATCCCGGCCACCAGCCCCGGCACAGACCGTATAAGTCTGCCCAGCACTATCCCCGCTGCCCAACCACCAGCCCCGGCACAGACCGTATAAGTCTGCCCAGCACTAGTCCCGCCTCCCAACCACCAGCCCCAGCACAGACCGTATATGTCTGCCCAGCACTAGCCCCGCTCCCAACCACCAGCTCTGCCACCCATTCTAGGCTAAGCTCCTGAGGATTCCTTCCTTCTGCACAGGATTCCTTTATGTTTATCCCACGCATGTTTGAATTCCGTTACTGTTTTCATCACCACCACCTCCCGCAGGAGGGCATTCCAAGCATCCACCACCCTCTCCGTGAAAAAATACTTCCTGACATTCTTCTTGAGTCTGCCCCCTTCAATCTCATTTCATGCCCTCTCGTTCTACGCCTTCCCATCTCCGGAAAAGTTTGTTTGCGATTAATACCTTTCCAATATTTTGAACGTCTGTATCATATCACCCCTGTTCCTCCTTTCCTCCAGGGTATAAATGTTCAGGTCCGCAAGTCTCTCCTCATACATCTTGTAACGCAAATCCCATACCATTCTCGTAGCTTTTCTTTGCACCACTTCAATTCTTTTACATCCTTAGCAGATACGGCCTCCAAAACTGAACACAATACTCAGTGGGGCCTCACCAACGACTTGTACAGGGGCATCAACACCTCTTTCTTCTGCTGGTCACACCTCTCTCTGTACAGCCTAGTAACCTTCTAGCTACGGCCACCGCCTTGTCACACTGTTTCAACGCCTTCAGATCCTCAGATGCTATCACCCCAAGATCCCTCTCCCATCCGTACCTAGCAGACTCCTCACCGCCTAACACATACACCTCTCTTGGATTTCTACTCCCTAAGTGCATCACTTTGCATTTCTTCGCATTGAATTTTAATTGCCAATGCCACTCTCCTCTCCAACTTATTTTTCATAGAATCCTTGAGAATCTCCTACACCTGCACAGGCTATTACTCAGGCTGTGTCTATACCGCTTTCCCAGCTGGTACCAGTGCATACTTGAAGAAATCTGGGCTATGCTTAAGGAGGGGAGCTTTCAGGGCTACTGCGTTCACAATCTATACAGGCTTACAGGGTGGTTGCTCCAGTCTCAGCCCAGTCTATTGATACATTGGAGAGACAGTCACGAGAGAGGTCCAGCATGCCAGCTTGGTGCCGACCATCTGGGGTGGCACAAACCTGACCAATATATGCACATTTCTTCAACTTTGGAGACTAATCTGCCTTGGCACACCTCGATGCAGAGCTGACACGAGTCTGACTTGGACCTCTCCTGTTTGATGATCAGGACCCAAAGGACCTCACGTGAGGAGTTCCATGGCCTTCCATCTCATTTTTCTCCACCACCTAAAAGATGTAGGTCTCCTCCAGAAAGTATATCCTTTCCTGGCTTTGTCCATGAGATGGCTCAAACAGAGGAAGAACCTCATTCAGAACTTTTTGAGGTTCTGGATTATTACTGTCCTAGATAAGGCATCTCTGTTCTACTTCATACAATTATGAAAAATACACTACTCAAAAACTGGAAGAGTCTGCTGACAGTTCAGGTAGCCCCAAAGAAAATTGATAGACTATATAGGATACAGAAATCCACTGGGTTTGAGAAAACACAGTTACCCCATCATTCCCTAGCTGTTGGGATCTGCTTTAAAATGCACTCGTTGCAAGATCTTCTGCTTCTCCAGAAAGAGAAGCTAGATCATTGGACTCTTGTCAGAAAGGTTTTCCAGCTTCAATGCTAACCAATCACATATTGGACTATCAACTTCATTCCACAGTTTGCTTAAAATCTCTAATACAGAGTGCTCTATCTTTTGCGGAATTCCTCCCCCCTCCCCCTCCACACCAAAAGTTGAGGCATTCCATAAGCTTCACAGAAAACTTCTCGGCTGTCATAAATATCTGGCAAAGCAGACCTTTGATGCTCTTGATGTCTCTTCATGCATTTTCACCTTAGCAGTGGCAACACATGTCTCCTTGCTAAGGGTCTATGGCCTCAAATCTGCTGTCCAGGAGCATTTAGCAGATGTCCCTTGTCATGAAGAAACTTAGTGACAGTCAAGGAAGTATTTTATTTATTTATTTATTTATTATTACATTTGTACCCCGCGCTTTCCCACTCAAGCAGGTTCAATGCAGCTGCATAATATAAGAATTACAGAGTATGATAGAGACAATGTAAGATATTTATAGTAGAATAATAAAAGAGAAGTGGGTAGAGATGGGCAAGGGTGAAGAGAGTAGGAGAGGTATGAGTAAGGGGTAAGAGAGCATTGGAGGGGGGTAGAGGGGAAGGGACAAGGGATAAGCATAGGGAGAGTTGGTGGGAGATGTAGTCTGGGTCATTGTCACAGTTAGATTGTAAGCTCTCTTGAGCAGGGACTGTCCCTCCCCGTGTTTAAACTTGTACAGCGCTGCGTAACCCTGGCAGCGCTATAGAAATGCTAAGTAGTAGTAGTAGTACCTGGATATGTGTTGGGTAGATGGGTCATAGGATTAAATTGGGTCATTTGGGTAGGCTTGCTTGAACAATGGTTTTTTTTGTGATTTCCACAAGGGTAGATAGTCGCTGATTGATCGGATGGGTCTGGGGAGGGCATTTCAGAGTTGACTGCGTAAGAAGGAGAAGTTGGATCCATAGTAAGTTTTGTACTTGAGTCCTTTGCAGTTGGGGTAATGTAGGTTAAGGTAAGTTCGCTAAGTTTTAGACATGTTTCTGGAGGGAAGGTTAATCAGATTGAGCATATAACCTGGAGATTCACCATTGATAATCCTGTGGATTAATGTGTGGACCTTGAAGTTGATTTGTTCTCTGTTAGGGAGCCAATGACTTTTTTTTACGAAGAGGTGTTGCACATTCAAATCGCGATTTGCCAAAAATGAGTCTTGCTGCTGTATTTTGGGCAGTCTGAAGTTTTTTCAGGATATAGGTCTTGCAGCCTAAGAAAATACTATTTCAGTAGTTGGCGTGGGTAAGTACCGTGGATGCACCAAGTTCAGGAAAGGTTTCAGGGGAGATATGGTTTTATGCGTTTCAATATCCACATCATGTTGAACATTTTCTTTGTAGTGAATTTGCATGACTTTCAAGTGAGAGATGATTGTCTAATGTCACTCCAAGGATTTCAGGTTGCCAGATATGGGGATTGTGATGTGTTGAGATTAGTTGGGAGGAGCACGGAGTGTTGAGATGAGAGGATTAGGCATTGCGTTTTCTCTTTGTTCATCTTCATCATAAGGCGTTGACCCAAGAGGTTAAGATATTCATGCCCGAGGATATTTTGTCTGAGATTTCTGTTAGATTAGATTTGAAGGGAATGAATATGGTGACGTCATCTGTGTAAATGAAAGGGTTGAGACCATGCCTGGATAGAGCTTTGGCTAGGGGGATCATCATAAGATTGAAGAGGATCGCGGATAAAGGGGAACCTTGAGGTACACTGCAGTTTGGTGACCATGGAGATGAGATAGATGAGGTTGATTTAACTTGGTAAGATCTTGAGGGGATGAAACCTTTTATCCAATTAATATTTCTGCCAATCCCAAGTTTATCTTGTAGTTTGGTTAGAATGTTATGATTACCATGTCAAATGCACTGGATAAATCGAATTGTAGAAGGAGGATGTTGTTTCCAAATGAGATTTCTTGTTCGAATTTGGATATTAGAGTGAGTAGGACAGTTTCTGTACTGTGGGCTGACGGAAGCCTGATTGCGATTCATGTAGAATGGAGAATTATGTATATAGTCATTGATTTGAGAGGTAACCTGTTTTCCATCAATTTAATTAGCAAGGGAATGGAGGCGTCAGGACGGTAGTTGGTGACATCACTCGCTGGTTTCTTGGGGTTTTTAAGTATTGGTATAAGTAGAATGTTGCCATGTTCAGTATGGAAGGAACCTTGCTGTAGCAGGAAGTTTAGGTGGGAGGTGAGATCTGTGATATAGAGTTCTGGGGCATCTTTCATTAGGTAGTTGGGACATGGGTCAAGATGGTAGTGAGATTTGGAGAGCTTGGTAACCGCCAAAGAAACTTATTTAGTGGTGAGGAGGGTGAAATTTGTCCATGAGCAGTCGGCTGGAATTTCGTCTATGTGGGGGTCCAGTTCGTCGAGAAATGTATCGATATTTGCACAGTCCTGGGGAATCGAACTGCAGAGATTGGTAATTTTGTCATTGAAGTGTTTGGCCAGCTGGTTAGCAGATGGGTAGTTTGAGGAACAGGATGTGATTGAGTTGGTGTTAAGAAGATTCTTTGAGTTGATATTGTTTCTTTACATCTGTGCCACTAGTTGTAAATGTTGTGTGTAATAGGATCTTTTTGACTTGTTTAATAGCATTTTTGTAATTTCTGTGTGATATGTTTCCATGCGTTATGGGTCAGGTCACTTTTGATTTACTCCATGTTTTTTCTAGTTTCCTGGTTAGTAGCCAAACTAATTTAAAAAACATACAGATACTATAAAGACTCTATATCCAGGCCACAAACTTCTGCTACTTTTTCTAAAAGATTTGTAGGAGGATATAGACTCTTCAATTACTATTAAGTGTGGTTACACTCCTACTCCTCCTCCACCTCAAAGGACCCAACGCTTGCGTCCAGGGCAGCAGTGGGGTCAGAAATACCAGACATCTGTCTAAACAGCCTAATTTAGACTCCTTCCTAGAGAGCATTGCCAACATAAAGTCGTCCATGCTAAACGGCCTACCAATTGGAGGGAGGTTCATTTTCTTTCAACAATGATAACCTCTCATAACCTCTGACCGTTGGGTGCTGTATACCATTCAGCATAGCTGTGCTCTTACGTTGGCAAAGAAGACTTCCCGACCATCCACCAAAAGTCTTGTCTTCTCCCTCTAAATACAACTACTTCGACCCTCCTCCAGCAGAACAGAACTAGTTCCACCACCAAACAGGGGTCGAGAATTCTAATATATTTCCTTGTACCAAAAAAGGGGGAAGCATGTCCAATTCTTGATCTGTGAAACTTGAATAAATTTCTACTCAAAAATTTGCATAGTATCTCTGGGATCACTATTTCCCATTATACAATCAACGATTGGTTTTGCTCTCTAGATCTAAAGGAGGCATACATACACATACTCATACACACAGAAAGTACCTCCATTTCCACTGTGGGACTCTACACTATTGTCTGATAGTGATAGCTGCAACACTTCGCACGTGGGGCATCCATGTGTTCCCTTATCTGGGCGACTAGTTAATCAATGCAGACTCCCAGGAGTCAGCACACACCTCTGTTCTATCTGAAATAAAGCTCCTAGAACTCCTCAGGTTGTGATCAATTACCCAAAAGCACATCATCAACCAGTTCAGACCTTTGGGGCTGTGTTTGATACAGCTCAGGGCAGGGCCTGCCTTCCTCAACCAAGAGCAACAACATACTGACTTTTGCAACTCAGATATTCAAATACGCCCAAGTATCTGATCATCAGATGCTCTGCATACTCAGTCACATGGCTTCAATCATCCATGTAATGCCGTTGGCTCGTCTCCACTTCCGAATTCCTCAGTAGATGCTCTCTCTAGGTAGTCGCAAGCCATGGGATTGCTGTCAGCTCAAATTTGAGTCACTCCACAGTGCCACTCTCTACATTGGTGGATGGTGTCCCAGAATCTCACCTGGGATCTTTTGTTTCATCTCCCTCCAAATCACAAGATCCTAACCATGGATTCTTCCATATTAGGTTGGGGCACTCACCTTGACGGTCTCCACACATGGGAGAAACAGCATATCAATTTCCTCAAATTGCAGGCAGTCTGGAATGTTATCAATATTTTCCAAGACCACATCTCTTATCAGGTAATACTCGTTTGCACAGATAACCAGTTTCCAATGTATTATCTGAACAACAAGGAGAAACAGGGTCTTACCACCTCTGTCAGCAAGCCATACAGATATGGCCTTGGGCAGCTTTACGAAACATCTCTGTTTATGTAGCTAGCAAATAAATACTATAGCAGACAAACTGAACCGAGTCCTGCAACCTCACAAATCTCAACATCTCTGTAGCTTGTCAAATATTCCAGCAGTGGGGGACCCCAGCGATAGACTGTTTGCTTCTCCTCTGCTTTTGTTCCAGGACATACGCATTCAACCGTACAGCCCCAGATGCCTTCTTGCTGCACTGGGAAACAGACTTTCTATATGCTCCCCCCCCCCCCCCCAAGCCTCTCATAGGGAAATCTTTTCTCAAAGTGTGTTGAGACCAAGGGACCATGATTCTGATTGCTCCCTACTGGCCTTGTCAAATCTGGTTCCCTCTCCTCCTAGATTTATCATCCAGAGAACCATTGAAGTTAAATCCGTATCCTACCATAAAAACACAACAAGAGGTACCCTCCTCCATCCAGACCTTCGCTTTCTAACTCTGATGGCTTAGTTCCTTAAATCTTCCTGAAGAACTCCTAGCCAGATGTTATTCTTTAAAGTGGAAAGCTTTTTCTATCAGCATTCAGAGCACTTGTCCCTGCTAGGTGCTCCCTTCCTACCCTTATGGAGTTTCTCCATCTTTCAGATTCTGGCCACTTGCGTACCATTAGCACTTTCATTGTAGAGTTGCTAAGCCAGTTTCCATCCATCCTTTGATGGTTAGATTCATGAAAGGTTTATTTCATACCAAACCTGTCAAATCACCTCTAGTAGTGTGGGATCTCAATGTCACCCTAACAGCTCTCATGAAACCTCCATTTGGACGACTTCATTCCTGTTCTCCGATGTTCCTTCCATATAAGGCAGTGTTCTTAAAGCTCTCACTTTGCTGGAAGAGTCAGCAAAACTTGAAGCCCTTGTGGCAGACCTACCTTACACCAGGTTCTACCATGGCAGAATTATTCTCTGAACCCACCCCAAATTCCTCCCTAAGGTGATCTTGGAGTTCCACCTGAATCAGTTCATTGTACTTCCTGTCCTTCCCTAAGCCATATTCACATACTGAGAAGCAACAATGCATGGACTTCAAGTGTACTCTAGCGTATATCTGGAGCGTACAAAACCTCATAGGAAGTCCTCCCATTTTTTTGTATTCTTTGACCCTAACAGATTAGGATACCCATTACCAAACATACTATCTCTCTTGGCTGACTGACTGTTTCTGCTCTGCCTCTATTGAGAAATTTGCAAAGTGACTATCCACACCTTCACTGCTCACTTCTGTCTGGAGCAGCATTCTAGGCAGGATGGCTGGCCTGCAAAATCTTTTTACTACTTAAGTCAACTCCACTCTCGGTCCTTTCTTTCCACCAGGCTCGCTATTAACTAAGTTGCAGAATTCATTTATGTTGTGAGCCTGGTAGATAGTGAGCCTCATATGTGAAAATATGCCTGCTTGTCCTCGGAGGAAAGCTAGTTATTACCTGTAGCAGGTGTTCTCCAAGGGCAGCAAGCATATATTCACAATCCCTCCCACCCTTGGCATTGGCTTCTTAAATGTAGTACTGTACTTTTGGTCCAGTGCTCAAGCGTCGGGCGGGAAGGCACCCACACATGCCTGGTGGGGGGCATTGCCTCAAAGATTTAAAGTGGCAGTACATTTGGCAATGTCCACATGAGGCTCTGTGCTGGTCTCAGAAAACACCTGCTACAGGTAAGTAACTTAACTTTCTATCAACTACACTGTGTACAATTTTGTATTCTTTTCCTATCTCTGGTCACATTACACTTCACACAACTTAGTGCATATTAGTGCATATTAGTTTTGGAAACTGAGATGGCTGCTGTTCTGAATAGAGGAGTAGCCTAGTAGTTAGTGCAGTGGACTTTGATTCTGGGGAACTGAGGTCGATTCCCACTGCAGCTCCTTGTGACTCTGGGCAAGTCACTTAAACCTCTATTGCCCCTGGTACAAAATAAGTACCTGAATATATACAGTGGTGGAAATAAGTATTTGATCCCTTGCTGATTTTGTAAGTTTGCCCACTGACAAAGACATGAGCAGCCCATAATTGAAGGGTAGGTTATTGGTAACAGTGAGAGATAGCACATCACAAATTAAATCCGGAAAATCACATTGTGGAAGTATATGAATTTATTTGCATTCTGCAGAGGGAAATAAGTATTTAATCCCTCTGGCAAACAAGACCTAATACTTGGTGGCAAAACCCTTGTTGGCAAGCACAGCGGTCAGACGTCTTCTGTAGTTGATGATGAGGTTTGCACACATGTCAGGAGGAATTTTGGTCCACTCCTCTTTGCAGATCATCTCTAAATCATTAAGAGTTCTGGGCTGTCGCTTGGCAACTCGCAGCTTCAGCTCCCTCCATAAGTTTTCAATGGGATTAAGGTCTGGTGACTGGCTAGGCCACTCCATGACCCTAATGTGCTTCTTCCTGAGCCACTCCTTTGTTGCCTTGGCTGTATGTTTTGGGTCATTGTCGTGCTGGAAGACCCAGCCACGACCCATTTTTAAGGCCCTGGCGGAGGGAAGGAGGTTGTCACTCAGAATTGTACGGTACATGGCCCCATCCATTCTCCCATTGATGCGGTGAAGTAGTCCTGTGCCCTTAGCAGAGAAACACCCCCAAAACATAACATTTCCACCTCCATGCTTGACAGTGGGGACGGTGTTCTTTGGGTCATAGGCAGCATTTCTCTTCCTCCAAACACGGCGAGTTGAGTTCATGCCAAAGAGCTCAATTTTTGTCTCATCTGACCACAGCACCTTCTCCCAATCACTCTCGGCATCATCCAGGGTGTTCACTGGCAAACTCAGACGGGCCGTCAACATGTGCCTTCCGGAGCAGGGGGATCTTGCGGGCACTGCAGGATTGCAATCCGTTATGTCGTAATGTGTTACCAATGGTTTTCGTGGTGACAGTGGTCCCAGCTGCCTTGAGATCATTGACAAGTTCCCCCCTTGTAGTTGTAGGCTGATTTCTAACCTTCCTCATGATCAAGGATACCCCACGAGGTGAGATTTTGCGTGGAGCCCCAGATCTTTGTCGATTGACAGTCATTTTGTACTTCTTCCATTTTCTTACTATGGCACCAACAGTTGTCTCCTTCTCGCCCAGCGTCTTACTGATGGTTTTGTAGCCCATTCCAGCCTTGTGCAGGTGTATGATCTTGTCCCTGACATCCTTAGACAGCTCCTTGCTCTTGGCCATTTTGTAGAGGTTAGAGTCTGACTGATTCACTGAGTCTGTGGACAGGTGTCTTTCATACAGGTGACCATTGCCGACAGCTGTCTGTCATGCAGGTAACGAGTTGATTTGGAGCATCTACCTGGTCTGTAGGGGCCAGATCTCTTACTGGTTGGTGGGGATCAAATACTTATTTCCCTCTGCAGAATGCAAATAAATTCATATACTTTCCACAATGTGATTTTCCGGATTTAATTTGTGATGTGCTATCTCTCACTGTTACCAATAACCTACCCTTCAATTATGGGCTGCTCATGTCTTTGTCAGTGGGCAAACTTACAAAATCAGCAAGGGATCAAATACTTATTTCCACCACTGTATAAACCGCTTTAAATGTAGTTGCAAAAAACCTCAGGCAGTATATCAAGTCCCCATTCCCTTTCATTCCCTTACCTATTTTATGTTTTAATTTTTTAAACTTTATCTCAGGCAAAATACAAAAACCATAGAGACTTTAAAAATTCTTGCTGTTAGGGGACTCCATTATCAGCAGCATTAACTTCCTTAGCGCAGGCAGCAGATGAATCCATCAACTGGTGGGTTGTATCCATCTACCAGCAGGTGGAGGTAGAGATCGCTAACTTAAGTGAGTGGTATTGGAAGACCAGCCCCTCTGTAAGCTAGTATATCTCTAGTGCCAGCAGGTGGTGGACGTCTCCTTACCAGCTCCTGGATTCTTCTGCTTTGGGACTCGTGCTACTTTTGGCTAGCCAGTTGAGTGTGAGGGTGACTGGCTCTTGTGCCATTCTTGGGGGCATATTTCTTTCGGGTCCCTGCCTCACCCCGTGTCCCCTTTGCCTCTCTTCCTGGCCTGATTACTGTATCCTTCCTCACCATTTAAAAAAAAAAAAGTTTAGCAGAGTTTATCAAGACAGAGCATGAACAGCAGACTCGCTGGTGACTTTTGATCTGTTTCATTGACAATTTTGTTCTGGGAGGCTGCCTGTGCTGTTTGACCACGTTGGGTGAGTGAGCTCCTTTATTTCCTGTTACCTCGAGGAGGGCATCGCCATGGCGGCTGAAACAGCTAAACGCTGCTCCCGCTGTGGTAAAAAGAGATCCGCTGTTTCCCGCGCTGATGACACTGGAGCTCGTGCCATTTTGTTTTCTCCCTACGCGGCTCCTGCCAGTCAGCTGTTGGCGGTTTTGGAGCCTTTTCCCACGGTAGCGCAGTTCCCTTCCAATTCGGAGCACTCTTCTTCCTCTTCAGCTTGGCTGGCGGTGGCTGGTGAAACCCTTTCTGCGGCAGGGGAACTGAGGAACCAATCTCCCTAGAATTTGTGCTCTTATTGCACCAGGCTTATCTGTTGAAGAAGACTCCCTCTTAGCCTTCTTTCCAGGGTTCTTTGCTGCCTGTTAACACCTCTTTGACAGCTTTTGAGCAGATTCTCAGCTCTGCTTCTGATACCCTAGCTCCTAAGAACAACAGCCTATTTTTCTGAGCGGGCATCTTTGGGGCCCGGTTCCCCTTTACCTTCTCTTGCTGCGTTATCAGGGGACTCACTCTGCCCTTCTACAGTAGAGGACTTTGAGGAGGGTGAGTTGAGGCATGAGGAGCCTGATGACCCTACTGCTGTTCGGGTATTCCATAAGGGCGAGCTTCCGTCTCTTATCTCTAATGCGTTGGCAGCTTTAGATATTGCTGATCCTGAGGCTCAGGCTTCTTCCTCGGTCAATCTTAAAATTACCAGCATGCGGAAGCCTTCTAAGGCATTCCCGGTTCACGAGGCTGTTCAGGAGCTGATCACAGCTCAGTGGTTGGATACTGAGGGGACCTTTAAGGTGTCCAAGGCAATGTCTTGCCTTTACCAGTGGTAGCGGATCAAGCGGACAGGTATGTTCCCCCTACTGTGAATGCATTGGGTAACTGCAGTCACCAAAAAGACGACCCTTCCTGTGGAAGGTGGTGTAGTGCTTAAGGACATGCAGGACCGTCGCCTTGAGGCCTCTCTGAAGTGTTCTTTTGAAGTTTCCACTTCGGCTCTTTAGGCCTCGATTTGTAGCTCGTATTCAGCCAGGGTGTGTCTCTTAGTTCGCTTCATCAGGCGCAGAAGCATGACCCGGATGAGGGTCTGCATTTGGAGTCTGTCTCCGCTCATTTGGAATCGAGTTTAGCCTATCTAGCTGACTCTTTCAATTACCTGGTTTGCACTTCTGCTAAGCGAATGGTTCTAGTGGTTTCTTCTCACCATTTGTTGTGGTTACGCCATTGGGTGGCAGATTTGGCCTCAAAACAGCGACTCACTCGGCTACCTTTTCGAGGCAAGCTTCACTTTGGAGAGGATTTCGAAAAGATTGTCAAGGATTTGGGTGAATCTAAGGGTCAACGCCTTCTGGAGGACAGAGCTTGGTCAGCTCCGCAAGCTGCTGCTTCTCGACCTCGTTTGAGACAAGTTCAGCATTATTGTCTCTGTCAGCCTGCTTCTAAAGCAGCGAAACCGTTTCCAGCAGCGTTCTTCCTTTTGGAATGATAAACTGTCCGCAGCTTCCTCCTCGCGCCCAGGCCCTTCAGGGCGTTCTTTGTAATGATGGGGTGACGGTCCAGTCATCCATTCCCGAGATTGGTGGTCGGCAGACCCTCTTCTATGAAGAGTGGGCTAATATTACCTCAGACCAATGGGTTTTGGATATTATCAGAGAAGGTTACAAACTAGAGTTTTCCTCTCCTTTAGGCGATGCCTTTTTGGAATCCTGATGTGTCTCCACCACCAAACGGGTGGCTGTTGAGGACACTGTTCATTCCCTCATGGATCTCGGGGCAGTGATTCCTGTTCCGTCTTCTGAAGTACAGACAGGTCGGTATTCTATTTATTTTGTGTTGCCTCAAAAAGGGGGTTCCTTTCAGCCCATTCTCAATCTCCGTAAAATAAACCAATTCTTGTGAGTCCAGAATTTTCGCATGGAAACCTTGTGGTCCGTCTTAGCAGCAGTACAGCCAAGAGAGTTCCTCATGGCTTTGAACCTCAAGGAGGCATATCTTCATATCCCCATTTGGCATCCACATCAGCGTTTCCTCTGCTTTGCTATTTTAGGCCGTTTCCAGTTTCGGGCGCTCCCCTTTGACCTTGCCTGCTCTTCGAACGTTCTCCAAAGTCATGGTGGTGGTTACAGCGTTCCTGAGGAAGGAAGGTATCAGGGTCCATCCCTACCTGGATGACTGGTTCATTCAAGCGGACTCGGCGCTAGAGAGCCGCAAGACCACCGACCGAGTCATTTGTCTGTTGCAGTCGGGCTGGTAATCAACTTCCCCAAGAGTCATCTAGTTCCCTCTCAGAAGTTGGACTATCTGGGAATTCACTTCGATACAGCTCTGGGATGTGTCTTCCTGCTGGACGAGCATGTGCTCAAGCTCCATTCTCAGATTTCCGATCTTCTTCGGTTGCCCAGTCACCGGGCCTGGAACTACTACGTTCAGGTCCTAGGTTCCATGGCAGCGACCTTGGAGGTAGTTCCTTGGGCCAGAGCTCACGTGGCTGCATCAGTCCTCTCTTCTGTGCAGGTGATCGCCGGTCTCTCAGGATTATCAACGCCGGCTGCTGTGGCTTCCCTGAGCAAAGCGCAGTATGACCTGGTGGCTTCACGGTCCCCACGTGCGGAAGGGAGTATCTCTGGCAGCCCCGCAGTGGATAGTCGTAGTCACAGATGCCAGCCTCTCGGGTTGGGGGGCTCTTTGTTGTCAATGTTATGCCTGGGGAACTTGGTCAGCAAAGGAGGCCGGTTGGCTGATCAATCACCTGGAACTCCAAGCCATGTTCAATGCCCTCCAGTTTTGAACCTTATTGGAGGGGAAGGAGGTCCATGTATTTTTGGACAACACAACAGCGGGGGCTTACATCAATCATCAGGGTGGCACTCAGAGGTCAGCCCCAGCAACCGAGGCGAACCGCCTCTTGTGGTGGGTGGGGGCTCATCTGCTGTGTCTATCGGCAGCTCACATCGCAGGTCAGAGCAATGTGCAAGCAGATTTCCTCAGCCGACACACCCTGGATCCAGCGAAGTGGGAGCTGTTGGCGGATGTGTTTCTGTTGATTTATCGGAAATGGGGACCTCCGACGATTGACCTCATGGC
Source organism: Microcaecilia unicolor (assembly GCF_901765095.1). Taxonomy (NCBI): domain Eukaryota; kingdom Metazoa; phylum Chordata; class Amphibia; order Gymnophiona; family Siphonopidae; genus Microcaecilia; species Microcaecilia unicolor. The sequence goes on from NC_044042.1 coordinate 93,370,338, forward strand.
AACCCAGTTGAACACCAAGGTGTCCGTTTTCTTCAGCAGAAGGAAGGAACCCAAGTCTGCAGGCTTGGACTCTCTTCTTCAACCGTGGCTGGAGGACACTTCTGTATGTTTTTCCCCCATGGCCCTTGATCGTCGGGTACTGCTCAGGATCACTCTGCATCCAGGTCCAGTCACCCTGGTGGCGCCAGACTAGCCTTGGTGCCCCTGGTATGCAGACCTGGTGTGTCTCCTAGTGGAGCCGCCCTTTCAACTTCCAGACCTGTCCGATCTTCATCAGGGGCCGGTCCTCATGGAGGATCCTTTCCACTTTGGTCTTATGGCCTGGCTGTTGAACGGGCGCGTTTGAGGAAAAAGGGCTATTCTGATGTGGTCATAGCTACTTTATTGTCTTCCTGCCGGACGAGCATGTGCTCAAGCTCCATTCTCAGATTTCCGATCTTCTTCGGTTGCCCAGTCACCGGGCCTGGAACTACTACGTTCAGGTCCGTGTTTGTCCGTGTTTGGCGCACTTATGTGACACAGTGTGAGGCCCGCGTGTGGTCCCCTTTTCAAGCATCTGTGGCTCAACTCTTGGCCTTTTTGCAAGACTGTTTACAGAAAGGGTTAGCCTATAACTCGCTTTGAGTTCAGGTGGCGGCCCTAGCGTGTTTTCGGGGCAGATTATCAGGACCCCTCCTGGCAGCTCATCCAGGCGTTCTACGCTTCTTGAGTGGGGCACTTCATCTCCACCCACCTTTACGTCAACCCTGCCCATCTTGGAATCTCAATTTAGTTCTTAGAGCGTTGCAAAGCCCTCTTTTTGAGGCATTACATAGGGCTTCGGATAAAGATCTCACGCTGAAGACTGTATTTTTTGGTGGCTATAGCTTCGGCACGTAGAATCTGAGAGATTCAGCCCCTTTCGTGTCGGGATCCTTTTTGCAGTTCTCGGAAGCGGGGGTCACATTGCGAATTGTGCCTTCCTTTTTGCCGGTGATCTCGGGTTTTCATCTCAATCAGCCTCTTTTTCTTCCTTCTTTTCGAGAGGAGGACTTTCCCATGACCTTTCAGAAAACTTTGTGTTTTGGATGTGCGTCGCATCCTTCTCTGCTACTTGCATATGTCTAATGATTTTCGAAGAACTGATCATTTGTGCTTCTTTCAGGTTCCCGCCGAGGTCAAGCAGCTTCTAAACCAACTATTATTATTATTTATTTGGATTTTGCTCACACCTTTTTCAGTAGTAGCTCAAGGTGAGTTACATTCAGGTGCACTGGATATTTCTCTGTCCCTGGAGGGCTCACAATCTGTGTGTATCTGGGGCAATGGAGGGTTAAGGGACTTGCCCAAGATTACAAGGAGCAGCAGTGGGATTTGAACCAGCTACCTCTGGATTTCAAGACCAGTGTGCTAACCACTAGGCCACTCCTCGACTCCAAGATGGCTTAAAGAAGCTATTTCCTCTGCGTACTTGTTGGCTGGATGGATTGCACCTGAACCGTTATGAGTGCATTCTACTAGAGCGCAGTCGACTTTGTGGGCGGAGTCTTCAATCTTGGATGAGATTTGTCGAGCGGTTACTTGGGCCTCCGTACACTCCTTTTCCAAGCATTATAGAGTGGATTTAGTGGCCAGATTCAATGCTTCCTTTGGAGCGGCGGTCTTGGGGCGACAGTGTTCCTCCCTATCTAGAGGCTGCTTTGGTACGTCTCACCAGTTGATGGATTCATCTGCCTGCGCTAAGGAAGGTAAAATTATGTCTTACCTGAACATTTTCTTTCCTTTAGCTGCAGCAGATGAATCCAGCGTCCCTCCCTAGCTTACCATCTCATTTTCTCTACTCATTCTGTGTTTGCTGTTCCTATCTGTTTCAGTTTCGTTTCTTACAGTGTGGTTCATGGATTTCAAATAACAAGAGCTTCATATACAATTTGTTACAATTTTGTTCTGTTGTGGTTTCTCTCCTTTGGTGAGGATGGTTTCCTATTTTCTTGTGCCAACCTTTGCTTTGTGATGAGACATATACTAGCCTATAGAGGGGCTGGTCTTTCAATACCACTCACTTAAGTTAGTTATCTCTATTTCCACCTGCTGGTAGATTGATGCAACCCACCAGTTGATGGATTCATCTGCAACTAAAAGAGAGAAAATTATTAGGTAAGACATAATTTTACCTTAGCGACGCAATCCTGGGTCCTAACAAAGTTAAATGTATTCCAGGATCCTCAGCAGGGATACCAACCAAATATTGAGTATGATCAAAGAAGAGAAGATTCTCAAACTGAGAACAATGATCTGGCTAAAATGGCAGACTTGAAGCACAGGTGAGTTTGAAGTCTTCAGGTACAGACGCTAGCCTTTTCTGAAGTATTACCTAAAGGGATAGAAAAGACTTCGTAATATTGAGAAGTTCACTAAGGCCCTGATGCTCAAAAGCAAATGGGGGCATTAGAGACCATTAGTGCGCGACTAGCGCCCACATTTGCTGGTGCCTCATGCTCAGCTGATGAGCATATGAAACAATGAGCTGTCCAGCTCTGATCACAATGATCATTCAAATGCATGCTAAAGAGGTCATTCAGTAATTCTCTCCAATGCTCAGCAGGCAGCCTGCCAAACAAGGTCCTTTCTCCCACGGCAAACCCTATGCCAGCTCAGATATGGCAGAGTTGTGCCGAGCTATGGGAAGGAATATGGAAGGCAGCAAAAACATCAGGCCCTTAAAATAGAAGGCTGGTGGGGGTGAGAGGAAATCACACAACTTGGGGTTTCTTCCCAGAGGTTTGCAATAACTGATCTGATGACTCTCCCATCACTTTTTCTATTGATCTGAGTGGACTGAGGTCAACTTCTAACTTTGCTTTAGATTATTGGGACTCTTGCCTTTCACAGGAGGCTGATCTGCTTCTGACTTGCAGAAATCTCCCCCCATGTATGTGGAGGGTGCTGCAGGCTCAGTTCCGGGGCGAAAGTGACGGTAAGTGCTGTCTCTCCCTCCTCCCCTCTCTGGCACTGTGAGCATTTGCTCAAGAGCTGTGCTTAATGCACAACTCTTTAGCGCATGTGCCAGGCACCATCCTGCCCCAAAACTCCTGAACAACTTCATGCTCAATACACCTAAATTTGCATCTCAGCATTGAGCATGAAGGAGTTCAGATGTGCTGATCAGGCAGTATTTCTCTGACAATGTTCGAAATACTGATCATCGGGCTCTAAGTGACTCAGCCTGGTATGAACAACCAGGGTTCAGATACATAGGAAGTTGAGGTAATATATGGGAAAACAAAAGTCTATATTGTAAGGATGGCCTAGGTCTTTCTGTGGCAGGAAGGAGGATCCTTAGAAATTCAGACTGTATGTTACTGCAGGCCTCAACAAATTTTCACAAACTCTAGGAGCCAGCAGCAGACATCTCTCTCGCTTCTTTTCCATTCCCATTCTTCCAATATTGGCCCCTGTGAAGTTGGGGGAGTCCCAGATCAGCAATAGCTTTTAGAAACTGGAGGAGTGGCCTAGTGGTTAGAGCACCGCTCTTGATATCAAAAAGTGGCCAGTTCAAATCCCACTGCTGCTCCTTTTGATCATTGGCAAGTCACTTAACCCTCCATTGCCTCAGGTACAAACTTAGATTGTGAGCCCTCAAGGGACAGGGAAATACACAGTGTACCTGAACGTAACTCACCTTGAACTACTGAAAAGGCGCGAGCAAAAATCCAAATAAAGGCTTTTTTCCCTATTTTTTTTGTCTGTGAACAAAGAAATGTTTACTCAGTTTCTTACAGTGCCTCTGAAAACAACTGGCAAAAGCCAGATTAGAGATACCCATTACCAAAGGTACTATCTCTGCTTGGCTAGCTGCCTTCATGGCCAGGTAACTGCTCACTATGTAAGAGCTGTGTGACAGCACTCTCTAGAAGTGAAACAGAGAGGCAATTTCCTCTTTGTTTCACATTTTACCAAAACCTGGGTCCCCACCAGTCTCTTTTGCTTACTCAGACTTCCCTCTCCAGGGATTTCACCCAGTCTCTCACTCACACGCGCATACCTTCACCCAGTCTCTCTGAATCCCCTCGGCCTTTGCCCAGTCTCTCTCAGCCTTTGCCCAGTCGCTCTCGACCCCCTCAGCCTTTGCCCAGTCGCTCTCGACCCCCTTCAGCCTTTGCCCAGTCGCTCTCGACCCCCTTCAGCCTTTGCCCAGTCGCTCTCGACCCCCTTCAGCCTTTGCCCAGTCTCGACCCCCTTCAGCCTTTGCCCAGTCTCTAACACTGCTACCTATTTCCCTCACCTTGCAGGCTGCTTTTGCAGAGGAAATAGCATATTTCTGCTGTAATTTAGTTCTTGTGTAAGCTTGAGTCACGTGTTACAGTAAATTCAGGTTGCTCTCGCAGTTTCAATCCCAGGAGCCTTGAAGCTGCAAGACTCCCAAGCTTCCTGCACTGCGCGGTTCAAATTTACATTGAGAATCAAATTGAGGCGCAGAAGCAAAACATGCCGGTAGTATTCTAAAAAAAAAATTAAAAACACATTCAGGGGGGCATTAAATCCCAGACACCAGTGTGCAATTTCTAGGTGACCTGCACCTGGGATTTGTAGTGCCCTCTGAAGTTCTGAGAGAAGAGGACATTCTGGGTAAGTGAACATTTTTTTTCTTACTCTGTGCTTTGGTGATTTATAGGTTTGGGTTTTATTGTAGGTTTATTGATAGTTTTAAAAGCAAACTTTATTAACTGGTCTCCATACCCTTTTCCCTATAGTTTTAAAGCTTGAACTTTCTGCCACAGCCTTAAGCATTAACATGTATATAGCCTCTAGAAGGTACAGCAGAGCCTAGTTTAATCTTCATTCCCTCCCACCCATTCCCACCCATCACGAATACATCTATTTATAGTCTTATAATCCATTCTAATTAGGATAACGAGGGGAGTTTTCATTAGTTTTCTCCGAGGACAAGCAGGCTGCTTGTTCTCACGACTGGGTGACGTCCGCGGCAGCCCCCACCAACCGGAAAAGGCTTCGCGGGACGGTCGGCACGCAGGGCACGCCCACCGCGCATGCGCGGCCGTCTTCCCGCCCGTGCGCGACCGCTCCCGCCAGTTCCTTTTTTTCCGCGTCTGGAGAGAGTTGTGCTTTGCCGCTCTCTCTGTTTTCAGCCGCCGGATTTTCGATCGCGTTTACGCGGATCGTTGCTTTTTCTCTAGTTTTTTGTTACCGCCGGTTTCTTTTCAAAAAAAAAAAAAAAAAAACCTGAGCGTGTGGAGCACGCGCTCCCTTTTTTCCCTCGTTTCCAGCGGGGACGCCGCGTTACGGCCTAGTGGCCGCACGGTCGTTTTCTTTTTTCGAGGTGTGATTTCAGCCACCATTGACGACTTTGACTTCGCCGACGCGATTTTTCCGTCGATGTCCTCGAAGGTCCCGAGTGGATTTATTTCAATAATTTTTTATTGATGAAATATACAAAACATATACAGCACCATTCACAACATTATTCTGATAATTCCGCAAACCACAGTGCTTATTACTAGAAAACAATTTTTCCATCACCATTTATCCCCCTTTTATGTATTGTAAACCCTTTCCCACCCCCCTATCTCCTTTCCAAATCGAACAGCATTATATATAGCACCTATATGTAACTTCCAAACAATAAAGTTCGTTATTAACTATGTATTATGTGCATGCACCTGTATAAGCTACACTCGAATGTAGAGAGCTTTGTTCCTTATAGCTCTCCACCTTTCGTATCAAAACGCCTTTGTCCCAAAAAACAATCCCTCCCCCCCTCCCTTCCCAGTTCCTTGAAATATAGATGCAGTTGACCACGGCACTTTCTCGTTCACTCTGCTTCAGATGCCTCCCGCCTCCCTTGTCTATATGTCAGCTTCTGAAGAATGTGGCGGCGGACAGCAGGATGCATCGTGTTCCAATATTTCCTCCATGTTTGCTTAAACACATTAGGGTCTTTTACATGGTTAGTTACTGAAACTACTCCACAGAGCTCCTGGTGCATTAGCTCAGTCATCTTTGTCCTCCATAATTCTCTCGTAGGGGGCTGCTCTTCTCTCCATTTAAGGAGGATCACTTGTTTTCCAACTAATGTTACTCTTTGTAAAAATCCCATCATGCCCGATGGCATATGTTGCCCCAACTGAAATATATCAAACAACAAGGGTCCCGCCGACAGTTTTCGTTTCCAGTACTGCCCCGATTCTGTTACTATTTGTATCCAGAATTTCTGGATATCTGGGCATTTCCAAAATAAATGGCCCAGGGTCGCTTCTGCCATTCTGCATTTAGGGCACGTCCCAGTGCCAAAACCTGCTTTTTGCGCCCTACTTGGTGCTATATAAGTGCGCAGGGCAAACTTGTACTGCTGTTCCCACTGTCGTATAAAAATGGATCTCTTTAAAATTGCCCTCAAGAAGTCCTGAAGATCTTCTACCGTTAACTCGGTTCCCAGATCTCGGGACCAACTTGTCGCAAGTTTGCAGTAAGCTATATCTGGTGTGGTGTCTTGAAGATTGCGATGATGAAAGCGCAGGGGCACTATATTTTGTGATCCCAGTGTTAATGCTGTTGAGAGCACATCTTGCATGTCCTCGCTTAAGTTGAATGCTCCCAGCGCCTGAGCATAATGTTGTACTTGTGCATACCCAAAAAAGTCTGTATCCACAATGCCGTACTCTCTCTTCAAATCCTCCATGGATTTAAGCTGCCCCTCTTCGTCTACCAGCTGATATAGATATAAAATTCCCAGCTGTCTCCAGCGCACAAATACTTTATCTGTTGTTCCCGCTGGAAAGTCCAGGTTCAACCTCAGGGAAACAAATGGTGTCGCTGCTGCCGAAAAATCATGTCTCTTACACAGCCATCTCCACATTGCTCTAGCTGAACGCACAAACCAGTTCATGGGGGTTTTGATTCCCACCCCGTTTTTGGTGGTGTGCAGCTGGCAGCTCAGGTGTACTCCAGGTGTCAAGGAAGCCTCCAACTGCGTGTTCGTGAAGTGTTGACTACCTACCAGCCAATCCCTTACATGTCGCATAGTGCAAGAAATAGTGAGGTATCTAATACTCAGTAGACCCATTCCCCCATGTGTTTTAGGCTTATATAGTACTTCTAATGGCAACCTGGGTCTTTTGTTGTTCCACAAAACTTCCTCAACATGACCTTCAACTCCCTCTCCTCCCTTCCCCTTAGATGCAGTGGCAATACCTGGAACTTATATAACCATTTCGGGGCTATGAACATGTTAAAGAGAGCTATGCGTCCCGACAGGGAAAGCGGACAAGCGCTCCACATTCCCAGTAGGCGTCCAGTCTCCGCTAACAGGGGTCTCACATTTATCTTATACAGTGTGGATAATTTAACCGGAATTTCTACCCCTAAATATTTCAATCTCCCCTCTGCCCACTGGAAAGGGAATGGCCCTACCCAACTTTGTTGTGCTTCCTCTGTCATCCCCATTGCCATTGATTTTGACAGGTTCAAGCGGAATCCTGACAGATCTCCATAACACTGTACCTCCTTCAACAAGTTCCGTATGGAATCCCGTGGGTTGTCTACCATCAGCATTAGATCGTCTGCATATGCTAAGAGCTTAAGTACTTCTTCTCCTACCTCCACACCTTTGATCCCAGGGTTTTGCCTTATATTACATAAAAGGGGTTCTAACGCCAACAGAAAAAGCAATGGGGATAGTGGGCATCCCTGTCGTGTCCCTCTTCTTATCAGAAATTCATCCGTTCTTACCCCATTAACTATCAGTCGAGCTCTCGGATCTGTATAAAGCGCCCCCAATACTCCCGCAAACCAACCCTGCACTCCAATCCAACGCAAAGTTCCTTGTAGGAAAGGCCATGTCACCCTGTCAAAGGCACGCTCTGCATCCAAACTAATCGCTATACCTTTGGGTGCCCTTTCTTGAGCTTCCACTACTGCTGCTATAAGTTTCCTCACATTAATAACCGAATGACGGCCCCGGACAAAGCCAACCTGTTCCCCTTTAATCAAGGAGGGTATTACCTGGGCCAAGCGCTCAGCCATAACTCGGGTCAGAATTTTAATGTCGACGTTTATTAAAGATATGGGTCTGTACGCTGCTGGATCATCTAAGCTTCGTCCAGGCTTCGGTATTAAACTAATCAGCGCTTCATTAGCGTATCTAGGTAATTTCCCCTCCTTCATCACTGTTTCATAGAAACTCATAAGGGGGCCCACGATCTGCCGTTTCAGGGATTTATAAAATTCACCCGAGAAACCGTCGGGACCTGGAGCTGAATACAGTTTTAATGCCTGTATAGCCTTCAGTACCTCTTTGGCTCCCAAAGGAGACTCTAAAGTATTCAGTTGTTCTCCTGTCAGTTGGGGCATATTCGACCACTGTAGATACTTTCTTATTTTTTCCCCTATTTTATCCTGTGCCTCTGCTCCCATTTCTTCCGCCGCATACAGACGGGCAAAATGCTTATGAAAAGTGTCTGCTATCCCTTCCGGATTCGATATGAGTGTACCTGAGGGAGTCCGTATTTGTGTAATAACCTGCGGCCTGCGGACACCCTTTATCAGGCGCGCCAGCATACCACCCGGTCTGTCTCCATAGCGGCGGAGATTGTATCTGTGTGTGGTCATTGCCTTATAATATCTTTCCTGTAGTAAACTATTTAACTCCACCCTCGCTGCAATCAAGGAGTCTAAATTAGCCCTGGTGTGTGTCTCTGCATGTTTCTTCCTAGCTATTTTGACCTTTCCTTCCAGTTCTACTATCCTTTGTGCAATCATTCGATTTCTCCTGGAGACATATGCAATTATCTCTCCACGCATCACTGCCTTAGCAGTGGACCAAAACAGTGTTGGGGCACTAAGATGTTGTTCATTATTTTTTAAGAATTCTTCCCATCTTTTGGCCAAGAATTCTGTAAACTCTGTGGAGGAGTGTAAATACGATGGGAATCTCCAGCCTCCCAAACCACGATAATACGGCCGGGGTTCAATATCTACCCAAATTATAGCATGATCCGAGAGCTCCTCTGGGCCCACTTCCGCACCTACAATTCGATTAAACACTCCAGATGTCACTAATATGTAATCAATCCTAGACTGGGTTCCGTGGGCCCTCGAAGTGTGCGTGTAATCCCGCTCTTCTTCATGCAGCAATCTCCAAGGGTCCACCAAACCCAGTCCGTCACATAATGTATCAAGCACCCCAGACCCAGAAGTCCCCCCATCCCGTTGATTCCTCGATCTATCTAGTATGGGATCCAACACCTGATTCATGTCTCCAGCCATTATTATGGGATCTGCCCCCTGTTTCTGGCACTGCGCAAAAAGCTCTGCAAAAAATTTTCTCCCGCCAGTTTGAGGGGCATATACTGCTACTAGTAAATATGATTGCCCTTGAAGATTAAGACGGACCCCTACGTATCTTCCCTCATTATCTGCAAATAGTAGCTTGGCCTGTACCATGGCATTTTTATGGATTAGTATTGCTACTCCGCCTCGTCTACCCACTGCTGGGGAGCCAAAAACCTCTCCTACCCACTGTCGTTTTAATTTCTGAAGCTCACCCATGGACAGTCGGGTCTCTTGAATACAAGCTATGTCCACCCGATGCCGTTTAAGTGCACTAAGAATTTTTGCTCGCTTTACTGGGGATGTTATCCCGCACACATTCCACGAGATCACCCGTGTAACGCCACTCAGTCGTTTACTCATTACCTACTTTCTCCTTATAAAAAGGTACCAGCCTGTTCGCTTTCCTTGTCCCTAGGGGACCCAGCCTCCCCCCAGGGATCCGTGTTATGTCTGCCATCTGCCAGTTCCTCATCCCCTGCTGTTTCATCACCTGAACCCTTATCAAATGCCTCTGTATCCCAATTGCCAACCGCACTCTATATGTCTTATTTCCTCTATGTGTCCCTCTCTCCCCCCTTCCCCCCTCCCCCCCTGCCGCCTAACCCTTTCCCCCCCCCCCCCCCCCCCCCCGTTTCTTTTAATTCCCCATGTCCCTTACCCATGATATCTTATGGGCTAGTGGGGTTCCCCGCCTCCTCCATCCCCAACTCCCTTGTGTGTTAATTACACTGCGTGTTGTTGGAATTCATTGCCTATATTCCTTATGTAGTCTTGTCATACCCATAGCGTGTGTGTACCTCAGGAGACCTGATCTTCCTTGACATTTTTCAAACTTCCTCTTCTGGCGAGCCGGTCTTACCCATATGTATTAGTTCTTGAACATGTTTTTGTGCCTCTTTGAAATTATCATACGATTTCCATCTTCCTTCTGTCTTCACTTTTAAAATGGCTGGGTATATCAACATAAAAGGCACTTGTGCTTCGTGCAGCTGCTGGCAGAGTGGCGTATAAAGTCGGCGCTTCTCCTGTAGGGCCATTGAATAGTCCTGATAAATATCCGAGTGGATTTAAAAAGTGTGGTCGCTGCGGCCGGCCGATCTCGCAGACCGACACCCACGCTTGGTGCCTCCAGTGCCTCGGGCCGGAGCACAATATCAAGTCGTGTTCCCTGTGTCTCGGTCTCCGGAAACGGACTCAGGTTGCGAGGCAAGTTCTGCGGGACCGTCTTTTTGGAACTTGCGCCGGCCCCTCGACGTCGACCTCGACGGCATCGGTATCGACGCCCGGTCCTTCGGTACCGGTATCGATGCCCGAGACATCGGCACCGATGGCATCGACCCCAGGAGAACAGGTCCCGTCGGCCCGCCGGCGAGGGTAGAGGTGAGCGGCCGCGTGGGCAGTCGGCCCCGGTCACTCCCTCAGCCCGTGGCCCACGGGACCGAACCCTGTCTGACCCGGCTCCTTGGGACCGAGGGGGATCGTCCTCCTCCTCCTCCATACCTCCCGGCGCCGGTGACGCGCATCGAAAGAAAAACAAGAAGCGTCGTCACCGGTCGCCCTCGGTGCATCCGGACATCGGAGAGGAGGCGACGCCGAAGCGTCATCGTCGAGAGGAGAGGTCCCCGTCGGTTGTGGAGGTACCGACGCGTCAGGGTTCCGGCACCTCGGTGCCGTCTCCTGGCCCCCATCAGCTTCTGGCACCGACACCCTTACCGGCCCCACCGCCTTTCCCGGCAGCGGGCCTGGACGAGTGCCTCAGAGCCATCCTTCCGGGGATCCTGGAAGGGCTGATGCGCCAGGCTGTGCCGGCGGCGGGGGTGCTTGCGCCCTCGGCGCCGATGTCTGTGGCGCCGGCGAGCTCTAGCCCGGCGCCGGGGCCGTCGACACCGCCGCCGCTTGCGGCGCCGGTCTCGACCGCCACGCAGGTGGAGTCCCCGTCGACATCGATGGAGGGAACTCCGTCCCCGCCGGCGCGGGAGTCCACCGCTCGACGACACCGAGACCTCGGTGCCTCGACGTCGAGCCGGGCCCGGTTCAGGACAGCTACACGAGCTTATGTCCGATACCGAGGATGAGGCCTCGTGGGGGGAAGAAGAGGACCCTAGATATTTCTCCTCAGAGGAGTCTACGGGCCTTCCCTCGGACCCCACGCCTTCACCGGAGAGGAAGCTCTCACCTCCTGAGAGTCTCTCCTTTGCCTCCTTTGTGCGGGATATGTCTATTAGCATTCCCTTTCCCGTGGTCTCTGTGGAAGAGCCGAGGGCCGAGATGCTCGAGGTCCTCGACTATCCATCACCACCTAGAGAGTCCTCCACGGTACCGCTGCACAATGTCCTCAAGGAGACACTGCTTCGGAACTGGGTGCGACCGTTAACTAACCCCACCATTCCCAAGAAAGCAGAGTCCCAGTACAGGATCCACTCTGACCCAGAGTTAATGCGGCCACAATTGCCCCATGACTCGGCGGTCGTGGATTCTGCTCTCAAGAGGGCACGGAGTTCGAGGGATACCGCCTCGGCGCCCCCGGGGCGGGAGTCTCGCACTCTGGACTCGTTTGGGAGGAAGGCCTACCAATCCTCCATGCTCGTGACCCGCATCCAGTCATACCTGCTCTATATGAGCATCCACATGCGGACTAATGTGCAACAACTGGCGGACCTGGTCGATAAGCTCCCGCCGGAGCAGTCCAGGCCTTATCAGGAGGTGGTCAGGCAGCTGAAGGCGTGCAGAAAGTTCCTGTCCAGGGGTATATATGACACCTGTGACGTGGCATCTCGTGCTGCGGCCCAAGGTATAGTGATGCGCAGGCTCTCATGGCTGCGTGCCTCTGACCTGGACAACCGCACCCAGCAGAGACTGGCCGACGTCCCTTGCCGGGGGGATAACATTTTTGGTGAGAAGGTCGAGCAGATGGTGGACCAACTGCATCAGCGGGAAACCGCTCTCGACAAGCTCTCCCACCGGGCGCCTTCAGCATCCACCTCAGCAGGTGGACGTTTTTCCCGGGCCCGGCAGGCTGCACCCTATTCTTTTGCAAAGCGTAGGTACAACCAGCCGGCCCGAAGGCCTCGTCAGGCACAGGGACAGCCCCAGCGCGCTCGTTCCCGTCAACAGCGTGTGCCTAAGCAGCCCCCTGCGCCTCCACAGCAAAAGCCGGGGACGGGCTTTTGACTGGATCCATGGGAACATAGCCGCCCTCAAAGTGTCCGTACCGGACGACCTGCCGGTCGGAGGGAGGTTAAAATTTTTTCACCAAAGGTGGCCTCTCATAACCTCCGACCAGTGGGTTCTCCAAATAGTGCGGTGCGGATACGCCCTGAATTTGGCCTCCCTGCCACCAAATTGTCCTCCGGGAGCTCAATCCTTCAGCTCCCATCACAAGCAGGTACTTGCAGAGGAACTCTCCGCCCTTCTCAGCGCCAATGCGGTCGAGCCCGTACCACCCGGGCAGGAAGGGCAGGGATTCTATTCCAGGTACTTCCTTGTGGAAAAGAAAACAGGGGGGATGCGTCCCATCCTAGACCTGAGAGGCCTGAACAAATTCCTGGTCAAAGAAAAGTTCAGGATGCTTTCCTTGGGCACCCTTCTGCCAATGATTCAGAAAAACGATTGGCTATGTTCCCTGGATTTAAAGGACGCATATACTCACATACCGATACTGCCAGCTCACAGACAGTATCTCAGATTCCGCCTGGGCGCACGGCACTTTCAGTATTGTGTGCTGCCCTTTGGGCTCGCCTCTGCCCCTCGAGTGTTTACCAAGTGCCTCGTGGTGGTGGCGGCCTACCTACGCAAGCTGGGAGTGCACGTGTTCCCATATCTCGACGATTGGCTGGTCAAGAACACCTCGGAGGCGGGAGCCCTCCGGTCTATGCAGTGCACTACTCGACTCCTGGAACTGCTGGGGTTTGTGATAAATTACCCAAAGTCCCATCTCCAGCCAACGCAGTCTCTGGAATTCATAGGAGCTCTGCTGAATACTCAGACGGCTCAGGCCTTCCTTCCCGAAGCGAGGGCCAACAACCTCCTGTCCCTGGCTTCGCAGACCAGAGCGTCTCAGCAGGTCACAGCTCGGCAGATGTTTAGACTTCTGGGTCATATGGCCTCCACAGTTCATGTGACTCCCATGGCTCGTCTTCACATGAGATCTGCTCAATGGACCCTAGCTTCTCAGTGGTTCCAAGCCACCGGGAATCTAGAAGATGTCATCCGCCTCTCCACCAGTTGCCGCACTTCACTGCTCTGGTGGACCATCCGGACCAATTTGACCCTGGGACGCCCATTCCAAATTCCGCAGCCCACGAAAGTGCTGACGACTGATGCATCTCGCCTGGGGTGGGGAGCTCATGTCGATGGGCTTCACACCCAGGGTCTGTGGTCCCTCCAGGAAAAGGATCTGCAGATCAACCTCCTGGAGCTCCGAGCGATCTGGAATGCACTGAAGGCTTTCAGAGATCGGCTGTCCTGCCAAATTATCCAAATTCGGACAGACAATCAGGTTGCAATGTATTACGTCAACAAGCAGGGGGGCACCGGATCTCGCCCCCTGTGTCAGGAAGCCGCCGGGATGTGGAATTGGGCCTGCCGGTTCGGCATGCTTCTCCAAGCCACATACCTGGCAGGCGTAAACAACAGTCTGGCCGACAGACTGAGCAGAGTCATGCAACTGCACGAGTGGTCGCTTCATTCCAGAGTGGTACGCAAGCTCTTCCGAGAGTGGGGCACCCCCTCGGTGGACCTTTTCGCCTCTCAGACCAACCACAAGCTGCCTCTGTTCTGTTCCAGGCTTCAGGCACACGGCAGACTAGCGTCGGATGCCTTTCTCCTTCATTGGGGGACCGGCCTCCTGTATGCTTATCCTCCCATACCTTTGGTGGGGAAGACCTTACTGAAGCTCAAGCAAGACCGCGGCACCATGATTCTGGTGGCGCCCTTTTGGCCCCGTCAGATCTGGTTCCCTCTTCTTCTGGAGTTGTCCTCCGAAGAACCGTGGAGATTGGAGTGTTTTCCGACTCTCATCTCGCAGAACGACGGAGCGTTGCTTCAATCCCTGGCTCTCACGGCCTGGATGTTGAGGGCGTAGACTTTGCTGCGTTGGGTCTGTCTGAGGGTGTCTCCTGGGTCTTGCTTGCCTCTAGGAAGGATTCCACTAAAAAGAGTTACTTTTTCAAGTGGAGGAGGTTTGTCGTGTGGTGTGAGAGCAAGGCCCTAGAACCTCGTTCTTGCCCTGCACAAAACCTGCTTGAATACCTTCTGCACTTATCAGCGTCTGGCCTCAAGACCAACTCAGTAAGGAATCACCTTAGTGCGATTAGTGCTTACCATTATCGTGTGGAAGGTAAAGCCATCTCTGGAGAGCCTTTAGTAGTTCGATTCATGAGAGGCTTGCTCTTGTCAAAGCCCCCTATCAAGCCTCCTACAGTGTCATGGGATCTCAACGTCGTCCTCACCCAGCTGATGAAACCTCCTTTTGAGCCACTGAATACCTGCCATCTGAAGTACTTGACCTGGAAGGTCATTTTCTTGGTGGCAGTTACTTCAGCTCGTAGGGTCAGTGAGCTTCAAGCCCTAGTAGCTCATGCTCCATATACCAAATTTCATCACAACAGAGTAGTGCTCCGCACCCACCCAAAGTTCCTGCCGAAGGTGGTGTCGGAGTTCCATCTTAACCAGTCAATTGTCTTGCCAACATTCTTCCCCAGGCCGCATACCCGCCCTGCTGAACGTCAGTTGCACACATTGGACTGCAAGAGAGCATTGGCCTTCTACTTGGAGCGGACACAGCCCCACAGACAGTCCGCCCAATTGTTTATTTCTTTCGACCCTAACAGGCTAGGGGTCGCTGTCGGGAAACGCACCATCTCCAATTGGCTAGCAGATTGCATTTCCTTCACTTACGCCCAGGCTGGGCTGACTCTTGAGGGTCATGTCACGGCTCATAGTGTCAGAGCCATGGCAGCGTCGGTGGCCCACTTGAAGTCAGCCACTATTGAAGAGATTTGCAAGGCTGCGACGTGGTCATCTGTCCACACATTCACATCACATTACTGCCTCCAGCAGGATACCCGACGCGACAGTCGGTTCGGGCAGTCGGTGCTGCAGAATCTGTTTGGGGTGTAAATCCAACTCCACCCTCCAGGACCCGAATTTATTCTGGTCAGGCTGCACTCTCAGTTAGTTGTTCTTCGTAGGTCAATTTCTGTTATGCCCTCGCCGTTGCGAGGTTCAATTGACCTGGGTTCTTGTTTTGAGTGAGCCTGAGAGCTAGGGATACCCCAGTCGTGAGAACAAGCAGCCTGCTTGTCCTCGGAGAAAGTGAATGATACATACCTGTAGCAGGTGTTCTCCGAGGACAGCAGGCTGATTGTTCTCACCTACCCTCCCTCCTCCCCTTTGGAGTTGTGTTTCATATTTTATTGCTTGTCATTCAACTGGCGGGAGCGGTCGCGCACGGGCGGGAAGACGGCCGCGCATGCGCGGTGGGCGTGCCCTGCGTGCCGACCGTCCCGCGAAGCCTTTTCCGGTTGGTGGGGGCTGCCGCGGACGTCACCCAGTCGTGAGAACAATCAGCCTGCTGTCCTCGGAGAACACCTGCTACAGGTATGTATCATTCACTTTAATTACATTTAATTTCTGAGATACAAATCACACAATATACCATATAATCTTAAGGCTCTTTATATTAATCTAGTTAATAATTAACACAATATTAACACAATAATACTAAGATGCAGACTCTACAGTTTTTTGCATTGAGTGACACGTATGATTATCTCCCAGTTAGTGAGAGGTTTATATGTATGTGCTCTATGCAAAGAGCTCCTAGCTCTCAGAGAATGAGTCCGTTCTCTTGAGGCTGGAGTAGCAGACTTGGAGGAGCTGAGGAAGATAGTTATATAGAGGAGGCCTACAGGGATTTTGTAGAGAAGTCCCACCTCCAGTCTGGCAGCCCCTGTATTGCCTTGGAGGAGGGAGTTCTCAAAGGACAGCATCACCCTGCTGAAATAATTGTGTACCCAGGACCTGCCCACCAGGGGATGCAATATCCTCTTACACTGAGGATGTGTCTCCAGGAGCTTCTGCCCAGGAGGGAAGGATTAGGACAGCTGTTGTAGCTGGTGATTTGATCATTAGGCTTATTGATAGAGGTGGGCATGAGGATCGACTGGTCACTTGCCTGCCTGGTGCAAAGGTGATGGACCTCTCGTGACACATAAATAGCATTTTAGATAGTGCTGTGGAGGAGCCAGCTGTGGTTACCAATCAGTCAAATTTAGACTCTTAGGTAGAAAGCTGAAATCCAGGGTAATGTTTTCAGAAATGCTCCCCATTCCATGCGCAGGACCCAAGAGGCAGGCAGAGATCCTCAATTCATGGTTGAGACAGTGGTCAAGGATGTAGGATTTTTAGATTTCTTAGGAACTGGGCAACATTCTGGGAAAGGGGGAATCTGTTCAGAAAGGATGGGCTCCACCTTAACCGGGACAGAACCAGACTGCTGACGCTAGCATTTAAAAAGGAGATACAGCAGCTTTTAAATTATTTATTTGTTACATTTATATCCCACATTTTCCCACCTATTTGTAAGCTCAATGTTGCTTACATTGTACCGGAGCGGTGTTTGCAGACTTCGGTGTAAACAAATACAAAGTGATGTTGTGGTAAGATAAGGTTCATGTGACACAGCCACATTTGGGAATCGTACAACGGAAGAGTTGTGTCATGTCCTTTACGTACTTTAGGTTTGGTGTGTTGTAGAGATCAGCATTTATGTTGTATTGGTATGGTATGCCTTTTTAAACAGGTAAGTTTTTAGTGATTTCCGGAAGTTTAGATGGTCGTACGTGGTTTTCAAGGCTTTTGGTAATGCATTCCACAGTTGTGTGCTTATGTAGGAGAAGCTGGAACCGTAAGTAGATTTGTATTTGAGTCCTTTGCAACTTGGGTAGTGCAGATTTAGGTACGTTCATGTTGATTCGGATGTGTTTCTAGTAGGTAGGTCGATCAGGTCTGTCATGTATCCTGGGGCTTCATCGTAGATAATTTTGTGAACTAGAGTGCAGATTTTGAAGGCAATGCATTCTGTGATTGGGAGCCAGTGTAGTTTTTCACGGAGGGGTTTTGTGCTTTCAAATCGCGTTTTTCCGAAGATAAGCCTAGCTGCTGTGTTTTGAGCGGTCTGAAGTTTCTTTAATGTTTGTTCTTTGCATCCCGCATAAATTCCATTGCAGTAGTCTACCTGGCTTAGAACCAGTGATTGTATCAGGTTGCGAAATATTTCCCTCGGGAAGAATTGTTTTACACATTTGAGTTTCCACATTGAGTGGAACATTTTCTTTGTTGTGGATTTCACTTGGCCCTCTAGTGTTAGTTTGCGATCCATTGTAACGCTGAGGATTTTCAGGCTGTCTGAGATAGGGAGGGTGTAATCTGGGGTGTTGATGATTGTGGGGTTGTCCATGCTGTGTTGGGATGAGAGGATGAGACTGTGTTTTTTCTTTGTTGAGTTTTAGTTGGAATGCATTTGCCCAAGAGTTCATGATGTGCAAGCTGTTCTTGATTTCGTTGTTGATTTCTGTCAGTTTAGATTTGTAAGGAATGTATATTGTAACATGGTCTGCATATATGAAGGGGTTAAGGCCTTGGTTGGATAAGGACTTGGCTAGTGGGGGTCATCATTAGATTGAAGAGGATCAGTGATAGCGATGAGCCTTGTGTACTCTGCAGTCTGCTTTCCACGGTGATGATATGTTTGAGTTTGATTTTACTTGATATGTTCTTGTGGTTAGGAAACCCTTGATCCAGCTAAGTATGTTTCCACCAAGTCCGAACTTATCTAGTAATCTTATTAATATGTTATGGTTTACCATGTCGAATTGGAGGAGGAGGATGTTTTTGCCTATTGCTATTTCCTGCTTGAATTTGCTTAAGAGAGTGAGTAGTACTGTTTCTGTGCTATGGAGAGGCAAAAGCCTGACTGTGATTCGTGTAATATTGAGAATTTGGTTATTTTATTTTATTTGGTGCATTTTTACCCCACATTTTCCCACATAAGCAGGCGTAATGCGGCTTACATTAAGTCAAGAGTATACAATTCAATATAGAGATGGCACAGAAACAGAATGTGACAGGAGGGGAAGGTACACGGGATGACACGGGCAAAGGACAGGGGTGAAGAGCCAACAAGTGGTAGAGGTTAAACAGAGGAGTAGCCAGGGGAATAAGCCTTGGTGAATAAGAAGGTCTTTAAAGACTTCTTGAACTTCTGATGGTCGACGAGCTCCTTAAGCTGTCGTGGCAGGACATTCCAGGATTTTGTGCTGATGTAGGAGAAGGACGAAGCATAAAGAGTCTTGTATTTTACATGCCTACAGGTGGGGTCATGAAGATGGAGGTAGGTCCTTGCAGAGCTCTGGGCATTTCTAGAGGGCAGATTGATTAGTGTAAGCATGTATTCAGGGGCTTCTCCATAGATTATCTTGTGTGTAAGTGAACAGATTTTAAATGTAATACTGTCCTTGATAGGGAGCCAGTGTAGTTGAAAACGGAGCAGCTGAGCAGGAACAAAGCGTGATTTCCCCAGGATAAGTCGTGCAGCTGTGTTTTGAGCCGTTTGAAGCCGTTTAAGAATATAGTCCCGGCAACCGGCATAGATCCCGCTGCAGTAGTCTATATGGGACAGGACCAGCCAGTGAACAAGGGTACGGAATAGCTCCTGTGTTAAGAAATGCCTGATACGCTTCAGCCTCCACATTGCTTAGAACATTCTTTTTGTGATGATTTGCACTTGATTGTCCAGATGTAAGTGGTTATGCAGCACAACTCCTAGGATTCTCAGGCTATTAGAGATTGGAAGTTTGTAGTCCTTAACGGCGAGTGTTCTGTGGACAACTTTACAGTACTGGGACGAAAGGATAAGACATTGTGTTTTGTCTTTATGAAGCTTAAACAAAAACACCCTTGCCCAGGAATCCATGATGGAAAAACTGGCGTCTATTTGACTAGAGATTTCGGCTAGTGGTGACCGGAAAGGGATGTAAATGGTCACATCGTCCGCATAAATGAATGGGTTAAGGCCGAGTTTTGATAGTGCTTTTGCTAGCGGAATCAGCATGACATTGAAAAGGAGAGGAGAAAAGGTTGAGCCCTGAGGTACCCCACAATCGGCTTTCCATGGTGCAGAAATGTTGGAATTAGCTTTGACTTGGTAGGTACGGGAGGATAGGAAACCCTTGATCCAGTTTAGCACATTCCCGTTTATTCCGAATGTGTCCAGCAGGTACAGCAAAAGCTCATGATCCACCATGTCGAACGCGCTGGACATGTCAAATTGGAGTAATAAGATTTGGTTCTCAGTGGATATTTCCTTCTTGAAATTAGATAGAAGAGTAACCAGAACTGTTTCGGTACTGTGCTGCGAACTGAACCCCGATTGAGAGCAATGCAAAATGTCGAAGTTCCGCATGTAATCAGTCAGCTGAGTAGTGACCAAGCTTTCCATTGTTTTAATAAGTAATGGGATTGAAGCTACTGATTTGAAATTACATCAACATTTATCTTTGGGTTCTTGGGAATTGGTGTGAGAAGAATGCTTCCATGCGTAGAAGGAAAAAGACCCCGTTCGAGCATGAAGTTTAGATAGCAGGTAAAATCCACGAAGCATTCAGGCGCAGTTTTTAACAGATGACTAAGGCAGATATCAAGACCACAATGTTTTTTTTAGAACTTTGAAAGCACTCTTGCTACAGCATCAACGGTTACAGAGCTAAAGGTTGACCAGCTGCGGTCTGCTGGGCAAAGGTCTGGCGGTGAGTCCAGTGATATGAGAAAGTCCTCGACAACAGGAGTACTGCCGAGTAGTGATTTTCATAACAGTTGGATTTTCTCACTGAAATAGGTTGCAAGCTCGTCAGCAGAGGGACAGGCGGTTTGCGTGGACACAGTTCTGCGCATATCGAGGAACGAGTTCAAGAGTCGCTGAATTTTCTTAGCGTCCTTGCCAGCTGATGTAAGTTTTTCCGAAAAGTATGATCGCTTCGCACGTTTGATGATGTATTTGTATTTCCGATGACTTGATTTCCCCGTGTTGAGAGTATAATCTGTTCTCAATTTACACCATGCTCTTTCAAGTTTTCTGGTTTGTGTCTTTAGTGCTTTTAGCTCGACAGTGAACCAAGGCATGGACGTGCGATTGTAGGATGTTTTACGCCACAAGGGCGTGATTTCATCGAGGTCACACCTGCATCTGTCCTCCTAGGCAGTTATATAATGAAGTGAGTCTGTGTCAGCTGACCAGTTATCACTATAGAACGATCACCAAAATAGATAAGGATCAACTACACCCCTTATATAATCTGTAAGTTTTTTGGCTACCATGCTTTCCATCCGTTTGACTGACAATGGGATGGATGCTACTGGACGGTAGTTAGTGATTTCATTGGGGTTTTTTCTGGGTGTCTTTTGGTATCGGGGTGAGTAGGATATTGCCATTTTCCTTAGGGAAGAGACCTTGCTGTAGCATGTAATTTAGGTGGGATGTGAGGTCTGCTATGAAGCGGTCTGGGGCGGATTTCATTAGGTAGTTGGGGCAGGTATCCAGTTTACAGTGGGTGCTTGAGAACCTGCTGATCGCCTGTGTAACTGTATCGATGGAAAGCAGTTCAAAGTTTAACCAGGTTTGGTCAGCTGGGTATTCTCCAGGGGTTGGGTCCAATTCATTAAGGAAGTTTTCAATGTCAGTGTTCTGGGGTAGCGTGTTGTGTAGGTTTACAATTTTTTCATTGAAATACCTAGCAAGTTTATCGGCGGGTGGGATGTCTGTATTTGATGTAGTGACATGGTTGGAGTCTAGGAGTTTGTTCACAAGTTGGTATAATTTCTTCGTGTCTTTGTAATCTGTTACTATTTTCATTTTATAGTAAGATCTTTTGGCCTGTCTTATAGCGTATTTGTACTTTTTGTGATTGTTTCTATGTGTTGTGTGTGTTCATCTTTTGTTTTTTTCCATGCTCGTTCAAGTTTCCTGGATTGTGTTTTTAGCTTTTTCAGTTCATCGTTGAACCATGGGTGTGAGGTAGGGAAGCTGACAGACGCCCAAGAGCACAATGTTAAGTGTGGCGTATCCTTGAAGAATACTATTGAAACAGGATCTTTACCTCAATTATTACTTTAAAAGGAGTGGAGCCTGTGAAAACTAGGATTACTTTAATCAGTGGGATTTGAATTAGAGACTTAAGTATATGTATTGTTAAATAAGTTCTGGTTTTTAAAAGTGAGAGAATGTAATCAGATGTATTATTTCTAAGTAATATTGGACAATAAGTATGTTTTCAATTAAATTATTTGACTTTACACCATATTGGCCTTGAAGAAGCCAACCAGATGATCAATGTGGAATGATGAATTAGACGAGTAATATCTGGGGATAATCAGGTTACTACCACATTTTTTCTGTTTATTGTTTAATTTATCTCCTTGTCTTGTTTCACTCTCCCTATTTAGTGGTCTAAGGAAGAGAATAGAATTACCTGACTGAAATAATTCCTATATATTACTTTCTCTGTATTTCCAAAAAGTTGTTTTATCGCTTGTAAAAATTTAAATGGCTATAAATAAAAAATTTAAATAAAAAAAAAAGAAACAGGATCTTTAGGGAATCCAAAAGAGAAGTTTCAATAATGGTGAAAGAAAGCCAGGAGTGGGCAGGAGGAGGGGGGGGGGGGGGAGCTGACAGTCACCCAGGAGCACAATGTTTGGTGTGGAGTGTCCTTGAAGAATACTATTGAAACAGGATCTTTAGGGAATCCCAAAAGAGAAGTTTCAGTAATGGTGAAAGAAAGCCAGGAGTGTTAAATGGGGGAACAGAGTAAAGGATGCAAGTTATTCTCGTCAACTTCAAACTTCAAAGCAGCTTGTAAATGCAAGGGGGGGAAAAAAAGATATATACAAACACACACAAATGGTAGAGGCAATAAGGTGGGAGAGTTGGAGTATACAGCATAAAGAGGTAGATATAATAGGCATCTCAGAGACCTGGTGGAAGGAGGACAATCAATGGGACACTTGTATCATGGTAAAAATTATTTTGCAATGATAACAGTGGATCAAATTGGAGGGAAGGGTGCGCTATATGTTAGATGGAATTGAGTCAAAATATTCTACATGAAACTGCAGCGTGGAAAGTTTGCAGACAGAAATTCCATGTGTGAAGGGAAAGAGTATACTGGTAGGGCTTTACTACCATCCGTAAGGACAAAATGCACAGATGAAGAAATGTTTACAGACATTAGGAAAGTTAGCAAATTGGGCAATATTATAATAATGGGTGATTTCAGTTACCCAAATGTTGACTGGATAAATGTGGAGACGCAAAACTCAAAGTCCTGGATTTCAAACAGGCATATTTTATTAAAATGAGAGTTCCTGAAGGAATAGCTGAAGGAAAATGGAAAGACAGTGGGGTCCAAGCTGAAAGTAGCTGTAAAAAGAACTCTGTGTAATGAAAGCTAATAAAAGCAAACAGTTGGCTGAAAAAAAATAAATCCAGAAGAAGTGGCATTCAAGGAATACAGGAGAATGGAAGAAGAGAAAAACAGAAAAGGATACCAGGTAAAACTCTAAGAAGCAAAGAGAAATTAGTGTTTATGAACAAACTGAAAAACTAAAATGGACAAATCCATGGGACTGGACACGATCCATCCCAGGATATTTAGGGAGCTCGGAGAGATACTGGTGGGTCCTCTCAAAGATTTGTTTAATAAATCCTTAGAGACAGAAGAGGTTCCGTGGGTTTGGAGAAGAGCAAATGTCCCTCTTCACAAAAGTGATAAGAAGTCAGAAACTATAGACTGGTAAGCCTCACTTCGGTGCTTGAAAAAAATAAAGGAGGCTTTGCTGAAGGGAAGAATAATGAACTACCTGGACTCCAATGGGTTTCAAGATCCGAGGCAAAGTGGCTTTACCAAGGAGAAATTGTGCCAGATTAATCTTTTTTCACTGGGTGTCCAGAGAATTGGATTGAGGATATGTGCTAGATGTCATCAGTTTCAGCAAAGTCTTTGACACGGTTCCTCATAGAATGATTGTCAATAAATTTAGCAAACTGAAGTTAGGACCTAAAGTGCTAAACTGGATTAGAAATTGGTTGACAGAGGATGGTGGTAAATGGAATTTGCTGAGAAGGAAGAAAGGTGAGTCGTGGAGTACCTCAGAGATCAATACTGGGGCTGATTCTGTTCAATACTAGCTGTTGAGCCCGTAAAAACGGACTAGTATAGGACGGTGGGGGGGTTGAAAGGCCCCTTCTCGCCGCTGCAAGGCCCCCCCCCCCCCGCCGCTGAGCTCGCCACTGCCCCTCCGAGGTCACCGCTATGGCCCCCCTCCCCGGAGTTGCCGCCACCCCTCCACCCGGGCCGGGCCCTCGCTTCGCTATTGAAAAAGCGCGTGAACACAGCACACAGCTCAGATGAGCTGCCGTCCTTCTTCTCTGCCTGTGTCCCCGCCTTCGCCCAGGCAGGGAAGGCCGACGGCAGCTCAGCTGAGCTGTGTGCTGCGTTGACGCTGTTTCTATAGCGGAGCGAGGGCCCGGCCCGGGTGGAGGGTGGGTGGCGGCGGCGGCTACTCCGGGTGGGGGGAGTGGTGGCGACGACCTTGGGGGGGGGGAAGCGGTAGCGACGGCGGTTTCGTCCCTCCCCTTGCGCAGTAGAGACCCTCTCTGTCCCGCCCCCGTCATCACGTATTGACGCAGGGGCGGGACAGAGAGGGTCTCTACTGCGCATTTGCGAGTGAGTTCGGTCACTCGCCGTTTATATGTTTGATGTTTTTGAGTGGGGTAGAAAGAAAAGCGTCCTTTTGCAGATCAAAGATTTGCAACAGAGTGGAGACACTGGAGGAAATAGAAAACAGAAGAAATCTGCCAACGTTAGGAGAATGGTCTTAATGTTTGGCAGTTAACATTTAATGCAAAGAAGTCAGGGTGATGCACTTGGAGTATAAATCCAAAGGAGCTGTATGCGCTAGGGGGCAAGAATCTAATATGCATGGACCAGGAGAGGGACCTTGGGGCGAAAGGTCCGAGGATCTCCAGGCAGGAACACTGAGAGAGACAGCCACGCCTGGGGCAAACAATCTTAGGGGCTCCACACCCCCCCCCCCCTCATTTTTATAAAAATTGAGGCCCTCATGTACTTTTTAAAACAGCAGTTCTTTGCCCGCCGTGAGCACAAACAGCCAGCGACTGATACACAATGCTCGCACCAGGCCCACAGCCTTCTCTCTGGTGTGCTCCTGCCTATGCAGGAAGAGGAAGTTATGTCACAGTTAAGGTTGTGTGGCTGGATCAAGCAGTGTGTATTAATCACTGGCTGCTCTTATTTGCTAACGGTGGCCTCGTTTTTTAACAAAAATTAATTGATTCAAATCACTAATTGGATAGCACTAGTGCTAGGCCTTCTTTGGAAGCTGGGGCCTGGAGACTCTTGCCTCTCAGCGGCCCTGTATCAATGCTGTAGAACAATATGATGAGGCAGTGACCATAGCAAGAAGGATGCTGGTCTACATAGAGAATGGAATTGCTAACAGAAAAAGGGAGGCGTTAATGCCCTTGTACAAGTAATTGGTGAGGCTCCACTTGGAATATTGTGTTCATTTCTGGAGGCCTTATCTTGCTAAGGACATAAGAAAACTTGGTGGTCCAGAGGAAGGCAGTGAATATGATAGGTTTGCGCCAAGAGTTGTATGAGAAGGGGCTTGAATTCCTAAATATGTATACCCTAGAAGAAAGAAGGGATAGAGGAGATAATGCATACAGTTACATGGTATTAATCTATATACAAATCTCTTCCAGAGAAAGAGAAGCAGTAAAATTAGAGATCATAAGTTGAGGTTGCAGGGTGGTAGACATAAGGCAAACGTCGGGAAATACTTTTTCATGGAGAGGGTGGTGGATGCCTTGAATGCCCTCCCAGTGGAATTGGTTGAGACAAAAACAGTGACAGAGTTCAAAATTCATGGGATAGACACAAAGGATCCCTAAATAGAAAGAGGATAGTATCAAAACAAAACACAGCAACAGTTAAGTTCATTTATGATGGGCAAGGGTGGTGCTTAGATGGCAGCTTCAGTAGTGGGGAAGCGAAGTCAATGCCAGACAGACTTTTATAGTCTGTGTCCCTTATATGGCAAGACAGATAAGGATGGGCTGGAGAAGACTTCGATGGCAAGTCCAATAGTTGGAATGGGAGGACAATGCCGGATAGACTTCTATGGTCCGTGTCCCATATATGGCAAGACAGATCAGGATGGACTGGAGTACGTTTGTCAACTCCAGTAGTTGGGAAGTAGGTCCAGTGCAGGGTTTGAACCCTGAAAATGGCAAGGATTGATTAGGATCAAGTATATGTATTTTTATACCACATTTATATTGTATGCAGTGTGTGTGGTTACTGTTTATCTCAGTGGAGAAGAGCAAGACATCATAAAGTGGAACTTGGTGAATAAAATGTAACACTATTAGATTGTTGGTTCATTAACAGTTTGATAATGAAGATGACTGTTGAGCTGCCATCAGTTACTATGTTACAGTTTAATTTAATTCTGACATTTATAGAGGCATATTTTCAAAGCACTTAGCCTTCCAAAGTTCCACAGGTTTATATGGAACTTTGGAAAGCTAAGTGCTTTGAAAATGAGCCCCCTAATCTGCTTAACCATCAAGTTCAAGGCAGAGAACAATCACACGTTATAAGCTCGCAATCTCAGTTTTTGAACTGGGAGGCAATGGAGGGTTAAGTGACTTGCCCAGGGTCACAAGGAGCTACTGTAGGAGTCGAACCCAGAATGCTGGGATCAAAGCCTGTTGCACTAACCATTAGCAGTAGAGAATCACGGATAGTCACAATACAACAAAGCAGTGGGTAAAAAAACAGGCATTCCAGAGTGAAGATGAACCAAACTTTATTAATCAGTATATTGACTCGACACAACATTGTGTTTCGGCCAAAGGGCCTATATCAGGAGTCTAAATACTTGAGTTGAGACCAATAATGATGATCCAGAATTAGCAAAGTTGTAAAATACAGTCTGTATTGTAGTGGTCTTAAAAAAGACCTTTGTTCTAAAGCGTGAGCCAGATCACTCGCATGAGCGTCTGGGCTGTGCAGTCTAACCATTAGGCCACTCCTCCACTCATCTAAAGCAAAGGGCTAAAGTGATGATCATCTAAAGATTTTTAGGTTTGTGCTTTACAGTTTGTGTAATTTCACTTTTTAAAATTCTTTCCTTATCCAGCTAGACTAGCTCAAACCAGTGGGTTATATCCCCTGACCGACAGATGGAGATAGAGGAAAAAAAAACAGATAAATTCCAGTGACCTTACCCTTACCCAGGTGTAGCCTGGAGCTAGTCAGTAATTCTCCACCTCCAGCAGATGGTGCAGGTTGATTGGGTGGAGCTGTCTTTATTGTTTTTCAGCCTGACTCCCACAGACCCAGATTATGGCTGATGTCTTGTTGATAAGTACATACATAAGTAGTGCCATACTGGGAAAGACCAAAGGTCCATCTAGCCCAGCATCCTGTCACCGACAGTGGCCAATCCAGGTCAAGGGCACCTGGCACGCTCCCCAAACGTAAAAACATTCCAGACAAGTTATACCTAAAAATGCGGAATTTTTCCAAGTCCATTTAATAGCGGTCTATGGACTTGTCCTTTAGGAATCTATCTAACCCCTTTTTAAACTCCGTCAAGCTAACCGCCCGTACCACGTTCTCCGGCAACGAATTCCAGAGTCTAATTACACGTTGGGTGAAGAAAAATTTTCTCCGATTCGTTTTAAATTTACCACACTGTAGCTTCAACTCATGCCCTCTAGTCCTAGTATTTTTGGATAGCGTGAACAGTCGCTTCACATCCACCCGATCCATTCCACTCATTATTTTATACACTTCTATCATATCTCCCCTCAGCCGTCTCTTCTCCAAGCTGAAAAGCCCTAGCCTTCTCAGCCTCTCTTCATAGGAAAGTCGTCCCATCCCCACTATCATTTTCGTCGCCCTTCGCTGTACCTTTTCCAATTCTACTATATCTTTTTTGAGATACGGAGACCAGTACTGAACACAATACTCCAGGTGCGGTCGCACCATGGAGCGATACAACGGCATTATAACATCCGCACACCTGGACTCCATACCCTTCCTAATAACACCCAACATTCTATTCGCTTTCCTAGCCGCAGCAGCACACTGAGCAGAAGGTTTCAGCGTATCATCGACGACGACACCCAGATCCCTTTCTTGATCCGTAACTCCTAACGCGGAACCTTGCAAGACGTAGCTATAATTCGGGTTCCTCTTACCCACATGCATCACTTTGCACTTGTCAACATTGAACTTCATCTGCCACTTGCACGCCCATTCTCCCAGTCTCGCAAGGTCCTCCTGTAATCGTTCACATTCCTCCTGCGACTTGACGACCCTGAATAATTTTGTGTCATCGGCGAATTTAATTACCTCACTAGTTATTCCCATCTCTAGGTCATTTATAAATACATTAAAAAGCAACGGACCCAGCACAGACCCCTGCGGGACCCCACTAACTACCCTCCTCCACTGAGAATACTGGCCACGCAATCCTACTCTCTGCTTCCTATCTTTCAACCAGTTCTTAATCCATAATAATACCCTACCTCCGATTCCATGACTCTGCAATTTCTTCAGGAGTCTTTCGTGCGGCACTTTGTCAAACGCCTTCTGAAAATCCAGATATACAATATCAACCGGCTCCCCATTGTCCACATGTTTGCTTACCCCCTCAAAAAAATGCATTAGATTGGTGAGGCAAGACTTCCCTTCACTAAATCCGTGCTGACTTTGTCTCATCAGTCCATGTTTTTGTATATGCTCTGCAATTTTATTCTTAATAATAGTCTCTACCATCTTGCCCGGCACTGACGTCAGACTAAGTTCCTTTGACTACTGTTTTATCTTTCCCAGGTTTGTTCTATGGGCCTCTGCCTGGTTGAGATAGGGATCTCTCCACAGGCTCTGCAAGGACCCTGCCAACCCAGGCTGGGCCTCTTTCCCTCCCGAGCCTCTGTTGCATTAAAAAAAGAGGGGGGAGGGATAAAAATGTGGCTTTCACTGCTTAGCCCAAATAAAGTTTGGGGGGGTGGGGAAGCAAGCAAACAGAACAAGTCTACAGGAGGAGGACTGATTTGGCTGCAATTTCTGGGCCATTTATTGGGAGTTCTTTCTTGGTGAGCTGGGTGAGTGAGGGGGAAGGACTGGCAGCATGCCCATCGGGGATGGCTCCTGGGATGTTCTGTAGCAAGTGCCTGGCAATGTAGTGACATCTTGCAATAGTGGCAGATCCACAGACCACAGGTTTTTGTGGGAGCTGCAGCCATCTTGGATTCTGGCCTCATGGCCCCCATGGAAGCAGTTTAAAGGGACGAGAGGGATGGCTCCCAGGCCACCTCTCATGTTGTTCAGCCCTGTGGGTCCTAAGTTGGGAGTTTGGGACCATGATTGTTGCAGCAATTTGGGAGGGTAGAGCTCTTTCAGCCCGGAGGGGGCAGGACCCCCAGCTATGGGACCTGGGGATTGTGGGTCACTGCTGCTGTTTTCTCCCTAAAAGCAGACTGAAGTGGGATTTTAAAATAACTTTAAACCAAATGGACATGAGATGGCAAATTCCAGAAAAAAAGAGGGTAAAAAGAAAAAATGCTGAATTATATGTTGACTCAAAACAGGCCAATTTAGTAGATGGGTGAGCGTCAAGGGATCGTAATGCACAGGTGGGCATGTAAGGAATTGTTAGGGATGAAAGATGGGATGGAGCACCTAAGTGCAGGAATTTATGAATTTACAGAGTGCCTTAAACCAAAGATATTTAATAGGTAACCAATGCAACTGCTTTAAAAGTGGAATAACATGGTCATGTCTTGTAGCATTAAATAAACGATGAGATGGCTGAGTTTTGAAGAGTTTGGAGTCGGCACAGTTGAGAGGAAGTAATACCACAGTAAACTGTATTGCAGTAATCGTGAGAGAGAATGAATTTGCTGATAGAATGAAGGCGATGAAACCAGTAGAAATAGACCTGAATAACCTGAGAAATTTGCTTATCAAATGACAGGTGAGAATCAAGTACTGCAAGATAGCAGAATGAATCAGCAGGCAGAATAGAAGTATTAAAAAGCATTGGTTCAAAGAGGGAATGGGATGTGAGCCAGTAATCCAACAAGCTGCATGCAGGCTCTTTACTGTATAGATCCCTACTTGTCCTTTTCTGCAGATTTGGAATGTGTACGGTGCCCTTCTTACTACTGGATGTTGTCTCCTTTTCACTTGAACCAGCTGGTTTTGCTGCCTGCATTTTTACACGAGTCTGGGGATGGAGCAGATTGGAAGCTGTACATATTGGATGTTCATAGAGTTTTCTATTCTGCTAATTTCCCTCAGAATCAAAGCGGGTTACAGCAGATGATCAGTACACTACAATAGCTTCATACTTCTAAATATTTCTTAAATAAGGAAGTTTTCAAAGACTTCCTAAACAAATAGTAATCTAAAATGCCTCAAAGTTGGTTAGGAATAGAGTCCCATAGTTTAATTGCAAAGTAGCTAAAGGAGTTGTCAAAGAAATGTTTATATATTGAATCTTGTTTACTGAAGGAAGAGCTAGGTGTAAAAAATAGTGTTTATGAGTAGGTCGGCTTAATGATGGATAATGAATCAGAGCAATATGTTCTGCTGGACTAGAACCATTAAATAAATCTTATAAATAGCCCGTTTTAAAATCAACTCTTGCAGCAATAGACAGCCAATGAAAATCTCTGAGCAAAGGTGTCACATGCTCATATTTGTTACAGCCAAAAATCATTCTTGCAGCACAGTTCTGCAGTGCTTGAAGTCTTTTTACAAGCAGCTCATTAATCCCAGCATAGAAAGACTATAGTAGTCCAGCTGAGGCAAAACTATAGCCTGGACCAAAAATCTAAATTGTGTCAAGTGGAAAGCAGGGGTGTAGCCATGGGTGGGCCTGGAAGGGCCCAGGCCCACCCACTTTCCCTCCAGGCCCACCCATCCAAATCCTTCATCGCTGTCGCTGCCTTTTCTCCCGCGGCTTCCGGGAGGCAACGATCAGCGTTACCTGTCAGTGCCTGCCCTGAAATTGTGCTTCTCTTCTCCCCAGGCTTCGCTTCGCCCCGCTCCTTTCTTCGCTCGTCGCGCTGCGCTGCTATTCAAACAGGCAGCTCCGCTCCTCTCTGCCTCGTCTATCCGGCCCTCTGATGCACTTCCTGTTTAGTAGGGCCGGATAGACGCGGCAGAGAGGAGCGGAGCTGCCTGTTTGAATAGCAGCGCAGCGCGACGAGCGAAGAAAGGAGCGGGGCGAAGCGAAGCCTGGGGAGAAGAGAAGCACAATTTCAGGGCCGGCACTGACAGGTAACGCTGATCGCTGCCTCCCGGAAGCCGCGGGAGAAAAGGCAGCGACAGCAATGAAGGATTTGGATGGCGGGCCTGGAACAGTAAGTGCTGGATTTGTGGTTGGTTGGGGGGGGGAGGGTGGAAGGGATACTTTTGCCAGGGACAGAGTCAGACTTGTAGGAGGAAGGGGATTAGAGGGAACTGGGAAGGAAGAGAGCTGCTGGACATGGGAGGAAGGGGCTGGAAAGCTTCTGGAAGAGGGAGGGAAGGGAGAGAGCTGCTGGACATGGGAGGAAGAGGAGGAGGAGACTGAATGGGAGGGAGAGGAGGAAGGGGCTGGAGAGCTGCTGGACAAGGGAGGAAGAGGAGGAAGGGAAGGGAAGGGAGAGAGCTGCTGGACATGGGAGGAAGGGGCTGGAAAGCTTCTGGAAGAGGGAGGGAAGGGAGAGAGCTGCTGGACATGGGAGGAAGAGGAGGAGGAGACTGAATGGGAGGGAGAGGAGGAAGGGGCTGGAGAGCTGCTGGACAAGGGAGGAAGAGGAGGAAGGGAAGGGAGAGAGCTGCTGGACATGGGAGGAAGGGGCTGGAAAGCTTCTGGAAGAGGGAGGGAAGGGAGAGAGCTGCTGGACATGGGAGGAAGAGGAGGAGGAGACTGAATGGAAGGGAGAGAGCTGCTGGACATGGGAGGGAGAGGAGGAAGGGGCTGGAGAGCTGCTGGACAAGGGAGGAAGAGGAGGAAGGGACTGGAGGGAAGGGAGAGAGCTGCTGGACATGGGAGGAAGAGAAGGAGGGGACGATGGAAGGGAGAGAGCCCCTGAAGGAAGGGGAGGAGGGGACTGAATGGAAGGGAGAGAGCTGCTGGACATGGGAGAGGAGGAAGGGGCTGGATGGAAGGGAGAGAGCTGCTGGACAAGCTAGGAAGAGGAAGAAGGGACTGGAGGAAAGGGGGAGAGCTCCTGGACATGGGAGGAACAGGAGGAGGGGACTGGATGGAAGGGAGAGAGCTGCTGGACATGGGAGGGAGAGGAGGAAGGGGTTGGAGAGCTGCTGAACAAGGGAGGAAGGGACTGGAGGGAAGGGAAAGAGCTGCTGGACATGGGAGGAAGAGAAGGAGGGGACGATGGAAGGGAGAGAGCTGCTGAAGGAAGAGGAGGAGGGGATCTGGGTGGAAGGGAGAGAGCTGTGGGAGGAAGAGGAGGAGGGGATCTGGATGGAAGGGAGAGAGCTGCTGGACATGGGAGGGAGAACTGGAGGGAAGGGAGAGAACTGCTGGTACAGCACAAGGAGGGAGGGAAGGGAAACAGAGATACCAGACCAAGGAGATGAAGGAAAAGGTAATATTAAACCTACAGCTTGAGGGAGGCAGGAAATCAAGCAACCAAACCAGATGCTGGAAAGAGGAGGGAGGGAGAGAAGCTGGATGGGGTAGGGTCAGAGAGGGTAGAGATATATTGGCACTGGGGACAAAGAGAGGGAAGAAGATGGACAGAGTAATATAGGGACACAGAGAAAAGGAGATACTAAACATGGAGGAAGATAGAGGTACAGAGATGGAAGAAGATGGAAGGATGGCAGAGAAAGAGGGAAAACAGATGGAAGGATGGCAGAGAGAGAGGGAAAACGGATGGATGGGGAGAGAGTCACTGGATGGAAGGATGCAGAGAGAAAGGGGAGAGACTGGAAGGATGTGGAGAGAGAAGGGACACTGAACAGAAAAGGGTAGAGAGATAGACACTGGTTAAAAGGCGGGAGAGAGACATTAGATGGAAGGATCAGGAGAGAGGGTAGATGGGTAGAAGGATGGGGAGAGAAAGAGGGAAGACGCTGGATGGAAGGATGCAGAAAGAAAGAGGGGAGACTATTGGAAGGATGGGGAGAGAGAGGGGAGACACTGGAAGGATGGGGAGAGAAAGAGGAGAGCTGCTGCATGGAAAGGGGGAGTAGTGAAAGATTGGAGAATAAGAGGAAGGGGCATGGGGAGAACAAGGGTGAAAAAAAGATGAAAAGCTAAGTAGATGAAGGAAATTAAAGAATGGTAGTAAGAATGAATTAAATCTGGACACAGAGAGAGGCAGAAAAATATTGAAGAAAGCAAAGAAAAAGGAGAGAAAAATGACAAATGGCCAGGAAACCCTGGCAGAAGAGTTAAGCGAAAACGAAGGAAAGCAGAATCTACTACTACTACTACTTAACATTTCTAGAGCGCTACTAGGGTTACGCAGCGCTGTACAATTTAACAAAGAGAGACAGTCCCTGCTCAAAGAGCTTACAATCTAATAGACAAGTGAACGGTCGGTCCGATAGGGGCAGTCAAATTGGGGCAGTCTGGATTCACTGAACGGTAAGGGTTAGGTGCCGAACGCAGCATTGAAGAGGTGGGCTTTAAGCAAAGACTTGATGACGGGCAGGGAGGGGGCTTGGCGTAAGGGTTCAGGAAGGTTGTTCCAAGCATAGGGTGAGGCGAGGCAGAATGAGCGGAGCCTGGAGTTGGCGGTGGTGGAGAAGGGTACTGAGAGGAGGGATTTATCCTGTGAACGGAGGTTACGGGCGGGAACGTAAGGGGAGATGAGGGTAGAGAGGTAGTGAGGGGCAGCAGACTGAGTGCATTTGTAGGTAAGAAGGAGAAGCTTGAATTGAATGCGGTATCTGATCGGAAGCCAGTGAAGTGACCTGAGGAGAGGGGTGATATGAGTATATCGGTTCTGGCGGAATATGAGACGTGCAGCAGAGTTCTGAACAGACTGAAGGGGGGATAGATGGCTAAGTGGGAGGCCGGTGAGGAGTAAGTTGCAGTAGTCCAGGCGAGAGGTAATGAGAGCGTGGACGAGAGTTCGGGTGGTGTGTTCAGAGAGGAAAGGGCGAATTTTGCTGATGTTAAAGAGGAAGAAGCGACAGGTCTTGGCTATCTGCTGGATATGCGCAGAGAAGGAGAGAGAGGAGTCAAAGATGACTCCGAGGTTGCGGGCAGATGAGACGGGGAGGATGAGGGTGTTATCAACTGAGATAGAAAGTGGAGGAAGAGGAGAAGTGGGTTTTGGTGGAAAGACGATAAGCTCGGTCTTGGACATGTTCAGTTTCAGGTGGCGGTTGGACATCCAGGCAGCAATGTCGGATAAGCAGGCCGATACCTTTGCCTGGGTCTCCGCGGTGATGTCTGGTGTGGAGAGATACAGTTGGGTGTCATCAGCATAGAGATGATACTGGAAACCATGAGATGAGATCAGGGAGCCCAGGGAAGAGGTGTAGATTGAGAAGAGAAGGGGTCCAAGGACCGATCCCTGGGGAACTCCAACAGATAAGGGGATGGGGGTGGAGGAAGATTCATGAGAGTGAACTTTGAAGGTGCGGTGGGAGAGATAGGAGGAGAACCAGGAGAGGACAGAGCCCTGGAACCCAAATGAGGACAGTGTGGCAAGAAGTAAGTCATGATTGACAGTGTCAAAAGCGGCGGATAGATCCAGGAGGATGAGGATGGAGTAGTGGCCTCTGGATTTGGCAAGGAACAGGTCATTACAGACTTTAGAAAGTGCTGTTTCTGTCGAGTGAAGAGGGCGAAAACCGGATTGAAGCGGATCAAGGATGGCATGAGAGGAGAGAAAATCAAGGCAGCGGCTGTGGACTGCGCGCTCAAGTGTCTTGGAGAGGAAGGGTAGGAGGGAGATGGGGCGGTAGTTGGAGGGACAGGTAGGGTCTAGTGATGGTTTTTTGAGGAGTGGTGTGACTACAGCATGTTTGAAGGTGTCGGGGACAGTTGCAGTGGAGAGAGAGAGGTTGAGGATATGACAGATGGAGGGGGTGATAGTAGGAGAGATGGTGTTAAGTAAGTTGGTGGGGATAGGATCAGAGGAACAAGTGGTGCATTTTGAGGAGGAAAGAAGGCGGGCGGTTTCCTCCTCGGAGATATCAGGAAAGGAGGAGAAGGAGGTCTGGGTTGGTTGGTTGAGGGAGAGGGTTGAAGGGTGAAGAGGAGGAGGTGGCTTGGTAGTGAACTCAAGGTTGATCTTTTGCACCTTGTCGCGGAAGTAGTCAGCCAGTGATTGAGGAGAGAGTGACGGGGGGGTGGGAGCGGAGGGCACTTTGAGGAGGGAGTTAAGGGTGGCGAAGAGACGACGAGGGTTAGAGCTGAGAGAATTAGTCAATTGGGTGTAATAGTCCTGTTTGGCAAGGAATAGTGAGGACTGGAAGGAGGATAGCATGAATTTGTAGTGAAGGAAATCTGAATGGGTGCGAGATTTCCTCCAGAGGCGTTCAGCAGATCGGGCGCAGGAGCGAAGGTAACGGATGCAAGGGGTCAGCCAGGGCTGGGGATTAGTACGCCTTGTGGGACAGGAGGTGGATGGTGCAAGGGTGTCCAGAGCAGAGGAGAGAGTGGCATTGTAAGCGGAGACAGCCTCGTCAACAGACTTGGAGGACATGATGGAGGGGAGGAGATTAGAAATACTAGATGATAAGGTGGGAGGGTCAATAATCTGGAGATTCCTGGAAGTAGTGGTTAATGTTGGGCGGGGCTGAGGGGGAGGGTGAAGAAGTGTGAAGGTGATCAGGTGATGATCAGAGATAGGAAGAGCTGAGGTGTGGAAATTGGAGGGTGAGCCGGAAGAGGAGAGGACGAGGTCAAGGCAATGGCCATCACGGTGAGTAGGGGTGGTGGAACATAGCTGGAGGTTGAAGGAGGATGTTAGAGTGAGGAACTGAGAAGCATGAGAGTTGGACAGGTCATCAACGTGTATGTTGAAGTCTCCGAGAATGAGGGATGGAGATGAGGGTTCAAGAAAAACAGAAAGCCAGGCATCGAAGTCGGTGAGGAAGGAAGGGAGGGATTTATCAGGGGGGCGGTAAATGACTGCCACTCTGAGTGGCAACGGGTAGAATAGACGGATGGAGTGGACTTCAAAGGATGAGAAGCAGAGACTGGGAGCAACACAATGAGAAAAAGTAAATGGCCATACAACAAAGATAAAGAAAATAATTTTATTTTTAATTTAGGATAAAGTAATATGGTGTTAATAAAGTTTCAGAGACCAATACTTCCTTCCTTAGGTCAGGAGAGGATACCGTAACAGCATTATATAGACCTGAGGCAGGAGGTTTTGGTCTCTGAAAGCTCACTGAAAAGGATTAGGCTATTAAATAAATTGTCTGAAATCGGATGCACTGAAAAGCAGCACTTTACCCTGTGTGACAAATGCATCTGAGTGTGACTAAATTTTGCTGGGGGGGGGGGGGTACAGAGAAAATTTTGTGCCCACCCACTTTGGGTTCAGGCCCACCCAAAATTGGCAGTCTGGCTACGCCACTGGTGGAAAGAAGATCGTATTGCTCTTAGCTGTCGTAGATTTGCAAACATCCTTTTGCACAAATTATCAACTTGATGTTTCATAGTTAATTGTGTGTCTAGAATGAAGTCTAACAATTATCAAAAAGAGATTCCCCTGTTTTTAGAACCAGGTTTTGTGGAAGATGTATTAAAATAGAGCAATTTGGTCTTAGCAGTGTTAAGCTTTAATAAATTCACTGATGCCCAATATGATGTGTCCTAGAAATACAGTCAGAGATTAAATCATCTGTCTACAGTATCATTTAAAAGGTACAAAAATAAAAGTATTGTCTGCATAAGAAGCAACATAAAATAATGAAGATATTAAAAAGTTACCTAAGGAACTCATAAAAATGTTAAACAATATTGGCAACAGAGGTAAGCCCTGAAGGATGCCATAAAAGGAACTCCAAGTTTCTGAAAAATTTCCATCTTTTCTTATACTATATACTGCCTATCACATAAGTACATAAGCACTGCCATGCTGGGAAAAGACCAAAGGTCCATCAAGCCCAGCACTCCGTCTCCGACAGCAGCCAATCCAGGCCCCAAGAACCTGGCAAAATCCCAAAATTTAATAACGATCAATGGACTTTTCCTTCAGGAATCTGTCCAGACCCCCTTTAAACTCAGCAAGGCCAGCTGCCGTCACTACCTTCTCCGGCAATGAGTTCTAGAGTCTAACCACGCGCTGAGTAAAGAAAAACTTTCTCCAATTTGTTTTAAACCTACCATATTCTAATTTCATCTTGTGCCCCCTAGTTCTATTATTGTTAGAAAGCATAAACAAATGCTTCACATCTGTCCGCTCTACCCCACTCAAAATTTTGTAGACCTCTATCATATCACCCCTCAGCTGCCTTTTCTCCAGGCTAAAGAGTCCTAGCCTTCTTAACCTCTCCTCATGAGGTAGTCGTCCCATCCCTTTTGCCATTTTCATCACCCTTCTCTGCACCTTCTCCAACTCCTTTATATCTTCTTTTGAGATGAGGCGACCAGAACTGAACACAATATTCCAGGTGCGGTCGCACCATGGAGCAATATAACGGCATTATAACATCCTCATGCTTGTTTTCCATCCCTTTTCTAATAATACTCAACATTCTGTTCGTCTTCTTGGCCGCCGCAGCACATTGAGCGGAAGATTTCAATGTCCTATCCACGATGACTCCCAGATCCCTTTCTCGGTCCGTAACTCCTAAAGCAGAACCTTGCATGACATAGCCGTAATTCGGGTTCCTCCTTCCCACGTGCATCACTTTGCACTTGTCAGTGTTGAACTTCATCTGCCATTTGGATGCCCAATCCCCCAGTCTCACGAGGTCCTCTTGTTATCTTTCACACTCCTCCCACAACGAGACGACCCTGGATAACTTTGTGTCATCTGCGAATTTAATTACCTCACTAGTTACTCCCATCTCAAGGTCATTTATAAATATGTTAAAAAGCAGCGGTCCCAGCACAGACCCCTGAGGGACCCCACTAACTACCCTTCTCCATCAAGAATACTGACCATTCAACCCTACTCTCTGCTTCCTATCTTTTAACCAGCTCTTAATCCATAATAATACACTGCCTCCGATCCCATGACTCTCCAGTTTCCTTTGGAGTCTTTCAAGAGGCACTTTGTCAAACGCCTTCTGAAAATCTAGATATACAATATCGACCGGCTCCCCTTTGTCCACATGTTTGTTCACCCCCTCGAAAAAATGCAGTAGATTTGTGAGGCAACACTTCCCTTCACTAAATCCGTGCTGACTTTGTCTCAGTAGCCCATGCTTTTGTATGTGCTCCGTAATTTTATTCTTAATAATAGCCTCCACCATTTTTCCCGGCAACGACGTCAGACTCACCGGTCTATAATTTCCCGGATCTCCTCTGGAACCCTTTTAAAAAATCGGAGTTACATTGGCCACCCTCCAATCTTCCGGTACCACACCTGATTTTAGGGATAAATTGCATATTACTAACAGTAGCTCCACAAGTTCATTTTTCAGCTCTATTAATACTCTGGGATGAATACCATCCGGTCCCGGTGATTTACTACTTATCCTCCAAGTTTACAGAGAAATCATTTAGTCTTTCTGACTCGTCCGCTTCAAATACCTTCTCCGGCACCGGTATCCCTCCCAAATCCTCCTCGGTGAAGACCGAAGCAAAGACTTCATTTAATTTCTCCACTACAGCTTTGTCTTCCCAGATCGCCCCTTTAACACCACAGTCGTCCAGCGGCCCTACCGATTTCTTTAGCCAGCTTTCTGCTTTTAATATACCTAAAAAAATTTTGCTATGTGTTTTCGCTTCTAATGCTAATTTTTTTTTTTTAAGTCCTTCTTAGCCCTCCTTATCTCCTTTTTGCATTTGGCTTGACATTCCTTATGTTTTACCTTATTGTCTTCAGTCAGTTCCCTTCTCCATTTTCTGAAGGATTGTTTTTTGGCTCGAATAGCTTCCTTTACCTTACCATTTAGCCACGCCGGCTGACGTTTGGTCTTTTTTCCTCTTTTTCTAATACGCGGAATATATTTGTCCTGTACTTCTAGGATAGTATTTTTGAACAGCATCCATGCCTCATTCAAGTTTTTTACCCTTTCAGCCGCTCCCTTCAGTCTTTTTTTCACCGTTCTCCTCATTTTATGGTAGTCTCCTTTTCTAACGTTAAACGCTAGTGTATTTGATTTCCTGAGTTCACTTCGTAGCCAATATCAAAACCGATCATATTATGATCACTGTTATCAAGCGGCCCTTGCACTGTTAACCCCCCGAACCAGATCATGAGCTCCACTAATGATTAAGTCTAGTATTTTCCCTTCTCTTGTCGGCTCCTGAACCAGCTGTTCCATAAAGCAGTCCTTGATTTCATCAAGAAATTTCACCTCCCTTGCGTGTACCGATGTTTCATTCACCCAGTCTATATCCGGATAATTGAAGTCACATTGCCCTTTTTATTCGCTTCCCTAATTTCCCTTGACATTGCTTCGTCCGTCTGCTCGTCTTGGCCAGGCGGACGATAGTACGCTCCTATCACCATCCCTTTTCCCTTTTCACGTGGAATTTTAATCCACAAGGATTCCAATCGGGGTTTTGTCTCCTGCAATATTTGCAGCCTATCTGAGTCAAGGTTCTCATTTACATACAGTGCTACCCCTCCTCCAATCCTATCCACCCTATCGCTGTGATATAATTTGTAGCCCTGTATGACTGTATCCCATTGGTTATCTTCCTGCCACCAGATCTCAGAGATGCCTATAATATCCAGTTTTTCATTGTGTACAATGTACTCCAGCTCTCCCATCTTATGCCTCAGGCTCCTGGCATTTGCGTATAGACATTTCAATGTATGCTGCTTGTTCTGATTTTTATTACGTTTAATACATGGCGTTATTAATATGTTGTCTTCCGTCTGGTCATTATTAATTTTATTTAAGTCCATCTGATCCTCTATGATTTCTTTGTCGTCCTTACTCACAAGTAACCCTTTTTCCCTATCTGAGTGATATCCTCAAAAGATACCTTCTCCCTAACCATGCGCTTTTGAGCGACTGTCGGCCTTCCCCCCATTTCTAGTTTAAAAGCTGCTCTATTTCCTTCTTAAAAGTTGACACCAGCAGCCTGGTCCCACCCTGGTTAAGGTGAAGCCCATCAGATTGGAATAGGCTCTCCCTTCCCCAGAATGCTGACCAGTTCCTGACAAATCCAAAACCCCACACCATCGTCTCATCCACGCGTTGAGACTCCGGATCTCTGCCTGTCGCTTGGGCCCTGCGCGTGGAACAGGTAGTATTTCAGGAAATGCTACCCTAGAGGATCTGGCTTTGAGCTTCCTTCCTAAAAGCCTACATTTAGCTTCCAGAACGTCTCTCCCACATTTTCCCACATGTACCAAGACGGCCGGCTCCTCCCCAGCACTATCTAAAATCTTGTCTAGGTGCCGCGTAAGGTCCGCCACCTTCGCACCAGGCAGGCAAGTCACCAGGCGATCCTCACGTCCACCAGCCATCCAGCTATCTACATGCCTAATGACTGAGTCACCAACTACAACAGCGGTCCTATCTTTTCCCCTGTGGGCTGTAATCGGAGACGTTTCCTCAGCTAAATGTGGTGCTTAGTCCCCGCCGGTATCTATCTGTTTAGGTACGTTCACTCTAAACCCTGCCCCAGAGAACTACTTACCAAGAAAGCCCTTGAACCACTTCAAAAGAGTTCCATCCAATCCCAAAGCACTCAGCCTGTTTAACAATAATGCATGATCAACAGTATCAAAGGCCCCCGAAACATCAAATTGCATTAAAACCGATGGAATATTTTGACTTAGTTTTGATGAAGTATTTGGCAATCGCTAATGAGTTTAGGAGATTGGACCATCTCTTTGTTTCAGGTACTGCACAAAGAGAAAGCAGCTTCTAAAGCCTTGACTGCATGGTGGATCAAAGCAGATATTTAACCTACCTATGTGGTGAATTAGGGTCATTTCAATTAGTCTCCAAGCCCACTTGACTAGGGCCCAGACCAGGGGCGTAGCCAGACCTCGCGGTGGGAAGAGGCCAGGGCCCAAGGTGGGGGGGGGAGCAATTTAGGTCTGCCACCTTGCCGCTCCCCCCACCACCACCCTGCTGCTCCCCCACCACCACCACTCTGCTGCTCCCCACCCACTGCTGCAGCAAATACCTTGGCTAGCAGAGGTCCCCAACCCCCGCCAGCTGAAGCCTTGGCCAGTGCCAGTCTCCAGCACCACTGCGTTGCCTGCCTGCTCTCTCTCTTCCCCTTCGCATCCTGTACACTTCTTTTAGTGAAACTGAGCATGCTCAATTTCACTAAAAGGAGCATGCAGGATGTGAAGGAGAAGAAAGGGCAGGCAGCGCTGGACAAGGCATCAGCTGACAGGAGGTTGGGGACCTCCGCCAGCAAAACCAGGGGCCCAGAGGAAATTTGATGGGGCCTAGGCCCCACATAGCTATGCCACTACTTCTGAGTCTGTCCCCTTTCACCTTCCTCCTATGCTCCCTCATTCCAGTTTCCTTTCAAGTAAAAGAGACTCACCTCCTGTGCATTTATGCCATGGAGCTATTTAAACATCACTATTGTATCTCTCCTGTCCTGCCTTTCTTCCAAAGTATATATAGGTCTATCCCATACACTTTATGACAACGAACACTGATCATTCTAGTAGCTGCCCTCTTAACTAAGAGCATAAAATAAGTGTTGCCATACTGGGACAGACCGATGGTCCATGATGCCCAGTATTCTGTTTCCAACAGTGGTCAATCCAGGTCACAAATACCAGACAAGATCCCAGAACAGTAAAACAGATTTTATGCTGCTTATCTTAGAAATAAGCAGTGGATTTTCCCAAGTCCATCTTAATAATTGTTACATTTGTATCCCACCTTTTTGCAGGCTCAATGTGGCTTACATATAACCGTTAACGGCGTTAGCTGATTCCGGTCTGAACAAATACTTGATATGAATTAATACAAAGTGATATTGTGGTAGAATGAGATACATGTATGGTAGGTACAATTGGGGGGAACTTAGGGAGGGAAAGGGGAAAGAAGAGTCATGTAATGTCCGTTACGGTCTTTGGTTACATTGTGTCGCAAGTGGCCAGGTATTTTTATGTTGGGTCGGTGGGGTATGCTCTTCTGAACAGGTCTGTCTTTAGTGCTTTCTGAAAATTTAGGTGGTCTGGCGTAGTTTTTACTGCTTTTGGTAATGTGTTCCATAGATGTGCGC
Source organism: Microcaecilia unicolor (assembly GCF_901765095.1). Classification (NCBI taxonomy): domain Eukaryota; kingdom Metazoa; phylum Chordata; class Amphibia; order Gymnophiona; family Siphonopidae; genus Microcaecilia; species Microcaecilia unicolor. The sequence goes on from NC_044042.1 coordinate 93,412,143, forward strand.
TTAGGTAGGAAAAGCTGGATGCATAGGTGGATTTGTATTTGAGTCCTTTGCTGCTTGGGTAGTGGAGGTTTAGGTATGATCGTGCAGATTTTGTGGTGCTTCTGGTTGGCAGGTCGATAAGGTCTGTCATGTATCCCGGTGCCTCGCCGTAGATAATTTTATGGACAGTTGTGCAGATTTTAAAAGTGATACGTTCTTTGATTGGTAGCCAGTGCAGTTTTTCTCGGAGTGGTTTGGCGCTGTCAAAACGTGTTTTTCCAAATACAAGCCTGGCTGCTGTGTTTTGGGCGGTCTAGTTTCTTTATGATTTGATCCTTGCATCCTGCATAGATTCCATTACAGTAATCTGCGTGGCTTAGTACCATTGACTGTACCATGTTACAAAATATTTACCTCGGGAAGAATGGTTTCACGTGTTTGAGTTTCCACATTGAGAAAAACATTTTCTTTATGGTGGAATTTGCTTGGGTCTCTAGTGATAGGTTACGGTCGATTGTTACTCCGAGAATTTTCAGACTGTCTGAGATAGGGAGGGTGTATCCTGAGGTGTTAGTTTGTGGGTTTGTTTGTATTGTATTGGGATGAGATGAGATGATGAGACAGTGCGTTTTTTCAGTATTGAGTTTTAGTTGGAATGCATTTGCCCATGAGTTCATGATGTTTAAACTTAGCTTGATTTTGTTGGTGATTTCCGCCAGATCATGTTTGAAGGGGATGTATAATGTGACATCATCAGCGTAGATAAATGGGTTAAGGCCTTGGGTGGATAAGGTCTTGGCTAGTGGAGTTATCATGAGGTTGAAAAGGATCGGTGATCCTTGCGGTACTCCGCAGCTTGGTTTCTATGGTGACGATATGTTTGTTTTTTATTTCACTTGATGTGTTCTTGTGGTTAGGAAACCCTTAATCCAATTGAGAGTACCATCACTGATTCCGAAGTATTCTAGGAGTCTTAGCAATATGTTATGGTTAACCATGTTGAACGTACTTGGCATGTCAAATTGGAGGAGGAGAATGCTCTTGCCTATTGCTATTTCCTGCTTGAATTTGTTTAGGAGAGTGAATAGTACTGTTTCGGTGCTGTGTAGGGGTCGAAATCCTGATTGTGACTCATGTAGTGTAGTGAATTTGTCTATGTAGTCATTGAATTGTTTGGTCACCAGCCCTTCCAATAATGGCTTATGGACTTCTCTTTTAGGAAATTATCCAAACCTTTTTTTAAACCCTGCAAACTAACTGCTTTTACTATATTCTGTGGCAGTGAGTTCCAGAGTTAAATTACTTATTGAGTGAAGAAATATTTTCTTCAATTTGTTTTAAAGTTACTACTTAGTAGCTTCATTGTGTGCCCCCCTAGTCTAGTATTTTTGGAAAGAAGAAACAAGCGGTTCATCTCTACTCACTTCACTCCACTCAGTATTTTTATGGACCTCTATCATATCTCCTCTCAACCATCTGTTCTCCAAGCTGAGGCGCTCTAGCTGCTTTAACCATTCCTCATAGGGAATTCGTCCCCTCCCCTTTATAATTTTCATCGCCCTTGGATGCTTCTTGGATAGCGATGATGTCAATGTCCAGACCTCCTGGCACCATGCTTCAAAGTGGACTGTTGCCGGTGCTTTGTGGCCTCTGCCATCAACATAGGAGTCCCTTGGTGCTGATGAGGATGTTGTCAAATCCTTATGAAGCCCAGCGCAAACTCACTCCCCAGCTTATAATTCTAGAGCTCATGCAAACTCATCAGCACAAAAGGACTCCTATGTCAGGCAGAGTTCAAGAAGCACTGGCATCTGTCCCTTTTCTAATTCTGCTGTATCTTTTTTGAGTTGTGGTGACCAGAATTGCACAGAGCATTTGAGGTGCAGTCGCACAATGAAATGATACAAAGGCAGTACAATAATCTCATTTTTGTTTTCCTAATAATTCCATTTGCTTTCTTAGACACTGCTGCACACTGAGCAGAAGCTTTAATTAATGATGACAACTAGATCCTTTTCCTGGGCAGTGACTCCTAATGTAGAAACTTGCATCACGCATCTATAGTTTGGGTTCCTCTTTCCCGCATACATCACTTTACACTTGCTCACATTAAATGTCATCTGCCATTTGGATGCCCAGGCTCCCAGTCTCGTATTCTCTTGCAATTTTTCACAATCCTCTGAAAACTTTGAAAAAACATGTCGTCAGCAAATTTAATTACGTCACTAGTTATTCCCATATCTAGATCATTGATAAATATGTTAAAAAGCAGTGGTCCCAGCACAGACCTCTGGGAACCCCACTGTCTCCCTTTTTCCACTGAGAACAGGGCTGCCAAAGGGGGGGGGGGAGGGGGACAAACTTTCCCAGGCCTCCAAGGGAGGCCCGGCACTGGGATCTCTCTCATCGCATCCTGACAGGAGCAGAAAACTCTGGCGCCAGCCCCCCCCCCCCTTGGAGGAGGACCCAGAGCAGCAGGCTGGCAGGGGTCCCCCCCCCAGGCCACACCGGCAGAATAGATATTCCTCCAGCGCTGCTCTTCTTCACTCTGCCGCATTGCCTGGGCTGCTTTTCTCAGGCTGCACATGCTTGGTTTTAAAACTGGGCGTGCGCGATGTGAGAGAAAAAGCAGCCGCAGGGCAGAGTGAAGAAGAGCAGCGCTGGAGGAAGACTTTTCTGCTGGCAGGCCTTTGGATCTCTGCCAGCCAAGGGGGCAGTGGCAGTGACAATCCTGTGGGGGGCAGCGGCAGCCCTGTCCCGGGCTCGGCTCTGTCTCTTGGCGGCCCTGATTGACAATACTGATCATTTAACCCTATTCTGTTTTCTCAATCTTTTAACTAGTTTTTAATCCACAATAGGATATTACCTTCTATCCCATGACTGTCTGATTTCCTCAGGAGTCTTTAATGAGGTACTTTGTCAAATGCCTTTTGAAAATCCAGATACACAATATCAACCATCTCACCTTTATCCACATGTTTGTTCACCTCTTCGAAGAAATGTAGTAGACTGGTGAGGCAAGATTTCCCTTCACTAAATCCATGTTGGCTTTGTCTCATTAATCCATAAGAACATAAGAATAGCCATACTGGGTCAGACCAATGGTCCATCTGCCCCAGTATCGTGCTTCCAGCAGGGACCATTCCAGGTCACAAGTACCTGGCAGAAACCCAATTAGTAGCACCATTCCCTGCAAGCAGTTCCATCCCCTCTATAATTTTGGACATTCTTCTTTGACCCTTTTCTAATTCTGCTATATAACTGAGCTACGGTGATCAGAACTGAACATAATACTCAAGGTGAGGTCACACCATGGAGCAATATAGAGGCATTTTAATATTTTTGGTCTTACTTTGCATCCCTCTCCTAATAATTCCTAGCATCCTGTTTGCTTTTTTGGTCACCGCCGCACAGTGGGCAGAAGATTTCAGTGTATTGTCTACAATGACACGTAGGTCTTTTTCTTGATTTCTGACTCCTAAGGTGGACCCTAGCATCAGAGAACTATGATTCAGATTAGTCTTCCCAATGTGTATCACTGCATTTATCTGCATTAAATTTCATCTGCCATTTGGATGCCCTATCTTCCAGTTCCCTAAGGTCTTCCAGCAATTTATTACAATCCGCATGCATTTTGAGAACTTTGAATAGTTTCATATCATCTGCAAATTTAATCAGCTCACTAGTTTTTCTAATTTATAAATATGTTAAATAGTATCGGTCCCAGTACAGATCCCTGTGGCACTCCACTATTCACCCTCCTCCATTGAGAAAAATGGCCATTTAACCCTACCCTCTGTTTTCTGTCCAGTAAACAGTTCTTAATCCACAGAAGGACATTACTTCCTATCTCATGACCCCTTAATTTTCTCAGGAGTCTCTCATGAGGTACTTTGTCAAAAGCTTTCTGAAAATCTAGATACACTATATCAACTAGCTCACCTTTATCCACATGTTTAATCACGATGACGCCTTCAAAGAAACAAATCAAATTGGTGAGGTAAGACCTTCCTTGTCTGAATCCATGCTGACTCTGTCCCATTAAACCATGTTTGTCTACATGTTCTGTAATTTTATTCGTTATAATAGTTTACATTATTTTGCCAGGCACTGAAGTCAGGCTTACCAGTCTATAATTATCCAGATCACCCCTGCCACCCTTTTTAAAAATCGGCATCACATTAGCCACCCATGTATATGCTCTATAATTTTGTCTTTATAATAGTCTGTACCATTTTGCCTGGCACCAACATCTTGATCACCTGTGGAACCCTTTTTAAAAACTTGACTGACTCCAGAATGTGCAGTCTCCGGAACTGTACACAGTATTCTAATGGGCCGATGATCAGAAGCAAACGCAGGTGCTAGAGGCTATTAGTGCCATACTAGTGCCTGCAATTGCTACCTCCCCCATGTTCAGAGCCCCTGAGCACATGAAACAATGCTCTCGCGGGTTTTGAGTGCAACTAGCATGCAAATGCATGCTAAACAGTGATCATCGCAAATATCTTGCTAAACATATTCCTCCCCAATGATCAGCAAGCAGCTGGCGTTAGGGTTTGCAGACCATTGGAGAGGAATGGTGAGCCCTGTCCAGCATCATTTGCATGCTAGCAGGCCTCCCATTTCCCCCAATACAACCCCCACCCCACCCACCAAACTTTGTGGCATAACTAACTCTTCTTCTCCCCCCCCCCTCTCCCAAATATGGAGCCAAAACCATTCCTCTTCTTTCCTCAAATCTTCCCCCGGGCAAGTGTAGAAGACTAACGCCACTTTCGCTTTCTCTTCCCCCTCCCCCTGTGGCCCCTCCCTGCTGCCCTGTAGCGATCACAGGCTGCCTGAGCCAGCGCCGAATGCTTCCTTCTGCTCTGTCCATCTGGCACAACTTCCTGTGTATATGAGGGTGGGACGCAGCAGAGGGAAGCATTCGGCACTGGCTCAGGCAGCTTGTTATCGCTTCAGGGCGGGCTGCTAAAGAAAAGCAGGTTTGAGGGATGGAAGGGGAGGAACAAGGAGGTTAGATTGAGAATAGGCGTCAGTATCAGCCAAAGGATGTTGGATGAAAACAGAAGACAGGTTGAGCCTATCTAGCCATTATATGAAATAAAATTGAATATCACTACAACAGCTTAAAAAAATTAGTGTAGCTGATAGAAACAACAGTTAAAAACTTTATATTTTGTGCTCATTTTCTACACTGTTCTATACAATACAGATGGCAAGATTTCAGTGAGGATATCCAGTTTCTTGATGGGTTCATCTTTAACTATTGTTGTAATCTGCATTGGGAAGCCTGGTGTTATAAAGATGGAATATATTGAAACGAAATGGAAGTAAAATTAAACTCTTTCATTGGGGCTCATGGAATCACATCTTTACTTCATGTTTTGTAGAAGGTTATATTTTAGATACACAAATAGATTATTCTGTTTTGAGCAAATTTCACAGACAAGTGGTTTTATAAGTCAAAATAAAAATAAATATTTTGTTTCATGCAGATTTCTTTTGTTTAAACATAACTAAATGAACTATAAGTCCCTAATTCAGCCCATTGGTTTTCTTATATTTCGTTCTTGTGATGACTTATACTGTGCCAAAACAAAACTCTTTGGGCCCTGTTTACTAAGCTGTGGTAGAGGCACGTTTGTGCTTTTAGCATGCGCTGTGTAAGCACCTACACAGTTAGCGCGTGCTAAAAGCACAAACGCGCATATGTATTGGTATTCTAGGGCCCCATGTACTATTTGTTGTGCTGCCTGTGCTTACATAGGGTTCTTGTTATTTAATTCATAGGAATCAGTGCTACTGTTCTATGGTAGATTTTCTGCATGAATGTTGAGTTAGAATTTTTTCAAGCTTTGTGTTATTTCACAATGTGCCTGGTAGTGGAGAAATGCATTTAGCTATTACTGAGATTTTATCAAAATCAGAATTTTTTTTTTGTATAGTAACTTCCATGGATAAAATGTGGTAGTTTCGATCTGCACCTGTTGTTGGCCCTAGGGTTTTTGTGGCTGCAGAACATGCTTACATTTAATATATAAGAACTGACATACAGTATCATATCAAAGGTCCATGAGGATCATGCATGTAGGGTGTCATGGATGTGAGCATCGTCCATCAAGTATGTCCTCACTGTAAAAAGGTTGAGAACCACTGATATAGAGTGATGCTGGATTGGGGGGGGTGGAAGAGACAGAGTGATGCTGGATTCTGAGAAAAAAAGGTGGGGTGATGATGGAGAAAGAGAGAGGGCGATGGGTGAAAAGAGATGTTTATAGTGGAGTCCATGGTCCCTTCTGATAACTACCTAGTCTACTACTACTACTACTATTTAACATTTCTAGAGCGCTACAAAGTGTACGCAGCGCTGTACAAACACAGAAGAAAGACAGTCCCTGCTCAAAGAGCTTACAATCTAATAGACAAAAAGTAAAGCATTTAAATTTAAAATATTTAAGCAGTCAAGCACAAGAGAACAGTCACAGAAGGACAGAAGATGTTGAAGGGTGGTCAGTGTGATTAGGTGTAACTCTGGTTGGAGTAGTGGGAGAAGGTGATAGAAGAATAGAAATGGGTGAGGTAAAGTAATGAGTGGGTTGATAGGGAGGTTATATAAGACATTTCACTCTAGGGGTGGGTGGGTAGAGGGGTAGGGTGGGTAGGATTAAGTATAAAGCAGGAGAAGGTATTCTCTGCAGCCTATCTGTGAGATGGAAAATGCTCTCTGAAGCTGCTGCTATAAGCAGGGTTGCCAGGTGGAAAATATTTTTCCAGCCTAAAGGAGCCCAAAATCCAGCCCAAAACCCGCCCAAACTCAAACCCCGCCCCTGACACCCCCGACCCCGCGTCATCACCCCGCCCCCGCCGTCATCAACCCCGCCCCCGCCGTCATCGGCCCCGCCTTCCCCGTCACTAACCCCGCCTTCCCCGTCACTAACCCCGCCTCCCACGTCACTAACCCGCCTCCCACGTCACTAACCCCGCCCAAAAACGTCACTAACCCCGCCCACCGCGGCCGAAAAAGCCACCTAAAAAAACCGCCCGAAGCACAAAAACCAGCCCAAAAAACCGCAACCCGCCGCGGGCAAAAATTTCCCGCGGCGGGTCGCGGAAAACCGCCCAATTGGGCGGTAAAACCGCCCACCTGGCAACACTGGCTATAAGTTGTTAGTTTTCTCTCCCTGAAAGAGATCCAAGCCACACCCACGAAGTTCAAACTGTCAGTGGGGAGGGTGAGGGGAGGAAATGGCAGTGCTTGATGAAAAAGAGAGCTCAGTTTGATAGGAGATATACTATAGGATGTCATTCTGAGGCCAGGCTAAGTCTAAAGCAGGAGAAGGTATTCTCTGCAGCCTATCTGTGAGATGGAAAATGCTCTCTGAAGCTGCTGCTATAAGTTGTTAGTTTTCTCTCCCTGAAAGAGATCCAAGCCACACCCACGAAGTTCAAACTGTCAGTGGGGAGGGTGAGGGGAGGAAATGGCAGTGCTTGATGAAAAAGAGAGCTCAGTTTGATAGGAGATATACTATAGGATGTCATTCTGAGGCCAGGCTAAGTCTAAAGCAGGAGAAGGTATTCTCTGCAGCCTATCTGTGAGATGGAAAATGCTCTCTGAAGCTGCTGCTATAAGTTGTTAGTTTTCTCTCCCTGAAAGAGATCCAAGCCACACCCACGAAGTTCAAACTGTCAGGGAAGGGCTATAATATATGGGAATTCCTTCTCTGATATATTTCTACTTACCATAGGAAATATACCATTTGGACCTGTGGGGCAAATAGGGTTTATGCCTCCTTACACCCACCCCAAGATACAGAGAAGACAGAGAAAGCAGAGACGACAGAGACTATGTTCCTTCGAAGGGGAAAGTCTTTATTACTTACCAAATTAGGTAACAACAAAGCAATTAGTCAGTAACAAATAAGTATTTGTTATGAGAGGGAGAGAAACCACTGTGGTAAAGAGTCACTCAGTTGATCATCTCAGCCTCTGTCTAAATACCACACAGCAGCCACTTATATAGTCTTTTGCACAATGGAAATTCCCTCCCAAATCATACAACCTTGCAATTTCAGCTATTTTCTGTCTTACTTCAGCTAATCTCTGTTTTACTTTATTGTTTACATAAAATGGAAAAACACTCTCTGAATGTTATGGAAATACAGAAGACAATATCTAAATGTTTATGAAAAACAGAAGTCTAAGGTTTCTTTCACAGGAGATTATAGTCACCATTTTGCTACAGGAATCTTTCCAAGACCCATGACTATTTATCATTATTTTGTCTAATAACCTCCACACATCTTCTCTCTCAAACTGTTTACATATTCTTTGTGTCCTTGCTGAGCTAGAGTCAGTGGCACCATTTCTGTCAGGGGAGGGGAAGAGCACTCCTTGCTAGATCAGCATTACGTATGCAGCTCAGGCATTTTACGTTTGAGCCTGGTTTAGCTATGCAGTTCATGGGTCATAACTGAGTTGTCAGTGGTCAGAAAAGTGCAAATCAATTCAGAGAGATGGATGGGGAAGAGAGACAGGGCAATGGGTTAAAAGAGATAGATGTATTTAGTCCAATAAAAAGATATCACCTTATTTTCTGGGGGGGGGGTTTGTTTGTTTTATTTGTATTTGTTAATGTCAATGTCTAATAAAGTGATTGGAATATGTCAGGTTTTTTTTAATTTGAAGCTACTTTGTTTTGCACAGTACAGAGGGCACATGTCATTGTTTCGACGTCTCTGGTGTTGCAGATTCTGGCTTTTTGGGGATTCAGATTAATTTGTCTACATATTTCTATTTTTAGGTTATGATTACTTATTGTGTATTTGGTGAGGGTCTGTGTGTGAAAGAGGCCAGGTATTCTGTTAAGCACTGAATTTCTATGTAGGATAAATCTGTACTAATCCAGCTTGCTTAGTTTTCCCAATAAATGTATTGAGCCCTAGTGCCCACTGCAATATTTACAGTGCTGTCTTTTCCTAGATAGACCCTTGTGTGATTCCTGGATATGTAGTGCTATTATGTTATGCTAGAGTTGCTCTATAGATCCTGAGTGGCTTTTGTAGGGTTTTGTATTCATAATACAGGATACTGGATTTTGGATTTGTGTTTAGCTCATACCTCTCATAGTAGTAGCTGAAGGTGAGTTACATTCAGCTACAACAGGTATTTTCCTGCCGCCGGAGGCTTACAGTCTAAGTTTGTACAGGAGGTCATAGAGAAGTAGTGGAATTTGAACCCTGGCTTCTCTGGTTCTCAGCTCACATCTACTACTACTACTTAGCTGTACACTTGAACATAACGAGAGAGTCCCTGCTCGACAGAGCTTATAATCTAATTAGGACAGACAAACAGGACAAGAGATAAGGGAATTACTAAGGTGGGGATGATAAAATAAGGGTACTGAACAAGTGAGTTAAAAGCAGCATCAAAAAGGTGGGCTTTTAGCCTAGATTTGAAGACAGCCAGAGATGGAGCTTGACGGACCATTAGATACAGCTAATATACATAATGCCTATTCCAAACATATTATGTAATGCTATAGTAAACCCGATGGCCATTTGACAACGTACCAAAAATGTGATAGCCAAATCATCTTATGGTTGCCAGTAACCACAGGATTGCTGTTACAGTGCTGCTGAACGTCACTGTTCACATGGCCAACAGGAAGATGCTGGACTGGAGAGCTAGGTCTGACTGGGAGCCAAGTGTTAAAAGTACCTGTTTCCAGAATACTGCTAATACTATTCTGTTTAATAATTAGTATTATTGTGGTACAGTATATGGATGTTTTGGCACAGAATTCCCTGGACTGTATTCAGTGTACATAATACCATCAGTAATAGAGATACTAGGGGGAAATGACTGGTTCAGTTGCACCAGAGACACAGTGAAGGGCTCCTTCACTGCTGTGTTCAAAAGTACCCTCACTGTCCCTTTGCTGCTGACATAGGTGCAGCTCTCACCCTTCGGATTTTAACAAGCCCTGCCCCAACCCCACTCTAGGCCCAACTCACCACACCTTAGCTTCCCCAAACAGCTGAGTCACTGATCACACATATGCCTATAAGAATTTTAACCCTTCCCTCTCTCCCAGCCCTTCAGCCTCGCACTGGCATCTATTTTACAAAAGTCTGCTCCCCCTGATGTCAAAACCTGGCTACGCCTCTGACCCAGTCATCCTTCTAGCTTTCACCATCGCCTTTTCTACCTGTGTGGCCACCTTAAGATCATCACGTGATCACATCCAAGCCCTGCTCCTCTTTTGGGCACAAAAGTTCTTCACCCCCTCAACGGCACTGTTCCTTTGAGTTTTTGAAGTCCAAATGCATGACCATGCAGTTTTTAGCATTAAATCTTAGCTACTAAATTCTGGACCAGCTTTGTTAGGTCCTTCCTCATGTTATCCTAGCCATCAGGGGTGTCTATCCTATTGCACATTTTGCTATCATCCGCAAAGGGGCAAACCTTACCAGAAAGCTCTTCAAGCAAAATCGTTTACAACATTTTTTAAAAGAACTGGCCCAAGAACAAAACCTTGTGGCACACCACTGGTAACATATTAATGGATTTCTATTCCACTTTTAACTTGAAGGCTACAAAGCAGATTACAGTCAATAAAAACTTCTCATAGAAGAAGGAATTAACAACAAAATTCAAAGAAATCAGTAATAGCAATATCTATTAGCCTGACTAATTCAAGCATTGTTCCTGTCTAGCAAAATAAAACACTTAATTCTAATTATAATTACCGTATTTTTCGGACTATAAGGTGCACTTTTTTCCCCCAAAATTTGGGAGGAATATGGGGGGGTGCGTCTTATAGTCCGAAGGTAGATTTGGCTGGCTGGCTGGCCGCCCGCCCTCCGAGTTCGGGATCGCCCTCCCCCCGGCCCTGTCACCACTTCTCCCTACTCATGTCACGCGATCTTCCCTGGTGGTCTAGTGACGTTGGGGCAGGAAAGAGCCCCCTCTTTCCTGCCCAGCGCGCTGCTCTCCATCCTCCTGTATGCAGTCTGACGGTCTCGGCGAGATTCAAAATGGCCACCAAGAATTGAAGTCTCGGCGGCCATTTTGAATCTCGCCGAGACCGTCAGGCTACATACAGGAGGATGGAGAGCAGCAGCGCGCTGGGCAGGAAAGAGGGGGCTCTTTCCTGCCCCGATGTCACTAGACCACCATGGAAGATTGCGTGACGTGAGTAGGGAGAAGTGGTGACAGGGCCGGGGGGAGGGCGATCCCGACTCGGAGGGAGGGATTCGGACAAGACGCACCGGAGCACCTAGGTTTTAGAGGAGGGAAAAAGGAAAATTTTTTTTCCTATTTCCCTCCTCTAAAACCTAGGTGCGTCTTATGGTCCGGTGCGTCTTATAGTCCGAAAAATACGGTACTACTTTAAAAATAGATTTTCAGAGCCTTTATAAACAAGGGATAAGATGTGACCTGTAAGATTTAAAGTCTGGAATAGTATCCCGATTCCAACACCTTGAAAAGTGAAAGAATGTTCCTAAATTGATTTACAGTTTCATAAAAGGGACGTTCAGTCAAAAACCTGTCCCTACTTCTTGAATTCTATTCATTCCCTGACAATATTAAAAACTGAGCTATTTTCTCAGAGTTTAGCCTGTAGAGACTTTTATAGGCTAGGCTAGACTACTGCAATTTGCTTCTCGCTGGTCTCCCGCTCAGCCATCTATCTCCTCTTCAATCTGTCCAAAACTCTGCTGCGCATCTTATATTCCGCCAGAGTCGCTATACTCACATTAGCCCTCTCCTCAAGTCGCTTCACTGGCTCCCTATCCGCTTCCGCATACGGTTCAAACTTCTCCTTATGACCTACAAGTGCATCCACTCCGCAGCTCCTCAGTACCTTTCCGCTCTCATCTCTCCCTACACTCCTCCCCGTGAACTCCGTTCACTGGGTAAATGTCTCCTGGCGTCCCCCTTCTCCCCCACTGCTAACTCCTGGCTCCGTTCCTTCTATCTTGCTGCTCCCTATGCCTGGAATAGACTCCCTGAGCCAGTACATCAGGCTCAGTCTCTGGCTGTCTTCAAGTCTAGGCTTAAAGCCCACCTCTTTGCTACTGCTTTCGACTCCTAGTCATGACTCTCTTACTCAACACCCTCACTTATCACCCCTACCACTGCAATTTCCCCACCCCTAGCTGTCTGTTCGTAGATTGTAAGCTCTGTTGAGTAGGGACTGTCTTTTCATGTTAATTTGTACAGCGGCTGCGTAAGTCTAGTAGCGCTATAGAAATGTTTAATAGTAGTAATAGTAGTAGTAGTAGGCATACAAGTTTAAAATGTATACAGCTATCAGTCTTTAGCCCCAATGCAAGTCATTGAGCAATGGGGTAGCTTCATTGTATCTTCCTAAATTAAATATCAATCTAGTAGAAGTATTTTCCAGCAGTTGAAGCTGCTGCTTCAGCTTTGCAGTTAATGAGCAGTAAAGAGGGGCATAATCGAACGGGCACCCAAGTTTTCCTGAGGGCGTCCTCGGGAAGGGGCGGGGAACCTGTATTATCGAAACAAGATGGGCGTCCATCTTTCGTTTCGATAATACGGTCAGGGACGCCCAAATCTGGAAATTTAGGTCAACCTTAGAGATGGTCGTCCCCGGTTTTCAGCGATAATGGAAACTGAGGATGTCCATCTCAGAAATGACCAAATCCAAGCCATTTGGTCTTGGGAGGAGCCAGCATTCGTAGTGCACTGGTCCCCCTCACATGCTAGGACACCAACCGGGCACCCAAGGTAGCACTGTGGTGGACTTCACAAATTGCTTCCAAGTGCATAGCTCCCTTACCTTGGGTGCTGAGCCCCCCAAAACCCACTCCCCACAACTGTACAACACTACCATAGCCCTAAGGGGTACAGTGGGTTTCTGGTGGCAGGGCCGGTCCTAGGGTTTATGGTGCCCTCCTGCAGCCTATTAGTCGGCGCCCCTACCCATCCAGGGGTGGGATCACTATGGCTCCACCCCCTAGTCACACCCCTTTTACCAGCCATGGCATGATTAGTACATACGTAATACCACACTGGGAAAAGACCAAGGGTCCATCGAGCCCAGCATCCTGTCCACGACAGCGGCCAATCCAGGCCAAGGGCACCTGGCAAGCTTCCCAAACGTACAAACATTCTATACGTTATTCCTTGAATTGTGGATTTTTCCCAAATCCATTTAGTAGTGGTTTATGGACTTGTCCTTTAGGAAACCATCTAACCCCTTTTTAAACTCTGCCAAACTAACCGCCTTCACCACGTTCTCTGGCAATGAATTCCAGAGTTTAATTATGCGTTGGGTTAAGGAAAATTTTTCCAATTTGTTTTAAATTTACTACACTGTAGTTTCATCGCATGCTCCCTAGTCCTAGTATTTTTGGAAAGCGTGAACAGATGCTTCACATCCACATGTGCCACTCCACTCATTATTTTATATACCTCTATCATGTCTCCCCTCAGCCATCTCTTCTCCAAGCTGAAAAGCCCTAGCCTCCTTAGTCTTTCTTCATAGGGAAGTTGTCCCATCCCCGCTATCATTTTAGTCGCCCTTCACTGCACCTTTTCCAATTCTACTATATCTTTCTTGAGATGCGGCAACCAGAATTGAACACAATACTCAAGGTGCGGTCGCACCATGGAGTGATACAAAGGCATTATAACATCCTCACACCTGTTTTCAATACCTTTCCTAATAATACCCAACATTCTATTTGCTTTCCTAGCCGAAGCAGCACACTGAGCAGAAGGTTTCAGTGTATTATCGACGACGACACCCAGATCCCTTTCTTGGTCTGTAACTCCTAACGTGGAACCTTGCATGACGTAGCTATAATTTGGGTTATTTTTTCCCACAAGCATCATCTTGCACTTGCTCACATTAAACATCACCTGCCATTTAGCCGCCCAGTCTCCCAGTCTCATAAGGTCCTTCTGTAATTTTTCACAATCCTATCGCGAGTTAACAACTTTGAATAACTTTGTGTCATCAGCAAATTTAATTACCTTGCTAGTTACTCCCATCTCTAAATCATTTATAAATATATTAAAAAGCAGCGGTCCTAGCACAAACCCCTGAGGGAACCCCACTAACTACCTTTCTCCATTGTGAATACTGCCCATTTAACCCCACTCTCTGTTTCCTATCCTTCAACCAGTTTTTAATCCACAATAGGACATTTCCTCCTATCCCATGACCCTCCAATTTCCTCTGTAGCCTTTCATGAGGTACCTTGTAAAACGCCTTTTGAAAATCCAGATACACGATATCAACCGGCTTCCCTTTGTCCACATGTTTGTTTACTCCTTCAAAGAATTGAAGTAAATTGGTCAGGCAAGATTTCCCCACGCAAAAGCTGTGCTGACTTGGTCTCAGTAATCCATGCCCTTGGATGTGCTCTATAATTTTGTTTTTGATAATAGCCTCTACCATTTTCCCCGGCACCGACGTCAGACTCACCGGTCTATAATTTCTCAGATCTCCCCTGGAAACCTTTTTTAAAAATCGGTGTTACATTGGCCACCAGGGCCGGTCTTAGGGCGAGGCGACCGCATAGGGCCTCGCACTCAAGGGGGCCCCATGCGGCGCGCCTGAACTTGCCCCGACCGCGAGAGCTCCAGTTCCCCCTCCCTCTGAATTTTAAAAGTTTACCTCGTCGTTGGGTTACAGCGGCCGGCAGGTAGCAGCAGCAGTGGAAAGCGTGCGAGCTGCTCGGCGCTTCGGGACGGGAGCCTTCCTTTCCCTCTCTCAGCTCTGAGAGAGGGAAAGGAAGGCTCCCGAAGCGCCGAGCAGCTCGCACCCTTTTCACTGCTGCTGCTACCTGCCGGCCGCTGTAACCCGACGTCGACGAGGTAAACTTTTAAAATGCGGGGGTGGGGGTCTTGAAGCTGAGTGGGAAGCAGGGAGGCTTTGGAGCTGGGTGGGAAGCAGGGAGGCCTTTGAGCTGGGTGAGAGGCAGGGGGCCCTTGAAGCTGGCTGGGAGGCAGGGAGGCCTTGGAGCTGGGAGGCCTTGGAGCTAGGAGGAAAGCGGGAAGCCCTGGAGCTGGGGGGCCCTGGGGGGAGGGGGCCGTGGAGCTCGGAAGGAGGGGTGGCAGCCCTAGTCCTCAGAGGGAGGGGTAGCTGGCCCTGGAGCTAGGGTGGGGGCAGGGCTAGGATGGGGCCCCATCAAATTGGTCTGCATAGAGCTCCGTACTTGCTAACACCAGCCCTGTTGGCCACCCTCCAATCTTCCGGTACCACACTCGATTTTAAGGATAAATTGCATATCACTAACAGTAGCTCCGCAAGCTCATTTTTCAGAAATAATATTTAAAAATTATATTACTATTTACATATACTTAATATACCGCTGAAGGAAGTAGAAAAATGGTGGGTTTTAAGGACATGTTTGAATTTGGGGAGGGAGGGCTGATTTCTGATGAATATTGGCAGGTCATTCTAAATTTGGGACCAAGATAAAAGAAGGCAGAGTCACAGGTAGAAGAAAGTTGAATGTAGGATGGAGGTGGAAGAGTAAGAAGATTATCAACTGAGCGTAAGGAGAGGAGAGTGGTGAGGAGGTTGGTAAGGTAGGCAGGAGCAGATGGGAGTCCTGATTTGTATACCAACAAAAGGGTTTTGAATATAATGTGCGATGAGACAGAGAGCCAGTGTTCTGCATGGAGAAGCGAGGTGATGCTTGTATGCTTCAACCTATTTTTATTCTCGTTATTCTCCTTGTGTCTGTGTGGGTTGCATGATGACTGTGTACTATTTGATACTAGTAAAAAAGGCCTGTTTCTGAAAGAAATGAAACTGGCGCTAGCAAGGTTGTCCTCTAATGGCAATAATGTTTTTAATGGAAATGTTAGGAGAGAGTATGTGTGAGAGAGAAGAATGTGTGTGATTGAGAGTCAGAATGTGTGTGTCTGTCTGTCTGTGTGAGTGAGTGAAAGTGTAGTGTATGTCCCATGTGCACCAATTATGCTCTCTCCCCTGCATTCATCCATATGCAGCAAACGTTCTCTGTGCTGCATCTCTCCCCTGCCCCCTCCATCCATTGTGGTGCAGTTCTCCTCTGTCTGTTGCCCTCCCCCCCTACATGTGTATCGGTCTACTTTTTATAAGACTCCTCCCTACATGTGCATCAACTCTGCATTCTCCCCTGACCTCCTCCCCACCTCCCCCCCCCCCCCCCCCTCTCAGGCCCCCTCTCGTCTCAGGCCCCCCTCACGTTTCAGAACTTGGTCAGTATTTGGGGGGAAGATGCTTGGAGTCGGTCAGAGCAGAGGTGCCACAGCCCTACCCAAGCCAACAGAGCCTCACCCACTTCTCCGTGTGGGGTTCACTCTTACAGCGATTCCCCTTCCCTTTCTCGGTCGGTACTCACATAAGGTCGGGGCGGTGGCGGTGCAGCAGGGCGCAGGCCAGCCCGTCGCAGAAGGAGGCACTCGTTGCGGATCTGGATGCCAGGTGCGAGCTGGTTGTTCTTGAGGGTGAGCTGGCTGTCCTCCCCCCTCCCCTGAGCACCTGAAGAAGGCAACCACCCGGTCCCTGGTTGTCCAGCGAATTATTCAGGGCAGGCAGGAAAGATCCCCAGTTTTGCCTGCCGGCGCTGATCCTCCCCCGCTGAGTGACCCTCCTCTCCCCCTGTCCCCCCTCCCACAGCCACCCATGTCCAGCGACTCTCCTCTCTCCCCTGCCCCCCCTCCAGCCACTCATGTCCAGCGACTCTCCTCTCTCCCCTGCCCCCCTCCAGCCACTCATGTCCAGCGACTCTCCTCTCTCCCCTGCCCCCCCTCCAGCCACCCATGTCCAGCGACTCTCCTCTCCCCTGCCCCCCCTCCAGCCACCCATATCCAGTGACTCTTTTCTCCCCTGTCCCCCTCCTCCACCCATGCCGTGACTCTCTTCTCTCCCCTGCCCCCCCCAGCCATCCATGCCCTGCGACTCTCTTCTCTCCCCTGCCCCCCCCAGCCATCCATATCCAGCAACTCTCCTCTCTTGCCTGCCCGCTGCCGGCGCTGACCCTCCCCCGCTGCCGGATCGCTCTTCAAAATGGCCACCGAGACTTACAAGGGTGGCCTCCAAGACTTCAGCAGAGGTTTTTTGCAACTACATTCAAAGTGGTTTACATATATTCAGGTATTTATTTTGTACCAGGGCCAATGGAGGGTTAAGTGACTTGTCCAGAGTCAGGGCTGCCGAGAGACTGGGCCGGGCCGGGCCGGGCCTGGGACAAGGCCACCCCCGCCGACCCAATTGTTTGGATTAGCTTTGGTATCCTTTTTTTTTTTTTTTGGTTCCCTCACGCCTGACTTTTGGCTTTATAGAGAAAGAAACAACAGGTTTTAGCAGTCTGTTGGATATGTGCTGAATGTTGTGTAAGGCTAAAAGACAATGACTTGGTTAAAGATCTTTATTTTGAAACTCTGCACCATTACAAGTCCTGTCTTGATCTGCAAAAAAAGAAACCATTTCTCTGCCAAGTTCATGTTCTTTCTATCTTGACACCTCAGGTCTTTTTTTCCTATTGTTCAGCTCCTGGCTCTTTAAAGCGCTTTCACTGAGAGAGACCAAGCATTCAACAGTAACAATTCAACAAGATTTAGAAGAGGCTCTGCTAGAAGTGAAAAAGTGGAAAGCCAAAAATCAGCTGGGGGCTATGGCCCTACAGCAAGAACCATTGGCTACATTTGGTCCATGTTGCTGTAATCCTTCAGTTGCCTTCTATTCAAACACATCTGTTGTACATGGTTGACCAAATGATCATCCTACATGATTTTTCCTCCTGTGAGACAGTGGCGTAGCCAGAAGTCAATTTTTGGGTGGGCCAACAGGTTGGATGGGTGGGCACTAGACAGTGGTGTGCTGGTAAATGTTTAAGAACAGGCTCTCTCCCCGGTCCACCTCTGCGCCCCTCCCCCGTCCACCTGTGCACCTCCCCTCAAAATTGCAGAGCTGGCTATAGCTAGGGAAACACCCTGGCCGGGGGGGGGGGGGGGGGGGGGCAATGCATTACTCTCTCCAGGAAAAAAAAACATTAAATGATCCCAGGTTCCAATCTAATTCATGATTAATATGGGATAAAATGCCATAAATAAGTAAATAAATATAAACTTTTAATGTTGAGCACCTGATTCTCAAAGTGGACATATTCCAAACACTATAATGAAAATAAAATTATTTTTTTCTACCTTTGTTGTCTGGTGACTTTGTTTTTCTGATCATGCTGGCCCAGTATCTGATTCTGCTGCTATCTGTCCTCTTAACTCCGTTTCCAGGGATTCCTTTCCATTTATTTCTTTACTTTCTGCCTTTCTTCTTCATTTCTTGCTCTATATCCATAAGTAAAAGCTGGGCCCTCTGCAGACTTGACTGTCCAGTGGATCCAGCTTCTGCCTATTTTCTTCATCCATGTGCAGTTTTTCTCCTCTCTTCCTTTTCCCTTAGCTCATCTCCTTCCTCACTCTTCCATCCCCTCCATCCATGTCCAGCATTTCTTCTCTCTCCCTTACCTCTCCTCCATCCATGTCCAGCAACCCTCCTCTCCCCTGCCCTCCCCTCCATCCACCCATGTCCAGCAACCTTCCTCTTCCCTCCATCCACCCATGTCCAGCAACTCTCACCTCCCCTCCATCCACCCATGTCCAGCAACTCTCCCCTCCCCTCCATCCATCCATATCCAGCAATTCTCTTCTCTCCCCTGCCCCCCTCTATTCATCCATACCCAGCAATTCTCTTCTCTCCCCTGCCCCCCTCCATTCATCCATACCCAGCAATTCTCCTCTCTCCCCTCCCATCCATCTCCTGCTCCTTCCCTCTGCTGTGCCCCATTTCTCCCAGTCCCATCCACCCTCTGCTCCTTTCCTCTGCTCATCATCCCTCCCAGTTCCATCCTTCCCTCTGCTCACCACCCCTCCTAGTCCCATCCATCTCCTGCTCCTTCCCTCTGCTCACCACCCCTCCCTCTGCTGGGCCCCACCTCTCCCAGTCCAAGTTGCACCCCGCCTGCGAGGTCCAGGATCGCGCAATTCCATCTACCCCCTCTCATGGAACCAGGAAAAGTAATTTGTGTCAAAAGTAAAGTGCCCTTGAATGTAAAAATAGATAAGTTCAAAGAAAACTATTTACAAAGTCCCCTTTTGAAAATACAGCTGGTGTTCACAACATGGATACTAAAGTACCTACACACTTTTATCACCACATGAGCACAGGAATAAAACAAGCACATTTCAAAATTCAAAACAAACCTCATGAGTACTTCCTTTCCCAGGACCCGTCCCCAGCCAGGGGAGTATATACTGCTCCCAGCGAGCTTATTTCACTTTACACTCTATGAGGGCGAGCCATTTTCAGAGGGAATCCTTTTGCAGGTAAATACCCATTTAAAAAGGGGAAATGCCTCTGGAAACTGCCCCGCCATAGCCAACCCTCTCTTCCTCCCTCCCTCCGGCACTGTGAAGTCTTTAATCTACCTGGGATCCCGGCAGCATTAGTGATGTATCCACGCTGCCTTCGCACTGCCCCGGAAGCCTTCTCTTCAACTTCCTGTTCCCGCATAGGTGGGACCAAGGGACGCTGCAAAGAGAAGGCTTCCGGGGCAGTGCGAAGGCAGCGTGGATACATCGCTAATGCTGCCGGGATCCCAGGTAGATTAAAGACTGCAGCGCCGGAGGGAGGGAGGAAGAGAGGGGATAGACGGAATCGTGATCGGCGGTGGCAAGCTGTTTGGGGGGGGGGTTGGGCTGCTGTCGGGGTCCGGGAGCTGACGGACTCTGCTTCTGGGTGGGCCTGAGTCTAAACTGGGTGGGCCTGGGCCCATCCAGGCCCACCCGTAGCTACGCCCCTGCTGTGAGATGACATCCTGGCAAGGAGCTGGAGCTGCTGGGCTCACAGCTACTCTAGAGAGTATAAACGTTTGATTGCAATCTTCCCTTTTCCAAAATAGGAAGAGAAGGGATGGTTTCTATGTCAGGTTAACTAGAAAATATCAGGAAAAACTAGTTCAAAGGACATTTGCTGTTTTACCAAATTTGTCAATTAGTGTCATATCTTTCATAGCTATGTTCGTTTCTAAATAATTAGGGTAGTTTGAAAAATTGATATCCTTGTCCCGTTACATTCTTATCTATTCTTGTGGATTTTTAATGAAATGATACCCAAAACATTTAAGTGGCACTTCTGTGGGAAACTGGTGCAAAAGGTCATCAGCAATTTCCTTCATCACAATGTGCTGTCATTCAATATTCAAACAGCACGGTTAGTATGTTTTCAAACACCAGCCACAGCCTGTAAATATATTACATATCTTCAGCATCACTACCCAGGTAGTGAATGGCATTTGACTATACATGGTGTGCCGTGACCGTTGACTCTATGGATGGGCTGGTGATATTTTGTTTTCCTAACTTAAACAGCATTGTTATATGGATAGCAGCTGAATTTTGCAGAGTTAGGTGGAATCCCCATGCTTCCTCCTCTTTTCATTGATATGTGACATTTAAGTGCTTTAAACTAAGGCCAGCACTTTGGTTCTTTATACTCTACTAGAGATCAATACTTCTAGTGCTTAAACATAGTAGGCACAGCTCTGTACGTGTGAGGTGTGTCATCCAAAAACAGCTGGTAAAATATGATTATTTCCAGTATGAAAACTGCCTTTCATATGCACTATAATAAGAAAGCGCCATAGAAGTAATGCTTCATGCTCGTACGATAAATAATCGGTCATTTCACCAGCCTTTATGACACTGAACTGTGGACAAAACTGGGCCCTGAAAGTTAATTTGAACAGGTCCACACTCTACCACTGAGGATATTTCTAATGTTGCCCCCATTTTTTTTAATGTACTGTACATCATTTAAAATTAAATACTAGCAGACTACTGTTGTAGTAATGACTTTATTTTTCAAATTCACTTTTACAGCAAACAAGTGTAAACAAGTTGGTTAAATCACAGAATACAATATGGACATTTACAGACAGGAAAGCTATGCTAAGATGAGCTCATACTGTTTTTAGGCAAAAATAATTTTTTAGATTAGAAATGCCATCATCATTCTTTTGACACTTTAAAATTTCATGTAACTGAAGCATACTTAAAATATTGCATCAATGCCAGTGTGAACCTTTTTTGAAACCAAGAAGTGTGAGCAGGAGTTAAGAAGTCTGTAGTGAACTAATACTCTGTGTGTCTGTCCCTTAAACTTTAACAGTCGCTTCATAAAAAAAGTAAGTGGTACAAAGTATTACATAGGCTACACACAAAGCCATAGTCCAGAACACAGGTATAGGGTGAGGAAGATAAGAGTTTGAACACTGCAAAAATTCACTCTTATAAAACTGCAGTTTTGGTTTTTCAAAAGTTCACAATGACTGCACACCATGATCATAAACTGCTTCTTTAAATCCTTGGCACAGGGCTGCAATGAGCAAGAAAACAGCACATTCCAAGATCGATGGAGAAAAGGCCAACTGGTAACAACCAAAGTTCTAACTTGATCATCCGTCCTACAAGCAATAAGTATTTTAATAGAACAAGCGCCTCCTTTTAGTTCAGATATAAGCAAATAAGGGATTTCACTCACACCAGTCTACCTCTTATTTGTTCATTTTTAAAGGCCTATTTAGCTCAGAAATTCCTAAAATCCTATCACAATACAAAATACTCACAAATGCCTTAAGGTACAACATTTTTTAAAAAACCATTATACAAGCAAATGTAAGTGGAACTTACCAAACACACTGCAATATGTGTGGTAGACGCACTGCTCCTTGACTGACTAGAGCAATCTCACCTTATCCTCTCACCAAGAATGCAACCAAATCCAGCTCTCTGGTACTGGGATATTTGCCTCAAATATTACAAAACAGAACCCTCCCCCCCCCCCCCCCCCCCCCAAATTGCCAATACTGTGATAGCTTTGTGCCTGTTTGATATCCACATTTCACCACTGTATGCCATAGCCTTTCAGATCTTACAGTGCCAGTCAGTCTTGTTCACAATGTTCAAAAGTACGTTTATTTTTATGCCTCTTCCATTTTTGTATACCTGTTGTATACTTAATTTGATTTTATGATCTATACCAGTATTGTAGTTATATGTTTGATATCTTATGGTTCTTCTTATGGAATGGTAGTTACTTTGTACTGCATTTGGATGGATGTTACACTTAAAATTAATAAAAATGGGAAAAAAAAAAGAACAGAGTTCCTGCAGCCAGATCTTTCTTGTGGAAAACTGGAATCCTTTTTCTGGATTACCTAATAATGCAAAAAGGATGCAGTACATGAGCTTTGAAGACCCCATCAATCTCTTCTCCAGAATAGGGCTCAAAGGCTCATGTAACAGACACCAGACCACTTTTCCGCTATGTAGAATGAACAAAGGCCCATTTTGTGTAACAGAGTATTCAGCCACCTGTAAGTAAACAATACACTTTCAATTTTGTGTTATTAGTAGTAGTTTGGAGCAATAAAAAAAATGTATGGCTTTGTATTATTACATAGGTGACTTGGTACTATGTCTATAAGAATCTACTTTAATTTGGAAACATCAATTAAACTGGCATTTGGTAGGGTTCCAAGCCAGAAATGAATATCTTTACTGTGCCCCTGAATAGGATTTTGAAAGTTCATTTCACATACTGTTTACAGCAAACATTGCTAAAAATGAGTATGCATTAGTGTCATGCCTAATTTTATCTAAAATTTCTATTTTATTATGTTGCACTTATAAATTTAGGCCTAATTGCAACCGAGCTACAAGTGCGACCTAACTATACACTGAATGATGCCGCAAAGTTAAAGGCAAAGGTCCTAAGTCGGACACAAACCTGTGTCACATGTTGATGCCTTAAGAACTGGAAAAATAGTAACAGCAACTATCTCATTATGTCTCTGAGTGTGTGTGTGTGTGTGTGTGTGTGTGTGTGTGTGGGGGGGGGGGGGCACAGTGCATGTCCTTTTAAATTAGACGACTACTTTCAAAAAGTACAAAGACTAGGGGACACTCAATGAAGTTACATGGAAATACTCTTAAAACAAATAGGAGGGAATATTTTTCACTCAATGAATAGCTAAGCTCTGGAACTTGTTGCCTTGAGGATGTGGTAACAGTGGTTAGCATATCTGGATGTTAAAAAGGTTTGGATGAGTTCCTGGAGGAAAAGTCCATAATCTGCTCTTGAGACAGGCACGGGGGAAGCCACTGCTTGCCCTGGGATTGGCAGCATGGAATGTTGCTACTATTTGGGGTTCTGCCAGGTACTTGTGACTTGGATTAGTCACCGTTGTAAGGAGGAAACTGGGCTGACACAGTATGGCTATTCTTACGTTTTTAAGAGAGAAAGAAAATGCAGAGTTTAGGAAGCTCCCTGGCTGGGTGCTGAACACTTTTAAAACCAATATCTATTAACATACTTTTTCTTAACAGCTTCTGAAGAATCTTCAGGTAAACAGTTCATCAAAATATTTAAGAAAATAACCAGAAGTGCCCTTTTATAAAGTTTAAAATTCTAGCTGACTCGGCATTGGTTCATCATTTGCCTCTAATTACTCTTTAAATCACACAAATCGGAAGTCTACAGCACTAGAAAGTAGAGACATGGTAGGTGCCAGGCTGAGGGGGCATAACTATTACTTTTATTCCCATTACAGTCCCTCCTTTTGATGCCTGGAAGAAGTGCAGAAGTCCATTAGGTTTCAGATCTCCAAAGAGTAAAAACCAAAAAATCCACACCTATTCACTAGGTGATATAATGAAGACTGGTGTCTACACATCATTCCTGTACAGTAATGTGCACTTGTCCAGTGTGTTCCACAGCCTAGGACACTGTCTCCCCTCCCCTATGGCCTTTCACCTCTCTTGGAAAGCGCTTGAAATACCATAGGTATACTCGCTAGCTTTGTAACCTCAGTGGTATGGTAGACATTAGGGATGTTCATTTCTTAGTATGCATTCTGTTCATTCACATGCCTTAAACTTAGTGAAGCGCAAATCTATTTAACACACATTAAAATTCATCTCAAAAGTTTCACCCTGTAACCGTGTCTCGTAAACACATTTGCCTTAAATATTACAGATAATCACCTTATATGTCATTACTATAAATCAAAGAAAATTTAGTTGAATTTGTTGATCACCATTAATGTTGTTAGTTATAATGATGCATATAAAGTTTGAACACAGACCTGAAACGATGATGGCTGTTACTTGTTTTTTTGTTCAAAGGTTACATACACACCCAAAGTAAAAGCCACACATCTTAATTTCTAAAGAGCCTGACATTTATATATATATATATATATATATATATATATATATATATATATATATATATATGAGTCATGTGATGCTGGCATGGTGAGGAAACGTGAGCTTGAGGAGCTCCCACGGGACCTCTTCATCCTTACCTGATATTTATCTGCTTTATTGTGCCTGGAGGTGTCCCTTCTTGACTTAATTGTTTGGGAATCTATTGGTATTGCTAGCCTTCAGTTGTTGTTGGGAATACTGAGTCCCAGTGTAGCACAAGCGATGAGTGAGGCCAAGATAGCGGAGGGACAGGTCATGATTACAGCGCCAACCCAGGACTGGGTACAGGAGATTTCTAAAACAGTCTCCGCTGCCTTGGAAGTCAAACTTAATAAGCTGCAATCAGATGTGGAAGAAATTCAAGAGCATTTTGATTCCGATGGCCAGTGTCTCCCCGAAGTGGAGCATCGATTTTCTCACCAGGAGGACGATAGCATATGGCGCAGCAGTTGGCGGTCCTGCAGAAGGAATCGTTGGTGGAGAGATTTGGTGGATGAGTTAGAAAGCGGAGCTTCTGCAATAATTTGTGGATTGTGAGGCTCCCAGAAACTATCCTGGATGCAGTTATAGTATTTTTTCAGACTGCTTGCTGAAACAATTAGGTTTGACTGGTATGAATGGGGCCTATTGCTGTGAACGTGCCCACAGAATTGCACAAAACGAGAGGGCACAGCCAAAGACCAGTGATAGCCAAGTACCTTTCTTGGCTGTTAAAAGAGCAGCTCCATAAGGCGTTTCGCAGGGCAGGCAGGTTGGAATATGACAGTACCTTTTGCTTTTCAATGATTATTCGGCATGAGTGCCAGCGCACCACAAGGAACTGGCTCCATACTGCTCAGAACTTAATCAGAAAGGTGTTAAGTTTCCTTTGGTGTACCCAGCTACACTGGGTTTGGCACGGGGGTACGACCTTTACTCTGCTTACTAAATCGGGAGCACTTGTGGAGTAACTATTCATTGTGCATTTACTGCTGCTTGGGGACATGGAGATGGTGGCGGGGCTTTTTCCATCTGTGCCTTGGACATGAGAACAGGACCTTGGTGGTCTGCAGGTGAACCCCGTGGGGGGCCTCCGCCCCTGTTTTATATCACTTTACGTGGAAGCTGTCTTGCTCCCCTTTTGGCTACCAGTATTTGAATCTACAGTATGGGGACTTTGGGGGGAGCCCCGTCCCGCCCCGCAGACCTTATTGCTGACTTTAGCTCTCTATGCCAGACTCTTTCTGTGGAGGAGTGGCCTAGTGGTTGCACTGGTCTTGCAATCCAGAGGTGGCCGGTTCAAATCCCACTGCTGCTCCTTGTGATCTTGGGCAAGTCACTTAACCCTCCATTGCCTCAGGTACAAACTTAGATTGTGAGTCCTCCTGGGACAGAGAAATATCCAGTGTACCTGAATGTAACTCACCTTGAGCTACTATTGAAAAAGGTGTGAGCAAAATGGAAATTAAAAAAAAAAATCTTTCTGTATATTGGTTACCACTATGCGACTGATGCAGAGGATAAAAATGGGACAGAAATGATACAAGGACATAGAAGATACATATCCTTATTTCCTTTTATTTTCCCCCTAGTCTCTCCAGGTTTCTTTGGGGCTGTAGTCTGCTTAAGGACGTAGGGAATTGAAGTTTTATTTGGGGGGGGGGGGGGAGAGGTTAATAGAGGGGGATGCTTGTCTAGTGTTCACAATTGGGCATGATAGTGAGGGGGGTAGCAGAAGCTCCTCAGTTGGTTTACAGGTTGGGGACTAACCTGTATTTGTAAGGGGTTTGGGGGCACGGGGTAGAGGGTGGGGCTTTCTGGGTGGTATGGGTAGGTAAGACATTTCTTTCTAAGGTGGATATTTTGGATTAAGGGTTGCAGGCTGGGGCATAGCATCCTTGGCATAGGGATGCGTTGCAATTCTCTTTTATAAGGGCTTGGTCGATGATGTCCAGCCTCTGGTGATCAATAAAGAGGGGCACGTATGTAGGGTAGCCATAGCCAAAGAGGGGCACGTATGTAGGGTAGCCATAGCCAGACCGGTTTTGATTCTCAGCAGTATTTACACCCTGAATTGGTTTGACCATGGGTTTTACTGTAAGTTGATTGCTCTTATGCTGGGGTATCATCCTTCCCCTCTTGTGGTCAGTGGCAATTTTAACACAGTTTGGGATCCAGCTATCGACCATTCACATAACCCTATGGGGGGAGAAAGGTAGGTAATGAGTCCCTGGGACTGCCAAATCTCTGTCATCAGCTGGATTTAGTAGACTCTTGGAGACTGTTACACCTGACACTTTGTGACTACACACATTTTTCTCGGACACATGGAACCCAATCGCGTCTTGGTTACCTTTTGTTTTCAACTTCTTTATTCTCTGGTATCTCCTATGGGGCCCTTGGGCATATGCGGTGTCTGCTCATGCCTGGGTCTGAGCGGGGAGGGAGGTTGTGCTAGGTGTTTTCTGTGGCTTTATATCGTGATCCAATATACTAGGCAAGGTTAGGTTAATACAGGGTCTATGAGAGAGTGTGTGTGTGAGTGTGTGTGTGTGTGAGTGTGAGTGTGTGTGTGAGTGTGTGTGTTTTATCTGGAGCTGTCAATGTTTTGGTCAGTCACATCTTGACAGTGAGAAGCAGCAGCTACTTGAAGTGCAGGCAGGCCTGAATGCATTACTGCTGTCCCTGGCATTATAAATATGAAGGTGGGGGTGTAATTTGTTGGCTCAGCTAGTAGCCAACAAAGAGGACCCCAGAAAGATTTTATAGCTTTGGAGAGGGGGCAGGCAGTTATCCCTGACAAAGGAAATTTGTGCACTCTTTTGGGACTACTGTTTACTCCTCTTCTTCATGTTCTGGGTTCTCAGGTCCTCTCATGGTTCTGTTCTTTGAGAGAAACGTGGAATCTGTTTATTCGTAAGGTGGGAGGGAATGCATTGCTTACTGATTCCCTTACAGGGCAACGTGGCTTTTAAGCCAGGGCAGGACAACAAAGGTTTTGTCCAGTGGGATAGTAGGCGGGGGCACAATTGGAACACATCCTAAATGAAGAGGGGACCCTTTTAGGATATGAGGAACTTTAGGCCACAGTAGAGGTTGGCTGGAGTAATCATAAGTACATAAGTAATGCCATACTGGGAAAACACCAAAGGTCCATCGAGCCCAGCATCCTGTCCTCGACGGCGGACAGTCAAGGGCACCTGGCAAGCTACCCAAATGTACAAACATTTTATACAAGTTATTCCCCAAATTGTGGATTTTTCCCAAGTCCATTTAGTAGTGGTCTAACCGCCTTCACTACGTTCTCCAGCAACGCATTCCAGAGTTTAATTATGCGTTGGGTGAAGAAACATTTTCTCCAATTTGTTTTAAATTTACTACACTGTAGTTTCATTGCATGGCCACTAGTCCTAGTATTTTTGGAAAGCAGGAACAGACACTTCACATCCACCTGTTCCACTCCACTCATTTTATATACCGCTATCATGTCTCCCCTCAGCTGTCTCTTCTCCAAGCTGAAAAGCCCTAGCTTCCTTAGTCTTTCCTCACAGGGAAGTCGTCCCATCCCATTTTTGTCGCCCTTCGCTGCACCTTTTCCAAGTTCTACTATATCTTTCTTGAGATGCGGCAACCAGAATTGAACACAATACTCAAGATGTGGTCGCACCATGGAGCGATACAACGGCATTATAACATCCTCACATCTGTTCTCTATACCTTTCCTAATAATACCCAACATTCTATTCGCTTTCCTAGCCGCAGCAGCTGAGCAGAAGGTTTCAGTGTATTATCAACGACGACACCCAGATCCCTTTCTTGGTCCTCCTAACGTGGAACCTTGCATGACGTAGCTATAATTCGGGTTCTTTTTTCCCACATACATCACCTTGCACTTGTTCACATTAAACGTCATCTGCCATTTAGCCACCCAGTCTCGTTAAGGTCCTTCTGTAATTTTTCACAATCCTCTCCTGTTAACAACTTTGAATAACTTTGTGTCATCAGCAAATTTAATTACCTTGCTAGTTACTCCCATCTCTAAATCATTTATAAATATATTAAAAAGCAGCGGTCCTAGCACTGACCGCTGAAGAACCCCTCTAACTACCCTGCTCCATTGTGAATACTGCCCATTTAACCCCACTCTCTGTTTCCTATCCTTCAACCAGTTTTTAATCCACAATGGAACATTTCCTCCAATTTCCTCTGTAGCCTTTCATGAGGTACCTTATCAAACACCTTTTGAAAATCCAGATACACAATATTACCGGCTCCCCTTTGTCCACATATTTGTTTACTCCTTCAAAGAATTGAAATAAATTGGTCAGGCAAGATTTCCCTACACCTGTTGTCAGGTTAAGCATTATGTTACCACATATGATCATTACCAGTTTAGACAACAGATTGGTAGGAAAATTATAGAGTTTCTTTTTGATATTAGGAGGGGAGGATTAATCTCCAGTGCTCAGAGGGTCCTAAGCACATTGGACTGTCCAAAAGATCTGGCGGTCATTTGTCGGTGATGGGCAGGTGATCTTGGGGCCGATTTTCTCAGTTGGGACAATGATCAATTTAAGGGGTATACCAAAACTCACACAATGTGCTTGGTTGGGGGAGTGCTTTTTATAGGTGGGGGTGGGAAATCTTATAGGCTTTATTGCTCCTAAGTCCAGGTTTTGAGTCTCAAATGTGGCCAAGCAGCGATTACCTTTGCACATGATGTTTGGCATTGTCGGCTAATCCAGGGGTTAGGGATTTTATTTATTTATGCTGAAATTACTATGGGGGCTCATTTACCATTCCCATGAGCTAAAGCTATTGTTACTGCTGGGGTAAAATGGCTGATTTTATGAAATTTTCAATTATAGACACATGCTAACGCTCATATTAGCCCATGAGGCCCTACCACCACCTATTTTGTAGGTGATAGGGACTCACCCACTGAACCTGTGCTAATCAGTTAATGCACAGCACTGTAGCTCTGCTGATTAGCTCCAGACATGGCCCATGTGCCAAAAAATATTAAATACTGTTAATGCAGAGGTAGCGTTTGCTGCAGTAATCATGTATTAGTACTGACTGCAGTTGTATAAAAGGACCCCTTACAAATATTACTTATGTTCAAAGGTGGATGCAGAGCAAAAGGTTTCCACAATAACAATTTTGATACAGGAATAGTGGGATCCACCTCTTGTAACAGTAAAAGGCCCATTACTGATCGTGGTACTGGGAGCTTTAACTAGCAAAAATCAAGAAAGCAGAGGAATGGCCTTGAGTAAACAATTAGCTGAAAACCAAAATCCTGCTTTTCCCAGGAAACTCCTTATCTCCTTGAGCACCTCCCATTGGCTCAGGTACCTAATTAGATGGTAAGCTCTTTGAGTCAAGAACTTACCATACCTGCACACTTAGCAGTAAACATTTAATATACAATGTCAGTTTGTAAGCTGTGTCAATTTGCAATATCACACATATATGAACCTCTCTTGCTGCCAACTGCACATTGAAGAAAGCATTCAACTAGCAGATTCCTTCACTTTAGACTAAGCAGCTTGAGAGTGGTTGTCAACAGCCTTTTGTGATTGGAAGCAGGAAGATGAACACCACTTCCCCCCCCCCCCCCCCACTTCTTACAAATTAGAATCAATAGTTCTTACTTACTGCCTTCATTTTGTTAACTGTATGTATAATACAAACAAGGCTTTCTTTGACATTTGCTACACTAACTACAGATTGCAGGTGGCATCAAATGGGTACTGACATTTGCTAGGCTGCTGCAGGCAAGCAGCTGCAAATGGATTCAAGCCCATGTTGCAGTGGTTTGCTGTCTGCTTCCTAAAGGCCAAACCCTTTGGCAACAGTAGGACACCTATGATCATATACTGCCCACACTAAAAGAAAGATGTCTAATGATAGGATGACCATATAGCTTAAAAAAAGGGGGGGGGGGGGGTTTGAGGCCAGTCTGCATTAATGGAAAGGCAGTCCTCCTTTTCTCTATGGTCAAAAGTGACACAACAGAAGATTTCCATGCTTCAATGGGGGAAAAAAATGAAGTCTAGATCAGCCTATCCCCCTTAATATGGAGCTACATGATCATTCTACCTGAAGATTATGCACACAATTGGCAATTCTCAATTATTACTTCCCCGTTCATATAATACTTTGAATAAAACAATGAACTCATTAAACCAGACCTTCTACATGCACTTGAAAGCACACACTTTTTTTGGGAGTGGGGGGGAGGGGGGAAGTAGATGACGAGTGCAAGATTTCTAGTCCCACAACTCACAATCAGTAGATACATTTCAAACAGTGAATTGCTAGTCATAGCTATGTGCCAAATCCACATTACAATTAAGCTTAGAACAGTAATTTAGGTAGTCTATATTTCCTAAAAAATGTTCATCTGAATTCTAGCTTTCTACATCCTAGATGGTTCACCCAAATGCATTAGTTGCATTGCATGGGGTTACAAAATTATCAGTGATGAGTGTTTTACATAATATATACTGTATGCAGTCTTTATACAATTCTTACCCTGGCGATTTCCAAGCATATACAGACAAATCCAACTATACAAGACTAGGGCATGAAGAAAAAGTACAAACCTCTCCCAACCCAACTTTTTTTTTAAATATATACACTCCAAAGCTTCAACATGACATCAATGGGTGCTAATTTTCAAAGGGCATAGAGTACTTTGTAGATCTGCATGCTTTGAAAATGAGCCTCTTGAAAAAAAAAAAATCCAAAACAATATGATTTGCCACTTTTTACTTGTAAAAATGTACACCATTATCATTTCTTACTTTGAAAGTCGCTGCATCCTTTCACTGAAGCACTAGCAATCCAGGTCCATTAATGAGGGTCAAATACTGTTATACCAGCTTACCTAATTTATAAATTAGATCTACACCTCTTCCAACAGAATGTGTGCCACCATTTTTCCCAAGTGGTTTCTTGTACCATCTAATATATTTTGTATAATAAACAAACAAAATTGCCATGTTAGAGTTTACATCTCTATATGAGGGAAGATTAAATCACTGTGGCTTCCCAAATTATAGTTAAGATGCAAAGCTTGGAAAGGGAAATTGAAGTCTTTGTTCTGTGCACAGTTCTCACTTTCTCTCCCCTCCCTCCTCCCTTCATCCTTACTAAGCTGGCTAATACAGACTGAAAACCAAAATATAAACTTATATATATTTTTTTACAATAAGCATGATGAAGGCTACCAATGCTTCAGGCAATATATGTCAAATAATTAGCATCATGCCTGCCATAGTATATTCTTTTTTTAAATAGTTAAAATAGTTTGAAAAATCAAGATCCTCACCCCTTCACATTCTTATCTATTCTCATGGCTGTTTTGCATTTTAAAATGTTCATACAGAAGCTGTCACAAACAGCTGTGGATGCACCTCAAGTGTAGATATTCTCAACAATAAATCCCACTAAATAAATAAAATAAACAAGGCCTAGGTTTTGTTTTAATGGAGATGTTCAAAAAGGGAAGGGAAGAGAAAACACAGGAGCTTAATTTTCTGCTGTTCAGATTTGCCTGGACATGGCACTAATTTTTAAACAGCAATAATAAATACCATTTCAATGGATTAAGCAGTTTACTCCTGGAAGTAGGCTCTCTAATTACTGCCCACCACCTCCGTGCAGATAAATATACGCACACTGGAGGGAGGCACCTCAAAAAAAATGATGAACAAGGGTGCAGCCTGGTTGGGGAAAGAACAAACACCTGTCCTTTTGTATAATCAAAACTGTACATTACTTGAGAAAGGAAGGACCAATTTCTCATTAGCCAATAATGAAAGCAGAATCATGTAGTTGCTACTGTGGCAAACCTCATGATATTTTGCAAGAACAGGGGTGTTTTTTATTATTTTACCTTAGCGTTTAGGGGTTCATTCATAAAAGCTTCTTCTGGATGCAGAAGGCAGTTTTTATAAAATTGTGCAGTCATATACACACAGAGAACGTAGGTGCATGGAAAATGTGTGCCTACTTTTACATGATCTGCACATAGGTGTTTCCCAGAGGCAACACTGCCACTGTATACAACTATTCTATAAAACATCTGAATACATAGAGTACACACAAACATTTATACCTTTTTCAGAGCAGGGCACATCTATGTGCATTGCCATGCTACTAGGGCTGGTTCTGGAAGCCTATTTTATAAAGCACACAGTTGCCTTTCTGGATTTCACACGTTATAAAATGTTGCTTTTCAGATCTTTCAGAACTGTGGCTTTGCTGGTGCCTGTAGCTGCCTGATCTAAGATAGAGATACACATCTCCGGTTTTCAAGGGCTACAAACTGGGCTAGTTTTCCTGCTAAAAAAAAAAAAAAAAAGTTATGCAAGTTAACTGGATTCTTTAACTAAATATGTGAATATTCATTTTACAGATGCTGGAAACAGGTCTTTTTATGGCTCTTGAGGACATATAAGCTGTTGTCTTCTCTTTTGAAGCAGTCCTCGTGTTTTTTTGTGGTTTGTTTTTTAATCTTACATATACTATTAGGATGCATTCACTCACGGAGGAGTTTCTGACATTTTGCATCTATTAAAATACAAGACTCTCTTAAGGGCCCATGAGGTTATCCAATCTAGTTCAAACTTGTCCAAGGCTCTTTTCAAGGGCAAAACCCATCTCCCAAAATTCAGTGTAGCATACCATCCAGGCAATATAATAAGAATGAGAACAGTGACAGAAAACCCCACTTTCCATCTTCTCCTCCTCCCACTAAACATCATCAATCTCATTTTAAGGCAATCACTTTCTTATATACATCACAATCACTGGTGTCAGGATTTGTTCATTAAAACTATAAATCCATCTGTCACACCTTCATCCTTCCACCATAACACACCTCCACATTTACCTATTTTACTCAGTTATTTCTACTAAATATTTCTCTTTGTAACAGTTATTCTCACAAAGAGATATTGGGGAAAAAGTGTCTGTATAGATCAGAGGGGGAAAACAAATTCTGTCCATGCAAATCCTCAACTCAGGGACATACAAATATTCTCAGCATCTAGAAATGTGGTCTCTCTGATAGGAATTGATTCTGTTGTACACACATCCTTACAGTCACCACACATTGTAAAGATGTACTTATCTTGCACCCAAGTGAAGCCTCTCTCCCCAATGTACTCAATCTATTTTACCGTGAACCAAATTTCCCAGGTATTTGCAGGAATTATTTTTACAAAATAACCAGAAAGGTGTCAGGAAACAATAAAATTATCACAATGCCAACTACATAACTCTACATGTACTGGTATCATACCAGAACTGTTCAGATGGCAAATACACACACACGTGCACACAGAGCAAACTGTTAACAAACTGACACCATATTATGATGTCTGGGAAATAACTAAGCTGGGGAAGACTCCTGTGTTAACCTGGCAAACATTTATATCTAGTAACTGCCTGGAATATCTGTAATTTGTGATAATAAATTCTGTAGCCACTGCTGTTAGGAAAAATAAATCAGAAAAGCCTCTCTTCCTTATCACATACACAGGTTTGTCTGGTTTTTTTAATGAAACATTTGAATAAAAATCCAGTAATTCTAGATTCTAGTGATCCTGAAAAATACATATACAGAGAGAAATGTTATGTGTAGGCTTCTTATATTACTGCCTGTAGGCCACAGCCACAGGTCTAGGAAATGGACACTGATGGTGTCAATACACCTCATAATGGGGGAGCAAGGTCATTAGTGCAAAGGGTTTAAAGTATTAAATTTAAATCATAACACAGTAGGAAACAGCAGCTGCTAAGATTAGGGCAAATGAAACACAGAGAGACCTGTTTTCAGTTTAAACGGAACCTTATGCTGCAATGGCAGCTATCTTTTTGATCACTGCTGTAGGAACCAGGCTGCTCCTAGGACTTAAAAATTCAGGCTAGCTTGATCAGAAGAAATGGACTCAAGGCCCCTGTATCCTGCAACATTACAAGAAAATCTATGCCACCTCAAAATCACACTTTTTTTAAATCAAAGGAGTCTAAAGAAAAGTACCATTTGCTCATACCCAAATGGTTCCACGTTTGCACAAGATCAATTTCAATAATTTACTGATGTCATTCTAAGCCTCCCAGTTTGTGTATAAAACCCAAACAAGTTATGTGTGCATTGATTGCTGCTTTCACATCTCTTCATTCTCCATCTGACCCAATGGTAAGAACAATTTGGAAACATAAGAATCAAGTCACAGCAAAATGTGATTCCTTAAAGCAGAAAGAACACAACCAAACCAAACCAAACCATACCTCCTTTTTAAGATGTGACATCTTTTGTAATTAAGGAGGTATTTTTAAAGGCCTGTTTTATGTGCAGAAATGGCTCTTACAAAAGTTGATCCAAGAAAACAGGAGGAGCCTCCATGGAGAATCAAAGCAAAACAGCAAAAGTAGAGGCTGACAATTGTGCAATCCAATAGGGAGATAATATCAAGAAGCAGTTTATTCAGAATATTCATATCAAGGACCCTTGAGGCGCCGAAACACGGACCGTGTCGGGTCCTTGATATGAATATTCTGAATAAACTGCTTCTTGACATTATCTTACAAAAGTTGTTCAGACTATATGCAGGTAAAAACACGTGCATGCACATGTATTCACACAAGTTTCTCTCAACTGAATGAAGTTGTTCCCAGGGGCTGGGGCGAGGTTAGTATTTACATGCATGTGTGTGTGAAATAAGCAGGGAAATGTATCTATATATGTTCTCTGGGGTAATTTTCAAATGAAAAGTATGCACAAACTTTCCTTTTGAAAATTGGTTTAACTTAAATACATACTTGCCGCACAAGTTAGACAGCCTGTTATCAAAGTACCCAGTAAACAAAAATTAATTTGCTTTTTCCTATCTGGGACTCACTTTATACCAAATCAATTTTATATCCTCTGAAAAAACTCTAAAATCAGGTTAGATCATTAGCCACTTATTGGAAAACTGAGAGCGACAGTTGTAAAAACAAGCAGAGGACGGCAACATTTTGCTCTTTTTTTTTTTTCTCTTCTCTGTGTGTTAATGAAGGAAACAAGATCACAAGCCCTGCTTGGCAAGAGAGGCAGACACTTGATCAGCTAATGTAGAAAGCTGCGGTGAGTCCACCATATTGATGCTGCTAGTGGAAGAGACGTTGCTAAGGCGACGAGGGGAGGTTTCACTGGATCTAGTTGGGGACTGGTAGACAATTTCAGCACCATGGTCAGTCCTGGCTTTGGCATTTTCACGGAAGGTCAGTTTATGACTTTCTATCTGTAACAAGAACATTTGGGAGAGAGAGAGAGAGAGTGAGTCAAAGGGTTTTTTTTTTTTGTATTTACTTTAATAGCTTGCTGAAAAAACCTGGAGACTCATGAAGGGCACACAGATTTACTTGTTTAGTTCAATTTATACCACCATCTTTCCAAAGAAAATTATCCAAGTGTCTGAATATTAATTAGGGACAGAGAACCTACCACCTCTATGACAGAAATGGGTTGGGGGATCAAGATTCTTCCACAATGCATAACCACTGTACTTAGGTTTCCAGGTCAAAACTGCTCATCACTGACTGTAAACCAATTCAAAGCTATTTGAGGATTTATGTGAAATAAGATGGTTGTTTTAATCCAATACCCATGTTAGTTTTGAAAAATGGAAACGTTTGAGGAAGGAACCAACATAGTTTCCATGGCGCCAGTAGATGGTGTAGCAAAGTTACTCACCTGTGGCAGAAACTCTCTGAGAACAGGACACATCCTTACATGTGAGTGATGTCATTTGACAGAGCCCAGCACAGAGCAACTGTGCAGCTTCTTCTAGAAGCTTTTAGAACTGAATGCCGAACATGCACACATGTTTTCCGCTCTGCCCCGCCCCCCCTCCCACCCCCATAGATGCATGGGACCAGGCAGTCTATTCCTAAAGCTAACAGAATTACAATTCCTAGGGGAGGTGAGTGGATACAAGAGAATATGTGTCCTGCTATCCTCGGAGAACACCTGCTACAGGTGAGTAACTTTGCTTTCTCTGAGTACAAACAGGCCATCACATTTTCACATGTGGGAATCCCTAGCTACCAGGCTGACCAAAACAAAAATAGGGGGGGAGGGGAGGAAGAGAACAAGACCTGCTTAAGGCTATGGCCTAGAACATTTAGTTGTAATTTTGATGCTTTTTTTGTCAGCCTGGGGGAGGAGGGGAGTTGGATTCTAGTCCCTGAATAAATTCTGAAGGACAAAATTGACTTTCGTGACAGGAGGCTTGCTCTAAACAGTTCCATGGGATAGGAGAAGAGTGGACGTGGTCCCTCTTCACAAAAGTGGCGACAGAAAAAAAAGCTGGAAACTACAGGCTGGTAGGACTCACTTCAGTTATTGGAAAAGTAATGGAAGTGATGCTGAAGGAAAGGATAGTGAATTTCCTGGAATCCAATTGATTATAAGATCTGAGACAAAGCGAGGTTACTAACCTGTAGCAGGTATTCTCCGAGGACAGCAGGCTGATTCTTCTCACGATTGGGTGACGTCCGACAGCAGCCCCAGGATCAGAAGATCTTCCTAGCAACAAAGTTTGCTAGCTCTCGCGTGGACATGCGCGAACCGCGCATACGCGACCTTCTTCCCGCCCGTAGTGCGAACGTGCTCCCCAGTCCAGTGAAAAGCAAAAGATAAGGGAAGACACAACTCCAAAGGGGAGGAGGGCGGGTTTGTGAGAACAATCAGCCTGCTGTCCTCGGAGAATACCTGCTACAGGTTAGTAACCTCGCTTTCTCCGAGGACAAGCAGGCTGCTTGTTCTCACGATTGGGGTATCCCTAGCCCCCAGGCTCACGCAAAACAACAAACATTGGTCAATTGGGCCTCACAACGGCGAGGACATAATTGAGATTGACCTAAAAAGAAAAAACTAAATGAGAGTGCAGCCTGGAACAGAATAAAAATGGGCCTAGGGGGGTGGAGTTGGATTCTAAACCCCAAACAGATTCTGCAGCACCGACTGCCCAAACCGACTGTCGCGTAGGGTATCCTGCTGTAGGCAGTAATGAGATGTGAATGTGTGGACTGATGACCACGTCGCAGCCTTGCAAATCTCTTCAATAGTGGCTGACTTCAAGTGGGCCACTGACGCTGCCATGGCTCGAATACTATGAGCCGTGACATGGCCCTCAAGAGTCAGCCCAGCTTGGGCATAAGTGAAGGAAATGCAATCTGCTAGCCAATTTGAGATGGTGCGTTTCACGACAGCCACGCCCCTTCTATTGGGGTCAAAAGAAACAAACAATTGGGTGGACTGTCTGTGTGGGCTTGTCCGCTCCAGATAGAAGGCCAATGATCGCTTGCAGTCCAATGTGTACAACTGACGTTCAGCAGGGCGGGTATGAGGACGGGGAAAGAATGTTGGCAAGACTATTGACTGGTTAAGATGGAACTCCGACACCACCTTTGGCAAGAACTTAGGGTGAGTGCGGAGGACTACTCTGTTATGATGAAATTTGGTATAAGGAGCATGAGCTACCAAGGCTTGAAGATCACTGACTCTACAAGCTGAAGTGACTGCCACCAAGAAAATGACCTTCCAGGTCAAGTACTTCAGATGGCAAGAATTCAGTGGCTCAAAAGGAGGTTTCATCAGCTGGATGAGAATGACATTGAGATCCCATGACACTGGTGGAGGTTTGATAGGGGGTTTTGACAAAAGCAAACCTCTCATGAAGCGAACAACTAAAGGTTGTCCCGAGATAGGCTTACCCTCTACATGATAATGAAAAGCACTAATCGCACTAAGATGAATTCTTACAGAGTTGGTCTTAAGACCAGCCTCAGACAAGTGCAGAAGGTATTCAAGCAGGGCCTGTGTAGGACAAGAACGAGGATCTAGGGCCTGGCTGTCACACCAGACGGCAAACCTCTTTCATTTGAAAGCGTAACACCTCTTCGTGGAATCTTTCCTGGAAGCAAGCAAGACTTGGGAGACACCCTCAGAAAGACCCAAGGAGGCAAAGTCTTACGCTCTCAACATCCAGGCCGTAGGAGCCAGGGACTGGAGGTTTGGATGTAGAAGCGCCCCCTCGTTCTGCGTAATGAGGGTTGGAAAACACTCCAATCTCCACGGTTCTTCAGAGGACAACTCCAGAAGAAAAGGGAACCAGATCTGACATGGCCAGAATGGAGTGATCAGAATCATGGTTCCACGATCCCGCTTGAGTTTCAGCAAAGTCTTCCCTACCAAGGGTATGGGAGGATACGCATATAGGAGGCCCTCCCCCAATGAAGGAGAAAGGCATACGACGCTAGTCTGCCGTGGGCCTGAAGTCTGGAACAGAACTGAGGGACCGTGTGATTGGTCTGAGTGGAAAAAAGATCTACCAAGGGGGTGCCCCACGCTTGGAAAATCTTGCGGACAACTCTCGAGTTGAGTGACCACTCGTGCGGTTGCATTATCCTGCTCAACCTGTCGGCCAGACTGTTGTTTACACCTGCCAGATACGTGGCTTGAAGGAACATGCCATGACGGCGAGCTCAAAGCCACATCCCGACGGCTTCCTGACACAAGGGGCGAGATCCGGTGCCCCCCTGCTTGGCAACCTGATTGTCTGTCTGAATTTGGATAATTTGGTTGGATAAGCCGATCTCTGAAAGCCTTTAGCGCGTTCCAGACCGCTCGTAACTCCAGGAGGTTGATCTGAAAACCTGTCTCCTGGAGGGACCAACATCCTTGGGTGTGAAGCCCATCGACATGAGCCCCCCCCACCCTAGGAGAGATGCATTCGTAGTCAGCACTTTTGCGGCTGAGGAATTTGAAAGGGACGTCCC
Source organism: Microcaecilia unicolor (assembly GCF_901765095.1). Lineage (NCBI taxonomy): Eukaryota > Metazoa > Chordata > Amphibia > Gymnophiona > Siphonopidae > Microcaecilia > Microcaecilia unicolor. The sequence goes on from NC_044042.1 coordinate 93,451,251, forward strand.
AGACTGCTCATGCCTACCTCCCCAAAGCGAGGACAGACAATCTTCTGTCCCTTGTCCCCTGGGTACGAGCGTCTCAGCAGATCACAGCTCGGCAGGTGTTGAGATTGCTTGGCCACATGGCCTCCACAGTTCACGTGACTCCCATGGCCCTTCTCCACATGAGATCTGCTCAATGGACCCTAGCTTCCCAGTGGTATCAAGCTGCGGGGGATCTGGAAGACGTGATCCAGATGTCCACAGTTTTTCTCAGATCCCTGCTAATCCTACTCCTCCCCAATGATCAGCAACCAGCGCGCCAAACATTGGCTCACTGGACACGGCAAACCCTACACCAGCTCCGAGCTGGCGTTAGGGTTTGCAGGTGGTTCTCTAGCCCCTCTACCCTCCCTGGCATCCCCTCCCATGAATGGAGCGCTGGTGGCCCAGTGGGCCGCAAGTCAGTCTTCTCTCCACCCCACTCCTGGTGGTCTTAGCGGCCCTTCCCCACCCCCTACCTTCGGTGGAGGAGGGAGATGGCCTCCATCATCTTCCATCGGTGCTGCCTCAAAAATGGCTTATATGGTGTGGATGCACTGGGCAGGGCACCACAATTTTCTACCTCTAGAGAAAGTTTCAGTTTGAAACTTGAGCTCCTTCCAGCAACGTGAAGGCATCACATCAGGCAAGAAGTTGCCTGAGCATGGCCAGGAAGGAACTGCTCCTCAGAGACAGACACCAGTAAAAGAGGGGGCTCAATCGGTGTGGTCAGGTCCATAGAAGGTATCGGGGACTGAATCAGAAAACTAGTCCTGGTCTACAGGAGGCTGGAGTCTCGGTGCCAAATCCCTGAAGGGGGAGGGAGGAGCTACACAATCAGTACAAATACTTTATGGGTACTTGCCCAGTGACCTGGTGCTATGCTTCGATGGGGACCAGTGCTGATGCTTCTCGGCCTCTGCCCAACACACGGCATCACAGCCCCACAGCACTGATGAGGACGACTTCAGAGCACTACTGATGCTTGATGTCAAGGCAGGCGGAGACCTCCTTGATGCTGATGCATCTCCTATATCTGATGCAGCTCCAGGGGCCATGGGGGACCAATGTTTCCAATGCCACCTGGACTTGTAGGCACCAAAAATATTTCCGAACTGCTCCTCACGACTTTAGTGGTTCTTTTTGACATCTGTTGACAGATTTTACAAAATAGAAACATTATGGTTGGGCCCTAAGCATGACAAGCACCAATTATGAGTATCTGTAAGAGACATGGTCTTGCCACACCAAGAGCACTTTTTAAAACCCTTGCAAGTTTTCTGGGATATACTGGGGAAAATAGTCAAAGTGAAATCAAACAGGAGTTTTCTGAGTCATGTTGGGCAAAATAGCTGAAGTGAAATCAAACAGCTTAATGATGAAAAAAAAACATCCTGAACAGAGTGCTCAAGCATAAGGAAGCGGCAAGCTGTGGAAAAAATACAAGGGAGGGGACAGAAAAAAAACGCTACTAGTTCCACAGAGCACTTACACAATAAAGAAAAAAAGACTATTTTTAGCCAGAAGGTAGAAGAGACACAAGCTGAGAGAGTGATGGGAGAGTACATCTTCACTGCTCCGTGGATGAAGAAAGACTTCCTTGTCCCACTTGGCGGCTGTGTGCAGGAAGACACACTTGCATGTGCAGTGTGTGGTTCCAAAATGCTTCTAGAAGAAGCTGGAAAATGCTCTGTGCTAGGCTCCATTGAAAGACATCACCCACATGTGAGAATGTGATATCCTGCAGAGAACAGCAATTTCTAAATATTTTCCTTCAAGTAAGTACATGTTAAAAAAAAAACACTGAAAACTGTGAAAATTGTCCTTTGCTCTCACTAGTCCTCCAGGACCACGAACAGGTCAGATTTTCACAATACTCATAATGAATATGCAAAAGTTTACATAATGGAGGTAGTAGGTATGCAAATCTCTCTCATGCATACTCATTAGGGATATTCTGAAAACCTGGCCTGTTGCTGGCCCTCAAGGGTGTAGGGTATAGTTTCCAGTGGAGCTTTCTCCAAAGACCTACTGACTGGTAAAAGCGCCCATGCTGTTTAAACCATGTTTATTATAATATACAAAAATTAACAACACAAGATACTATCAACAATAACAGTACTGTAAGTAAAACAAAAATCTCCGCCAAGATACCTGACTCCCACCACCAACATAAAACCATTCAGTTGCGGTTCTGTCTGGTGGTTTAGCCATTCAATATATGGCTCCGGGCCAATGGCATTACAGTGTCCCAAAAAAGTGACCACAACTGAAGATACCTGTTGCCTCGAGCAGAAGCAAAGTCCTGAATGTCCTTGCGCTCCAGCACACTCAAGAGTAATCAGAGACACTCTCCAGTACTGAATAGACGGTGGAGCTGAGGAAAGCCATACTTTTAGAACTGCTCCCCCCCCCCCCCCCCCCCCCCCACAAGAACTGCACGTTTGAGGAAGGCTTTCATATCAGCTGGCACAGGCCCCCTCAACTGAAACAGGTCAAATAATAAAAGAGGTCTAGGAGTCCAGGTTGCATGCCAAAATTGTGACACATGTGCACATATCTGAATCCAAAAATGCCATATGGTTGGACACGGCCAAAACATATGGCCCAAATGTGCACCTGTACCTGCACACTTAGGGCAATCATCCACAGGTTGCAATGTGGAACAAAATGCTCTATGAGGAGAAACATGCAGCTGCATTATGAACTTAAATGCAGTTCTCAAAGATCTATACAAACTGTAAATTTGTAAGCACTCAACAAACAAGTTTTTAACTGGGCACCTTGCAATGGGAAAACCAGGTCATGCGACAATTTTGCTACCAATCTCTCATAATCAAAACTTGGCAGATTCTCCCGAAGGTGACCATGGTAATACTTGAGAGGCACTGCCAACTGAGCATCCAAACCAAGGGTCTCCACACGTGTTTCCCACACCACAGTTGATAGGGAAGCCTGTAGAAGAGTTGTGATATAGTATTTAAGTTGTATATATACAAATCAGTTAGTGAGAGGGAGTCCATGGTCAGCCTGCAGGGCAGCAAAGGGGCAAGGTAAGGGAATAGATAGTGGAGCCCCATTCTCTTCCACCAGAGAAAAGATGGGGAAGACCCCCCCCCCCCCCCCATTGGGTAAAAATGGGGATACAGTTGGGTTCAAGTGGAACAATTTACTCAGCCATCACCATGCTCAGTGGAGCGGAACTAAGACAGGGGCAGAAGCAGATCACTGCCAGTGATGCATGAAGCCAAAAACTAAAATGATGTGGCTCCAGAAGACTCCGTTCCATGGCCATACACGAGAAAAAAGTAGTGCCATGAAACCAACCAGTGAGGTGTCTCAGACAACTAGCAATGGAAAAAAGCTTGACATTTAGAACCCCAAACCCACCCTGGGGACAAGGCAAATAGGTCTGAGACATCAGGAGTCAGGGACGACGGCCCCACCACAGAAATTTGGTGACCATTTTATGCAAAGTTCCTGCTGAAGAAAAAATAGATGAACTTGAAATTTATAAGCCCACTTAGGGACAACAATCATATTATACAGTGCTACTCAGCCAATTAAAGAAAGGGGCAAGTCTTGTCACATCCGAAGCTTCGATTTTGTGGAAGCCCAGAGAGGGGCAAGATTAACCATAAGCAAATGAGTCAAATTAGATGGAATAAAGATACCCAAATACTTCAAATGGCCATCCACCCATTGTAGAGGAAACACCTCCTCCAAATTGGTCCATATAGATGACTGAATGGGCAGCTCTACTGACTTTTGCAAATTGAGACGGAAACCTGAATAATATCCAAATTCCTGAATAGTCTCTAATAAATGAGGTAAAGAATACTGTGGGTCGGGGGAAGTGACGTCACCGGGCAAGATGGCCGCCTAGTCCCGAAGCTCCGCTTTCCAGCGCCAATAAAAAGCTTTTAAAAGTAATAAAAAGTGGACCTCGGACGACAACAAAGCTGAAAAAGGCTGCCGGATAATCCCCTCTAATCTCAGGTGCAATGAGTAAAACTCCCGCGACGCGGAAAAAGGAGAGCGAGTGGTCAGAAAGAAATATGGCGGGAAAGACCGCCAAACGCAATGAATCGCCGGAACAGGCCACTCCATCTGACTCTGATTCAGCTCTGTCTGCCGCCGAACATCGCAACCCGCCTCCCAAAAGAGGTATTTTGAGCGAATTGCGTACATTCTTATCTAACATTCAAGAGGAGATAAAACAATCGAAGGAGGAAATCCTTGAAAGAATGGACACGCTGAGCACAGATCTTCGCGAATTGGGGGGCAGGGTGGAAGAGGCAGAACTCAGGCTGGAAGAGCAGGCAGAGACGCTAACCAAACATACAGATCAGCTGCAAGATCTTGAAAAGAAAAATCTGGAACTTGCCTATAAGCTGGACGACTTGGAGAACAGAGGACGCCGCAATAACCTCAGATTTCGTGGCGTTCCAGAAGGAGGCGAGACGGAGGACATAATGGTGATAGTGCAAACAATGTGTGCCACGCTGTTGGGCCATGAGGCGGGGGTCACGCCGGTGGAATTAGATAGAGCACACAGAGCTCTGGGGCCCCGAAGGGAACAGCAGGTGCGAGACATTATAGTGCGCTTTCATAAATTTGAAGTCAAAGAGCAGGTCATGGTAAGTGCGAGGCGGGCACAGAACTTTGAATATGGAGGAGCTAAGATACTGGTGTACCAAGATCTCTCACTGTACACATTACAACAGCGACGCCAAATGAGGCCTGCACTGGATGTCCTACTTAAAAACAAACAGCAGTACAGATAGGGTTTTCCCTTCTCCCTGAACTTTACGCTGAAAGGCAGCAAATATAGAGTGCGCTCGCTACAAGAGGCCTGGGAAGCACTGCATGCAGCAGAATTCGTGAGCACAACAGTCCCGCCGGGGGAATTAGCAACAACAACACGAGCTAAACTCCAAGGCTGGCAGCGAGCTCCAGGAAATGTGAGACGAGGCAAGTCCAAGAGATGAGAGCCCCGGCCTACAATCAAAGTAGGAGAGAAGTTGGAAACAACTGAGACCTGAACATAAAAGTAGAGCCATACGGGTCATGTCAATCAAACTAAACCTGGACTGGGGCTGATAATTTATTTAATTTAGAGCTTTGGTGAGTGGAACGAAAGAGGAGAGAATGAGCTAAATGTAAGCTGTACGAGATGTGAACAGGCATGGTAATGTATATAAATAACATCCGGGAGGGTTACAAAGAATGTTGGGAGGGGGGAAATGGTATTGAAAGGAGATAAAAGAAGGAAGAGAAATGTGGAAGGCGTGGGAGGGCGGGAAGAGGGGCTGGGATGTCCTGAAGAGGGTGATTAACTTCCTAGTATCCCACTCAGAGGACTAGAACCTCTGGTTGGTGTAGTATGGGGGGGATGATGGAGGGGATTCTGGGGGGGGGATGGGGTGGGGGGAAAGGGGAAAGGCTGTTAAACTATGATGATGTAACTGAGGGTCACACATGTATAAGTATGGGAGTCAAGGAATGCTATTGGCTTATATTTAAATAATAGAACACAATGGGTCACGACAAAGTTTATATCTTACAATGTAAAAGGATTGAATATGCCTCAGAAGAGACAGAAACTGTATAGAGAATTGCATCAGCTACAACCACAAATAGTATTCTTGCAAGAGACACACTTGCGGCGTAAGCATGAGCACCTTTTACGATGCCCTGGTTACTCAGGAGTGTACTGCGCATCCTCTGAAACTACAAAAAAGGGAGGGGTGGCGATACTGATTCACTCCTCCATACCGGTGCAGGTTAAACAGATTAAACGGGACCCGAGGGGCCGCTTTATCTATCTTCACATGACACTGAATCAGATAGACATCACACTAGCGTCGATATATGCCCCCAATAGTGGGCAGGTGGAATTTTTCACTAGGGGTCGCAATTCCTTGATTGCTTTTGTTAGGGGGTCCCTAATAATGGGAGGAGACTTCAATGCAGTGATGAACCCGGGGATAGACCGAACAGGGGTAACAAGGTCTGAGGGGAAAAAGGAGGCTCAGGCGCTAGGGTCACTGGTTTATTCCTTAGGGGTCCTGGACCTGTGGAGGCTGACACATCGGGCAGATAGAGACTATACATTTTATTAGCCGGTGCATGAGTCATACTCAAGAATTGACTATATCTTTGTGGACGCTGCATTGTTAGAAAGGGGATCAAATGCTGGGATTGGAAGTATGACACTGTCAGATCACTCCCCAGTATGGGTAACTCTGCCGAATATACAAGCTGGTCAACAAGATAAGAGATGGACCCTAAACACTAGCATTCTGCAAGAGGGTGATGTGCTGGAGGGGTACAAAAAGATGCTACAAGAATATCTAGAATTAAATGTGGATACAGGCCCAGCATTACATGTTGTTTGGGATACCCTGAAGGCAGTGTCTAGGGGTTATTTTCTACAACAGGCAAGCAAACGCTCAAAGGCGAGGAAGGCACTGATAACAGCCTGCCTGGGCAAAATACAACAACTGGAGAAGCAACATAAAATGAATAGATCACAGCAGGTGTGGCAGGAGCTGTGTATAGAAAAGATGAGGCTGGATGCCATATACTCAGAGCATTTAGAGGTATTAAGAGCTAGGCAGGGGGTGTGCTCTTATGAGTTCACTAATAAAGCAGGGCGACTACTGGCTACAAAGATACGCAGGCAGAGAGTAGATCGGATTATACACCAGGTTTGGGATGGGAGTGGTAGCTTGCTGAATCAAACCGAGAAAATACGTCAAAGATTCGGGGAGTATTATCAAGCGCTTTATAAACAGGAAATCAATCCGACACCCGAGGCGATAGACGAATTTCTGCAGGAATGCGAGCTTCCCAATTTGGCTAGACAGCATAGGGACCTGTTGGAAAAGCAGGTTACCCCACAGGAAATACAAGAGGAAATAAGTAGCTTGCCGTCTTACAAGTCCCCAGGGTTAGATGGTCTCCCTAACGAATTTTATAAGAAGTTTGCCCCCGAGTTAGCGCCGTTGCTCGCGGATCTGTTCAATCAGGTAGAGGAGGGGGAGGTTCTGCCGCTGACTATGAGAGATGCTTGGATAGCGGTGATACCCAAGCCAGAAAAAGATCACACCGAGTGTGGCTCCTACAGGCCCATATCGGTACTCAATGCCGATGTTAAGATATTGGCCAAGGTACTGGCCAAAAGGTTGGCGCCTATACTCCCGACTCTTGTACACCCGGACCAAGTGGGCTTTGTGGCCCATCGAAAGGCGATGGACAATATCAGGCGTACGGTAGATCTAATGCATCTGGCAAAGAGGAATCGGAGGCCCTTGTGTCTTTTGAGTTTAGATGCAGAGAAAGCCTTTGATCGCGTTCATTGGTCCTTCATGTATAGAGTTCTGGAGGTATTGGGTTTTGGAGCGAAGTTTATAGGTTGGATACAGGCGTTTTATACCTCGCCAAAAGCATGTGTTAAACTTAATGGAAATTATTCTGGGCTGTTCACATTGCATAGAGGAACGAGTCAGGGTTGTCCCCTGTCTCCTCTCCTATTTGCTATGGTTATGGAACCTTTTGCAGCACGGATACGGCAAGACCCGGGGTTCGTAGGGGCCCGGGTGGCAGAAAGAACGCATAAACTGGCGCTCTACGCAGATGATATCTTGCTATATGCGACACGACCCCTGATTACATTCCCTCGGCTTATGCAACTTATAGACGAGTACTCAGTAGTCTCGGGATTCAAACTGAACATGGCAAAGTCCGAGGCCTTGAATGTAAATATAGTTGAGGAAACGGTAACAGAGCTGAAGACATCATTCCCGTTCAGGTGGGCCCGGGGACAGATTAGATACTTAGGGGTTAAATTGACGGTACCACTATCAGAGCTTTTCTCGGCAAACTACAAGGGGTTGATAAAGACAATTGCAGAGGACATGGAGAGATGGGGAGGACTAGAGGTATCCTGGTTTGGACGTATAGCTATTATTAAGATGAATGTCCTACCTCGCCTCCTGTATTTATTCCAAGTGCTGCCTGTGAAGGCGCCCAGGCGATTTCTCGCGTCCTTGCAAGATCGTATTGTGCGCTTCGTCTGGGCAGGAAAGCATCCCAGATTGTCGCGAACCTTATTATATCAAGAGGAGAGGAGGATTGGGAGTCCCAAACCTTCATTGGTATTACAAGGCAGCTCAGGGAAAGGCAGCTATAGAATGGTATCAAGACTATCCTGACAGACAGTGGGTCCACTTAGAACAGCACTCCCTTGGAGAGACACCGCTGGGGGCACTTATGTGGTTGCCAAGATCTTTTCGCAAACTGCAAGAAGGCATATGCCCCTCAGTGGAAGTTACTCTCTACTACTGGGACAAATTATTTCCAGAGGGCAGGTGTGTGCTGTCCCGAATGACACCAATTGCTTATAACCCTTTGTTTCTGCCGGGGAACACTACGGGTGTCTTCACTCGGTGGTACGCGGAGGGAGTGCGAAGGTGGGGTCAATTGTACGATACTAATAACACTGTACTAACTTTTGCGGCACTAAAGGCGGAGTTCCCTGTGGTGGAGGGTGAAGAGTTTGCATACTGTCAGTTGTCACATTTCCTCCATAATGCAGCAACCAGAAAGGTCATGCAGCGGCAATCACTCCCCCTTGAAGAGATATGTGAAAAATTAATTGGATCCCGAGGGCTCATTGGGAAAATATATAGATGTGTCGCCGCACAGGCCCCAGGACATAGTAGCCATAGGCGGGCGTGGGAAAAAGAATTGGGCAGGACCATAGAGGAAGTAGAATGGGAGACTATAGAAAAAAGGGTGGTGGGTGTTTCTATCCATGTACCGCTCAAAGAAAATGCAGTAAAGGTATTATATAGGTGGTATCTTACCCCGGATCGACTTCAGCGAATATACCCGACGACAATGGGGCTGTGCTGGTGGGGATGTGGCCTAAGGGGAACCATGGGGCACATATGGTGGCGTTGCCTTAAAGTTAAGGCATTCTGGAAGGCAGTGCAAGATAGGCTCCAGAGTTGGCTGGGATGTAGGATACCTTGGGTCCCTGAGATGTTTCTTTTCTCTGCACCGGTGAGAGGACTGACAACTTGTCAACAGCAATTGCTGAGACAGGTGACAGCAGTAGCCAGAGTGACAATAGCATTGCATTGGAAACAAAAAAACAGTCCCCTCAATTACAAGATGGCAAAACAAATTAAAGTATGTGTGTGAAATGGAAAGGCTCACAGCCGCACGAAAACACCGGACAAGTCAATGGCACTCCACATGGCAGTTCTTTGTAAATGCAGTTAACTAGAAAAAGAGAGAGAATGTAGTTTATGAGTGTGAAGGACCAGAGAAAGCACTGGGGGATGGGGGAAAAGGGAGGGCTTTGGGGGGGGGGGGGGTGGAATTGGAGGGGGGAGAGAGGGGGGGCGATAGGCAGGGAATGGGAGGTCATTTATAAAACAATCAAAAAGTTGAAGTATATTCTGTATTTGATATGCACGGCAAACTTAATTGTGTATTCTTTGTTATGTAACTGGCACATTGCTATGTGCAAATTTGTATTGCGAATGTGTTAGGTACGCTATGTTCAGAATTAACAATGTTCAATAAAGACTTCTAAAAAAAAAAATAAAAAATAAAAGAATACTGTGGGTCATTCAGCGTAAGCAAAAGGTCATCCGCGAATGCCAAAACTTTAATTGAAAAATGGGAAAGATTAATACCTAATAAGGTTTCTAAGAATGGATCGATGAAGAGGTTCTAAATATAGTAAAAACAGTAAAGGTGAAATGGGACAACCTTGTCCCGTACCTCTGGCCACCAGAAAGAATGGTGAGCGCATTCCATTCACTACAATGGCCGCTTGATGGAAGGTATATAATGCCATTAATGTTTGTAGAAACCACCCCATAACATCCACATATCTCAACATGTAAAAGAGATAGTTCCAATTCACATACTCAAATGCTTTTTCAGCATCAAGACTAACCAATAAGAGTGGCAACCGAGAGGCCTGACTCTGCGCTACCACCAACAATGCCATCCTCACATTCTACACCAAATGGCGACCTCGAACAAACCCCACCTGGTGGTCCCCTACTAAGTAAGTCATTAAAGGAGACAGATGATCTGCCAAAATTTGAGCTAATAATTTGACGTCAACATTCAAAAAGGATATAGGCCAACAGGATGCAGGGTGATCAGGCACCCTACCTGGTTTCGGGATAAAAGTCCAAAGAGGAAAGGTTCTTTGCACAATCACTGCATCGTAATAAAGCGTAAGGGGGGTCACATATCTATGGGGCAAGAATCTTGTAATATTGTGAGGAGAAGCCATCTGCTCCAGGCGATTTATGGGTAGAGAGAGATTTAATTACCTGTTGGACTTTCTGAGCCTGAAAGCACCTTTCAATTGGGATTGCATAGCAGTGGTGAATTTCAGAAGACCCGAGTCCTCCAAGTAATTACTGAGGGACGGGCCCAAAAACTAGGGATCCGCAGAGTACAGCCTAGAATAATAATTTTAAAAAATCTTGAGGATATTTAGAGTCGGTGAACCTGTGACCCATCGGGCCCAACCAGTGAAGAGACAAACATGGTGGGTGACCAAGCTTTCGCAATACGCACGAGTCTACTCGCTTTGTTGCCATAGCGATAATAGGAAAACAGACAATGAAAAAATGATTTCTGTGTACACTCATGGATAAGAGAATTTAATGCAGCCAGCATGGCCATCATGGTTTCATAACTGGCCACAGAGGGGGTTTTTATATATGCTTTTTCAGTCATCCGGTAGTTCCACTCTAAGTGAAGAACTCCATGAGTAAGCCTTTTGTTACGGATGCACAAACATCAATAGTTCTGGCAAGTAAAACAGGCCAGGCTATTGTTAATGAGTATTCTTACCGATTATACTACATGCAAATTTGTTGCTGCTGACTGGCTAATTTATAAGTATCAAGGCTTTTGTTTTTTAGGAAACTGACATAGCTTCAGCCTTTTCTACATCAAGCAGTGTTAACAAAACAACTTGAGTCACTAGTGCATGTTTTCTTTCACCCTCTCTCTCATACCTCCTCCTGCATTATGCATTGTGATGCCATCACCTACTGTGCTTATTGGGAGAATATGGGCTTGTTTGTCACGTTTTAATCCTCTATAAGTGTACTGACCGGAGGAAAGGGAAAAAGCCCTCAAAAGCCAGTCACAAATGTGCTTAGTCCAATAAAAAGGCACCACCTACAACTTGTTTGTTAATCTTGAATTCTGTTGAAGTTCGGCATTTGAAACTTATGAAAACACGCAACATTCCTAATTCCAAAGGTAAGGCATTTCATTTAAGTTTTTTTTTGTTTAATCTTGTTTATTAACATCCAGAACACTTGCCAACATCAAAGCAAAGAGAAAAATGAGATTATTGGTACAAAAAAGACATTCAAAATGTATGTTTTTCTTTACATCACCCCCCTCTGCCCTTCCCTCCCTTCTCTCCCACTGCCCTCCCCCCGACATCCCCCCCTCAATTCCTCCCTCCCTTCCTATCCCCCCAATCACCCCAAACCAAAACAACAGTTCAAAACCCTACTTCGAGCCACCGGAGTGAGAGAGTCCCAGAATGGAGACCAAGTCTTACAAAACCGATCACCTTTCTTACAGGCCAGGTCCAAGATGCCCTTTTTCTCCATTGAACAGCAATGAATCATAGCCAACCTCCAGTGCACCACGCTTGGGCCTTCTGTAGTCAGCCACAATTGCAGGATTACCCGCTTTGCCATCAGGACAGCTCTCTTTAAAAAGGCTGTAAACCCCACAGGTGCTGGATTCTGTGTTCTGAAAAGGTCAAACAATTGGCTCGGGTGTGGCCTCCAAGTAGTACTCCAAATCTGTGATACATGAGAATTCAGCGCCACCCAAAAGGATTGCACCTTCGAACAGGACCAAAACATGTGTCCCAAGTTTGCGTTACTACTCTTGCATTTTGGACATGAGTTTCACGGATTGTAGCTCGATATGCTCCGTGTGGGGAAATTTTATACTGAATTTCTCACCAAGCCACATTCTCCGTCAGGTTATAGGTAGACTTGAGGCATACTGTAATTTGCTCTATCTTGAGATTAGTCCACAATTCCTGATTCCAGGTTTGACCCACCGGGGAACAATCATATTCCTTCAGTGAGTCTCAAAGTTCTGTGGAAATAGCTCAATGGCACCCTCAGTTGTGCATCCAATCCCAACATCTCATTCAGCTTTTCCCAGGATTCTGCAGTCAGGTAGGCTGAGGGCAGAGAATTGAAATAGTGGCGTAATTGAAAGTACGCAAATATATCTTTCTTGTCTTTAAGTCAAACTCATCACACAACCCCTCGAAAGATTTTGTAACACCTCGCTGTCACCACATGGTATAGATAGTGAATCCCACTAGAGGCCCACCGTTGAAATGAAATAGAGGATCCTCCTGCTGGAAATGCCAAGTTGCCCTGAATGGGCAACAACAAGGAAACTTCCCTATTCCTCTGTTGGAGCCTGCTTAGCCATCTCCACATAGCCCTCAACGGCGAGATTATGTGATTGTAAGGCCCCAGCTTAGGCAACCTTTCTGCTGGGGCATGTAGCCAATATGCAAAGTGCAGTGAGCCCAACAGAGAGATTTCTGTGGAAGTGCAGGAGAAGAATTGGGCAGAACAAAACCAATCAGATAAGTGTCTCATGCTACTTGCTATGGAAAATAAATGTAGGTCCAATAACCCCAATCCTCCCCTAGCGCGTGGCAGCATCACCCTAAACAGCGGCATGCGAGCCCTTTTACCCTGCCATATGAAAAAGTTGATCTTTTTCCGCAGCCAGTTTCTCTCTCTAGTACGCAACAATAAGGGAAGCATTTGGAATACATAAATCCATTTTGGAAAAAGGACCATATTGTATAGTGCTATACAGTCAAACAAAGTGATGGGGAGAGCCTGCCACCCCTGCAAAATTTCAGTCGCCCGCTGATTTAGAGGCTCCATATTCACTGTAAATAGCATAGAAAGATCCGTTGCGATGTGAACACCCAGATATTTAATTTTTGTCTGCTCCCACTTAAAAGGGAACGTGCCCATCCAATTTGACCTCATTTCCGATTGAACTGGCAAGGCCGCTGATTTTTGAAAATTCAAAGAGAATCCAGTGATGAATCCAAACTCATCCAGGGCTGCTAACAACGATCTTGGGTGTGTTAAGGTGAGAAGAATATCATCCATGAAAGCCAAACTTTTTACCTCCTGTGATGGCAAAGATATTCCCACAATATCTGGGTCTGCCTGGATCGTTCTGAGGAGCGGTACTAAATACAGTAAGAATAATAGAGGCGAGAATGGGCAGCCCCGTCTAGTTCCCCTCCTCACTTCGAATGGGGGAGATTGGAAGAGGGATGTGCTGCGCCAACCTATCAGCCATCACCCGAGATAGAATTTTTATGTCAACATTTAGCAGTGAGATGGGCCTATAAGATTCTATCTGGTCCTGTGGCTTTCCCGGCTTTGGGATAAGAGTAATTAAAGCCTCATTCTCTCTTGGAGAAAAAAACCCTCGCTCTACTATGGAGTTGTAATATGAGAGCAGAAGGCCTATTAGTTCATGAGTTAACATTTTGTAGTATTCGTTTGATAATCCATCCGGGCCTGGAGCAAATCTTAACGATATGGATTTTATCACCCGTTGTAACTCTTGTGCACCTATAGAAAGAGACAGCTGTTCCCGAGCACTTTGCGCCAAGCGTGGCATACCCGCGTCAGCCAGGAAATCTAGGACAAGGGATCTCTGTTCTCCCTTCTCCAGGGAATATACTCTTTTAAAGTAATCATGGAATGCTTCTGTAATCTCAGACTGTTGGGAAAGGTGCACCCCATTGGGTAATTGAATGGAGGGAACAAATTGCTGTGGCATCTGTGCTCTAGCCGCCTGCACCAATAACCTGCCAGATTTATTCCCAAATTTCTGAAAGTATAGCTTCCTGGCAAACAAGTGTTTCTTGGTTTGCTCTTGTATTAGCGAGTTTAGGGCCGCTGATGCTGCAGCCATTTTATCTTTATTTTCTTTAGTTGGGTTAGTTATAAGTGTTTTTTTAGCCCCTCTATAGGTCTCCTCCAGATGCAGAATGCCCACCGCTAAGAGCTTAGCTCGTGCACTCACATATGCTATTATTTCCCCCCTGTAGGACTACCTTAGAGGCCTCCCAAAAAATGATGGGTGACTGACATGATTCTGCATTAGTGTCTACATAAAATTTCCATTGCGCCCTTATATGGTCCATGAAAGATCTATCTTGGTATAGGTAAGATGGGAAGCGCCAAATTCTGGGGGGATGGCCCTCCATTGCTCAGTTCCAAATCTACCCCACTTAAGGAATGATCCGAGACCTCTATGGGACCTATGAAAGCATTCCTGACTCTGAAGAACCATATTTGTGACAAGAGGATATAGTCAATATGCGACCACGATTGGTGCGCCTTAGATTGGTGTGTATAGTCACTGTTCAACGGATGGATCAGGCGCCAAGGATCTACCAGTTGAAGTGATTTACATAGTGCCGGGAGTCCCCTCCCCCCCCCCCCCCCCCCACTGCTACGCACGCCGGGGAAGAAGATCTATCTAAGGATGGCTCCATTACCTGATTAAAGTCACCCGCCCACACCCAAGAAGCATCCGTGTACTGTAAGCCCAAAGCCGCAAGCGACTGAAACCCGGGCAATAGACATTTGGACCATAGATTGCGCATAAGTAAAATTTTTGCCCTTGGTAATTAATGCTAATCAACACCACCCTTCCTTCCGGGTCTTTATACACCAGATTTGATTGACAAGGGAGGCCTTTTTTAAACAAAATAATCACCTACGATTCACAGAGGAAGAGTAGTAACATTCCCTGACCCACTGTTGGCACAACTTTGCATGTTTGCTATCTGTTAACTTTGTTTCCTGCAGACAGGCTATGGCGGCCCCATGGCGCTTAAGCTGAGACAATATCTTATATCGCTTTACTGGGGAAGTGATCCCAGATATTATTCTCAGTTTAGAATTACCCATCATCTCCGCGCTCTCCAAAGTCCATTATCCAACTCATCCAGCTCAATGTGGTCCCCGGGGGCCCAGCCTCCCTCAGGGATATACCAGTGGTTATCAAAGTGAGGGGCTCACACACCCAGGACTCTAACCCACCTTCATTCATTATTTGCCATTTCACCCACTCTCTCACTCCATTCCAGTCAAACACCTCCCAACCCCTCCCCCCTCCCTACTTCCCCACTCTCAACAATGGTGTCTCTCTCCCAACCGGGAAGCAGGCCACAGGTCATATTAACGCCATTTCGGGGACTCCCCCCACTCCTTTTGAACAGTAAACCATAAACTGAAACATTCATTCCCTTGCCATGTTAATCCTGGCTCGAGTACTTAGCTGACATCCATATTAGTAGGCTATACTGCGCCTGATCTTTCTTTTCATTAGTGCAGTCATGTCAAATCTCCGGGACCCTCTGCGGATCATGCCCAGGCTCGGGCCTCCTCAGGCGAGCCGAAAACGTGCCAATGATTGTTATGCTGTATCCTTAATGTAGCTGGGTATTGTAAGACGAACCGCATATGCTTTGATACTAATTTTGAGCATACTGCTGAGAAGGATCTTCTTTTCTGCGACAACGCTGCCAAGTAATCCTGGAATATTCGAATTGGGCGGCCTTCGAATTTTATCTCTTCCGGGTTACTTTTGAATAAGCGCAGGATCAGTGCTTTTTGCGAATAGTTGTGGAATTTTACAATTACTATTCTTGGGCGGTCCTCAGACGTACGAGCGGGCCCAATTCTGTGTGCCCTGTCCAAATGAATCGGGCCTCTCTCCCCTGCCGCTGGAAATTTTTCTAGTAGCCAGTCCTCCAACCATGTTAGCACAGCGGGTTCTTTAATTGTTTCAGGAAAACCTACAAACCGCAGGTTTTCCCTCCGTGCTCTGTTCTCCAAATCTTCAATCTTTGATGCTTGGGAGTTGGTCGGGGCTTTCAAGGATTCTATGCTTTCCGCCTGCTCCTGCAGCATGTCCTCCACGTCCGAGAGCCTGCACTCTAATTCTCCAGTTCTGCGGGTATGATCCGCTGTAGCTTGCACCATTCCTGCAATTTGCTCAGAAAGCTGTGTGAATCGCAAGTCTAGGGCCTTCACCACAGCCTCCGTGAGCTCTGGGATAAAATCCGCCGAGGGTTGCGATTTCGTGGGGGAAGCCACCATCTTGTCTTCGCTTTGCTGTGATCTTTCCTGCCCTCTTCTCGGCGGTTTCGCGGACATTTGCGGCTCAGATTTTGTTACAAATTTGTCCATGCACTGCCAGCCACCACGGTCACCGTGGATCGTTCGCTTTCTTGTTGTAAATTAAGGAGAAATCGGCAAATGGAGGGAGTCCCCCGAGCAGCTGTCTTTCCACAAGTCCTCCGCTGCTCACAGCATCATTTCATTTAAGTTTAAATATAAATATACTTGCCCAATATTAAGCCCTTGGTGGTAAGTGGCACTGGAGCTGCTGACAGCTGTGGGCTGATCCGACACCAGATATTCAATACCGGGGCATGTGTGGTTCCTGGCGTTTAAAATCAGGGTTTCAACAGTCACCCAGAAGTTAACTGAGCACCGGCCAATATTCAGACCTGTGCACAGTTAACTTTAGCAGAAAAAGAACAGCCTTTTTACTGTTCTAACTTTATGTGGTTACTTAGCCAGTTAATGGACTGAAAATCCCCCCTAACCGGATAAGCAGGCACTCTGCCCACACTCCGCCCCCGACCCACCACTAACCTAACTGGTTAGCGGCGATATTCAGAGGCACTAACTGGTTAAGGGGTCCTTTTACTAAGGCGCGCTGAAAAATGGCCTGCAGTAGTATAGGTGCGTTTTGGGCACGCGCAGATCCATTTTTCAGTGCACCTGCAAAAAAAATATCTTTTTAAAATTTCTGACAAAAATGGATGTGCGGCAAAATCAAAATTGGTGTGTCTCCATTTTGGGTCTGAGACCTTACCACCAGCCACTGACCTAGTGGTAAAGTCTCACACGGTAACCGGGCAGTAATGACCTACACGCGTCAAATGCCACTTGGCACATGTCCGAAAACAAAAATTATTTTTCGGCTGTGTGTATCGGACACACACACACAAAATGAAATTACCGCAAGAGCCATGCGGTAGCCGGGCGGTATCTACATTTGGCACGTGTTGGGCGCACGTAGACACGTGGCTTAGTAAAAGGGTCCCTAAGTGCTGCTGAATATCAGGCGCTGGGTCACCCAGTGGGGTTTAACCTGGCAGGAGCCTCTCCTGCTCAGATAAACCCTTTTTGAAAAGCGAGCCCATAGTTTTGTTTTTTAAAATTGTCTCCCGAGTATAACGTCATCACAGCCTTACGTGGAGGGGCATAATTGAACGAAAACGTCTATCTCCATGGGCGTTTATCTCCGAGAACGGGTCCGTGAAGGGGCGGACCGAACCGTATTTTCGAAAAAAATAGACGTCCATGTTTTATTCGACAATTTGTGAGCTGGGCGTTTTTGTTTTTCAGCGATAACGGAAAATGAAAGCGCCCAGCTCAAAAACGAATAAATCCAAGGCATTTGTTCGTGGGAGGGGCCAGGAGTCGTAGTGCACTGGTCCCCCTCACATGCCAGGACACCAACCGGGCACCCTAGGGGGCACTTTTACAAAAACAAAAAAAAAGGCAAAAGAGCTCCCAGGTGCATAGCACCCTTCCCTTGTGTGTTGACCCCCCCAAATCCCCCTCAAAACCCACTGCCCACAAGTCTACACCATTACTATAGCCCTAAGGAGTGAAGGGGGGCACCTACATGTGGGTACAGTGGGTTTGGGGGGGTTGGACGACTAAGCATTAAGCAGCACAATTGTAACAGGTAGGGGGGGGATGGGCCTGGGTCCACCTGCCTGAAGTCCACTTCACCCCCTAACAACTGCTCCAGGGACCTGCATACTGCTGCCAGGGAGGTGGGTATGACATTTGAGGGTGAAAATAAAAAGTTGTGAAACATCATTTTTTTGTGGTGGGAGGGTGTTAGTGACCACTGGGGGAGTCAGGGGAGGTCATCCCCAATTCCCTCGGGTGGTAATCTGGTCATTTAGGGCACTTTTTGGGGCCTTATTCGTGAAAAAACAGGGTCCAGGAAAAGTGCCCTAAATTCTAGCTACAAACGCATACTTTTTTTCCATTATCGGCGAAAGGCGCCCATCTCTCCTCGGCCGATAACCACGCCCCAGTTCCACCTTTGCCACGCCTCCGACACGGCCCCGTCAACTTTGTACGCTTCCGCAATGGAGTGCAGTTGAAAACGTCCAAAATCGCCTTTCCATTATACCGATTTATTCGTTTTTGTGAGATAAACGTCTATCTCCCGATTTGTGTTGAAATCTAGGCGTTTTTCTCTTTCAATTATAAGGTGGATAGCATTCAATGTTTCTTCACAATTACATTTTTAAATCAAAATTTCAGATAGAAATATCTAATCACTTTTGCATGAGACTAATTTCGATGCACCCCCTCTCTTGCAGCCTTTAATGGCCGCTAATATTTTCCCCCCAAATCAAAAGAACTTCCGTTTCACTTTCCAAGTAGAAATAGACTTTGACCATTAAAACAAATGCACTTGAAGGGCAGTTAAGAACTAATCTGGCCACACACTACAGCACCACCCTATATGCTTCCAGTCTTCAATAATAGTTACTTATAAATCCAAACACAGATTTCAGGGGTGAAATGTATTAACATTTCCTTGTTATACCTTCAAAGCGTTCAGATTTTTTTTCAATTATGTTTCAACTGTTTTTATTGATGATACAAGAACTGTAACAAAGCCTTAATTTACAACCATTGATAAAGCCATTGATATAACATTTTGATCAAGCATGACTGTAACTTGTGTCACCAATTTGTATTTTGTAACTTTTTCTCTCCCCCCTCAGCCCCACAAACTATCGCTGTACCCGAAAGAAATTAACATCCTTTTTGTTAAAGTGAATAATAAAAAATAATAAAATGAAAGATTGTTGTCGCTAATTTCACATATTGTTATATTTATCAAGGTACCTTGTTTTTTTTTCAATTAATATTTCTGCTTACTAACTCCCACCAGGTCTACGGATTGTTGCAAAATTCAATTTAGCTTGAGTGTTATAAACCTGCACCACCAGTAATCACAATTATTACCATCTAGCTAACACACTCTGCTGGCAATGCTCATTTCCACTAATATAAAAAAAAAAAAAAGCAAAAATTGTTGAACAGATTTCAAGTAAAAATAAATAATAAAAAACACCCTGAAGACACTGCACATCAGATCTAAGTGTGTAAAAGAGGAAAAGGTACAAATAATATATATTTCACAAGTGTAATGTGCTCTCTCACACCACACTTACAATGACCTACATAATTGTTTACCAGCAACATTAAAAAGTTGTTTCTTAAAATTTTTTTTATAATATATTAAACTGTTGCCTAAAAAGAAGCACATGTTAAGTATTCAGCATAACTATTATATAGTAAAATAACTGTATTAAGTACCAAAAGGTACTGACTAGAGCATTACCAATTACCCAATTTATTCAGGTATTTTCATTCACACACACCTGTTGCTTGTGGTCTCAAGTTCCCCAGTGGATGCTTACATGAACAGCAGCGACTTACTGGCGTCGTCTGTAGGTAAGTCAAGGGCATCTCTGTCCTCAGGAATGGAGGGTTCGATAAACAGTGCCTCAGACACTGTATTTTTGGGACTGGGACAAACACCATATGGTGAGGTTTGGTTATCATGGCTCTCGTCTTCATTGCCCTTCTCCTTCTATGGGTGAAAAAGATCAGTAGGGGGTGCAAAATGGTATCGGCAACAAAATTAAATAAAATTTAAACAAAGATGAAAATTACAAAAAAAAAAATCATGGGATGGAATGCAACAAAAATATTCACTGAAGCCACAAGCAGAAAAATGGAATTTTTTGCCTGGTTAAACGGCTGTAGTATGGTTCCCTGTAAGACAAGAAGTGTGTTTAGGTAAAATAAATGTACTCTCCTTTAAAGAAATAGTACTATATGGAACACTAGTGAGGATGACAGCTTTTTCCTACAGCGGTCCCCTTTTATATTTACTAAAATATCCTGCATACTAATCTAGTTCTAAAAACAGCCACAAAGCCCTTGGGTCCAACGTTTCTCTCCTAATGAATTTATGCCATGAGGATACGCAGAGTAAGTGACACTAAGGCTAACTACTGAGACACAAGATTAACTTCCACTGTGGCTGATCCTTCATAAATAACTTCAACACCTGCAGCCAAAAAAAAGTAAAAACACCAAAGCACCCAAAACGAGTGATTTCAGGAGCCCATCAGGGCTTTCATACATTGTCCCCTCATATATGAGAAAAGGGTCTATGTTGACATGAAAATCAAGATTCCTGCTAATTTGGTTCTGGGCTCAGCTGATATTGATAGAGGAATTCATATCTATGGCAAGTTTATAAATCAGAAAGTATAAATATAAGTCAACCAAAAATAAAATTCATGAAATGAAAACACAATAGTTGAACAGAAATCCAATTTCTAGCTTATGAATACTTTCATATGCCACTTAGAACTAATAAAATGCATTCCTCAGGCAGTCAATGAAGGTGAAATTTATTCATAACTCTTCAGTTCCTTTCCTTGAATCGTGCTAGATCAGTCCAGACCAATGGGTTGTATCCCTCTACCAGCAGATAGAAGTGAGAAACTGAACTCTTCCATTGACACCACTAGTATAAGGGCTGGGTAAGTGCAGCCTGGATCCCTTCGGTACGACAATGGCTTATGGTTTATTAAATTTAATATGTAGCCTTTCTTCATAACATAGCAAGGTGGTTTACAAAATACCAAAGCAGCATAATGTGAAACACACAACTCACCATTCCACACCTCTTTGGGAACTACTGCAGAATAAGTCCCAGCACTGAAAAATATGAGCAAACAAAGCCCAGAGAAAATTCCTCAATGCAGTAGTCTTCCAGGGTGGGTCCTGGACTGGTTTAGGATTCAAGGAAAGGAAATGAAGAGATACAAATAAATTTCACTTTCCATTTCATCCTGCTAGACCAGTCCAGACCAATGGAACAAACAAAAACAATACCTTATTGGGAGGGGGAAGACAAAACCCCCTGAAGCACCCCTCTGCCAAAGTTAGCAATTTTAGTTGTTATGGATCCTAGAACATCTCAGGATGTTTATTTTATACTTTTATTTTAGTGTTGTTTAACGGATGTAAATACTGCTTTTTTTGAACGTTTTTAAGTTGTTCTTACGTTTGTGTCCATTATTTTTCATGATTTTCACTGCTTTTGAACCAAGAATTCCTTGGTACATCCACATGCATTATAAGTTTGGATGTGTCCAAAAATAAAGGTTCCTCATTAAAAAAAAAAGACAAAATTTTTTGTAGACCATCAGAATAGCGGGTGACCTCAAGCACCTCGCTTAAACTCCTCATCGGTCCCTTTTTTAGAAATACATTCTCACAAGAGGTTCTTTTCATAATTTCAGTGTCACATACGCTTAAGAGAAGACTATAAGCTTTCAGTTTTTCAATAATAAAATAATCAAGTACTTATCTTTGAAGCTTTAAAATGTTCGGCTAAATATAACCTTCTTACTGCCTCGGCATCTGCCAATAAAGACTCAAAAGCTGCTCTCATATCCATAGGTCCATAATTTGTGACCATTTTTGGATTGTAAATTAGGATCACACCATGCTTGTTTTCACTGAATACACAACGTTTTTACCAGAGACTGAACCCAGAGCATGTAAGTACTCAAGATTCTTTTATGGTTGACACCCAATTTTAAGACTCCTTTTAGCTTAGAATGGCTTTTTTTTAATGTTGGTGGACTTTTTTTTCATCTCTATATTTTTAGTACTTGCTAGTTTTTAACAGCTGCACCAGTGCCAGGCTGATTCTGAAGTTTAACATCAGCTTGGTAAGTCTCTCAGTTTGTTTAACTTTTTATATACTGGTTTGGTCATTCAGGTATTTAGTTTTAATATGGAATTATGTGTTGAAGGTTATAGCCTGGGAGTTCGTCCTTTTTGTTTGTGTGAGCTATTTATTCATTTTTATGATACAATACTGAATGTTTTTTAATTTTGTATTTGCAGTCACTTACTGCCCCTGACGCAGCCAGTCATTCTGGCAAAACACAGCCATGTCGGGCATTTTATGTTGAACCTCTGGGAGCTTTTATTCATCAATAAAGATGGTGGGTTTTTTTTTACAAGGTCTGCCTTTTTGTTTTATCTTCCATGTTGGATTTGGCGAACCGCCTGCCTTGTTTTCTGGCATTCTGCAGAAAGGCCAGGATAGAAGACAAATCTACTCACCATGCAGAAAAGATCACACTTGGTGCACCACCACTAGAAGACCCGCCCCATATGGACATACACCAATGATGCAGACTGCCTGTGGCCTTTAGCAGCCTGATAATGACCAAGGCCATGTAACCCGTGTTCCCCAGGCAATGCCTTTTAAGAGCGATGCTGTAAACCAGAAGATATCTGGGTCCTCTATGAGGACCAAACCCTGTTTCAAAAGCACTTGTCCCTGAAGGGGGAGCAGGGGACATGCCAGCAGGCAAACCAGATCTGTGCACCAAGTCCAGAGCTATAAGGATTACTAAAAACTGATATCTGGCTGCTCTGTGGATGACCCTGCATTTGGCCAAAGTGGAAATGCAGGACTCCTGCTGTAGCTAAAGCTGAACTAGCATGTTGATGCCATCTAAGCTGGACACCTTTCTGCATTCCATCTTGACACCATCAGGTCACAGTACAGAGAGCCCCAGCACTCCACCAGGAGCTGGAAAGCTGAGGGACTTAATTCTCACTTCCCCAGATCCAAGAGGTTCCTGAAGAAAATCAGCTTGTATATTCTCCGTTCCAGTGATGTGAACCACCAAGATTGCTAAGAGATGTAGCTTTACCCACTAGGTACAGGCAAGCTGACTTCTAGTGCAACCATTGCATTCCTGGTTTCCCCTTATCTGTGGCATTGTTGGACATCACCTGAACTACCTTCCCCTTCGAGGGAGGAAAATTACTGTAGTGCTAGGTGAATCACCCTCACCTCCAGATGGCTGACAGACCAAGACACTTTCAAATGAGATCACTGACCCTCAGAGAGATAGCCAAGGCAAGGGGCTCCCCAGCCTGATAGACTTGCACTGGTGATCATCACCACCCAGTCAGGAGGGCTCAGACAAATCCCACAAAGCCAGGCACTTTCACAAGGCTCTTGAAAAGGATGACAAGCATCAAACTCCTGCAAGCAGGAGGCCCAATGATATAGTATCCTCTGAAGAGAACACATGCGGGCTCTCGCCCATGGCACCACTTCCAGAGTTGATGCCATGGAACCAAGGACCAGGCTTGAGGGGCCTCCTGTGCACAAAGATCTCTCTTCTACGATTACAACTTCAGCATCTGTTCCACCAAGAGGAACACTTGTCCCTCTCCTGGTGGCAAACTGCACTCTGAGGCACTCTAGCTCTTGTGAAGGGATTCCTCACATAATTCACTACTCAAATAAGATGCTCCACTATGGCATCCTTGCAATCTGCTTCCAAATTAGCCTATATAAGACAGTTGTCCAGGTAGGGGTGCACCAAGATTCCCTGCTTGTGCTTGCTCAATGGCCCTGAGGACCATGCACTGTACAATGACCTCCACCATGTCCCTCTTGTGAGAACATCATAAAGATGTCATAATTAGATTCAGCAAATTCCAAGGCATACCCCTACTGAACCACTTCAAGCACCCATTGGTTGGAGGTTATGAAGGCCCTTCACGTAGTAAAAGATGCAGACTCTGCCACCCACCTGTACTTCCAAGGGGTTCCACTGATTCTCATTAAGGCTCCTTAACTCTTGCCAGAGAGGATGAGGCTCCAGTGTCCCTTGCCCTCCAAAAGGGCAACCCCTTTTGTGCTTAGACCAAGACCTGCTCTTCAAGGAGCAGAACAAGTACAGAGGACAGTCCTCTTGGAGCTGCTGAGGTATTGGCTTCCTGAGGTCTTTTTCAAGCTTTTCTAAATCCTCTCCAAACAGCAAGTGGCTCCTAAAAGGCAGATTATTCAACTGAATCTTGGAGGCCATGGCTTCTGCCCACTGACCATAAAGAGATGCCGACAAGGTCATAATGTACATTCACCAGAAAGGCTGCCACTGACTCCACTATAAAAGCACCCAAGCCACATGGTCCCTGCAAACTAAGGCCTGAATTCCCATAGCCAAAGAAGTGAATGTAAGTGTTTCACTTTCCAGTCATGAGCATCCTTAAGCGCTGAAGGCGGTTAGCTTGGCAGAGTTTTAAAAGGGGTTAGACGGTTTCCTAAAGGACAAGTCCATAAACCACTACTAAATTGACTTGGGAAAAATCCACAATTCCAGGAATAACATGTATAGAATGTTTGTACGTTTGGGAAGCTTGCCAGGTGCCCTTGGCCTGTATTGGCCGCTGTTGTGGACAGGATGCTGGGCTCGATGGACCCTTGGTCTTTTCCAAGTGTGGCATTACTTATGTACTTATGAACAGTGGCGTAGGAAGGGGGGGCGGTGGGGCGGTCCGCCCCGGGTGCACGCCGGCGCCTCGCTGGTTCCTTGCTCTCTCTGCCCCAGAACAGGTTACTTCCTGTTCCGGGGCAGAGCGAGCAAGGAACCAGCGAGGCGCCGACACCCCCCCAGCGGCGTGCTCTCGGCGGATTGGCCCGCCCACCTGCCCCCTCACCGCCTTCCAGGTATGTTTTCGCGGGCAGGGGGGGAGGGTGCGTCGCGCTGCACCCGGGGGGGGGGGGAGTGCACAGCGGCGACCCGCCCCGGGTGTCAGCTGCCCTCGCGACGCCACTGCTTATGAACCCCTTCTACCGGAATGGTGGCCTTCTTGGTCATGACTGTAACCAGAGAATCTATCTCCTGGGGGAGGTAATGGAGATGAAAACAGTAACGGAATTCAAAAATGTGTGGGATAAACATAAAGGAATCCTGTTCAGAAGGAATGGATCCTCAGAAGCTTAGCAGAGACTGGGTGGCAGCACCAGTGGTTGGGAGGCTGGGATAGTGGTTGGGAGTCGGGGCTAGTGCTGGGCAGACTTCTACGGTCTGTGCCCTGAAAACTGCAGATACAAATACATATAAAGTAGCACATATGAGTTTATCTTGTTGGGCAGACTGGATGGACCATACAGGTCTTTCTCTGCCATCATCTACTATGCTACCTTAGGGAGCTAGAACAATCTGTCCAGTTTCTTGCAGTAGACAGAGCCTACCCAAGAGCTGAGAATACCCTCTGGTGACTTTCACTCTGCCAGAACAATCTGCAAAAGGTCCCTATAAAATAAGAAGACCTTGAGCAGCTTCCAAAGGCCCTCAAGGATAGGGTCCCCACAGATTACTCTGCCTGAGATAATACACAAGGTCAAGGTCAGCAAATCTATCAGAAGGTTAAGCTCTTCATTCATGAATAAGTGAACCATCGGAGGAATCTCTAGCTTCCAAAACTCAGAAAGGATGCAGATGGAAATGGGCCCATTCCAGGTCTGAGTGCCCACTCTCGTTTAAGCCTTTATGAACTGGGACCCCTAAGAGTCCTAAGCCATGAGGTCCCTCCATTTTTGGCAGAGGACACACCAAACCAGGGAGCCTGATGCACACATTGGAAAAATTGCTTGAATAAGGTATGGCCTCAGGGCAGCCCCCTCCAATGCCAGAGCCTCCACCAGGTGGGAACAGGGCACCTTCTGCTCTCCCAACTCTCACAAAGTCCTCGGGCTCAGCCCAAACTTTGATATGCCAGCTGTAAAAAGGCTGCCATTCCCATAAAAAGACGGGATATCCGTGGCCACACCAGGAGACAGATGAGTTGCAGCATGTGATTTTCCTCTGGGAGGCCTCAGGCTCTCCTGAGGATGAAACCACATATGCACCACCATATGAACAGCAGTATGGTGCTAGCAGCTCTGCTGCTAGCTCCAGCATGCCCTGCATTGCCTTTCCCTGGGCATGCCGAGATTGCCATGGGCAATTACACCCATCCTCTCATCAGACCTGAACCCTGTAAACTCACCCTGCTAGGGAATAGTTCTGCGAGGTTGCAGCTGTCCTACTGGTGGCTGCCTTGATTGCCTTGTTGTTGCCATTTGTCTTTTTGATAATTTAATTCCCCTAGCAAACAGACAATGGAATCAAACTTGACTGACAAATTAATTATATTTTTTTCGTACTGTTTTCTGGACTTCTGTAGTGGTGCACCAGAGGATTGGGGGTGGGGGGCTCTCACCTGCTGGCAGGGGCCCCAGGAGTAACACTGGTAAAGAGAGACAACCTCAAGAATGCAAGCTATGGACTGGGTCCCTAACTTGCTGCACCTGTCCGACATACACTATCTGCTAGAGGTAGACAAATACCTCTACCTCAGTCTGCTGGTACAGGGAAAACAACTCACTGGTCTGGACTAGTCTAGCAGGATGAAAAGGAAATAGAGTTTAGAAAATTTAACATTACTAAGCCCAAGGCTTGAGGCAGAAATGATTTTAAGGACCTCCTATGGGATTTCTGCAACATAAA
This sequence comes from Microcaecilia unicolor, assembly GCF_901765095.1. NCBI lineage: Eukaryota > Metazoa > Chordata > Amphibia > Gymnophiona > Siphonopidae > Microcaecilia > Microcaecilia unicolor. The sequence goes on from NC_044042.1 coordinate 93,477,916, forward strand.
ATGTTTAAATAGCTTACAGATCTTGCTCAAGTGACTCACTGTCAAATACATATACCATAACCATATAGTATGTCTGCTTGAAGTCTATATGACATTTAAAAATCCAGGTCTCTGTTGAGGCTCAGTGAATATACACACACACACAAATGCCAAAGTGAAGTGTGAAGCAAGGTGCAGGAGTGACAGTATACAGGTAATGGAGTGAAATGTAGAGAAGGGAAAGGAAGGCAGAGAAGCCAGTGCAGTCGCTTGAATAGAAGCCAGTGCAGTCGCTTGAATAGCTGCCGTGAAAGTGCATCTTGGAGAAATGGAGTCACAGGAGAGGGAAAGGCAGGTCAAATCTTAAGATCCAGCGGCAGCGAAATTAGCATGACAAAGGCAATGCAGTATACAAAAGCTGCCATTTCTACTACTGCAGATCAGCAATGGTATCTGATAATCAAATGAGCATGTCAGATTATGCATAGTTTATCTATTGTACCCCAAGTAAAGTAATGGAGTGAATCCAGATACCAATTATTGAGAAAGCATGACAATCATATTATAAAATGAAACTTTGAAAAGAAAAAAGGAATAGCAGCACATATTGCCCCTGTATACTAGTAAATTAAACCAGTTGATAGCAACATGTTAAAAAAACAAAAAATCTAAACCAAACAAACATGTTTTCATAGCAATAAATCTCTCCAGGACAGTAGTTCTCAACCCTTTGGGATACACCCAGCCAGTCAGATTTTCAGGATATCCACAATGAATATGCATGAGATAGATTTGCCTATAAAGGAAGTAATGAATGAGTAAGGAATCTCATGTTTTCAGACCTGCATTTGTGTTTACCATGGAAAAAGCAAATCAACAAAGTGTAGTCAGCCACAAGAAGGAGATAACTTAGCACTGTTTATTAAGGATCTGACATGGCCCCTTTCTCGGTGTGTTACCTGAGTCAGGTGTCTACAAAACACACATGTGGAGGGGCATAATCAAAAGGGGCACCCAAGTTTTCCTGAAGACATCCTCGCAGGATGTCCCCGCGAAGGGGCGGGGAAACCCGTATTATTGAAACAAGATGGGCATCCATCTTTCGTTTTGATAATATGGTCGGGGATGAGATGGTCGTCCCCAATTTTCGGCCATAATGGAAACCGAGGACGCCCATCTCAGAAACGACCAAATCCAAGCCATTTGGTCATGGGAGGAGCCAGCATTCGTAGTGCACTGGTCCCTGACATGCCAGGACACCAAACGAGCATCCTAGGGGGCACTGCAGTAGACTTCACAAATTGCTACCAGGTGCATAGCTCCCTTACCTTGGGTGCTGAGCCCACCAACCCCGCTGCAAAACCCACTCCCTACAACTGTACAACACTACCATAGTCCTAAGGGGTGAAGGGGGGCACCTAGATGTGGGTACTGCTGTGATGGAGCTGGGTATGACATTTGAGGCTGGCAAAAAATATTTTAAAAGTTTTTTTTAGGGTGGGAAGGGGTTGGTGACCACTAGGGGAGTAAGGGGAGGTCATCCCCGATTCCCTCCGGTGGTCATCTGGTCAGTTCGTGCACCTTTTTTGAGGCTTGGACGTAAAAAAAACCCCAAAATCGACCAAGTGAAGTCGCCTAAGTGCTCGTCAGGGTCGCCCTTCTTTTTTCCATTATCGGTCGAGGACGCCCATGTGTTAGGCACGCCCCAGTCCCGCCTTCGCTACGCTTCCACACGCCCCCGTGAACTTTGGTTGTCCCCGCAACGGAAAGCAGTTGAGGACTCCCCAAATCAGCTTTTGATTATGCCGGTTTGGGTGACCCTGGGAGAAGGGCGCCCATTTCCCAATTTGTGTTGAAAGATGGGTGCTCTTCTCTTTCGAAAATAAGCCTGTAAATCACTCACAAAAATTAAAATATACTTAAAACAAAAATAAATCAATAATCAAAATGTACCAAAATTAAAATAAGTAGTGAGAGACTCATAGTAAAATAAGTATTATAAACAGATTTCCAAAAATATTATCAATCTACTATAATAAAACTCACCCTCAACGTTCTGAAGACACTCAGTCACTCACTGAAGGGTTCATGGATTCATGGTGGTGAAGCCACAACACTGACCATGTCTCTCTGCCCCGCACTCGCATGACGGACCAATCAGAAAAAACACCCTCAACATTCTGAAACACAAAGGACCATCACAACACCGTTCCCAGGCAACACTAGGCAACATAAGACAGACCAATCAGAGGAAACTACGTGACAATAAGGGAGGAGCATTCCCCAGCAGAATGGCTCATTATCTGTGCAGCACGAAGAGCACAGAACTACCGCTGGAACGAGAGAAGAATATTCCTGCTGTGGGTATGTGCAAAAATAGACCAGGAGGAGGGGGGGGGGGGGGGGGGGAAATTTTTAAATGCCTAATGCCAGTACTGAAGAGTGCCAGAGGGCCTATAGCACAGACTATATTTGGGATCGCTTGACATGGAGTCAGAGGAGCCGGAAAACAACGTGCCCGTCACCATCTGGGACGTGGGCGAACAGGACAAGCTGCGGCCCAGCTGGAAGGATTACCCGCGACCCAGCCAGCAGCAAACAGCGACCAAGGAAGGGGGAGGAGTACTCCTTCCCTGCCTAGGAATCGCTGGAGACTGGCTGCCAAACTAACGAAACAACCGCACACCGATGCACCACCTCCATCATTCGAAAGGCATCCACTCTTTCTTCAACAGAAATGCAAACTAATAATACAAAACAAACAAAGAATACATGGTTTCTCAGGCGGCTGCAGGTAACTCCCCACCCCCTTCCTCTTCCCCTTTTGCCGAAGCGGCCAAGGACGTGCCCAACCATCCCCAGCCTCAGGCAAGCTGTCTCCCACCTCGGGGATTTCCCAAGCACCCGGAAAAAGACAGCGCTGATTCCTGCAGCGCATAAATGTTCCAGCATTCACCTGCAGCCGGCCTGAAATGGACCAAACATACCGTATCGCCCCCCGACGGCCCGAGACCGTGCTCTTCTCCCTTCCGCCAACTTAAAACAACCATCCCCGTCCTCAGGCAAGCCGTCACCCACCTCCAGGATGCCCAGAACCCCAGCCCAATGGAAAAAGATGGCGCTGCTTCCAACAGCACATTTCACTTCCAGCATTCCCCTATAGCAGCCCTGAAACGGCCAAAAAATACCGACAAAGAACATGCTCCTCTACCTTCCGCCCATCTAAAACAACACTGCTGCCTCAGCACAACACAAAAAAAAAAAACAACACTCAACAAAGGCTGACACCCCCTACAACCACATTTACATTTCACCAACAGAAAGACCCCCCCTCCACAAACCTCCTTGATAGACAAAACCACACACACACAATACAACAGAAACACACCCTCAAAGCCACACACCAATCCAACCCACTTTGCCAGCATAGCACATCCCCCTACCCCCAAGCAAAAAACAAAACAAAAAAAGACACACATCAACAACCTGCACACACACCGCACCCTCACACACACAAAATAACTCTGTGACACATACACACACAAAAAACCACATGCTAGCGCGCGTTTCATTGGTTTCGGAAACGGGCCTTTTTTTACTAGTGTTCACATAAAATCATAATTAATGACAAATACAAAAAGGATTACATAAAAAGGCAAACAACACCTTGAGGTCACACAACTTGAATGCTCTCAAGAATGTCATCGATTCAATCTTAACACAGAGCTAAAGAGACAAGTATACAAATTATACATATATACAGTACTACCATTTCAGCCCTTTATTAACAGGAAATATCTACTTTAAAAATAAACATTAATGTTATTGTGGTCATACAATGCCATGTACATGTGCATCAGGATTAGAGTCACCATTGTTAATGTCATGTGGTGCAAAGCAAAGTTGCCTTGCCTGCAGCTCACAATGCATGTCAATATAGAATTATATAGCTTATTAAAAATGGAATGACTGGCTGTGCGATCCAAGATGGCAATTCTTAACTGACGTGAGCTGAGTCTCCGCTCTTACCTTTGTTGGATTTCTTTATTATGCTGAAACGCAGGGGTCGACCATCTGTTGCGACCTCCCATCGGTAAGCCCCAAGGGTGGCTGGCATGTCTGATTCCTTTGTGTGGACAGCTGGGATGCTTTTGAGGTCGGAATGTGGTTTGCATGCGACGCCTAGGTTGGGTAGAGATCCTGTGGCGCCACCAGGGCTGGGTGTCACGCTGAGCCCAAATCATAGAGCACCTCCCCCACAGCCGCAGAGCACTAGTTCACCACTGACGACGTCCTCGCTCTTGCCGCTAGAAAATGCTGCTAAGTTGGAACGGCAGGAGGCATTGTTACATCCAGCGAACGACTTCAGGGTATCAGCCTCACTGGACCCCTAAATGGCTGCTGCGAGTTTACTTCCATCTGCAGTATCCCTGGCAGTGGGCGGTGAGCAGGAAGATATTTCTTCAGCAATTCAGCAGGAACAGACTTCACAAGTTCCTTCATTTTTACTTGAGAAACCATCTGATGTAACACTGGACAATTTATGGGCCCTAATAGCTAACCTGGGTAAGGATTTGTTCCCCCAGGATGAAAAATTGGAACAAGAAATTTGTTCCTATAAACTTAAGTTGGAAACTGTTGAATCTGAAGTAAAAAATTTAGTGGAACATGTAGGAAAGCAGGAAAAAAATTTGGTCTCTGTTCAGATGATTCAAACTACAATGATAAGGGAAGTATAGAATTTGAGAAGGAAAACTGAATCTCTTGAGAACTCTCTTAGAGGCAATAATTTCCTAAAATTTCCTAGGGTTTTTTCTGTCACCCCTAGGGAAATGCTTAGAAGATACATTGGTTACTTAGAAGATAAATTGGTTACTTAGGATGTACTTTAAAAATAAAGTTAAAAGGATAGTGGGGGTTAATTAACATCTGTCTTAGCTCTATATTCTGATTTAGACATTCTGTATCATGTCTGTTTTCATTTCTTGAAATAAGTATCTTTTTCTTGTATAATAGTTCCACGTTATGTAATCTTGGATCCATATTATGTTGAGTTGAGTGTAATTATCTGTTTTCTTATGATGTATTAGTCAGATATTTTCCTATTATTTTCTCAGTTTGCGGCAGACTGAAAAAACATTGGCGTCAAACACCAGTTTTCTTACTCAGTCAATACAATAGCTGTTGCATTGTCTGGCTATTGTATTGACCGAGCTAAAAAAAACTGGTGCTTGATGCCAATATTTTTTCAATCTGCTGCAAACCGAGAAGGTGGTGAGCCACTATTGTATCGACAGTTGATTTGGAAAATATCTTTCTTTTGGTGAGTGATTCTAAAACATCATATATGTACCGTGTGATATTTGATCAGACTCCTGATGCAGGCCTATTGGCAGAAACATGGCCCATGTTGAGTCTAGTTTTATCTTTTAAGCACCTACACTATTGCTCTTTTTGTATCACCTCCACTGTTTTGTTGCCTTTCGGTGTAACCTGTGGAGGACTGTTCTTCTATTTCTTCTTCCGGTCTTCAAACATAACAAATTGCCATTGCCTGTAGTACATCATAAGAAACCAATGGTGCTCTTAAATTTTATGTTTAGAATGATCATGACCTTTTATAATTTATCACGACTCTGATCCTGATGCACATGTACATGGCATTGTTTGGCCACAGTAATATTCCCTTTTAGCGCTAAAGTAGATGTTTCCTGTTAATAGCAGGCTCTTATAGTAATATTGTGCTATATTTGATTGTAACCACAGAAAGGTGGCTTATCAATTCCCACCCCTTTTCCTTTTTCCATGGATTCAGTATAATTGTGTCATTAAAGTAGTTGCACATGTGGTTGAGTGGAAGATGACAGAGGGTAGTGGTAAATGGAAGTCACTTTGATGTTGTTTTATTGAAAACATTTAAATATTATAACAAACATGCAAGTTCATACAATACAAACAGTAGATGCACATCGATTTTTCAATGCATCTACCCCTTACACAACCATAACAAATAACTAACGCATCCCCCTCCCCTCCCCTCCCTCCCATCCCATCCTGTGTGCCCAAAGTCAGCCTCAAATACAGTGGTTTCGTTGTCACCATTAAAAACATCACCACCTCCTCTGACAGACAGACCCACTATATAGTATTAAAATTCAGTCAGTCTATATATATCATACCATTTATCAAGTTTCTGTACCACCAGCTGCAGAGTTGGTGGTTGAAAGGGCTCTCATCAGGCAGCCAACAATATTCTAGCCGCTGTCAATCTCAATTTAAGTAAAATGTCCTCTCCATCGTCCAAGCCCATTTAATAAGGCCACCTCCATCTTGGGAAGTATTTCCTTGTTAAACATCTGAGAAAGCATGCAAAATACATGTTCCCAATATGGCTGTATTACATCACAGTGACACTGCATATGGCTAAATGTCCCTTGTGCACCACAGCCTCACCACCATCAATCAGTCCCACCGCCACACATGTATGAAACCAGTACATGCGTGTAATACCACCAAAATAGAACTTTATAGCCATTTTCTATAATGAGGGCAGACAATTTCAGATTCTTTGTATGCCGCCAAATTTCCTCCCACACCTCATTCCCCAACACCCTCCCCAAGTCAGCATATACTGCAGTTTCCTCTCCCACCTACAATGTAAACACCAACAGATTTGGGAAATAGCCCCTTTCTGTAATGTAGGACCTAACAAGCACTCAAAGATGCTTTTCACGTGAAATAGCTCTGTTATCACCAGAGAACCCCGCATATAATGCTTAACCTGTAGATAGGGGAAGATATCCATTGACAAAAGACCATATTGAAGTTTTGGTTCAGTAAAACTTTGCATCACTTTGCGGGCCTTATCAAAAAACTGACCTACACATACTAACCACCCATCCCCAGGGGAAACAAAGCTTGATCCCTTCCTGGGCAGAACTGCATATTATATCACAAAGAGTATTTCCTCCCTTGTAACAATCCCTCCCTAATCCGAGTCCACACCCTCATAGTTAATTGTCTGTAGGGCTTCCCCTACCCACATCCTTCTTCCCCGAGGTTGCCAAGATAGATGCATCAGTGGTATATCTCACTTCTCTTCCTTTTCCAACTCCACCCTGTGCTTGCCAGGCCAGGAAAGCCTTTAATTGTGCTGCTTAATATTGTTTTATATTCGGCACTGCTAACCCACCTTCCAATTTATGCAGCCACAGAGTAACACAGAGGGGGATGTGTTAGTTATTTGTTATGGATGTGTAAGGGGTAGATGCATTGAAAAATCAATTTGCATCTACTATTTGTATTGTATGAACTTGCATGTTTGTTATAATATTTAAATGTTTTCAATAAAACTGAGCATCAAACAAAGTGAGTTCCATTTACCACTACCCTCTGTCGTCTTCCACTCAAACACATGTGCAACTACTTTAACGACACATTACTCCAGGCCTACGGTGAGCACAAATAAATCGTGAAATTTGATGTTGCATTGTGTTTAAAACCCTGTCTGGCACCCAAATAGGAAAAGTGGAAAAAAATACAGCAATTGGGGAAGAAAAATCATTTTAACTGTTTCAAGATGGCCCACCCAGGAGAGGATCAATGTTTTCCAGGTACTGGTTGATCCTCTTCAACAACGGGCAATAATTCAAATCATATAAACTGGTACCCTTCCCCCAATAGAAATGCCCAAATATCAGATGGCCATTTTAATCCATCCAAATGGGAAAAAAGGCTGAAATGAAAATCCACCTGTTCCTGCGACAATGTAATATTAAGGACTTCCAACCGTTTTAAAGGTGGTTAGCTTAGCGGAGTTTAAAAAAAAAGGTTTGGCCGGCTTCCTAAAGGAAAAGTCCATAGACCGTTATTAAATGGACTGGGGAAAAGCCACTATTTCTGGGATAAGCAGTATAAAATGTTTTGTACATTTTTGGGATCCTGCCAGGTATTTGTGACCTGAATTGGCCACTGTTGGGAACAGAATGCTGGGCTCGATGGACCTTTGGTCTTTCCCTGTATGGCAATACTTATGTACTTGAAACCCCAAGACCCTCCCTGTAGGCATCCAATTCCCGCACCACCCCTGTTAACGAGTCCCAGGGATTAGTCAATATAAATAGTATATCTTCTACAAAAAGACTAATCTTATGATCCTTACCATGAACCCGCGTCCCAGCCACCTGTTGCTGCTCCATGATGCATTGAGCCAAGGGCTCTATTACCAATGCAAATAGGATTGGAATCATGGGATAACCCTGTTGAATGTCACGTCGGAGCTCAAAATCATCCACTGATTTTAATATAGGCCACAGGAGCATGGCACACCATGCAAATCCAGCTCTGAAGATGGGGTCCCAGCCCTAAGCTCTCTAGCACTTTGAATAGAAAAGGCCAGGCTACCCTATCAAATGCCTTCTCTGCATCCACTGAAAAAAAAAAAAAAAATCAATCACTCAAGTTTCATACCGGTCTTATATTATCCCTGTCTCCCCATCAGAAATACAGATTTGTCTGGGAAATGGAGCTCACTCTGTGTAAAAGGATGCTATCAGTGGTGTGCCTAAGGTTCAGTTTTTGGTCCAATTCTTAAAATTTTTGTACATGATATTGCCAAGTGGCTATCTGGTAAGTTTGGCTCCTTGCGGATGATACCAAAATCTGCAATAGGATAGACATCTCTGATGGTGTAGATAACATGAGAAGGGATCTAACGAATTTGGCAGCTAAGATTTAATGCTAAAAAATGCCGGAGCTTCATTGGGGAGGGGCGCTGCTCGAGCGCGGAGGGACGTCTCTCTTCAGGGAGGGTGTCATTTGCGGCGACGGGGCGGGCGGTGACAGCGGGGGAGAGTTGGTGTCGGGAGGGGGGTTGAAGGGGATCATGGGCAGGCCGGCAGGGGGGGTCCGATGTGGTGGCGGCGGTGGCGGTGGCTCGGGGGGGGGGCGGCGGTGGGGGGGGGCGGCTAAACAGTGCCCCCCACCTCGGGCTCTGGCCCCCCCTCCTGGCGAGGTCTGGCTACGCCCCTGGCGTGGGATATGCATAAAGGAATCCTGTGCAGAAGGAATGGATCCTCAGAAGCCTAGCTGAAATTGGGGGGCAGAGCAGGTGGGGGGAAGAGGGGTTGGTGGTTGGGAGGCGAGGATAGTGGAGAGCAGACTTATACAGTCTGTGCCAAAGCTGGTGATGGGAGGTGGGACTGGTGGTTGGGAGGCGGGAAGTACTGCTGCTCAGACTTGTACGGTCTGTGCCCTGAATAAGGCAGGTACAAATCAAGGTAAGGTTTACACATATGTTGTCTTGTTGGGCAGACTGGATGGACTGTGCAGGTCTTTTTCTGCCATCATCTACTATGTTACTAATTATGATTTTATGTAAACACGTCATTTAAAAAAAAAATCTATAATGCTTAGGGGCTCTTTTAATAAGCTGCATTAGGTGCCAACGTGCACCTAATGCAGCTTAAAAAGGTGTATAGTGGGATGCCCCCAGGTAACCTGCAGCAACTGCCAAATTAGAACAAATTCTGCTGGATGAGGCCAGAACAAGGTTAAATTAATTACAGTTGTGTTTAAAATCATAAGTGGTGTTGCACCATTGTACTTATATGATCTTGTACAGTTTTTGCAAGGTAATCCAATTAGCAATAGAAAACCGTGGCCGCATGATTTAAAATTTTCCAGCTGTCCGTTGAATATGGTTTAAGATGATGTTCAACTCTTCTCTTCATTATCTAGTTGCATCACTATGGAATTCTTTACCTTTGGTTTAGTAGACATTCTATAAAACTCTCAAGATGTTCTTGTTCCACAAATATTTGACCGATCAGGTGTTTTTGTTTTCGATATATTTTGTGAATTCTGATTATTATGTTCTTATACAATACTATGCAATTTCTGAGGTTAAGTCTCATACTTTTTTGATTTGTGATCAGCAATGAACTATACATGGGTATTTGTGGCCAGTAAGTCTTGAATAACGTAACGTAACACTAATCTGGACACACACACACACACACAAAAAAAAAGAAAACATTTTGAGAGGCGGCATGTCAGAGGATGTAGAGCGAGCGTTCCTGCCCTAAACAGTTAGCGCATCAACATTACAGGCTACAAAAATGGATGGCATTAAGTGTTCATGTAGTAAATGTTTTTAATGGCTGAGTACTGACAACATTAATGCATGACCATTAATACAAAAAATAGAAAATTGGCCATTTTAAGGTTGTGGTAAAAATGGCCTTCGCACATGAGAAAAACCCAGCGCAAGAGCGTGCTAGGGCCACTTTTTGTAGCTGCCCTCCGGACTGACTCCATCCTGTTTATATCTTTTTGAAGTTGCGGTCTCCAGAATTGTCCAAGTTACTCTAAATCTCTGGTGAAACCTCATTTAAATAGAGGTATTATCACCTCCTTTTTCCGGCTGGTCATGCCTCTCCCTATGCACCTAAGCATCTCAGGGGCGTAGCTACGGGTGGGCCTGGGTGGGCCCAGGCCCACCCAATTCCAGCCCAGGCCCGCCCAGCGCCAGCTCCCATTGCCGCGGCGCGCGGCGCTACAAAAAGAAGAAGCGCTCAGCTGACTGAGCTGAGCGCCAACGCATCGCTAAGGAAAAGAAAAAATGTTTTTAAAAATATGCGGCACGGCAGGCAGCCTCGAAGCATTGGCTGCTGGCTCTGTGCAGGCTCCTCCCGTCTCTTACATCACTGCCCCTGTAGCGAAGCAGGGGCAGTGACGTAAGAGACGGAAGGAGCCTGCAGAGCCAGCAGCCAATGCTTCGAGGCTGCCTGCAGTGCCGCGTTTTTTTTAAAACATTTTTTCTTTTCCTTAGCGACGCGTTGGCGCTCAGCTCAGTCAGCTGAGCGCTTCTTCTTTTTGTAGCGCCGGCCCTGCTGCTCATCAGGAAAAGCAGCAGTGGCCGGCAATGGGAGCTGGGGCTGGTGGGCCTGAATGGGAGAGGGAAAACAGATGGCAGGATGGGGAGAAAGAGGGAAAATGGAAGGATGGGGAGAGAAAGAGGGAAAACAGATGGGAGGATGGCAGAGAAAGAGGGAAAATGGAAGGATGGGGAGAGAAAGAGGGAAAACAGATGGCAGGATGGGGAGAAAGAGGGAAAACAGATGGCAGGATGGGGAGAAAGAGGGAAAATGGAAGGATGGGGAGAGAGAGGGAAAATGGAAGGATGGGGAGAGAAAGGGAAAACAGATGGGAGGATGGCAGAGAAAGAGGGAAAATGGAAGGATGGGGAGAGAAAGAGGGAAAACAGATGGGAGGATGGCAGAGAAAGAGGGAAAATGGAAGGATGGGGAGAGAAAGAGGGAAAACAGATGGCAGGATGGGGAGAAAGAGGGAAAATGGAAGGATGGGGAGAGAAAGAGGGAAAACAGATGGCAGGATGGGGAGAAAGAGGGAAAATGGAAGGATGGGGAGAGAGAGGGAAAATGGAAGGATGGGGAGAGAAAGAGGGAAAACAGATGGCAAAGAAAGAGGGAAAACGGAAGGATGGGGAGAGAAAGAGGGAAAACAGATGGAAGGATGGCAGAGAAAGAGGGGAGATGGATGAAAGGATGCAGAGAAAAAGGGGAGAGTGGAAGGATGTGGAGAGAGAAGGGACACTGAACAGAAAAGGGTAGAGAGATAGACACTGGTTAGAAGGAGGGAGAGAGACATTAGATGGAAGGATCAGGAGAGAGGGTAGATGGGTGGAAGGATGGGGAGAGAAAGAGGGAAGACGCTGGATGGAAGGGTAGGGAGAAAGAGGTGACACTGGATGGAAGGATGCAGAAAGAAAGAGGGGAGACTATTGGAAGGATGGGGAGAGAGAGGGGAGACACTGGAAGGATGGGGAGAGAAAGAGGAGAGCTGCTGCATGGAAAGGGGGAGTAGTGAAAGATTGGAGAATAAGAGGAAGGGGCATGGGGAGAACAAGGGTGAGAAAAAGATGAAAAGCCATAAGTAGATGAAGGAAATTAAAGAATGGATAGTAAGAATGAATTAAATCTGGACACAGAGAGAGGCAGAAAAATATTGAAGAAAGCAAAGAAAAAGGAGAGAAAAATGACAAATGGCCAGGAAACCCTGGCAGAAGAGTCAAGCGAAAACGAAGGAAAGCAGAATCTAGAGACTGGGAGCAACACAATGAGAAAAAGTAAATGGCCATACAACAAAGGTAAAGAAAATAATTTTATTTTTAATTTAGGATAAAGTAATATGGTGTTAATAAAGTTTCAGAGACCAATACTTCCTTCCTTAGGTCAGGAGAGGATACCGTAACAGCATTATACTGACCTGAGGCAGGAGGTTTTGGCCTCTGAAAGCTCACTGAAAAGGGTGTTAAGGCTATTAAATAAATTGTCTGAAATCTGATGCACTGAAAAGCAGCACTTTACCCTGTGTGACAAATGCATCTGACTGTGACTACATTTTGCTGGGGGGGGGGGGGGGGGGGGGGTAGAGAGAAAATTTTGTGCCCACCCACTTTGGGTTCAGGCCCACCCAAAATTGGCAGTCTGGCTACGCCACTGAAGCATCTTTCTAGCTTTTGTTGTTGCTTAGTAAAAGGGCCCCTTATTTTGCTATATATATACATCTATCTCACTACTCATTTGTTTTTGAACATTTAGATTATTGATTTTTTATTTTTAGAGGTATTTTGATTAAAGCCTAAAATTGCAACAAGACATCAGGCAAGTGAAATAAACAAACAGAATATGGCACTCTCATAACAAACAAGTCAAATAACCTCACAAAAATGGGGACCTAAACATATACCTCCAATTTAAAAATAAAGTTTTCCACAGTTCTCCAAATAGGTAATCCCTCCTCCGCACCACCCTCCTTCAAAACAAAGAAGAATGTCAAGGCCATTAGACAGTGTAACACTAAAACATCCCTTTATGAGCAATGAATAAGGAAAGGGCCCCATATTTTCTCCAGTTTCACCAGTGTCTTGGCATTCTGAGCTGTGAGCTTTTCCATATTTGAAATATACTAAAGCTTAGTGATTCATTTATTTTTTAAATACATTGTTTTTAATTTTTATGTGTGATTTATATTTATTTAGTAGACCCCTAACACAGGCAGCATGCCAAAACATGGGCTGTGTCAGGCCCTTAATAAACAGTGCTTCCTTAATCCCATTCTTGTGGCCAAATACAATTTGTTGGTTTGCTATTTCTTCTGTATTGAGAAATCCTTCTACTTCTTCGATTCTACCATGGAAAGACAAAACTGTTGTTCATTTGTGGAGGTGTTCATATCAAATGAAGTGGTCGTATAATTATTTGTAATAATTGCTCTCTAAAAGTAAAGCATGTTTATGAACTCTGTGGTAGATCCTACGACCTGCTGTTTAACATTCTACTCGCCGTTATTACTTGTTTAAACCAAAGCTTGTGATGAACTGAGTATGTGTCCCTCAAAAAGGAAGAGGAGTTTCTTCTGGGAATCCATCAAAACGCAATCCTTGGAGAACAATGGAAACTAAGGGGCCCTCTTACTAAGCTTAGCACGCGCGCTAAATGCTGTATGTCCTATTTTTTACCTATGGGCCACGTGTTGCTTAGCTTTAGTAAAAGGGCCCCTATGTAATTACACTCCAAGTAACATACTCATTTCTAATGAATAGAAAAGCTTAATTCAGCCCCATTATACAGCCTATGTGGGGATGATCCACAAGCATGGCTAGTATTTGGGGAGGTAGCAATTGCCCTAGGCCTCCATGATACAGTAGACCCTAAACCTGCATGAAGCTTAAGGAGACATACTCTGTAGGCATGCTTTGGGGGCCCATTCTCGTGTTTCTGCCTTGAACCCCAGCCTAATCCTGACCTTAAACATAAGAGTTGTCAGTCTGTCTAGTTTGATTTTCACAGATATAAACCCAGAATTAGCTGAGCCCAGTAATCAAAAATAAGTGGATTGTGCCTATGCTGTATTCAATTATAAGCAGTTGTCTAGCCTGATATTTTCTCATCTTCTCCCATGTTACATGTTTATTAAAATCAAATGTATATATGTATGTATGTATATAAAATAGGTGATGAACACAAGAAGCATGTTGGTTAGAACCGGCAAAAACACCAAGATTTTATAGCACATATGTATGGAGCATATTTTCACCCACCTCCAATCCCCCCTTCACTTCCCCCCCAGACTCTGGCTGAGTTCTTTCATGATAAGGTTCACAAGATTAAACTTGAATTCTGAACCAGTTCACCTCCACCTCTCCTTCTCTTAGTCCATTCTCTCAACCCTCCAACCCCTGCCTCCTTTTCTTCCTTTTCTGAAATCACTGAAGAGGAAACTACACATCTTCTTTCCTCCTCGAAACTAATTACCTGTTCCTCTGATCCTATTCCCACCCATCTACTTAACATTATCTCTCCTACTGTCATCCTGTTTATCTTTCACTGTCCATTGCAACTGTTCCTGATGCCTTCAAACATGCGGTAGTCACACCACTCCTTAAAAAACCTTCATTGGACCCTACCTGTCCTTCCAACTATCGCCCCATCTCCCTCCTCCCTTTCCTATCCAAGATACCGCCGTTGCCTTGACATTCTTTCATCTCAAGCTATTTTTGATCCACTTCAATCTGGCTTTTGCCCCCTTCATTCAACTGAAACAATGCTTGCTAAAGTCTCCAATGATCTGTTCCTAGCCAGATCCAAAGGTCTCTATTCTATCCTCATCCTTCTCGATCTATCTGCTGCTTTTGACACTGTTGATCACAGCCTGCTCCTTGATACGTTGTCCTCACTTGGATTTCAGGGCTCTGTTCTTTCCTGGTTTTCTTCTTATCTCTCCCAGCATACCTTTAGTGTATACTCTAGTGGATCCTCTTCTACATCTATCCCACTGTCAGTTGGTGTACCTCAGGGATCTATCCTGGGACCTCTTTTCTTCTCAATCTATACTTCTTCTCTTGGTACTCTGATCTCATCCCATGGTTTTCAGTATCATCTTTACGCTGATGACTCCCAGATCTACCTCTCCACACCAGAAATCTCAGCCAAACCCCAGGCCAAAGTATCAGCCTGCCTGTCTGACATTGCTGCCTGGATGTCTCAGCGCCATCTGAAACTAAACATGACCAAGACTGAGCTTCTTATCTTTCCCCCTAAACCAACCTATCCTCCTCCCCCATTCTCTATTTCTGTGGATAACACTCTCATCCTTCCTGTCTCATCAGCTCGTAACCTTGGGGTCATCTTCGACTCCTCCCTCTCCTTCTCTGCACATATTCAACAGACTGCTAAAACCTGTCGTTTCTTTCTCTATAATATCAGCAAAATTTGCCCTTTCCTTTCTGAGCACACTACCAGAATCCTCATCCACGCTCTTATCACCTCTCGCTTAGACTATTGCAACTTGCTTCTCACAGGTCTCCCACTTAGCCATCTCTCTCCTCTTCAATCTGTTCAAAATTCTGCTGCATGACTAATATTCCACCAGTGTCATGCTCATATTAGCCCTCTCCTCAAGTCACTTCACTGGCTTCCTATCCATTTCCGCATACAGTTCAAACTCCTCTTATTGACCTATAAGTGCATTCACTCTGCAGCTCCTCAGTACCTCTCCACTCTCATCTCTCCCTACATTCCTCCCCGGGAACTCCACTCACTGGGTAAATCTCTCTTATCTGCACCCTTCTCTTCCACTGCTAACTCCAGACTCCATTCCTTTTATCTTGCTGCACCATATGCCTGGAATAGACTTCCTGAGCCAGTACGTCAAGCTCCATCTCTGGCTGCCTTCAAATCTAAGCTAAAAGCCCACCTTATTGATGCTGCTTTTAACTCCTAACCCTTATTCACTTGTTCAGAACCCTTATTTTATCATCCTCACCTTAATATTCCCTTATCTCTTGTTTGTCCTGTTTGTCTGTCCTAATTAGACTGTAAGCTCTGTCGAGCAAGGACTGTCTCTTCATGTTCAAGTGCACAGCGCTGCGTACGTCTAGTAGCGCTACAGAAATGATAAGTAGTAGTAGTAGTACCTATACCTTTCTTGCCCCTCCACCAGGAACATGGCTGATATTATCCATGGATCCAATCTTAGACTGACTCTTCTCTCTGAAAGCTAGCTTCTCTGTTTTAACTTCCACATTTCCTCCTCCTGAAATACAAGCAAAAGCTTAGATGTCAGTTTAGTGTATAGTTCATGACATGAAAAACCTTTTCTTTGTCACGAATTTCTATCTTGAAACTTAGAGGCTCATTTTCAAAGCACATAGACTTGTAACTTTGTAAGATTATGTGCTTTGAAAATGAGCACCTTAGTCTCTTAAAATCATGCAGATTTGAGAGAAGTTTTTAAAAAGATCAATTTTTAAATATTTCATATTTTGACTAGCAATAAAAAACAATTATAGAAAAACCACTATTGCTCATTTATAACAGATGTTTTCTGTAAATAGCAGGATTGATCAGGAACACAAGCAGGTGATGTCATTGCACATCACCAGGACATAACAGTTCTCCCAGAAACTCAGCAGGAAATAGCAATTATTACTCCAGGAACCATTCATGGATCAACATCGGACACATGAATGGTTAAGGAGAGGTGACCTGAAACCTAAGGATGAGCAATTGATAACTGCAGCCCAGAACAGCAGATTATGAACAAGATGGCTTATAGCAAGCATTGAAAAAACTGGTGCAACAGGTATCTGTAGATTCTGTAAGGAAAGAGCTAGAAATATTTACTCATCTCATGGCTGGCTGCGAAGTGCTGATGGTGGAAAATCTTTATTCAGAAAGACACAAGGTGGAACGTCTCATTCATTGGAAATTGTAAGAATTACAACATCAGTGTACCGGAAAAGCATTAGAATCATGACCCTAAGAGAATTGTAGAAAACGAACAGGTTATGATCACCTGGGACATCGAGGGCCTGGATGATTTAAAGCCGGGATGTTGAGCTGATTACAGCAGTTTCTCCGGCAGCCTTCCCCTTGCCACGCAGTGCCGCCACGCAAACGAACGACCATACAGTTTGTGGAAACTTAACAGTTTTGTTACACTTTGAGACACTGGACATGAGACATTGAAATAACTGTCATTAATGTGGTGATTTCGCTAAATGCGACCGGTGAAGGGTCGTTGACAAGGATTTGAAAGAAACCTTACTAGAAAACTTCAGCGACTATCCCACTTAAGATAAGATTGACTATTTGAAGGCATTTTGAGCCTAAACATGTCCAAGATTGTTGTATGAGAAGCATTTATGGCACGATAAAATATGAGTTTGTTGTCTGGGTGAATGTGCATGAATGGCGGGAGGTAGAGGGATCCATAGAAATTAATGTGTTGTTTATGAATATATGTGCATGTATTTCTGACAGTTTATTAAAGCATATTATTTAAGATAGGAGTACTTTATGTGATTCAATATTTACAAGAAGCCAAAAGACTGAACCCCCCATCAGGCCAGGTGGTCACTCTTCTTCTCCCGCTTTGATTTTCGCTTGACCTATCGTCCAGCAGGAAAAATATGCCCGGACTGATGCCCTTGCCCTTTCGTGGTCCTTTGACTCCACTGACATCACCTCCAAGCCTCAACTCATCATCGATCCAAGGAAGATTCTAGCTTTCGGATTACAGTGCCCCCTGGGAAGACGCTTGTTCCCAAGTGGCTAAGAAAGACCTTGCAGTGGGCACATGACTAAATTGTCAGGGCACCCGGAAATAAAGAGGGCAGTTTGGCTGGTGGAACGCAATTATTGGTGGCCTCGAATGGCTCAAAGTACAAGAATATGTCAATTCATGTGTCAATTGTGCCAGGAATAAGCCAATGTATGTGCACCAGTGAGGCTTGCTCCAGCCTCTTCTACTTCCTGTGCGACCCTGGTCAGATATTGCCATGGATTTTGTCATCAATCTTTTATCTTCTCAAGGGCATACCACTATCTCTACACGAGTTTGCCTGAACTCCCTTCTGTCGGCTGCCTCCTTTGTCAAGGAGATCTTTCATCTCCATGGACTGCTGCTACACATTGTCAGTGATTGTGGAGTTCAGTTCACCTCTTGATTCTGGCAGAAACTATGTAAGTTGGACTTCCCCTCAGCCTATCACCTTCAGTCTAATGGCCAGATGGAAAGGGTAAGCCAGACACTTAAAAAGCTTCCTCTAAGACTATGTTAATGAGTGCCAAGATGACTTGGCGCTTCTACTTCCTTGGGCGAGTTGTTCTATAGTAACTATGTTAGACCAGCTCTTCTTCCTTCTATGTGGTATATGGGCAACATCCCCGGATTCTAGTACCTGTCCGCCTTTCTTCCTCCATGCTAGTGGTCCAGTAGGCAGCTGGAGATATCTGGGAAATTTTGCACCAGACTCAGCGACTATTCATGCAGACATCTGTCAACTACAAGAAGCAGGACAATTGCAAGCAATGGTCAGCTCCCACATTTTGCCCTGGGGAGGTGTGGCTGAGCACCGGACACTTTAGGCTCAAGGTGCCCTCTCATAAGTTCATACCTACGTTCATTGGCCCTTTTGTAGTGCAATGTTACATATTGGTTATGTCTTCCCTCTACAATACACATCCACAATGCTTTCCATTGTCTCCCTGCTGAAATCTGTAGTGTTATTGAGACTACACTATCTGCTGGCCTGGAAGGGGTATGGATCAGAAGATAACACATGGAAACCTGCTGTCAAAGTATGAGCTCCAGTACTCATTAAGTGTTTTAATTATCTTTATCCCCTTAAGCTCAAACCTAGAGGCTGGGGAAGGGGCTTCACCTGGTTCAAGAAGCCACTAGAATTCTGCAGCATGCTGTGCCTAAGAGACTTGTGAGGTTTACTTCCTGGTTGCTGCACTTCCTTTTTAAAGCCCTAGATGGGGCACTGACAGATGGTCTCACTTCCTGGCTAGGGAGAAGTGCTCAATACTCCTCCAGTGCTTCAGCAACAGTTTACAGAGTTGTGTCTCTCCAGTGTTTATTGCCCAGCCAGTTCCTGATTCCAGTCCTTCTTGCTCCAGCCCTGTTTTGCTCCTGCTTCCATCCCTGCCTGTTACAGTCCTCCAGCACTGCTTATTCCTGTCTCTAATCTTGCTGTTCCAGCTACTCCCTGGCCTTCACTCTGTCGGGCCAGCCCCCAAGGGCTCTTTTAAGAGCCAAACCCAAGTGCTCTCTTAAGAGCCAATCTCTAGACAAACACTGTCGTGTTCCAGCCAGTTTGCTAGGCACTGCCTAGTCCTACGCTTCTGCCTTCTCCAGTTCCCGGATTCTGCCAGGCGGTCCTATCAGCCACTATCGACAAGGGCCTGTGTGGTGCTTATGCTGCACAGGTAGAGCCAACAGTAAGAACCTGTCAGTCAAGGCATTTTGAGATAAATAGTGGCACTGGCACAGCAAATGCCAATTTCCATTGCTTTTTTCACAGTACAAATGGGAAAATTAGGTTCTTACTTTGGTAATTTTCTTTCCTTTAGTCACAGCAGATGAATCCATTAACTGATGGGTTGTATCCGCCTACCAGCAGGTGGAGATAGAGAACACTGAAGAACCACAGTGACCCTTGGATGGCTAGCCCCATCTGCCTTCAGCATTTGAAATTTCCAAAGCAGAGTGAATCATAAAGGTAGAATAACAAACTTTCCTCACAGCGAACAAACGCCCCAGAACCAGAGCAATAACCACAAAAAGGAAGACGAACTCAACCTCTTGCAATAGAACAGCATGTAGAAGCTCTGAGAGCTGGTCTTCAACTCCTCCTGATGAGATACAATATCTGCATGAAAGATCTGAACAAAAAACAATGTCAGACAGGGAGGGATCATGGATTCATCTGCTGTGACTAAAGGAAAGAAAATTACCAAGGTAAGAACCTAATTTTCCCTTCCTTATCATCAGCAGCAGATGAATCCATTAACTGATGGGATGTACAAAAGCACTCCCTACTTAGGGTGGGAATAGGCCACTCCGCGAGCAAGCACTTGCGCTCCAAAATGTGCGTCCTGCTTTGCTGCAACATCCAGCTTATAATGCCGGACAAATGAGAGCTGCGAAGCCCAAGTAGCCGCACTACAGATCTCTTGAAGAGAGAATGCACCCATTTCAGCCCACGAGGAGGAAATCGCTCTCTTGGAATGTGCCCTAAACGCTTCAGGCGGAGACTGTCCTGAAAGCAGATACGCAGAAAAAATGACTTCCTTGAGCCAACGGGCTATATTAGCCTTAGACGCCGGACACCCGCGTCGAGGACCTGACAACAATACAAAAAGGTGATCAGAAGTCCTGAAGTCATTTGACATCTGTAGATACTACAACAGAGCCCTGCGGACATCCAAAAGATGTAATTGTCCAAAGGAATCCAGAAAATCTTCCCTAGAAAAGGAAGGAAGAAAAAATGGGCTGGTTCAGGTGAAACGCTGAAACCACTTTAGGCAGGAAGGAAGGCACTGTACATACCGTTACTCCGGACTCCAAGAACTGTAGAAAAGGGTCCTGACAGGACAGCGCCTGAAGCTCAGACACGTGTCTAGCCGATGTCATGGCCACCAAAAAAGACTGTCTTGAGAGTCACACCCTTCTCCAAAGCTCGCTTAAGTGGCTCAAAAGGCAAACACTGGAGAGCCTTCAACACCAGCCCCAGGTTCCAAACCGCACAGGCGACCGCACAGAAGGACGGAGCAGAAGCGCCCCTCTGAGAAATCGGGCAATGTCCGGATGAGCAACAAGGGATAAGCCCGAGACTTTTCCTCAAAAGCATGCCAATGCTGCCACTTGAACCCGCAGGGAATTGAAAGCCAGACCTTTTTGTAAGCCATCCTGCAAAAAGTCCAGCACCGGCGAGACTGTAGCCTGCGTGGGTGTGATCGCCTTTGAAACACACCACGCATCAAACTTGCGCCAGATCCGAGCATAAGCTGCGGAGGTAGACCGCTTGCGGGCCTGCAAGAAAGTGGAGATGACCTTGTTAGAGTAGCCCTTATCTCTCAATTGCGCCCTCTCAAGAGCCAGGCCATAAGACCAAATCGGCAGGGACCCTCCATAGTCACCAGGCCTTGAACCAACAGGTTTGGCACATGAGGCAAAGGAAGTGGAGTCTCCACCAGCATCCGACGGAGATCCGCATACCACGGACGCCTTGGCCAATCTGGAGCGATGAGAATCACCAATCCTCGGGCCTATCAAGGGCCAAGGAGAGAACACATACAGGAGGCCCTAGGGCCAGGGTTGAGCCAGTGCATCCAACCCCGCCGAGCGAGGATCTCTCCGTCTGCTGAAAAAGCGAGGGACTTTGACGTTTGCACTTGACGCCATTAGATCCATTCCGGGAGTCCCCCATTTGGCACAAATCTGAAGAAAAACTTCTTCTGCCAGTTCCCATTCCGTCGGATCGATCTGATGCCTGCTGAGAAAATCGGCTTGCACATTGCTCTGACCTGCTATGTGAGCTGCTGACAGAAGCTGCAGGTGGAGCTCTGCCCAGTGGCAAATCTGAGCAGCCTCCGCACCCATGGCCCTGCACTGAGTGCCGCCCTGACGAATTATGTAGGCCACCACTGTCATGTTGTCTGACAGAACCCGGACAGCAAGCCCCCTCAGAGTCTTGTGGAAGGCCATAAGAGCCTGGAATATTGCTCTCAGTGCCAAGCGACTGATGGACCACCCCGCTTCCACGGGTGTTCACTGGCCCTGAGCATAGCTTCCCTGGCAATGCGCTCCCCAGCCCAAAAGGCTGGCATCCGTTATCACCAGGCACCAAGAGGGAAGCGCGAGTGGCATTCCTTGTCGCAGCATCCTGTCGGAGAGCCACCAATCCATACTGTGCAGGGCCGCAGGGAGCCATGTTAGTCTGCGTTGATATTCCTGGGAAATCGGAGACCATTGATGGAGCAGGGCAATCTGAAGTGGCCTCATATGCGCGCTCGCCCATGGAACCACTTCCAAGGTGGCCGTCATCGATCCCAGCAGCTGGACAAAGTCCCAAGCTGGAGGGCGAGGCATCTGCAGGAGCCGACGGCCCTGTTTCTGAAGTTTGCATCGCCTGTGGTCGGGGAGAAAGACCAACCCCGAGGCCGTGTAGAACCGGAACCCCTAATACTCGAGAGACTGAGAGGGGGTCAGGTGACTTTTGGGTACATTGACCACCCAGCCTAAAGTCTGCAGGACTGTAACCACTCTGGCTGTGACAAGACGACTTTCGTCTGCCAAATCCGCTCTGATGAGCCAGTCGTTGAGATAAGGGTGAACTCTGATACCCTCTCGCCTGAGACAGACAGCTACCACCACCATTATCTTGGAAAAGGTACGGGGAGCTGTGGCTAGGCCGAAAGGCAAGGCCCGAAACTGGAAATGCTGGCCCAACACCGCAAACTGGAGGAACCACTGGTGCGGGGGCCAAAAGGAATGTGCAAGTAAGCTTCCTTGAGGTCCAGAGATGTAAGAACCTCTTTTGGCTGGACCGCCGCAATGACGGAGCGCAGGGTTTCCATGCGGAAGTGTTGCACTCTTAGGGCCTTGTTGACTTTTCGTAAGTCGAGGATTGGTCTGAAAGACCAGCCTTTTCGAGGCACCACAAAATAAATGGAGTAGCAGCCACAGCCGCGTTCGGCGGGAGGCACCGGAATCACCGCTCCGAACTGCAGCAAGACTTGCAAGGTCTCCTCTACCGCCGCCCGTTTGACAGCAGTGCTGCATTGGGACTCCAAAACACGTCTCTCACTGGGGCACCAAATTCCAATTGGTAACCTTCTCTGATCAGGTCCAGGGCCCACTGATCAGAAGTAATCTTGGTTCACTCCTCGAGAAAGAGGGAAAGACGTTCTCCTACTGCAGGAATTGAGGAGTGGACCAGCGTCCCAACATTGTGGAGGACGTCCCTGAACTCCTGGCCGTGACCCGGCCACTGCGGAGCTTTTGTCTGAGCGAAAGGAGTTCCTCTGCTGAAAACGGGCACGTTGAGAAAACCCAGCAGAGCACCCCGGGAGATACCTGCGAGCTTCATGGAAGCGAGGTCTGGAAGAGGAGGGAGACACAGGACCTTTGGAAGAAGGCCTCGGCCTATCCTCAGGTAACCGCTGGGGCTTAGAGTCCCCTAGGTCTTTAACAATCTTCTCCAATTCCTCTCCAAATAACAGGGGGCCCCAAAAGGGTAATCTCACCAGCCTTTGCGTAGAGGCCATGTCAGCCGCCCAATGTTGCTGCCAAAGAAGGCGGCGGGCAGAAACAGCCACAGACAACTGCTTAGCCGAAGCTCTGACCAGATCATAAATGGCCTTCAGCCAAAAATGACAGGGCCGACTCCATCCGTGGGGCAACCTCAGAAAGGGGGCACGCACCATCCGCGGGCTGATCCACCGCCTGTTGTAACCAGGAAACACAGGCCCGGGCTGCATAGGAACTGCAAATAGACACCCTTAAGGCAAGGCCCGATATTTCAAAGGACCGCTTCAATGCGGATTCTAGCCGCCGGTCCTGCATGTCTTTCAAAGCGACCCCTCCCTCTACTGGGAGAATGGTCTTTTTAGTCAACACCGTGACCAACGCGTCCACTTTAGGCATCCCGAAAAGGGCCAAGTGAGCCTCACTCAGAGGGTAAAGCTGACCCATAGCCCTGGCCACTTTCAAAGGCCCATCGGGGTCAGACCATTGAGCTGAAATAAGCTCCTGGATGGAGTCATGCACAGGAAAGGCCTGAGTAGGCTTCTTAGTACTCGCCATCCTAAGATTAACAGAGGAGGCATCGCCCTCGGCAGGATCATCAATCGAGAGGGCCCGCAAGGCATCTGCAATGAGAGCTGGCAGCTTGTTGCGGTGGAAAATCCGAACCGCATTGGGATCATCCGAATCCAGTGGCAAATAGGCACCCTCCTCTGGGTCATCCATCCATGAGGGCCTGCCAGATCCCTCAGACTCCCCACAGCCTGACCACAGGTGGGAAAAGGGAGATGCACCACTTTCAGACGGGAAATTTACCCGTCTACGTTTACCTCCTTCCAACACTTGGGGGAAGAAATAACATCTGTAGCCATCCCTGGGCCATCAACACCCGGAGGAAATCCAGAATGCAACGCAGTGTCAGACACCTGCGGCAGAGCTCTTTTCAGCATGAAGGCCTTATGCATCAGTAGCACAAACTCAGAGGAGAAAAACTCACCCTGACCCTCCGTCCCCGAATTAGGAGAAATGGAGGTTGGAGCTCCTCTAGCAGTCTTGAAATGAGGCGTCCCCCTGCACTCAGACTCCTCCGCCACCGCGAGGGTCGAGTCATGCGGCGCTTCCAAAATGGCGCCCGCTGCCAGCTCCATCGAGCGGGAAGAATCACCACTCGCCATGCTCGTACTAGCGCGAGTGTCTAAGGAGCATGTACTGCAAAGCCCCGCTGCTGACCTGCGTTTACCACAACGGGAGCAGCGCTTAACTCCTTCAGCAGCCATCACCCGACTGGACAGAAATATAGCAATAAAATGGCGGCTTCGTGCCAAAACTTACCCCACTCGGAACGCTGTCCACGGGAACCTCCCTGGAGGAGCTGGGCACCACTCTCACCTCAGAAGACAGAGTCAACGAACTCCGGTCACGCTGCACTGTACCAGAATCTCTGGAGAAAGCCTCAGAATAGCTACGCTGTATAAGTGCGCACTTTTTTTTTTTAACGCTGTGAGGAAAGTTGGAGGCAGGCAGCAACAGAGGGACTCCGGGAGGGCAGGGAAAGGCAGGGAAAGGGTGAGCCTATATGCCTTTAAAGTGGACACCACCAGCCACAACACCCCTGATCAACTGGCAAACCGCAGGAGCCACCCCAGGCAGAAATCCAGGAGCTGATCAAGCTACGTCCACACCTGCTGGGAGATAGAGAAATACTGAAGGCAGATGGGGCTAGCCATCCAAGTGTCACTGTGGTTCTTCAGTGTTCTCTACCTCCAGCTGCTGGTAGGCAGATACAACCCATCAGTTAATGGATTCACCTGCTGCTGATGACAAGGAATTTTGTTTTTTGAAGCAAAAAGATCATGGGAATGCAAAAAACCTCAACATGTCAAACACTGTTTTTGGTTCTGTTCTCCTCCTTTTCTATTTTTCTAGATTTTCTTGAGTTAGACTACAGATTCATGATATTTTAGGGGCATAGTTATCAACCTGGGCTACCATTAAGACATTGTTATTTTAATACAGGCTTCATTTTATGCAATTAGAGCTAATCACTACTAACTGGAGTTAATAGTAAATTAAAAAGTCTTGACAGTAACTCATATTGATAACTTCTTCCCTTAGAATGTTAAAAAAAAAACAAAGGCACTAACTTCTGTTGGCTACAGCATATGAATAAGCAAAAGTGATTAGATTAAGTGTAGATTGAGAAAAGTGCGGGCAGATCTTTTGGCATTTCTGGGTGGAAGGTCCACGAGGTCAAGCACGTATGACGGGAATCTCCGTAAATGACTTTATGAACAATCGTTATGGTACAATCAATGGTTCTAAGTCACTTGGACTACTGCAATGCACTCTACGCTGGCTGTAAAGAACAGATCATCAAGAAACTTCAAACTGCCCAAAATACCGCAGCCAGGCTTATTTTTGGAAAAACAAAATACGAAAGTGCAAAACCCCTAAGAGAGAAATTACACTGGCTCCCACTTAAAGAAATTATCGCGTTCAAGATCTGTACGATTGTTCATAAAATCATTTACGGAGACGCCCCGTCATACATGCTTGACCTCGTGGACCTCCCACCCAGAAATGCCAAAAGATCTGCCCGCACTTTTCTTAATCTACACTTCCCCAGCTGCAAAGGATTAAAATACAGACTAACACATGCGTCCAGCTTCTCCTACATGAGCACACAGTTATGGAATGCACTACCAAATCACTTGAAAACAAATAACGAAATAATTAACTTTCACAAATCGTTGAAAACCTCTCTCTTCAACAAAGCTTACCACAAGAACCCATAACTAACTACAATACATTACCACTCCCCCCCTTATTCTGACTGTCTTCTTTCTATAGTTGCTTGATTAGATCGTCTTGTTATCCTTGGTATCTTTGTAACACCAACTGTAACTTTCCTACCCTGAAATGGTGATGCCATAACAGGTCTTTATTGAGCCTGCAAATAGGTGGGAAAATGTGGGATACAAGTGCAATAAATAAATAAATAAATATCAGAAAAGAGAATACTGGAGACAGAACAGTTGAACTATCACCTAACTTTTTGTATTACCTGGTTTGTGATGAATGTTGGCCATGGAGCCACATTTGGAAGTCACATGGCTCAGACTTACAGGTTTGTTAAAAATCTGCACCTGTATACAAAATACAAGCAAAAAACTGTGTTACTATCTAAAGCAAATACCAGGCTTGTTGCCATTTTTACCCTCATGATAGACATCAAGATGTGTGAATGCCAACAGAAAACCATACACCAATCAGATGGGAAACTGGCCACCAGAAGTTTTGGAAATCTTAGACACATGTAGATGTCTAGTTTAAACAGAAGAGCAAGCAGATCATCTTGGAACAAGAAGCAAAAGTGGAAGGATGTTTTAAGTGCTGGAGTAAAAGAAAATAGTGGAAAATGGATCAATTTAGATCAAAATCAGGAGTAGAAATTAAAAACAAAAATGAAATACCTGTCCTTGGCTGTAAAAGTTAATTATGTCCACAAATACTGAAACAACAGAAACAATCAATGTACATAGAAATTTAAAGATATGAAAGACAAAAGTATTGTCATGGAAACAGTAAAGTTGTCATTTTACTGTAGAATCAGAATTTATAAGGACAGTTCAGTTTATTTCCACTGATACATGACTACTAGTAGCTGAAAAAAGTACTATGACAATAAATGTTGTTAGTACCCTTCCCAAAGTAGTTTCCCCATTACTAAATGACACACCATAATGATTATTTAGATCAGTGATGGCGAACCTGTCAGAGACCAAGTGCCCAAACAGCAACCCAAAATAGAATTATTTATCGCAAAGTGCCGGTACTCATTATGGGCGGGGTCACCACATATGACTCCACCCCTATGATAGCCACACCCCCTTACACCAGCCATGGCGCATATAAACAGACATCATTGAAAATATTATACTAGTATAGGAGAAAAAAATAACATTATTTTCTTCCACTATAAATAATTTCTGTAAGCTGTTACAGCTCCAGTATACCCAGTGCAAAATAAGACAGCAGATGTAAATTCTCAAATTGGACATATTCCAAACACTAAAATGAAAATAAAATCATTTTTTTCTACCTTTGTTATCTGGTGACTTTGTTTTTCTGATCATTCTGGCCCAGTATCCGATTCTGCTGCTATCTGTCCTCTTAACTCCGTTTCCAGGGCTTCCTTTCCATTTATTTCTTTACTTTCCTCCTTTCTTCTTCATTTCTTGCCCTCCATCCATGTCCAGCAACCCTCTGCTCCCCTCCAGCCACAAATGTCCATCCACCCTCCTCTCCCCTCCAGCCACCCATGTCCAGCCACCCTCCTCTCCCCCTGCCCTCCCTCCCAGCACCCAGCATCAGGCCTTCCCAGCACCCAACATCAGGGCTCCCATCCTCCCACCCAGCACCAGGGCTCCCACCCTCCCAGCACCAGGCCTCCCTCCCACCCAGCACCCAACATCAGGGCTCCCTCCCTCCCACTCAGCACCCAGCATCAGGGCTCCCACCCTCCCAGCACCCAGTCTTCCCAGCACCCAACATCAGGCCTCCCTCTCTCCCACCCACCCAGCACCCAACATCAGGGCTCCCTCCCTCCCAGCACCCAGCATCAGGCCTTCCAAGCACCCAACATCAGGGCTCCCTCCCTCCCAGCATCACACAGCATGAAGCCTCCCATCCTCCCAGCACCAGGCCTGCCTCCCTCCCTCCCAGCACCAGGCCTCCCTCCCGCCCTCCCTCCAACCAAAGAAGCATCAGGCGCCCGTCCTCCCTCCCAGCACCAGGAACCCCCCTCCTCCTTTGAAATTTAAAAAGCGTACCATCCTACTCCTCGGGGTTAAGGCAGCGTGCGTCGGCAGCGAAGCGCGTGTTCTTCGCTCGGTGCGCCTTCAGTCTTCCCTTCTGTCTCTCAAGCTCTGGTCCTGCCCCATAGGTGGGACCAGAGCTTGAGAGACAGAAAGGAAGGCCAAAGGCACGCCGCACGAAGAACACGCATTTTGCTGCAGCTGCCGACGCACGCCACCTTAACCCCGAGTAGGACGGTACGCTTTTTAAATTTCAAAGGAGGAGGGGGGTTCCTGGTACTGGGAGGGCGGCCTGATGTTTCTTTGGTTGGAGGGAGGGTGGGAGGGATGCCGAACTGGTGCTGGGAGGGAGGGAGAGTGGGCGGACCAGCGATGGCGCACATGCCAATGGAGAGGGCTCTGCGTGCCCTCTCTGGCACGCGTGCCATAGGTTCACCATCACCGGTTTAGATTCATTTGATTCATTACATTCTTTGCCGTTTATGATCACTTTAGCTGAACAAATATAAGCACAAATAAGTATATAAGCTTTCAAGACCTTAAGTGTGGCTTTCTGACTCTTCCCAATACATATTCTCTCCCGCTTTCTTTGGAGCTTTGCTGCCAAATTGCTGCTCTATTTTCTTACGGTACTGTGCAGTTCTCAGTGAGTTTGATCTACGAGGTGCTTGAGCTTCCATGCTATTCTTGCAAGACTGTGCAAACAGTGGAGGAGTTCATGCATCAGGGTATTACCAGAAGAAAACAGAGCATCTATTTCAGAGGCGGTGCTCCGGGGAAGATGAAAAGGGAAACTGGGGAAAGAGCCAGTATGGAGGGGCCAAAGATGAGGATACAATGCCAAAGGTTGGCTGGTGGGTGTATCAAGGGAACATGTTGGAGGACTGGAGCTGGGAAAAGATCTTTGAGAGATACAGCATGTGTTGGGATAGAGTAGGGGATTAATGAACTAGGAGATGCCCCGACACAGAAAGCGTCAAAGGGACTAAACATCATTTTAGTTACATGTGGGCTGCCTGCATCATCAGAGGGTTATCCCTCCTTGCCCCTTGTTCTTTACACAGGGAACCAACTGCTTTGCCAAATGGTAGTTTCAGCTCTCACAGTGAAGGATTTTTTTTGGGGGGAGGGGTTAGAACTGGACTGTAGTTGAAACAGAAGTTGTTCCCAGAAGTGGCGTTTCATGGGCATGACTTGGAGGGGGGGGGGGGGGGGGCTGTTACTGTGATGAACACTTTTTGGCAATAACAGATAGCAAAAATACTTCCTGGGAGCGGAAAGAAAAACATCTAGACCTGCTTTAAAAGTGTCTAGAGTAAGACTGAACTTGTGATTTTGCTGAGAGGAGAGGTAAAATTTTTTGTGAGAAATAGTGGAGAGCTGCTGAGTGCTTTCTTAAATTTGTATGTTTGGCCCAGTCTGAACCTTTTGATCCTCACATTTTCTGCCTTGCCTCCTCTGTGTCTCACTTCCTCAACTCCTTGCCCACACCTGGTAGCCCCCCCCCCCCCCTCCAATCACTCCTATCCCTTCCTCTGTATCTAGTCCCCTTCCCTCACCAAACCCTCACTGTTCCCAAATCTCCACACTTCCCATTACCTGACCCCCCCCCCCCCAAATTACATCTGGGCCCCCGGTTTTGCTGGCAGGGGTTCCCAACACCGGCCAGCCTTCCCCCCGACGCCGCTCACCTGCCACCTCGCTGCCACCCTGCTGCAGCAAATACCTTGGCTGGCGGGGGTCTCCAACCCCCACCAGCTGAAGCCTTCCCCCCCCTGCCGCCGCTCACCTGCCACCTCGCTGCCACTTTGCCGCCCCCCACCCACTGCCGCAGCAAATATCTTGGCTGGTGGGGTCCCCAACCCCCACCAGCTGAAGCCTTGTCCAGCGCCAGTCTCCAGCACCGCCACATTCCCTGCTCTGCTCTCTCTTCTTCCTCACATCCTGCACGTTCCTTTCAGTGAAATTGAGCATGCTGAGTTTCACTTAAAGCAAGGCATTTGCTGCGGCAGCGAGGTGGCAGGTGAGCGGCGGCGGGGTGGCAGACCAAAATGTGCCCCCCCACCTCGGACTCTGGCCCCCTCCCACTGCGAGGTCTGGCTACGCCCGATACCTTTCTACCTACTTGTCCTTTGTCTCCCATTTTTCCTCTATTTCTCCACTCCCAGTTTGTCACTGTGCTCTGTACTGCAGCTGTGTGTACGACAACTGTTTGCTGTTGGTGGAGGAGTGAGTGCTTAAAGCTGCAGCTGTATGTGTCAGGACTGTTTGATGGTGCTAGGAGAATGAGTGTTTTGGGTAGCTAGTGTGTGAGGTGGAGGTGTGCACAGTGGTGTTTCTGGGGTCTGTGAGTTGCATCTGGAGTGGTGGGACACAGGTGCGCTGAATGCTTTGGTCCTATCAGTCTTTAGGCACCAGACCTCACTGACCAAGAATGCCTTACTAGGTACTGCTTTGACAGGGCTGACATACTGCACCTCTGTGACCAACTACAACCCCTCCTCCAGCCCAGAACATGCAGGAATAATCCTGAGCCAGTCAACCTGATCACTGCCTCCCACGCCTTTCTGGCAATGGGCATTTTCCAGTCATTGCTAGCAGTCAATGCAGGCCAACTGTTTTGCCCAGTTTTTCGATGCCTTCCTCACCCATACCTCACACTATATTACATTCCCCACTACCGCTCAGGCACTCCAAAACAAAATGGCTCAGTTCTACGCTATAGACCGCTTCCCATCAGTCATAGGACTCATCGACTGCACACGTGTAGTACTCAGACTCCAACCCCCCCCCACACACACACCCGGGCACAGAAACAGGCTCATTTTCGAAAGAGAAGGACGCCCATCTTTCGACAAATCGGAAGATGGGCATCCTTCTCACAGGGTCGCCCAAATCAGCATAATCAAAAGCCAATTTTGGGTGTCTCCAACTGCTTTCTGTTGCGAGGACAACTAAAGTTCATGGGGGTGTGTCGGAGGCATAGCGAAGACGGGACTTGGGCGTGCCCAACACATGGACGCCCTCGACCCATAATGGAAAAAAAAGGGCGTCCCTGACGAGCACGGACGACTTTACCTGGTCCTGTTTTTATTACGACCAAGCCACAAAAAAGTGTCCGAACTGACCAGATGATCACCATAGAGAATTGGGGATGACCAGTGGTCACTAACCCCCTCCCACACTCAAAAAAAAAAAAAAAAAAAAAAAACTTTAAAAATATTTTGTGCCAGCATCTATGCCAGCCTCAAATGTCATACTTAGGTCCATCACAGCAGTATGCAGGTCCCTGGAGCAGTTTTAGTGGGTGCAGTGCACTTCAGGCAGGCAGACCCAGGCCCATCCTCCCTCCTACCTATTACACTTGTGGTGGTAAATATGCGCCCTCCAAAACCCAGCAGAAACCCACTGTACCCACATCTAGGTGGCCCCCCTTCACCCGTCAGGGCTATGGTAGTGGTGTACAGTTGTGGGTAGTGGTTTGGGGTTTTGTTTTGTTTTTTTTTGGGGGGGGGGGGGGGCTCAGCACACAAGGTAAGGGAGCTATGTACCTGGGAGCAATTTGTAAAGTCCACTGCAGTGCCCCCTAGGGTGCCCGGTTGGTGTCCTGGCATGTCAGGGGGACCAGCGCACTATGAATGCTGTTTCTGAGATGGACGTCCTTGGTTTCCATTATCGCAGAAAATCAGAAACGACCAAGTCTAGGGACGACCTAAATTTCAAGATTTGGGCATCCGTTTCGATAATACAGGTTTCCCCGCCCCTCCACCGTGACGTTTTGCGAGGACATCCTCAGCAAAACTTGGGCATCCCTTTCGATTATACCCCTCAAAGTCTCTTACAGAAATAGAAAATCATATCACTCTATGAACATGCCGGTTGTGTGTGTGTGAAGCCCAGGGGGAGACTGCGGATGCGAATACCCCGGCTTCACCCATGATGTCTACATCCTCCATTCAGGAATCTACCGCAGGTTTGACCAAGGGAAGATCACCAGTGACTGGCTCCTAGGTAAGCAGTACAGGGATTCCCAAACCTCATACCTCCTCCCCCTCCATCCTAACCTTCAACACACTCCCTTCCGCTAGATGCCTCTAGAATCCACAACCATTACCCCATCTCCACAAGGTCACCATACCAGCCAATACACAAGTCAAATATTCTAAAAGAATTTTAAAAAGGTTTAATGTCTATTATCTCAGTATAGCAACCACAGGTAATAAGGCTTTGACTACATTACAGTTCTCATTTAGATTAACAAAGTTGAGCCTATTTAAGACCACTCAAAAATGTTTGTGGCCCTACTGTATATAGCAGTTAAAATGGTTCTTAAGGACTATTTGAGACTTGCTGACGGAGTTTACAATTTTTAAAATCAGGGCTCTCTCTAGGCACACTATCAACTGGGAAAATTACAGGCAGGGCAGGATTAACTCTTCAGTGGGCCCTAGACAAACAGTACAGTGCAACCCCCATCCCCCCTGCCCAGCATCTCCCTTTTCCCTTCTCTCCCCCCTCCCCAACAAGGCAGAAAATGTTATTTTGGGTTTTTGTTTTTTTTAAACAGGGCTGGATTAAGCCACCACATTAGGGCCTCCTGAACTTCAGCACATAAACTTCATTTTATTGCTCATATGCTGAAAGCACTAAAACTAAAGAATTATATCAAACCAGTTTTTAAGTATAGTAACTACTTTGGTTCCTTAGAATGCTAGCAGGCTCATTTTCGAAAGAGAAGGACGCCCATCTTTCAACACAAATCGGAAGATGGGCATCCTTCTCACAGGGTCGCCCAAATTGGTATAATCGAAAGCCGATTTTGGACATCCCCAACTGCTTTCCGTCGCAGGGACGGCTAAAGTTCCTGGGGGCGTGTCGGAGGCGTTGCGAAGGCGGGACTTGGGTGTGCCTAATACATGGATGTCCTCGACCCATAATGGAAAAAAAAAAGGGCGCCCTTTTTGGACGACTTTATCTGGTCATGTTTTTCTTATGACCAAAGCACAAAACGGTGCCCCGAACTGACCAGATGACCACCAGAGAGAATCGGGGATGACCTCCCCTTACTCCCCAAGTGGTCACTAACCCCCTCCCACCCTCAAAAAATATCTTTAAAAATATTTTCTGTCAGACTCTATGCCAGCCTCAAATGTCATACTCAAGTCCATCACAGCAGTATGCTGGTCCCTGGAGCAGTTTTAGTGGGTGCAGTGCACTTCAGGCAGGCAGATCCAGGCCCATCCCCCTCCACTACCTGTTACACTTGTGGTGGTAAATTTGAGCCCTCCAAAACACAGCTGAAACCCACTGTACCCACATCTAGGTGCCTCCCTTCACCTGTACGGGCTATGGTAGTGGCTTACAGTAGTGGGTTTTGGGGGGCTCAGCACACAAGGTAAGGGAGCTATGTACCTGGGAGCAATTTATGAAGTCCACTGCAGTGCTCCCTAGGGTGCCCGGTTAGTGTCCTGGTATGACAGGGGGACCAGTGCACTACGAATGCTGGCTCCTCCCACAACCAAAGGGCTTGCATTTGGTCGTTTCTGAGATGGGCATCCTTGGTTTTCATTATCGCCGAAAATCAGAAACGACCAAGTCTAGGGACAATCTAAAATTTCAAGATTTGGGCATCCCGGCCGTACTAGCAAAACGTTTTGCGAGGACGTCCTCAGCAAAATGTGGGAGTCCCTTTCGATCATGCCCCACTAGATCTACCAGCATTTAAATCCTGCAAATTATGTTAGCACATCCTACCTAAAAACATCAGCTTCCTTTTTATGTACCGGCTATAACACTCCGATCTAGCCAAGAGGCACACCTTCATTCCCTCTGGTAATTTTAGGATACATAAGTAATGCCATACTGGGAAAAACCAAAGGTCCATCAAGCCCAGCATCCTGTTTCCAACAGTGGCCAATCCAGGTCACAAATACCTGGCAAGATCCCAAAAATGTACAAAACATTTTATACTGCTGAGGAAGTGACGTCACCACCTGAAATGGCTGCCTGAGCCACGAGCTCCGATCAGCCCCAAACAATCAGGAAACCCACTGCATAAAGAACAAGCAAGCGCGACTGGGAAACGCAAGAAAACAGCATTTAAAACTAGGGATAAGCGATATATGATGACCTCGAAAGCCCCAGCGGTCGACTTACAAACTTTCGCGTATACGGGCCCAGCCGCGAGCTCAACTACGCCAGCCCCCGAACATCGCCAGCCCGAATCCCGAGGGGGGAGTCCCCCGCCGCTCTCCCCGTCGTTATTCGCTACGGGGGAGGGACGGATCCAGGAGGACACAAATATGCAAGAAATTCGGGGATGGTTACAAGAGATAAAAACGGAGATAATTACAGCAGTGTGGGCAGACATCGCCGCGATGGGGGCGGAGCTACGCGGAGAAATAGGCGCGCTGGGCCTACGAGTAACTGAAATAGAAGACCACCTGGAGGAGCAAACAGATTTAATCCAGACACTCGATTCCCAGCAACGTGAGGCCCGACAAGACACCCAACAAGTCTGGGATAAAATAGAAGACCTTGAGAATCGGAGCCACCGATGCAATGTGCGATTTCGGGGTCTTCCAGACACACCACACTATACAGATTGTGAACAGACGGTTAAAAAAATCGCGAGTGCGCTGCTCCAGAACATTCAAATCACAAGAGACCCTGCTACAATCCAACTGGTGCGGGCCCACAGAGCCCTAGGAACTCTAACATCAAACCGCCCAAAAGATATTATTGCATGCTTTAGTGATTTTAAATTAAAAGAACAGATCATGCAGGCATCGCGTTCCACGCCAGGATTTGAATGGGATTCGTATCATATTGAATGTTACCAAGACCTGGCTGCGGCTACTTTGAAAAGAAGAGCAGAACTCCGGCCCTTCACGAAATTTTTGACAAACAAGGGGATTAAATATCGCTGGGGCCACCCTTTTGTGCTGCGATTCTACAAGGAGGGGAAGCAATGCCAAATACGAGATATTGCAGAGGCAGCGCACATCTTTCCGGAAGCAGGCCCCAGCGGGGACATTAATACCCCCAGGAAACGTGTACCATCAATTGGAGACAGACCAAGATGGCAGCAGGTCACAGCGGGAAAAGGCCGACTACAGCGACAACACTCTGATACTCAGCTAAGAAGACCTGAAGACAAAGCAAAGAAGTGACTGGAGGAACAGGCACAACAATGGTTGATACCAGCCTTAAGTCGCAAGAAAATGACTGTAAGATTGAATCTTGTACTGTGATGATCATTTACTATGCAAAAAGCGCCTTTCAGTTGCGCACCTAGCATTATTTTGCTATAAGCAGTGGGGTACAAATTGTTAATCGATAATATGTGGGGGGGTGGGTCACTTCCCTCTATGACACCCTTGTGTTTTGGCTACGGGGATGTCTTAAAGGGGGAAGGGAGGGCAAGGGAGTTTCTAGTTGGGGGGAGATTAGATCAGATTCGACATTACCTGAAGGTTAGGGAGCAGGACTTTCAAGAGGGGATAGACCAGAGGATTGGGAATGGAAGAGGGACAGAAGAGACTGTCACACAGTTGAGATGAGTATTATCAAGTGCATGACCCTTAATGTAAAGGGACTTAATTCCCCAGGAAAGAGACATCTCATGATTCAGGAGATAAAACGTCTCCATGCAGATATAACATTTATTCAAGAGACCCATTTACTGCAGGAGGCAGAGCGTCTGTGTAGTAATATGAGATCGCAGCAAATATTTTTTGCATCATGTCTCACAGAAAGAAAAAAGAATGGAGTCCTGATAGCATTATCCCATAAATATCCCTGGCAGGTGCAACGAGTAGTAAGGGACAAAGAGGGTAGATATTTATTGCTGATTGTAAAAGTGGAAGGGGAGGTGTTGACACTTTTAAATACATAGGCTCCCAATGATCAACAAGGTGCCTTCTATTCGGACCTATCAGTGCTCCTCTCTAAACATGTTGAAGGGACCCTTTTAATGGGTGGTGATTATAATCTCACACTACAGCCAACACTAGATAACTCTACACAAGGGATACGCTATTCACAAGCAGATCGATCCCAATTGTATAAATTTATGAGACAATGGCAATTAGTAGACATTTGGCGACATAGAAACCCCCAAACTAAAAGTTATACATTTTACTCAGCTGTACACAACTCTCATTCCCGCATAGATTTTTGGATGGGACACTTGACATTAATGATAAATGCTGTCGATATTCAGATATATTCG
The DNA here is from genome assembly GCF_901765095.1 of Microcaecilia unicolor. Classification (NCBI taxonomy): domain Eukaryota; kingdom Metazoa; phylum Chordata; class Amphibia; order Gymnophiona; family Siphonopidae; genus Microcaecilia; species Microcaecilia unicolor. Next base: position 93,514,066 of record NC_044042.1, read on the forward strand.
AGGACATGGTCAGACCATGCTCCAGTCGTACTTGAGCTGAAATTGAAGGTAATGAGCCCTGAGGCACCACAGTGGCGCTTTAGTGACAAACTATTAGCAGACCCAGTCATAGCCGCCAGGATAGAAGCGGATATTAGAGAGTACATTGACATCAATGATAATAATGAAGTATCGGCTGGGATCCTCTGGGAAGGATGTAAGGCCGTGCTCCGGGGAAAAGTTATATCCTTACAGATCCACCTAGAACGACTGGTAAGAGCGAGGACCCAACAAATACACGCGGAGTTGAGAGACCTCACTGATCAATCTACAGGGCGCCCGGGGGTGGGAGCTGTAAACCACCGCATGCATACACTACGGACAGAGCTTAGGGAAATTCAAATGGCAGAGATAGCAGAGCACCTCCAAAGGGTGAGACAAGCTCATTTCGAATTTGGGAATAAAGCTTCACGATTACTAGCATTTAAGTTAAAAAAGCAATATACCCATACACAAGTACCTTCCATCTTCAATAGGGAGGGGAAACTATGCACAACACGAGAGGATATCAAGACAGCCTTCTCAGACTTTTACACGGCCCTATACAAAACGGAGGGGACTTTAGATGCGCAGGAAGCCCAGAATTACCTTGCAAAGGCGGCGCTTCCCACATTGACAGTGGTGGAGGCGGAGGCGCTCTCTGCACCGATCACATTAGATGAGGTGGCGTGGGCCATAAGCGATATGCCTAACGGTAAATCCCCGGGGCCAGATGGATTCACAAACAAATTTTATAAACGATTTAGCAAGCTTTTAATCCCTTTACTGGTCCGAGCATTCAATGAGCTTGATACCCAAGAGGAGCTATTTTATACATGGCGGATAGCAAATGTAGTAGTTTTGCCTAAACCCGGAAAGGATCCACAGTATTGTGGTTCTTACCGCCCGATCTCCTTGTTGGGATCGGATTATAAGCTTTTTACTAAGATATTGGCTAAGAGACTGCAAAGGCTCATGCCGAAGCTGGTACAAGAAGACCAGGCGGGATTCATCATGGGAAGGCAAGCAATAGATAATATCCGCAGGGCGCTCCACTTGATTCATGAGGCAACCAACACCAGACAGCCAATGTTGCTCCTATCTTTAGACGCCGAAAAGGCATTTGATCGGGTCAATTGGGCCTTTATGTTTGCAGTACTAGAACGAATGGGATTTACAGGGCGTTTTATAATATGGCTCCACTTATTATATACCCAGCCACTAGCAATACTGAGAATCAATGGATCCAATTCTGACCCAATAACATTAGAACGTGGGACCCGTCAGGGCTGTGCCTTGTCTCCACTGCTGTTTGCACTAACAATGGAGCCCTTGGCCCAATGCATACGTCAACACCCGCACATACACGGTCTTCAGGTGGGGCATCTAACACACAAAGTCATGTTATTCGCCGATGATATCTTATTAACAGTGACTAACCCAGGCGAGTCTTTACCGTATATATTACAAGAATTGAATCAATATGGCAATATGTCCGGGTTCCGGGTGAACATTGATAAGTCTGAGGCCTTGGGATTGGGGCTGGTGACAGAGGAGGAAGCCTCACTGCGACAGCAATTTCAGATCAAATGGGTCCAGCGGTCCCTCGATATCTGGGCATTCAATTAACACCCAAAATGTCGGACCTCCATCAAGTTAACTATCCCCAGAAACTTAAAAGAATTTTTTCGAGATCTTGACAGATGGGAGGGGTTAGAGTTGTCTTGGTTGGGACGTGTGGCAGCCATAAAAATGATGATTTTGCCCAAGCTTTTATATCTGTTCCTTGCACTACCATTACCAGTACCGAAGGGATTTTTTCGACAACTTAACAGAAAGGTTTTCGCCTATATATGGCAGCATAAGCCGCCACGGGTACGTGCAGCTGTTATGTACCAATCAAAAAAAAGAGGAGGAATGGGGGGTCCCAAATTTTGCTTTATACCACCAAGCAGCACAGCTACGAGTATTAGCGGAGTGGAGCACTGGTAGTACTAAGTCATGGGTCCAAATGGAACAACACTGGATGGGACTAGCAAACTTACGCTCTATACTGTGGCTACCAAAGAGCCAATTCCAGTCTTATATTAAGAAAGCCCCACTGGCAGTGCAATACCCCTTGCAAACATGGTGGGCGGTCAGGCAAAGGACTCTACCCAACAGACTACACTTTCAACAGATGACAATAAAAACTGCCCCGGGAAGCCCGTTGGGGATAGACAACCCTCTCTATGGCCAATGGGAAAGGAGGGGTCTGTCACATTAAGTCAATTGTGGGAAGATGATCAAGTAATCCCATTTGAGGAACTACAGGAGGACTATGGATTACCATCCTCCCACCTGTTCCATTACCAACGATTTAGAGATTATATAAATAGGAAGGCAAAGACAGAACTGGTTCGGGAGGAGGTAGATATAGAAAAAGCAATGAGGGCGGGCAGTCATAGGGGATGTGTATCTCGCCTATATGGGGCCCTGCTTGCTGATCAGGCCCCAATACAACACTATATACAACGATGGGAGCGGGATCTACAGATAACCCTAGATAAGACCCAATGGGAAAAAGCTTTAGAACAAATGTTACATGCCTCTGTCTCCAGTTCCCTCACTGAAAACAGCTATAAAATATTGTATCAATGGTATTATACCCCAAAGAGATTGGTAAAAATGTATGGGAAGGGGTCTGATCAATGTTGGAGAGGGTGTGCAATGGTGGGGGATATGGCCCACATTTGGTGGTTCTGTCATAAGATACAACTATATTGGGCGGAACTGATTGATACGTTTGCTCAAGTGACTGGGGTGCGATATCCAGCTAAACCTGAGATATGCTTACTGCATGTTCGCCCACCTGGAGTTCACCTTTCTGACCATCGACTTACTTCTATATGGTTTATAGCTGGGAAAATAGCTTTGGCGGCAGCGTGGAAAAGTATAATGACACCACCGGTGATCCGGGTGATACATAAGATGGACTATCTCTACCAAATGTCAAAACTGACAGCCTTGAAATCGGGACATATAAAAAAATTTAACCTGCTATGGGAGCGATACCGCACATGGAGAGGGCACAATGGGATAGATCTTGATACGCCCCACTTGATTGTTCCAAGACTTTGAAAGCGAAATAACCGACCTTAGCACGACTAACCTTCATTAATGAGTAAGAGTTTCTCATGTTAGGTAGAGGGGTAGGGAGGGAGGAGGGAATCTGTTCATTTTCCAGTTATTGGTTATGGAAGTTCTATATATATGCCATATGATTGTGATATGACAAGTGTTGTATATTGCTATTCAAAAAATTTCAATAAACATAATTAAAAAAAACAACATTTTATACTGCTTATCTCAGAAATAGTGTGTTTTCCCCAAGTCCATTTAATAACGGTCTATGGACTTTTCCTTTAGGAAGCCGTCCAAACCTTTTTAAAACTCAGCTAAGCTAACCGCCTTTACCACATTCTCTGGCAATGAATTCCAGAGTTTAATTACATGTTGAGTGAAGAAAAAGTTTCTCTGATTCATTTTAAATTTACTATATTGTAGCTTCATCGCATGTCCCCTAAAATGGTAACGGAATTCAAACATGCGTGGGATATACATAAAGGAATCCTGTGCAGAAGGAATGGATCCTAAGAAGCTTAGCCGAAATTGGGTGGCGGAGCAGGTGGGGGGAAGAGGGGTTGGTGGTTGGGAGGCGAGGATAGTGGAGGGCAGACTTATACGGTCTGTGCCAGAGCCGGTGATGGAAGGCGGGACTGGTGGTTGGGAGGCGGGGAATCCTGCTGGGCAGACTTATACGGTCTGTGCCCTGAAAAGACAGGTACAAATCAAGGTAAGGTATACACATATGAATTTATCTTGTTGGGCAGACTGGATGGACCATGCAGGTCTTTTTCTGCCGTCATCTATTATGTTACTATGTTAAATCGTAAACAGACGCTTCAAATCTACCGTTCAACTCCACTAATTATTTTATAGACCAGTAACCATAGTTCTGCTTTTCTCTTACCACCTGTTTAGTTACTAAGAATTCCTCTTACAACAGCAAAAACTATAAATCTTATTTCTCAGCATGCTGTTGTAAGTGGAAAAATAATGTTGCAAATGAGAATAACCTTAATTATGGTAATTATATTAGGTAAGTTTTCAGCAATCATTAATTGCACAAGAAATGTGTATCTCTGATGAGAAAGCATGTGATCAGAAAGGTATTTTTATTTTATTTTTTGTTACATTTGTACCCCGCGCTTTCCCACTCATGGCAGGCTCAATGCGGCTTACATATTGTATACAGGTACTTATTTGTACCTGGGGCAATGGAGGGTTAAGTGACTTGCCCAGAGTCACAAGGAGCTGCCTGTGCCGGGAATCGAACTCATCAGTAGATAGAGAAGTAATGACTGTGGAAACGCTCTTTGCGGCCCGGTTACCCTCTCATATGAGAATTGCTTATGGATTGTATTGATTGACTTTACTGATTATCTGTACCATCTAACCTGAATTAAAACCTTCATTTGGTAAGTTTAATAAATGCTTATTCTCATATTACCATAGCCTTCTGTGTCTGTCTCTCCTTATATTGTATCTCATAAGTCTTTCTACTAACTAAAGTAGTGGATACTCCAAGTTAGATGGGACCGAGTATATTACCTGATGGAGGGCAGACAGACTAGAGATAAATAAATTCACATCTTATCCATACATTGACACTTGAACTCCTGCCTCAATCTAGTTATTTATTTTCTGTTTATTTAGCATTTTTATCATACAGCCCATCACCAAAGTGGTTTACAGTATTCTTGGTTAAGTGAGATGTTTTACAGACTCTTTAAAATAAAAATAAAAGGACAGAAGTTACAATTCTTAAAAAAAGAGAGAGTGGACAAAGCCACAGCCACCACTATCCAGGTCCTGAGGACTCACCAAAGGCAAGGGTAAATAGCTAAGCAATGTTCCTTGGTGATTCAAGATGTCATATCAGATAAGGAAGGCAGATTCATAATTTTATTTATCACAGTTTCTAGACCGTGCTTATCCCAAGTTCTAGGCGGTTTACAATATAAAAATATTCATAAAATAACACACATTCAATACAAAGACAATTTAAAATCTAAACTAACATAAATCTGAACTAACATAAATCTAGCAGCAGAAATATAAACTATTCCAGTAGCTATTCAATTAAATAAAAGCCTGAGTAAATAGATATGCTTTCAGACATTTACAAACTGCAAAATAATTATTAATCAATGTAATACTTCTGGTAACCCATTCCACAAGCGTGGACCTTTAATATAAAAAAATGTTGATCTAATATCTCCAAGAGCAACTTGTTTGTAAGTAGGCACTGACAGCAGTAACTTTCTAGCAGATCTCAGAAATTGAGATGGAACATATAGTCCAAGTGCAGTAGCGAGAGGAATTGGGACCTTGTCATCGATAGTCCTGTAAATCAAAGCACTTTAAACTGGACTCTATACTTAACAGGCAACCAGTGTAGGTTTTGCAACATTGGAGAAAATATGTGTTCAAACCTGGATAACCCAACAATAAGTCTAGCCGCTAAATTCTGGGCCACTTGCAGTGGTTTTAAAACATAAGATGCTAAACCCATGGGTGTAGTTTGGGGAGGGGGCGAGGGGGGGCAGTGCACCCCCAAATGAGTTGCCATCCTATCCTCCAATCCCCTGAGCTGCCAGCAGCCTCTGTGAGAAAGCAGCACGCACGCTGCTTTCGACCTGCCCCTGGAAGCCTTTTTTTCTCCTTCAACTTCCTGAAGGAGAGAGAAGGGCCTCCAGGGAAGGTCTAAAGAAGTGTGCATGCTGCTTTCTCGCTGAGGCTGCCAGCAGCTTGGAAGTCTGGAGAGGGGGGCAATACTGGGTGCCACTGTAAGACTCCAGTGCTGTGGTGATGGCAGTGGCAAGGGGTGGGGGCTCGGAGATCGAGAGAGACAGGGGCAGGCCTGGGCGGGGAAGGATATAAGAAATGAGACCGGGGGGGGGGGGGGGGAGTAAGAGAGAGAGATGGAGAAGGAGCAGAAGATGGATGGGCCTAAGTGGTGTGAGGGGGAGGAAGAGGGAGCAGAAGATGAATGGGACTAGGGGGTGGGTGGAAGGAAGGAAGGAAGGAAGGAAGGAAGGAAGGAAGGGAGAAGCAGCAGAAGATGTATGGGACTAGGGGTGTGGGGGGAAGGGGAACTGAGAAGATGAGTGGGACGGTGGGGGAGGGCGAGGAAGCAGATGAATGGGACTGGGGGTGTGGGGGTGAGAGAGGGTGCAGAAGATGGATGTAACTAGGGGTGTGGGGGGAAGGGGAACAGAGCAGAAGATGAGTGGGACTTGGTGATTGAATGGGAAAGGAAGACAAGAGAAGAAATGAAAAAGCCAACCAGGAAAAGAATTTAGAAGACTGACACATGGAAAGTGGAAGAGAGTGGGACCAGCTCAATCAGAAAAATAAAGTGCTCAGACAACAAAGGAAGAAAAGAAAAAAATTATATTTAATATTTTTTAAAGATTGAGATGTGCCTGCTTTGTGAAATGTACATTTATTTATTTTAATGTTGTATTTTGCAGTACAGGAGAAAAAAAACATTTCTGTTTCTCTTTTACCAGTATTGCCCTGCTTGTAGAGTCTGGCTTTCTTGGGTGGAGGGGTCTCCTTTTCACTTTTTGTCTGAATGTTTTTTTGTGGTTTTATATATATATATATGACCACAAAAAACCATTCAGACAAAAAGTGAAATGGAGACCCCCCCCCACCTATATATATATATATATATATATATATATATATATATATACATACACAGAGAGAGAGAGAGAGAGAGAGAGAGAAGCGGCTGCAGAGCCGACAGCCAATGCCTGTCTACGGTGCTGCGTTTCAGGTTTAAAAACATTTATGGCTTTTTGTTCTTTTTGTAGCGGCCGCTGCTGCTCAACAGAAGAAGCAGCAGCGGCCGGACAGCATTACCAGTGGCAGCTGCAGGTGGCGAGGAGGGTTTGATGCGCGCGGGGGGATCACTGGACATGGATGGCTGGAGGGGGGAGAGGGGAGGGTCGCTGGACATGGGTGGCTGTGGGGGGCAGGGGAGGGAGGTGGGGAGGGGGTCCTGAGACCAGAGAGATGGGGGTGGGGAGGGGGCACTCACTCACTGTCTCTCACATACACTATCTGACACACTCTCTATCATACTCTATCTCTCTGTCACACACACAGAGTCTCACACAGAGAGACACTGTCTCCCACAAACACACACACACTGTCTCTCTCTCATTCTCTCTTTGACACATACACACACACACACACACTCTCTCTCTCTCTCAAATATACACACTCCGAGGAAAACCTTGCTAGCGCCCGTTTCATGTGTGTCAGAAACGAGCCTTTTTTACTAGTAGAATATAAACAAATTCTCAATAATTCCAAAGTCTTATCCAATGTGAGATATAGATATGATTATTACCGTATTTTTCGGACTATAAGACGCACCGGACCATAAGACGCACCTAGGTTTTAGAGGAGGGAAATAGGAAAAAAAATGTTTGCTTTTTCCCTCCTCTAAAACCTAGGTGCTCCGGTGCGTCTTGTCCGAATCCCTCCCTTCAAGTTCGGGATCACCCTCCCGGCCCTGTCACCACCTCTCCCCTTACTCAAGCGATCTTCCCTGGTGGTCTAGTGACGTCGGGGCAGGAAAGAGCCCCCTCTTTCCTGCCCAGCGCACTGCTCTCCATCCTCCTGTATGCATTGCTGCCTGACGGTCTCGGCGAGATTCAAAATGGCCGCCGAGAATTGAAGTCTCAGCGGCCATTTTGAATCTCGCCGAGACCGTCAGGCAGCAATGCATACAGGAGGATGGAGAGCAGCGCGCTGGGCAGGAAAGAGGGGGCTCTTTCCTGCCCCGACGTCACTAGACCACCAGGGAAGATCGCATGAGTAAGGGGAGAAGTGGTGACAGGGCTGGGGGGAGGGCGATCCCGAACTCGGAGGGAGGGAGGGAGGGCGGTCGGCCTGCCAGCCAGCCAGCCAGCCAAATCTCTAACTTCGGACTATAAGACGCACCCCCCATTTTCCTCCCAAATTTGGGGGTAAAAAAGTGCGTCTTATAGTCCGAAAAATACGGTATGTTTATGGTCCAAATCATCAGATAGATACCTTCCTGTATTCCATCGTTTGCAATCTAGACCCCTGCTAAAAGGGGTATATATTTAGGAGGAGATTTTAACACTGTATTGATATTAAAGGATAGCTTGCACAGAGGATTACGATTATCTAAAGAGTGAAAAACACTGCAAAACTGCCTAAAAGAATTACAAATATCTGGCACATAGTCAGAGGGAGCGGATGGATCTGTAAGCTATACATTATTTCTATAGTTCAACCTCTCTTACTTGAGAATTGATTTTTGGTTTATTTCAGCCAATCTTTACAGGAACAGCACTGAATATCTACTTGGTGGCCTGCTGGGAGTTACCTGGGTATTGTTGATAATCAGCGGTAGTACCTTGATTGCAACCCACTTAACTTAAAACATGTATCCTGTCCAAAGTTTGCTGAATTTTGGCAGTGCCTGGGTAACTCCTGCTAGAGGCCAACTGAGTTTCGGTTTTGGCTTGGGCACCAAAACCAGCTTGTAATATGGATTTGGCCGTGCTTTGGTTTTGGCCAAAAATTTAATCGCATTTTTGGCTGAAACTGAAATGCTCTCCCCCTCCTCTACCCCGTGATCGCTCTCTGCTCTCCCACCACTCAAAGGCCTTCCCCAGAGGTATTCAGGCTGCAACTCTTAAGAAATGTCCTTGGGAAATCTAATTATTAGCAGGGCAACAAGTTTGTAGGAGGAAGCAATTGTCTGTGGTATGCATAGGTGGGATGGAAGGAGGGAGCAACTTTGGTGGAGAAAAAAACCATGATGCTCTCTTAGGCTACAGTCACAAAAATATAGCAAAAATTATACACTGCTATGATCCTCCTCCTCTTTCTATATAAATTTCAAAGCTTGTTTGTAAAGAATATTGGGGTAATATTAAGCCGGTAGCAGTCAGTACATCTTTCAATGCTGGCCACTGCCAGCTACATTCAACCAGAATAAGACCCAAGACAAAATTTCACCACAATAAAATGTCTTATGCCCCACTCACAAAAGCTCACCTTGGTTCTCTCTAAAACTTCAGACCCTTAAACACAAGGGACAGAAACTGGGAAGGAGATGGTATAACTCTCATCTACATGACAGGCTAAATAAGTACATAAGTACATAAGTAGTGCCATACTGGGAAAGACCAAAGGTCCATCTAGCCCAGCATCCTGTCACCGACAGTGGCCAATCCAGGTCAAGGGCACCTGGCACGCTCCCCAAACGTAACAACATTCCAGACAAGTTATACCTAAAAATGCGGAATTTTTCCAAGTCCATTTAATAGCGGTCTATGGACTTGTCCTTTAGGAATCTATCTAACCCCTTTTTAAACTCCGTCAAGCTAACCGCCCGTACCACGTTCTCCGGCAACGAATTCCAGAGTCTAATTACACGTTGGGTGAAGAAAAATTTTCTCCGATTCGTTTTAAATTTACCACACTGTAGCTTCAACTCATGCCCTCTAGTCCTAGTATTTTTGGATAGCGTGAACAGTCGCTTCACATCCACCCGATCCATTCCACTCATTATTTTATACACTTCTATCATATCTCCCCTCAGCCGTCTCTTCTCCAAGCTGAAAAGCCCTAGCCTTCTCAGCCTCTCTTCATAGGAAAGTCGTCCCATCCCCACTATCATTTTCGTCGCCCTTCGCTGTACCTTTTCCAATTCTACTATATCTTTTTTGAGATACGGAGACCAGTACTGAACACAATACTCCAGGTGCAGTCGCACCATGGAGCGATACAACGGCATTATAACATCCGCACACCTGGACTCCATACCCTTCCTAATAACACCCAACATTCTATTCGCTTTCCTAGCCGCAGCAGCACACTGAGCAGAAGGTTTCAGCGTATCATCGACGACGACACCCAGATCCCTTTCTTGATCCGTAACTCCTAACGCGGAACCTTGCAAGACGTAGCTATAATTCGGGTTCCTCTTACCCACATGCATCACTTTGCACTTGTCAACATTGAACTTCATCTGCCACTTGCACGCCCATTCTCCCAGTCTCGCAAGGTCCTCCTGTAATCGTTCACATTCCTCCTGCGACTTGACGACCCTGAATAATTTTGTGTCATCGGCGAATTTAATTACCTCACTAGTTATTCCCATCTCTAGGTCATTTATAAATACATTAAAAAGCAACGGACCCAGCACAGACCCCTGCGGGACCCCACTAACTACCCTCCTCCACTGAGAATACTGGCCACGCAATCCTACTCTCTGCTTCCTATCTTTCAACCAGTTCTTAATCCATAATAATACCCTACCTCCGATTCCATGACTCTGCAATTTCTTCAGGAGTCTTTCGTGCGGCACTTTGTCAAACGCCTTCTGAAAATCCAGATATACAATATCAACCGGCTCCCCATTGTCCACATGTTTGCTTACCCCCTCAAAAAAATGCATTAGATTGGTGAGGCAAGACTTCCCTTCACTAAATCCGTGCTGACTTTGTCTCATCAGTCCATGTTTTTGTATATGCTCTGCAATTTTATTCTTAATAATAGCCTCCACCATCTTGCCCGGCACCGACGTCAGACTCACCGGTCTATAATTTCCCGGATCTCCTCTGGAACCCTTCTTAAAAATCGGAGTAACATTGGCTACCCTCCAGTCTTCCGGTACTACACTCGATTTTAGGGACAGATTGCATATTTCTAACAGTAGCTCCGCAAGTTCATTTTTTAGTTCTATTAATACTCTGGGATGAATACCATCAGGTCCCGGTGATTTACTACTCTTCAGCTTGCTGAACTGACCCATTACATCCTCCAAGGTTACAGAGAATTTGTTTAGTTTCTCCGACTCCCCCGCTTCAAATATTCTTTCCGCCACCGGTGTCCCCCCCAAATCCTCCTCGGTGAAGACCGAAGCAAAGAATTCATTTAATTTCTCCGCTACGGCTTTGTCCTCCTTGATCGCCCCTTTAACACCATTTTCGTCCAGCGGCCCAACCGACTCTTTGGCCGGTTTCCTGCTTTTAATGTATCTAAAAAAATTTTTACTATGTATTTTTGCTTCCAACGCTAATTTCTTCTCAAAGTCCTTTTTTGCCCTCCTTATCTCCGCTTTGCATTTGGCTTGGCATTCCTTATGATCTATCCTGTTACTTTCAGTTGGTTCTCTTCTCCACTTTCTGAAGGATTGTTTTTTGGCTCTAATGATTTCCTTTATCTTACTGTTTAGCCACGCCGGCTGACGTTTAGTCTTTTTTCCCTTTTTTCTAATACGTGGAATATATTTGTCCTGAACCTCCAGGATGGTGTTTTTAAACAGCATCCACACCTGATGCAAGTTTTTTACTCTGCGAGCTGGTCCTTTCAGTCTTTTTTTCACCATTTTTCTCATTTTGTCGTAATCACCTTTTCTATAGTTAAACGCTAGCGTACTTGATTTCCTAGTTTCACTTCCTTCAATGCCAATATCAAAACCGATCATATTATGATCACTGTTATCAAGCGGCCCTCGTATCGTTACCCCCTGCACTAGATCATGAGCACCACTAAGGACTAAGTCTAGTATTTTTCCTTCTCTTGTCGGCTCCTGAGCTAGCTGTTCCATGAAGCTGTCCTTGATTTCATCAAGAAATCTTATGTCCCTTGCGTGTACAGATGTTACATTAACCCAGTCTATATGCGGGTAATTGAAATCCCCCATTATTATTGTGTTGCCCAGTTTGTTTGCGTCCCTGATTTCCTTTAACATTTCCGCATCCGTCTGTTCGTCCTGGCCAGGCGGACGGTAGTACACTCCTATCACTATCCTTTTCCCCTTTGCACATGGAATTTCAATCCACAGTGATTCCAAGGAGTGTTTTGTTTCCTGCAGAATTTTCAATCTATTTGATTCAAGGCTCTCGTTAATATACAATGCTACCCCTCCACCAATCCGATTCACCCTATCACTACGATATAATTTGTACCCCGGTATGACAGTGTCCCACTGGTTATCCTCCTTCCACCAGGTCTCAGAGATGCCTATTATATCTAATTTTTCATTTAGTGCAATATATTCCAACTCCCCCATCTTATTTCTTAGGCTCCTGGCATTCGCATATAGACATTTCAAACTATGTTTGTTGTTCCTAAGTACATCATGCTTAGTACTTGACAGTATTAATTGGCAATCTTTTGTCTGATTTTTATTGTTATTTAAAGATACCCGATCTACTACAATCTCTTTTGCAACCTCACTATCAGGATACTCTATCTTCCCTGTTATGGTGATATCTTTGAAAGATACCTTATCCCGAACCATGCTCTTTTGAGCGACTGTCGGCCTTCCCCCCATTTCTAGTTTAAAAGCTGCTCTATCTCCTTCTTAAACACCAATGCCAGCAAGAAACACATGATAAAGTACCACCAAGCCATAACAGCACACAAAAAATATTTCGCTCAATGAAAAATCGATTCAAAAAGTACAAAGACCAGGGGACATTCAATTAAATTACATGGAAATACTTTAAAAACAAATAGGAGGAAATAGTTTTTCACTCATAGAATTGTTAAGCTCTGGAACTCGTTAGCGGAGGATGTGGAAACAGCGATTAGCATACCTGGATTTAAAAGAGGTTTGTACAAGTTCTTGGAGGAAAAGTCCATAATCTACTATCAAGATAGACATGGAGGAAGTCACTGCTTGCCCTGGGATTGGTAGCATGGAATGTTGCTACTATTTGGGTTTCTGTCAGGTACTTGCAACACCGATTGGTCACTGTTGGAAGCAGGATACTGGGCTAGATGGAGAACCAGTATGGCTATTCTTATGTTCTAATGTACAGAAGACATGTGAAAAATCAAGTAAATGAATCATACAGCCAACTATATTTTTCAGATCCTGAAGGGATAACATCAAATAAACCTTTTAATTATCTCTTCTCCTATCAGGCAGCTAAAGCTATCAGAGAAAGAACAGAATATAATTTAATGTTATTTAGGAAAATGATTTAAAAAACGACTCTTTTTTGTGAATGTTACTTCTAAACTTTTGTAATGTGGATTTTACTTGCAGAAGTTTTTAAATATTTTATATGGTCCAAGGTGTTTTTTTTTCTTGTTTGTGATCCACTTTGAAATCATTGGGTATTAGCTGAACATAAGAAGAGTGTAATGTAATGTAAAATAAGTCGCCACATCTCAAGAAAGATATAATGGAATTGGAAAAGGTGCAGCGAAGGGCAACTAAAATGATAGCGGGGATGGGACGACTTCCCTATGAAGAAAGACTAAGGAGGCTAGGGCTTTTCAGCTTGGAGAAGAGACGGCTGAGGGGAGACATGATAGAAGTACATAAAATAATGAGTGGAGTGGAACAGGTGGATGTGAAGCGTCTGTTCACGCTTTCCAAAAATACTAGGACTAGGGGACATGCAATGAAACTACAGTGTAGTAAATTTAAAACAAAATCGGAGAAACGTTTTCTTCACCCAACGCGTAATTAAACTCTGGAATTCGTTGCCGGAGAATGTGATGAAGGCGGTTAGTTTGGCAGAGTTTAAAAGGGGGTTAGACAGTTTCCTAAAGGACAAGTCCATAAACCGCTACTAAATGGACTTTGGAAAAATCCACAATTCCGGGAATAACATGTATAGAATGTTTGTACGTTTGGGAAGCTTGCCAGGTGCCCTTGGCCTGGATTGGCTGCTGTCGTGGACAGGATGCTGGTCTCGTTGGACCCTTGGTCTTTTCCCAGTGTGGCATTACTTATGTACTTATGTAAGAGTTTCTTACAAATCTACATAAGTACATAAGTATTGCCATACTGGGAAAGACCAAAGGTCCATCGAGCCCAGCATCCTGTTTCCAACAGTGGCCAATCCAGATCACAAATACCCGGCAAGATCCCAAAAATGTACAAAACATTTTATACTGCTTATCCCAGAAATAGTGTATTTTCCCCAAGTCCATTTAATAACGGTATATGGTTTTTCCTTTAGGAAGTCGTCCAAACCTTTTTAAAACTCTGCTAAGCTAACCGCCTTAATAGCATTATTTTATAGACCTCTATCATATCTCCCCTCAGCCACCTTTTCTCCAAGCTGAAGAGCCCTAGCCACTTTAGCCTTTCCTCATAAGGAAGTCGTCCCATCCCCTTTATCATTTTCGTCGCCCTTCTCTGCACCTTTTCTAATTCCACTATATCTTTTTTGAGATGCAGTGACCAGAATTGAACACAATATTTGAGGTGCGGTCGCACCTGGAGCGATACAAAAGCATTATAACATCCTCATTTAGAAATATGCTGATCAAATATCAAGTATCTAAGATTACGCCTACTTGAGCCAGGATATGGTAGCTACAGATTAGATAGTGAAGGCATATGCTGTGGGCCCACTTCTCACTTTCCTAGGCCTCCTTAACCCAAGTCTGGCCCCATCTTTTATATTTCTGGCAACTGTCCACCTGGCTCTATCCCTCCTGTGTCACTTCCTCCTTGGGCAGGACTATGGGGCTTAAGGTGGTTTCGTCTGTGAGAAAGTATTCTTAAGGGACAAGGGCAGCGTCCTATATACTCGCTCACAAGGCAACTCCTAACAATTTAGATGAAACAAGAGAATCATGTCAGTTACAAAGGGTCTGAGAGCAGTGAAACGTTGAAGGAGTCGCATCTCCAAACCACTGTACATGACATAAGGTGTCTTACAATAAAAGTTTTTACCTTGGGAATTTTTGGATCATCAGCTATTTATTCATTCCAAAATGTCATTCCAACTGTACTTTTCTGCCATTTTTCGTGTTTTGAGGGAATTGTATGGTTTTCTTCCTTTTTGTGGTTTTAAGATATATATCATCAGCATAAATTGAAAAATGTTAAGACCAAAGGACTCAAGTAACAGTGCCAAAGGAGCGAAGAAGATGTTTATAGAATAGGACCTAAAATAGAGCTTTGTGGAATACCGAAGGATAGGGCACACTGAGCTGAAGTAGATTGGGACCACCATACCTTATAGGAACAATGTTCTAAATAAGAATGAAACCAGGAAAACATAGGACCAGAAATATGAAGATCTGAAAGTCTCTGAAGAATGAAGTGATTGATTAGATTAAATGCTGCCAAAAGATCTGAGATGAAAAAAAAGATTCTTATCTTTATCCAAATTAGATAAAATATAATCAGTGAGGCCAAGCACAGTGTGGTCAGTGTTAGGACACTGGCAACATCAGCAAAAGCCAAGGTGTAAAGCATATATATTATCTAAAAGCGGTGAGGGTTGATCAGCCATGAGTTTTTCAACAACTTTAGGGAGGAATGATATATTCAAGAAGGGCACATAATTAGATGCAAGCCAGGGGTCAGACTCTGGATCTTCCAACAGAGGGCGAATAATTGCTTGTTTCCATGATACTGGGAATATACCGTCTCTGAGGCAGGTAGTAACTATTGTGTGCAACGAGAAGAAAAGCAGATAGAAACTTTTTAAGAGAAAATCAGGCACTGGATCCAGAAATTCATACTTTGCACCCTTCTCTCCACCTCTAATAGTGAGGGGAGCCAAAAGGCAGAGAATCTACTAACAGGAAGACAAAGGCGTCAACATTTGTAGGAATTGGAAAAGAACCACAGCAAGTATCATTAAAAGTATCTTCAGATAAACTTATATTTGGAATTTGCTGGGGAGATCAAACATTTGAATATCAGTTGTTTAACCAGTCTAAAAACCCCTGGATATATTAGTGATTTCCATGACAAAGAAGGAGAAATTAGACCTTACCTGCTAATTTGCTTTCCTTTAGTCCCTCCGGACCGGCCCAGGATTGGACTGATGGGTTGTGCACGCCTTCCAGGAGGAGGAGACTGAGACAAAACTCTGACTCTAGAGAGCCAATAAGAGCCCTGGCCATGTGACCGTAGCCTCAGTATTTGAATAACAAAGCAGACAGGAAAAGAAAGACCTATATTCTGTGCCCAAGGAATTCAAGCAGCCAGAAAGCACAACATAAAAAGTGCTCAACTATGGCTTAGCCGTATAAACAAGGCTCACCAGCAACTCTTCTCAGAGCAATGGTATGGCCAATTATGTACAGATTTATGCTTTTTTTTTTTTTTTTTACTGTTCAACTTGCACAGGATAATGTATTTCTTTGCACATTTTTTTAACTGTTCAACTTGCATAAGATGATATATTTCGTTAACTGTTTAACTTGCAAAACATTATGAATTTCTTTAACTGTCTAACTGGCAGAACAGCTCTGTAGACGACAGTTGAATATCTGTACAAAGTAAGGTGAGACATAGCTCATAAGACAGAAAACGGGAGGGGCCTGGGCCGGTCTGGAGAGACTAAAGGAAAGCAAATTACCAGGTAAGGTCTAATTTCTCCTTCCTTAGCGTCCCTCCGGACCAGCCCAGGATTGGACTGATGGGACGTAACAAAGCAGTAGTCCTAAGGGAGGGACCCCAGCAAACCCGCTGAGAGAACCCTTGATGCAAACACCGCCTCCTGACGGCACTGAACATCCAGCCTGTAATGCTTAGAGAAAGAATGGAGAGAAGACCAAGTCACCGCTTTACAAATCTCCGCCAGAGGCACCAAGAAACACTCCGCCCATGAGGCTGCCTGACCTTGAGTAGAATGAGCTTTAAGCACCTCCGGAACTGGCCTGGCCGCTAAGATATAAGCTGACGCTATCATCTCCTTAATCCATCTAGATAACGTGGGCTTAGAAGCTGACAAGCCTTGCGGTGACCAGCAAACAGAATAAAAAGACGGTCCGAGCGCCGGAACTCTTCAGTGACTGCTAGATATCTTTTAAGAACTCTCTTAACATCTAGAGTATGCAACTTCTTTTGCTCTTGCGATCCCAGAACCAGAAGAAAAACTGACTGGGACATATGAAAAAAAGACAGCACCTTAGGTAAAAAAGAAGGCACTGGACGAAGCACTGCTCGCTCTTTGGAAAATTCCAAAAATGGAGACCTGCAGGAAAAAGCTTGCAACTGAGACCCTCCTTGCTGACGCAATAGCCACCAAGAATACCGTCTTAAGCGTCAAATCCTTTAAAGAACAAGCTAACAACAGCTCAAACGGAGGCCCCGTAAGGGCCGAAAGTACCAGATTAAGGTCCCAAGATGGAAAAAACGACCTGACCGGAGGATGCAGGATACTGACTCCCTTCAAAAATCGGGCGACATCGGGAATACTAGCCAAAGTCTTCCCTCGAATCCGACCTCTGAAACAGGAAAGAGCTGCCGCCTGAACCTTAAACAAGGAAAGAGACAGACCTTTATCAAAACCTCGCTGCAGAAAATCTAGCATCTGAGCCACGGACGCCCGAAAAGGTGCAATCCCAGCCTCTGCACACCAAGCCTCAAAAATTCTCCAGGTGCGAATGTAGCTTAAAGAGGTGGAGCGACGTCGCGACCAAAGCATCGTGGAAATGACTCTCTCTGCCCTACGAAAACAGGCTCTAGCCACTAAAGAACCACAAATGGCCGCCTGCACTGCCAAAGAAGAAACATCAAAATTCTGCTTCAGAAGAGAGTCCAAGCATCTGTCCTGGGCATCCCGAAGAGCAGTTCCTCCATCTACGGGAACAGTATTACGTTTAGTGACTGCCGAGACCACTGCATCAACTGTCGGAAGCTTAAGAAGAGCTTTATCAGCCTCCGGCACCGGATAGAGTCGACTCATAGACCTTGTGGGATGAAAAGCAGCATCCGGGGCCTCCCATTGAGCTTTAATAACCTCCCACATGTCCTCATGCATGGGAAAAGTTCTACTGGAAGCCCTAGACCCTTTAACCAGTAAATCCACTTTATGAACTTCTGATGATGGAGGCTGATCTTCAAAATTTAAAGTAGTAGAAACCATAGAAATAAGATCCTGTAAATCCTCTTTATGAAATACCCTAGCCACCGAGGGGTCTTCCCCCTGGCCTAAAGGAACAGTGTCAGGATCTAAGGAGGAAGAATCCTCGCAAGCATGCTCCGCCAATTCTTCCTCTTCCTTCAAAAAGGGCATTTCTTGATTGTGCTCTGACAAAACATCAAATTGTAACTCACACGGCCTAGGCCTCTTAGAGGGAGGAACAGCAGAGCTAACAGGAACCCCTGACATTCTCGCTCCTGAGCCGTCCCTCTGCAAGAGAAAGGCCTGGTACATCTGCAGAACAAACTCAGGTGGAAAACCCCCTGCCTGAGTGTCTGCAGCGTGTACCAGCTCCCCCAACATGGATTCTCCTAAATTGCAGCATTTTGAGAGGCAGACACGACCCCCGACGACGAAGCAGGAGCGGGATCCAAAATGGCCGCCGTTCGCGCCAACCTCGCTGCGGCCGCCTCTTGACCCGCGCCTGAGACCTCAGAAGCCGGAGCAAGAGATTGCGATGGCGAAACTGGCACCCCCGGCAAACCCAGACTCAGAACGGGCGGTGGGAGAGGACCAGCGGGAACATCCAGCGCCGTGCAAAATTTACAAGCGCCGGAGGTGTTAACCCCCCGACGCTGACAGCACAGCGCTTAAACTTTTCCGCCATAGCGGAGTGAAACGTGCACGCGCGTGCTGGCGCCAAAGTGGTTTGCGCCTTTTTTATATTAAACTATAGAGCCGATCCTAAATCTAGGAAGGGGGGGGGGAGGAAGGGGGGGGGGAGGAAGGGGGGGAGGGGGGAGGAAGGGGGGGGGAGGGGGGAGGGGGGAGGGAGGGTAGGGGGGAGGAAGGGGGGGGAGGGGGGAGGGGGGACTCAGGGCATCCGAGTGTAGCACCCCAGAGGCTGACAATTGACCGCTTAACACCAGAACAAGCCTCTATCAGAATTTCCTTGACATAGAATAAAGAAACAGTAAGAAATAATAAGATAGAAATATGCCAATCAAGAGAGACTAATGGGCTCACTTCCTACCTGCTGGGAGACTGAGAAAATACTGAGGCTACGGTCACCAGGGTTGCCAAATAAAAAAAAAAAATTCCCACACAAAACAGCCCAAAACCCGCCCCAAAACCGCACACACCCCACCCCCGCCGTCATCAACCCAGCCCCTTCCGTCATCACCCCACCCTCGCCGTAATCAACCCTGCCCCTTCCGTCATTACCCCGCCCCCGCCGTCATCAGCCCCACCCCTTCCGTCATCACCCACGCCCCCGCCGTCATCAGCCCCGCCCACACCATCATCGCCCCGCCCAATATGTCGCCAAACCCCGCCCAAAATGTCACAAACTCCGCCTCTGTCGCCATTAGCCCCACCCTTGCCGGCCGAAAAACCGCCCCAAAATCCGCACAAAATCACAAAACGAGCCCAAAAAACCACAACCCGCCGCGGGCAAAAGTTTCCCGCGGCGGGTTGCGGAAAACCGCCCATCTGGCAACCGTGACGGTCACATGGCCAGGGCTCTTATTGGCTCTCTACAGTCAGAGTTTTTTCTCAGTCTCCTCCTGCTGGAAGGCGTGCACAACCCATCAGTCCAATCCTGGGCCTGTCCGGAGGGACACTAAGGAAAGATGATATTCTTGCTTGGCTTTATTGATTGAGATTCTGTACAGTTTAGTTAATTCCTTATATTTAGCTTGGACATCTTACGCCACCAGTATTCCTAGTGACATAGTTAAGAGTCTAAAAGCCCTGATCATACCAAGGGGAGCTGCATAGTGCAAAGCTGAAATGAATAGTAACATCCCAGAGGTCAGTTTGAGCACATAAGCAAAAATGAGAAATCCTCCAGAAAAGGATCACAGCAAGACAGAAAAGAATTCAGAGAAGTCTTAATATTCCTAAATTTCTGAGGGGGAGGAATATACTACGTATCTATCAGAAGAGTGTTAGACCATTGAAAAGTGACAAGAGAATGGTCTAAGCAATGCACTGAGGTTAGTTACTTTAATAAATCTTACAGAAAAAAAATCAGCTTTACTAGTAATAAGCTGGTCTAGCCTGTGGCCAGCAATATGTGTAGGGCCAGATATACTCTAACCTGTGTTAACTAGAGTCTGATAGGAAGCATAGATCTTTAACAAAAATTTTTAAGGAATCTAAAAAGTGTAAATTAATATCTCCTAAAATGACCAAAGGTGGAAAATCTAAAAGGATAGGTGGCTTTATCCATAATGTTAAAACAGTGGATATACTGAGATATATATGTGGGTTTTTAAAAAAGTTTTTATTTGATAGTAATGTGGGGTTAGGTTGAGATAAGTCAGGAATTTATAACCAGGAAAGGTTAAAGGTTTTATTAAGAGGGGTGGGAAAGGAAAGGTTTTATTAAGAGGGGTGGGAAAGGAAAGGTTTTGAATGGTGTTTTAATTTGTAAACAGCTTTGATTATTTTCATGAACATGTAGGCAGAATATAAAGACTTGTGTAAATAAATAAAAATCAAAGACCTTGTAAAGAGGACAACATAACAGGGGGATTTTGATAAATTAATGTAAAGGTTACAGGTTTTTAATATGAAAAACTAGGACTTCAAGAACTGGAATAAGATGTGCATGAACAAAGGTGGATGGGGAGAGATAACCGAGACAACAGCCAACCCACCTCCTTTCTTGTGAGGATGATTAGAGTAGAAGTAAATATCTAGAAGGGCGGGCCTGATTTAGATAACATAGGTCAGCATCACTAAGCCAAGTCTCGATGAAACAAGAGCACATCAAACTTTAACGTGGTAATTAAGTCAGCTGCAAAATTAGACTTGGAATGCAGCAAGCAGACATTCAATAAGGCTAAATTCAAAGAGGTTTTCAGAGGACAATGGCCAAGATGAATGAACAGGTCTGAGGAATAACCTAGTGGTCAGTGCAGTGGGATGTAAGGACAAATGAATACAAAGAATAGGTAGTAAATCCGATGGTCTTACCTGCCTCAGAAGAAATTGGTAAGAAAAGCAAAGAGGCCAACACCCCCATTCCACAGGTGTTTGAGAGAAGGAAAAAGGGTACAGCAAGGAGAATAATCAATGGCGCCCTTAGGAGACATACAAAGGCGTGCACTAAAACATGTCATGCTCTTTATGCACACTCCTTTGGCACGCACCGCATGTACAGAAATTAAACTTAAAGAATCAAGTCTGTGATGTAACTTCCAGAGGCAGACTAGTGTGTGTGTGTGTGTGGGGGGGGGGGGGGGGGGGGGGTGCTAAATTCATGGTAACCAGTGTTCAGGGCAGAAAGAAGCACAGGAGCGTCTTATGTACACCAGTAGATGTGTGCCAAATACCAAAACAGTAACTTTCAAGGTCAGATACAATAGAAACGGAGAGGCAGGGATCTGCAACACTCCACAAAGGGGATGGTAAACAGCAGATCACAAGAGGACAGCAGCATCTAATGCATCAAACACTATTTATTGTTGCAGGGCATGGAGAAAATAAAGAGCCCAACGTGGTCACATTTCAGCCAAGAAGGAGGCTGCATCAGGGGCATAAACTATAAATCAATAACCAATACAGTAAAATCCACCAAAATTATAAAAATCAAATGAACATGAGAAAATGAATCATTAATAACATAATACAAGAGAACCTAAACATTCATATAAAGTTTTTTTTATTTACTAAATTTTCAAAATATATATATAATATTACAAATAAAGCATATCCACATTACTACAGTCTTCATTCCAGTCCATTTCAAGGGTGATCTTTGCTAAACCATTGAAGAACAGTAAACTTAAATAAAACAATTCAAAGAATAAGCAGAGCTGAAGAAACTATACATGTTGGATTCCGGTTTGACATGAAGATACAAGTTCAGAAAATTATTAAACAGGTCTTTTGTCGATTAAAACTGATTAGGTGTTGGCATGAACTTCTCACTTTTTCAAACTTTCGGATGATTATTCAGTGCTTTGACTATTGTAGTGGTCTATTGTGCATGGTGGTTTTCTCAAAGCTTTGCAAGTTGAATAAAATGTAGCGGGCAGGGTGCTTTTCAGGCACCCTCGCTATATGCATACCACTCCAATTCTTGCATTGGCTCCTGGTTAGGATAGCAAATTGTTTTTAAATTTTTATTATTAGTTTTTAAAGTTAGGAACAATTTGGTTTCTCTTGTCATTTCAGCTACATTGAGATTTTATCAGCCTGCAAGAGCTCCGAGATCCACCAAGGCTAATTTGTTTGATGTCCCATCATTTACAGTGATTAGATTGAATACCGCAAATCTACTTTCAAAGTATGGGTGTCTAAACTATGGAATGAGTTGCCTGAACAGATAAAATCTATTGCATCTTTGGAACAGTTTAAAAAAGGATTTTAAACTTTGTTATTTCATGAGGCATTTGGTGATAAGAGTTGGAAACGACCTTTGAACAATGGGAAATATTTTTGGTGCTGCATAATAAGATGAACATAATATGTTTACTAGAGATGTGTGGTTGTTTACTGTCTGCTTGTTTTACTTATGTATGATTATGTTATTTTATATTGTGAATATTTAATTGTAAGCCGCCTAGAACATTGTGATTGAGTGGCATAGGCGTAGACTGGGGGGGGCGAGGGGGGGCAGTGCCCCCCCAAACGACGCGAGGCGCTGCCGCGCCATTAGTTAAAAAAAAAAACAAAAAGTTAAAAAAAAAAAAACAAACACATGCAGGCACGCGCTCCTCTCCGTCCGATTGGCTTCCCTGCCCTCTCTATCTGCGTCCCGCCTTCCTCTGACGTCATTTCCTTTCGGGCGGGACGCAGACAGAGAGGGCAGGGAAGCCAAGCGGACGGAGAGGAGCGTCTCCGTCTACTCCTCTCTCTTCCTCCCTCCCTCCGGCGCAGGCAGCAGTCTTTTCCAGCGTTCCTGGCAGCGGTAGCGTTGTACACGCTGCCTTTGGCTCTGCCCCGAAGCCTTCTCTTCAAGTTCCTGTTCCCGCATAGGTGGGAACAGGAACTTGAAGAGAAGGCTTCCGGGGCAGACCGAAGGCAGCGTGTATATCGCTACAGCTGCCAGGAACGCTGGAAAAGACTGCTGCCTGCGCCGGAGGGAGGGAGGAAGAGAGGGGGTAAACGGAGTCACCATCTTGGACCTCGCGCGGGGGGGAGGGGTGGGGAGCAGAGGGAAGGAGCAAGAGATGGATGGGACTGGGAGGGTGGGAAGCAGTGGGAAGGAGCAGGAGATGGATGGGACTGGGAGGGTGGGAAGCAGTGGGAAGGAGCAGGAGATGGATGGGACTGGGAGGGTGGGAAGCAGTGGGAAGGAGCAGGAGATGGATGGGACTGGGAGGGTGGGAAGGAGCAGGAGATGGATGGGACTGGGAGGGTGGGAAGCAGTGGGAAGGAGCAGGAGATGGATGGGACTGGGAGGGTGGGAAGGAGCAGGAGATGGATGAGACTGGGAGGGTGGGAAGCAGTGGGAAGGAGCAGGAGATGGATGGGACTGGGAGGGTGGGAAGGAGCAGGAGATGGATGGGACTGGGAGGGTGGGAAGGAGCAGGAGATGGATGGGACTGGGAGGGTGGGAAGCAGTGGGAAGGAGCAGGAGATGGATGGGACTGGGAGGGGTGGGAAGGAGCAAGAGATGGATGGGACTGGGAGGGGTGGGTGGGGAGCAGAGGGAAGGACCAGGAATTGGATTGGACTGGGAAGGAGGTGAGCAGAGGGAAGGAGCAGGAGATGGATGGGACTGGGAGGGGTGGGGAGCAGCGGGAAGGAGCAAGAGATGGTTGGGACTGGGAGGGGTGGGGAGCAGAGGGAAGGAGCAAGAGATGGATGGGACTGCGAGGGGTGGGGAGCAGAGGGATGGACCAGGAGATGGATTGGATTTGGAGAGGTCAGGCACAGCAGAGGGAAGGAGCAAGAGATGGATGGGACGGAGGGATGGTGAGCAGTGGGAAGGAACAGAAGATGGATGGGACTGGGAGGGGTGGGGAGCAGAGGGAAGGAGCAAGAGATGGATGGGACTGGGAGGGTGGGGAGCAGAGGGAAGCCTACTGGAAAGAAGACACTGCATAAAACAGAAGACACTGGGATCAAAGCGAATAGAAAAACTACATGATCAGACAACAAAGGTAAATAAAAGTTTATTTTATTCATAATTTATTAATTGAAATGTCAGCTTTTTGAAATGTGCATCTGTGATATTTTGCCTGTAAATTTCATTTCCTTCCTCCATATTAGCATATTCATTTGCATATGT
Organism: Microcaecilia unicolor; assembly: GCF_901765095.1. Lineage (NCBI taxonomy): Eukaryota > Metazoa > Chordata > Amphibia > Gymnophiona > Siphonopidae > Microcaecilia > Microcaecilia unicolor. The sequence continues at coordinate 93,538,291 of NC_044042.1, forward strand.
ATATATGCAAATGATATGCTAATATGCTCCGCCCATTTTTTTGGCCCCCCAAATGAAACAGTCAAACTACGCCTATGTTGAGTGGGTTATAAGTTTTGAAAATAAATAAATAAATAAACCCTAATCACCTGCAAAACATCAATAGAAATGTGAATTATGTTTTATATTAGACTTATCCAAAAGAAAATTCTCTGAATGCATGGGGTCAACCCCGCCCCCCCAAAACTTAAGAGTTTCCTCCATATGTCACCAGATATTTACAAGGAAATTTAAGGAAAAATGTGACTCCCACAGCCAAAATGTTTTGTTTAACCTGTAGAAAAGCCTTCTGCTTTATTGTGCAGGTCTGGAGACATTGGGAAACACTGTTATAGCCCGACCACAAAATAGCAAATTCTTCTTAGGAAAATAACCCCCCATTTACTAAGCTATTTACTGGGTTGTGTCGGCATTAGCGCACAGCAGCCGCTAGTGTGGCTTCGTAAACAGGGGGTAAGCTTTTAAGGCCAACTTCTTTTGAGCCTCAGTTTGAATAGATACTAGCAAAGTTGCTCTTGAGAGGATTCCAAAAACTTTGACAAATCGAAGCTATCTGGGGAATCAATCGAGTCCAAAGCTCCTTCTTGTTTTGGAATTTTAGTACCCTGAGGAAGGTAATACAAATTACTATCATTAACAGAATCAATAGACAGTTGTAGAATATTTCTTAAATAAATACATTCAGAAAAGTTCTAGAGGAGCCAAGAAATGAGTCACACGAAAGTTTAATAAATGTAAATTACATGCTCTAGAAACATTTTCCAAATTTTCCATATGAAGATAGATAGCCAAACTGTCTTTAGTAGCAGCAGCTCCTAGTGACTCTAGGCAAGTCACGTAACCCTCCATTGCCCCAGGTTGTAACCACAGAAAAGTGGTATATCAAGTCCTATCCTCTATCCCTTTCCTATAGCTGCCTGGCAAGAAACAACTTGAAACTCCACTTTTTCCATCCTCAGCTCCGTTTTGGCAATCCTACTATCTTGATCTGCAAACTTGGCTACAGCTTCTTGAGTAAATTTACTTATCTTGAAGTGTCTTTTCTATTCTAGTCACAGCCATCATCACATCTTTCATAGAAAATTCAAGTGAGTTAGAAGCAGAAGCTGTTTCATTTGAGGAAATCACAGTAACTGACACAGGTAAAGATAGTTTAGCTTGGTCAGGATGGTTATTCCCATGATTAGAGATCAAGGATAAGGGAGAAGAGCCTACAACCAGAGTCAATGTCCCAGGGGGAGGCAAATGCCCCTTATTAGAGGTATTGCTCAACTCTCAAGTTATGTAGGAGTGGTTCTATACCCCGAAGGAAGGGATATGTCGAGCAAAAAAATAGTATTTATGGTTGTAGATGGATTCACCCTAATTAACTGTTGTACATGATGGTCCATAGGTCCTTTAATAACACCTAGCAACACAACCTTACTCTTTCCTCCTTTAAGTTTCCCCATGACAGAGGAGCAGAGTAACATGTTCCTCGCTCTTCAGGTGCTCCAAAGGGGCAAGTCTGCCCCTTTGGACACCTACCCATACCACATTCTACAACAGGGACGCCAACTAACAGCTGGCTGCAAGGACCTCGCTGATGACACTCCAGTGTCCGGCAGCTACACCAGTGCCTGCAAGACAGACCTCATCTTGCTGTGCAAAGATCACCAGCCCAAGCATGGCAGGAACTCCTAGTAGCTGGCTGCAAGGACCTCGCTCATGACACCCCTGCGTAAAGCATCTACTCCAATGCCTACAAGACAAACCTCATCCGGTTCTGCAAAGATCACCCCATATAAACTTAAATGATAATAAATCAAAACATTTAAAACCACAATTAACTATAATTAACATGGAATAAGAAGTAATGCGATTAAAAGATAATATAAACCATAAAATACAAACATAAAAAAGTATTTAAAAAGGGAAATCATTGGCACCTACCTAGAAGGAGCCAAGTGAACAGCACTTCCTTCTAGTGAAGATTTTGCCCACACATGTATAAAAAATGTTATCACAAAAATCTTTACAATTTAATACTAACAGAATAAGGAACAAATTAATAAATTGCAATGATACTTGTACTCACATATATACTGATGTCTCCAGGTACAGCAATCCAACAAGACTGATACTGTGAATTCTGGGATACATTTATACTCCTTACCAGGGTTAAAGGTCATCATCAAAAATATAAGATTTACACAATATCTTAAAGGTAATACATAGAAATAAAACAAGACAAAGAAAAGAAAATAAGATACCTTTTTTAATTGGACTAACAATACATTTTTTGACGAGCTTTCGAAGGACCCTTCTTCGTATCAGAATTTCAGAAAATCTGAAAGGGGGGGGGGGGGGGGTTAACTTTGAAAACTCATTAAAAAAATGAATTGTTAGTCCAATAAAAAAGGTGTCATCTTCTTTGTCTTGTTTTATTTCTATTTATTACCTTTAAAAATGGACTAACATGGCTACCTACCACTTTACCCAAAATATCTTAAATATTGAGAAGTGAAGGAACTAAGGGGCCCTTTTACTAAGCTGCATTAGGTGCTAATGTGATCTTAACGCAGCATTAATGACCTAAACCAGGATATGCTACAGAGTCCTGCATTTGTTTTACCATTTGCTAAGCATATGCTATTTATTTGTTTAAATATTTTTTTTTTGGGGGGGGGGTAGCATGGGGAAGTGAGCATGGAAGTGATAACTAGTTAGCATATGCATTACTCAGCAAATCCCATGGTAATTTTTAAAATGGCCTCAAGCTAAGCCAGTTAACTAATGCTGCTTAGAAAAAGTGCCCCTACAATATTTAAACTCTATATATTGAAAAAAAAATGAACTAAAAAAATCTCCAAAATGTTAAATTGAATTTTTATTCTGATAGGGTGCCCATAGAACAATGACTGAACCTTTCAAAAGAATTAAAAAATTGGGCATGCTATAATCAGTAGTATCTGCCACTCCAAATCACATCAAAATCACTGAATACCAGCCAGATGGAATACATATCTGTCTTTTTGACTTTAGGAGTCATATAAGGAAATACTACTTCACAGAAATAGTGGGATAGGCAAGGAACACCCTCCCAGTGTAAAAGGTGATAGCAAAAAGAGTATCAGATAATAAAGGAGCAAGGGATAGACACAAAGGATCCTTAGCAGTAGGGAAGGGATCAAAGCTGGGACTCTATGTTGGACTATCTAAGTATTAGGATAATTTGTCTTCTTCAGGATAACATACTAGCCAGATTTCTACAGCATACCCATGCATCCGATGTTCCTCTTACTTGCCAAAGTATTATAAAATCAAAATAAATGCTGCCATCTCCATTCCACCCACATAAGTCAACTGTTTGTTAGTAAGTTGGTCAAAGTGTTAACACAAACATTGCTTCTCTCATGAGGCAGTGTATCTAAATGGGTTTGTTTTGCATATATCTTGACAGTAATTAACTGCACTGGTAAAACCAAGATATAAAGGGTTTGATCTCAAGCTCTTAAATTCAAACTGGCTTATAATCATCATAATCTAAAATAAATAAAATCTAAAACTGGGCCAACCCAGTGGCAGGCAGTGCCATACAGAGAACCAGAAATTCAATTCCTGGCTCAATTCTTCTACTCCACAGACCAGTCAAGGCCAAGGATCCTGCAGAGGTAGGATACACAGCAACTCTAGTTGGAGATGCTCTAGTCACTGTGCAACAATAACTGGAACAATAAAAGTTTGTGTGTGCCAGCTGCAAGTCAAGGACTGTTCCCGTGATGACGGGGATATAGAAGGGGAAAAATCCCCAGGTAGTTGCAAATGAAGGCTTATAGTACAAGATCCTAGCTATGGTTACAGTTGAGCTGGGAACCACCAAGCTCTTAAACAAAAACTAAAATCATTTGCACAAACTGGTATGTCAAGATATTATACCTTTCCACCACCTGGTTGGTGCCTCATGTTATCTGTGGATCCAATCTTAGACTTCACTTTTTTCAGATCAGGCAAGATAGGTGTGTTAGTAAGAGACGGTTGTCGGCTCTTTAAAGTGGCAGGGGATTTTGGGGGTGTGCGGATAATTGCCACTCTTTTCCCAGCCTGTGTGGAGCTTACGCTCTTTGAAGTGCCCGGTGATCCAGGACTGCTGTACCCACTTCTGTCTTCAGACTTGGTGGCCTCATCTAAAACTAAGTAGAACAGAGGAAAATGAATATGGATGCTGTGATTTGCTCTCAAAGGGCAACAACAAAATCAATGAAAGCATGATTTCCTGAAATACTCATTTGTATGCAACACCTGCTTTTCATGCAGTTTTGTCTCACCAATGAGCTGTATTTAGTAATAATCAGTACAACTTTAGTTTTGCAGTTTTAGTCTACACAAAAGACATGCCAAGTAACATGCATCAGGCGTGTAACATATACACACATTTGGCCCCTTTCTCCAGCTCACATGCAAAAGTGCCCTTTCCTCCAACATTGGCGCCTTGCTTTCCACCTCCCCTCAGGGTATGGCAGAGCTTTCCCTTTCCCAGGTCAGCAACGCTCTCTCTTGCTCCCAACTCCCTCCCCAGTCCATTAAGCGTCTCACCCAGGATTGCAGGCAGTGGCAGCAGCAGCTAGGTTGGCCAGCCCACGGGACCTTCCCTCTGCCAGTCCCGCCTCCTCCAGCAACAGGAAATAGAATCAGAAGAGGTGGGACCGGTAGAGGGAAGGTCCCAGTCTCAGCGCTGCTGTTACTGCCACTGCCAGCGATCTAGAGTGAGACACTTAAAGAACGAAAGGGAGGGTGTAGTGAGAGAGAGTTGCTGAACTGGGGAAGGGAGAGTGCTGTGTTACCATGAGGGGAGGGGAGGCAAGGATGCCAGGACCTGTCAAGAGAGAGGGGGGGATGGAAGAACAGGGAGAGATACTGCATCCACACATGTGGAGGGAGGGCAGGAGACACAGAGAGGAATGTTTGTTGAATTCCCAGGGAGGAGGGCAGGAGGAAGGGAAAAGAAAGAGAGAGATGTTGGACCCAGGGGATGGGGGCAGAAGGGATGGAAGAAAGAGGGAGAGATGCTGGACATGCGGAGGGATATGGATATAGAGGGTTCTGCCAGACACATTGAGGGAGAGGATAGAGACAATGCAGGACACATATTGGGGGGGGGGGATGGGGATACAGAGAGAGATGACATGAGAGGGAGGATAAGAACACAGAAGGTGATGCTGGATTGGGCAAGACTGTGGAAACCTGCTTAACATAGTGGGAGGATGAGGCAGGGACACAGACAATACTGGATAGGGTGGATAGCAACACAGAAGGAAGGGATAGTGGACAAAGAGAGACAGAAGAAATGCGAAATGGATAAAGAGACTCTAGCAAGAGAATTACCAGAAGATAGAGGAAAGCAGAAACCAGAGACTAGGACCAATGTGATTAGAAAAAGAAAATGATCAGACCACAAAAATAGAACAGAGAACTTTATTTTCTATTTATTGATTAGATGTCATCAGTTTTCAGAATGTACATCTGCCAGAACTAGTTTTAGACATGGCTGGGGCCTGCGAGAAAAACCTCCAGCATAGAGGTAGTAAATCTCCAACTTTGGGATGGGCCACCCTTGGCATCTCTGACACAAGCAGTTTTAAAACCTATCTGGTGGACCACCAGGCTATAAGGTTTTCAAGATATCTGCATCAGATAAATCTGCATGCTATGGAGGCATGTAGGGGAAATTTAGAAAGCTTTTTCTGTATGCAAGGCATGCTTCACACAAAAGAAAATTATATGCAAGTGTATATGCATAAAATGTAGACACACACTGCAACACCGACTACTTTTAGCAATCATTTCCAATAGTCTGGGCAAAGTTGCAATGTAGTCATGTACCCAGAGAGTACACACACAAACTTAAACCTTTGGAGCAAGGAAGAAGCAGTAGTCCATGTTGTATTACCTGTGGTTTTAGTTCTAATAGTAGAGAATTTAAGATTTTGGTGTATTTCAGATATGAAAGCCACCTTCATACATGTCACGTTTTCAAAGCTGGAAACTGGGTTTGTGAGCCCTTGGGCCACTGCCGAGGAGCAGCAGCGGCAGGCAAAACCACCCCCAAACCAGGGACAGGACAGAACAGGACTGAAACCCCGGACTGGAGTTGCAGCTGAGGCAAGCAGGCTAGAACAGGCAAAGCATGAATCCTAGTCTTCAACTGAGCTTAGCCGCTGTCCCCCAGAAGTTAAGCCACTGGGTTCAAGCGACCGGCAGGACTTTGCAGGGCAGGGCAGGGCAGGAGCTGAATACCCACAGGCTGAACCAGGACTAAGGGTCAGAGGGGAAAGGAATCTACAGGGACAGCAAGGCAGAAGCCTGGGCTAGAACTCACAGAAAGACAATACAACACAAGGCAGGGAATAGACAAGCCAGGAGACAGAAACTGGAAGCTGCAAGCAGCCTCTAAACAGGGGAAAAAACACTAACAAGACAGAGAACTAAAAGCTGCAGAGCAGCCACTAAGACACAAGCAGACAAAGACTAAACACAAAACTAAAGCCCAGAGACAAGACTAGCAAACTAACAACAACCTAAACTAACTACACACTAACTGGCTAGAACAGACAAGAATCAAGGCAAGGATTCAAAGCAGAGCAACAAGCACTAACATACCAGGGCCTTAGACGATGCAAAGGCAGGGAGAATCAAAATGGCTAATAAGCCCAGCAGCACCTGAGCTCAGCTGCAACAATCATCAGGCAGCTATGGGTGCTGAGCAGGTTCAATCCAAGCAAGCAAGTCTGGCAGCCCGGAAGATCCGGACCGGACTAAGCTGAAATCTGGAACGGGTGACGGTCCACAGCAGTCACCGGTTCTGGCCACCAGAGGGCGAGGTGAGCACAGACGTAACAATACATTTTTAACAATACATGTTTATTATATATAGTTTTAAATTTTCACTATAATCTTGTACTGATAGCCAACGCATCTATAACAGCAGCACTATTTTGACATCCTTTGCTAGGGCCTATACTCAAGATAAACCTCTTAAACACTGATTAGTTTAAATTCTGGCTGCTAGCATGCTGTAAAGTCAGTGGTTTTCAACTCAGTCCTAGGACACATGTCTGCTGGTCAGTTAGGTTTTTGGTAGACACATGATAGATTTGAATGCAATGGAAGCAGCGTGTTTAAATGATTTCAGTTTAGTGTGTATTATTTCATTTAAGCTTGTGCTAATACAAAATAATATGATCTGAAATGAAAAGCATACTAACAGCAAACACGAGTTAGTGGCCACTAACACAAAATGAAACAATGAAATAAAAATGCACATCCCTACTAAACATCAAGTTTGTAGGTTACATTTAGAAAAGGGTTTCCATTATCCATGAATCTATATCTACTAGAATTTTAATAGACAAAGCTTCATTCTACCCCTGTGTGAGGGAGTGAATGGAATAGCAGCAGGTATCCCTAGGAACACTCCCTCACTGAAGATGCAGTTCAGCCACCTTACAACAGGTGGTGCTAAACTTGCCATTTTAGAGGCTGAGTCAGAGGGGTGGGGTTCAGGTAAGGAGGTGGTTAACTTCCCTGGGGCAGAACAGTTCAGGGAGGCCCTGGGGCAACAGGTCTCCAGGAGAGAGATCCTGAGTTCAGAGACCTCCTGGAGTGAGGCTCCAAGTGAAGAAATTCTCCCTAAAGTGTTGACTGGGCTGCAGTACCTGTGGGGGAGTCCCAGGAAAGCAAGCAGTGGCCCTAGCTCAGAAGTTTGCATGATAAGGAACAGAAGACTGCAAACATAAAGGAGTGCCTTTATTTTCTGTGAATACCCAGGTCCTAGTTGGAGCCAGGTCTGGACTTATATTTGAGTAACTGGAAATGTACTGAAGAAGATAGAACTGCTAAGAGAGAAGCAAGTTAAAGTTATTGGGGTTGTTAACCAGGGTCGTAAAGAGAGTCTGTGATAGGGGACCAGACTGTATTGCATTAATTATTTTCTACCAATGAGGCAGCTTGGGCAAAGAAATCATATTAATTTGGTATTTAAAGTTTGGTTCAGTCCTGTAAAGTGGAAGAATGCCATCTGGGTTTAATTACTCAGAAGTCTAGCTTTTGCTAGACTAGAGGTTAGAAAGGTCAGTGAGAAATGAAAACTTTCTTTGTCCCTTTTTGAGTGATGGATTGTTAAGGCTAGTTCATATTTACCACCTCTGGATGCCATTCAATCTCGAGGGGATCAGCAAGCAAGGCATACTGCAGTTTTAAAAAGATTAGGCTAACGCTGTTTAGAAGGAGATAGTGTAGGTTTAAATAATTCTAGATGAGTTAGATTTTGTCTTATAAGGAATTCTGATTTCTGCTTATTTTAAAATATGTTTTATTCTGTTTAATTAATAAGTTCTATTTCTATGTAGAATATCTTTTCAATCCAGTGTCTGATTTTCAAGTGAAGCTTTGTCTGCAGTTTAAGAGGTCATCATCTGGTTTGAATTATCCACAGTCCTAGCGAGTTCTGTGTATGAAGCTAGGTGAAAGAGGTCAGGACAAGTCAAGTCTCCTCCTTGATGGATTATAACTAAGTGTAGGACTGGTCTTCTGAAAGTAATAACAAACCATGTCTGTGTGCCATTAAGCAAGACTGGCCCCTTGGCCCCTTGACCCCTTAATGAATGCCAGAACCCAGTTAGTATGAAGTTGATTGGGAATCTGATTATGAGAAATAATAATAAAATACAGGAGATAGGTGCCACATTGTCTAGTTTGAGAGGCCCCAGGTCATAGGTCAGTTTAGGAAATATCTCAAACCTATGTAACTGATATTTTTAAGTAATGTGTAAGTAATAATTAGTTCAAGACAGGGTAATCAATCTATTCTTTACCATCTGGTGAGAAAGGGGGGCTAGAGGGGTGTAGGACTCTATATAACTGAGAGCAGAAGCAGCTTACGTTAGAAGAGAAGAGAAGGAGCTGAGACGAGAGAGACAACAGACAGGAGAAGATAGAAGACATAGAGAGAGCTAGAGCTGATGTCCTACTTTGTTTGCTGGCAAATAAAGAAGATTTCTCTCTCATTCTGGTGTGTGGTGTTTGACTCCTGAAGTACCACAGATTCTGCTAACAATAGTGGTAATTCCTGCAACACCAATAACGTTTCCTTTGACCTTGCACTGCAAACTGTCTGTGTATGTGAAATCCTGTAGCCAACCTCTAGTCACACTATCACAGATTGGGGATTTTGTTTTTGTCTCTGCAGAAGAGTCAACCCATGTATCTTCAGGGACTGAGGCCTCAGTACAGCTGGGGGGTTTCTGTATAAAGGATAAAGAGAACAGCAATGTCTTATAGAACTTAGGGAAATAAAAGTGTTAGCAAGCACTGGGCAAGCAGGATTTTATTATTTTTGTAGGGTTTGAAAAGTGTTGTAGTGCAGCAAGAAAACTCTGGCTTGGAGTGTACAGACCAGGAAGACTGGACAGGAGGGGCCAGAGAAGTGCATCAGTGTGTTTGGGGCTGTTGTACCAGGGGAGTGGCACGGTGGAAGGAAAAGAAAAGGAAAAATATTAAAAGTGAGAATTTAAGAACACCCTTGGAATCTGTTCTCTACTTGAAGGCAGTGGAACTGTGCTGTGGCTTCAGACTGAGCTACAAAAAGTTGAGTTTTGACAAGCTAGAAGCTTGATTGAGCTGTAGTGAGGAGAAATGAACAGTATGTTGAGTGAAAGTACTTAGCAAGCTGGAAGGCTTCTTTAATCAAGCACAGTGATTACAGCCACATGAGTATAGCTCAGAAAAGTTGGTCTGAACAAAGAAAGCTTCCATGGAAAAGTGAAACCAAAAATTGCTGCTGATACTAAAGCAGCCAGGGAAAGCCAGTCCAGACTCTAGGAGTGGAGCTGGAACTACAGCTGCTGTTTTGCTGTTGAGAAGCTGAACTGTTGCTAGAGAAACTACAACCGGGCAGTTCAAAAATCTGGTCTGGCATAGAAGTACAGACGAAGTTGAATCCTGTGAAGGGCCAACTCTTAGACTCAATGCACACTACAGTGTGCAAAGTTCTCCAAGCAAAGGCGAAGTCAGCTGCAACCAGGTCTGTGGGAAAATCTTGAGTGGAGAAGCCATGTAATCTACCTGCTACAAAGGGGACAGCCAGTTACAGTTTTGCATATTCTGACACTAGGACGTTTTAGGCATCTGCAAAATGTGGAAAAGAAGCAAACTCTAGGATGAGAGTTTGGGACCAGGAGTGGGAAGAAGCCTGAACCCTGCATCAGAGCCCTGCTAACAGGGCTAATTATTGTCCCTGGGAAGGGAATGTGCCTGATAAAAAAAAAAAAAAGAGAAGTCAGGCTCACCAGAAAGCTGGAGAGAAATCAGGGAAGGTAACTGGCAAAGAGACTAAAGGTGTAGATGAAAGAGCCCCTGGGAAAAGTCTTCCAGTGATCTGCTTGAGATTAGAAAGATGCAGAGGCAGGAGTCTTCTGACAATGATCCAGAGTTTAGAGAGCAGCAGGCTTGGCTGGATGGAGCCTGTCTCTATAATGAAGACCTCACCAGGAATTAGTGTCAGATACTGCATGAGTAGTTAGAAGGAACCTGTCTCTGTAATGCAGACCTCACCTAGGAGTTGAGTAAGGTAAAACAGAAGTTACAGGAATAGAATGAAGCTCTTCAACAGTAGCTTGAAAAAGCACAGGACATGAGGCAAGGTCCATGTCAGAGTTTGATCCTGCAGAGGCAGGTCTACAGTCCAAGCTAGAAGATCAACAGTCATGGGAAATCATATTCATCCACTGGGAGGAGCACCTGAACCAAGAGAGAGTCTGGTCACAGGCTTAGAATGTCTTGTTGAGTGCTCAGTTGACAGCCAAAACACAGAGTCTGGCAAGAGAGAAAGGAGAGCTAACAGAAGCTCTTGTCCAACAAACTGGTGAGTATGTGGAAAAGCTGCAGTCCACCCACGCTGCTGTGGAAGCAGAACAGAAGGGGTTATGGGAAGCCCTTGAACAAAAGGAACTGGAAGTCACAGCACTAGAAAAGAGTCTGGAGAGCAGGAAAACAGAGGTTACCCACTTGAAGGAGCAGATTACCTAGAAGAAATATTCCATGCAGAGGCTGCAGAATCATACAGATGATCTGCTCTGTGAATTACAAGAGGCAAGAAAGCATGCATGGATTGCAGAGGTGCAACGGGAGAGTGACACGGCTAAGCTTAGTCAGACAAGTGACCAGCTCAAGCAGCAGAAACATCTCATTGAAGAGCTGCAGTTGTAAAAGGGACAGCTCATGAAGAGCTACCAAGTGCTCACTGAGGAGAAAATAGTGTGCGAGAGACAAATGAGGGAGCTGTCTCAGAGATTAAAATGCCAGAAAGAAGAGATGGCCCAAATCTCTGAACAAGTAACTTTGCTAAAAAAAAAACTGCCAATGAAGCCCTTTAGGAGAACTGGAAGGGGGCAATATTGGAGGTAGAAAAGTTATCTGAGAAGATAGAAGTACATAAGTACTGGTATGTAAGTACATAAGTGTTGCCATACTCAAGCCAACTATCCTGTTTCCAACAGTGGCCAATCCAGGTCATAAGTACCTGGCAAGATCCCAAAAGAGTACAATATATATTTTTATGCTGCTTATCTTAGAAACAAGCAGTGGATTTTCCCCAACCAGTGGCACAGAGAGACCCAATATCACTAGGGTAGCTATCTTATTAATAAAGAACATAGAGAGGATTTCAGATGAAGGAGGTTTGAGTGCAGCATTTGCAGGTTTGGGTGTAACAATCTGCCAGTAGATGGTGAAGAGGACCTTAGAGGGATGAGAAGATTTCAAGAGCTTCATAGCGATGTGAGCTTTCTTTTCCTTTTTTAAGTGAAAATTATAATCACAGTGAAGGCAGCAACATTTTAAGATATTGGATGGGGTCTTGGACGTCTTCCAAACTCTTTCAGTTTGATAATATTATCACTTCAGGAGCCAAGGATTAGATAATACTAAGGATTCCTTTTAGTGGAGCTATGATGATGGAAAGACTGAGCAGCAGCCTTGTAAAGGCCTTCTGACAGAATGGAATGCCAGGATTTGGCTTGATCATTCAGATTTTTAAAGAAAAAGTCCAAGGAAACGTGAAAAAGTGATGGAGAGAGAGATGACACATCAACTTAAGAAAGAGCTCTAGTTCAGTAGCCATTGGACACTGGCTGTATTAGAGACTGTGATGGAAGAGTTTAAAAAGGATGAGATAGTGATCGGTCCAGGGAAGGGAGGAGGAGGAAAATGCTGTAAGACAATAATGAGAGTCCTGCATAGTAGTACCAACTCTAAGTTGTGCCCAGCTACATGGGTCGAAAAGGAGATCCATTGATGAAAGTAAAGAACAGAAAGAAAATCACAGAAGGATTTAGCACGGGGATTATTGGGGTCATCTACGTGAATATTGAAGTCTCCAAGGATAAGTAAATTAGAAGAATGAATAGTGGCTTCTGATAGAGCTTGTTGGCATGTTTCACAGCCATCTGCAAAAAGAGAGGGAGGGCAAAAACAGAATTGTTGTAACTTTAACAATCAGAAACTCTGGGTAGCGGAATGGGGACGAAATTTCAGATACTTCTAGGGCAGTGGAATATATTATTGCCAAACCGCAACCCAGTTTTAAGGACAGAGACTGAAGAGACGTCGCAATGTGGAGAAAAACACGCATAGAGATGCAATTCCTTATTTTTTATTTATGTTATTTATTTATTTGTAGCATTTGTATCCCATATTTTCCCACCTATTTGCAGGCTCAATGTGGCTTACATTATGCCGTGATGGCGATCACCATTTCTGGGTACAGAATTTCAAATGGTAATACATTTAGGTGTATACATACATGGTAAAGCGGAATATACTGTGGTATTGCATAACAATGATTTTGCATCAAGGTGCATACATACATGGTACAGAGGATTGCATTATGGTATTGTATAGAGGTTTCTAAGTGATAAAATGAGTTGTAGCATAAGTTAGGTCATCGACTATTGAGATGTCATCTTCAATTTAGGTAATAGATTGGTAGTGCGTATTGTGTAGCTTTCTTTAATAGCAGTGGGGTTAAACAGTCAAGTGACAAGAGTTCGGCCTTGTCTAGTTCGTGTAAAGTCTATTTATTTTGTATTTAAGATGGAACATTATGGTAAGCCTTCTTGTACAGGTTCGTTTTCAGTAGTCTAAGGAAAATTGTTAGGTCATGTATTGATTTTAAAAACGATCCACGAACTAATGAGCTTCCGCAAACTACTGAAGACCCATCTCTTCAACAAGGCATACCACAAAAATCAACCAGTGTGATTACACACAACTCCTCTACATATATCCAAGACTATCCTACAATATCTGCTTGTAACACTACTATCATGTTTTACCATCATCATGTTTGATCAGGATCCTTCTATACACTAAATGTCAATTCTCTAACATATTTTCACTATTCATGTATTGTAAGCCACATTGAGCCTGCAAAGAGGTGTGAAAATGTGGGATACAAATGCAATAAATAAATAAATAAAATAAATTTTATGGCCTTCGGTAATGTGTTCCATAGTTGCTTGCATACGTAGGAGAAGCTGGATGCGTATGTGGATTTATATTTCAGTCCTTTGCAACTGGGATAGTGGAGATTGAGGAATGTTCGTGATGATCTTTTTTGCGTTCCTAGTAGGCAAGTCTATGAGGTCTGACATATAGGTCGGGGCTTCCCCGTGAACGATTTTGTGGACCAGGGTGCAAACTTTGAACGCAATTCGTTCTCTTAAAGGGAGCCAGTGTAGTTTTTCTCTTAGGGGTTTGGCGCTTTCGTATTTCGCTTTCCCAAATATGAGTCTGGCTGCTGTGTTTTGGGCTGTCTGAAGCTTCTTAATAACTTGTTCTTTGCATCCAGCATAGATGGCATTGCAATAATCCAGATGACTTAACACCATCGATTGTACCAGGCTACGGAATATTTCCCTTGGGAAGAAAGGTTTGATCCTTTTAAGTTTCCACATTGAGTAGAACATTTTCTTTGCAGTATTTTTCGCATGGTCTTCGAATGTTAGATTTCGGTCGATTGTGACTCCCAGAATTTTCAGACTATCTGAGACCGGGAGGGTGTAGTCTGGGGTGTTTATGGTGCTTGGTTTGTTTGTGTTATATTGTGAGGACAGAATAAGACATTGTGTTTTTTCTGCATTCAGCTTTAGTTGGAATGCATCCGCCCATGAATTCATTATTTGGAGGCTGTGTTTAATTTCATTTGTGATTTCTGTTAGATCGTGTTTGAACGGGATATATATCGTGACATTGTCTGCATGGATGTACGGGTTGAGTCCTTGGTTGGATAGCCTTATCCATGTTTCCGTAAGACAGAAGAGGAAAAGCGTATTCAGTGTAAGCTGGTTGCAGATAAGAAAGGATTTGGAATGTAAATATCTGCAGTTAAGGAGACCAAGGGAAACATCATTTGCCAAGGGTGGATGCATTTGAAGTGATTGAAACTGTAACTGAACAACCAGAGGAGGAGACCTTTGCTTACACCAAGAGGGAGTAGGGCAGTAACCCCAAAGAACTGGGATGGGTAGGCAAAGGTGGTTGGAGCCTTGGGAAGGTGTGGTATGGACAAAAAAGCAACACCAACGAGGATGGAGGTGAGGAGAATTACAAATGACCAAGGCAAACAAAGCAGTAAGAGTGTCCAAGAGTTTATTAGCCAAAACAAAATACTGATACAAAGACCTTACACGGGTCAGGGGTCGTAGCAGTGCAAGTATAGTTGGCTACACAGAGCATATAGCTAGGGAAAAAAAACCAACAGCATCGGAACAATATGTGATATAGGACAGAGCAATCAAGAGTCTCTGCGAGAAAATGCTTGATTGCCCTGTCTTACAGCACATATCGTTCCGGTACTTTCAGGTTTTTTTTTTCCCTAGCCATATACTCTGTGAAGCTGACTGTACTTACGCTGTTACGACCCCTGATGAAGGCTTTGAGCTGAATCATGGCCCATGTAGGGTCTTTGTACCAGTATTTTATTTTGGCTAATAAACTCTTGGACACTCTTACTGCTTGTTTGCCTTGGTCATTTGTAATTCTCCTCACCTCCATCCTCGTTGGTGTTGCTTTTTTGACAATACCATACCTTCCCAGTGTTGCTTTTTTTGTCTATACCACACCTTCCCAAGGCTCCAACCTCCTTTGCCTACCCATCCCACCAGCAGAGGCTGAAAACCAGTGTCATGTGATCAGGATGAGGTAGTCAGGAGAAGTGTCTTGAAAACACATCAGCAGGGGCTATAAATCAGGGTCAAGTGATCAGGATGAGGCAGTCAGGAGGAGAGTACAGTGTCCTGAACAAGGAGGTTAGATTGAGAACAGGAGATGGTATGAGGCTATCTAGCCCATTATATGGGTTGACGCCAGCAGGCGGAGCTTGCCATCTTACTGGTTCACCCAAAATATTAGCAAATACTATTGAAAACAATAGCAAATGTTTATTAGAAATAACAGACTGCTTATGCATGGTCCATCTGTAAAAAGTCAAAAGTTGGGTAGGCAGTGCCTTAAAAGATGGAGGGCAAAAAATTTCTTTTTAACTTGACAGCTTTTTAATTTATTTGAATGCTTCCCATATGTAGATATAAAAATCATGAAATAAAAAAATATCACTAAAACAGCTTCAAAAATTATTGTAGCTGGTGCAAAGAGCACTAATAAAGGCTGTATTTTGTGCTCATTTTTTTACACTGTTATATACAATACAGTAATACATGGCCAAATTTCACTGATGATATCCTGTTTCCTGATGGGTTCATGCTGTTGTTGTAATCTGCCTTGGGAAACCAGGTGTTACAAAGATTAGAAGTAAAATTAAACTCTCCTTTCATTGGGGCACATGGAATCACATCTTCACCTCATCTCTCTTCTACAAATGGATTATTCTGTTTTGAGCATGTTTCAGGAACAAGTTGGTTTTTTCATAAGTCAAAATAATAAATATTTTCTTTCATGCAGATCTCTCATTTGGTTAAACATAACTAAGTGGGATATAAGCCCCTAATGCAGTCCATTGGTTTTCTTATATTCTGTCCTTGTGATGACTTACACTATGCCTAAACTGGAAATACAGTGAGACAATCACAGAATTCAGTAATATCCAAAACGTATGAAATAACATTATAATTTTGTTCACATTTGGGTAAAAACTGAGAAAATGCTGATGAAAAGTGACTTGAAGAATAAATAAATATATATATATCACAGAACTGGAAAACTTTGGCACATTTAGACTAATCTGGACTTCTGCATGAAGTAGCTCTGGCCTCATTATTGAATATCTCTATTTTTTTTTTTTTTTTGCAGTGGATTTATGTTTAAACTGTTTTATTGATGTCACAGTCAATAACAAATATAGTCAATAAACATTTACTTAATCCAAGTCTTTGTCCGTTTGTTTCTTAACATAATCATATCTAAAGTGTCATCAAAAGTTTTAAAGGTACCCTTCCCCTTCCCCCCCCCCCCCCCTTCCCCCCCTATACCTGAACCGTATAATTCTCATATCACCATTAATCAATAAACATATATATCATTAACTTTCCTTCCCTTCCTTTCCCGTGAGTGTGTTCACCAATAAACTACGAGCTCTGCTTGATAGAGCCTGTACATATGGTTCCCAGACTTCCCAAAACCGTTGTCTATTTCTAGGGCTACTGGACATAGCACGTGCTTCCATTCGCACCAGGGAGTGAAGCGAGCTCCTCCATTGCCAGAAGGATGGTCCTATATCTTGTGTCCAATGTTGTAATATACATTGCTTCCCAACAATTAGTACCTTATAGATAAATAGACTTTCTTTATGTCGCATTATTGACCCTCGTCCCCTTAGTCCAAGCACAACAGTTTTAGTCTCTAGCCGAAGCTTCCTGTGCAGCAAGGCCTCACAATATTCCAGCACTGGACCCCAAAATTTTTGTATAACCAGACATCCCAGACATGTGATACAGTGTTGCTCTCTGAAAATTACATTTACTGCAATGTGTTTCTTGCAATCTACCTGCGTAATAAGCCTGTATGGGAGAAAAATACGCTCTCATAATGATTCTAAATTGTATCTCCCTATATCTGGCACTAGCCACTTTATGCACTATCTCCTTTAGTGATTGGACTATATCTCCACTGCTGATCTCTACCTGTAAATCCTCAGACCATCGTCTTGCCACTGCTTCATAACTACGATGCTTAGCATCAAGCTTAGCTGTTTATACAGTGTGGACACCGTAGTCTGTTCTCTTCCCTGAGGCAAAAACAAATTCACCAGCAACTCATACATCCCTCTATCACATTTTTCTCTAAGTAATTTCTCAATATAGCTGTGGATCTGGCAGTAAGCATACCATGTCACGTTCTCTACTCCCACCAAGTCCTCTAAAGCCTCCCTTGATATAATCTTTCCCGTATCTTGCATAACATCTGCCACTAATACCACTCCCTCCTGTGCCCACTTAATAAATTTCGGGTAAGCATTCCCTGGTTCGAATGCTCCATTTCCTACTAGTGGGAGGAGGTCCGTACATCGTGGGTTCTTATTTAATCTCCTCAATATGTACTGCCATATACATCTCATTGGGTGCAATAAAATATGATGTTTCCATTCCTTTGGTAACATTTTACTCTCAACGTGCATCATATAATAGGGATGATATGGTCTAAACAATGCACACTCAATATTCCATGCCGTATGCTCTTCTGTTTCCATAATCCAATCTGCTAAGTGTCTAGCTAAACAGGCCCAATTATATTGTTTAATGTCAGGCAACCCCAGGCCTCCCTCTGTTCTTTTCCCATAGAGATATTCCAATTTAACTTTAGCCTTTTTCCCACTCCAACAGAACCTAGTCAACATGCCTCGAATCTTCTTTATATCTTTAGTCTGTAAAACTAGTGGCAACTGTCTTAATACATAGAGCCATTTTGGAAAAAGTATCATCGTAAATAACCACTCGCCCACTTAAAGTTAAGGGTAGTCCCCTCCCATATTGCTAGTTTGTGGCGCGTATATTGCAATAATTTATCAATATCTGTCTATATAATCTACTCGGATCACTTGTTAGAGTTATGCCTAGGTATTTAAATTCCTTGTTCGCCCATCTCAGTGGGAACCTACCCTTCCATTTCTCCCTTACCTGATTAGTTGTGGGCAATCCCTCTGACTTTTGGAAATTCAATTTAAATCCCGAAAAGGCCCCATATTCTTCAAAAACCTCCATCAACACCGGTAGCGAGCTCTCCGGTCTAGCTAGATGAACCAAAATGTCATCGGCAAACGCCGAGATCTTAAATTCTCTGGTTCCCAAATTTATACCTTCAATCTCAGGGTTATCTATGATTTCCCTGACCAACGGGTCTAGCGTAATAGCAAACAGTAAAGGGGACAGAGGGCATCCCTGTCTGGTACCTCTATTAATTACAAAATTTCGAGAGTACGCTCCATTAACCTGCACTCTCGCCATAGGGTTCTTATATAATATAGAGATTGCTTGTGTAAAGAAGCCTTCAAATCCGTACGCTCTTAATGAAGCGAACAGGAACTCCCACTCTACTCGATCAAACGCCTTTTCGGCGTCGAAGCTGATCAATAGGGAATCTCTACCCCCTCTGCACACATTCTCTATTGATGCCAATATCAGTCTAATATTTTTCCCACTCTGTCTCCCTTGTATAAATCCCACCTGAGGAGTTGCAACTATGCTGGGAAGCACTTTTGCCAATCTCAAGGCCAGAATTTTTGCTAGCAGCTTAGCTTCATAACTAATCAGTGAAATTGGTCTGTATGAGTCTGGTATAGTTGGATCTCTCTCAGGTTTTGGAAATACCACTATATCCGCAAGTCGCAAAGACTGTGGAAGTTCCCCTGATTCAACTGATCTATTAAAGGCTTTAGTTAAGGGACCTCCTATGTCTTGCATTAATATTTTATAGAATTCAGCCCTATATCCATCTGGCCCCGCAGCTTTATGTAAAGCACTAGCTTTAATTTCTTTAAGGACCTCCTCAGTCTCAATCGGTGTATTTAGCGCCCTTTTCTGTTGTTCTGAGATCTTTGTCTTGTTGATATTCTCTAAATATATGTCAGGGTCTAAATCATCTTCGTCTTTTTTGGCATATAGCCTAGCATAATAATCTTTAAATACTTCTCGTATCTCTGTATCATCATGTACTAGGTTCCCCCTCTGTGTCTTGACCGCCAACACTCTCCTCTGCCCCTTCGCCTTCCTCACCAGCCCTGCCATCAGCTTCCCTGGTTTATTTCCAAATCTATGCAATTGATATCTATAATATTCAACAGATTTACTGGCTCGCTGATGTAGCAGTTCATTTAAATTTACCTGAGTGGCTAACAATTGCTCTCGGATATGATTTGCTGCCCCTTGTCCATATGCCCTCCTCAATTGCACCAACTGTTCCCCCAATCTAATGATCTCCCGATCTCTCTGTTTTTTCTTTCTGACACTGTATGCTATAATCTCTCCTCTTAACACAGCCTTCCCAGCCTCCCAGAACAATATTGGTGTATCAGTATGAGATGCATTGTACAGTGCATATTCCTCCCATTTTCTCCTAATATATGGTCTGAAATCCTGATCATAATACAGATCCAAGGGAAATATCCATCGAAGCTGTCTGCTTTGTGAATTCAGATCTTTAAATTCAATAGATATTGCCGCATGATCCGATATTATCGTAGGATCAATTGCTGCCTCCATGATATCTGCAAAGCTGTCTTCATCTATCAGTATGTAGTCTATTCGTGATTGCGTGTGGTGAGCTCTAGAATAGTGCGTATAATCTTTGGTATTTGGGTTAAGAACCCTCCACACATCAACCACTCCCAGAGCTCCACACATCAAATTGATACCTTTATCCATCTCCCCTCTCGCACCTGCTACATTATGTGATTTGTCCATGGTGGGATCTGCTACTACATTGAAATCACCCCCAATTATCTTCTTCGAAACATTAAATTGCTGCATCTTGCTTATGAGAGTATGGAAGAATTTCTTACTGTACACATTAGGGGCATATATGTTACTAATGAGGTAGGCTGTGTTATTCACCTTGACCTGTGCCAGAATGTATCTCCCTTCAGAATCAATACACAGCTGCCCCACCTCAACCTGGAGTGATTTATGGAACAATATCACTACCCCCGCCTTCTTCCCCACCGCAGGGGTCTCCAATACTATCCCCACCCACCAGGTTTTGAGCTTAAGATGCTCCTGAGACGATAGATGTGTCTCCTGGAGGAGTGCTATATCTGCTCTTTTCTTTTGAGACTATGTAATATTTTCTCTCTCTTAATGGGAGATGTGATACCTCCCACATTCCAGGAGTATATCCTTAATCCCATCAGTCTCCCAAATCTCGCTCATGCATCAACCAATATTCCACATCCACATAAGGGCAGTCATGGTGTCCCAGCAGCACCACTCCTACTATTTGTTCAAGCAGCCGCTCATCATTCAACTCACTCATGGTTCTCTTCTGACTCCATGTATCTAATTGAGAATCTGTTAGCCAAGTTCTATATGTCTCCCTATCTCCCATCCCCCCCCTCCCTCCCATCTCCCATCCTTCAAGTCCTCCCTCCCTCCCTCCTGTTCAAAGAACTAGTCACTTATTAACACCTGCATTCACCCTGCAGTTATCATTTACCCCTCCAACTCTTCCCATTCCTAACGACCTACTCATTCACAAATTAACAGGTCACTTTTCATATACCAGTCTTTGATCATCTTCTGTTGCAACCACCTTTCAATAGTTCAGCATACTGTGCTGTGTTTCAGTTCTGTGTGGTCTTTCAGCCTTATTTGCATTCCGCCTCTCCATGCTCGTACGACCTTGAAATTCCATATTATATTCCACAGTCCATGTCTATTTCCCCTATTGTCATCTATGTATTGTATCGTCAATAAGATCCCATATATTCAAGCATTGAACATGTCTAATTAAATCTCTGTTTCATCATTCAATGTTCAATCTTTGAGAGATCAAAATGTTTCCCAAGGGTGGTTTTCCATAGCAAAATAGTTTCAATTAAACCTCTGTCCTGTAAAGCTCCAGAAAATGCTTCTGTAATTATATCCTTCCTCTTAGAGGGTCTATTCACCCCCATGTTGTTGAATGTATGCTTTAGCTGCTTCAACTGTGTCAAAAAATTTGGTGACTCCATTGATCGTGAGGCGCAGCTTAGCCGGATATAGGAGCGCAAATTTTATTTTTTTATTGAAAAGGTCCGTACATATAGGTGCGAAGGACTTCCTCCTCGCCTGCACCTGCTGGGAGTAATCCTGAAAACACAGGATCTTCTTATCTTGGTAGGTGAGGGTATTGCCTCCTCTTATCGCTTCCAGAATATGTTGTTTATGTCGAAAGTTCAGAGATTTTAGTATGACTACTCGCGGCCTGTTCTCATGCTGTCTCGGAGGCCCAACTCTATGAGCCCTTTCAATACAAAAACTCTGTAATTTGTCCTCTAAGTGCAATGATTTCGGCAGCCAATCCTCCAAAAAGGTGGGCAGATCTTTATCCATGAGCGATTCTGGAAGCCCAACCAGACGCAGGTTATTTCGCCTGCTCCTATTCTCCATATCATCGATCTTTGTCTCCAGATCCTGTACTCTCCGCTCCAATTTCTTGTTGATCTCTTTCTGCGCCCCTACCGTCTCCTCCATCTCTGAAATCCGCTGTAAACCTTCATCTAGCTCCATATTTATACTATCAATACGCTCATGAGCTTCCTCCGTCCGATCGAGCAATTGCTGAAGTTTTTTGTCCAGCGCAGCTTCGACCGCCGCTGTAACCTCGGCCGTGATTTCGGTCAGCCATGCGGATCCCACCGCAAATTCTCCAGGATCTCGCTGGTCGGCCATCTTGTTTTCTGGCAGTTTCGATTTGTCTCGCTCTCTCCTCACCGATTTCGCTGCCATTCTATGTTTCTCCACTCGATCTCCACTCGCCAATCGCTCTCCCACCGATTATGAGTGAAAATGTGGCGTTTCGCTCCTTGGGTAAGTCAAATTATCTGATTTCCGGGTGAATGTGCGCAGAGCCTAGCTTTCCAGCGTCAGCCCTGCACCATGGCGTCACGTGACCTCCGAATATCTCTATTTTAAACAGTAGTAACAAACAGCACTGCATTCCACAAAACAAAAGGAGCAAGTTCCCACAAACCATCTCTCTCTTTTGATCTAGGCACAGGAAAAAAAGATTTTAAATGCTCCCAGGTTTCAACCTAATTCATGTTTAATGTGGGATATGTCATAAATAAGTAAATAAATAAGTAAAATAAGTTACTGTAATTTCCACTCATTGAAAAAATTCAACCACAGTATCGGTCAATGTTTAAGAAAGAGAAAAAGGCCTCACAGAGCTCCTAGATATTGATCATCTATTGGAGCTTAAACGGATCTGTTTTTATTGATCCTCTGTTCATCATTGGCCAAAAACCTTCTGTGGTGTGTAGTCTCCTACCCTCTTTCGTATTACTTACTATCAAGGTATTATATGAGGTACTACTTCATAGAATTCACACTCTGCAAATTATTCTGCCGAATTATATTGCTTGGTAATACGGTGAATTTATAAGGTTCGAAAGACCACTTATCTTTCTGAACGCCACCACTAGGTAATTCCACAGTTCAAGCTCGTTCCTTCATTCCCCTTGCCCCAAACCAACGGTGGCCAGCATTTCCTAGTGCTGGCGTCGAACCTTATAAATTCACTGTATTACCAAGCAATATAATAAGGCAGAATAAATTGCAGAGTGTGAATTCTATGAAGTAGTACCTCATATAATACCTTGATAGTAAGTAATACGAAAGAGGGTAGGAGACTACACACCACAGAAGGTTTTTGGCCAATGATGAACAGAGGATCAATAAAAACAGATCCGTTTAAGCTCCTATAGATGATCAATATCTAGGAGCTCTGTGAGGCTTTTTTCTCCTTCTTTAACATCGAACGGTACTGCGGTTGAATTTTTTCAATGAGTGGAATAACTTAAAAATATCTAACGATTATACATTTCCACACCCTAAAGATTTATATATTTTAATAAATAAGTAAAAAAAACAGATAGAAACACTAGATATTGAGCACCTGATTCTCTCTGTTTTAGTGGCCCTTTACCAGGAGATAAAGAATCTCTGCACAAATATAACATATGCTAGGGTGTTCCCTATAACAAACCCCTCCAAATGTCACATTGAATACAATTTATAGAACTTAAGAATTGACACACTGGGACAGACCGAAGATCCATCAAGCCCAGTATCCTGTTTCTAACAGTGGCCAATCCAGGTTACAAGTACCTGGCAAGATCCCAAAACAGTACAATACATTTTATGCTGCTTATCCTACAAATTAGCAGTGGATTTCCCACAAGTCCATCTTAATAATGGCTTATGGACTCATACTCAAACCTTTTTAAAATCCCACTAAGCTAACTGCTTTTACCACATTCTCTGGAAATGAATTCCAGAATTTAATTACACGTTGAGTGAAGAAATATTTTCTCCAATTTGTTTAAAATGTACTACTTTGTAGCTTCATTGCATGCCCTCTAATCCTAATATTTTTGGAAATAGTAAACAAGCGAATCACGTCTATCCATTCCACTCCACTCACTATTTTATAGACCTCTATCATATCTCCCCTCAGTCATGTTTTCTCAAACCTGAAGAGCCCTAGTCACTTTAGCTTTTCCTTATAGGGAAGGCGTCCAATCCCCTTTATCCTTTTCATCGCCCTTCTCTGTACCTTTTCTAATTTCAGTATATCTTTTTTAAGATGTGGTGACCAGAACTGCACACAGTATTTGAGGTGCAGTTGAACCATGGAGTGATACAAAGGCATTATAATGTCCTCATTTTTGTTTTTCATTCCTTTCCTAATACCTAACATGCTATTTGCTTTCTTAGCCACAGCCGCACACTGAGCAAAGGGTTTCAATGTATCATCAATGATGACACCTAGATCCTTTTTCTGGTCGGTGATTCCTAATGCATCACTTAACTATACTTCGGGTTCCTCTTTCCCACATGTATGACTTTGCACTTGCTTATATTAAACGTCAACTGCCATTTGGATGCCCAGTCTCCCAATCTCGTAAGGTCCTCTTGTAATTTTTCACAATCTTCTTGCAATTTAACAAAATTGAATAACTTTGTGTCATCAGGAACTTTAATTACCTCACTGTACCTCATTTTAAATATGTTAAAAAGCAGCGGTCCCAGCACAGATCCTGGGGAGCCCCACTATCTACCCTTCTCCATTGAGAATACTGACCATTTAACCCTACTCTCTGTTTTCTATCTTTTATGAGGTACTTTGTCAAATGCCTTTTGAAAATCCAGATATACAATATCAACTGACTCACCTTTATCCACATGTTTGTTCACCCCTTTAAAGAAATGTAGTAGGTTGCCTGAGGATTTTGGACTTCTGGCGACGGGTGAATCAGCATGTGTCCCAGATGTGGGGGGTCACTTGGCACCTGTTTCCATCACAATTTTTTGAAGTTTTTAGGGTGTCCCCCTTTCTCCCTGGGGCACTCAGGGCCTTTTTGAAAAGAACAGTGTTAATTGGCAAGAAATCTATCTTGCAACATTGGATATCCGGAGACAACCCTACATTACAGCAATGGCACTCGCATATGATTATTTTATGTGCATTAGAACGACGGGGAGTAGGAGATTTATCTACCCCTAGGGGAGATCTTTTTTTGCCAGATTTGGCTCCCATTTTGGGATTCCCTGACCGCAGTGGCGCGCAGTAGAATCTTGAATGCTTAGCAGGTGATGACGTGGCATGGGGTGGGTGGGTGAGGGGAGAAGGGGAGGGTGAGGGATGGGATGGGGAAGGGGTAGGAGGGGATAGGGAAAAAGGATGGTATATCACAGTGCTGGGGTATTTATTACTCTGCTGCAACGGTGGTTTTTGTTATTTATCAATACTACCACACTGTCTGAAATGTGATAACCTTGCCAGTACCGCGGGGTCATCAGAGCCTAGACCTCATGGGGCTGGATGGAGGAGAGACATTGATTTGTTTCTAACTTAAAGATGGCTTTGAATGTGGTTCTGGAATACTAGTTGATATATGAGGCAAATGTTTTCATGGTCGGGGGGGGGGGGGGGGGGGGGGGGGGGGGGGGGGGGGGGGGGTGAAAGCCGTAAGAGGTTCATAGCAGATAGGCGAGGAATGAGTTTAAATTTTCCTGAGATGTTGACTGTGTCAAGTTGATACATAACATGTTGAGTTGTTTATAAAATTGTTGAAACATAGAATCACTAGAGATGAATAGGGGGGGAGTGGGGGAGGAAATGTTTAAAAGTTTGATGACGGAATGCTTTACAAGGTGTCTAGTTTGCTATGCTTGTTTTTGAAGAAATGTATACGCACATGGTGAAATGTATTTCATCTGAATTGTCATCAATAAAAATGTTGAAACAAAGAAATGTAGTAGATTGGTGAGGCAAGACTTCCCATCAATAAATCCATGTTAGCTTTGTCTCATTCATCCATGCTTTTGAATAAGCTCTGTAATTTTGTACTTTATAAGTCTCTACCATTTTGCCCAGCACCAACATCAGACTCAACAGTCTATAATTTCCCGGATCACCTCTGGATCCTTTTTAAAAACTTAGCGCTACATTGGCCACTCTCCAATCTTCCAGTACCATGCTTAATTTTAAGGATAAATTACATATTACTAACAATTGTTCTGCAAGTTCATTTTTCAATTCTATAAATACTCGGGGAAGAATACCATACAGTCCTGGCGATTTCTCAAATTGCCCCATTACATCTTCCAGGTTTACAGAGATTTCATTCAGTTTCTCTGATTCATCAGCTTTGAATACCTTTTCTAGCACTGTTATCTCTCCCAAATCTTCAATGAAGACCAAAGCAAAGAATTCATTTAATCGCTCCGCTATGGCTTTGTCTTCCTGAGTGCCCCTTTTACCCCTCAGTCATCTAGTGGTCCAACTGGTTCTTTTGCCGGCTTCTTGCTATTAATATACCTAAAAAAGTTTTTACTATGTGTTTTTGCCTCCAACGTAATCTTTTTTTCAACGCCCTTCTTTGCTTTCCTTATCAGCACTTTGCATTTGACTTGCTGTTTCTTACTTTCAGTCAGATACTTCTTCCATTTTCTGAAACATTTTCTTTTAGCTCTAATAGCTTCCTTCACCTCACTTTTAACCATGCCGGCTGTCGTTTAGCCTTCCTCCTTTTCTTAATACACGGAATATAACTGGCATGGGCTTTCAGGATGGTATTTTTGAACATCTTCCACACCTGATGTAAAATTTTGATCTTCAAAGCTGCTCCTCTAAGTTTTGTTCTCACCGTTCTTCTCATTTTATCATGGTCTCTTTTTTGAAAGTTAAATGTTAACGAATTGGAATTCCTGTGTGTACTTACTCCAAAGTCAATATGAAATCTGATCATATTATGATCACTGTTATCAAGCAGCCCTCGCACCATTACCTCCTGCACCAGATCATGCACTCCACTAAGGACTAGGTCTAGAATTTTTTCTCCTCTTGTTGGTTCCTGTACCAGCTGCTCCATAAAGCAGTCCTTGATTTCATCAAGGAATTTTACTTCCATAACATGCCCTGATGTTATATTTACCCCGGCAATATTGGGGTAATTGAAATCATCCATTATTATTCTGTTCACCAATTTGATTGCCTCCCTAATTTCTGATAACAATTCTACATCTGTCTGTTCATCCTGGCCATGTGGACATTAGTACAGTCCTTTCTCTATCCTTTTCCCCTTTATATATGGAATTTCAATTCATAGGGATTCCAAGATGTGTGTTGTGTGGTTGTGTGGTCTAAGGTTTGGCAATTAAAATTCAATGCGAAGAAATGCAAAGTGATGCACTTAGGGAGTAGAAATCCAAGAGAGGCGTATGTGTTAGGCGGTGAGAGTCTGCTAGGTACGGATGGGGAGAGGGATCTTGGGGTCATAGTATCTGAGGATCTGAAGGCGATGAAACAGTGTGACAAGGCGGTGGCTGCAGCTAGAAGGTTACTAGGCTGTATAGAGAGAGGTGTGACCAGCAGAAGAAAAGAGGTGTTGATGCCCCTGTTCAAGTCATTGGTGAGGCCCCACCTGGAGTATTGTGTTCAGTTTTGGAGGCCGTATCTTGCTAAGGATGTAAAAAGAATTGAAGCGGTGCAAAGAAAAGCTATGAGGATGGTATGGGATTTGCGTTACAAGACGTATGAGGAGAGACTTGCGGACCTGAACATGTATACCCTGGAGGAAAGAAGAAACAGGGGTGATATGATACAGACGTTCAAATATTTGAAAGGTATTAATCCGCAAACAAACCTTTTCCGGAGATGGGAAGCCGGTAGAACAAGAGGGCATGAAATGAGATTGAAGGGGGGCAGACTCAAGAAGAATGTCAGGAAGTATTTTTTCACGGAGAGGGTGGTGGATGCTTGGAATGCCCTCCCGCGGAAGGTGGGGAGATGAAAACGGTAACAGAATTCAAACATGCGTGGGATAAACATAAAGGAATCCTGTGCAGAAGGAAGGGATCCTCAGGAGCTTAGCCTAGAATGGGTGGCAGAGGTGGTGGTTGGGAGGCGGGGCTAGTGCTGGGCAGACTTATACGGTCTGTGCTGGGGTTGGTGGTTAGGAGGCGGGACTAGTGCTGGGCAGACTTATACGGTCTGTGCTGGGGCTGGGAGGCGGGACTAGTGCTGGGCAGACTTATACGGCCTGTGCCGGGGCTGGTGGTTGGGAGGCGGGGATAGTGCTGGGCAGACTTATACGGTCTGTGCCAGAGCCGGTGGTGGGAGGCGGGGATAGTGCTGGGCAGACTTATACGGTCTGTGCCAGAGCTGGTGGTGGGAGGCGGGGTTGGGGGTTGGGAGGGCGGGATAGGGCTGGCCAGACTTATACGGTCTGTGCACTGAAGAGGACAGTACAAATAAAAAAGTAGCACATATGAATTTATCTTCTTGAGCAGACTGGATGGACCGTGCAGGTCTTTTTCTGCCGTCATCTACTATGTTTACTATGTTGTGTCCTGCAGAATTTTTAGTCTATGTGATTCAAGGCCCTCCTTAACATAAAATGCTACCCCTCCACCAATTCAATCACTACAATATAATTTGTAGCCTGGTATGATAGTCCCACTGTTTATCTTCCTTCCACCAAATACTAATCTACCTATAAAAAGTTATTCTGTTATTATACTTCCTCTATGTACATCAGTTTTCTCAATTTCTTTGTCACCATCAGATTTGTGATACTAACACTTCTTACAGAAGGAATAGGAAAGAGCAGATGCAAAAGTTTTTAAATCAGTGCTATCCTCAAAAACATGTTAAACAAGCTTACTAGAGGACATTATTTAATATTCAAGATCTGCTACTTCAAAAATCTTAATGACCTTCTTCTACAGACACATTGGCTTGTGTTTCGAAACACACAATAATGTCTAATAAAATAGCCAAGATTATTAAGAAATTTTGGTTGGTTTGGGGAGTACAAAATTATCTTTTAAATGTTCACTGTATGATGGCATATTCATGGAATTCTAACCTATCTAATCAGCTGTGTAAATGTGATATGTGGTCTGTACCATCTCTAGGTAATTGGACAACATACTAAGAAGCCCTTTTACAAAGCTGCAGCAAAAAGGTGGCTGTAGCACACCCTTACACAGGTCTTTCCTGCACAGTAAGGCCATTTTTTGCCATAGCCAGAAAATGGCCGATTTTCTATTTTCTGCATTAATGGCCACACTCTAATGTTGCCATTTAGCATGTGGTCATTAATGTGGGCCCTTACTGCCCCCCACTTTGCAGGCGGTAAGGGCTCATGTGCTAGGTACGGCTAATCAGTTAGCACGTGGCAACTTGACATTTCGTCCTTTAGATTGTAAGCTCCTTCGAGCAGGGTCTGTCCTTCTTTGTTAAACTGTACAGCGCTGCGTAACCCTAGTAGCGCTCTAGAAATGTTAAGTAGTAGTAATGTGGCTGCGCTAAATGATTAATGTGGACACACTCACTCTCCAACTCCCCATACATGCTCCCTGAGGGAAAAAATTACATTTTATTTTCTACAGCGCCAGTAGCATGTGAACATGTCACAAGGACCACGGGATGCCTCGGTGCAACCCGTGGTACGTTCTGTGATATTTCTATTGAAGCTACTTGAGGGTAAGAATGGATGAAAATGTATGTTGAGACACAGAACTACTGTAATTCAACTTATGTGATTTATATGATAAAATGTCCATGCGATCTTATTTATATTGGACAAACATCTCATATGTTTAAGACTAGACTTATTGCGCATCATCACTGTGTGAAAAAAACTGGAAGAACCTTTGGTTTGACACTGCTTACAGTCTAACCACCAATTTGATGATCTCCACTGCATAGTAATAGACCAGCTGGTGACAATCTTCTAGGGGCAACATCTGGAAGTAGCTGAGACACAAAGAACAATGCTGGATATTCAGGTTGAATACAACTTACTAGATACTACTTAGATTGTGAGCCCATTACGGACAGTGCCAGTATTTGTAAGAAATTGTAAACCGCTTAAGTCTAGGCAGTATAGAAATACTTAAATAAATAAACTATCACATAGTATGAATGTGTCTGTACAGTGCATGCGTTTTTTTATTTAAACATATAAATTTGTTTTTATATAAAATTGTTAATTTTGATACAATGCCTTGCATTTTTATTAGTGGTGTATTTTATATATATGGTTGCCATCTTGTGCTGCTAGAAAGCTGGCGTCTATGTAGCTTCCTCTGAAGCAGCTGATGGCAAAACAGGAAGCCCCTGTTGGGAATTTCGTTTGATTTGTAATTAGATATTTACTGTAGTGGCTGGCTGTTTTGCTGCTTGAATTGAAAAAATTGTCCATTTTTGATCCGTTGTAAGGGTTATTTTTAGTGAGAAGTACTGTTCTGATATATACGTCATATAAGCGGATGGCCGACACTTGCAAAATAAGGAAGGATACCCTACGGAGTGAAATCCATCCAACAAAGTAGGAAAGGGACGTAGGTCAACAAAATGTGAGGGACTCCAAAAATGGATATACCGTATTTTTCGGACTATAAGACGCACTTTTTTCCCCCAAAATTTGGGAGGAAAATGGGGGTTGCGTCTTATAGTCCGAAGGTAGAGATTTGGCTGGCCGGCTGGCTGGCCGGCTGGCTGGCCGACTGGCAGGCCGCCCGCCCGCCTGCCCACCCTCCCTCCCTCCGAGTTCGGGATCGCCCTCCCCCCGGCCCTGTCACCACTTCTCCCTACTCACGCGATCTTCCCTGGTGGTCTAGTGACATTGGGGCAGGAAAGAGCCCCCTCTTTCCTGCCCAGCGCGCTGCTCTCCATCCTCCTGTATGCAGCCTGACGGTCTCAGCGAGATTCAAAATGGCCGCCGAGACTTCAATTTTCGGTGGCCATTTTGAATCTCGCCGAGACCGTCAGGCAGCAATGCATACAGGAGGATGGAGAGCAGCGCGCTGGGCAGGAAAGAGGGGGCTCTTTCCTGCCCCGACGTCACTAGACCACCAGGGAAGATCGCGTGAGTAGGGAGAAGTGGTGACAGGGCCAGGGGGAGGGCGATCCCGAACTCGGAGGGAGGGAGGGCGGGCGGCCGGCCTTCCAGCCGGCCAGCCAGCCAAATCTCTACCTTCGGAGGTAACCCTGAGGGCGATCCCGAACTTGGAGGGAGGAATTCAGACAAGACGCACTGGAGCACCTAGGTTTTAAAGGAGGGAAAAAGCAAATTTTTTTTTTCCTATTTCCCTCCTCTAAAACCTAGGTGCGTCTTATGGTCCGGTGCGTCTTATAGTCCGAAAAATACGGTATGTAAAGTCTTTATTGTCAAGATACAGATACAATGGACCATACAGACTAGATTGACAAAACAGGTCTTTATCTGCTCTCATCTACTATGTTATTATGCATATGCAGTGCGGTCACCTTGAAAATCTAAATGATTTATGGTATGCAAGGACCGGAGTTGGTCTAACAGTGTTAGTTTCATTAAAAACACAGAACCTTAATTATGGATTTGGATTTTATGTTTACTTACCGTTCCAAATCTAACCTCAAGATGCATTACATATACTGGTACGCAAGAGCCGATTTGCTATCCTGTATGTTAATGCATTATGTGTTATTGCTATTTAGCATACATTATTAGGAAATCTATCTCTTCAACAAAGCCTACAAAGAGAATCCATACTCTGACAGTCACCTTTCTCTAACTTTATTCTGCTCTTTTCTTCTCATCCATGATCTTACTGTAACACCAATTGTACTTGTCTCCTGGAATGGCGATGCCATAACAGGTTTTTGTAAGCCACATCGAGCCTGCAAATAGGTGGGAAAATGTGGCATACAAATGCAATAAATAAATAATGTATCTGCACTAAACAACACGCATAAATACAACTTATTTATCTGGGGCAATGGAGGGTTAAGTGACTTTTACCCAGAGTCACAAGGAGCTGCAGCGGGAATCGATCCCAGGACCAAAGTCCGCTGCACTAACCACTAGGCTACTCCTAGCCCTAAGTTTGCAAATGAGATTGTGTCCTGCTCAAAATCATAAGGTAAGTCAGTGGAAGAAGAAAATTTGAATCCTGGCTTCCCTGGTTTTTAGACCACTGCTCTACCTACTAGGTTATTACTTCACTCCATCTCCATACCTCTTTCAACATGAAGTCATTCTTTTTTACATCACCTACATCTGGTACTGGGCAACAGCTTCAATGCTACATTGGCTTGAACTACAGACAAAGAGGTCAAAATCATTGGCCCACCTTTCAATCACCCATGTCTTTTAAATATGTTTGAAACCACCTTCACGGGCATCAATGACATCAAAGAAATCTCTCCTTCCTGGTGCAAACACTCTCCTTCCATCATAAGCAGAAAGAAGTGAAACATGTTGCTATTCAGAAATTAAAGCAGGCTCATATGTATAAGAAAAGAGCAACAAATTTCCCAATTCAGAACTGAAAATATCTTGTAATAAAACAAGGATGCAAAAACTAAAGTTATGGTACATTTTGTCCAGTAGGAGGCATATTTTGGCGCCATATCAGACACAGGAAGGTCAAGGACAATGAGCAGCATTAGGCTTTCTTGTATATGGGACTGAAAAAAAATGTCATACATGATTGATTACAGTACTGTGGTGACATTCTACATGGTGATATGTTAGGAAGATTTGTACTTTAATAACTTTGCTTTCTCTTTATATTTTTTGTAAATGTATCTGAAATATTTCGCACTGGGAATGTTTTAAACAGATTAAGAACCCTGCCCACACACACACACAAAAAAAATCTTTCCTTAAACCTCTTTGTCCCATTAGTACAATTGCTCAGATAATCTATCACTTAAGTAATTTAGTGGCGGTGGCCTTCATCACAAGCATCTACAAAAACATCTAAACATGAGGCACTTCTTTCTATAATAACCTTGAGCTAAGATGCTAGCCATTACCTTTCTCAGATTTTGCCATTCCAGAAGATGTCATCCTCTGATCCATCTTAGCAGCTGTATAAGAAATGAATGTTGGAAGGTGGTGAATGAGTACGAAAGAAACGTTTATTTAATTGAAGCCCAGTTCTGGCACTGTTATACAAATAGGGTAAATCTTCAAAATCATTTCTGAGGGTAAAATAGGTTTAC
Source organism: Microcaecilia unicolor (assembly GCF_901765095.1). Classification (NCBI taxonomy): domain Eukaryota; kingdom Metazoa; phylum Chordata; class Amphibia; order Gymnophiona; family Siphonopidae; genus Microcaecilia; species Microcaecilia unicolor. Next base: position 93,571,081 of record NC_044042.1, read on the forward strand.
CAGCAGAAACAGGCTTTTCCAAAATTGCCTGTCCAATATGCAAATAAAACCTTACACACAAACTGACTTAGGAAAGAAAATTTACTTGGACTGAGCAGAAGTATTCCTGTGGGTGGGGTTGGCACATATTTTTGACAATCTAAAACAAGAGAGCAATATCAAACTAGTAACAATAAAGCATTAATTTTATTTACATATAAAAAATAGGGCTGCATTTTAATTAACATTTTAATCACAATTAAAGGTATTTTATTTATTTTTGCTCCCACTGCAGCTCCTTACGACTCTGAGCAAGTCACTTAACTCTTCATTGCCCACAGTCATAAGGAGCTGTAGTGGAAACAAAAATAAATTACATACCTTTAAAAGCGCAACTACTCATGATTACAATTTTTTAAAAATTTTCTATAGTTTTCTGAAGTTGCTAAATAGCATAACACAACTTAATGTACTACAACAAATCTGCAACAAAAGTTCTACCCAACTATAATCCTTTACCCCCCTCTAGAACAAGCCCATGCAATCTAAATTTGATCAGTGAAAGCCTTGCTAAAAGCGGTACTATAGGTATAACTATCAGAAATAGCTCTTAAGCCCGTAAGCTCTGGTACTACTCCAGGAAAGACACCCATAGGCTATCAAATGTTGCAATTCTACCACGCCTCTGGGCAGTCAATTTGCTCAAGCAGTACACATCCCACATGGAAGTTTTAAGCTGAGTCAACTGAAGGAGAAGCGCCAGCATCTCACAACTTCTCACTATGGCAGTAGCATCTTTACCCTATCCTGCCGCAGTGAGTCATGCAGAATATTAAGCAAAAAGAGGGCTGGATCTCCTTCAATAGGGGTAGAAAACATAGTTGTAAACATTGCAACACAGCCCTTGAAAAATATTTGGACAATCCCACCACACATGAAAGTAGGTACCCTGCTGCCCACAGCCTCTCCAGCACTTGCTCCCCCTAGAGGGAACAAAACGAGCTACCTGGGAGGAAGGAAAATACCACTCATAGATCGACTTCACTCAATTTTCTACCAAATTAGCTGAAATAGGTAGAGGAGTGTGGTAGCCGTGTTAGTCCACTCTTAAGGTTATCAATAGAAATCAAACAAAATAAAACATGGAAAAGAAAATAAGATGATACCTTTTTTATTGGACATAACTTAATATATTTCTTGATTAGCTTTCGAAGGTTGCCCTTCTTCGTCAGATCGGAAATAAGCAAATGTGCTAGCTGACAGTGTATATAAGTGAAAACATTCAAGCATTACTATGACAGTCTGACAGGGTGGGAGGATGGGGGTGGGTCGGAGGTATGCATGGGAACATCAAAGCATATCATTGATATTCTAACAGGATGGGTGTGGATAATTGAGGGGTGGGGTGATCAACAGAGAAATACAGCTTTATGGTTTATAATGGGCTAGGAACCCCAGATCCTTAAGTCCTTTCTGTTGGGTGTTAAAATATTCAACCATTCTGACTTCAAAGGTCTTACGTTCTTGTATGATTTTAAAGTTACCTTTCAGGATTCTCACTGTGAAGTCACTGGTACAGTGTCCTGGTCCTGTATAATGTTGACCAACAGGCGTGGGAACCCTACTGGCACCAGTATTGTTCATGTGATGTCTATGTAAATTGAATCTTGTCTTAAGCATCTGGCCTGTTTCTCCAATATAGCATCCTTCGTTTTATTCTGCCTTCAATACATACCATCCTACAATCAGATTCAAAATTGACTACTCCCCAGAAAAAGTCAATTTTTTGGACACCAAGGTCTCAATCAGTGATTGCTGTATACAAACATCTATATACAAGAAACCCACAGACAGATGCAGCTACCTCCACAACTCCAGCTTCCATCCTTCACATACAAAAAGATCCATCATTTACAGCCAAGCCACAAGATACCACCGTATCTGCTCTGACCCAGGGGACAGAGACAGACACCTTAAAAGCCTGAGTGCATCCTTCAAACAGAAAGGCTACAACCCCAAAATAAACTCCAAGAATATTGCCTCCTCCCTCAAAACACCCAGGGAGAATCTGCTACAGTACAAGGAGAAAAAATCCACAGACAGAATTCCCCTTGTAGTGACATACAATCCAGAGCTGGAAAAACTGAGGAAAATCATAAGAGATCTACAACCTATACTCCAGGAGGATGAATTACTGAAAGAGATATTCCCATCCCCACCAGTACTGGCCTTCCGACAACCACCCAACTTAAAACACAAGCTAATCAGAAGTAAACTTCCATCACAGACTGAAAAGGAACAGAAGGGCACACGTCCCTGTAATTTATCCAGTTGCAAACTATGCCAAAATATTTCACAGGACCCCACAGTTACCCACAAAGGAAAGATATTCAACATAAAGGGATCTTTCACTTGCTTATCTTCCAATGTGGTATATATCATTCAGTGTAAAAAATGTAACGAAGGATGCTATATTGGAGAAACAGGCCAGATGCTTAAGACAAGATTCAATTTACATAGACATCACATGAACAATACTGGTGCCAGTAGGGTTCCCACGCCTGTTGGTCAACATTACATAAGTACATAAGTAGTGCCATACTGGGAAAGACCAAAGGTCCATCTAGCCCAGCATCCTGTCACCGACAGTGGCCAATCCAGGTCAAGGGCACCTGGCACGCTCCCCAAACGTAAAAACATTCCAGACAAGTTATACCTAAAAATGCGGAATTTTTCCAAGTCCATTTAATAGCGGTCTATGGACTTGTCCTTTAGGAATCTATCTAACCCCTTTTTAAACTCCGTCAAGCTAACCGCCCGTACCACGTTCTCCGGCAACGAATTCCAGAGTCTAATTACACGTTGGGTGAAGAAAAATTTTCTCCGATTCGTTTTAAATTTACCACACTGTAGCTTCAACTCATGCCCTCTAGTCCTAGTATTTTTGGATAGCGTGAACAGTCGCTTCACATCCACCCGATCCATTCCACTCATTATTTTATACACTTCTATCATATCTCCCCTCAGCCGTCTCTTCTCCAAGCTGAAAAGCCCTAGCCTTCTCAGCCTCTCTTCATAGGAAAGTCGTCCCATCCCCACTATCATTTTCGTCGCCCTTCGCTGTACCTTTTCCAATTCTACTATATCTTTTTTGAGATACGGAGACCAGTACTGAACACAATACTCCAGTGACTTCACAGTTAGAATCCTGAAAGGTAACTTTAAAACCATACAAGAACGTAAGACCTTTGAAGTCAGAATGATTGAATATTTTAACACCCAACAGAAAGGACTTAACAAGGACCTGGGGTTCCTAGCCCATTATAAACCATAAAGCTGTATTTCTCTGTTGATCACCCCACCCCTCAATTATCCACACCCATCCTGTTAGAATATCAATGATATGCTTTGATGTTCCCATGCATACCTCCGACCCACCCCCATCCTCCCACCCTGTCAGACTGTCACAGTAATGCTTGAATGTTTTCACTTATAAACACTGAAATAGGTAGAAAGTAATATATATTGTGGCCCACCTCTTGCTCAGTAAAAGTGTGCCCCGAATCCCTTTTCCAATGTGCAATGAAAGAAATTCTCTCTAGTTCTCTCATGAGACAACAGTAAACAGAAAGAAAAAATCATCACCAAGAGCTGGCGCTATCCTTTGAATAAGCCTCCACCTAATCACCAATGACACTGGTTAAACAGCAGACAGCCAGTGACGAAGGTACTGGATGAAACTTGGTTTTAGTATTTTCTTCTTTTTCTGTCTCTATATTAATTTTCTTAACATACTGAAGTACTATAAAAAAATATTCAGAAGAAGAGAGGAAGTTTGATTCTTTTAATTGCAGCACGGTTGCATTTTAAAGTTTTCTTGCATCCTGATTTCTGCAATTCTATAATTTTCCTTGCAGTGTTCTATTGAATAATTAAACAAGAATCACTATATAGTCAGAAATCATTTAAAGCAGGTGAATTCAGACCCTTTACAAGATTATGTAATATTTGTGGTATCCTATAACATTTGGTATGCTATATTTTTCTAAATTACATCCAATCAAGACTGCCGTTGCTAAAACTCTTGAGAAGATCCTTAGAATGTATTGTGAAAACTATAAACTATTTTATCCAATCAGTAATTAAGAAAACAGATTTATATTTCCTGCAGTACTCTCTAGATCTAAGAGTAGTTCTTTTTGTTATTTGAGTAATTTTCAGAGATATAAAAGCAGTGTGCACTGTATTAATAGTAATACAGATTTCTCCAGAGAACAGCAGAAAGTCCAGTCACACATGGGGTGTCAATGCATAGAATTTCCCATAACCTTCTGGAAGAGAAATTCTTAGTCCCTTCACTTTAGTTTTGTCTGCAGGAATGTATGGGTGCATTTCCCCATTCAAATGCATTCATGATCTATTCTTCCACAATCAGAACCAGATAAAAACCCTACCTAGATGGCAGGACAATGGCTGATCCATGGGAAGCCAAGGGGGAGGTCCAAGGCAACAGCTTTGTTAATGAGGCACTCTCTCTCCTACTGTCATCCCTTTTATCTGTCATATCCTCAATCTTTCACTGTCCACTGCAACTGTTCCTGATGCCTTCAAACATGCCGTAGTCACACCATTCCTTAAAAAAACCTTCATTGAACCCTACCTGTCTTTCCAACTATCGCCCCATCTCCCTCCTCGCTTTCCTAGCCAAGATACTTCAACGTGCTGTTCACTGCCGTTGCCTTGACTTTCTTTCATCTCAAGCTATTCTTGATCCACTTCAATCTGGCTTTCGGCCCCTTCATTCAACTGAAACAGCGCTTGCTAAAGCCTCCAATGATCTGTTCCTGGCCAGATCCAAAGGTCTCTATTCTATCCTCATCCTTCTCAATCTGTCTGCTGCTTTTGACACTGTTGATCACAGCCTACTCCTTGATACGCTGTCCTCACTTGGATTTCAGGGCTCTGTTCTTTCCTGGTTTTCTTCTTATCTCTCCCAGCATACCTTTAGTGTATACTCTAGTGGATCCTCCTCTACTTCTATCCCACTGTCAGTTGGTGTACCTCAGGGATCTGTCCTGGGACCTCTTCTTTTCTCCATCTATACTTCTTCCCTTGGTACTCTGATCTCATCCCATGGTTTTCAGTACCATCTTTACGCTGATGACTCCCAGATCTACCTCTCCACATCAGAAATCTCAGCTGAAATCCAGGCCAAAGTATCAGCCTGCCTGTCTGACATTGCTGCCTGGATGTCTCAGCGCCATCTGAAACTAAACATGACCAAGACTGAGCTTCTTATCTTTCCCCCTAAACCAACCTATCCTCCTCCCCCATTCTCTATTTCTGTGGATAACACTCTCATCCTTCCTATCTTATCAGCTCATAACCCTGCGGTCATCCTCTCATTCTCCTTCTCCTTCTCTGCACATATTCAGCAGACTGCTAAAACCTGTCGTTTCTTTCTCTATAATATCAGCAAAATTTGCCCTTTCCTTTCTGAGCATACTACCAGAACCCTCATCCACACTCTTATCACCTCTCGCTTAGACTATTGCAACTTGCTTCTCTCACAGGTCTCCCACTTAGCCATCTCTCTCCTTTTCAATCTGTTCAAAATTCTGCTACATGACTAATATTCCGCCAGTGTCGTTATGCTCATATTAGCCCTCTCCTCAAGTCACTTCACTGGCTTCCTATCCGTTTCCGCATACAGTTCAAACTCCTCTTATTGACCTATAAGTGCATTCACTCTGCAGCTCCTCAGTACCTCTCCACTCTCATCTCTCCCTACATTCCTCCCCGGGAACTCCGTTCACTGGGTAAATCTCTCTTATCTGCACCCTTCTCCTCCACTGCTAACTCCAGACTCCGTTCCTTTTATCTTGCTGCACCATATGCCTGGAATAGATTTCCTGAGCCGGTACGTCAAGCTCCATCTCTGGCAGTCTTCAAATCTAAGCTAAAAGCCCACCTTTTTGATGCTGCTTTTAACTCCTAACCCCTTATTCACTTGTTCAGAACCCTTATTTTATCATCCTCACTTTAATATTCCTTTATCTCTTGTTTGTCCTGTTTATCTGTCCTAATTAGATTGTAAGCTCTGTCGAGCAGGGACTGTCTCTTCATGTTCAAGTGTACAGTGCTGCGTACGTCTAGTAGCGCTTTAGAAATGATAAGTAGTAGTAGTAGTAGAGCCGTTTTGTTTTCCTGCATTTTGAAGCCTTTGTACCTTCAGTAACGTAGCTTTTTCTTCAGCTTTGGGGTGAATAAGTTTTGGAATTATACTTATGGCTGTTTTGATAGCACAGCACTGAACAATTTGACAGCACTTCTGTGACCTCTGAGGAAGGCAACCTTCTTCACCAAAACATGGCTCCTTGTCAGATCTGTTCAGTTGTGGTGCTGTGCCAGTGGACCTCTTGTTTTGGACCTCCCTTTTGGCTCCTTGTGGAGTTGCCCATTGTCCTGCCCTACTTTCTTTCCTTCATGATTTGTTTTTTCATATTTTTCACTGTTAAAAAGGGGTTAGATAGATTCCTAAAGGACAAGTCCATAGACCGCTATTAAATGGACTTGGAAAAATTCCGCATTTTTAGGTATAACTTGTCTGGAATGTTTTTACGTTTGGAGAGCGTGCCAGGTGCCCTTGACCTGGATTGGCCACTGTCGGTGACAGGATGCTGGGCTAGATGGACCTTTGGTCTTTCCCAGTATGGCACTACTTATGTACTTATGTAGGCCTCCTCGTGTACTTGTTGTCCCCCTTTGTATTGTTTCTTAATCGGATATTCTAAAAAAAAAAAAAAGCATAAAATATAATGGATTCAGCTGTTTGTCCCCATGCTTTTCTCTTGTTCCAGTGTTTTGTGGCATAAGCAAATGTTTTCCTGGAAAAATACACTCTTATGATTCTGTTTCAAAGATTTTCCAGCTGCTTAGAATTTTGCATCCACTGCAACCACAATGAACTAGATTAAGTAAATAGTGCTCAATAAAACGGCACTGAACAAAAAAAATCCAGTGTGCTATTCTATTAACGGCACTGCGAGTTGGGCGCCATTTATAGAATAGTGCTTAGAGTTACACCAGCTGAAACCTGGTGTTTATCCTGGTATGTAATTTAGGTACAGATCTCTGATATTCAGTAATACTGCATGCATCTTTAGTGAATGCCCCCAACCCACCCATTCCCTTCCCATGGCCACGATCTTCATAGAATGGTGCATAGGATGATACATGCACAAATCCAAATTATTGCCACTTATCACCAATAATTAGCATCCAATTATTGGTGCTAATTGGATTGTTAGCCAATTTAGTTGCACAGGGAAATTTGCATGTCCTTTATAGAATCCAGAGGAATATGTTCGTAGACTATTATTAAAATGGACTTGGGGAAAATCCACTGCTTATTTCTAGGATAAGCAGCATAAAATGTGTTGTACTTTTTTGGGCTCTTGCTAGGTACTTGTAACCTGGATTGGCCACTGTTGGAAACAGGATGCTGGGCTTGATGGACCTTCGGTCTGTCCCAGTATGGCAATACTTATATACTTATATAAGTCATCAAGGCTTCTTGCTGCCCGAGTAGGTCATATAATTATGATATCATCTTATGCTGTTGAATCCCTTGAGATAAAAGCTCTTCTAAGGGAATCAAGGCCCGGAGAAGTAAATTACTGAATGACTCCCCCTGGATTAGATGCCTAAGTTATAAGCAAATATAGAATAGGGCTGGTATATATGAACTAGACCCCTCTGCTCCCAGTTTTTAAACAGCTAGGAATTTCAGCTAGATAGCATGGAGATCAAAACAAACAATGGGGCTAGGTTCAAGATCCTTCTTCCCCCTCTATTAATCATCAAACCATCTAGCCCAGTGAGCCAGCACAAATTTAAGGACTGGGTTTTGAAATACCCCTTGCTTCAATGTGAGATGTGGGGTCCATAAAGCCTGTAGGCAAGAGGACGACCCCCTTGCTCCACCCCCACAATAGAATGGATCAGATTTGCGCAACCCCCCCCAAAAAATCTGTTACGGTCAGGTACTCCCAACACTCCCTCACACCTCCTCCTCCTCAACACCTTCTTTGACATCTGTGCGATTACAAATTTTAATCAAAAGCCAGCACTAAAAAAAATTTTAAGAATAAAAATTAATGGAAAGAATACAAAATACAAACTGAAAAATTACAAATTAAAAAAAAAATCTAAAGCAGCATGTGGAATAGCCATAAACAGCCTTACAGTTATCAGAGCCTACTTCAGAAAAACAACCCTAACAAATAACAAATTAACAACAGTTTTTTGTAAAATTGAGAATCTCTTGAGATCAGCGTCCAGCAACCCTTTGATACAAATGTTCTTTCAACCTAACAGAAGACCAGCTACTCTGGATATCTGTGAATGGGCTGAGTCCCTGATACAGGTGGAATGCCAAAAGAACATTTGTATCGGAGAGCTGCTGGATGCTCAAGAGATTCTCAATTTTACAAAAAAATGCTTTTATCCTCATGTTTACTAAGCTGTGCTAATGGCTGCTGCACGGCAATGCCGACACAGCCCATTTAAAGTGAATGGGCTGTTTTGGCATTGCCGTGTGGCAGCCGTTAGTGTGGCTTAGTAAATGGGGGGGGGGGGGGGGGTTAATTTGTTATTTATAAATAAAATAAAAAGAATGAAATCCTTCAAAAAGGTGATAAATAAATCCTAATAAATAGTGCTTTATTGTTGCTAGTTCAATATTGCTCTTTTATTTGGGACTGTATATTGCACAGGAAGATTTCTCTCATGTTTTTGTACATATTTTTGACAATCCAAGCATATGCATGAAAATGTGCGTGTCAAAGAGTAGATGTAAATATGTGTGTGCATACAGTAGTTTTCCTATGGTAATTTTCAAAGAACTACAGTGGGGGAAATAAGTATTTGATCCCTTGCTGATTTTGTAAGTTTGCCCACTGACAAAGACATGAGCAGCCCATAATTGAAGGGTAGGTTATTGGTAACAGTGAGAGATAGCACATCACAAATTAAATCCGGAAAATCACATTGTGGAAAGTATATGAATTTATTTGCATTCTGCAGAGGGAAATAAGTATTTGATCCCCCACCAACCAGTAAGAGATCTGGCCCCTACAGACCAGGTAGATGCTCCAAATCAACTCGTTACCTGCATGACAGACAGCTGTCGGCAATGGTCACCTGTATGAAAGACACCTGTCCACAGACTCAGTGAATCAGTCAGACTCTAACCTCTACAAAATGGCCAAGAGCAAGGAGCTGTCTAAGGATGTCAGGGACAAGATCATACACCTGCACAAGGCTGGAATGGGCTACAAAACCATCAGTAAGACGCTGGGCGAGAAGGAGACAACTGTTGGTGCCATAGTAAGAAAATGGAAGAAGTACAAAATGACTGTCAATCGACAAAGATCTGGGGCTCCACGCAAAATCTCACCTCGTGGGGTATCCTTGATCATGAGGAAGGTTAGAAATCAGCCTACAACTACAAGGGGGGAACTTGTCAATGATCTCAAGGCAGCTGGGACCACTGTCACCACGAAAACCATTGGTAACACATTACGACATAACGGATTGCAATCCTGCAGTGCCCGCAAGGTCCCCCTGCTCCGGAAGGCACATGTGACGGCCCGTCTGAAGTTTGCCAGTGAACACCTAGATGATGCCGAGAGTGATTGGGAGAAGGTGCTGTGGTCAGATGAGACAAAAATTGAGCTCTTTGGCATGAACTCAACTCGCCGTGTTTGGAGGAAGAGAAATGCTGCCTATGACCCAAAGAACACCGTCCCCACTGTCAAGCATGGAGGTGGAAATGTTATGTTTTGGGGGTGTTTCTCTGCTAAGGGCACAGGACTACTTCACCGCATCAATGGGAGAATGGATGGGGCCATGTACCGTACAATTCTGAGTGACAACCTCCTTCCCTCCGCCAGGGCCTTAAAAATGGGTCATGGCTGGGTCTTCCAGCACGACAATGACCCAAAACATACAGCCAAGGCAACAAAGGAGTGGCTCAGGAAGAAGCACATTAGGGTCATGGAGTGGCCTAGCCAGTCACCAGACCTTAATCCCATTGAAAACTTATGGAGGGAGCTGAAGCTGCGAGTTGCCAAGCGACAGCCCAGAACTCTTAATGATTTAGAGATGATCTGCAAAGAGGAGTGGACCAAAATTCCTCCTGACATGTGTGCAAACCTCATCATCAACTACAGAAGACGTCTGACCGCTGTGCTTGCCAACAAGGGTTTTGCCACCAAGTATTAGGTCTTGTTTGCCAGAGGGATCAAATACTTATTTCCCTCTGCAGAATGCAAATAAATTCATATACTTTCCACAATGTGATTTTCCGGATTTAATTTGTGATGTGCTATCTCTCACTGTTACCAATAACCTACCCTTCAATTATGGGCTGCTCATGTCTTTGTCAGTGGGCAAACTTACAAAATCAGCAAGGGATCAAATACTTATTTCCCCCACTGTATATATGTACTTATGCATTAAAACTTTAGCCAAGTTCACACAGAGAAAACCATGCTTTTACTTTAAACACATATGCAGAGTTATAAATTACACTAAATGTCTATAGTTCTTCAAAACACGGAAGCTAAGATGCTTGCCATATTATAACAATTTACCTTCTATACAGTTAGAAGAAATTAGAGTGGCATTTTTTGCCATCTCAAGTACTTTATTATTCTTTTCCAAATATCAAAAAAATACAACAGTGCCAAATCAAAACATTTATAAAACCACCCATCTACTACAGTTCTTAGCAGTATGCAACAAACAAATGCCAACAACTTTAGTTGATTTTGATTTTTTTTGTTTGAGAATGCTGGAGCAAATTTTCGGATTAATTTTCTATATTAGAACTGATAGTGTAATGGTATCAGTTTATTACTGAAATATGTAGCATATTTGCTGGATTATATATACACCAATATATTTGTGCAGCTTTTATATATTTGACACTGCAGCAGAGAGAATAGTTTCATTTCAAGCCCCTCTCTCCCCATCCCTTTTTCTGGGAACTTCTGATAGCAGGGGTAGTAAATTACAAACACTTAACAAAGACAAAAGAGAGATATATAACTCTCTCTGCCCTCCCACCTAAAAAGACTGAACAAAAGCTTGACTAAGGTGGGTACCTGGACGCTCATCAGGACATCTCTGAAAACCAAAGACCCAAGAGACAGAAAGTCTGGAGAAGCCATTGAAGACAAAGAACTCAGAGGAAAAGCATAAACAGGACATTTGCTTGTCAAAGGTATACCTGCCCCTCCCATCAGCTTTCAGACATGTGCAGAAAAGAAGGACTTATAATGTGGTCATGTGAACAGACTACATTAACCATAATGCCTTGCAAAATATCCACGACATGCACACACCATGCTTCTCTGCTAACATTATAAAAGGCCTGGAAACAGCCCAGCTCGCTCTCTTGGAACCTGCCTCCTCTTGGGACCTGCCTCCTCTTGGGGTCCGCTGATGCCTTGCTCCTGAAACATGTGCTCATCAATCAGCTGGACCACCACAGCATGCTTGTAACAAGGACTTGTAAGTTAACCTACCTGCTACTTTGTTCTATTTTATGCACAAATTCTCTGTTCTAAGATCCTTTTAAAAACCTACCTCTCGTGTGCAATTGTATATTAAATCAACCTTTTTGAAGCTAAAAATACGGTCTCTTTGTGTTCTGAGTATATGGTATCTTTTATATATACTTAATTTATTTAATTTATTGCAATTATCACCTTTGGTGATTGGTGGAGAAATTAATATCCTAAAACTTATAAATACAGCACCTGCTCTTAAATTATAAATAGTAGCGCGTGCTCTAGAGCTCTTTCCCCCAAGAAAAATCATTTCTTGTAACAATAGTTCATGCAATATTTTATTATAAATCACTGTGACATTTTTTATTTGAACAGTGTTATATTAAGAATTAAAACGGAACTGGATTGTCTTTACAAAATAGGCATCCTATTATGAAGGTCTATGTGTTTTGGCTCTTTCCGTAAATTGTTTTCCAGTCCAAGTTTATAAAGTTTATAAATCATACGAACGTCTCTCTCGCTGGTCATAGGGAACTTCTACAGGGAAGAGCAATGCGGCCAGAGAAAGGCTACCGAAGAAACTTGCTCATATTAGGGAGTAGAAATCCAAGGGAGGCGTATGTGTTAGGTGGGGAGAGCCTGATAGACACGGACGGGGAGAGGGATCTTGGGGTGATAGTATCTGAGGACCTGAAGGCAATGAAACAGTGCGACAAGGCGGTGGCCGTAGCGAGAAGGTTGCTAGGCTGTATAGAGAGAGGTGTGATCAGCAGAAGAAAGGAAGTGTTGATGCCCCTGTACAAGTCGTTGGTGAGGCCCCACCTGGAGTATTGTGTTCAGTTTTGGAGGCCGTACCTTGCGAAGGATGTTAAAAAAATAGAAGCGGTGCAAAGAAAAGCTACGAGGATGGTATGGGAATTGCGTTCCAAGACATATGAAGAGAGACTTGCTGACCTGAACATGTATACTCTGGAGGAAAGGAGGAACAGGGGTGATATGATACAGACGTTCAAATATTTGAAAGGTATTAATCCGCAAACGAATCTTTTCCGGAGATGGGAAGGCGGTAGAACGAGAGGACATGAAATGAGATTGAAGGGGGGCAGACTCAGGAAAGATGTCAGGAAGTATTTCTTCACGGAGAGGGTGGTGAACGCTTGGAATGCCCTCCCACGGGAGGTGGTGGACATGAAAACGGTAACGGAATTCAAACATGCGTGGGATAGGCATAAAGGAATCCTGTGCAGAAGGAATGGATCCACAGAAGCTTAGCTGAAATTGGGTGGCGGGGGGAAGAGGGGTTGGTGGTTGAGAGGCTAGGATAGGGGAGGGCAGACCTATACGGGGTCTGTGCCAGAGCCGGTGATGGGAGGCGGGAAATACTGCTGGACAGACTTATACGATCTGTGCCCTGAAAAAGACAGGTACAAATCAAGGTAAGGTATACACATATGAGTTTATCGTGGGCAGACTAGATGGACCGTGCAGGTCTTTTTCTGCCGTCATCTACTGTGTTACTGTGTTAATACTATATAACATGAAAAACGTACCTGCAAAAAAGCAAGTGCAAATGTCTATGGGTATTTTGTACATGTGACATGTTTCCACAACAAGAAACATCAGCATATACTTTTACTTTGAAACTTGGGTATAGAACATTTTGTCCCAAAATGCAGAATTTGCTATCTAGTGAACACAGCATGGACTCAAATGAAGTGCTACATAATGAGGAAAACAATTTTCACAATAATTTTCCCTGGCTAACTAAGCAGTTAGAGTAAAATGACTGGCTGAAAAATGTCTTGCACCTCTGTAGGCAAAAGAAATGGCACAGTTTATTTTACCCATGCAGCAAATGGGTGGGGTAAAACTGGCAATGTGTGTAATTGATAATGTGGAGCAGAGGCATTTTTGATATGATGCCTTAGTCAGACTTTTGACATTTTGCATTAAAAATCCCAAATCCGAATAGGAAATATGGCCATTTAAAAAAAAATGTCTACTTTTTTTGAAAATACCATTTGTAACAAAATGGCGACTGAGACTTCCCGCAGTAGTTTTGTAGGTCTCGAGAGTTTCGCGAGACTTCTGCAGGGAGTCTTGGCCGCCATTTCTGAAGTACGGCGGTTTGCTGGGCAGGGGGAATAGCGGCAGCACAACAGGCAGGAAAGAACATGTCCCCCCCCCTGCAAAGGCTACTACATCACCAGTGCTACGCGGGGCCACGGGGGCCTGGGCCCAAGCAAATTTCATCTGGGCCACTGGTTTGGCTGGCGGGGGTCCCCAACCCCCACCAGCCGAAGCCTTCTTCATCACCCTGTCTCCGGCACAGCTGCGTTCCTGCCCTGCCCTTCTTTCTCTTGCTCCTCCTGTCCTGTGCACGCTGACGCTCCTTTACGTGAAACTGAGAAGCGTCAGTGTGCAGAGGACAGGAGGAGCAAGAAGAAAGATGAGCAGGGCAGGAACGCGGCTGTGCTGGAGATCGGCGTTGAAGAAATCTTCGGCTGGTGGGGGTTGGGGACCCCCACCAGCAAAGGTATTTGTTTGCAAGGCGAGGGGGGGTCGAGGAGGCATGATGCGAGGGGGAGTCGAGGAGGCATGAGGCGAGGGGGAGTCGAGGAGGCATGAGGCGGGGGGAGGTGAGGCGAAGCGTGGCAGTGGGGGGGGGGGGGTGCAGCGGGGCAGCACTCAAAATGTGCCCCCAACCTTGAGCTATGGCCCCCTCCCACCGTAAGGCCTGGCTACGCCCCTGCTTTAAAGGTAGAACTGGGGAGGGCTGTAGTGTGCGGCGGGCATCCAGTCAGAGCCTCTGGCTCGAATGGTCAGTCCGCTCATGTCCATAACTCACCATATTTTGTTTTCCTTTTTACATAGTAATGTGTGCCAGGTTGAGCACCGCAATCATTTAAAAAAGTTGTCTTCTATGGAGCAGATGTTCCAAACCTCTAGCAGTGTGGTTACTGCTGAACTCTCCTGTGTTACCTCAGCCCCAAATAGACAGACCTTTAAGGGCCAGATACGCAAAGCTTACCCTGCTATTAACGATTGCTTGAGACTAGTTCTAGTCAGTCTAAACCAAACAATTATGTAGCTAGTAATGCACAAAGGGGTTTTCCGTGGTTCTAACGTGTGCCATTAGCAGCCACTGAGAACTCCATGCAAATGTATTACAATGAGCTCATTAGTATTCTAATGGGTATTCTGGGGGATGCATAGCTTTAGAGCAACCATAATTTAAGGAACAAATTTTACGGCTGTTCTGGAGCTGTTGAAGGAGGAGAGAAGCACAAGCAGGCAGTTGCACACCACCCTTCCCAGTCCTGGTACGACCCCACCTGCACCCCCCTCCCTGTACCAAGGTGGAGGGAGGAGGGCAGGAGCAACAGCTCCTCCCTCTTGTTTCAGGCCTGCCCAGAACATAACGGTGATGCCCAGGTCATGCCCAGTGCATTATGGTATGTACTGGGCAGGGCTAAGCACCATAAAAGGAAATAAACTCCTTATATAGTGTTTAACCCTGCCCAGTGCATCCCAGAATGCACTGGGCAGGGCCTGGGTGCCGGGTTAAAACGGGGGGGGGGGGGGGGGGGGGGGGTGTGCATGCATGGAGGAAGGGGTCTGGTTCACTGGACCACCAGGGAAATTTAAAAAAAAAAGATTGGGGGGGGGGGGGGAATTGAGGGAAAGAAACAAGGTCCACTGAACCACCAGAGAAGTTTTTTTAAAAGTGTGGGGTTGGGGGGTTCGGTGCATCACAGCTGTCAAATGCATTTGACAATTTGGACTCACAAAGAGCGAGTGATGCACAAAGAGGGATCCATGCAGCAAATGCATGCAATCTTCTTTGTGCAGAAGCATGGAGATCTTGAACTGTGAGAGGATTTTAACTCGGATTTCACAACTGTGGCCTAGTGGTTAGGGTGGTGGACTTTGGTCCTGGGGAACTGAGGAACTGAGTTTGATTCCCGGCACAGGCATCTCCTTGTGACTCTGGGCAAGTCACTTAACCCTCCATTGCCTGCCGCATTGAGCCTGCCATGAGTGGGAAAGCGTGGGGTACAAATGTAACAAAACAAAAAAAAAAAAATAGGGAATGATGAAGTAACTGTGGTTTCTCATATCCAGTGCATTTGTGTGTCTTATACATTGCATCTATTTTTTGGGGGGCAACTTGAACTAACATAGTTGATGATGGCAGAAAAAGACCTGCACGGTCCATCCAGTCTGCCCAAGAAATGTGCCACTTTTTTGTGTATACCTTACCTTGATTTGTACCTGTCTTTTTCAGGGCACAGACCGTACAAGTCTGCCCTGCACTATCCCCGCCTCCCACCGGCTCTGGCACAGACCGTATAAGTCTGCCCAGCACTATCCCCGCCGCCCACTACCGGCTCTGTTATCCAATCTTGGCTAAGCTCCTGAGGATCCATTTCTTCTGAACAGGATTCCTTTATGTTCATCCCACGCATGTTTGAATTCCATTCACCCCTCTCTGTCAATGGAGTCTCCCAGTTTTTGATCACAGTGCTTTCTTTTCATAATTGTATGAATTGGAACAGTGATTCCTTCTCTAGGAGGAAAGTCATAATCTTGAACCTTTTAAGAGTTCTGAACGAGGTTCCTCCTGTGTCTTTAATTTGAAAGGTATTGTTTGAGCCATCTCACAGACAAAGCCAGGAAAAGATATACTTTCTGTAGGAGACTTACGTCTCTCAGGTAGTGGAGAAGGATCAGATGAGATGTCATAGGATTCCTCAGCTAAGATGTCCTGTGGGTCTTAATCCATCTCCCATAAGTGGTCCGAGTCTGACTTTTCAAAGTACTGTTAACAGAAAGTACGTAGAAGAGAGTGTCAGCTCTATGTCGAGGTGCAAAGAGGTAGATGAGTCTCCGAGGTTGGAGAAAGTTCCTCTGCTGATATCAACGCATGCATCGGTCGGGTTTGTGCTTCCCCCAATGGTCGGCGTCGAGCCAGTGTGCAGTACCTGTACCGTGGCGATCTCACTGATATATCGACAGGCTGGGATGAGGCTGGCACAAGCATCCTGAAAGCTGTATAGATGTGAATGCAGTAGCCCTGAAAGCTCCTCCTTGAGCATAGCTCGGATTTCCTCCTAAAGAGTAGGCATCGGTACTGGCTACTGCCAGTGAGAAAGCGGTGTGGACGCAACCTGAGTTATAGCCTGTGCAGGCGTAGGAGATCTGAAAGACCTTGAAGGCTCTCAATGAAAAATAAGTTGGGAGAGGAGAGTGGTCACTGTGGCGTGTATGCTTCCCATGCAAAGTGCCTGGAAGGAGAACAATGGCAATGCTTCTTAGGCTTTTTATACTGCAGGTCCCTCGATGCACACAGCACTGATGATGAGGATGTAGAGTCCTTACAAGTACATAGCACTGAATCCAATGTCAGAACATTGTGATGTTGCATTGGTGCACCCGATGTCAATGCAGGTTCCACATAGTGTCAAATCCGTTGCCATGCTCGATGAGGAAGCTGATGTCAATGCAGAACCACAAAGTTTCTTACATTGGACTCTATGGGCCTTAAGTGTCCTCAGCTGCATGCGCAGGCAGAGGTTACACTGTATGTCCTGGTGCTCTGCACCTAAGCAATGAACACACCAATTATGGGGGTCTGTGCCTGAAATAGTCCTATTGCATCGAGTACACTTCTAAAAGCCACTTGGCACCCTCGCCAACATGGAAGGAAAAACGGCTCATGTCTATGGCTCGGGGAGCTTGAGTAGTCACATATACAAAAATGGTTGATGCTTCCTGGGCAAGAGAAGGGCTTGGAGGACCCAAAGGCTGAAAATTGAAAAATAAAAAATAGCTGAAAAAATTAATAATTTTTACAACTTAATACAGAAAGAAGAAAAATATGAAGAGAAAATGTCCCGAAAAAGGGAAGGCACCAAAAAAGGCAAACGTTTGACGCACTAAGGGATTAAAAAAAGAACCTCTCTGCTCCACAGAAAATGACAGACTGCTGGCCCCACGCTCAAGCGATGGGCAGGAAGGCACCTGAGAATGCACGGTGGGGGCACTGCCTCAAAGAGTCCGGACTGGGCTCTGTGGATGACACCACCCACATGTAAGAATTATTATGCCTGCTTGTCCTCAAAGAATGTTGCTCTCCTCCTAGCTGACCCGAAGTCTCTAATATACTGCTTGGGCAGTGAAAATTGGCTGCTGGGTTCTGGCTGTTCACCAGTCATCAGCTGTGGTGTTTACCTCTCTGCTCTCATTTCTTCCTCTCACTTCCTTTCATTTCCCATGCGCCATCCTCTTTCTTTTGAGCTGGTTGCCAGCGGTTCCTCTTCCTTTACTTCCTCATCTCCCGCACTGCCCACCACCTTGCTGCTCCTTCTCTGTCTTTCCTGCCTCCAACGTGAGACTGGTACTTACAACTCTTTTCCTCCCGCTCTTCTGCACTCTCCTTGTCAATTCTTCCTGGCCCTGCTATCCTCCACTTGATGCCAAACATCCTCTTAAGCAGCTTCTCCCCTTGTTTCCTGCATACCCACTCAGCTGCTGTCTAGAACTCCTTTACACATCAGTCATGCCTGTATGCTCATCTCTAGTGTATTCTAAAACAAAAAGACAAGACAAAGACAGACAGAAGCAAAAACAAAACAAAACCCCAGAAACATACAAGCTTTCACCTACACAGAAAGACAAGAGACAAAAAAAAACCAACCCAAAAAACAAGGAACAGTAGCTAAAGAAAATAGTAATAAGATAAGACAGAGCACTCAGATGTCTCTGAACCTATTTCTCTCTCTCTCTCCTCCTTACTGACAAGGAAGTGGCACTGTGTGTATCTGGAATACCTCCTATTGTGCAAGCACTAAAATAACTAGTACCATAGTTAGTTAACAAAGCCTGCAATAACATAAACCACATTATCACCTGTTTATAATACCAGCACATTAGTGAATATAAGTTACAGTAACAAAATAATAGTGTCTTAACACCCACTGAAGAACATAAGAATTGCCATTCTATGTCAGATCAAATGGCCATCAAGCTTAGTATCTTTATTCCAACAGTAGCCAATCCAGGTCAACAGTACTCAGCAGGGGCTCAAAAGTAGATTCCATATTGCCTGCCCTCAGGGATAATTAGTGGATTTCAACACATCTACCTCAGTAACTATTTATAGACTTTTCCTCCAGCAAGACAGCCTTGAAAGATTGCAGCAGCATGGGTAATCTGAGAGCTTGGGCCCTAAGTAACTAAAAGCAGTGTCACGAGAGAGTGAGAGGTGTAGTGCTGAGGGTGAAGGCACAAAAAGGAGATTGTCGGAGGAGGAGCTGAGGCTATGAGATGGGCAGTAGAGAACCAGTAGTTTGTACAGGTAAAAAGGGGCATTAGGAAAACGACACTTGAATGTAAGCATAATAATTTGAAGCAGATGAGACTGGGAGCCAGTGCTCAAGACGGGTTCGGGGGGGGGGGGGGGGGGGGGGGCGGTGATGTGATCAAAGTGGTGTGCATGGTGAATGAGTTTGACAGCACTGGATTGAATGAGTTGCAGACATTTGATTGAAGAAACAGGAAGTCCAGCATATAACGAGTTGCAGTAATCGATCCTACAGATAACCATAGCTAACACAAGAGAACTAATAGAGTGAGGTGAGAGGAATGGACAAATAGACCAAATGAGTAACGGAATCAATTTGAGCCTTGAAGGTGAGCTTAGAATCAAACATAATACCTAAGATCTAAACAGAGTCCTTAAAGGTGAGCTAGTTTGAGTGAAGTATGGGGACCAGCGGAAGAAGGGAGTGAGGACTAGAGAAAATAATAGTTTCACAGTTAGCAGTGTTGAGAAAGAGGCTATTATCCTTAAGCCAGGAAGACACTGCAGAGAGACAATAATTCAGTGCAGTGAGAGGAGCAAGGGGGTCGGAGACAAGAAAAAGGATCTAGATATTAGCTGCATAGCAAAAAGGAAGAAGCCCTGTTCTTTGATAACTGTGAGGAAAAGTAACATTTTAAACAGAATTCTTACTATGCTTTTGTGAATAGGCCCCAACTATGTTATCAGTAAAGCCCCTTGCTTTGAAAAATCTAACTATGGTGAATTAAACAGCAAAAAGTCTTGTCTCCTTCTCATTAACAGCTCCTCATTAAGGGCTCCTTTTAGAAAGCGGTGCTACCAATTAGCGTGCGTTGAATGTGAAGAAGCCCATGAGAATTGAATGGGCTTCTTTGCATTCAGCTCACTGCTAATTGGTAGCGCCGCTTTGTAAAAGGAGTCTTAATAAAGATCTAGGTTTATTTTTACCATTTAAAAAAAAAAAAAAAACCTCCCCATGCCACATTACTTAGACTAGGAGTGGGCAACTTTTATACACAGAGCGCTATATGAATGTCAGCACTATTCCTGGCAGGCTGCAACATTACATATGTCAGAACCAGAAATGCAGAGAGCTCCAAAGACTTTCTGTGATAAATAAAGTAAAACTTTAACTAAACACGATGGAAGCAAACTGCTTGAGAAGCTATTCTAAACATATTTGCAAAATACAATATTTAAAATTACTAAAACTCTGATTAATGACATTTTCTGTGTATATTTCCTATGGTCTTCCAGGCCACATAAAATTCAATGGTGGGCCGCAGGTTACCCCACCCCCTGTCATAGACCAACGTTTTTCATACATGGAGATAATTAACCCCTTTAGAGAACCAGCATGTGGAAAGTGTCTGGAGAAAGAAGTTCCAAGTGACTATCACCTGATCATAGCACCCAAAATGAAATAGGCTGACTTGCCTCAGAAGTATAATCTATTCATTTACTTATTTATAAAAGTTAATATAAGCTTTCTTCGGTATTCCATTAGACATGGTTTACAAACAAATAAAAACAAAGACAATTAATACAGGCTACAAAATATAAATACATTCCCTGCTGCAACCCTAAAGGCCTTTTCCCACCACTTTTCTTATTTCATATATTTCTGGGATGGAATTACTAGTAAAGTTCTTTGCAATGAGATGAGAGACCTTGGGATATGTACCTTAAATCTCTGCGGCACCTGTTCCAGGCTATGGGTGTGGAGTACTTTAAAATTATAAACATTTTAAATACATGTTGTTCGTTAACTGGTAGCCAGTGAAGTTGCTTCAGCAAAAGAGTCTAGCTCTATCCCTGCTCTTTGTTCTGGTAATTAACTTCACTATGATGTTTTGTACTACAGCATTTGCAATTTTTAATACCATTGTGAAGTGTATTAAGTCACTAAATCAAATGTTCAATACTTTACTTGTTAACCCCACATATAGCACATTACAGTAATCTAGGAAGCATATTACTATTGCTTAGACTACCATTCATAAAGCCCCTTCTAAAAATGGACTTATTTACTACTCTCAACTTCTCAAAGGCATACTTCACCACCTGACACTTGCTTCCAACTCACCCCCTCTTCCTCTAACACTGTATGTATATTTTTCTGGGGTGGTTTTTAATTAATTAATATAGGATAATAGTATAGGGAACTAAATAGGATTTATTCTCTCTCTTAAGATGGAATTTGCCAGCAGCTTGTTTACTCAGAGCAAAAAAACACAAGTTATATCTTTTCCTAGGAATTACTCAGAAGCATGGCATAGAGATGCCCAGGGGAAAGAACAACAAGGTCAGGAGGCAAGTCATGGATAGGACAGGAAGAACCATCAGATTGCTTCAAGCCAATTGGTATTACAAAACATGCTCCACAGTGACTTCTTCAGCCTGGGACATGGTAATCTCATATGGAGATGTTGACTCTCTTTCTGTTTATGTGGGCACTCTTATCTAACTGCCCAGGCATGACTTGACAACTGTAGCAACAAAGCAGACCAGCGCAGAATGTCTGTATTCAAAATATATTCGCCATAAGCAATATAAAAGCATAAAAACTTTAAAAACTTTTAACATTACTTGTGATAAATAAATTTTGAATACAGGCATTCTGCACTATCTGCTCTACTGCAGCTGTTCTGGATTTTGCAGCTCATCTGCCTGTGTGTTTTCTTGGACCATGACTTGACAACTTACATTAAGATTAATATATGGAGAACTGTATATAAGGAGGGGCTGAAGGGGAAAGAGGAGCAGCTGGTAAAAAGCAGCTAGAAAGAGAGGCCTAACTGGATGAGAGTGGCCGAAGCAGGCAGAACCCAGACCTGGTTATGCAGACCCTGTTTCCCTGAAGGAAAAGAAACACAGTTGACTTTGCCACCCCCTCAGTGCCCAACAGTCACATGATTGAACATGTATTGGCAAAAGCTCCACTGCTGAATAGCTTGTATGCTGGGATCAGTGCTGGAAGTTCTTTTTCAGAGAGAGAGAGAGAAAAGTTTGTCTAGAGCTAGGGTTACCATATGTTCAGATTTAACCGCACATGTCCTCTTTTTGAGGGCATGTCCGTGCAACCGGGCGGGTTTTGCCAATCTGCCCGTTTGTCCGGATTTCTGGACAAACAGGCAGGCTGGTGGGCGGGCCGTCCCAGAAATCCGGACAAATGGGCAGATTGCTAGCCTCCTCTCCCCTTACTTACTAGTGCCCTGGTGGTCTAGTGACCTCTTCCGCCTTCGGGGCAGGAAAGAGCCCCCTCTTTCCTGCCCGGAGCACTGCCCTGCATGCATCCTTCCTGTTGCTGATCCTCGGCCTTGATTCAAAATGGCCACCGAGAGTTGAAGTCTCGCGAGGTCACTTCAACTCTCGGCGGCCATTTTGAATCAACGACGAAGATCAGCAACAGGAAGGATGCATGCAGGGCAGCGCTCCGGGCAGGAAATAGGGGGCTCTTTCCTGCCCCAAAGAGGTCACTAGACCACCAGGGCAGTAGTAAGGTAAGGGGAGGGGGGTGGGGAAAATGTGGCAGGGGGCAGAGTAAGGGTGTGAAAGGGGGCGGGGCATGTGTCCTCCTTTCTGGGGGACAAAATATGGTAACCCTATCTAGAGCAGGCTTGTCCAACTTTGGGTCGCATTTTATATTTTATAACATTTGGAAGGCCAAAACGCGCACCAACACACTTTGCAACATATTTTGTCAAACAGTGGCAAAATGCAACAGTGCACTGTCCCCTTCCCAGCCTTCACCTGGCCTGTCATACACACACATGTACCTCCCCCCCCCCCCAGCCTTCACACAGTCTTTTTCTCTTTCATGTAGCCCCCCCCCCCCCCCCCCACCTGGCTTCAGCTGCATAAGAAATAGTGGGATTCCTGCTTCCCCACCGTGACACAGCTCTCTGGAAGCTTGTGCCATGTGGTGCTGTAAGTTTTGGTTGGTCTCACAAGACTTGAAACTGCAAGACCAACCCAAACTTTCAGCACCACATGGCTCAAGCTTACAGAGAGCGAAGTTGTGGAAGGGAAGAATCCCGTTGTAAGTATCACAAGAATTGCCAAGCTTCCGAGGGCCAGAAAAAAGCACTTGGTGGGCCAGATTCTCATAGGTTGGACAAGTCTGGTCTACGGGGAGAAAAGTTACAACACAGCCATTCTTATCTATTGAACACAAAAACCAGCATTACTGACAGCAACACAAAGGCAGACTGACATACTTGGGTAAGTATAATAACTACATATGATTTTATTATTGTACCTAATGAATTGCTATGGTGAACAATTACAAAGACATTCTATGTTAAAAGAATAAATAAAGGCATTTTGTCTGTTTATCTGTGTGTAACACATACTTTTGTGGTTTACACACTCACTATTATTTCCTGACAGATAGGACATGGAGTGGAGGAGTGGCCTAGTGGATAGAGCACCGGTCTTGCAATCCAGAGGTGGCCGGTTCAAATCCCACTGCTGTTCCTTGTGATCCTGGGCAAATCACTTTACCCTCCATTGCCTCCTAGGACAGAGAAATATCCAGAGTATCTGAATATAACTCACCTTGAGCTACTACTGAAAAAGGTGTGACCAAAATCTAAATCTAAATGGTACAGAGTCTTGTTGAGAGGTAAATTATCCTCCTCTTAGGCTCTAGAGTAATATCACCACAACCTTTTACTGACTCCACAAGTAGGACCTCCATATCTCCCACAGATGCTCTTATTCTTAATCCTCTGCAAAAAAAAAACATTACCAAAACAAAGCACTGCTGATTTTGCTATATTCCACTGACAACCACCAGTAGTTAAGTGTCTTCAATTTTCTAAACAATTAGCAATTATATTCTGCTGTGAACTACCGTTCCATTAAATTGGAAACAACAGTTGAATATCACTGGCATAGGTACAGAATGTAAAGCCATATGCCCTTACTAGCTCTCCCACGGACTTAAGTAGACATTAAAAAGCAATGATGATGACATGGGACTCAATAACCCTTGACCAATTCCCATTCAACCCACCCTATATTTCCTATCAACCAGGAAGGCCTGAATCTATAAATCAATGTCATACCACAAACTCAAAATTGAACATCTGTCAATTAAGATAATTGGGTTTGACTATGTCAAACACCGCAGTGACAGCTAACACGTTCAGCCCCTTATCCCTCCAACAATAAACTTAAGCATGGCCATTAACAGTTTCTGCTGCATCCTTTCCAAAACCCAGCTCATCTTATATCTAATGTTATCTCAAGCTGGATTACTAGCTCCTTTTCTATTTAGCCAACACTGAAAGGTCTGAAATGGCCTGTAATGTTAGCATAAATCATCTATATTTTTTTTTAAACATTGGTGCAACTACAGTCTCCAATCTTATTGGAAGATGTCCCTGATCAAAGAAAGCATCTAAAATTTCTACCAGCCACGTTTACATTTCTATCTGATTTTATTTATTTATTTATTACATTTGTATCCCACATTTTCCCACCTATTTGCAGGCTCAATGTGGCTTACATAGTACCGTGAAGGCGTTTGCCGACTCCGGTAGAGAAACAAATACAAAGTGATGTTATAGTCGAATAGGGTTCATATGTTACAGGCGCATTGGGGAATGGGGGGGGGGGGGGGGGAAGAGTTATGTAGTGTTTATTACAAGCTTTGGC
The DNA here is from genome assembly GCF_901765095.1 of Microcaecilia unicolor. Lineage (NCBI taxonomy): Eukaryota > Metazoa > Chordata > Amphibia > Gymnophiona > Siphonopidae > Microcaecilia > Microcaecilia unicolor. The sequence continues at coordinate 93,595,648 of NC_044042.1, forward strand.
ACTTAAGTTGGGTCAGTAGGGTATGCCTTTTCGAATAGGTTGGTCTTTAGTGATTTCCGGAAGTTAAGATGGGGTCGTACGTTATTTTCACAGCTTTTGGTAATGCATTCCACAGTTGTTTGCTTATGTAGGAGAAGATGGATGCATAGGTTGATTTGTATCTGTGTCCTTTACAGCTTGGGTAGTGGAGATTTAAGTATGTCCGTGTTGATCTGATTGTGTTTCTGGTTGCTAGCTCTATGAGGTCAGTCATGTATCCCGGGGCCTTGCCGTAGATAATTTTATGGACCAGAGTGCAGATTTTGAAAGCAATACGTTCTTTGATTGGGAGCCAGTGTAGTTTTTCTCGGATGGGTTTGGCGCTTTCGAATTGCATTTTTCCAAATATAAGCCTGGCTGCTGTGTTTTGGGCGGTCTGAAGTTTCTTTACGAGTTGCTCTTTGCATACCGCATAAATTCCATTGCAGTAGTCAGCATGGCTTAGTACCATTGATTGTATCAGGTTTTGAAATGTTTCCTTCGGGAAGAATGGTTTCACGCGCTTGAGTTTCCACATTGAGTGGAACATTTTCTTGGTTGTAGAGTTCACTTGACTCTCGAGTGTAAGGTTACGGTCGATTATAACACCGAGGATTTTCAGGCTATCTGAGATAGGGAGGGTGTAATCTAGGGTGTTTAGATTTGTGGGTTTGTTCGTATTATGTTGGGATGAGAGGATGAGGCAATGTGTTTTTTCTGTATTGAGTTTTAGTTGGAATGCATTTGCCCATGAGTTCATGGTATTCAAGCCAAGCTTGATTTCGTTGGTGATTTCTGACAGGTCATGCTTGAAAGAAATGTATATTGTAACGTCGCCTACATAGATGAATGGGTTGAGGCCTTGGGTGGATAAGGACTTCGCTAGTGGGGTCATCATTAGGTTGAAAAGGATCGGTGATAGTGGTGATCTCTGAGGTACTCCGCAGTCTGCTTTCCACGGTGATGACATATTTGAGTCTGATTTCACTTGGTATGTTCTGGTGGTTAGGAAACCCTTGATCCAACTAAGTATATTTCCATCAATCCCGAAGTAGTCTAGGGGTCTTAATAGTATATTATGGTTTACCATGTCGAATGCACTAGACATGTCAAATTGGAGGAGAAGTATGCTTTTACCTGTTGCTATTTCCTGCTTGAATTTGGCCAGGAGAATAGTCAGTACTGTTTTGGTGCTGTGGATGGGGCGAAATCCTGATTGTGATTCATGTAATATTGAGAATTTGTTTATGTAGTCAGTGAGTTGTTTGGTTAACATACTTTCCAACAGTTTGACTGCTAGTGGGATTGATGCTACTGAGCGGTAACTGGTGATTTCATTTCATTTTTTTCTTGGTATCTTTTGGTATAGAGGTGAGTAGGATGTTACCATTTTCCTTAGGGAAGAGACCTTGTTGGAGCATGAAGTTTAGGTGGGATGTGAGGTCTGTTATGAAGTGGTCAGGGGCGGATTTTATTAGGTAGCTGGGGCAGATATCCAGTTTGCAGTGAGTGTTGGAGAACTTGTAGATCGCATGGGTAATTGTTTCGGCCTTGAGGAGAGCGAAGTTTGACCAGGTTCGGTCCACTGGGTATTCTCCTAAGGTTGGGTCTAGACCATTGATGAAGTTTTCAATATTGGTACTACTACTACTACTACTATTTAGCATTTCTATAGCGCTACAAGGCATACGCAGCACTGCAAAAACATAGAAGAAAGACAGTCCCTGCTCAAAGAGCTTACAATCTAATAGACAAAAAATAAAGTAAGCAAATCAAATCAATTATTGTGTACAGGAAGGAGGAGGGTAGGTGGAGGCAGGTGGTTACAAGTGGTTACGAGTCAAAAGCAATGTTAAAGAGGTGGGCTTTCAGTCTAGATTTAAAGGTGGCCAAAGAAGGGGCAAGACGTAGGGGCTCAGGAAGTTTATTCCAGGCGTAGGGTGCAGCGAGACAGAAGGCGCGAAGTCTGGAGTTGGCAGTAGTGGAGAAGGGAACAGATAAGGATTTATCCATGGAGCGGAGTGCACGGGAAGGGGTGTAGGGAAGGACGAGTGTGGAGAGATACTGGGGAGCAGCAGAGTGAGTACATTTATAGGTTAGTAGAAGAAGTTTGAACAGGATGGTAGTGTTCTGAGGAAGTGTGTTGCATAGTTTTACAATTTTTTCACTGAAGTAATTGGCAAGTTTGTCTGCCAATGGGATGTCTGTGTTGGTTGTGGTGCCCAAAGTAGTGTCTAGTAGTTTGTGTACGAGTTGGTATAGTTTCTTTGTGTCTTTGTTATCTGGTCTTATTTTACAGTATGACCTTTTGGTCTGTTTTATTGCGTATTTGTATTTTCTTTGTGTTTGTTTCCAAGTGTTGATTGAGTGTGTGATAACTCCCTAATCAACGCTGTAGGGGCTGGGTCCAATGATGAACAGGTAATACTTGAAGATGTCAAAGAAAGTTCTTACTGACCCCAAAAAACTCAGCCAATTCTGGATCACTTGCTCTCCCCAACTCCTTCCTCATAATCCCATTTTAGGGGGTCTTTTATTAATGACTAGTAAAAAAAGGCCCGTTTCTGTTTGTAAGGAAACGGGCGCTAGCAATGGTTTTTTGTTTTTTTTTGGTAACTGTAGAGTTGTTAGTAAAGTATTACGGTATAATGAGAAGGAATAATTGTTAAATTTGTAAATCATCTGTTGCTGTGTTGTACTATCATGTGAAGCCACTGTCTTTCCAGGTGCAGTGTATGTTTGAGAGAGTGCGAGTATGTGTGTCTGAAAGTGTGTGTCTGACAGACAGACAGAGTGTGTGAGTTTGATAGAGTGTGTCACAGTGACACACAAAGAATGAAAGACTGTGTGTGTGAGAGAGAGAGTGTGTCTGTCTCTGTGTTTTTGTGTGTGCATGACCCCTTCCTTCTGTCCGAGTTGCAGGGTCGACCCCTCCCCCCCCATGTGTTTGGATTTTCAGTAACTTTCCCTTGTTTTAATCCTGCGATTGTGCTCTTTTGCCCATGCCCTCCATCCATCCTTGTTTAACATTTGTCCTCTCCCCTTTCCCTCCCGTTCTGTTCTCTCCCCCCCCCTCCATGTGCTGTGTTGTGTGTGTGTGTATGACCCCTTCCTTCTGTCTGAGGTGAAGGGTCGTTCCCCCCCCCCCCCCACTCCCGTGTTTGGTTTTTCAGTTCCTTTTCTTTTTTTTTTTTAATCTCATTGATTGTGCTCTTTTTTTTCCTGCCCTCTTCCTCCCATAAGTGTACCTGCTGTTAGGAAAGTTGGTCGTCTGCTAAGCTTTATGCAGCTTGCTTTATAGTCCACGACCCCTGCTGAGGCTGTGTCTTCACCTTTGTTTTTGTTTTGTTAGTGTGGGTCCAGAGGGCTGTTCAGCTTCCTGCTGCTTGCTGAGGTGCCCGGAGCCTGTGTGTTCACTTTTTTTTTTTTTGGTTAGTGCGGGACCGGAGGGCGATTCAGCTTCGTGCAGCTTGCGGTGTGGTCGACGTCCCCTGCTGATTTGCCCGGAGGCTCTCTCTTCACCTTTTTGGAGGTTTTTTTTTTTGTTACTGTGGGTCCGGAGGGCGGTTCGGGTCGGCGGTATGCTGGGCGGCGTTATTCTCCTCAGGTGGGCTGCAGGTTCGGGAGGGCAGCAGCCGGCAGTGTCGGGGCGGTGGTATTCTCCTCAGCTGTGGGGGAGTCTCGTCAGGTGCGAGCGTTATGAGGGCGGTTGTTAAGCGCGGCAGCTTTGGGAGTGTGTCTCGTGCCTTTTTGTTTTTCTCGGTTTTTTTTGTTTTGTTTTTTTTTGCGCGTGCTAGCAGCCAGTTCCTGCGTTCAGCTTTGTTTGTTGACGTCATTGAGTTCGATGCTGCCTAGCAGACCACCTCTGTGCTGAGGAAGCCACGGTCCCAAGCACTTTAGAATGTTGGAGGTGAGTTTTATTATATAGGATTAGTGCATATAATCTGCCACAGGGTCCATTTTATTCCTATAGGTCATGCAGCAGATAACATGCTCTAACTGTTAGTTACAAAAAAAAAACCCTTTAGTGAAGCCTGCTGAATATGTTAATATTTATATATCCACCCTTTCCCTTCTATCTTCCAATGAATGTATTCATTAAGCCTTTGTGTTGCCAACCCAGTACCATTTTTGTAGCCACTTTCTCTCAACTGCTTTTATCCTGTCATACTTCTGATGAATGTACAGCCTCCAAAATAAAAACTGTATCCAAGGTGGGGCTCACTAGTTCTCTATATAAAAGCAATATCATTTACTTTTTTGTGCTGATATCTTTCCTTACATAGCCAAGCAGGCCATTAGATTTCCCTGTTGCATTATTACACTGGCAGTGTTTACGTCATCTGAAAATCTACCTCTTTCTTGTTTGCCAGTTTCCAGGTCTTGTCCTCATAACAGATAAATCCATTAGTTATTTATGTGCACCAGATAGCTTCTAAGCTGTGATTGTTCTTTTAATTTCTGTGTACCTCCCCTATTTGTTCAACACTTTGTGGTATGGTATTTACCATTTTATAGTTTTTTGTGTCATTTGCAAACAAGCATATTTTCCCTCTGTAAAATTGCTAATAAAAATGTAGAAGAGAACCAGATCTAGCACTGAGACTTGAACTAAGGCTGCTAATAATTACATATGATTTAGAGGCTAATTTTATAACAAGACACCTAAGAGTGAACTTCCAACCTATGTGTCTTTATAAAATATTAGGTGTAAAGTGGCACAAATCACAGCCAGACCGAAGCTTTGGATAGTTTGCCTGCTGGAGTGAAGAAAGGCATACAACAAAGTACACAGCCCATCAAAGTCCAAAATGTTATGTATTGATCTCAATTTCCACAAGAAAAAGAAACCTGTTTTGACTACATGTGAAACCTTGGGATCAAAAGACAAAGATGAATCTAAAATTACACCAAGATGCCGAAAAGATGGAACGGGGACAATATGTCTAACAAATAGAAGAGGAGAGATAATTGGAGGTGGTAAAAAGTAGATGCCCTATGGAAGAGGGTTATGCACCAGTTAATTCTGGAGATGTTTTGATCCCTTTAAAAAGATCAGATTCTTAACCTTGGTATTTCTATAGATCAGGGGTTCTCAACCCAGTACTTGGGACACACCTAGCCAGTCAAGTTTTCAGGATATCCACATATGCATAAGATAAATTTGCATACAGTAGAGATAGTCTCAAAAGAGCCCAGTGTCTAAAATTTTAAATCCAAGAATATATATATATATATAAATGGATTTATGATATTATCAATTATTGACCTCAGTGACGACTTGTTTCATAAGAGCCAGAAAGTCTCTTAGCTCGCCTTGCCTCTTTACAGGTCCAACATGATTTTTATATCAAATTCATTATTTTGATCTTTTTGAATATTTTTATAAACTTTTTAGGAACTTTAAAACTCTTAAATCTTTATCTTAATCTCGTATATCAAAAAAGCTTTTACAAAAATGACTTACCGTATTTTTCGGACTATAAGACGCACCTAGGTTTTAGAGGAGGGAAATAGGAAAAAAATGTTTTTCCTTTTTCCCAACTCTAAAACCTAGGTGCTCCGGTGCGTCTTGTCCGAATCCCTCCCTCCGAGTTCGGGATCGCCCTCCCCCCGGCCCTGTCACCACTTCTCCCTACTCACGCGATCTTCCCTGGTGGTCTAGTGACGTCGGGGCTGGAAAGAGCCCCCTCTTTCCTGCCCAGCGCGCTGCTCTCCATCCTCCTGTATGTATTGCTGCCTGACGGTCTCGGCGAGATTCAAAATGGCCGCCGAGAATTAAAGTCTCGGCGGTCATTTTGAATCTCGCCGAGACCGTCAGGCTGCATACAGGAGGATGGAGAGCAGCGCGCTGGGCAGGAAAGAGGAGGCTCTTTCCTGCCCCGACATCACTAGACCACCAGGGAAGATCGCGTGAGTAGGGAAAAGTCTACCTTCGGACTATAAGACGCACCCCCCATTTTCTTCCCAAATTTTTTGGGGAAAAAGTGCGTCTTATAGTCCGAAAAATACGGTAGCTTTATTTGCAGTCATAAACAAAATGACTGCTGGCCGACATGCAGCATGTTTCACTTTTGATGCGTCAGAGTCCAGTCCACGCATTGTGCGCCAGGGTAGTTATGACTGCAAATAAAGCTAAGTCATTTTTGTAAAAGCTTTTTTTATATATGAGATAAAGATTTAAGAGTTTGAAGGTTTGAAGATTTTAAGTACAGTAAAGTCTGTTACTAAAATTAGATTTTCAAATAATAATTCAGAGTTTAGTGTTATCAAAGCTGTATTACTGCAATAGTCTGTACTTAGGTATTTCTCAATCATGGTATAGAGCACTTCAGGTTGTTCAACATGCTGCAGTCCATATGATTGCTGGTCTGAGTCACTCAGATCATGTTATCATCTCAATGAAGGCTCTTCATTGACTTCCTGATTCACAACTTGTGATGCTTTCATTAACAGTTGCATTATACTGTCACTGCTGGGGCTGCATTATCCTTTAAGGGGCCTATTATATGGAACAAATTACCACTGAGACTGAGGCTATTACAGAAGCTAAGTATTTTTAAGAGGCACCTTAAGGCATACTTATTTGCTCAATCATATTTTGATATTGACTAAGTTTCCTATACAACTTACCATTCAGACTATGGCTGTTATAGAAACTGAGTACTTTTGAGAAGAATCAAGAATGCAAATTTTACAACAGAATCAAAGCATAAGCCCCAATATTCTTCTGAATTCATTCTTGCAATTCTGCCACTCCCTTGTCACACACTATCCAGCACATTCTTACCTCCTCCTGTAGATGTTCTCTGGCCTGAAGGTATCTTTGCTGGGATCCTAGTAGCATTTGCGGGACTCCTCTGAATTACAGTTGGTACTGCCTTGCCACCCGAGTTCGATCCACTTTGGTGCTCCACATCCTTGGAACAAAAATCAAAAGCCAGTTTTACAGATGAAAGGATCCAGCCACAGTATATCTATAAAAGTGTAATTTCTTAATGTGATTTCAATCCTAAATTATCAGTTTGAAAGGCTAGAAGCTAAAAACTCTCGTTTTCTCAGCGCATGCACCTTTATGAAGCAGCTCTGTCAGCTGAAAAAAAAATGCATGGCTTTCTAAAACAACACTCCTAGTATCTTAACTTGCAAGCAGTGGGATGAGTGTGCTGCATAACCCATACAGATTTCTGACCACTTATTTTCTCAACTGAACAAAATAATGAAAATTATACTGTCCCCTCCATGTTAATAGCTGGATAATCCATCTTTTTCACTGTGCAAGAAAGCTACCATAATATGTTTATAATATAGAATACTTCTTAGGACAGTGTTTCTACCTTCCCAACTACCTTTCAAGTTTCAATTTATTTATCAGAAGCGTCAATGACTCAAATTTATTGTTTCAAAGAAGGCTACACCTTCTGCATCCTTACATTGCAAATAGTAATATTTCACTCTTTCAATTGCTCTTAGTTGATATACTTGATGTCTATATAGTATATATGTTTACTTCTTTATTATTTCAAATGTGTGTGTTGTAAACCTAGAACCTTGGATTGGTGACATTTATTTAATTTGGATTTAGCTCATAGCTCTTTCATTAGTAGCTCAAGGTGAGTTACATTCAAGTACACTAGCTAGTTCCCGGTCCCCAGAAGGCTTACAATCTAACCCCCCTATGAATGGGCTATGTCGGCATTAGTGCACCGGCAGCCACTAGTGTGGTTTTGTAAACAGGGGTGGGGGTAAGTTTGCACCTGAGGCAATGGAGCGTTAAATGACTTGCCCAAGATCACAAGGAGCAGCAGTGCGCTTTGAACCAGGCTTCCCTGGTTGTCAGCCCGGTGCTCTAACTACTAGGGTACTCAGGGCCGGTCTTAAGGCGAGGCGACCGAGGCGGCTGCATAGGGCCCCGCGCTCAGTGGGGCCCCACGCGCCTCAGGTCGCCCCGCCCGCCTGAGCTCCAGTCCGTCCTTCCGTCCTCCCTCCCTCCCAACGAATCCGATGCGCGGCGGTGGCGGCGACAGCGGCGTGGTGGGGGCGGTCCGCCCCCCCCAATGTCAGCGGGGGGGGGGGGGGGGTGCTCCTGTCACTCCTGCCTTTAAAAACGCAATTTGGCAGCACCGAAGACAGTGACAGGCAGTGCCTCGCGTCTGCCCGCCCTCCTACTAAAATCTGTTGGACGTCATTGGGCCTCCCACATTGAGTCCCGCCCTCCTCTGAGGTAACTTCCAATTACCGCGAGGGCGGGCGGGACTCAATGTGGGGAAGGCCCGAACAACATCGGAGAGATTTTTAGTAGCAGGGCAGACCGAAGTGCTGCCTGTCACTGTCTCTCCGACGCTTCCAAATTGTTTTTTTAAAGGCGGGGAGGGACTCAGATGTGAGAAGGGTGGGGGGTTCTCAAATGGGGAGGTGGAGAGGGGGATCACGGATGGGAGAAGGGGGTGGGGTTGGGGAGGGGATTCTCGGATGGGAGAAGAGGACAGGTGGGGAGGGGACTGGGGTTCTTGAATGGGATAAGGGGACTGAGGTGGGAGGGGTATTCACGGATGGGAGAAGGGGGTGGGGAGGGGGTTATTGGATGGTTGAAGGGGACTGGGGTTGGGGAGGGGATTCTCGGATGGGAGAAGAGGACAGGTGGGGAGGGGACTGGGGTTCTTGAATGGGATAAGGGGACTGAGGTGGGAGGGGTATTCATGGATGGGAGAAGGGGGCGGGGAGGGGGTTCTTGGATGGTTGAAGGGGACGGGTGGGGAGGGGTGGGGAGGGGAGGGGACTGGGGTTCTTGGATGGGAGAAGGGGACTGTCACTGGGGTCTGAGAAGGGGCCATATGGGGCCTGGGGCTGGTTGGAAAATGGGGCATGCGTGGGTCAGGTGGGAGAATGGTTCTGAAAAGGGGGCCCTAATACAAGGCATGTGGATGAAGGGGGCTGGAACTGGGGGCTGAAAAGGAGGGTAGGTGGGATAAGGGGGCTAGCACTGGGACTGGAGGCTGAAACTGGGGACTGGGGGCTGAAAAGGGGACAGGGAGAAGTGGCTGGGGGGCTGAAGCTCGGGACTGGTGGGATAGTGGGGCTGGAACTGGGGGCTGAAAAAAAGGGGCGGAGAGAGGGGCAGATCCTGGATGGGGGAGCGAGAGGGAGGGCAAACCCTGGATGGATGGCAAAGGGAGGGCAAATGGTGGATTGAAGGGGCAGAGAGAGAGAGGGCAGACAGTGGATGGAAGGGATAGAAAGGGGAGAGAGAGGGCAGACAGGGGCAGATGGATCATGGAAGGGGCAGAGATAGAGGGCAGATGTGGATGAAAGGCACAGGGAGAGAGGGCAGACATTGGATGGAGGGGACAGCAGAGAGGGCAGACACTGGATGGCAGAGAGAGACCGAAGACAGGTGCTGGATGGAAGGAAGACAGTGAAAAGAAGATGAGGAAAGGAGAAACCTGAGACAACAAACTGTAAATAAAATATATATTTTTTATTTTTTTGCTTTAGGATAAAGTAGTATTGTAGATGTGTTAATAAATGTTTATAATATAGAACATGTAAACAAGGTAATCTTTTGATTGGACTAATTTTAATACATTTTGTCTAACTTTTGGAGAACAAAACCCCCTTCCTCAGGTCAGGATAGGATACTGTAACAGTACTATACTATATTGACCTGAGGAAGGATGTTTTGGCCTCTGAAAGCTAAGTCTATTAGTCCAATAAAATGGTATTTTATTTTCTATATTTGTTTTATTTCTATTTGTTAATTTGTAAAGTGGTGATTGGTATTTGTTAGGTTTTTTTTCAAATTTACATCTGCTGTCTTTATATTTTGCACAGTACTAGGGGACATTTTCTGTTTCTGTGGTGTTGCATTGTATGCAGAGTCTGGCATCTTGGGGGTTCAGTTTAATTTTTGTCTAAATAGAAAGTTTTAATATTACTACTTATTCTATAGTGGATTAGGGTGTATCTGTGTTTGTGAAAAAGACATGGCTTTCACTTGGCATTGACTGTGCAGGATCGACGACGATCTGTACTATTCTGTCTGGTTTCATTTTACAATAGGTGAATTGATGCTCTAGTGCTCACTGTAGTGTTTTAAGATGTTTTCCTTTTCTTTGTGTGATTTAGTAGAAATGACTGCTTATGGTATGGTAGAATTGCTCTATAGGTCCTGAGTGTTTTGTATTCTCGGCATACCTAGTACTGGATTTTGGAGGGGGATGTTAAAAAATGACTGGGAGGGAGGGAGGGGGGCCTTGGAGCTGGGAGGGAGGGAGGCCCTGGAGCTGGGGGCCTTGGAGCTTGGAGGGAGCGGTCTGGGAGCTTGGAGGGAGGGGTGGCCGGCCCTGGAGCTAGGGAGGGGGCGGAGCTAGGGGGCGGGGCTAGGGTGGGGCCCCATCAAATTGGTCTGCATAGGGCCCCGCACTTGCTAAGACCGGCCCTGAGGGTACTCCTCCACTTTAGCTTTTTAAAATGAGCTTTTGTTCATTGAAAACAGTATTTCTACATATTTGCACAGATGGGTTACATGTCTTGTCATGTGCTGCCCCAAAGAGTTCTCCATGCTTAGAATTCTATAAAACTTATAATTCAAATCAATTGCCTAATGTTCACTCCAATTATTAGTTCTTTCTTACTCTGAATCTAGAATGAACTAACTGTGCAACTTCCAAAGGAAAGGCAGATTATTTAAATCCATAAATCTGACTTCCAGGAGATGTCAGTGGCTGATGGCTGCTTGGGCAATGAGCTCCCAGCTCATTGCCTCTGAAATCGCATTCACCTCCCCTGATGGAGAAGCCATCGACAGACACACAGACGTGAAAAGTGCATTTCGGATCACCAAAGAGCAGGCAAAATATACCAAGCTGCCATACCAGCAATAATAAGCAGCACTTTCAAGCTGCAAGTAAGAGCATGGCTGCAGAGATACATGAGACAGATATGGTGGTGGAAGAAGGACCCAAACATGAGTGCACGCCTCTTGAAAATGAGCGAGCAATAGTGGAGGTAAGCCATTCGAGGGGAGATAATAACAAAAACAGACCTCTGTGGGATGCTTCTGGAAGTAGCAGGAACTTAATGAAATGATAGCTCAAAATTGGGAGCTGAAAGTAATGCTTACAAAGCTGCAGACTGGTTTAAGCTACCTAGGCTTGCAGGTGGAGCAAGCAGAGCAGACTTTGGAGGACAACAGTGGATCTTTAGAAGTACAAGGGGCATGTATTGACAAGCTGGAGGAGCAGGCAGATGGACTCCTGGAGTGGATGGAGGATTTGGAGAACTGTTATAGGATTTAGAGGGGTCCTAGAGGAGGAGGCTAATGAGAACTGTGGTGATTCAGTGCATCAGATTTGTGCTGCAATCCTAGTGTATGGACCTGATGATCAACAATTGGAGAAGCCTATAAAAATAGAATGGACCCACAGTGCCCTGACTCCATAGGGGAAAACCAGTCATGTTATGGTGCTTGAAACCCGCTTTATCCCTTATAAATGTTCAGAGCAGGATATAAAAGAACTACTAAGTCATCAATCAGGGACCTTACAACATAAAGTGTAATAATAAAATAAAAATAATCTTTATAACAAACACTTCAAAAACAGATAAGATTTCAATAACCTTTGAAAATGAAAGTAGCAGGAACACAGATAAATTTCATGAGGTAAGTCATTCCAAAACTTTACAGACTGATACATAAAAGAATTTGCAAAAATCCCCTTAGACTTAAGATTCTTAACAGATGGAAAAAAAAAAGATTAAATAACTACACTCACAGCAATCAATATTAGATAGCAACAAGCTAATCAAAGAGATTAAGGCCTCAAGAGAGTGACCTTCTAATGATCTGTAAATCAAACAGCAACTTAAAAAAATATGTAAGCACTCACTGATAATAAATGTAATTCAATAAACGGGGGGTGGGGTGGGGGGATACATGATCATAATTTGTTTTACAAAAAATCAGCTTAGCCTTTGTTGAACAGGGACCAATATAAAAATATCATCAGCATAAGAGAATAAAAACTCTAATTCTAACATGATAAGTGCTAAATAACTCATACATACATACATTGTACAGCAGTGGACAGATGAGTGATCTCTGTGGAACACCACAAGGAGATTTCCAAGGAGAAGAGAAAACTCCCTCTTTGAGAACAAAATATTGTCTATTCTTCAAATAAGAACTAAACCAATTCAAAACAATACCAATAAATCCAATTTCAGATAATGTTATTAAGAAAATGTCATGATCAACCATATCAAAAGCTGCAGAGATGTCACAATGCAAAAGAACCATCTCTCCACCGCTGTACAAAACCTTTCTTACTTCAGATGTCAGTCAGAGCAAGTAGGAGAGTTTTGGTGCTATCCATGTTAGAAGTTATGAAATAAATTAAAGCTAAGAAGTCCAAGAGCACAATCGGGAGATAGACACACTACATCAGAGGTAATCACCAAAACAACAAGGTAAAAGGGTGGACCAAGGGAATACAAACCATGAACAGAGTAAAGTCTTTAATAATCACAAACATAAACCGCCATCATAATAAAAAATCCAAAGGTTCAACATGAATTGTCCATGTACAATCAATGATGACTGTATGTTGCAATGTTATCCAAACACCCAGCACAGATCTGTGTTTTGGCAAAAATGCCTGCCTCAGGGGTAACAGAATTTAAATACAAAAGGACATAAAATAAAACAAACCAAACAAAGGATATTAAATAAGTTGTTTCTCTTGTGTTCAATTGTTCAGTAGCAAACTAAACTCTCACAAACTGATATTCAATACCTTAAAAACATACAGACAGTGAAACACTGAATAAAAATAAATGTAATGTAAAACTCCATATATTTAAAGTCAAAATTCCATAAACATGTTAAAATTGATATACATTTAAAGTGAATAATTCACAATCTGTGTATAAAAGTATATAAGGAAGATGTTCCAAAAATGCATGAACTAACAATCTATTTACATGCACCTAATGCTGATTTCAAGTTGCAACCGCAAGAGCTACACTTTAAAATAATGCACATAAATGTATATGCACCCTAGGTGGGTAAATAATGTACGGCCACAGATATCAGCCTGCTGTCCGAAATGTGGTAATGGGGATGGTATGTTGGCCCACTACATATGGGAATGTGAAAAGATACAATCTTATTGGACAGTAATTCATGCTTACCTCCATGCATTGTTAGGACAACCAATATCTAAAATATTACAACTGTTTGTGAAAAAACGTATTTGGTGAGGAAGAAAAATATATACACATGAATGCAGACAGACCTTTACTTTTTGGAGAAATCAAATGTATGTTCTCCTATGACTGAAGCAATTAACAGCGTTGAGACTACAGGAAAAAGCAAAAAAGCATTTTCTGGCTATTTGGGACCTATTTTTCATATCCTTAACCTCGAAGATGCACAGTATCCTTCATAACCAATTAAGAATATAATGGAGGACGAGAGGTGAAAGAGAATTGAGGAGGGGGTGAATAACACAAAAACTTCAGCTGTCAGTGTACTTGTAATTGAAGTTTGGATAATAGAATGCACAATAGATGTATCCGTTGTACATGCAGTGCAATTGATGTTATGTATCATTGTCGATACCAGCGTTACAGGATTGCGGCTTGTATAAGGAGATTGAGCACTTCAAATGTTTTGTAACCTGTACAGTTTCTTCATTAAGGTGTATGTGTATGTTTCAGTGATATACTCCATTATATGATAAAGCTTTGAGATCAGACTCCTGATGAAGGCCTTTCGGCCAAAACACAAATACGTGTAGTCTTTCTTTCAACATAATAAAGCATCATTCATCATCATGATTCATTTGGGACTCCTTTTTGTCACCTTTGCTTTTGTGCTGTTTTGGTTTGCGTTTTAGCAAAGGTTTTTCTTATTTGTTGTTTCTTGATGTGTTTTGATGTATAATAAAGATGATTTTTATAAATCCATAAACCTATATTTGTCAAACAATAGGATAATGGATTTTACCCTTCCTAGAAAACCAAAAATCCTAAAGGGAGGTATCATGAAATAAAATGAGCCCAAGGCAGCCAATGGAATTGTGCACAAAGTGAAAGGAAAAATGTGTTCCTACCTGCTAATTTTCTTTCATCAAGTCCCACCAGACCAGTCCACAACAATGGGTTGTGCCTGTCAACCAGCAGTTGGAGACAGAAACCAACTGCTTGTGAGCTTTGCTCTATAAAGGGAACTGTACCGGTCAAGCTTGACAGTTTAATGACAAAGCGGTAACTACAACTCCCCTTATTTTGATCTCTGAAAGAATGAATGCAGGTTCTAACAAAACCAATAAAAACAAATATCACTGTGGTACTATGAGTGAGCTTGGGCTTCATACACACAGCCAGACAACAGTTTAAAAATAAACCCCAAAAGTTTTTAAAAGTGTGATTCAAATGGAAAATATACAGGAACCTGTTTTGTTCCTCTCACAAGCTGTTTGCTCAGTGTTGCACATAATTAGCTAGGAATTCAATAGCAATCAAACAAAAATGTGGCTGGTTCCTACTGGGCCACATAAGAGTTTTAGTGTGCAGAGTTACAAAAATAAAAAAGCATTCCTATCCCATGGTTTACCCCTCTGGTCATTCAAAGGTACACTGTATAAGCATGCTCTGGAAGTCTGCTTCTTTCTGCTCTGGGCCTCCCTGGTTTATCTGCCCTGACTGAACCATGCCCTCACTGCTAAGCACCTGGGTGGGGCCTGGCCTCTTAAGATATCTCTGTGAGGGAGAGTTTTTTTTAAGGGGAACTGGCAATTTTTTATACACTCCATATAATTTATTCACTATCAAAATATTACTTGGTTTCTCAATACTATAGAAAATTGCACTGGCTCCCTATACAGGCCAGATTGAGATTTAAATTTTACTGTTTATGTTTAAATCTTTTTTATTAATAGTAACAAAGCTTGTACAAATATACAAGGTATCCAACCAATACAAACTGATGATGCTATAACTCAGATCGTCATACAAATTTTTCATTTTATCCCCCCTACTTCCCCTCTTCCCCTTGACCATCTCTCCTCTTAATTGTGTTAATCTTTTTATTATTGAATAAAGGAACATTGTAATACAAAAACGCAATGTGTGGCTTTTTAGTCCTTTAAACCTTCTGTCACTTTCCCTCTACCTCCCATCCCTCCCTTCTTCCTTACCCAAGTCCCAAATCCTCCCCCCCCCCCCCTTTCCTTGGGAAAAAAAAAAAAAAAAAAAAAACTTCTGCGTCTAGCCATGTGTCCATTAAAAGTTCAATATTCTACTTCTAGCTTGGGAGGTCATTGTATCAAGGAATGGGCTCCAGATGTTCTGAAATTGTCGTCCTGCCTGGCCTTTAAAGTCTGTCACTGCCATCCTTTCCATTCGCATTAATGCGATCATGCGGGCTCTCCACTGAGAACTGGTGGGGTAATGTCTGGTAATCCACTCAGATAAAATCACCTGTTTAGCCACTATGATAGACTTGGTCACAAAGGCTGTTAATCCTGCTGGGATGGGATGGACTAATATCAAATGTCCCAATAGTAAGCCTGGATCATACTTCCATCCTGATAACCACATTCCGGAGACACATTGTATTATATCCTTCCAAAATTGGCGTATACCTCTGCAGGACCACAACATATGCCCCAAAGTAGCCCCCGGCTCTTGACACTTAGGGCACTCTCCCCAAGGAGAGAGTCCCATGTGAAATGCCCTTCGGGGGGATATATACAACCTTAACGCCACCTTGTATTGTGTCTCCCAATGCGAAACCATCATTGTCTGTTTTCGCATTGCAAGTATATGTGATTTGAGCTGGGACAAGGTAAGGTTCATTGGTATATCTTGTTGCCACATGAGTAATAGCTTCTTGTAATCCAATTCTTCTGCCGTATCACGGATATGTCTATGGTGGAACCTAAGAGGCACCCCCTGCTGTGCTGTCAGTGAGAAAGCCGAAGCCAATTCCTCTTGGACATCCCCAGCCAGGTCCTCCCATGATAAGGATTGTATATAATGTCTTAACTGGAAGTAGTGGAACCTGTCTGAGGGAAGCATTGCAAACTCAGTTTTTAAGACTTGAAAGGATTTTGTCTTACCCTCTGGAGTGATTGCCTGCGTCAGATATTCCAGCCCATTCCGTTTCCAGCGGGCAAAAACTGGATAGAGGAGCCCTGGTTCGAAGGCAGGATTTCCACAGATCGGCAGATATGGAGTGGTTTTAGCTGAAAACCTATGTAGTTTACAGATCCATTTCCACACCGCCTTCGCGGATCCCATTATTCCAGATTTCTGCAGTATATATGGGGGTGTAGGTCCTCCAGTATGTAGATAATTACTAAAATGTAGGCCAGGAAACAATTGTAATTCCATTGATGTATTGGTATAGTCTTGCGTGCCTCTAAACCAGTCATTCAAATGACGCATTCCACTGGCAATAGTCAAAAATTTTATATTTAATAGACCCAGTCCACCGTACTCTGTAGGAACACATATTGTGGAGAAAGGGAGGCGTGGTTTCTTCCCCTTCCATAAAAAGGATTGTACTATTTTTGTCAGTTTTTGCTCATCCCTCTTTGTTAGGTGGAGTGGTAATGTTTGAAAAGTGTATAGCCATTTGGGAGCGATAACCATGTTAAACAGAGCTATTCTCCCCATCAGGGAGAGTGGCAATACCGTCCAAGCAAGCAATTGTTTGTTTGTGTCCTGCATCAATCGCTGTACATTTTGTTCATAAAGGGTGGTCAAGTTCATAGGGATATTCACCCCCAGGTATTTTATGGAGGTTTGTGCCCATTGCAAGGGAAATGTCCCTTTCCATCCTGTTCGCACCTCTGGGGATGTTGGCAGTGCCACTGATTTGTGCAAGTTTAAGCTGAAACCTGAATAGCCCCCATAATCTTCTATTGTCTGGATTAGTGGTCCCAGTGTGTCAGTGGGCTCTCTCAAGACCACTAGCAAGTCATCTGCATATGCTAAAATTTTTATGTCCTGGCCTGCCAATGTGACCCCCCGGATATCTGAGGCTGAAGAGACTTTTCTTATCAGAGGTTCCAGGGATATCAAGAATAGCAAAGGCGACAGGGGGCAACCCTGTCTTGTACCTCGGTGAATCTGGAATTCAGGTTCTTTAACACCATTTACCACCACCCCTGCTCTCGGTCCGCTATATAGCGCCTGTATTGCTTGCATAAACCAGCCCTCTATGCCCATCTCTGATAATGTTGAAAACATGAAGTCCCATCCTACTTTATCAAAGGCCTTCTCTGCGTCTAAGCTCAAAATCAGTGTGGGCCTTCGGATCTGTTGGCTTGCTGCTAGGGCCATCAGGATTTTTCGTACATTGTGTACCGATTGGCGACCTCTTACAAAGCCCACCTGCTCCTCCCCTATCAGTGATGGCAGGCATTGTGCCAGTCTTTCTGCCAACATTTTTGCTAATATTTTGGTGTCAACGTTGAGCAGTGATATCGGCCTATAAGATTCCACCTTATCCAGAGGTTTCCCTGGCTTCGGTATCAGTGTAATCAATGCCGAGTTGGCATATCTTGGGAAATTTTTTTTATCCACTACTTCCTGATAGTAATCTAACAACGCTGCTAAAGCTTCTCCCGGTAACAGTTTAAAATATTCCCCGGATAATCCATCTGGACCAGGAGCTGACCATAATTTTAATGTTTTGATCACCCCTAGTAATTCTTGCATTGTTAATGGATTATTTAGACCTTCCACCTGTTCTACAGTTAATCTTGGAAGCCCTGTCTTTTTCAAGTAAGTTCTTGTCGCCTGTTCTGTTGAGGGTGGTCCCGCCTGATATAATGCAGTAAAGTATTTTGTAAACGCCTGCCCTATGTCTCTGTTATCAGTGAGAATGTTCCCCTTAGGGTCTTTAATTGCTGTTATCGTCCTTGGGACTCCTGCGTTTTTTATTAAACGTCCTAGCATTTTGCCTGTTCTGTTACCAAACTTCTGTAATTTAAATTTATAGAACAGAGCTGATTTGAGTTCTTTTTCATGCAGTAAGCTATTCAATGCAACCTGGGTGGCCTTTAAAGTTTCTAAGTTACCTACTGTAGGCTGATGTAGGTGGACTCTCTTAGCTTTTTGTAATTGTCGTTCCAACCTTAAAATACCAATGGCCCTTTTTTTATTTTTAATGTGACAATATGCTATGATGGCCCCCCGTAATACTGCTTTAGAAGCGGACCAGAATAGCTCTGGTTGTGAATCTAGATGTACTTGATTATGTTCTAGGTATTGGGCCCAGGTCTTTTGTATATGGGTTCGTAAATGTTGATCTTGGTATAACTGTGCTGGAAATCTCCACCCTCTCCCCCCCCTATCATCCTTTGTGAATGCAAAGTCCACCCACACTAATGAGTGGTCTGTTATCTCCTCAGGCCCAATAGTTGCTGATTTCACTGCATAAAATAGCGAACGGGCCACCATTACATAATCAATCCGGGCAAATGTCCCGTGCGCTCTTGATCTATGTGTGTAATCTTTATCTCCCGGGTGGTGAATTCTCCATGGGTCTACCAGGTCAAGAGTCCGATTAAACCCCTGAAATTCTTTAGCTCGTGTTCCCCTGTAATGAGAAGTTAGCATATTTGAGCAGTCTTGGCGTGGGTCAATTACTGCGTTAAAGTCTCCCACGACTACTAGGTTTCCCCCTCCTTTCTGTAAACATTTCCCAGCTAGAGATTTGAAAAACGTGGCTTCATAGTTATTGGGCCCGTATAAGACCAGTAAGGTAAATTCTTTCCCTGGGAGCCACACATTTAATAGAATATATTCTCCTTGGGCCCCTTTTTCTAATATGGTTGCTCTATATGGGAGCCCCTTTCTAAACAGGACCGCAACTCCTCCTTTTCTACTCTGTGACGAGGCCGCGAATACCTCACCAACCCACAATTTTTGCAGTTTAGAATGTTCTTTATCTGTTAGGCGTGTCTCTTGCAAGCATGCTATATCTGCTTTGTGTCTTTTTAATGCTGCGAGAATCTTGGCCCTCTTGATCGGGGTGCTAATACCTCCTACATTCCATGTTATTATCCTAGTGGCCATAATTCCTGTCTTCCCTGTTCATGGCGGATGTTCTTCTAAATGTTCCCCCTATTCCACCTCTACAATGTGTATCTCCCCAGCTCCAAGATTGGGTGTTAATCCTCATAGTTGCTTTAGGGGTTAGCTCTGCCCATTCCCAATTTGCACTATATCTTCTCGTATGACACATAGCTATTCCCGTGATGTTTATGATTGTCATTCTTATTCCCCCCCCGAGACCCTCCCTCCCTCCCTTCCTCCCCCCCCTTACTACCATCCCTTCAGCCATCTTTCCAGGCACTAACCCGGAATTTAGCAAGAGATCACCTGGGTTACTGAGAGCTTCCCACCCCTTTTATGTGGAAATTGTACTTACTGCCACTATAATGTTCTATTCCTCGCTCCCCCGATGTTACTGATATGTTCTCACTCTTTCTTTATTATGCCTTGTTCTGTTAAACTGGATCTCGCTTTTTCAGGGGACTGGAAAGTTTCCCATCGTCCTTGATTTAGTATTTTTAGAGATGCAGGATATTGGAGAATAAAACGCATTTGTTTTTGGGCCAGCAATGAGCATATAGGGTGATATTTCCGTCGTTGTTCCTGGACTCCCGCTGAATAATCTTGGAACATTAACACTGGCCGTCCGTCGTGTTTTAGTTCCCCTCTGCGTATCTCTGGGGCGTCCCACGCGGTGTGCCCGTTCTATGATTAGTGGACCCATAGAATCTGACAAGGCCAGCTCTTTCGCCAGCCACGTGGCTAGCCACTCCGACAGGTTTTTATCTGGGATGTTCTCAGAGAGGCCTACAATCCGAAGATTGTTCCTTCGTGAGCGATTCTCAAGGTCCTCGAGCTTTTCCATGTGTTCTTGGAGTTGTTGCTTAACGTCTCGGAGGTCTGTATTATAGCCGTGAGAATCGTCTTCGAGAGCCGAGACACGAGTTTCAAGATCTTCCGTGCGGGTCTCTAGTCCTTCTAGTTTTGTATGGATTGCGTCCAACTTTTGATCCATCGCGTCCCACCTCGGCTGCCAGGCCTTCGCCACTGCCAACGTGATTTGTTCTAATTGAGAGCTTGTAAAAATTTGATCTACCTGTTCTGGGGCCGCCGCCATCTTGGAATCGGGGGTAAGCGTTTTGGTCTTTTCTTTATCTTTTTTCCCCGCACGTAGTGCCATTCCAGCTGGGGATTTAGTAACAAATCTGTCCATGCAAGATTGTAAGACCACCCGATCAGTTTTTCAATCAATTGCGGCGCTGGTTATTATTAGATGGGGCGGGAGCTCTCGAGCCGAGGCGAAACACGACCGCTCAGCTCATCGCACCACGTGATCTCCTTAAATTTTACTGTTTAATGCACAAGATTTTATATGGTCTTGCTCCTTCATATCTTATGCATCATTTTGTTTTATTACAGAAATCTAGGATTACTAGATCATTAGCTTTATTTGCTTATCCATCAATACAAGAAAAGGACTAAACTTTTAAATACTCTCTTTTCCTATCAGGCAGCTTTCTGGATATCCACAATGAATATGTAAGAGATTTGCATGCACTGCCTCCACTGCATGTAAATCAGTTAAAAAAGAATATTACTTGCAATTTCTAACAATCTTCTTGCAATTTAACAACTTTGAATAACTTTGTCATCAGCAAATTTAATTACCTCACTAGTTAGTCCCAACTTTAGATCACTTGTAAATATGTTAAAAAGCAGTGGTGGTCCCAGCACAGACCCCTGGGGAACCCCACTATCTGCCATTCTCCATTGAGAAAACCGACCATTTAACCCTACTTTGCTTTCTATCTTTTAATCAGTTTTTAATCCCCAATAGGTCATTCCCTCCTATCCTTTGACTTTCTAATTTCCTCAGGAGTCTTTCATGAGGTACTTGTCAAACAACTTTTTAAAATCCATATACATAATATCGACTGGCTCACTTTTATGCACATGTTTATTGACCCCTTCAAAGAAATGTAGTAGATTGGTGAGGCAATATTTCCCTTGAATAAATCCATGTTGGCTGTCACTCCATGGAAGGTGAACCCTTGGGCCGCAGATGGGATGAATGGCCAACCTAATCCAAAGGCTAGGCAAAGCCCTGTCTGGCAGGAGGAAAGTCACCCAACACAGGGCTAGGAGAAAGGGAAGCCTTAAAGGACCCTTGAAGCACCCTGACAGTTGGCGCCAGGATAAGCAGGAACCAGAAGACCAGGAGACTGGGACACAGCAGGACTTTGAGACTGGAGAACAAGGCAAAGGCAGGAATACACAGCAGGACTTGGAGACTGGAGAACAGGACTTGAAGGCAGGAATACAGCAGGACCTGAAGACCGGAGTACAGGATGCAGCTTTGAGGTTGATAAGACAGTACTCTTGAATGAATTAGATTTGCCAGACACTCGGATAAGGTTGTTAAATCATATAGCACACACAGAGGCTTATTTTCAAAGCACTTAGCCTCCCAAAGTTCCATAGAAACCTATGGAACTTAGCCTCCCAAAGTGCTTTGAAAATATGCCTCATAGTTATTCAGAATAATTATTTTTCTTTTCAAGACCAATTTTTTCTTCAAGTCAAGGGGGATCCATAGAGACCACAGTAGCCCCCACAGTGGCCTGTCTATACATGATAGACTTTGAGAACAAATTTGTATATTCATCTCAGTTCAGTGGAGATATAGTGGTTTAGAAATGATTTATAAAAGACATTTTGGTCATCTGGTCAGGTGAGAGTAGCAGATTAAGTGAGTTTGTGGGATAACTGAATAGTTGATCCCAATATACAATTGAGTCCAGGGAGGGGGTGATACAGTACAGTTTCTAGATATAGGCATACAATATCATTTGGGTAGCTCTTTGACAAAAGCGTATTGAAAATCTACAGATAGGAACATTATCTTGCTTTTTAATAGTCATCATCCAAGTAAATTGAAAGAAAATGTACCAGTTGGTCAATTTTTCCCATAAGAGATTATGAACATCAAAGATTGAATACAGGAAGAAAGCACAAGATATTTATGAGAGATTCAGCCAGCGTGGTTATCCTAGTAGAGTTCTCAGAAAAGCATGTAAAAGGGCAACTAACGTCCACTGAAGTTGGCTGTTACAAAATTCTAGTAACATAGTAACATAACATAGTAAATGACAGCAGAAAAGGACCTGTACGGTCCATCCAGTCTGCCCAACAAGATAAACTCATTTTACATAGTATGTGATACTTTAAATGTAGAAGTCAGGATTCCAGGTTGACTTGTGTGCTTCCCTACAATGTGCAGGTCATCACAGATACAGAGAATTATTCATAAACATTGACCAATATTGTCACTACATTCAGGAATGGACCAAAGACCAAGGTTCTTTTTTCACAGGTAGGAATTTCAAGGGAGTTTCTATAGAATAAAGGAGGAAATGTGAGTGAATGCAATATGTATAGATCAGGGCATACTCCATGTTTACACTGTGCTTGTTGTAAGTTTACCATTAAAGCTGATACATTGTGGATAACTAACATACAGAAAGAGTTTGTATTGCGTTCCAAAACAGACCAACTCTCACCAGGTGATTTATGGCATTCAAAGTAACTCATGAAAGACTCCAGAGGAAATTGGAGACAAGATATAGAAGGTAGTGTTCTATTGTGGATTAAAAACTGGTTAAAAGATAGAAAACAGAAAGAAGGGTTAAATGGTCAGTATTCTCAATGGAGAAGGGTAGATAGTGGGGTTTCCCCAGGGGTCTGTAATGGGACTGCAGCTTTTTAACATATTTATAATTGATCTAGTTATTCAAAGTTGTTAAATTGCAAGAGGGTTGTGAAAAATTCCAAAAGGAGCTTATGAGACTGGAAGACTGGGCACCCAAATGGCAGATGACGTTTAATATAAGCAAATGCAAAGTGATGCATTTGGGAAAGAGGACCCTGAACTACTGCTACGTGATGCAAGGTTCCACATTAGGAGTCACTGACCAGGAAAGGGATCTAGGTGTATCGCTAATGATACGTTGAAACCCTCTGCTCAGAGTATGGCGGCAGCTAAGAAAGCAAAAAGAATGTTAGGCATTATTAGGAAAGGAATGGAAAACTAAAATGAGGGCATTGTAATGCCTTTTTATCGCTTCATGGTGCGACTGCACCTTGAATATTTTGTTCAATTCTGGTCATCACATCTCAAAAAAGTTATAGTAGAATTAGAAAAGGTACAGAGAAGGGTGACAAAAATGATAAAGGTGATGGAATGACTGGAGTAGTAGACGTGAATCGCTTGCTTACTCTTTCCATAAATACTAGGAGTAAGGGGGCACACAATGAAGCTACAAAGTAGTAAATTTAAAACGAACTGGAGAAAATATTTCTTCACTCAATGTGTAATTAAACTCTGGAATTCGTTGCCAAAAATGTGGTAAAAGTAGTTACCTTAGTGGGGTTTAAAAAAGGTTTGGATAGCTTCCTAAAAGAAAAGTCCATAAGCCATTATTAAAATGGACTTGGGGAAAATCCACTGTTTATTTCTAGGATAAGCAGCAAAAAATGTATTGTACTGTTTTGGGATCTTGCCAGGTACTTGTAACCTGGACTGGCCACTGTTGAAAACAGGATGCTGGGCTTGATGGACCTTTGGTCTGTCCCTGTATGGCAATACTTTTGTTCTTATGGCATTAAATGCCAATGTCAACTGTGGGACATAGGGGAAAAGAAGCAAAAAATTAAAAATAGGATCTCTCAGCATCGGAGCAACATCAGGTAAGAGACACTCCTCTTGTGGAACACTGAATAAGTAAGCAACACAGCCTAGAGGAGTTGCAATTTGTTGTACTTATGCAGATTCTAACACCATGGGGAAGAGATGTCAGTAAAATGTTGGTCTTAAAGGAACTGAGACCAATATTCATGTGGAATATAGTTGTGTCCAATGGTTTAAACAAAGAGGTGGATTGGGCTTTACTAATGGGGATTTGAGTTGTAGTAGTGACAGGAGGACTGTATAAATACTGTGTATGCGTGGCCGTTTCGGAAGTGGAACGCCTAGCATGAATGGTATGAGGTGATCCAGACGATTTTGGAAGCTTTTCATCAAGTATTAAATGATGTTGTTTTAAAATATGTTATTGTATGTAGTAAGTAAACAGCATAGCACAAAATATGATTGATATTTTTGTTTATACTAAGGTCTCCTGATGAAGATTTTTGAAACACAGTCAGTGTTGAGACCAAGACCCCAAAGGCTCGATTCTGTGCATAGGATTGAATACAGCTCTGTTTTTTAAAGAAACATTTATCTGGATTTGAGGATGCAGTTTGGATTAGCTATTGGGCAACTGTGGCCTTTTTTTTTATAGTGGCAAATGACCAGGAACGTAACTACAATCACAGCAATGGTAATGCTGATGGAGTCTGTATTAAGCAATTTAGTAGCGGAGGCTTGAGTGACTGGTGATAACTGACTAGCCTTCTTTTGAGCAAGCTAATCTGGACCAATTCCAAATATTCCTACCGTTGAGGGTTGACGGCTTATGTACAGACTGAAGGGCGATTTTCAACATCACAATGGAACTGTTTGAGAGAAGTGGTATGTTAAAGAGTAATATTCTTTATATCCGTAAGCTGAATTAGAGGCTGTCATACCAGTTTAGTCAGTGGTAGGCAATGATTTAGCTTTTGTATGTATAGGTTTTAAATGTGTATTTTTGAAATTTTGTAGTGTGGATAAAGATTTTTGAAAATTGGAAAAGGAGTATTATTTGCCATACTATGGGCAAACTGATTGATGTTGACTATTAAAATTTAAGACATCTCCATATTTATATAATATGAATATTCATAGTGGGAATCCTGAAAACGACTGGCTGGGAATTCCTCAGAACAGGTTAGGGCAGTGTTTCCCAAGTTGGTCCTAGAATACCCCTTTGCCAGTCAGGTTTTCAGGATATCCGCAACCTAACAGAACAAGAGTTGAAATTCTCTAGCTCCTCAATCCTAGTTCTCTTGGAGTGAAAAGGAAGGCCAGGTGCTCTGGACATAGTCTGAACTTCTGCAAGAAGCTGAACTCCTTGAGACTGTTTCAAAAAGTAAGCATTACAAAGCAGGAGGACAAATTCAGGAGAGAAAAACTTCACTGAAGCTAAAGGCTCTCCAGATCTCCCACTCCCCCAGAAATACTGTTGACAAAAGCTCAGCTTGACTAGAAAACGAAGGAACTGGAACGGAAGTGGCCGATGTTGCCATGGTTTCAGTGAAAGAAAGCCAGATTACAACAAGCAGGTGAAGAAGCCCTCTCCACAGTCAAGGTCATAAAACAGCAAACTGCAAAACCTCAGCAAAATTTTTACCAGAGAAAATAAGGGAAAGTGCCTCAGCACAGCTTACCAGAGTTTCTTCTATCTTACCTGTTCTCCTCTGTACAGTCTTTTTTTTTAAAGTAATGACAGCTAGCAAAAATGGATAACAAGCATAGAGGAGAGCGGAGGAGGGACTCCAACTCCTCCATTATTCCCCTTGTGGCTTTCTCTATTTAATTGTTTTGTAAATAAGCCCTGAATTCCTAACACTCCTTTAACACTCAATTGAAAATCAGTTCTCCAACTGGCCCAGAAGCTAGTTACACTAGACCAAAAAAACTGCATGGTCAGACCACTACCAACTGCTGTAGACAGAAAAAAACGGTTGAGCTTGGGCTACACGGTGTACTTTATAGGGCAGAGCTTGTGATTAGTCTCTCTGTCTCTGCTAGTCGACAGGCACAACCCAATGGTTCTAGACTTATCTGGGAAGACAATTAGAAAACAGAATCACAGAACACACAAAGCTAAAGAAAATGCAAGAGATTTTGGGGAAGAAGAGAAAGTGTACCAGCAAAATTTTTTTTCTCAGAATAGCTAAAATGCAGCAAAACACATACTTCATTTTCAACTGGAACTTGGAAGCACAGGACAATATGGGTATCTGCACAAGTGAGGTATAATTAATATGGAAGCAAGGAGATACAGAATCAGTGGTAAAGGAAAATAACTTGTTTCCTAGTACTTTTCCTGAATCACAGTCCAATGCTTAAATCAAACCCTACTTTTCCAAGACCACGCATCCTCCAAAGTTAAAAGAGGACATGAAGCCAAAACAATGTGGACCACATATTCACACGAGATACTCCTGCTTAATGAATATGATTCTATTCAAACTAATTAAGGACTGCATTATAGGGCCTTATTGTTATAACCGAAGTTTCAGATGAAAATTAAAAACAAAAAATGCTAACAGTTAAAATTTACCTTCAGGCAGAGATGTTGTTCTGCAGCCTAATAACAAAAAGTACCTTTTGTAGCTGCTTTAGTTTTTAAACAATATGTTGCTGGGAAACAAGGGAAAACCAATAGGGTTACTTGTTTTATTGCACCAGTGGGTAAATAAGCCAATTATATTTGATCTTTCATTCAACAATGGAACTGTGAGAACCAATGAGGATAGAGGAATTATAGTCCTGGAAAACACTGCCAGTTTCTCAAAGCATTTCAGTGACTGATTAGTAATAGTAATACTGTGGAATCTGCCACTGAAATTTTAAGGTAAGTCCTGCCGGATCTGGACATTTCACAGCTGGAAAAATGGGAAAAGTGCCAGTCTGACAACATGTATTTTTCCTAGCAATTAGGAATAAAACTGCCTAGCTGGGCATGAGAGCTCAGTCTGGCAATACTGGGCACTGTCTGTCTCCTTCTCTGGGTCACTCCTCAAAAACTATGTGAACTAAAGCATGTGAGTCTCAATGCAAGGGTGTTCTGGGACATACCAATTATCTGTTGTGAACGACAGGACTACACATAGGTGTTTTTAGTTTCTGAAAGAGCCATTAAATATGACTCTTTCCATGGTTAAATGATGCTCACAGTAACTTAGTTTTGAAAAATAAACGATGCCTGTGAATATAACACATCATCTTACCTGACCTGCCAAGTATCCTGCATTCAGCGGGAGACTCCTGCTTTGGCAAGTCATCTCCCGCACTCCCGCCAAAGTGGGAAAGTCTCCCGCTGAGACACTACAGAGGTATGTCCCTCTTCCACCTGGTATTCATTTCCTGGCTACTGCTGCTTCTCCTGTTGAGCAGCAGCAGCTGAGACCAAAAAAATAAAATTAAAGATAGCAAGCGCGGGACTGCAGCAGCCTTCAGGCATTGGCTGTTGGCTCTACAGCCGCTCCTCTCTCTGCCCCTGGAGCAGGAAGATGAGATCAACTTCCTGCTACGCTCCTCCGGGGACAGAGAAAGGAGCGGCTGCAGAGCTGACAGCCAATGCCTGAAGGCTGCTGCCAGGAAACGAATATCGGGTGGAAGGGGGAGCAGGAGGCAGGAGGTAGAATAGAGAGAGTGGGGAGATGGGGAGAGAAGGAGGGGAAAAGGAGAAGGGCTGGAGAAAGAGAGAAGCTGCTGGAGATAAGGAGGGACAGAAAGGAGGGGGATCCTGGCTGAGAGCAGAAAGAGGAAAGATGCTGGAAGGAAGGCTAGGGAGAGAAACAGAAGAGACATTGAAGGATGCAGAGAAAGAGGGGGGGACATGATGAATGTAAAAGGGTAGGGAGAGAGACACTGGATGGAAAGAAGGGGACAGAGAGCGAGAGAGACACTGGATGGAAGGATCGGGAGGGGGAGGGTAGACGGAAGGATGCGGAGAGAAAGAGGGAAGACGGAGGGAAGGATGGGGAGAGGAAGACGCTGGATGGAAGGACAGGGAGAGAAAGAGGGGAGATGGATGAGAGGATGCAGAGAGAAAGGGGACACTGAACAGAAATGGTGGAAAATGGTGGAGAAATAGACACTGATAGAAGGAGGGGGAGAGAGAGAGACACTAGATGGAAGGATCAGGAGAGAGGGTAGAGAGCCACGTACAAGGGGTGGAGCCAAGGTAAAGTAGGGCGAGGCTGGGGGGCATGTACTAAAATCTCCCGCTCAAAAATTGGGACCCCTTGGCAGTTCTGTCTTACAAGTAAGGCTGAAGAGCCTGCTTCAAAAACTTTCCAAAGACTGATCTACCTAGCAAGTAAGAAAAACATGTTTTGGTCTACCTGTGGGTATCCTTTGCCTGAAAAGAAAGGAGCAGAAGAATTTGTATTTTCTTAGGGGGACTGCCCCCAATGTAAACTTCCAAGAGTTTTTCAGAGGAGAAACTCCTCCTCATTAACTGCAATCCTCATTTAAATTTTGGGACTATAAATATGTATCAACACTATAAAAATTTATACTTCTGCTCTAACAATTGTGTAAACAAAGAATGGTGAAGGACTATCATTTAAATCAAACAGCAGCCTCAACTACCCCGAGGAGAGTTGTAGACTTTTCATCAAAACTTCTGTGAGGTTCCCATCATCGGCTTCCATACTACATGAAGTATGTGAGCTGCCGCGAGATGTTGTGGCAGCCATTTTGCAACGGTGCCGCAAGAGGCAGGAGTGAGGGGGCTCAGCTCCTGCCCCCAACGACCACCACTGGACCACCAGAGATTAAGGTAGGCCCAGGAGGGGGGAACTGCATGAACTCGGGGGAGGGGGGAGTTTTGGGGAACGGGTAGCCATTTGCAGGGGGGAGTTGCTAGTGGCTATAGGTTGGGAGAGGGAGGGGATGCAATGTGTTGGGGGCTTGGGGGTGGGACTTAAAAACCCCCACTTATGCGGGCCCCAGCCCAATATTCAGCTGGGGCTTGCATAAGCTTAACCAGGTGAATTTAGGACAGCATAAGCCCCATCTCCTCCCCAACACGCCCCTTGGCCGGCCCACTTTTTTGGGGGCTATTCAGAGGCAATATTCAGTGGTTAGGAGGGGACAAGTAATGCAGGCCAGAGCCTCTCCAGCCCGCTTAAATTGCTCTGATTATCGGCCTCAACTTTCTTATTTTCTACCTTTGTTCTCTATTTCATTTTATAAATTGGGCTGGTTCCAATATCGTTTCCACTTTCCACATATCAGTCTTTTCCTAAATTCTTTTTCCATATTGTCCTTTTCCATTTCTTCTCTCTCCTCTTGTCATCTTTGCTTTGTTCCTCTTCTCCTTTCCTAGTCCCTTCCAGCTTCTGCTCTAGACTGTTCCCTTCCCTATCCCTTGAGTCACATCCAGCTTCCGCCTTGTTCCCCTCCCCCTCCTAGTTATAATCCAACTTCTGCTGTAGTCATAGTTTATTAAGATTTGCTATACTGCTAATGTTAACTAGCAGGTCTTAGCTCCCCTCATCACCAGTCATATCCCTACAGTGGGGGAAATAAGTATTTGATCCCTTGCTGATTTTGTAAGTTTGCCCACTGACAAAGACATGAGCAGCCCATAATTGAAGGGTAGGTTATTGGTAACAGTGAGAGATAGCACATCACAAATTAAATCCGGAAAATCACATTGTGGAAAGTATATGAATTTATTTGCATTCTGCAGAGGGAAATAAGTATTTGATCCCTCTGGCAAACAAGACCTAATACTTGGTGGCAAAACCCTTGTTGGCAAGCACAGCGGTCAGACGTCTTCTGTAGTTGATGATGAGGTTTGCACACATGTCAGGAGGAATTTTGGTCCACTCCTCTTTGCAGATCATCTCTAAATCATTAAGAGTTCTGGGCTGTCGCTTGGCAACTCGCAGCTTCAGCTCCCTCCATAAGTTTTCAATGGGATTAAGGTCTGGTGACTGGCTAGGCCACTCCATGACCCTAATGTGCTTCTTCCTGAGCCACTCCTTTGTTGCCTTGGCTGTATGTTTTGGGTCATTGTCGTGCTGGAAGACCCAGCCACGACCCATTTTTAAGGCCCTGGCGGAGGGAAGGAGGTTGTCACTCAGAATTGTACGGTACATGGCCCCATCCATTCTCCCATTGATGCGGTGAAGTAGTCCTGTGCCCTTAGCAGAGAAACACCCCCAAAACATAACATTTCCACCTCCATGCTTGACAGTGGGGACGGTGTTCTTTGGGTCATAGGCAGCATTTCTCTTCCTCCAAACACGGCGAGTTGAGTTCATGCCAAAGAGCTCAATTTTTGTCTCATCTGACCACAGCACCTTCTCCCAATCACTCTCGGCATCATCCAGGTGTTCACTGGCAAACTTCAGACGGGCCGTCACATGTGCCTTCCGGAGCAGGGGGACCTTGCGGGCACTGCAGGATTGCAATCCGTTATGTCGTAATGTGTTACCAATGGTTTTCGTGGTGACAGTGGTCCCAGCTGCCTTGAGATCATTGACAAGTTCCCCCCTTGTAGTTGTAGGCTGATTTCTAACCTTCCTCATGATCAAGGATACCCCACGAGGTGAGATTTTGCGTGGAGCCCCAGATCTTTGTCGATTGACAGTCATTTTGTACTTCTTCCATTTTCTTACTATGGCACCAACAGTTGTCTCCTTCTCGCCCAGCGTCTTACTGATGGTTTTGTAGCCCATTCCAGCCTTGTGCAGGTGTATGATCTTGTCCCTGACATCCTTAGACAGCTCCTTGCTCTTGGCCATTTTGTAGAGGTTAGAGTCTGACTGATTCACTGAGTCTGTGGACAGGTGTCTTTCATACAGGTGACCATTGCCGACAGCTGTCTGTCATGCAGGTAACGAGTTGATTTGGAGCATCTACCTGGTCTGTAGGGGCCAGATCTCTTACTGGTTGGTGGGGGATCAAATACTTATTTCCCTCTGCAGAATGCAAATAAATTCATATACTTTCCACAATGTGATTTTCCGGATTTAATTTGTGATGTGCTATCTCTCACTGTTACCAATAACCTACCCTTCAATTATGGGCTGCTCATGTCTTTGTCAGTGGGCAAACTTACAAAATCAGCAAGGGATCAAATACTTATTTCCCCCACTGTATATTGGATCCCTGAGGCTCCTGGTGTGACCATAGGACCAGGACTAGCAACAGTGGGTGAGGGAGCCATAGCCTGGGGTGCTACAGAATTCTGGAGGATCCCTATATAAATATATAGTGTTTATATATTTGATTGAATTCTACAGATTCTTTATATTAAAGGTTTGACCAGTTATTGGAATCATTATGGCACAAAATTGGAAAACAGGATTTGTTTTTTTACAAGATCAAAGGGATGAAATTCTAAAAGCTTCAGCTTTGTTAACATCTGATATATTGGAACAATCTTCTAAAGTGTGGACAGAAATTCTGAATGTTCACCGATCTCTCTCTCGATTAGAATTACATGGTGCGTCTTTGGTAGAATATTGTAAACAGGAGGTAATCCCTTGAGGATTGCGAATGCTCCGTGCCCATACGATGTTTCAGGATGATGAAGACTTTGTTTTACAATGGAACATGATTTTAAATCATTGTTCCTTAGACTTAATGGTTCTTTTGATTAAACGTATTCAAGAGCAAATTGATGAGTTATTAAAAGAACAACATGAAACGGTTAACTATGCAGAGGAATTGAAGGATTTTTGTTTTGTTACATTTGTACCCCACGCTTTCCCACTCATGGCAGACTCAATGCGGCTTACATGGGGCAATGGAGGGTTAAGTGACTTGCCCAGAGTCACAAGGCGCTGCCTGTGCCTGAAGTGGGAATCAAACTCAGTTCCTCAGTTCCCCAGGACCAAAGTCCACCACCTTAACCACTAGGCCACTCCTCCACTGTTGCTACTATTGGAGATTCTACATGGAATGTTGCTATTCCACTAGCAACATTCCATGTAGAAGTCGGCCCTTGCAGATCACCATTGTGGCCGCGCAGGCTTCTACATGGAATGTTGCTAGTGGAATAGCAACATTCCATGTAGAATCTCCAATAGTAGCAACATTCCATGTAGAATCTCCAGTAGTATCTATTTTATTTTTGTTACTTTTGTACCCTGCGCTTTCCCACTCATGGCAGGCTCAATGCGGCTTACATGGGGCAATGGAGGGTTAAATGACTTGCCCAGAGTCACAAGGAGCTGCCTGTGCCTGAAGTGGGAATTTAACAAAGAAGATGGATAAATTTAAGAAAGAATTAAAATGACAAAAGATCAAAAAGTTCCAATGTGATGAGCGTGACTATAAAGAGGGTTACATTTACCCTTGGATGAAGAAAGAACAACCAAATGGTAAAGAGAAGAAACAGGGTTTCAGTTTTCATCAGATGTAGCAGTGGGGAGGAAACTAAGGACCCCCCAGGGGAAGCACAAGGAGTAGAATGCAGACATAAAAAAAATGGCATTGTATTCAGGCAAAGAAATTAAATGAACCTTTGGTGACACAATGCGTGGAGAAACAACATGCCTTTTCTGATTTACGCTATGTAGTGCTAGAACAATTGAAAATTACAGAAAGGAGAGGAGATGTGAGACGGGTACTCAGTCAACATGAACAACGGTGGATATTCACTTTACAATCCGTGATGTCTCACGGTTTGAATGCGGCTATCAAATCTGGAAAGCTTTTTTGTGAAATTGAATGACTCTGACGTAATGACGCTTTGGGCTTCTACGTAGGGAACGGCGATATATAAACTTGGCGTCTTTAGGTAGTTAGTCGCCATTTTGTCAAGTGCTGGCAGATAAAAATTGTTTTTGAAGTTGCACATTTTGAGGAATACCTTGGATGAAATACTATGAGAGTTGTTTTCCCCTGAAGCAGCCTGAAATGGTGGCACAGGGAACCCCTGCTGGGATTTGGAATATTTGGAAGTGAACGTAACATATAATCTTAAGATTGAAGAACAATGGTTATCTCCAAGATAAGTACTGTGTATATTGAGTTTTGCAACTTTGATTCAAATATTTTTTCAAGTTTATTCTGTATCTTCAATCAATATTTTGCCACTTTTTGGAAAAATAGGAATTGTTAAGTGGGGTTTTTTTTTTGACCAATGATAATGCAGAGCCTCCTATATATATGAAGGTGCATCCTTCAAGTAGGGGTGTCTCTTTTTCTTCAGATTGAGGTGTTTTTTTTCCCACTTTATTTATTAGTTGTTTGTGAGGTGATTTTTTTTGGAGATACAGAATATTATTGTAGAATTATAGTGTTTATATATTTAATTGAATTCTACAGATTCCTTATATTAAAGGCAATTTAAATCATCCATTATTATATTGTTGCCCAATTTGCCAGCTTTCCTAATTTCCGTAAACATTTGTTCATCTGTCCGTTCTGTCCTGGCGAACGGTAGTACAGCACTCCCAGTAAACTCCTGCTCTTCACACATGGAATTTATATTCATAAGGATTCCACGCTGCTATCTGTTTCATGAAGAATGTTTATTTTGTTTGACTCAATTCCATCTTTAACATATAGTGCAGTGATTCTCAAAGTGGGCGGTAGAGCCCCCTAGGAGGCATTGGACAAAGCTAGGGGGCACTGGAGGGATAAGCACAATATAGCAGCGTGAACAACTAAGTAGTAAGAAAGTATTTCTTTTTTTTAACCATTTTATCAACATGGTAGCTTGGCAAACAGGCCCACCTATAACACTATTTACCTGCTTACACACATGAGCATATGTTTGCTCCATCACAAGTGAATCAACAGTGCATATGTTTGCATCATTGCAAATAAAACATGCAAAGCTTTGTATGAGTCATGAGAAGTCAATAGTACGAGCCACCACTTAGGTAAGTGTTGAAAGCATTACTGTGTGCAGATGTCTTATTCTTGTATTTATAGCTGGTTAGTTTGGTTAAGTATTGAAGCATAACTGCAAGCAGATGACCTGTACTTGCCACAGAAATAGATTCAGACCGCTAAAATAGTAAGATTTTATATTTAAGTATTTCTTTTTTTACCATTTTTTCGAAGAGGTAGCTTGGCAAATAGACCCTACTATAACACTGTTTATCTGCCTATGCATATGAGCAATATGTTTGTGCCGTTGCAAGTGAACCAACGGTGCATATGTTTGCACCGCCACAAATAAAACGAGCGAAGCGTTGCAAGAGTCATGAGATGTCATTAGTACAAGCCGCCATTTTTGTACGTGTCGAATTACAAAATGATTGGAACTAGTCAAAATTTAAGAACAGTTATCAACAGTTTTGGTTACAGAAAGAAATTTCAGATCATTATCCTGAACTATGGACCATAGTTCAAAAAACTGCTCTTGCACTTCCAACATCATATTTGGTAGAATGTGGTTTTAGTGTGGTAGCCCAACTTCTGACCAAATAAAGAAATAGACTCCAAATAGTTGAGCGTGAGTATTTACGACTCTTACTCAGTAACTTTAAAACCAGACATTGAGAAACCGGTATTGCTTCATCAAGCTCATCCATCCCATTAAGCATGTTCAATAGATCGAGTAGGTACATTATTTTATTAAAATTGGGGTTTTTTTTTTTTTATGTGAATTGCTTTTGTGTTGTACATTGAATAAAAATTTCAATCCATCATTCATATTATTAAAGGATGCTATTTATGTTATTAATTAAATAAACACTTATTGAAATTTTGCATAATTTGTTTTGAGCAATAGCCTCAATGGGTGGGGGGGCACTCTAATAAATTTATGGAACCAAAGGGTGTGGTAGGCCAAAAACGTTTGGAATCGCTCATATAGTAGTGCAAACTCCCCTCCAGTTTGATCCATTCTATCATTGTGATGTAATTTGTATCCGATAACACAGTGTTCCTAAGTCCCATAAATCTTTCAGTTATATCCTGCTTGTCTCCCAATGGTGAAGACTGTTGGTTATCCTCCACAGCTTGTAGAGAAATAGATAACTTTGTAAAGGAAATTAAATGAGAAGCTTTTTCAATCTGCCCTGATACAGCAAGAGCTAGAGTATCTACATGAGATCCCCCCCCACACAGGAAAAAAAAGTAGGGTGCGAAAGGGTGCGTTTGGGCACTTTCGGGGAAACTCAAGTGTCATGGCCATGGCTCTGTTCTTGACCCTAACCCTCCTCCTGACAAACTGGGAGGCATCTTCAGGCAATCTGCACCTCTCCTACCACGGTGAACTGCGGGCAGGGGCTTTCCTGGCACACCCTAGTCTGCTGTTGGCTCCTTATGCATCAAAACTGGCAGGAGCCAAGTTCCCTAGGAGCACTCGCTTGCTGCATCATTCCAATTAAAAGGGCCAGCAGCTGCCAGATCTCCCAGCTGGGCTATTTTAGGTGCCCAGACCTGCTCAGCCCTCACCCTCGCATCTGATACTACCGATCCAATTGCATCCAGTGTCCTGTCTCCAGTGTAGCCTGCCTCAGCATCCTGTCTCCAGTCCAGTCCTGTGTTCCTGTTCCTAGCCTAATCACTCCAGGTCCTGGTTCTCCAGGCCTGCCATCAAGGGTCCTTTTCAGGGCCATTCCATGTCCTGGCTCACCAGGAGGCATATTTTCAAAGCACTTAGCCTTCCAAAGTTCCATAGGTTTCTATGGAACTAAGGCTAAGTGCTTTGAAAATATGCCTCCAGGCCTGCCCCCAAGGGTCCTTTTCAGGGCCAACTTCCTGATCTCTTTTGACAAGGTGCGACTCATCAGCCGTCCATCTGGACCCTCTGGATCCCCTGGTTTGGAGCCCCTATGATGGTCCAAGGGCTCACCCTTCACTGCCTATGACAGATGCCAGGGCTACGAGCTGGACAAAGTCACTGGCATTGCAGCTGCTTCAGCAACTCCAACAGCTTTCTGGAGCCATCCAGGACTTGACCCTGAGGATGAACCACCTCCAGAATTCTGACACACTCCAGGCTATGGCTCCCTCACCCACTATTGCTAGTCCTGGTCCTATGGTCACCCTAGGAGCCTCAAGGATCCACTTAGCATCTCCACCCTAGTACGATGGGAACCTGAAGGCCTGTAGAGGGTTCCTTAACCAATGCCAAATCTTTGAGCTTCAAACAGAGGACTTCTTTTTTGATAGAGGCTGAGTGGCATATATCATATCGCTCCTCTTTAGCCTAGCCTTTGCCTGGGCTTCCCCTATCTGGGAGCTGAACAACCTGGTACTGAACAACCTGAATGAGTTCCTGGGATAATTCCGAAGGATCTTTGAGGAACCAGGGAAGACCTCTTCCATAGCCTCTGAACTGCTTAATCTGTGGCAAGGATCGCAAACACTGGGCAACTAGGCCATCCAGTTCCAGACTGTGGCCTCCGAGCTGGAGTGAAATGAGAGCTTGATAGCGGTGTTCTGGCAGAGGTTGTCATCCCAGATTAAAGATGAATTGGCTGGAAGTGACCTTCCAACAACTTTGGATGACCTTATTAATTTGTGTACTCGGAGACATCCGGTTTCGAGAGCGAGTGCAGGAGAGGCAATCTGTCTGCAAAATGGTCCAACCAACTTCTAGTTTTCAGCATGCTCCCCATTCTCCTTCCAAGACTTCCACCTCAGGCGAAGCTGGGGAGCCCATGCAGGTAGACCAGTTCTCTCTCTGTGACCAAGAGAAACAGCAATGCTGGACCCAGAATTTGTGCCTGTATTGTGGGGAGAATGCCCTCAGGTGTCCCAGAAAGCCGGAAAACTTGCTCACGTTCCTCAGCCTGATGGTTCCACTATACGGGTAGTGGTGGATTGGGCTGTGAAAATGGTTCATTTCATTCCCCTATCCAGATTACCTTCGGCTCCTGCAGTAGCCCGCACTGAAGATTTTCTGTCTTCATGGGTTACCAGAGTCCATCAGCTTGGATAGAGGGGTCCAGTTTACCTCCAGAGTTTGTTGATGTATGAGTATTGCAGGTCGAGCTTGACTTCTCATCTAGATATCATCCACAGACCGATGGCCTGACAGAGAGGATAAATCAAATTCTGAAAACCTTCCTACATAAGTACGTCTCGGCTCAACACAACGATTGGTCCCAGTTGCTGCCCTGGGCTGAATTTTACTACATTAACTAAGTGAATGAGTCCACTGGGACCTCATCATTCAAGACAGTCTTCGGACAACACCCAAGAATACCCCTGCCCATACCCCAATCTTCTTTTATGCTGGTGGTTGAGGCTACCCTCGAATCTCTCTCTCCTGTGGAAGACTACACGGGAACTCCTAGTGAAAGCTACCCAGAAATATAAGAGATAGGCCAATAAGAAAAAGCGCCCTGTTCCTTATTTTCATCCAGGGGACTTAGTCTGGCTGTCCACCCAGAATCTGCATCTTAAGACACCCTCTGTCAAATTTGTTCCCCAGTGTATTAGGTCATATCCGGTTGTCTGAAAAGAGGGCTCAGTGACGTACCAGCCCCTGGTCCATCCTTGCCTTTCTCAGGTATACATATAAACTATATGTATACCTGAGAAAGGCAAGGACAAATCAAACTCGGGTATACATATAAAGTATCACATACCATGTAAAATGAGTTTATCTTGTTGGACAGACTGGATGGACCGTACAGGTCTTTATCTACCATCATTTACTATTTTACTATGAATCTGTCAGCCGTGTGCTACATTTGGTACTCTGGAAGGTGGGGAGAGGATTTGGCATTGGTTAAGTTCAATGAGACTTCACTGAAAATGTTAATCTCAAGAAAAAAAGAATCATGGAAAGTATTATGTTAAAGTTCTTATAAGAAAACACTCTTTCACGGAAAGGATGGTGGACGCGTGGAATGGCCTCCAGGTGGAGATCGTGGAGACAAGGACTGTATCAGAATTTAAGAAAGTGTGGGAGAGGCATTTGGGATCTCTTAAGAAAAGGAGGAGTTAGTGGTTACGAGGATGGGCAGACTGGATGGGTCATTTGGCCCTTATCTGCAGTCATGTTTCTACGTTTCTAACTGCTCCCTGAATTCCTAGAACCATAATTAGCACAGCATCAAAGCCAGGGCAATCTGGGGTGGGGATGTGGGTACATAAGCCTGTACAATTCTCCCCATCATCTCTTGTCCACCTTACCACTCCAGAACAATAATCATTATTATCCCCAGCCCAGCATAATCATCTCCTTTTACTTCCCACTCCTATCTCAATCTCTCTCCTTATCTTCCCTGTCCCCCTCTTCTCTGTCCATCCCTAGCCACGGCATGAGTCAGACTGCAACACCTCCTTCTCTGTCAATTTCAAACTGAAATCGTAAACTGTGTGGAGCTGGAGGGACCTGTGCAACTGAAGACTTTGGATAAAAGTAAGCAAAAGAAAGAAGCCTTCTGCCTTTCTACTGCCAGTAGGAGTATATCACAACAGGGGAACCTTGGGGAAGGCAGGGACAGAGGCTCATGGAGCTGCTGTAGGCCTGGCATACTTCAAAGCACACCGTGTCATTGGTGAACACTGGAAGTTGCCAATATATGGGATCACCAAAAACACAGGACAAGAAGCAGTCACTCTAGTTTGTCCTCAACCCCAAATGTAGCCCTTTAGGACTGGTATATACCGGGGCTCATTTTCAAAGCACTTAGACTTACAAAGTTCCGACCACAACACCATGTATTTTTTTCTCTACTGGACTTGGCGAACGCCTTTACTATGTACGCCACATTGAGCCTGCAAATAGGTGGGAAAATGTGGGATACAAATGCAACAAATAAATAAAAAAATAAATAAATGTAACTTTGTAAGTCTAAGTACTTTGAAAATACACCTCACTATCTGCATCATCATCACTGCCATGCCAGCCACTATGTACCAAGTGAAACCCAGCACATATAATGTAATCTAAGACATCTTAAAACATCATTGCTCCTAGAGGTTCAAGGGAACTACAGGAAAGTTATTCTAATTCCTTCAGACTCCCAAACTGAATTATCACCACCTTGAATTAATGCAAGACATAGCAATCTGTACACAGCGGATACAGTTTTCTTTAGGGAAGCCTTCATGAATTCCTCTCCCAGGTTTCTTACCTTTGCTTTTGCTCCCATATTGGCAGACCGGGAGGTGACAGGTGAGATTCTTTCAGAACTGGCACTTGGCACTTTGTACTCAGCAGGGCTGGAGGATATTTTCAAATTGGTTCTAGCAACTGGAGAGGACCATTTGGGAATAATGGAAGATCTACCTTTCAGTTTTTTAGCAGAGAAGGGTGTGGATGTCTTTAAAGTAAACATAAAATTAAAAACAAAAAGAAACATGACAAACAAGCCAAAACAAAATTAAAAAGGAATGTTCAACTTAAAGTGAAAGTTATGCAATTTAAAGGTGCAATACAACTTCAGCAAATCTGACCCAGAGCAATTTTTAAATATTTGATCAAACCTTAAGAACACTAAAAAATGTATTTGCTTTGTTAATTCTGATTTCTCACCTTTACATTTAGAAATCCCAAAGTGACTTAGAAATAAAATATACACATTGCGAGCACTACACTAGGTATATGCAGTGCAGAATAGAAACACATCAGAGAGAATGACTGCTCCATATAGCTAACAATCTAGTCAAGACAAAAGTGTCTCAAAATCCACTATAGGGAAGTGGTTAAGATTTAAAAGCAAAAAGGTGAGTTTAAGACTGGACTGGAATAAGGACAGAGAGACCATATGATGCAGTGACTTCAGAAGTCTGTTCCAGGCACATGTTGCAACAAGGTGGAAAGAGTAAAATCGGAAGCTGAGAACAGAGAAAAAGGGCCCAGATTACAGTGTCTTGTCTGATGAAGAGAGCTCATAGAGAAGGATGTAAGAAAAGAGGAAAGAGGTAGTGAATGCAATTTGTAAGAGAAGCTTGAACTGTATTGAGCAGCATATAGGATACCAATATACCAACTTATAGAGAAGGGTTACACTGTTATAGCAGTTACGTTGTACAGTTGGATTTTGAATAGACATTAGTACAGAAGGGAGGTCCAGTGGAAGACCTGAGAGGATCTCTGGCCTCAGCTCTAGTTATGATTCTTGTCACCAGTTCTACTGATGAGGGCATTGGTTACACTGCCTAAACCTGTCCTGGAAAAGTAAAGGGTACAGCTGTCTAATATGGTTTAGACACATGAAACATGCCTTAACTATTGATAACACCAGCCGTATTAGAGGCAGTTTGGAGCAACTAAAAATCCATATTCCAATTTTAGTTCTTATTTATTATTAGGATTTATTTACAGCCTTTTTGAAGGAATTCACTCAAGGCGGTAAGGTAAGAAAAAAATCAAACATGAGCAACAGACAATTACAGCAGTGAAAATATTGAATAACAATATAAAGGATGGAATGGTATACTATTTACAATGTCAACACAATACATAATAGAACATTTTTAATTGACAGTGTAGGGTACAAGCAAAGATGGAACATGTAAGAGTAAGAGGAGCTAGAAAATAAGGTGACTAAAGAAAAGGTGCATATGAGGTCAGAGAGATGGTTAAACATTATCTCAGCTAGGGCAGGAGTGAATAGATTCACAAAGTTCCATTGTTTACTATGGGGCTCATTTTCAAATGAGAAAAACATCCAAAAAGTAGCATAAATCTGCATTTGGCCATTTTTCTCACAAAAACGTCCAAACTGGTATTTTCAAAACCAATGTCATTACTGAGGGAAAAACTGGAAACAGTTATGCTCTGCCTGTTCTGTTCAGTCAATTTGCGAAATACCAGCTACAGAGATGTCTCCTGCCCACAGAAGGTGGTGGATGGGCTGAGGAAATTTTCTGGGGAACATTGAAAATGGATTCAGGAGCCCAAGGAAGGATCTTCATAACTGTGACAATAACAGAAATGACAAGGAGGGGCAGGCTTTTTTTCCCATTTTTTCGGTACACATGATAAAATATACTGAAAACCTTAACAGCCATATGAAGAAGGGACCTTTATTGTCTCAAAAGCTCAACTACTTCACAATCTTTTTCCATGTAGAAACATAGAAACATGGCAGCAGATAAAAGCCAAATGGCCTATCTCCAGCCTGCCCATCCTCAGCAACCACTATCTCCTCCTTTTCCTAAGAGATCCCACGCTTTCTTAAATTCAGATACAGTCCTCATCTCCACCGGTAGGCTATTCCACATGTCCACCACCTAAGATTACTTCTGAGCCTATAACCTCTTTATTTCAACTAGGTTAGAAATTTATAACTCCAAAATTATTTTTCTTGAAATCTTTTACTCCAGTTCAGGTATATGCAGAAATTTCAGGCTCCCACTGTATAGCTAGATGGGCAGAGAGTAGTCAGGATACCAGCAGAAGTCAGGATTAGAACGGAACGCAATACACAAGGCGAGGTTGCACCACAGAGCGATACAGAGGCATTATAATGTTCTTGGTCTTATTTTGCATCCCTTTCCTAATAATTTCTAGCAACAAATTCTCAAATGTACTGATTCGTATTCTATAAATTGGTGGGATTTGAATTTTATAGGATCTAATAATAAAATGTATGCTGTAATCTGCCTTGAACCAGATAAGTGGAATATAAATTCTCAAATTAAATAATAAAATTTTCAACCCCTGTTCTATAGATTACCATCTTATTTTTTCTCAAATTTCTACTGAAATAGCCTTTTCCCACTACTCAACTTACACCTGCTTCAACTATCTCACTCAAACCATTGCCATTTTGAATATAGCCATCACTAAGTACATGTTAAACATCAATTTTATCTTGCTGTTTAACCAACTCTTCAGATCTTATCTCTTTTTCGATAAGAAGACGGTTACAAAATACTCTCACACCAAGCAGGTGGTGGGCATCTAGAAAAAGCTTTTATCTGAAATGACAGACGTCAAAACAGTGACAAAATTAAAGCATTTATAGGATAGATACAAAAGAACCTCAGTGGCAGAAGGGAAAAACAGATCACAGATTGAGAGACACCTCTTACAGTATTACTAGCAGGAAAGCACAAATGGGACGCGTGGATTGATCAGGTTGTTTTTATCTGCCAAAACTATGTCTCTACCCTCAATATATGAACATTCTATTTAATTATGATGCATTGTGGTTTTCAATTATTTTTATAGCTCTATGTCTGTGTTCTTCTACTATGTCATTATACAAAAGCATTAGAGTCTGCATTAAAAAACAGGCTTGTATTTCAAATAAAGCTTTGATGTTATTGCACCTTTAAAAGACTGATGAAACATCAGTGGGAACCGGGTAACTTAATATTTAAATAACTAAAACTTTGATTTACATACAATTATTGAATGTTTTTTGCAGACTTACCTTTTCTGCTTTCACTTGATCGCCAAGCTCATATTTCTCAACATCATGATCTGGGGAAATGAAAGGACAGAAATAAAAACTGGATTGTGTTCCACTTGGACACCAAATTCAAAATGTTTTATAAGTGTCTTAATCCCAGCATATTTATTATAACCTAAACAGGAATGTGGAAATGAACAGAAGCTATTAAGCTTTATGGCTAGATTTACTAAAGAGCACTACCACATAATGACATGCTAACATGAATTAATGCGTGTTATTTATTGCAGCCCGAATTTTATGCAATGGTACCTATTTACTAAGTACATGTCAATGGTGTCAGCACACAGTAATGCTGTTAAATCATTGACAGCCCCTTTTACTAAGCCACATAGGCGCCTATGCGCACCCAACGTGTGCCAAAATGTACTTACCACCTGACTACCGCGTGACTCTTGCGATAATTTCATTTTTGGTGCACGTCCACTACACACATTTGAAACAATTTTTATTTTCAGACGTGCATAGCGGAAGCGCCAAGTGGCATCTGACGTGCATAGGTCCTTACTGCCCAAATTCTTTACTGCTAGGTCTATGGGGCTGGCGGTAAGATCAGAGACCTAAAATGGACATGCGGCAATTTTGATTTTGCCGTACATCCATTTTTTGGGGGGGGGAAAAAAAAGAGGACTTTTTAACAGGTGTGCTGACAAATGATTCTGCGCGTGCCCAAAACCCAAGCCTACACTACCGCAAACCGCAAACCACTTTTCAGCACACCTTTGTAAAAGGACCCCTTAGTAAATCTAGCCCTAAATATATACACACATATATACACGTACACTTTACTTTTTATTGACAATGGTAATTATTCAAAGAGAAACAATGTACACAGTTTCCTCTTGAAAATTATTGCAATGAATCTATATCCATTACAAATATCACAGGATGTTCAAAACATACTGGTTTGAATTCTGTTACCGTTTTCATTTAAACACGCGTGGGATAAACATAAAGGAATCCTGTTCAGAAGGAATGGATCCTAAGGAGCTTAGCCGAGATTGGGTGGCAGAGCCGGTGGCGGGAGGCGGGGATAGTGCTGGGCAGACTTACACGGTCTGTGCCCTGAAAAGGACAGGTGCAAATCAAGGTAAGGTATACACAAAAAGTAGCACATATGAGTTTATCTTGTTGGGCAGACTGGATGGACTATGCAGGTCTTTTTCTGCCATCATTTACTATGTTTACTATGTTACTATGTAACTACTTTCACCTATATTACTACTACTACTACTACTACTATTTAGCATTTCTATAGCGCTACAAGGCGTACGCAGCGCTGCACAAACATAGAAGACAGTCCCTGCTCAAAGAGCTTACAATCTAATAGACAAAAAATAAAGTAAGCAAATCAAATCAATTAATGTGTACAGGAAGGAGGAGAGGAGTAGGTGGAGGCAAGTGGTTACAAGTGGTTACGAATCAAAAGCAATGTCAAAGAGGTGGGCTTTCAGTCTAGATTTAAAGGTGGCCAAGGATGGGGCAAGACGTAGGGGCTCAGGAAGTTTATTCCAGGCGTAGGGTGCAGCGAGACAGAAGGCACGAAGTCTGGAGTTGGCAGTAGTGGAGAAGGGAACAGATAAGAAGGATTTATCCATGGAGCGGAGTGCACGGGAAGGGGTGTAGGGAAGGACGAGTGTGGAGAGATACTGGGGAGCAGCAGAGTGAGTACATTTATTAATCTTAAATAAACTGGGAATGTGGCCATGCTGATTCTTATTTGAACCCCTTGCAACACTTTAAAGAAACACTTTCTTAACTTCAAACCCTGATTTTTCCTCAGTAGTTACACACAAAATTAAACAGGGGTAACTATGACCATTATCATCCAGTCATCAGAATATTTTTGCCTGACGTTGTATTAGTTGTATTTATTTTGTATTAACTTATAACTACATATAAATTAAAAGCAGCAGTATTAGTAAGCAGGTCAAATTGATCATATGAACATTTGAAAGGGAGAGTAACCCTACTATATTTGTAAAATTCTTCTAAGCACTTTTAGCGCTTACTTTATTTTTAAAAGGTTGCAAGCGACATGACATCACACATTTTTTGCAAAAACTTCATTGGCTACCAGTACAATACAGGGCTAAATTTAAAACTCTATAGTCTCCCCGTCAGGAAATGGCCCCGAGTATCTGAAGAATAGGATGATCCTCCACACACTGCCAAGGACACTAAGGTCCTCCCAAGGTCCTACACCCTCTCCAAAAGACATTACACAATGTGATACCCGCGAACCTTCTCCAAAGTAGCCCCCACACTCTGGAAAGCTTCTTGGAGCCTTTAATGGAAGAAGTAACTAACTTGTTAGTCTCACTCACACACACAAGGATTGA
This sequence comes from Microcaecilia unicolor, assembly GCF_901765095.1. Lineage (NCBI taxonomy): Eukaryota > Metazoa > Chordata > Amphibia > Gymnophiona > Siphonopidae > Microcaecilia > Microcaecilia unicolor. The sequence continues at coordinate 93,640,101 of NC_044042.1, forward strand.
CTCGGGCTGCACATACTGCAGCGGGACATGTTTATCCACTCCTACCCTGAGATAATATTTAACCATCTCTCTGACCTCACGTGCAACTTTCTTCAAATCAATCACCTTACTTTCTAATTCTTCCTACTTTCTTACTCATCTATATGTTACAACTTTGCCTTACCCCGCACTACCAATTATAATGTTCTATTACGTATTGTGTTGTCATTGCAAGTAGTATACCATGCCATACTTTGTATTGTTGTTCGAATAGTTTTACTGCTCTAATTGCCTACGGCTCATGTTTGATTTGTTCTTACTGTACACCGCCTTGAGTGAATACCTTCAAAAAGGCGGTAAATAAATCCTAATAAATAAACAAACAAACAGCCCAACAAGTGGAGGCAAGTGGTAACAAGTGGTTATGAGTCAATAAATTAATAATTAATAAATTATTAATAAATTAATAAAACCTAAACTGCCTGGGGGCTATTCCCAATCAACCCCAAGCTCCCCACAAAAGGCCTCAACCATTGTTCTCCGACTCCAGCAAAAAGAAACAGCAGGAAACAATTCCAAAAAATGTGAAGAAAAAACTGCTGCTCCAAAAAACCCGGAAGGCATCAATCACAAACCTTCTCTTCTTGATAGTATTATTTCACTGACCTTCAGCAATATCACCAGCAGCATGATCCTCAATGTTTGGAGTGTCTCCAACACCCGCTTCCTCAGCTGGTTTAAGTTACCAAAACAAGAACAATAATGTTGCAATAAATATTTAAAACTGAATTCTCTAAGCCCTTAATACAATGATCCATGAGAGAACAAAGAAACAATTTTTTTATAGATCTTTCTCTTTCCACAAACATGGTAATAAATCTGGGAAATTGTTGGCCCGCCTGAATAAGACCTGGGGGGGAAATAGGTTTATACCAACACTTCGAGATGCAGAGGGTAGACAAATAAACAACTCAGAGGAAGTAGTCAGATTATTGGAACAATATTATGCAAACCTATACAAAGCCCCGGAGGCGCCACTCGGTCCGTCCATAACAGATTACTTGGCAGACTCTGGAATGCCACGTCTGAACCCTGAAGTGCTAGAACAATTAAATATGCCTATCAGGGCCAAGGAGCTGCAAAGAGTAGTGAAATCATTAAAACGTGGGTCAGCTCCGGGTCCGGATGGATTTGGTGCTGAGTACTATCAATTGCTTTTTCCACAAGTGGGTGGCCCGCTTCTTGATTTTTTTGAGGAATCCATTGAATGTGGGGGATTTAGGCGAGAGTCTAATGAAGCCTTGATAACCCTAATTCCAAAAGAGGGCAAACCACCAGAAAATCCAGGTTCATATAGACCTATATCTCTTATAAATGTTGATTTAAAGATCTTAGCGAAGATCATCTCGGAACGCTTATCCCCTCTAATACCAAAATTAGTGGGAGAGGGTCAAGTGGGGTTTGTGCGGGGTAGACACCCTTGTCACAATGTCAGGAAGGCCTGTTTAGCCATTGCACAGAGCCTTACCAAGAACGAACCGTTGCTGCTAGTTAGCTTAGATGCCGAAAAGGCTTTTGACAAGGTGAGATGGGATTACCTTTTTTCTGTCCTTGATTATATTGGCATCCGAGGGTGGATATTTAATGCTATTGTAACGCTATACACTAATCCAAAAGCGTCATTATTGATTAATGGTATGAAATCAAACCCCTTTACAATAGCATGTGGCACGAGACAGGGTTGCCCCCTATCACCACTCTTATTTTTGTTATACCTTGAACCATTGTTATGCACTATCCAAAGGGACCCAGATGTGCGGGGGATTAAATTACACTCGCGGGAGCTCAAAACTTTAGCTTTTGCAGATGATATATTAGTAACTATAACAAAACCCCAATCCTCTCTCCTGTATTTATTTGGAATTCTGGAGGAGTTTGGCTTCTACTCGGGCCTTGCCCTGAATAGGAGTAAGTCTATGGCTCTGCCAGTCCAGACACGGATACGTTCGACCTGGGAGGGGGCATTTCCATTAACATGGGCAGAGGATAAATTGAAATATCTTGGCATATGGCTGACAGCCGATCTGAACACCCTTTATAGCCAAAACATAGAACCCCTTAAACTGAAAACTAGACAGACTTTGCAAACATGGACGACTTTACCCCTATCCTTGATGGGGCGGATAGCCCTCTATAACATGATTCTGGTCCCAAAATGGGTTTATGTATTGCAAGTGCTTCCTTTGTTCCTTAAACATAAGGATGATCAGACGTTGACGAGGGTAATGACCAAATATTTATGGCAGGGGAAGAGACCAAGGTTACCAGTTGCTAAATTATATCTCTCTAGAGCTAAGGGGGGATTGGGACTCTTAAATCTAAAGTTATTCTCTGTGGCAAGTAATATGCGCCACCTCTCTGATTGGTTTCGTGGCACTAGTTTCTTTTCGTGTACTAGTATAGAGACCATGGTGTTCTCCCCCCGACATTTTAGTGCATGGCTACATGCTACGCCAGGGGCAGTAAACACACCCCGGTATTTCACATCAGTGGTGTCTCCATTAAGACAAACCTGGCGTTGGCTGGGCCGTAAATTTGTTTTTTCTACAACTTGCACTCCACTATTGCCGATAAGAGGCAACAACCACTTCCCCCCGGGAAGCTCGGCTAAACTTTTCCTAGAGTGGGAAACACGGGGGATTAGCTATATACATCACTTATACTCAGAAGAGGGTATTTTAAAAACTACTGAAGAATTAGACAGAGAATTTGGTGTACTTAGAAAAGATTTTTTTGCCTCCTTCCAACTAAGACATTATTTACGATCTATTCCACCTGCACATTTGAGTCCCCAAATATGGAGCCGACTGATGTCTCTTTTAGCTTTGGATGCTCAAGGGTCAGTCCCTTTAAAATATTACCATTCGGAACTACGTGAGCAATTAGGTGAGATTGATTACGAACAATTGGCAATGCAATGGAATAAAGAACTACCAGTGAACGTTAAATCTGATCACTTGAAGGCATGCTTTCTGGATTTACCCAAAATCTCTGAAAGCGTGGCGCTGCAAGAAACGGCCTATAAATTCCTGTCTCGAATGTTTTTTTCTCCACATAGAGCATGGAGGGCGCATGTAGGTCAGGAAGATAGATGTAAGAAGTGTGGTCACTCTCCAGCGGGGCTGGGTCACATGTTCTGGGCTTGTCCCCGAATAGCCAGATTTTGGACGCAAGTGTGTTGTCATGTGTCGGAAATGTGGAGGGTTACATGGCGGAAAAAGCCTCAGCTACTATTCCATAAATTTCACTTGGTACAAAGACCACCTATAGGGTTGCGCCCGTTTCTTAAAAAAACGGTTTTACTGGGTAAGAAGGTTATCTTGCAATTATGGATAACGCCAGACTCACCAACCCTGTCTCAATGGCGAGCGAGAATGATTTTTTTGTGCTCTTTGGAACGAAGAGCGGTGGGCGACCTGGCCTCACCCAGAGGAGAGTCTTTCTGCCAAACATGGGCCCCTTTTTGGGACTCATTAACAGAGGTGGCTAGAAGTAGGATTTTGAATTCTTAAAGGTTGAATGGAGGTGTTTTCCATGGCGTGGTAACAGAGGGAAATGATGTAAGAGAAAAAGTACAAATTAATGAGGTGCTTGTCTAGAATCCTCGAAGCCCTAGAGATTAAGAATTTTAAAAGGATATGACCTCTGGAAGCTAACCGACATGGCCTGATTTGGCAGCACTGGCAGGTTTTGTAAATCAAACATAAGTTTTGTGTGTGATAGCTCCATAAGAGGCTAAGCTTGATAGTGACTCTTTGCCTCCGTATCCATAATTGCTCTTTAGAGACGGGAGGGACGGGAGGGAGGGGGGGAGGGAAGATGGGGGGAAAAGGGGAGATTCAAAGTAAAGAGAAAACTGGTGAAACTGTTGGAGGCTATTAATTGTATGTTTTGTAGTTAATATTCTTAAAATGTATTTTGACTATAGCCCTACAAACTGTACTATTTTGTCTTTTAATAAACACATTTAAACATAAAACTGAATTCTCTATACTGGCAATGAATATATTGCAAACGACTATGTGCTTGCTAAAAAGGAGGTTGTTTTGAGGAAGCTTAGCAACTTATTTGACTCACAGAGTTGACCAGCTTAAAATAGTCCTTGAAAGTGCACAGTGCTAAAATATAGTATCACTCAAAAGCATATTCTCTACAGTTTTGTAGTTTTGTCCCATTATACACACTCAGTTCTGTGGTTTTGCTCTGTTACACACACCCAGTTGCCCTCTTTCCCGCACAATCACCTTTTAAGCCTCTAATGAAGCAACTATTAGAAACACAGCTCCCTGATTAATTCTTATGGAGCTAGATATGTCAGCAGTAAAAGAATCAGTATGCTCCAAACCATAAATTTTAGGTTCGTAATAAATCCTACCTTTTTTCCTACTAATTCCCACAACAATGAGAACCAAGAGATACTAGTTCTCTGAAGTATAATAGACCAACAGCACCAGAATTAGTGGAAAGTGCTCTATAAGATCGTTGGCCTTGCACCTTCCCCCTCCCAAAAAACAAACAACTAACTTTTGAAAGTTAATATTGTGCTGATGGATCCTTGTATGCCTATCAGGACTTCTTCTGTTGTCACTGGCACCCTAGGCTTGTGGTTCTCAATTCATTCCTTGGGACAGACCTAGCCAGTCAGGTTTTCAGGATATTCATAAGGAATATGCATGAGATAGACTGGCAAACAAAAAAGAGGCAGTGCATGCAAATCTCTCAAGCACATTCATTATGGCTATCCTAAAGATCTGACTGGCTAGGTGTGCCCCAAGGACTGATTTGAGAACCCCTACCCTAGGCAGCTGCCTTGTTTTACTAATACTTAAGCTGATCCTGAACAAAACTCAGAAATCTTCAGACCACATGACCTCTGGGCTTTTCCTACTTTTTCCTGAACATCATCCCACCTCTGGTCTGAGTACTTCACCAGCAATATCAATACTGTGAAATGGATACAAAATTCACTTTACATTATTTCAATCTAAAATTCCCCGGGAGAGGGCGAGACTCACTTCTATCTCTATCCAAAATGCCAAATTAAAGTTTGTGTGGAACTTGCAGTGTAGAGGTAGGACATAATTAGGATCATCCTGCCCAATTTAACACAAGCATTAACAAAAATGAAAATGACAGTAGGAGCATTTCTAATGTATTATATTCCAACAGTCAGTACGGATTGGGCTTAGCCCAACAGTATCAATAGAGTGCTATTAAAAGAACTTATCACCCAAAAGACTTTCTGTCAGTACTCATTTAGTCACTATATAACATTTCATAAATGCAAGAATAGACCCTGATATGCCTGCTTTACAGGATGTTTTTCATTTAGAGGCATATGAAATAGGATACATTCTTCTGTAATGTGCCATAAGTAAGCTCACAATTATTATTTATGCTTGTTTTATATCTATCTATCTCTTAGTCAAACTACAACAAATCTTTGTGGAACTGGAAGAAGGTGAAGCCAGTAATCTTTTCTTACCAGCACCAAAGATAATTGAAAATTCTTTCTGAAAAGTTGTTGTTTGGTAGAATATCCAGACCCTTTTAAAGATTTGACTCGGCTTAATGTTTTGGTGCTTTTGTTACAGGTAGAAAGAACAATCATGGATGCGGTCGGCACCCAACGCTGTTTGGAAAAAAAAACTATAGAAAAGGTCAACACACCTGGAATAGTTTGCAATTAACCCTTTGTGGTATCTCCTCATTTAAATAATTTAAAGCTGCACTAAAAACTTGGCTTTTTGGGTAGGCATACGCCAGTGACCAGGGAGATGGGTGAGGGCTTTGCCTTTTGGGCTACAGCATTCCTGCGATTTTTAGTTACTTGTTGGTGTAATTTTTCTTTTTATTTCCTTTTTTCATGCTCTGGTTTTGAATGTATTCTATTTTTTCTTGTGTTTATGTCTTCTGTACTACCACATATTGTAGGTCTTTTCCATCTTTTTTTATTTCTTGTATTTTATTTGTACACCGCTCAATTCAACTAGTTAGTTTGGGTGGTATAGAAAGTTTAAATAAAAGGTAAGCCATAAGGCTTGATTAATTTCCTCAGCTTATTTGGTTGCCGTATGTTTAGAAATACATCTTAATAGTTAAGAAGGGAAAATGTTGATCTCTAGGGCATGCAACATGATGTTCAAACTAAAAAAGGTGGCAGCCGCCTTTTCATATTGGGCTTTAGTTTCCTGTTTTCAGAGATCTCCCTGTGTTGAAATATAAGGATGATGGCATTCTATCAAGCATACCTCTGATATTAGTGTAGGAACCTTTCAGGCTCTGCTCTATATGATAAACAGAGACCTCTAGTGGCTCTACTAAAATCTGGACTTTGAGTTACAAAATTGACATACTTTTCATAGCTTCCAGGAGGGCCCTCCTGACCAGTGAAGTAATGGTAGGAGATCCCTTTTGGAGGCAAACTGTGACTACTATCAAACCCCAGCCCTGTTTTAATTCTTTGTCTTTGGCGCCTGCTTTCAGATCATCATTCTGCTGAGTAAGGGGAAGAAGGTCTTTGCCTAGCCCAGCTCAGTCAAAAAATAGTGATGAGCAGTGACAGGGCTGCTGAAGCTTCTGCTTGCCTGAAGATATAAACTGGAACAGGAAACCAGCCCCCTGCTACTTTTAAGGAGTGCAGCAGTATGAGAAAACTGGAGAAACAACAGAAGATCCTGTCCTGAGAGGGAGGAGGGGACATAAAGGAACTACCTGGAATCTACAAAGATAAAGAGACAGAGGAAAAACTCCAACGTAGAGAGTACAACAGTAGAAGAATTAAGTTGGATTCTTTAAGGAGAAGAGAATCCTGAAGAAATACATGAGGCTAATCCCTGAATTCTATATATGGCACAAAGATTTGTATATATACAATGATTACAAATTAGGGTTATAATGTATAATTAGAGCACAACTTGTTACTCAAGTACTCCAAGCTTCTATTTTATAATTTTTCCATTTATTTGAACATCATGTGCCCAATAAATACCTTAACACATACTTCGAAACTCACAATCACCCATCCGTCTGCATTTGTGCCACCTTATCTTCTAATCACATATATCAACTCACAAGTGTTGCACATTGTGCTCAAAAATGTATACACATATATTTTTGCTTAGTACATATTCAGGGTAAACTACCCAACCAGGTGGTAAAATCCCTCTTATTGCAGCATAAAATGTTCCAACACACATTAGTGTGACATAGAATGTTTAAATCAGCTGAATTGAACTGTTGTGAACACAGTCCTTTGATAACCTTCCCTGGACAGCGCTTTGTTTCTACCTGGACATATATATTTTTTCACCCGAATTGACGGGGAGACTTTGTATGTCACACTAATGAGTGTTGGAACATTTTATGCTGTAATAAGACGGATTTTACCACCTGGTTGGGTAGTTTACCCTGAATATGTATTAAGCAAAATATATGTGATATACATTTTTGAGCACAATGTGCAACATCTGTGAGTTGATATATGTGATTAGAAGATAAGGTGGCACGAATGCAGACGGTTGGGTGATTGTGATGTGATGAAATCACCTCAGTCCTATCAGAACACATGCGACGGCATTCTGAGCAACCTGTAGGGGCATTACAATATCAAAATGTGGCATTACTATACTTTCAACAACTTAACATAGTAGATGACGGCAGAAAAAGACCTGCACGGTCCAGCCAGTCTGGCCAACAAGATAAACTCACATGTGCCATTTTTTGTGTATATCTTCCTGACAATTTGGAAATTTTCCTGAGAAGCTTTCCTAATAAGCTTTAATTTAAAAAACACTGTACTAATCAGCTTGAGAACCTAGGATTTCATACTCAATGCTGGATCCAAAATAACACCCAAAGATCGTATTGTTTTCCTAAACACAGTAACATAGTAAATGACAGCAGATAAAGACCAGTACGGTCCATCCAGTCTGCCCAACAAGATAAACTCATTTCACAAGGTATGTGATTCTTTATATGTATACCCGAGTTTGATTTGTCCTTGCCTTTCTCAGGGCACAGACTGTAGAAGTCTGCCCAGTACTTTTCTTGTACTAAGTGCTGAAGCTAACGTCGAAGCCCCTTAAAATTTACACTTCAGCCCATCGCTATCTATTCAGTCACGATCAGGGCGTAGACCGTAGAAGTCTGCCCAGCTCCCGTTTTGTTTCTCAATTACTTACTTCACCTACCATAAAAGATTCCGGAGCACTGTCCATTAGACAGCAAAACATCAAAACCACTTGAGTCTGACATGTTTAAACTAAGAAAGTCTGCTCTCATCTATTGTTTAATAGTCTTTAAATAAAGACATAACAGCTGAATGTTCTCTGTCACAGAGTTCTTGGTTTCCTATTACAAAAAAGTCCTAACCCCCTCAACAAGGAACATAATGGAAGAAGACAAATATTAAACAAAACTGCTGAAAGGGCAGACCCTTGGGGCACTCCAGTTGTTAACTCAACAGTCTAAGATCTATCCGACCCATGAACTACACAACAACTCCACCTACTCCCCCCCCAAAAAAGATGCAAACCATTTTCCCAACAACATCTGCAATACCAATGGAATGCAGGCATTGTAACAATAACATATGACTGAGTCAAATGCCATGGATATATCTAAAGAGACTAAAATAAATGAAGTCCCTTTATCGAACCCTGCTCTTAGAACATTTGTCATACAGAGCAACAATGATTCAGTGTCATGCTCACATTTGAAGCCAAATTGATACTGATCAAGAATCTGATTTTCATTCAAAAAATCCACCAATCAGAATAATACAACCTTTTCAATCACTTTGGCTAAGAAAGGAAATAGGCTGAAAATTCTTGATCTTGGTAACATCTAATGTCCTTTAATAATGGCTTCATTGGCGCAATTTTTAAAGATACAGGTAACACATCTTCTACCAAAGATTTATTTATTAACTCATAAAATCAATTGTCACATTGCCTAAAGCTATATTATATATAGCTTTAGGCACAGTATTATTTAGGTAATATATTATTTTTATTATTTTACGTATTTATATATTTGGATTTTGACCACACCTTTTTCAGTAGTAGCTCAAGATGAGTTACATTCAGGTACACTAGGTTTTTTATGTATTTTCCCTGTCCATTGAGGGCTCACAGTCTAATTTTATTAGGGCTGTCCATTTAACACGTTAAAATGCATAACTCGCGTTAAAATTTTTAATGCATTAACACCGTCATCTCTCCCTCTTCTTACCTCTCTCAGCATGACACTCCAGCCACCCCCTTCTCGTCTGTGGCTACTTCTCCCTGCTCCTCACTGCTGCAATGAAAACAATGCTGCTTCTCACCCTGCCCACATCATCTCTCTGTAACAGAAGTTCCGCCTCAGAACTCATTACAGAGAGACACTTCGGGGCATGTGAGAAGCAGTCCTGTTTTCAGTGCAGCCTGCAGGAGTGAGGAGCAGGCAGAAGGAGCCAAGAGGGGGCCCGCTGGAGTGCCATGCTAGGAGGTAAGAAGAGGTGCCAAAGACAGAAAGAAAGATGCAACCATGGTGGCACGGGCCACAGAAGAAAAAGGAAGCAGAAAAAAAGAAAAGAATACGGAAAAAGATTCAAACCACAGCGGGGGCAGGGCAGGGGGAAGGGAGAAAGAGGAAGCAGAATAAAGAAAAGAAGACAGTAACATGTGGACCACGGTGGAGGCCGGGTGGGGGGCACAGGAGAAAGAGGAGAAAGAAAAAAGAAAAAAGAAAAGAAGACAGAGAGAAAGATATGGACCACAGTGGGGGCCGGGGCCATGAGAGAAAGAGGAAACAGAAGAAAAAGGCAGAAAGATACGAACCATGGGGATGGTGGTGGAGAAAGAGGAAATAGAGAGATGGGGGACAGGGAAGGATGTTGAAATTGTGGATGGAAGGATCAAAGATGGGAGGGAAGGAAAGAGAAGAGAAACAATGGTGATCATGAATGGAGGGAAGAGATGAGGTGGTGCCCATGGAGGGAAGGGGAGGGGATGATTTGGTGCCCATGGAGGTAAGAGAAGGGATTATTTGGTGCCCATGGAGGGGAGGGGAGGAGATGGTGCCTACGGAGTGGAGGGGAAGGGAAGAGAAAGGAGAAGATGCTGCCCGTGAAGGGAAGAGGGAGGAAGGGAGATGGTGCCCATTAGGATCATGCGATCAATCGCGCAATCAAAAATTTTAATCGAAGTGACCACGCAATTAGTCAGGAGATTAAAATTTTTAATTGATTTACAGGCCTAAATTTTATACCTAATTTTATTTCACAGACCTGATATACTGCTAGGGTCTGAACACAAACATAAAGTGGTTTACATAACATAAAACAAAGAAGGAGAGAGGGTTAGGGGAAAGATCCAAGTAGTACTAGAGAAAGAAATGGAGAAGAGGTGGGTTTTGAGGGCCTGCTTGAATGTACGAAGGGAAGTTCGATTTCTGACATGCAGTAGCAGGTCATTCCACAGTTTGGGGCCGAGGTAACAGTTACTGAGATGAATCCAGAATCTGTCTTTTCGTATGGTGAATTCTATGGAGAAATGCCCTTGTTCTGCTCTGTACTCATTGTTGCATGAGGAAGGCTTCTTAAACATCTCACCAACAGCAGACATCCTCATGCATTCCTACTGTCCTAGATATCACCTACACACCCCCACATGTACTGTCCTGCCCTACATACAAACCCCCAGACCAACACACATTCCTATCTCCAATATCCACCACAGATACTCCATCCCAGATCCTTTGGCTTCCAAACACCTCCCCTCAGAATGGGGCACTGAAGGGGACCGGCTCCTGGCTCCTGCTACTTTGTGAAATATGGTGTTACAGGGATCTATCTTAAATTTTACATCCAGGGTCCATTCAGTCCTAGTTACACCTCAGTCATGGTCCCAGTACTTTTAAAGTTTCCTAACATTATGTTTCTTCAAATGAGGTGAATTCCCTACAGTACCTGTAGTTCCTTCAGGTATCTCTATATGTTCTCCAGCTGTAGTCCTGTGTTCGCTTACTTTTTCTTCCACTAATGGTGCAGTAACATCTGTAAAACATGCAGCAGCTGTAAAGTATATGGGCATCTACAATTTTTTTTTATCTTGCTTAGATTCATTAGGGTCAGGGTCATGAATTTGATGTACTGCCTTTCTGTGATACAACCCCATAATATTAGATTCCTTTGTTTTGTTTTTTTTAATCAGTTCATAATGCTTTTTCACCCATATACAAAAATAGGAAGAATGCCTACTAAAATTAGGCCCAGAAGAACTTTCATAACATTGCTTTAAAGGCCTCCTCAAAGTCTAACCTAATTCACGCCAGAAGAGATGTGCATGCTTTAAAAACAATCTGAACTAGTTCAATAGATTAGTTTGATAGTTTGACAGTATTTTCCCTTCCTTCCTGACCCTCATCTTACAACATCTTTGATGCACCCAAAAGCAACTGATCCTGATGGACATAGGATTAGGGCTGGCTTTCAACCAACAAGCAAAACAGAAAAATTATGTCTTACCTGATAATTTTCTTTCCTTTAGTCCTACCAGACTAGTCCAGAAAGAATGATGTCTACCATGGAGTTAGAGAGAAAAAAAAAAAGTAGTTCCAAGTAATTCGCCCCTTAAGGCACGCAGTCTAGAATGTTCAGTATTTCAAATAGCCAAGCAATAGTGCTCTAGACTTCTATAGCGAAGGACAGTGTAAACTCACCCAGTCTGAGTTTTATTATGTAGAGAGACTGATACTCAACTGACAAACAGCTAATTCACCACGTCAGGAGACATGTGACATCGAAGGCAACGCAATAGAAAGCTGAAGAAATGGCATCTGTAAATAAATATAGCGTATAATGAAACGGACAGATAGAGGGTTCCTGGTCTGGTTTGGTAGGACTAAAAGAAAAGAAAATTGTCAGGTAAAACCATTTTTCCTTCCTTTTTGTCCATAGCAGACCAGAACAAATGGGATGTAGCAAAGCAGTGTCCTCAATAGGGTCAAACTAAAATATTAGAAGGATTGCTTAAATAAGCATAGGTCTAATTTGTTTAACAGAATATGCAAGGTATGAAAGAAGCGACAGAAGGTAGTAACTGTAGAATGTGAACACAGGATCACACAGAGAACAGACCAAAAGCACCTGTAGGGATGCCCTACAGGTACTGAAGAAGTCATCTTGGACAAGAAAGGTGGCCAATGAGAACTAAGGTGCATTTTCAGTGCAGCGCTGCGCACGCCTTGTAGCGCTATAGAAATGCTAAATAGTAGTAGTAGTAGAGAGCAATATATGGAGAGAGAAGCCATACACAGCTATGAAAAACCATGATGGAGCTAGGAGAGATTGAGGCCGTGATCATAACTTGGCCACTGTTGGTAGCAGGATACTGGGCTAGATGGACCATTGGTCTGACTCAGTATAGCTATTCTTATGTTTTTAAAACAAAGACGGAATCAGGAGACAGAGAGATATAATAAACCAGGACAACAACCCATGAGGCTCAGACTAACTAAGTTCTAAGTCATAGAGTCTGAAAACATGAAACCTTGATGGCCACAGTCTCTGTCTCACATAGGAGCTATGTAAAATTAGTGAAACCATCGGACCTATAATTCTGGAGATTAGTGTCAAAGGAAAGCAGTGGTAACTCACTAGGTGGGTGACCAGAGGCAAGAAAAGAAAAGAAACAAGCAATGATACCAGGAAAACAGAGTGCTGGAGACTACAATCATCTGTGAAGAACAGAGGGTCAGACGATCTAGAAGCGAGAATGACCATAGGTGCTGCCAAAGTGGGAGCTATGAATGGACAGAAACCAACTGCCACTGTAGGAGATACTACAAAAGAGAGAAAATAGCTGATAAAGAAATAGACACAGCAGCTAGAGAGCTATATAGTCAACTTCTAGAATTTCAGAGTTAGCTGTTTTCTCAGCACTGACCACAACAGACATGTTAGAATCAACTATGCAGCTACATTAGCAGCTGGTGTGAAAACTACAGTCTCAGATAATGCTAAAAAGGCAAATGTGGCTATCTGTGGTCAACATGCAGATGGCGCCAATGATTCATACAGGCAAGCATTAAGGAGGCGCCATAAAGGAATCCACAGAAGCTGGCAGCATAGAGATGACTGCCGTAACTGGAAACATACAGGTGGGTGCTTTTGAATGACATAACCATCTTCTGCAACTGATAGTACAAGGAGGCTATAGATGCAGGGCTGAAGAGGCTGCAACTGAAGCCACTGCCATAAAGACAGCACTCGCCACCAGGGTTGTAGACACTGCATCTGGGACTCTTTCTAATGCTTCTGCATCTGAAGCCATATTTGTGACATTTGTATCTGAAGCTTCTCTACTGGATACTGGATCAGTAGTCAAGCCCATGGTTGAAGCACTTGATACCAAGCTGCCAACACTGTCAGTGAAGCCACGAAAGTGTTTAAACCCAACAATACCTGAGGAAGGAGCCTCCAGAAGTCACGTGTGATGATGCCACAAGTGAATCAAACAGTGATAAGCCCCTCAGCACCAAAGTGCAGCCACTATATCTGTGTCCAACAGGAAGGCTATCATGGAGGCTGTGTCGAGTGAAGTATCACAGAGGATATAAAAAGCACTATGCTGTAATGTCACTGGCTGGAAGAATTCATACAGAAAACTAGGGCAGCCAAGAAAAGGAGAGTGGCAGAATAACTTGTAGTTATAGAGGTAGCTATAGCCAAAGAATCCCATTGGCTCATAAGGATCACCGGACATGACTCAAGAATGTAGGAAATAACCAGTCATTGAGATATTAAAGATATAGCATGTATCCTGTAGCTGGAAATATAGGCATACTAACACTTCCGGAGTTGAAGTGGATGCAGGCACCGAGCAAAAATAGTCAACAATGCAAAGCAACACCAGGATCTGTTGTCCAGAACGTGATTAGGAAGAAACACTAGAGAACCATACAGGTGATCTGAGTAGCCAGGCAATACAAAGTATTGTTGCCGGAAAAACTGTACCACCCAGGAGATACGTGACACTATACAACAAGAACTTTCAGACATCATGCAGCCCCAAGGGATTGCTACAAAAGTGTAACTTCCCATGTTGTTGCTATTGAACCACACAGGAGTGTGGTGATAGTATTTAGGAACAGATAGAAGCTCTATGGAGACTAGAGCTGCTGTAACAGAGCATATCAGAAATTTTCTGGCGGAAAACAGCCCAGGAAGCCATTGGCTATGAAACTCGGAAAGATGGTACTCATATGCATCAGAGGAAGATGTTGCACTCATGCTGCCCAGTAAAATGTGGTCCATATGCACCACATGAAGAAACTGTCCATATACAGCACTGTTAGAGGTGCTGATATGCAGCCCAACAAGAGGACGCTGAAATACAGCCTAACGAGAGCTGCAAACATTAGACTAAAAAGAGCTTGTTGATGCATAGACTAAAAAGAGGCTGCCAAGCCACAGCCCAGCAAGAGGCTGCCAATAAGCAGACATTAAGAAGCTGCTGAAATGAGCTGAATAAGGGGCTACTGAAATGCAACCTGACAAGAGACCATTGATGCACAGCCCAAGAACTTGCTGCTAAGGTTTAGCCCAAAGATGCTACTGACATGCAGTCCAATAGGAGGCTGCTGACATGTAGGGCAAAAAGATGTTACTGAGATGTAGCACCATAAGATAAAGCATATATGCAGGACCGTAATACAATGCACTTATGCCACTTAAAAAGATACCATTGAAATGCATTAGTGACATATAGAACAGTAAGACGTTGCCTTACGCAGCCCGAGGAGGTTTCACTAATATGGAGCCCGAGAATGCTACAGCAAATGTGAACACAAGAAACCACAGGTTGGTTGGTTAGTTAGTTATTGGGATTTATTAATCGCCTTTATGAACAGATTCACTCAAGGCAGTGTACTACAGGTACAGATTAATATAAAGCTTACAATTCTGTTAACAGCATAACAATACTAAAAATGACCAAATATAAACCTAGATACAATAAATGAGGTAAACCTGAAAACAGCAAATTGAAACAGTATCAAAAATATGCACATTTAATAGCATCAAAATTCAAACAGAGATGTAATACGATGTCAGCATAGTACTAATGAAACACCAAATAAGCATGCATCAGAACATTCAAATAACATAAATATGATGCTAATGCTTTTCTGCAATATAGTTTACCATGTAGCCGAAATACCAAGTGCGGTTATATAGATGGGAACAAGATGGGTGGTGCAGTCAGTTGGGATAAATAGATGGATGGCTAAACTCAAGGCAAGTTCTTTGTACAGTTAAACTAGATATAAGGAACTGTTCTAAGTTCCAGTGTGTGTAGCAAGCTAGTCCAGCTGCAATGGTGTATTAGTCAGTTACCCAATGTATTAAAAGCTTGTGAGAAGAGCCAGGCTTTCACCTGCTTCCTGAAGTAGAGATAGTCTCGAGTTAGACATAGCCCCTCTAGCAGTAAATTCCAGAATGTGGGGGCTACTTTTCAGGAGGATCGCTGGTGGGTATCACATCGTACAATTTCGTTTGACAGGGTACAGATAGTGATGCTCCTTTAGAGGACCTCAGAGGTCTCAAAGGTGTGTAAAGACATAGATGCCAGCTCTGTGGGTGCTTGAGCCACCCCCAATATTGAACAAATTCCTTGCTGGGGCCAGGGAGAGGTAATTTTAATTGGGCTTAGCACCCTCAACAATTTTGAAAACTTGGCTCCTATATGTAAAGGGCTAACTTATTCTTTAAGTACTGTGGCCCATTTTGTCTGAGGACCTTGAAAATCAAATATAGTTTTAAATTTGGTCCTGTAGCCAGTGTAATTTTTGCAGGAAGGGTGTGATGTGGTCACACCTCTTGCTGCAACATTCTGAATTAGTTGGAGCTGATGCAAACTCTTTTTGGTTTGACCAGTGTGTACGGGACATTACAGTTGTCTAGTCATGATAGTATCATGGCATAGACCACTGTGGTCAGACTCGTCTTTTCAATATATGACGAGAGATTTTGTAGTTGCTGCAGGTGACACGATTTTTAAAGGTTGTTTGAATCCGCTGCATCAGAATGAGTGATGAGTCTAGCAGTATCCCAAGCTTCCTAACCTCTGATTTTAGTAGGGGGGGGGGGGGTCATACTTTCTAAAAGGTATTTTGAAGTCAGTTATTAGTTCACTTAAGTACCCAAAGAATCTCTGTTTTGCTTGGGTTCAGGCAGCGTTTGTTTTTGTTTGCCCATTCCTGAGTTGTAGTTAGACAGGTAGTCAGTTTACTCAAGGCTGGTACATATGTGAGATTAGATGAGTTCAATGCAGCTCACTCTAAAAATAAATAAATAAAATAAAGGGATCTAATGTTTATTTGTAAGCCACATTGAACTTGAGTCTATTTCGGGCTAATGTGGGGTATAAATGTCATGAATAAATAAATAAATAAAATATAGCATGGAAGGAAGTTGCTAAAAGTAGCACTGAAAGGGAGTGCCAAAATACAGCCTAGAACGTCAGGGTCAACAGACAAAAAGCTGTTGGAAACATGCAGGACATGGAGGCACTGCTAAGGTCTGAACAAAAGTCATCGCTAAATTGCAGCAAAAGAATTCTTTTTTATTTTTACTTTATTTTTATTACTTTCCAACTTTACTTACAAGCACCCACTTGTTCAAGAAAATACAATCACCAGAGAGTTAATACAAAAATATTAAAAAGGAAAACAATTTATAGGCAAAAAAATCCTCATACATCTGGTGATTACATTAGACCACAAATCCTGAGATAGGGGAGGATAAGCGGAAAAAAAAGATGGAAAATTAACATTCCAACAAACTTCTAATAATGGAAAACAGTACTGGCATGATGTCTACAAGGGTGCAATTAGCTACACTAAAGGACAGCAAACCAAAAAACAGGCAAGTCATCCTAGTATGAGTTTCTTTAAATCCAAGAAGGAGCATATCTGTTCCTGGACAAAAAATCTATATATATAAAAGGCAACCCCAACGTTCTGAAGCCTCCACTGAAGTTGAGGCGCCCAAGATATCCGGTGTGCCCTGGAGTGTCTGCACCGCCCTCGCGTCAAAACGTCATGACGTCGAGGGCGGAGCTATTGACACTCGAGGGCCGAAACGGCCCACAGCGAACAAGGCAAGTAGCTTCGAGGGACGGAGGGAGGGGGCCCCTTGCTAGCGCCCGTTTCATTCCGCTCAGAAACGGGCATTTTTTCCTAGTACATATATAATACCTAAGTACTTAACTAAACATTTCCAAGGGTAACAGCATAAAAGTAGCACCAAGTGTCAGAGTTTTTTCTTCTTTCCCGTGTGACACCTGCAACATCAGGAAGGTAAAATTAGGTTTCATACCTGATAATTTTCTTTCCATTAATCATAGCTGATCAATCCATAGACTGGTGGGTTGTGTCCATCTACCAGCAGGTGGAGATAGAGAGCAAACTTTTGCCTCCCTATATGTGGTCATGTGCTGCCGGAAACTCCTCAGTATGTCGATATCAAAGCTCCATCCGCAGGACTCAGCACTTAGAGAATTACACCCACAAAGGGACACTCTGCCCAGCTCACCACCGCCGAAACGGGGGAGGGGAATTAACCCAGCTCATCCCCACACAAGTGGGGGAGGGGAATCCGTCCAGCTCATCCCCGCGGAGCGGGGGAGGGACACCACCCCGCCGATGCGGGGGGATCTGGCTTATCCTGCAACCGCAACCGCGGGAGGAGCTGACTGACCCTAACACCGCCGAAGCGGGAGGGGTACAAAGCTGCCCTACAGCCGCACGAAGCGGGAGGGAGTGCCGGCAGAATTTAAGTCTCAATCCAGCCCCGTAAAACGGAGGGGAGAGGAATGCAACAAACACAAACTCGTCTCAACTCTTGAAGAATCCAATTGAAAAAACTTGAACACGAAGTCCTCCTGAAGTAACTGAAGACTAAACTTGAACCTGAAATGCAACCAGAATATAAACAGTACAGATATCTGGGAGGGGCTATGGATTGATCAGCTATGATTAATGGAAAGAAAATTATCAGGTATGAAACCTAATTTTACCTTCCATTTCATCATGCTGATCAATCCATAGACTGGTGGGATGTACCGAAGCAGTACTCACCCAGGGCGGGACATAGCAATCCCTGATCGCAACACTGAAGCTCCAAACCGGGCTTCCGCCCGAGCAGCCACAGTCAAGCGGTAATGTCTGGAGAAGGTATGGGCCGACGCCCAAGTTGCCGCCTTGCAAATCTCTTCCAAGGAGACGGACCCGGCCTCTGCCATCGAGGCCGCCTGAGCTCTAGTGGAGTGGGCCTTCAACTGAATAGGCGGCACCTTCCCCGCGGCCACATAAGCCGCTGCAATGGCTTCCTTGACCCATCTTGCCACTGTAGGCTTAGCAGCCTGCAGACCCTTACGAGGACCTGCAAACAGGACAAACAGATGATCCGATTTCCGGAAATCATTGGTCACTTCCAAGTATCTGATGATGACCCGTCTCACATCCAGATATTTGAGAGCAGAATACTCTTCTGGGTAGTCCTCCCTACGAAAGGAAGGGAGACAGAGCTGCTGACTCACATGGAAGCGAGAAACAATCTTGGGTAGGAGGAAGGCACTGTGCGAATAGTCACTCCTGCCTCAGTGAACTGCAGAAAAAGCTCTCGACAAGAGAGTGCCTGGAGCTCGGAAACTCTTCTGGCTGAAGTGATAGCCACCAAAAAGACTGCTTTCAACGTCAGGTCTTTCAGAGATGCCCTCGACAAGGGTTCAAAAGGCGGCTTTTGCAAGGCTCTTAGCACCAGGTTGAGATTCCACGCAGGCACCACTGAGTGCAGAGGAGGGCGCAGGTGATTAACTCCCTTGAGGAAACGCACCACATCTGGCTGCGAAGCCAGGGAAGCACCCTTCAGGCGGCCCCTGAAGCAAGCCAGGGCCGCTACCTGGACTTTCAGGGAACTGAGCGACAGGCCTTTCTCCAGACCTTCTTGCAGGAACGCCAGCACTGAAGAAATTGGAGCAGTAAATGGAGAAAGTGAACCTGCTTCACACCACGCTGCAAAGGTACGCCAAACCCTGGCGTAAGCAGTAGAAGTAGAGCGCTTCCTCGCTCTCAGCAGAGTGGCGATGACCTTGTCTGAGAAGCCCTTCTTCCTCAGACTCTGCCGCTCAATAGCCAGGCCGTAAGACCAAAGGGGGAGGGATCCTCCATCACCACGGGACCCTGATGTAACAGGCCCTGCTCCACTGGCAGTCGCAGAGGTTCGTCCACTGAGAGCCTGATCAAGTCCTCATACCAGGGACGTCTGGGCCAATCCGTACCCACCAGGATTATCCAGCCCGGATGCTTTGCCACCCGGTCTAGCACCCTGCCCAACATGGGCCAGGGCGGGAACACATAGAGAAGCTCTTGTGTCGGCCACTGTTGGAGAAGAGCATCTACTCCCAGGGATCGAGGGTCCCGTCCTCTGCTGACAAAGCGCGGCACTTGGCAATTGGCCGATGACGCCATCAGATCTAGGCTCGGCTGGCCCCAGCGCTTCGTGATGTCCAAGAACGCCTGAGCAGATAGCTGCCACTCTCCGGGCTCCAAGGTATGGCGACTGAGAAAGTCCGCCTTGACATTCATGACTCTGGCAATGTGGGCCGCTGACAGCTGTTCCAGGTTCGCTTCCGCCCACTGGCATAGATTCATGGCCTCCTTGGCTAGAGGGGCGCTCTTGGTACCTCCCTGGCGGTTGACATAGGCCACAACCGTGGCATTGTCCGACAGGACCCGTACAGGCTTCAACGCCAGTACCGGGATGAACTCCAAAAGCGCCAACCGAATGGCTCTGAGTTCCAGGAGGTTGATAGACCACTTTGCCTCTGCAGGAGACCAGAGCCCCTGCGCTGTCCTTCCCAAGCAGTGGCTCCCCAGCCCGACAAAGAGGCGTCCGTCGTGACGACAATCCACTCCGGGGTCACCAGAGGCATTCCTGCAGACAACTTGTCTGTCTGCGTCCACCAGCTCAGCGCCTTGCGCACTGCTGGGTCCAAGGGAAGGCGCACAGCATAATCCTCCGACATCGGAGTCCAGCGCTGCAGCAGAGAGTGTTGTAGTGGTCTCATATGAGCCCTGGCCCAGGGCACTACTTCCATCGTGGCCGTCATAGAGCCCAACAGCTGCACATAGTCCCAAGCCCGAAGAGGAGAGGCTACTAGGAACTGGTCCACCTGAGCCTGAAGCTTGACAATCCGATTGTCTGGCAGGAACACTCTGCCCACTTGGGTGTCGAATCAAACTCCCAGATACTCCAGGGACTGAGTTGGGCGCAGCTGGCTTTCTCCCAGTTGATGATCCACCCCAGGGAGCTCAAAGAGCAACCACCCGGTTCACAGCTTTGCCGCACTCTGCATAAGAGGGGGCTCGGATCAACCAGTCGTCCAGATAAGGATGGACTTGTACTCCTTCCTTCCTCAGGAAGGCCGCGATGACCACCATTACTTTGGAGAAGGTCCGCGGAGCAGAAGCCAACCCGAGCGGGAGGGCTCTGAACTGGAAGTGTCGGCCCAGTACTGCAAAACGCAGAAAGCGTTGATGAGGAGGCCAGATGGGAATATGCAAGTACGCTTCCTTGATGTCCAAGGATGCCAGGAACTCTCCTGCCTTCACTGCCGCTATAACAGAGCGGAGGGTCTCCATGCGAAAGTGCCTGATTGACCCCTTTGAGGTCGAGGATAGGCCGGACAGAACCTCCTTTCTTTGGTACCACAAAGTAAATGGAGTAACGTCCCTTGCCAAGCTGATTTTCTGGCACCGGAACGACCGCACCCAGGCGGATCAGATTGTCCAAGGTCTGCTGCACTGCCACAGCTTTGACCGGAGACTTGCAGGGAGAGAGTACAAACCCGTCTCTTATGGGTCGGCAGAACTCTAGCTTGTAGCCGTCTCTGATGACTTCCAGCACCCAAGCGTCTGAAGTTATTGTGGTCCACTCGCCCAGAAACGAGGACAGCCGTCCTCCAATCTGCACTGGGGCGTGGACCAAGGCCCCGTCATTGGGTACGAGACCCTGGGGGAGGACCGGAGGGAGCACCTCCGGGACGGCGGTCTCTGCGAAAGGAATGCTGCTTGGGGGAGAAGTTCCTCTTGAAGGAAGAGGGGGCAGAGGAGCCCGGGTGGTACCGACGGGCTTCCTGAAACCGTCCTCTGGAGGTACCGGGGCGAGCACTAGCCCGAGCCCTGACCTCTGGTAACTTCTTGCCCTTAGACGTGCCGAGATCGGTCACGATTTTGTCCAGCTCGACCCCAAAGAGCAGCTTGCCTTTAAAAGGCAATCTAGCCAGGCGGGATTTAGAGGCGTGGTCAGCAGACCAATGCTTCAGCCAAAGGCACCGCCGCGCAGAGATTGTCTGAGCCATGCCTTTAGCTGAGGCCCTCAAGACATCATACAGCAAGTCTGCCAAATAGGCTAAGCCCGATTCCAGGGCCGGCCAATCAGCCCTCAAGGAATGATCCGAGGGGGAAGCCCGCTGCACCATAGTCAGGCACGCCCTGGCCACATAGGAGCCGCAAACTGAGGCCTGCAAACTTAAAGCAGCCGCCTCAAAGGACGACCTTAAGGCCGCCTCCAATCTTCTGTCTTGGGCGTCCTTTAGGGCCGTGCCACCTTCCACCGGCAACGCCGTTTTCTTAGTCACCGCAGTGATTAAAGAAACCACGGTAGGCCACAGATAGGCCTCACGTTCACTTTCAGGCAAAGGATAGAGGCGGGACATAGCCCTAGCCTCTTTAAGGCTCGCTTCCGGGACATCCCATTGAGCCGAAATTAAGGTGTGCATGGCATCATGCACGTGGAAGGTTCTATGCGGGCGCTTCGTCCCCAGCATAATGGCAGAGCCAACAGGGGCTGAGGGAGAGACGTCCTCCGGAGAGGAAATCTTCAAAATGCCCATGGCCTGCATTAACAGGTTGGGCAAATCCTCTGAGCTAAAGAGCCGCGCTGCAGAGGGGTCATCCGCTCCATCCGAGCGGGGATCCGTCTCCTCCAAGGAATCCGCAAAGGACCGTTGGGAGAACTCAGATACGCTGCCCTCATCTACATCGGAGGAGACAAAGTCCTCCAAGGCCTGGGAATCAACCCAAGGGCGTTTACCTCCGGGGGCCTCAACCTCTTTACCAGACGAGGGAGCAGGGGCAGCGTTTTGCATAAGGAAGGCCTGATGCAGCAGCAAAACAAACTCGGGGGAGAAACCCCCCAGACTGTGCACTTCCGCAGCCTGGGCTACAGCCCTAGACGCACCCTCAACCGGCGCTCGCAAGAGCGGGGGAGAGACATGCTGCGCATCCAAGATGGCGTCCGGCGCGACACTCCGTGAAGGAGCCGCGCGGAAAGAACGGCGCTTAACTTTAGCCGCTTTTGTGCCGTCGCCCAAATGAAGGGCGTTCATGGCATCAATGTCTCCCACCTCAAGGGCGGCCCAAGAAGAAGCCGTTCGAGCCGCGTGGCCGGCCAATATGGCGGAGGCGAGCCGCGGGGGATGGGCGTTTATGGCGGGAAAAACCGCCACACCGGAGGAAGGACCGGGACACTCATCGGTCACGAAACTGTCACCCAACAAGGGCGAATCAGACTTTAAGACCCCCGCATCCCCTCTAGAAGCGCACACGCGATCCGGGGAGCGACTCTTTGCGCCCTCGCCCTCCGACGCCATAGGCCACGTGGAGACCAATAGGGGAACCCCCTGCCCGCTATAAAAGGTAAAAATTACCTGCTTTCCGCTCCGAGCTGTAACGACCTGGTGTCCCAGTGAGTAGCTGCAATAAACGTTTAAATAAACGTCGAAATAAACGCCTTTAAGGACGTTCAAAATTTTTTTTTTTTTTTTTAAACGGAGCCAGCGGGAGGGGGGAGAAAAGGAGGGACCTGGCGCCACCAGGTTTGCACTTGCTCAAGAAGAGCCCTCAACCCCAGGCACTCAACAAAACCTAAAAATTAGGCTTGGAGGCCTAGCCAGAGCTGCTGCTGTGTGTGACCACCACCTGCTGAGATAGAGAACATACTGAGGAGTTTCCGGCAGCACATGACCACATATAGGGAGGCAAAAGTTTGCTCTCTATCTCCACCTGCTGGTAGATGGACACAACCCACCAGTCTATGGATTGATCAGCATGATGAAATGGAAATATCCATATTTGTGCATAAAATAAACCTTGTAAATTGCATAAATATAAACACAATACCATATTTAAATCCTGCTCAAACACAAATTGCACAAGTACTGTCTAAGACTTGTTCTTGTGAAGAGTCTAAAATGGCCGATATATCCAAAGCCAATTGCCGATTTTCCCCCAATACTTTAGTTGGCAAATAAAACACCTTATTAACAGGAGGAAAAGAATTCTGAGTCAAAGATAAGACCTCCTTCGGGTATTTTTTTAAATGTATCCAGAGGTTGTATGCCCAATACCTTTGGAAAGTTATAACCGCAAGTTCAGATGTCTAAATTGATTCTTGTATTGTTCCAACTTGTGGTAAATCAATAGTTTGTTCTTCATCAAAGTTTGAACTCCATCAGCATTTGCTTTCACAGATTTCTCCAGATTTTCAAATCTCATACAATGATCAGTCTCTAAAGTTTCAAACTTATTAGCCAGAGAACCACAGGATAATTTAAGAGAAGAAATATCCAAAGAGTAGTTGGCAATAGTTCCAACTTGGCACAAAGAGTTACCTCTCCTGAACACTGAGCTGTCCCATTCCTTGTTAAATCCTTGGCTTGCACCTCTGATGATAAACTAAGAGTCTCGACTGCAAGGGCTAATGGCAACAAAGGCCTCTCCATTAGGGAATCCCAAACAGCTTCCATTGCAATGGGGTGTATTCCATTCTGACTTGAGAAAAGGCTCAGACTTACAGCTGAACCCAAGCCATCCATACCCAAGAAGGGATAAGGCAATCCCAGAGATCCAGGCATTGAGTGCTCGCGAGGGCTGAGGGAAACCTCGCCCCCAAGTGGGTCAACACTTCCAACAATGCTGCCAGCAGCAGGGGCCTGGGCTTTCACTTTTTCCCCCCTCTTGAGGCTGAGTTAAAAACCAGACAATCGTGGGCTGAAATGTAGAAAGAACGGGAGGTGTGGAGCCCATCTGCAGCGGGGCTCTCACCTTCCGCTTCCGTTTGTACGGCATCCAGGTAGAAAAATTTAACAGAAAGGAAAAAGCTTGCTCACAGAATTCTGCCACTAGATCTCAGCATGCTGCCATCTTAACTCCTCTCCGAAGCACAAGAATTCAGAGCTAAAAACATTAGAAGAATTCTTATCAGTCAAATCAGGACAAGAAGGCGCTGCAATAAAGAAGCACATGAAATTGTTGCAAAGCCAGAAATGAATAGTCTGCAAAATTGCAGTATAAGAATCGTAATCAAAAAGGAGAGAGAGAGAGAGAGAAATAGCTTAAGGAAAGCACCACCAACAAGCAATAGAGAAGGCCGCAGCAAAAACCCAATACCATATGGCTAGTTAAAACCATCACAGGAGTAAATGTCAAAATGTCGCAGAAGCGATTGCTGGCCACATGTGCTGGAAAACCGAAGCACAGAAACATGCCTTAACAGAGGTTTGTCTCAATTAAGCCAAACAGGCACAGAAGTCACCAAACAGCACAGGAGGTTACCAGAACTATGTCACAGCAGCCAACTGAAATTTCTTTTTTAAAATATTTTATTTATGCAATTTTTAACATAACATAACACAGCAGAGATCACAACATTTAATAAACTAACTAAACTAAGGAAAATCCAATCTCAAAAATAATTCTAAACATTATTACAGGAGAACTATAAGGAATATTAAGCTCATTGAAATTTCTAAGGGGCACAAATGGGGAGGGAATAGAGCCCTCAACCCATACCAGAGAGACTTGAAAAAAAAGATACCATCTGTCACTACCGCATGAAGGAACTCAAATGAGCAGTCAACAGTGTAAACAGGCATATGAAATCAAAGTGGAGGAGTGGTCCAGTGGTTAGAGCGCCAGTCTTGACATCCAGAGGTGCAAAGTTCAAATCCCCCAGCTGTTCCTTGTGATCTTGGGCAAGTCACTTAACCCTCCATTGCCTCAGGTACAGACTTAGATTGTGAGCACTCCAGAGACAGGGAAATACCCAGTATGCCAGAATGTAACTCACCTTGAGCTACTACTGAAAAAAAGTGCAAGCAAAATTCAAATAAAATAAAAATAAACATCATCCTTCTGCTGCCCTATATGGGAAGCCAAAAATGAAAGAAACCAATTTTGTGGAGGAATAAGCAGAATCTTTTCTCATTTTCTTTTAAATGTGTTCCACAGGATTGTCTCCATGGGCGTAGTTTTTTTTTTTTTGGGGGGGGGGGGGAGGGCAAGGGGGGAGCAGTACCCCCCAAACAAGCTGCACCCCATCCTCAAATCCCCGAGCCGCCGACAGCCTCTGCAAGAAAGCAGCACATACGCTGCTTTAGACCTGCCCTCGGAAGCCTCTCTTTCTCCTTCAACTTCCTGTTCCCGTGCAGGTGGGAAGCTGTAGGAGAGAGAAGGGCCTCCAGGGCAGGTCTAAAGCAGCGTGCATGCTTCTTTCACTGAGGCTGCCGGTGACTTGGGGATTGGAAGACTGGAGAAAGTAATACCGGGCGCCACTGGAAGATGGCGGGGGGGGGGGGCGGCGGAGGGGGGTAGAGCGGGAGAGAGACACCACCCTTTGCCCCCCCCCCCAAATTAAACTGTCAAACTACATCCATGATTGTATCACAGGAACTTGTCCAATAGAATTACATGAGGCTGCCTAGACAAAAAAAAGCAGGAAGTGGCAGCAAAAATAAAAATGCATTCAGAGGCAGGGACCTTCCAGTCAAAATTCGGCACAAGCAGAAAAAATGAGTCACACAAAGGCAAAGAAAGGAACAGTAACGCAGCAGAATAAAGGAGATAAAACTGCTATTAGTAGAGCTTAGGCGCATATATTTATTTATTTTAGTACATTTATACCCCGCCTTTTGCCACAGTGTTGCAGCCCCAAAGCGGCTTACAAAGAATCAATTAAATAAATATATAACAGTTACATTTCATTTTAGATAGAGCAGGAGAACAAGATAGGGAGATAGAAGAAGATGTATGCAGACTTTTAGTTGTCTGGGACTACACACACACATATATATATATATATACACACAGTGCAATCCGCTTAAGTGCAAGGGTCTAGGACCAAAGAAATGCATGCAGTTAACCAGAGCATGCCCTTAACCATTGTGACCCAAAGAAGCTTGACATCTGATAAACATATGTACAGTACTGTTTATTATTATTTTTTTATCATTTTACATAATTACATTCACATTTATCACATAAATGTAAGGAAATACAGAAATTAATATAAAGAAAAAGGAAAACATCTTCTCTCAACAATATATATATTTATATAATTGTCCACAATTGGAAGATCCAAGATCAGGAAAACAATCTTAAAGAAAATAAGAAAAACTCAAAATGGTTAATCTTACAATTCACATTTTCTGAGGGAGGAAGGTTAATCGGTTATTGCAGCCAGTACAGTGGTAACTGAAGGAAGTTGCTGCAGAGGATTCTTCATCTGTTTCCACAAACTCTTATAATTTCTTAGGTTCAAACAAATAAGTAATAAGGAAATAAAACACTTACAAGGGAATCGCGCTAGGAAGGTCCCACCTAGGGCAATGATTCCTGGCTTGAAAGCCAAGACTTCACACCTCCCAGTCTGCGATTCCCTTGATGTGTCAGGAAAAACATTCATCTTTGAACCCAAAAAACTATCAACCATGTATCGGAAATACAATTTCAAAACATTGTTCCTATCTAAATCAAAGGCGAAAGTCACTAATAATATAACTATCTATAACTTCGGAATTTTCCAAAATGTAAGTTAAACTTACATTCTTTTCTCTGATAAAGAAAATTTTAAAGGAAATATAAATCACTTTAGTCACCAAAAGGTTGCTATCAGAAAGTATTAGCAAAGTATCAGAGAAATATTTCTTCAAGAATTCAGTAGCTAATATATAAGATATTATAGGTAAATTTATCACTCAACTTGTTTTTCCTTAATTGGTTCTCCAGAAATTTCAATTTTTTACAAGAAAGATGTCTATTCTTAATTACCAAATTACCTGATTTTCATAGAGAAACCATTTCTGTAATCAAAGTCTCTATTTTTATATCTTGGACTTCCACTTTGTTAGATAAGTATTAATATAAATTCTTTAACTCACATTCTGAAAATTTTTAAACATCTGAAGAAGAGAGTTATTCACACTCTGCAGCAGTTCCTATAGTACATCCATTATGACATTATTGGCTTCACCACGTCCAATTTCTCCACAGAAACCGCTCTAGATATCTTCGAGGGGAAGAGCTCACTCTCCAATCCCCCAGTTGGTTTATTATCTGGAGTCGATGCTGCGCCAGGACCTCCTCGGGTCATGTGAAAATCCTAACCCACTTCGGCCGTTTCCATTATTGACCTCCATAGCAAAGCAATACTGTTTCCGGGTCTTGGAGGGGTCGTGCCAACAGGGGGACTCAAAGTCACTCCCTCTCCACTGAGATTCGGCAATAAAGCCTTGCTGTTCCTGAAGCAGGAACCGATATCCCCAACGTTATGACCCCAAATCTCTCCAAAATAGACTGAGAAGTGGTGGGAACCCCAGCCATGTTCGAGGAGGACAACACCATGGCTTTGCCTTTTCTCTTTCCCATTCTCTGGGGAGCGTGCCTTCTTCTTCAGGCATTCTTGTGTAAAACGGGAACTCAACTAGCGTACGTCCTCCCTCAACGCCATCTTGGATCCTCCAGGTTGGGACACTCTTTGTCGGGTTTCTCCTCAGAGGCCTGTCTGATATGGGTAACCCTACAGCATAGCCCTCTGAGTCATTGAAACACGGAAGCCCCTCCACCTCTGCAAGGTGGTGTCCCTTCGGAGAGGAGTACTGTTTATTATTATACGTACAGTATATAGTCTCAGTTAACTGACATTAGGCTTACTTGAAGTAATCAGTTATAGTCCTCTGTACACTCTTGTGTCCGTGAGTTCCATAGACTACGTCTGCCAGACGGTAAAAACTGTCATAGAACTGACATCCAGTGGCCTCCAGATAGGCCCGCACAGTGTTGAGACTCTCTAGCGCTCTTGCAAAAGTGACAGGAGGAAGTTGTTGAATTTCATCAGCATGTGCCTCGCTGCTCATTTCTTCGTCTGTTCCATCATCAGTCGTTGTTGCCTTCATGTAGCAGCATATCTCAACATCAGTGCTGTCTTCAGCTGTTTCTAGATCATAATCAACAGCTACGTAGCAATGGAACTCCTCTTCAGTAAAACTGGCCGGGATGTCAATAACCTCTTCATCTGACGCATTTGCAACACCTGCACTGTTTCGTCCCTCTCCACATCCTTAACAAAGCATGCCCGCTTGTAGCAGTTCACAATGGTTGCCTGTGTAACATGATTCCAGGCTTCTTTCTGCATATGCAGGGAATCCAACAGTGAAAGATTATGAGCCAGTTCAACAGCACATTTATCCTTCCCAGTCTGGTCATCCATAACGCTCATCAGATGACGTAGCACAAGAGCCCAATAATGTTGTTTGAAATTGGCTATTATGCCCTGATCCAGAGGTTGGATAAGAGAGGTAGTGTTTTGTGGCAGGAAGACCACCTTGACGTTAGACAGCCTGACATCATCCCTGTGTGCAGCACAATTATCACAAAGCAGCAAAATCTGACGCTTTTGTGCCCGCATTCTAGTGTCTAACTTCTTTAGCCACTGCTTCCAAATTTCCCCAGTCATCCACAAATTTGCGTTACCCTTGTATGACACAGGAAGTCGCTTAACTTTCTTGAAGCAATGGGGCTGCTTGCTCTTTCCAATGACGAGGGGTTCCAACTTCTCACTCCCATCCATATTGCAGCAAAGGAGGATCGTCAGTTGGTCCTTCGATGTTTTACCTCCAGTAGTTTCAGCATGTTTGAATGCAAGTGTTCCATCAGGAATTGTCCCGTCTGTGGCCGTGCCAACCCTCAGACTTACCCTGTTTCTGGGAGTCAGTGTCTGTGCTGGCTTCTGCTTGTCTCTGTGTCTGTGTCTGTCTTAGGTTCTCTCTGGCTCTGTGTGCTGATTGCCTTACTGAACCTCACCTGTGTGGGCTTTGCCTCTTCCAAGATGGCTGCCGCCTCCTCCTCTTTGCCAGTATCCAAGATGGCTCCCGCTGTTCCTTCCTATGGGCTGACTGCTCTGAGTGTCAAGCCTCTGTTTGGTTGCAAGGTGATTGCTGCAGCTGTAGCTCTGGTGTTGAGGGCTTTATTAATCACATGGAGACTACAGTCCTGGCCTTTGCATCTCATCTCATCTCATCTAAAGGTCCTGCTGTATAGAGTGCTCTGTACACAGTTTCAGTGTTTGCTCTGAGTGAGTTTCTATGTTTGTGTATAATAGCTAGCTTAGGCACTGTGTGGCTTGTAGCCTGTGTATAGCTTTGCTAGTGTTCTATGTTTGTTCAGACTAGCTAGCTTAGGCACCGTTTGGCTTGTAGCCTGTGTATAGCTTTGCTAGTGTTCTATGTGTGTTCAGACTAGCTAGCTTAGGCACCGTTTGGCTTGTAGCCTGTGTATAGCTTTGCTAGTGTTCTATGTGTGTTCAGACTAGCTAGCTTAGGCACCGTTTGGCTTGTAGCCTGTGCATAGCTCTGCTAGTTCTCTGTGTTTGTTTCCAGTGCATGACTAGCTAGCTTAGGCACCGTCTGGCTTGTAGCCTGTGCATAGCTCTGCTAGTTCTCTGTGTTTGTTCCTAGTGTTAGACTGGCCGCCCTTGCTAGTCACTATCCCAAGACTGTGTTTGTTCCTAGTGTTAGACTAGCCGCCCTTGCTAGTCACTATCCCAAGACTGTGTTTGTTCCCAGTGTTAGACTGGCCGCCCTTGCTAGTCACTATCCCAAGACTGCGTTTGTTCCCAGTGTTAGACTAGCCGCCCTTGCTAGTCACTATCCCAAGACTGTGTTTGTTCCTAGTGTTAGACTAGCCGCCCCTGCTAGCCACCTCCAGAGACAGTGTTGCATCTCCTGCTAGCCGTCCTGCTAGCCCTCCTGCGGAGACAGTGACTTCAGCTAGCCGTCCTGCTAGCCATCTCCAGAGACAGTGTTGCATCTCCTGCTAGCCGTCCTGCTAGCCCTCCTGCGGAGACAGTGACTTCAGCTAGCCGTCTTGCTAGCCACCTCCAGAGACAGTGTTGCATCTCCTGCTAGCCGTCCTGCTAGCCCTCCTGCGGAGACAGTGACTTCAGCTAGCCGTCCTGCTAGCCACCTCCAGAGACAGTGTTGCATCTCCTGCTAGCCGTCCTGCTAGCCCTCCTGCGGAGACAGTGACTTCAGCTAGCCGTCCTGCTAGCCACCTCCAGAGACAGTGTTGAATCCTGCCGACTGCCAGAACCCGGACAGACCCTGCTTGTCTGCCTTTCCTTCGCCTAGGGGCCAGGGGGCACCCCTGGACCTTCATTCCTGCTGTTCCTGTAAGTCCTACCGGCTGCCAGAACCTGAGGGCTGAACCCGAGGGGGAAGGCAGTCAAGTGTAGGTGAAGCCTAGGTCCAGGGTGTTCCAGTTCCGCGGGTTCCGCTCCAGTGTGTTCCAGTCCAGCGGGTTTCACCCCTGTATGTTTCAGTCCAGTGGGGCCACTCCAGTGTGTCCAGTCCAGTGGGCCCCACTCCAGTGCGCACCCGTCCGGTGCGTTCCAGTTCCGAGTGTTCCGGTGTAGAACTCCAGTCCGGAGTTCCGGTCCAGTCTTATCTCCTCTCTACCTGGAAGGTGATTTTGCCTAAAGGACTCACAAACCCCGCGCTTCCGGGGAAGAAGCCTGAAGGTATGCCAAGGTCCTCGAGAGCGCGGCAAGCGCGAGATACGCGACAGGAATCGCTCGCCAGTAGAGATCATTTTCATCAGCATTGAAAATGTCACGAGGTGCAAACTCGTTCAAGAGGGTAGAAAGAACTGAAACAACTCAATTTTCAGCACCAAAGTCATCAGCGTCTTGTTTCTCACCATGCTGTTTCTTGAATTTTATGCTGTTCCTCTCCTTCCATCTTTCCAACCATCCAACAGTGGCTTTGAATTCAGTTAGTCCAAGACTTTCAGCTAGCTGATTAGCTTTCTCCATAAGCAGTGGACCACTGACAAGAAACTGTCTGCTCCTGATTCGAGAAAACCACTGAAGAAGAGCATCTTCTACCTCCTCAGCTTTTCCCACCCGTTTTCGTTTCCGTTGTGGATTATTGTTTTGCCAGTCTTCCAGAAGCTGGTCTTTCTGCTTCAACAAATGTGAAATTTGACTGGGATTGACACCATATTCTTTAGCAATAGATGCTTGACTTTGTTTGTTTTCTAATTTTTTAAGAACTTCTATTTGTTCAGCCAGTGTTAAAGTCATACAGTTCCACCGCAGCAGCGACGACGACAACAACAACCCCGGTGCACGCTCCAACAACTTTCTTTCCCCTAATCTGCCTGGGGCAGTTAAAGAGGCAGTAAATTTGAAATCTTGGTTGTCACGCGCCAATGAGCTTCCATATTCCATGTGAGCGCTTATGCGAAGTCTTTCCTGCAGAGGAGCAGTCTTAAACCATGCATATAAGCGAATCTTGCACTTATCAGTGGTGTGCTAAACTGAAGTTTGTCCCCATAGAAATTAATGGTGCCAAAAACAGGACCGAAGTGCGGCATGCAGTTAAACAGAGCATACGCTTATCCGACATGCACTTAAATGGAGTGCACTGTATATATAAATGGTCAGTATTCTCAATGGTATGTTAAATGGTCAGCATTCTCAATGGAGAGCAAGCAGCGAGGTTCCCCAGGGGTCTATGTGGGACCGCTGCTTTTAAACATATTTATAAATGATCTAGAGATGGGAGTAACTAGTGAGGTAATTAAATTTGCTGACAACACAAAGTTATTTAAAGTTGTTAAATCACAAGAGGATTGTGAAAAATTACAAGAGGACCTTTCGAGACTGGGCATCCAAACGGCAGATTACGTTTAATGTGAGCAAGTGCAAAGTGGAACCTGAACTACTGTTATGTGATGCAAGGTTCCACATTAGGAGTCACCAATCAGTAAAGGGATCTACGTGTCATCATTGATGATACATTGAAACCCTCTGCTCAATGTGCGGTGGCAGTGGCAGCTAAGAAAGCAAATAGAATGTTAGGTATTAGGAAATAAATGGAAAAACAAAAATGAGGACGTTATAATGCCTTTGTACTGCTCCATGGTGCGACCAAACCTCAAATATTGTGTGCAATTCTGGTCACCGCATCTCAAAAAAGATATAGTGAAATTAGAAAAGGTACAGAGTAGGGTGACAAAAATGATAAAGGGGATGGGACGACTTCCCTATGAGGAAAGGCTAAAGCGGCTAGGGCTCTTCAGCTTGGATAAAATATGGCTGAAGGGAGATATGATAGTGATCTATAAAATAACGAGTGGAGTGGAACGGATAGACGTCAATCGTTTGTTTACTCTTTCCAAGAATACTAGAACAAGGGGGTACACAATGAAGCTACAAAGTAGTAAATTTAACACAAATCGGAGAAAATATTTCTTGACTCAATGTGTAATTAAACTCTGGAATTCGTTGCCAGAGAATGTGGTAAAAGCAGTTAGCTTAGTGGGGGTTTTAAAAAGGTTTGGATAACTTCCTATAAGAAAAGTCTATAAGCCATTATTAAAATGGGCTTGGGGGGAAATCCACTGCTTACTTCTAGGTTAAGCAGCATAAAATGTATTGTATTGTTTTGGAATCTTGCCAGGTACTTGTAACGTTGATCGGTCATTGTTGGAAACAGGATGCTTATGTTATGTTCTTATGTGGTCTAGGTAGGCAGCCGCATAGCCACCATGGGGTCTAAGTAGATAATCCACAAGGCGTTGCAAGGTAGCTGGGGCTCCAAAAAGACTGAACGGGAGCACCGTAAATTGGAACAAACCCTGGGGCGTCGAAAAAGTTGTCTTTTCCTTGGCAGCTGGGGTAAGAGGTACCTACCAATATCCCTTGGTCAGGTTTAGGGTCGAAATGAATCAGGGTCCTCCCAGTCACACAATGAGTTCATCCACCCTTGACCTCTAGCTTAGACACAGCATTTACCTGTTGAAAATGTTTATGGTTTATGTTTATTTCAATTAAGGATGGTACTTGTTGATGAATATACTTCCAATCTTTATAACAACAAGTAAAAAGTCCCCTATACTCAATATATAGTTATATTATATTGGAGGAAAAGATTTCAGTTGCTCAGCGTATTGTATGTTGTATACTTATACTAGCTGGGCGAGCTTCCTCAGTCAGAAAAACCTCCAATGGTATTATCTCTGCAATGCTGCACTATTTCACTGTAGTTATATATGTTATCTATGCTATTGTGCACTATTGCAACTGACTGAGTATGAGAAAAGTTTTTAAGGAATGGGCACTTATCTGTAATGTGGCTTTTGGAGAAAGGTTCAATCTACAGAGAGCCTCCATTTCATGATAGCTTTGTCAGCAGACAAACTGATAGCCTATTGTGATTTGTTCTGTTTTGTGCAATGTTGTCACAATAAAAGAACAAACAAAAGGCAGAGTGACAAGTAGACTAGATATGCTAATTTAGGAGCGGGAAGAAACAAACGGTGAGAATTGAGAGAGTGCAACGCTCTTGTAGCTGTGTAAGGGATAATCACAGAAGAGAGAAGATGGGAGACCAGTGTAATAAGCCTTATGAGCTAAACAGAGAATCTTGAAAAAGGACCAATAGGGGAAAGGCAACCAAAGTAGCTGAAGAAACAGAGGTGTGACACAGTCATAGTGTGTAGGCTTTCAGAACTGTGAAGAGTTTTTAGTCTTTTCAGCTGGGAATTTGGGAGACCTGTAAAGACAGAGTTACAATAACCAATTTTAGAAATGACAAAAGCATGAACTAGCGTGTGCAAAAGTTAGACGAATGGTCTAATGTTTGGCAATTAAAATTCAATGCAAAGAAGTGCGAAGTGAAGTAAAGAGTAGAAATCCATGGGAGACGTATGTGTTAGGCGGTGAGAGTCTGATATGCACAGACAGGGAGAGGGATCTGGGGGTGATAGTATCTGAGGATCTGAAGGTGACGAAACAATGTGACAAGGCGATGGCTGTAGCCAGCAGGATGCTAGGCTGTATAGAGAGAGGTGTAATCAACAGAAGAAAGAAGGTGTTGATGCCCTGTACAAGTCGTTGGTGAGGCCCCACCTGGAGTATTGTGTTCAGTTTTGGAGGCCATATCTTGTTAAGGATGTAAAAATGCACTCAGTCTGCTGCCCCTCACTACCTTTCTACCCTCATCTCCCCTTATGTTCCCTCCCGAAACCTCCGTTCACAGGACAAATCCCTCCTCTCAGTACCCTTCTCCACCACCTCCAACTCCAGGCTCTGCTCATTCTGCCTCGCCTCACCCCATGCTTGGAACAACCTTCCTGAGCCCTTACGCCAAGCCCCCTCCCATCTTCAAGTCGTTGCTTAAAGCCCACCTCTTCAATGTTGCGTTCGGCACCGAACTCTTACCGTTCAGTAATCCAATTTGTCTGCCCCTTTCGGATTGACTGTTCACTTGTCATTTAGATTGTAAGCTCCTTGAGCAGGGACTGTCCCTCTATGTTAAATTGTACAGCGCTGCGTAACCCTAGTAGCGCTTTAGAAATGTTAAGTAGTAGTAGTAGTAGTAGTTAAGGATGTAAAAATAATTGAAGAAGTGAAAAGAAAAGCTACAAAAATGGTATGGGATTTGTGTTACAAGACCTACGAGGACAGATGTACTGACCTGAACATGTATACCCCGGAGGAAAGGAGAAACAGGGTGACATGATACAGACGTTCAAATATTTGAAAGGTATTAATCCGCAAACAAAACTTTTCTAGAGATGGGAAGGCGGTAGAACTAGAGGACATGAAATGAGGTTGAAGAGGGGCAGACTCAGGAAAAATGTCAGGAAGTATTTTTTTCACGGACAGGGTGGTGGAATGCTCTCCTGTAGGAGGTGGTGGAGGTGAAAACGGTAACAGAATTCAAAAATGCATGGGATAAACACAAAGGAATCCTGTTCACAAGGAATAGATCCACAGCAGCTTAGCAGAGATTGGGTGGCACCAGAGGCCAAGTAGACCCGAAAACATTCTGGCTACAGATATACAATAACGAATGGACAGCACAAATGGACTCCACACACTATCTCACAGAATGGGATAAAAGATGCAGAAGCATACTAGACGAAATAGCACCCTTACGAACAAGAACCTCACATAGACATAACTCGATACCATGGTTCAACGATGAACTGAAAACATTAAAAAAAACAATCCAGGAAACTCAAACGAGCATGGAAAAAAATAAAAGATGAACACACACTCAATGCATGGAAACAGATACAAAGAAAATACAAATACGCAATAAGACAAACCAAAAGGACACACTATAAAATTAAAATAGGGCCTGACTAAAAAGACACAAGAAACTATACCAACTCGTGAGCAAACTGCTAGACACTACAGCGGTCACTACAACCAATACAGACATTCCATCTGCAGACAAACTTGCTAAATACTTCAATGAAAAATTACAAACCTACGCTACACGCTACCTCAGGACAATACCGATATAGAAAACGTCATCAATAGTTTGGATCCAACCCCTGGAGAATACCCAGCTGACTGAACTTGGTCAAACTTCACTCTCCTCACCGCCGAAACAGTCATCCAGGCGATCAAAAGGTTCTCTAACACCCACTGTAAACTGGATACCTGCCCCAGCTACCTAATAAAATCCACCCCTGACCGCTTCATACCAGACCTCACATCCCACCTAAACTACATGCTTCAACAAGGTCTGTTCCCTAAGGAAAACGGCAACATCCTACTCACCCCAATACCAAAAGACACCAAGAAAAATACAAACGAAATCACCAACTACCGTCCAGTAGCATCTATCCCATTGGTAATCAAATTGATGGAAAGCATGGTAACCAAGCAACTTACTGATTATAAACAAATTCTCAATATTACATGAATCACAATCAGGATTTCACCCCTGCCATAGCACTGAAACAGTACTAATTACTCTCTTAGCCAAATTCAAGCAAGAAATAGCAACAGATAAAAGCATACTTCTCCAATTCGACATGTCCAGTGCATTCGACATGGTAAACCATAATATACTACTAAGACTCCTAGACTACTTCAGGATCGGAGGAAATATACTTAAGTTGGATCAAGGGTTTCCTAACCACTAGAACATATCAAGTGAAATCAAATTCAAACATATCATCACCATGGAAAGCAGACTGCGGAGTACCTCAAGGATCACCACTATCACCGATCCTCTTCAATCTAATGATGACCCCACTAGCCAAGTCTTTATCTGACCAAGGTCTTAACCCTTTCATCTATGCGGACGATGTCACAATATACATTCCTTACAAACACGATCCGACAGAAATCACCAACAAAATTAAGTTCGGCTTGAACATCATGGACTCATGGGCAAATGCATTTCAACTAAAACTTAATACAGAAAAAACACACTGTCTCATCCTCTCATCCCAATACAACGTGAACAACCCCATAAACAAACACTCCAGATTACACCCTCCCCATCTCAGACAGCCTGAAACTCCTCGGTGTTACAATCGACCACAACCTTACACTAGAGAGCCACGTGAAATCCACAACTAAGAAAATGTTCCACTCAATGTGGAAACTCAAACATGTGAAACCATTCTTCCTGAGGGAAACATTTCTGAACCTGATACAATCAATGGTACTAAGCCACCTAGATTACTGCAATGGAATTTATGTGGGATACAAAGAATAACGCATAAAGAAACTTCAGACCGCTCAAAACACGGCAGCCAGGCTTATATTTGGAAAAACGTTATTCGAAAGCAACAAACCCCTCCGAGAAAAATTGCACTGGCTCCCAATCAAAGAACGTATTGCTTTCAAAATCTGCACCCTGGTTCATAAAATTATGTACAGCAAGGCCCCGGGATACATGACAGACCTCATCGACCTACCAATCAGAAATACAACCAGATCAACACGAACATATCTAAACCTCCACTACCCAAGCTGCAAAGGACTCAAATACATATCAACTTATGCATTCAGCTTTTCCTACATAAGCACACAACTATGGAACGCACTTACCAAAAGCCATGAAAACAACGTATAACCACCTAAACTCCAGAAATCACTAAAAACCTACCTGTTCAAAAAGGCATACCCTACCGACCCTACTTAAACACCTGAACACTACGAAACCAAAGCACGACATGGACATAACGTAACTCTTCCTCTATACAATTCCCTAATATGCTTGTTCCACATGAACCTTATTCTACCACAACATCACTATGTAACTGTTTATACCGGAACTGGCGAACGCCTTTACGGTACTATGTAAGCCACATTGAGCCTGCAAATAGGTGGGAAAATGTGGAATACAAATGTAATAAATAAATAAATAAACAAACACCGGTAATTGTGAAGCAAAGCTAGTGCTAGGCAGACTTCTACATCTGTGCCCTGAAAATGGCAAGGACAAATCAAGGTCAGGTATACATATAAAGTAGCTCATACAATGAGTTTATCTGGTTGGGCAGACTGGATGGATCATACAGGTCTTTATCTGCCGTCATCATTATGTTACTATGTAAGGAAGCAAAGTCAAAGTAAGAGCGAATCAAGTGAAGATGACGAAGGAAGTAAAATCCTGATTTAAGAACAAAGGAGATATGTTGCGAAAAAGGAATGGGACTTGATATACTGTTTCTGTGGTTTTTGCAACTACATTCAAAGTAGTTTATTTATTTATTTGTTGCATTTGTATCCCACATTTTCCCACCTATTTGCAGGCTCAATGTGGCTTACGTAGTACATACAGGTATTATTTGTACCTGGGGCAATGGAGAGATAAGTAACTTGCCCAGAGTCACAAGGATCCGCAGAGGGAATTGAACCCAGTTCCCCAGGATCAAGGTATGCTGCACTAACCACTAGGCTACTCCTTCTTCTCCTGTGAATCCAATGTAACACCTAAGCAGAGGAAGGTATCAATGGGTTGTATTGATTGGTTAAAAAAGGTCAGAGAACACGTGGTGATAGCGAGAGAACCAGTGATCCAGCATGCAGTAGTCTTATTCGGGTTAAGAATTAGTCTGTAATCAGTGAGCCATGATAAAACTGAGTTAAAGCAGGATTGAACATTGGAGAGATCGACTTAGTATGGTGAGAGAGGAAAAACTAAGAATATCATCAGCGTAGGTATAGAAATTTACATTAGGGTCATGAAAATGGGAAGCAAGAGGACCGAGGTAAATGTTAACAGTGTCTGTAAGTGTTAAAGAGTCGTAGGCACTCCTGGCCAAGAACTTACAACATGCATTCTGATGCTTGACTATCTGGCAAAGTGATTCAGCCTGCTCCAGTGGAAGAGAGTCTGCCAGACCAGTCATACTGTGTACCGAGGACCGCAAGTACAGGCTCGTGCACAGCTGGTACGATTGTATACGAGAGATGAGGATAGAGGCCCGACATCTTCCACCCAAAAGAATCCAGGGTTCTAGCTTCCCTGCCAGGGGACGCTGAAACATAGTCCCTAGAACTCCTAGCCCTTTTGAGCATGGATTCTACCACCAGGGACTGATGAGGCAATTGAAGCATATCAAATACAGAGGAAGACTGAATCTAGTACATGGTGTCAATCTTCTTAGGGAGGACAAGGACCGACAGAGGGGTATCCCAGTTCTTCACCCAAACGTCCCACAAGATCTTATGAAGCGAGACCTTCACAGCCTCTCTAGGAGACTTGTAGTCCAGGACCTCGAACATCTTAGCCCTGGGCTCGTCCTCCACTTCCAAAGAAATGGGAATGGTAGCTGCTATTTTCTTCACAAAAGATGGAAAGGAAAGGCTTTTAGGTGGAGACGTTCTTCTTTCCTGTGGAGGGGAGGGATCAGATGGGAAGCCATAGGACTTTTCCAAGAAGTACCATGGATTCTCATCTGACTCCCATGAGCTTTCTCGTCAATGTCAGCCAGAAACTCCTCATAAAAAGGCCGAGACCGTGCCTGCCTTGACAAGGAGGAACTATGTCCCTGAGAGGGGCGTCAAGGTGTCTGCTCCAGTCTCAACTCCGGTGAAGTTTCCTCCAATGATGTCGATGGACATGGGCAACAGTTGACGCCGAGGCCACAAGCAGCACCAGTGTTGGAGGTCTTACCCCAGGCTGATGGCCATGTGGGGCAGTAGCAAAAGGCATGGCAGGCACAAGCACCCCAGACGCTGATGCAGTTGGAAGAGCCCCGCCAAAAGCTCAGGGAGCAAGGCCCAGAGGTGCTCAAGGGCCAACCGGGAAAGGCTGGGGCACTGGTGTGCAGACAGGATGCAGAACTTGCATGGTTGGAGCTAGTGCCTGGTCCTGGCTGTTTGGGGACACATGCATTGGTACCTCCTGTATGGAGGGGGAGTGATCCTCCTGAAGCTGATGTTTCTTGGGTACTAGGGAATCCCTCACTGTCCTGGAGCTCCCAGCACCGTGCATCAAGGGCGATCAATGCTGATGCTTCTTGCAATGCCAGGGCATCGATGCTTCTGAGTGCTGATGAGGATGATGTCAATCCTCATGCGCCTCGGGGGCAGGTCCGATTCTGACCAGTCCTGGGGACCTGTACAGTGGCCAGTGTTGAGGCATGTGGAGATCCACTCAATGCACATGACTGCGAGACCCTTAGACACTGGGAGTGTGTCTAAGGGCCTCGCAGCCATGTGAACTGACGCACCCAATGCCAATACTGACATCGAAACTTTGGACCTGGCTCTAAAACGTTTGTCTCGTTGAGCCTCTCTGGTTAACTGGGTTCTTTTCTTCATATCAAGACAAAGAACACAGTTAGAAGGGTATGTTCAGGCCCCAAACACTGAAGACACAAGAATGGGTGTCTTTGCCAGAGATGGTCCTATTGAACAGGCTACAGCGTTTCAAGCCACTGAGAATCTTTGATGACATGGAAGGAAAAACAGCCGTGGCTAAATCAAAAGACTCAATGGTGATAAAGGGGCAAAGCACAGGAAACCCCAACCAGAGCTCACGCCTAAGTCCAGTCTACTGAGCGAGGTAAAAATTTAAAAAACTTAGAACAAGGGCAAAAAGAACCTAAACCGTAAGGGAAAGGGGGAAAAAAGGAAACCCTGAAAAAACCAGGGCCAAAAAATAACAACCCAGAAAGGCATAAAAAATATTCGTTCTTAAGCCAAAACTGAACCATAGCTGTGAGGAGCGGTCAGAATGACGTCCTCTCCTCACTATGGAAAAAACAAAACTGATGGTTTTGTACTCTCGTGGCAGACGGGAACACACTCATGCAAGCTCTGGACCAGGCAACGTGGTATAGGTTACCCACAAGTGAGAATTATTGGCCTGCTTGTCCTTGGAGAAAGTGCGATATTCAGCACTTAACTGGCTATGAGTTACCACATAAAGATAGGACTGACTTTTATGTGGTTAACCTGGTCAGAAAGTGCTGAACATCAGCACTTAACTAGTCGAGTCCTGACTCTGCCCTATAATGCAGGGGCGTAGCCAGACCTCGCGGTCGGAGGGGGCCAGAGCCCGAGGTGAGGGGGCACATTTTAGTATGCCGCCCCTCCGCCGCCTAACCGTCCCGCACCGCCTCGCAAATACAAACCCCCGCCAGCTAAAGCCTTCGTCCAGCGACTGTCTCCGGTGCCGCCGCGTTGCCAGCCCTGCTGTCTCTTCCTCTCAAGTCCTGCACACTTTTAGTGAAATTGAGATGCTCAGTTTCACTAAAAGGAGCATGCCGGACGTGAGGGGAAGAGACAGCAGGGCAGGTAACGCTGCAGCACTGAAGACCGGTGCTGGATGAAGGCTTCAGGTGGCGGGAGTTGGGGACCCCTGCCAGCAAAACCAGGGGCCCAGAAGAAATTTGGGGAGGGGGCCAGGCCCCCGTGGCCCCACCTAGCTACGCTACTGCTATAATGCCCTGAAAATAGCAGTTTTCATTTCAGCACTAACCGGCTAAGTGTCGCTGAAGTTAGTAGTCAGCCCCAAACAGGCAATTTAATAGGCCTGGAGCCATTTCTGGCCGGTTAAACCGCTTTGAATACTGAATCCTAACTGACTGAACTAAGTTGTTATACTATTGACTGTATAAAGTTCATGCTGAGATACTGTCCCTTGTTTCTGCATCATCTAAGTTTAAGTAAATACAACTTCTGACCTGGACTCACTTATTTGAGGAAAGGAGAGTGACAAAATAAGTGGATTTCTAGCACCTTGAGCCTCTTAGTTTTTGCTGGTCCCAGCCCTGAGACCTCACTAAGAACTCTAAAATTATTAAAAGTTACTTGCCCTGATGCTTACCAGGTACAAGTATTATACAAATTTACTAGAATTATAAAGCAAATAATCCAAAACTATCTACCTTCAGTAGTAGGAGTACTCTTTGCTTCAGAAGTATCAGAAACGGACTCATCTGATCCATCAGCTCGTAATTCAAGGGCTTGTCCTGAAAAAAGAAACAAAAATACTTAATACAGCACTTTTGTAGTATCAATAGCAATAAGGCTCCATACTCTTTATCCTGAAAAAAACAAAAAACAGATATACATCCAGGATTATTTTTGAAACAAATCAAGCAATTCACATTCTTAGGAACTACTTTCTTGGAAAACCACATCACATCATAGCTTTGGAGGGTAACAACTACTCTGTTTCAAGCACAATGATTAGAAAATGAAACCGGAATGCAATGTAAATTCATAATTGTTTATCATTTATTCAGAAAATACTATACCACCTTACTACCATAATTTCAGTGTTAGACTACGGCCTTTATTAGAGTTACATTTCTATAATTATATTGTAGACCTTTTTATAAATGGCAGATGACGTTTAATGTGAGCAAGTGCAAGGTGATGCATGTGGGAAAAAAGAACCCGAATTATAGCTACATTATGCAAGGTTCCACGTTAGGAGTTACGGACCAAGAAAGGGATCTGGGTGTCATCGTCGATAATACACGAAACCTTCTGCTCAGTGTGCTGCTGCGGCTAGGAAAGCAAATAGAATGTTGGGTATTATTAGGAAAGGTGTGGAAAACAGGTGTGAGGATGTTATAATGCCGTTGTATCGCTCCATGGTGCGACCGCACCTTGAGTATTGTGTTCAATTCTGGTCGCCGCATCTCAAGAAAGATATAGTGGAATTGGAACAGGTGCAGCGAAGGGCGACTAAAATGATAGCAGGGATGGGACGACTTCCCTATGAAGAAAGACTAAGGAGGCTAGGGCTTTTCAGCTTGGAGAAGAGACGGCTGAGGGGATACATGATAGAGGTAAATAAAATAATGAGTGGAGTGGAACAGGTGGATGTGAAGCGTCTGTTCACGCTTTCCAAAAATTATTACCCGTCCACATTAAGGGTAAGAGTTGTACCACATTGAGAAAGGAAACAACAAAAATAAATAATTCAATCATTAAGATATC
This sequence comes from Microcaecilia unicolor, assembly GCF_901765095.1. NCBI lineage: Eukaryota > Metazoa > Chordata > Amphibia > Gymnophiona > Siphonopidae > Microcaecilia > Microcaecilia unicolor. Next base: position 93,682,747 of record NC_044042.1, read on the forward strand.
AGTGTGCAGGTATACAATTACAAGAACCTACTTTAAGTATCGTAACCAAAAGGAAAAATTGGGGGCATGATCATTCTGACAAAAAAATGAATGTGCTTGACTGCCCACAAAATACAAGGTACATTTGGTTGGGTAGCAATGGAGAATCCATCAATTTTGCCCCTGAAACCAGAGAGCACCACCACCTGTACAGATTAGGTGAATTAAAAAAACAAATCTTGCTCTAGCCCCTTCTGCAAAAAGAAAAAGAAGGGACACCCCCACTTTCCAAGGAGATATATCATGAGCAGAATGTCAGCACTCCAACACCTTCCAAACCTTCAAATAAGCTAAGGAAATAAACAGCCTGCAGGCCTTCAGCATAATACCAATGATGGAGGCTGAAAATCCATTTCTTTTTAAGCAATGCCTTTCAAAGGCCGAATCATAATCCAAAAGGGATCTAGATCTTTCATGAGCACAGGAGTCTGATGAGGGAGGCCTGGTCCTCTCAGTAACAGTACTGGAGGACCCACTAATAGACGTATGAGATCTGGATTCCAAGGATGATGAGACCAATCCATAGCTATTAGAATCATCAGGAATGACTGTCTCTGAATCTATAAGCGACCAAAGGAGAAAGACAAACAGAGGATAACAGTCCAGCCAGCGCTGCTCTAGTGCATCCAGTCTAAATGCCCTCGACTCTTTTCTGCAACTGAAGAAAATCAGGCACTTCGTAGTCCAACACATCACCATAATGTCAAACAGGGGAGTTCCCAACTGTTCCACTACAAGGTGAAAAGTTGCTGAACAGAAGTTCCATTCTTCTGGGTCCAACAGATGTCTTTTTAGAAAGTCGACCTGAACATTGTCCACTCTTGCAGTATGTACAGCCAAGATTGCAAAGAGGATCCTCTGCCAAAGCAGAGAGTGCCTCAATCTCTAAGAACACCAGTGCACTCCTTGTTCCTCACTGTTCACACATACTACTGCTGTGGTGCTGGACAAAACTCAATGTTCTTCCCTCTAGACGAGGAAGAACGCACAGTAAGGACAAACAAATTGCCCTCATATCCAAATGACTGATGGGACACAAAGCTTCTTGAGCCGTCCATGCCCCTGAACTACCTTCCCTGGGTAATGGGCTCCCTAACTCTGGAGACTGGCACCATAGTTTAGTTGTTAGAGCAGCAGGCTGTGAACCAGAGAAACCAGGGTTCAAATTCCATTGGCACTCCTTTTGGCTTTGGGCAAGTCACTGAATCCCCCAATTGCTCAGGTACAAATTTAGATTGTAAGCCCTATGAGGAAAGAGAAATACCTAAGGTAACTGAATATAATTCACCTTGAATTACCACTGGAAAGATATAAGCTAAATACTAAAAATAAACTGTACAGTCTGGGGGTTCCAGAGGGATGCCCCTCAAATGTTGTGGAATAGCTCAGGAATCTAGATGACGCCTGAAAGAAGTAATGGAGTGGCTTCTAGTGTACCCTTGCCCATGGCATTCTCTCCATCATGGCCACAATATAATTGAGAGTCTGAAGATAATCCCAAGCTCTAGACACTTGCACTGCATAAAAGGCAGCTATCTGATCCAGAATCTTGAGAACACTCTCAAGAGAGAAATACAGATCCTACTCATAGAAACATAGAAAAATGTAAGCAGGTAAAGATAATATGGCCTTTCCAGTCTGCTCATCCATGCCATCTCCTCTCTCTATCACTCCCTTAGAGATCCTATGTACTTGTCCCAAACTCTTTTGAATTCAGATACTGTTTTTGTCTCCACCACTTCCACCAGAATGCCATTCCATGAATTCACCACCTTTCCGTGAAGAAGTATTTCCTCAGATTACTTCAGTCTAGCCCTTTTCACCTTCATCCTATGTCCCCTCATTCCAGAGCTTCGTTTCAATTGAAAGAGACTTGTCTCCTGTGCATTTATGCTGTGTAGGAATTTAAATGTCTCTATCATTATATCACATTATGGCATTTGTATCCCACACATACCTCCTGAGTTCAGTGTGGCTCACAAGAAGCTTGGCATTCCCAGGAACATTATAAAAGTTTTACTATATTTCCTAAATAAACAAGTCTTCAGTAATTTTTGAAATTTACCATAATTTGTCTGATGTTTAATCATATGTGGAAGCTTATTCTATTGAATTCCAGCCTGATATTCAAATGTTGCTGAAAAAAAGCTTCTTATAAACAATTTTCCCTCTTTTCTTCCAAAGTATACATATTGAGATTTTTAAGTCTGTCCACATATGCTTTATGACGAAGACCACTGACCATTTTAGTAGCCGCCCTCTGGACCGACTTCATCCTGTTCATATCTTTTTGAAGGTGTGATCTCCAGAATACACAATATTCTAAATAACGTCTCACCAGAGTCTTATACAGGGGCATCACCTTCTTTTTCCTACTGGCCACTCCTCTCCCTATGTACCCAAGCACCCTTCTAGCTTTCACCATCGCCTTTTCTATTTGTACTTATGTTTCAACATTTTTATTGATGACAAACAGAAAAACCAATTCACCATATTGAATGTCATAGAAAAATATCAACAACAATATTTTGACAAAGGTCAACTCACCATTTGTCATCAAACCAGCATTTAGCTTTTTTAAATCCCACCCCTACCCCCTCGCTTTGAAACACACCAAAAGCCAAAACCAACGTGCCAGAAAACAGAGCAGAAATTCAACGTCTCTCGTCATCATTCAAGTTCACAATAAGTTGACTTAATAAACAATAATCCATTTATTATCAGATGAAAAGTTGTATTCGACCCAAACCCCTTCAACTCCAGTAATGTAACCCTAACCTGCAGGGGAGACTACTCTTCGGACCCTCCCTACCCATTGCGATAAAGCAATCCCCATCCCCACAAACCTACCCTCCCCCCCCTTCTAAAGTGCAGTGCCCCACTACCACCCCCTCCCACCTGATCTTAATTCCCCAAGGAGAATTTGTTCAGTATTTGACTACGCGCCCTTGGTGAAATCTTGTTAAAATAAGCCTCCCATGTAGCAAGGAACCTACGCTGCCTTCCAGGAGACAAATGCGCTCCCCGGGACTCCCAAACCATTAATTCATGTAATTTGTTCCTCCAGTACCAGAAGGAGGGAGGGTGATCTAAGATCCAGTGATTAACAGTACACTTCCTCCCCAAGAGTTACCCAAAAATAACTTTTCTCCCATTGTACCCTCCTTCCACAGGCACGGAGCACTAAACATCGCTCTCTCAAATGTTAGGGCAATTACCTGTCCCAACACCGACTGAAGAAATTGGGCTATTGTTGACCAAAACAATGTAATATGCCTACATTGCCACATCCCATGTAGAAAAGATGCATCTGCCTTCTTACACTTTCTGCAACAGGACGTTGCCGACATTCCCAAATGAAAGGCCTGTCTCTGGGAGAAGTATGCCCTATGCACTGTCCTTAAATGGCATTCCTGAAGTTCCGCACTGTGCACCAAACGAAAGCCACTCTTAAGAGAAGTCAATAACAGCTGTGCTGCTGTGCTGATATTGTCTTTCCCGCCTTCCTACTCCACTGATCTGCCATTTCCTGCAGATTCCTAACTGGACTCTTCCTGTTCAGCTCTCTGTGAAACCAAGAAATCGAGATTTGGCCTAATGCATCCACTTCCAAAAATTCTCTCAACTGATGCCCAACCTTGGTGACAGGCTCCCCCCCCCCCCCCCCCGGTAAAGAGCATTCATAGTGGGATAGCTGGTAATAAGCAAAAATCGCTGCTGGGCCTTGTGAACATTGATTTACAAAGTCTTGAGAAGATAACAAAGACCCATCCTCCTTAACTAAACTTTCCAGCAAAGTTACCCCATTCTCTCTCAAAATTTGAAAAATTCTATTCTCCACACTCGGCACGAAGTCCACGTTCTCCTGCAAGGGCAGCCATACACTACTGGATGGACTCTGCCTCCACAGTGGGAGCAAGTTCCTCCACAGTGTCCAGCGGGGCCAGAGCAAGACACTCCCACGAATTCTCTCTGGCAATCTCCTCCTGGGAGAGTGGAGCAAATAGTTCAAGTGCCATGAATGAAAATAAGCCTTTTCTAGCAAGACATCCATATATGTTGTGGTACCCAACAACCAATCCCTCAATTGTTACAGTACTTAAGAACAATTGTCAGTACATTTTTTTCCAATACTTACATTAGGAAGGGGAGGTGGGAGAAACAATGAAAACTGTAAGAGGAGCATACACCTAATGATGCTGAGCAGTATTTTGTTGGTAAAGTTGTGACACTTTTTCTGTTAATTTAATCCTTGTAATGTAGCCTTTGTAGTAAAAGTGACAATGGATGATCATTAATAAAAATTTATTAAACATAATTTGTAACTCATTACAAATAAGCTGTACTTTTGTACTTAGTAACAAAGAAAAAAAAAACTTTCTTAACTTGTAAAGTATTTTTTCTTACCTTTGCTTCTCCCCCTCAGGTGTGGCCTGCAACTGATTGGACCTGAACTTCCAGTCCCAGAAACAGCTCAGCTGGGACTGGAAGTTTAGGCCCAATCAGAGGAAAGCCAGAATCTGACATCACCTTGCCAGCAGCTGCTGCTGCACATGGTCACCTCACGAGGAGCTGTTGCTGCACATGGTCACCTCACGAGGAGCTGTTGCTGCACATGGCTGGTGCAAGTCATCCTGCCAGGAGGTCTGGTACTGGAACCGGCCGCGGGGGTGCTGCGGAACCTCAACACCACAGTAAGTGATCCAGTGCAGCAGGTAGGCATAGTTGGAGCTGCTGATTCTGAGGTCCAATGTGCAGCGAGGAAGGGGGCCTTCCTCCAGTGATGTTTGCTGCCTTCGTGTTTTAATGCACGGGGGGTGGGGGGGCACAAAGGGTAGACAGCATGGTGGCGATTGTTGCACCTTTAGGTCTGTGGGGAGCAACAACTTAGTTTAGGAACTGAAGTTGAAATTCTGTTAACATCGTATTCGCTTTCTCAGCACTATTAGATTGTAAGCTCTTTGAGCAGGGACTGTCTTTCTTCTGTGTTTGTACAGCGCTGCGTACACTTTGTAGCGCTCTAGAAATGTTAAATAGTAGTAGTAGTATTCACGCTAATGTGCGCAGTCATTCATCTTCGCACTTTTTTCACTTTTACTGGTAGAGGAACCAGCCATGGGAGTGCTGTGAAGCCTCAACACCCTAGTAGGTGATCCGGTGCAGCATGTAGGCATGGTTTGGACTGCTGATTCTGAGGTCCGATGTGCAGTGGGAGAGGGGCGTTCCTCTAGCAATGTTCACCGCCACGCTTCCTGGCCTGCTCCCCCCCCCCATACTTGGTTTTAATGCACGGGGGGGGGGGGGGGGGGGGAGCAGGGCAGGCAGCTTGGTGGCAAAAATTGCACCTCTAGGCCTGTTGGGAGCAGCAACTTAGTTTGTGGAGCTGAAGTTTGTTTGTTTTTTTTTTACACATTAGATTGCATTTCATTATGGTCTATTTTAAGAGCAAGCACAGTTCTTATGCTAACATCATTCATCTTCACACCTTTTTCTCTTTTTAATGCCGGACATTTGAGAGATTGTTCTCTGTTTCGGTGCTGCTCACGTTGCAAATATCCATTCTTCACTTCATTTACTGTTAGCTAAAATTGGAATGCTTTAGTGCCCACTGCCCTTGGCAGAACAATTTGATATGCAAAATGTCACACAATTGTTTAAGTGCAATGCATGTAACAAATGCTTTCTATTTCTTTGTAAAGCACATTTTGTCATTCAATAAGCTTTTCTATGAGCTGAGTCCAATACCTATCATAGAAGCAACGTTAATGATTTTCTGCTATGCATATTTACTCTTTATTTATGTGAAGCTTTTCACCACTCTGGATTTGCGTTTATGGATATTCACTGCTTTAGTACTTGATTTGTTTGCTCTTTTTCCTTTCCTTTTTTTTCTCTTCCGTTTGACCCCATCCCTTCTCTCTTTTCTCTCCCTTCTCCCCTTCCACTTTTTTCTCTTTGTTCTCCTTTTCTGGTTTTCCGCCTTTTTTGTCCCCCTGCTTTAACTCTTTTTTTTTTCTCTTCTTGTATTTTTTTTCTCTCTGCTGATGGCATCGTCTGCTTTTTCTCAGTCTGATTTTTATCTGGATTTTTTTTTTAACTGATGGAGTGTCTCAGTTACCAGTTGGGCCTTAACTCAGCATTTGATTAAAAAAAATCAAATTAAAATAATGATGTGTCTGACTTGTTCAATAACCTTAACAGATATCACACTTCGTGGGGGTAGGGTTCGGGGGGAATAATAGATTTTTGGGCAGCTTGTTAAAAAGCTATTTAACTTGAAATTTCATTTATTATGTTTCTGTTCCATTGTACCCTCAGAGATTTAGACAGATCACAAGCTGATATGTACATATTCACAATATAGTACTGCTGCTTGTAAACATACTAGATTCTGTGGTCCAACTTGTTAAGAATACTTTTTACTTTTTAGTAAAAAAGTAGTTTTAAGAGTTGTACTTTATTACTTTTACTTAAGCATTTTTGTTTTTTTTTGGGGGGGGGGGGATAAGACTTTCTACTTTTACTTCACTACTTTTGAAGCCAGTATTTTTACTTTTTACTTAAGTACTTTCAAAAAGTAACAAACCCATCTCTGAGTGCATAGCAGCTTACTAGCTATATTGTATTATATAGCCAGCTAGCCACAAATATTCAAGTGCTGGCCAGCTAAGTTTAGTGGGCAAATTGGACCACCTAAATAGCACTTCTATCTCTGCCCACTATTAAGTTAACCAGCCAGTGATGAATATTCACATTGCTGGTTAAGTTAAATCCAGCCAAAAAAAAAAATCCACATATTCAAAGCCAGTGACCATAAACAGCTTGGCACTGAATATCTAGGCTCAGTGCCAGTGGCAGCAGATAATCACACTGGCTCAATATCGGCGGGGGGGGGGGGGGGGGATAGTGTTTTCAGCCAATGATTATTTTTTATTAATTAGGACAAACTCAGTGATCACACTTTCTGCTCAGAAGCCTGATTCTGAAGGACTCTGGGTGAGCATTAATATAGATCATTAAGGCCAAGAATAAATAAATTTTAATATGTATGCACCCAATAGCGATTTCCTTCAGTTTTTCTATACCTTATCAGCACAGCTTTAAGAGACGGGACATTTCCTACCATACTGGCAGGTGATTTTAATCTACCACTAGATCCAAATCTTATAGACAAGTGAAGTGTAAGAGTAGAAAGATGAAGTCACATGTAGCTCTTAAATTCTTATTTCAGGAGACAGAATTGAGCAATCCATGGAACCTACTATTTTCCTGATGAACAGAATCATACTTTTTTCTCACCACCACATAAGTTTTCTAGAATACACATTTCCTATTTCTAATATGCTAACGCATTCAGTGTTAGAGGTTGCGATTTCCCCAACAGTATCTCAGATCATGCTGGAGCCTCACCATTCAAAGTAGAGGGTAGAATGAAAAAGATTTCACATTTTGGGACTGAACAACAGGCTGAGAATTACTTTCAACTCAATTAGTAAAGGGACGCGCTTGCGAATATCCAACGGCATGCTTTCAAAGCCACTATGCAGGGTGTGTTTATAAAATACACAGCAGAACTCAGAAAGGGAAGGAATAAGTACTTAAGATATTGGAAGACAGATCAGGTGCAGAGTCAATATATTTAATAAGAATTATGACACATTCCTGAAATTGCGATATCAGTCCACAAGAAACGATGGCTTCTGTTAATAAATTAGAATATCCATCTCTTGACCAGGAGGATACTGCACTGCAAGGCTGAGCAATTACCAAAGAAGAAATCAGTCTAGTCAAAAAACTGCAGCATCATAAGGTGCCTGGGAAACATGGAATCCCAGTAGAATTTTACGTTGCATTTTGGACATCATTAGTTAGTAGATTGCGAGAACCTTTTGATGACTATATACAAATCAGAAGAAGTTTTTTTAAAAAGAAAAGTGTGGTGAATGAAAGTATATATGTCAGACTTCCCATTTGGGAGAGGTTTGAGTAACATTGTCAGCTTCCGTGACAATTATACTATAAAACTCATAGGGCCATTTGGACCTCTTATAAACTTGCGAAATTATTAACAATTTATTAATATAAATTAGGGCTGCAAGTCTATCATAGTTAAACTATGAGATTACTGCATTATTAATCACAATTAAAAAAAAATAATCACGTTGCAGCATCTCCTGTCTCCTCCAAACATCTCTTCTGCTCTCTACCACCCCCAATCCCCCGACCTTGGCACAATCTGGCATCTTTCCCCCACCTGCAACATCACCCCCTACCCTGTGCCAGTCTACCTTAAAGGTGGTCTTCTGTTGGTCTCTGGCAGCAGCAGCAACAGCGTTACATATATGTTGCCTGCAGCCTAGTCCGAAGCTTTCCTTCTGACCCATCCCGACCACGCAGTAACAGGAAGTGATGTCAGAGGAAGTGACTTGCCCAGTGTCACCAGGAGCTGCAGTGGTAAATAAATACCTTTAAATTGTGCGATTAATCCCACGTTATATTCTTTTTCTAACCTACATAATAATTGGCAACAAGTATGGGATAAAATGAGTTAAATATCTTGATCTGTAGATCTATCATTTAAGATCACTGTTGGAGGATATCATCAAAAGAAGAAGTTAGGGGACAACCTGACACTGAAGTTGCAATAAAGGCAAAAGTGGACCAGGTGCCTTTAAATAAAAAGCAGAGAGACTTGAAGAATTGCAAATTATCACTGTCAATTGCTAAACAAGTTGTAAATAGAAACAAAAATATCATTGTTTGACATATCTGTATATAAATACTAGAAGCCAACAAAAATTAGATGGGAGAGTTAGAAAATATATAACTAAATGAAAAGGTAGATATTGGTGGAGGGGTAGCACCAGTGTGTTTTTTCTAGCAAAAAAGGTGCTGGTACTCAAATGCTAGGCCACCCTTCAGGAATGGGGTGATTACTGAGGGACCCACCTCATAATAGGTAGGTCCCCTGCAACCAGTCACAGAATCTATGACAAGACATAATTGGTGTGTAGAGCCTGAGCTCTATCATTAAAACTTGGGTTCCATGGGTCAATTTTAGTATACAATGGAAAAGGTGCCGGTACTCAGTACCCCCAAGTACCCCCTCAAAAAAAGCCCTGGGTAGCACTATGTGTTAAAGAAGGCATTAAATCAAATGGGGGCCCTTTTACAGAGCGGCGGTAAGCCCAATGCAGGTTTACTGCTCAATCTTCCGAGACTGCCGCCGGCAGTAGTCCCGACCCAAGCACGCACCATTTCCGGGGGGAAAAAGAAAACCCCTGGAAATAGCTTGTGTGGAGATAACCCGACGGTATTTGGGCATCGCCACGTGCTGTCCAGTTACTGTCGGGATAGTGCAAGAGCCCTTATCGCCACCTCAATGGCTGGTGGTAAGGGCTCCCTGCCGCATGGCCATGAGGTAAGAGTTCTCTTACTGCATGGTCACGTGTGCTGGGGGGGGGGGGGGTTTACCCCCTGCAGTAAAAAGGGCCCTGGTGCACAGGAAAAACGACCCCTGCCACTAGCACAGGACCCTTTTCCCCACAGCTTGGTCTAAGGACCAATTAGAAAAAAAAGTTCTACAAGAAACAAAATGTACCTTGGAATCTTTGTGGATAGAAATTCCAATACTGTCCACCTGGCCAGAATGAATAGATGTTGAAATGTTAGCAGAAATTAGGGAAGCTAACAAATCAGATAACAATGGCGATTTCAATTACCAAAACACACCACAAACAGGGGATATAACAGAATATATAAATCACCCAACTATATTTTTATAATATAATTCACCAAAACAAAGGAATATATGTGTTGGCGCACTGAAATTGACAAAAACATTCACCAATTTGTCTCAAAAAATATTGAAAAAATGTATCACAAACAAGGGGCAGACTGACAATTCTGTCACTAGGGCAAAGCCTGAGTGCCCACTGCAGTAGGGTCTCACTCTCCCCCAACAGCAGTTGCCCCCGGGTCCTGATCACTATTAATCTGACTCTGGTAAGTACACATGGGAAATCCACTACATTAGTATTTAACTTTCAGCAGGGAGAGACTATGAAAACATGATGAAAAAAGTAAACTTACAGGAGCAGCTGCAAAGGTCAATATATCAGGCATGGACATTGTTCAAAGACACCATCTTAAAAGCCCAGACTAGATATATTCCATGTATTAAAAAAGACAGAAGGACAGCAGACATGGTTAAAACATGAGGTGAAGGAGGCTATTAAAACTAAAAGAACTTCCCTTCAGAAAATGGATGAAGGATTCAAATGAAGAGAATTGGAAACAGCATATGGAAAGGCAAGTCAAATGCAAAACCCTGAAAAGGAAGACAAAGGTAGGGCTTCCTGGACCATGGGATGATTTTCCAAAGGCTGCTGAGCAGAAATGTTTCCATCTATTAAAAAAGAAAAGAAACGTTTTCAGCCTTAGGATAAATAGTGGCTAGCGGGAGGCGGAGCTGAGGAGAAAGAGAGGAAGGGAGTGGGGCCGGGGCAGCCTAAAGCTATGACTTTAATGCAGGGGGGAGCGGGGAGCAGCGGTGACCTCAGGCGGTTGGGGGAGGCCAGGCCGTCCATAAAGGACGCTCCTGACGAGCGCCTTTGCCCCCTCCTGATCCTTTTTTTTTTTACATTTGGATTTTAAATCAGGGGGAGCGGGGAGCAGCGGGGAGCAGCGGCGACCTCGGGCGTCAATAAAGGATGCTCCTAACGAGCGATTTTGCCCCCTTCACGATCTTTTTTTTTGTTTTTACATTTAAGTTTTAGCCGGGCAGCCACAACGAGAGGTACAGACCTCTCGCTAGCTTTCCCGTAGTTTTCCATCGTTAGGGCAAGCGGAAAACTTTAGTGCATCTCATTTCAATAGGGTTTCTACACAATTTGCTCATCTGCATTCCATTTTCGTTTGCTGCTACAGTCGTCGGAAATTGGGCTTTAATGCATGCCAGGAAAACTGTTCTTTAAAGGCTCGTTAAAGCCTCGTTTACGTTAGTGCATCTTGTCCTTGATCTTCTCTTTCTCACTGAAACTTGGCTAACAGATACTGACGCTGCATATCTTAACCAAGCGACTTTTCCGGGCGATCAGTACATATTATGTAATTGTCCTGTGTGATTTTTTTTAAAAAGTCACTCCGACCTCTTTACTGGACAATGCTCAGTTGGATTTAGATCCCTTCAAAAATGTATCTCTTTCTTAACAATCCAGTCTTAGAATAATGAACTAACTTCAGCTTTAAACATAAAAGCACCTTTACATTCTGTAAACTCATCATCTCATTCAAGACCATTTCACACATGGTTTAACATCACCTTACAACACAAACACCAACTTCGGCAAGCAGAAAGGAGATGGCGACATAATCCTAACTCCTGTGACTCTATCTATCTATCTATAAAAACACAGCTAACTCCTACACAGACAGACAATAACTGCAGACAAAAAAAATATTACACCACACTGATAACCAAAGCGACCAACACCTCCACTCTCTACAGAACCTTATGAACTCTTACTACCTATAAGACTACAGTGACTTCTCCACAGTCTCTGTCCTCTGCACAAGCCTAAGCTACCCACTTCATGACCAAGGACCAAGATTTCTAAACTGCAGACTAACTTATTTTCTTCACTCCCAACTCCAACTCAGTCAGAGGCAATTCCTTCTGCTTCAATAAGCAGCACATTTAGTAAGTTTACTATCCCATCCTGCACCAACCTCAGCAGAACCATTCAAGGACTAAAAACAACCACAGCATCCACTGATCCCATTCCATCTACTCTGATCTCCTGGCTCTCTTCTTCCAATCATACATTCTATGGTTACACTCAGTCTCACATCGGACATAGTCCCTGATTTTTTGGAAGCTAGCCACTATTCATCCTAAGGCTAAAAACACCACTGAAGCAGCAACAGATATCACCTTATAGCAAACCTTCCTTATACAGCAAAAGTTATTGAAATCATAGTTCACAATCAACTTACTGAATTTATAACAAAGACCCATGTGCTGCATCCTAATCAAACGGCGCTTAGGAAACACCCTAGTACTGAAACCACGTTATTAGGTATTACAACCAAGTCCCTAACCAGGCTAAATCCATCCTTCTTTTATCACTTGATATTTCGGCAGCATTTGACATTGTAAATCATTCTCTTCTCCTTCTTCATTTTCAATCTATTGGCATCAACCACACTGTCTTAAAATGGTTTACTTCTTATCTTACGCTGTTCTTTTTAATGGATCGACCTCAGCTCCATTCCATCCAGGTACAGGTCTGCCACAAGGTTCTACTCTATCAACTACCCTTTTCGATATTTTCCTGGTACCCTTTCCAGAACTAGCCCAATCCCTCAAATTGACAATATCCAGGTACTCAACAACTTAGATACTTGTACACCAGCTGATATAATAAAACTAAACCTTAAACTCTCTACTATGACTAACTGGCTTCAAGAAAACCACTTTATTCTTAATCCTGAGTAATCACAGCTTGTATTTTTTTTCTACTGCTGCACAGATCACACTGCCAATACCTATCTATCTTTCCAATGTCCTGGTTATACAAATGGACTCTGTCCGCATACTAGGTGATCTCTTGGATTCTGAACTTTCATTTAAAGCACAGATTGCAAATGTTGTCTGCAGTTGTTTTTATAAACTTTATCTAATACGGTCTATTCGCTCACTCATTAACTCATCAGCTCTCAACGTCTTAGCTCACTCCCTGGTTATTTCCCAAATGGACTATTGCAATTCTCTCTACCAAGGACTTAAAATGAAAGACATTAAACAACTCCTGATCATTCAAAATACTGTGTTATTCATCTAATAACAAACAGTAGGAAATACGATCATATTATACCTCATCTGAAAGAGGCTCACTGGTTACTGGTCACTCATTGCATCACACCTATTACTCGACTACTTACTTGTTTTATTTATTATTTATTTAGATTTTGCTCACACCTTTTTCAGTAGTAGCTCAAGGTGAGTTACATTCAGGTACTCTGGATATTTCTCTGTCCCAGGAGGGCTCACAATCTAAGTTTGTACCTGAGGCAATGGAGGGTTAAGTGACTTGCCCAAGATCACAAATTCAGGAGAACCTCTATCTCTCCTCTCACATAATTCTGCATTGCCCTCCCAGATTGCTCAGGTCTGCACAACAGCTATCGTGTTCTTTTCCACGAACACACTAGACATGTTAACTTCTCTGTCCAAGCCCCCCATTCATGGAATGATCTTCCACCTTCGTTAAGTTTGGAAACCTCACTGACTAAATTCAAGACGCATGCATCTGTTTAAAGATGCATATGGTTAATTTTCACTGGTTCTTCTTTTCCGACGTCCACTGGAACGTAATAGCCATCCCTCCATTTTCTTCTGCTCCCCACCCCCCCACTGCACTATTATTAATGGATTTCTCCCCCTGCCCTTTTGTGGTCATCTCCTGTCATTATCATGCCATACAGGCATAGCCCAAAGGTCTATCAAGCCCAGCATTCTGTTTCCAGCAGTGGCCAATCCAGGTCACAAATACCTGGCAAGATCCCAAAAAAGTACAAAACATTTTATGCTGCTTATCCAAGAAATAAGGAATGGATTTTCCCCTAGTCCATTTTAATAATGGTCTAAGGACTTTTCCTTTAGGAAGCTGTCCAAACCTTTTTAAAACCCCTCTATGCTAACCACCTTTATCACATTCTCTGGCAACGAATTCCAGAGTTTAATTACACGTTGAGTGAAGAAACATTTTCTCTTATTCATTTTAAATTTACTACTTTGTACCTTCATTGAATACCCCCTAGCCCTAGTATTTTTGGAAAGAGTAAACAGACACTTCACATCTACATTTTCTACTCCACTCATTATTTTACAGACCTCCACCATATCTCCCCTCAGCTGTCTTTTCTCCAAGCTGAAGAGCCCTAGCCACTTTAGCCTTTCCTCATAGGGAAGTCGTCCCACCCCCTTTATCATTTTTGTCGCCCTTCTCTGCACCTTTTCTAATTCCACGATATCTTTTTTGAGATGCGGTGACCACAATATTCAAGGTGAGTCACACCATGGAGCAATACAAAAACATTATAACATCCATTCCTTTCCTAATTATACCTAACATTCTGTTTGCTTTCTTAGCCTCCACTGCACACTGAGCAGGTTTCAACGTATCATCAACGACGACACCTAGATCCCTTTCTTGGTTGGTGACTCCTAACGTAGAACCTTGCATGACGTAACTATAATTCGGGTTCCTCTTTCCCACATGCATCACTTTGCACTTGCTCACATTAAACGTCATCTGCCATTTAGACGCCCAGTCTCGTAAGTTCCTCTTGTAATTTTTCACAATCCTCTCGTGATTTAACAACTTTGAATAGCTTTGTGTCGTCAGCAAATTAATTACCTCACTAGTTACTCCCATCTCTTATAAAGCAGTGGTCCCAGCACAGACCCCCGGGGAACCCCATTAACTACCCTTCTCCATTGAGAATACTGCCCATTTAACCCTACTCTCTGTTTTCTATCTTTTAACCAGTTTTTAATTCACAATAGAACACTACCTCCTATCACATGACTCTCCAATTTTTTTTTATTTACATTTATACCCCGCGCTTTCCCACTCATGGCAGGCTCAATGCAGCAGGCAATGGAGGGTTAAGTGACTTGCCCAGAGTCACAAGGAGCTGCCTGTGCCGGGAATTGAACTCAGTTCCTCAGTTCCCCAGGACCAAAGTCCACCACCCTAACCACTAGGCCACTCCTTTGTTCACCCCTTCAAAGAAATGTAATAGATTGGTGAGGCACGATTTCCCTTTACTAAATCCATGCTGGCTTCGTCTCATTAATCCATGCTTTTGAATATGCTCTGTAATTTTGTTCTTAATAATAGTCTCTACCATTTCGCCCAGCACCGACGTCAGGCTCACTGGACTATAATTTCCCGGATCTTCTCTGGAACCTTTTTAAAAATCCGCGTTACATTGGCCACTCTCCAATCTTCCGGTACCACACTTGATTTTAAAGATAAATTACATATTACTAACAATAGTTCCGCAAGTTCATTTTTCAATTCTGTCAGTACTCTGGGATGGATACCATCCGGTCCAGGAAATTTGCTACTCTTCAATTTGTCAAATTGCCCCACTACATCCTCCAGGTTTATAGAAATTTCATTCAGTTTCTGCGACTTGTCAGCTTTGAATACCGTTTCTGGCATCAGTATCTCTCCCAAATCTTCCTTGGTGAAGACTGAAGCAAAGAATTCATTTAATCTCTCTGCTATGGCTTTGTCTTCCCTGAGTGCCCCTTTTACCCCTCGGTAATCTAGTGGTCCAACCGATTCTTTTGCCAGCTTCTTGCTTTTAATATACCTAGAAAATTTTTACATTGTGTTTTTGCCTCCAACGCAACCTTATTTTCAAAGTCCCTCTTTGCCTTGTTTATCAGCGCTTTGCATTTGACTTGACATTCCTTATGCTGTTTATTATTTTCAGTCGGTTCCTTCTTCCATTTTCTGAAGGATTTTCTTTTAGCTCTAATAGCTTCCTTCACCTCACTGTTTAACCATGCCAGCTGTCGTTTGGTCTTCCGTCCTCCTTTTTTAATACATGGAATATATTTGGGTCTGGCCTTCCAGGATGGTATTTTTCAACAGCATCCACTCCTGATGTAAAGTTTTGACCCTCACAGCCTCTCCTCTAGTTTTTTTTTTTCATCGTTCTTCTCTTTATTGAAAGTTAGCTAACGTATTGGATTTCCTGCATATACTTACTCCAAAGCTAATATCATATCTGATCATATTATGATCACTGTTACCAAGCAGCCCTAGCACCATTACCTCCCGCACCAGATCATGCGCTCCACTAAGGACTAGGTCTAGAATTTTTCCTTCTCTTGTCAGCTCCTGTACCAGCTGCTCCATAAAGCTGTCCTTGATTTTGTCAAGAAATTTTACCTCCCTAGCATGCCCCGATGTTACATTTACCCAGTCAATATCAGGGTAATTGAAATCACCCAACGCAACAATGATTTTGCTGAGAGAAAAATATGTGATTTATACTAAATTGAACCCGCCGATTCCAAATATGAACTCCAAATTTGCCTGGCACGTCTAGATTTTAAGTTAAACATGCAAAGCCTATTCACTTATAATATTAATGCATAATACATTGGAAATATTCTAATGGACATGCCAGGACCTGTCCGGACGCGCTCAGACAGGTCTATTGGCTGATGTCAGAAGTATATAAGGCAAGATGGATAGACGCAAATATGTTAACGATCTGGACAATTTCTGCTACATATGTGGCAAATACACTGATCAGCGCAAGAATCTGACAAAGCGAGTGCGCCCTGCTTACAAGTATTACTTTGACTGTCAAATTGGAGATCAAGATAAAAGCTGGGCACCTCATGTTTGTTGCACTGTGTATTACACTCTGGGCTAATGCAGTGGTTGAATGGTAAAAGGAAAGGAATGGCATTTGCAGTGCCGATGGCTTGGCCTGAGCAGAAAAAATCACCATTCAGACTGTTATTTTTGCATGACTAAAATCGCCGGATATTCAAAGAGAAAGAAGTCACAAATCGTGTATCCTGACTGCGAGTCTGCTTTTAAACCGGTACCATACGATGTAGAGAATCCAGTGCCTGCCCCTCCCACAAAAGGAATGGCAATTGAAACTGACGCTTCTGATCCTGATGAAGAAGATGTTGATTGGCATGATGTATTTCCTGATCCAGAACAACTGGAGGGTCAGCTGCACTTGCTGAACCAACCAGATTTAGATGATCTGGTAAGACATCTATCATTATCTAAAGAAAAGTCAGAACTGCTAGCTTCTAGACTTCGGGAATGGAATTTGCTACAACAAAGCACCACAACTTCACACTTTCGTCATCGACACACCAAGTTAGCTGCATACTATGCAATGGAAAGCGATGTCTGTTTCTGTACTGATGTAAATGGTCTTATGATGGAGTTAGATGGTACACATGTTCCCGATGAATGAAGGCTATTCACAGACTCTAGCAAAATGAGTTTGAAAGCTGTCTTGTTGCACAATGGTAACGAAAAACCATCTGTTCACTGGCTCATGGGGTTGGAATGAAAGAGACCCATGCTTCTATGGAGTTAATTTTGAAAATAATCAAATACTCTGAACATAAATGGAATATTTGTGCTGACCTGAAAGTGGTAGCACTGCTGCTTGGCCTACAGTTAGGGTACACGAAGCATATGTGTTTCTTGTGCCTATGGAACAGTCGTGATGACAAAAACCATTACAAAATGAGACAGTGGCCTCTCAGAGTTGAGCAAACATTTGGTCGGTACAATATACAACACAAATCACTGGTCGATCCACTTCAAGTTTATCTTCCACCATTTCACATTAAACTTGGTTTAATAAAAAAATTTGTAATTGCACTTGATCATGATGGAAATGGTTTCCAGTATTTGAAGGAGATGTTTAGCACACTGAAAACTGAGGCTAAAATAAAGGCCGGAATTTTTATTGGCCCTGAAATCAACAAACTAATCCATGATGACACATTCAGAACAAAGCTCAACCCTCTGGAACTTGCAGCTTGGGATGCATTTGTGCTAGTAGTGCAGAACTTCCTTGGGAACAGACAAGCTGAAAACTATGCTGAACTAATAGACAACATGCTTAAAGCATATGAACAACTTGGCTGCCGAATGTCACTGAAAATGCATTTCTTACATTCCTATCTTGACTTTTTCCCACCCAATTTGGGACACGTAAGTGACGAACATGGAGAGAGGTTCCATAAAGACATTTCTGCAATGGAGAACAGATATCAAGGCTGCTGGAATCCCAACACAATGGGGAACTACTGCTGGTTTTTGCAACGGGAAAATATGACCGGTCACAAATGCAAAAGCAGATGCCTGAAGTAAGACTTTTAAACTGGAATACGAGACTTTTTTGAAATTTTGTTATTCCATTACATTTTCATTTACTGTTTACTACGAAAACTTTGATGTAGATCAGGTAATTGTTGGAGTAAAACTCATTCTGTAAAAAATTATTCAATGCTTCCCAAGTGCTTAATTCATTTGGGCAAACTTATGCATAACAAAATTTCCTGAGGTGTTACAACAATTCTGACTTTGGAATACGCACACTGAATTTAATATAGGACAAATGTTTTTTGCCCAGTAGCAAATGAAAAAAATTTTTGTTGTTGTGCTGTAGTTTATCGCGTATGGCAAAACAAATGACTTTCTAATGTCTGGTCTCCGGGCTGCGGTGTCCATCAGAGAAGATTTGGGACAGGGAACTTCCAGAAGTACACCAGACACATAAGAGAGATTTCCCTCCCACAGTTTTTATCCCCAAAGAGGCAGAGGCAGGGGGAAAGGTTGTTCCAGTTTCCCACAGGACAGGTCTTCCAATCACAATTACCAGAACAATTGTCAACACAACTTTCATCAACATCATCATCTAGACAGTTGGAAGTAAAATTTCAATTTTTAATCTTTCTAACATGGTTTTCACAGACTCACAGATGCAGATTCTTGAGAAGGGTCTATCTTTTGTCCCAACAACTAAATATAATGCATTTCAAATTAAAGTAAATCTTTCCAAATTTACTTTAAATTTGAAATCATACAGACTTTTACGAATAGTTCTACACCTCATATGTATTTTTTAATTGTTAAGAAACTATTACAATGGATGCCGCCAGGCCCAACTGACCCTTTGATTCAATCATTTAATCCATGTGCCCAGAGAGAAGTGACTGCCTTGGAAAGTGGAAGAAGCGAGGTTCAATCACTGACCGATCATTGTATAGTCATCAGGCCGGTGGACAAAGGAGAGGGTATTGTCATACAGAATAGAGAGGATTACATAACGGAGATTGAACATCAATTGGATGATTGAAGATATATGTTGCTGGACTTGGATCCTACCTCTTCAATCCAAAAAGACATAGAAGTGGTGCAATTAGCATCATCCAGCCGATTTCTTACTCCAAAACAAAAAGATTTTTGCTGATTAAATATCCTGCGATTCCTAAGATTTATATCTTACCCAAGATTCATAAGTCCTTGAATAACCCACCTGGGAGATCAATAATATCTGGCACAGGATCTGTTCTCAAGCCATTACCAATTTTCATAGATAAATTCCTTCATCCGTTAGTACCCCGGACAGCATCATATATTAGAGATTCAGGACATATGCTTAATCTCCTAGAGGAATCTGATGGTTACCCTTGACATAGATTCCCTCTATACAAATATACCCCAACTCAAAGCGATCTGCTTTATAGGTAAAGTACTCCAAAACCACTCAACGGATTGCAGAATCTCTAATTGTTTTATTTTGGCATTGGCAACCATAGCCCTCACTAAAAACTATTTTAGTTTTTTAGATAAGTTTTATCTTCAAATATGTGGCACTGCAATGCTATGACCCCCGACATACTATATTTGTACAGATTTGAAAGACTTTCCATATAAACAGAATACGGCTTTTAATGGACGCTACACAGACTTTTTTTTTTTTTTTTTTTTACTGTGAAAAGGAGATGGAAGTGACTTTAGAGGCCTTCCACGTCTGGCTAAATCAGAGAGACCCTCATTTGTCCTTCAAAATACAGTATGATGTGACAAAGATTAATTTTTTGGACTTACTTATTAAGAAGGAGTATGGGTTTACAACACTATCGGAAACCCACCGACAGGAATACATTCCTGTTCTTTTCTAGTTTACATACTTCAGCACTGAAATAGAATTTACCCTACTGTCAGTTTTTGCGTGTGAAGAAGGTATGTTCTAAACATGAGGATTTCAAGAAAGAATCAGCTGTCATGTCCAAAAGATTCAAAAATGAAGAGGATATCTTTCTACATGTATTGAGGAGGGCTTTTAAAAAGCCAGTAGCCATCTTAGGGGTGACCTGTTGACTAATCAACAGGAAAAGAAGGCCCCTGACATACTCTACACTTCTCTCAGATTCAAAAGAAGATTAGAAGAAATTGGCATATTCTTGAGAATGAGTGTTTTAAAGATAAAGAACTGGTGGTTGCATGCACTAGCGGAAAGATTCTCACAGAACATATGGTACCATCCGCCCTTCCAGTATTACTTATTGATCCACTGACTGATCTTCACTCAGGACACAGACGTTGTGGAAGATGTAGCGTCTGCTGCCATGCTATGGATGTTTCATCATTTGTACACCCACAATCTGGTAAGATTAATAAGTACATATTTCTTCCCCTTCTTTGTAAAAGCAACAATACTGTGATTCACTTGCTTGCTTGCCAAGAGTTTTACCTCCTCTAGCAAGAAGTGGGTCACTTTGATGTGGGTCATATATAGTAGGTTTATTAAGTAACTTTTTGCAAGGACTAGTTTTTGCAATACACAGGGTATACTCAATCCCTTTTGTATTGTATCTTGCCTTCCTTCTGTATACATATAATTTTTGTGTATGCATAGCATAATTAGCATAGCTACATGCTAATATTTGTAAAAACCATTGTTGATTTTATATTAGTCCATGTTTTTTTAAGTCTTATTGTTAGCACATGTATTATGTTTTTGATTATTTATTTATTTTGTGTGTAGTGAATTGTATCTGACACCTGACGCAGACGGTTCACCCCGCCGAAACACAGACCCATGTCGGGTCAAGTTTGGTGCTTTGAATAAGGGATTTATTTTCTTCTTATACATGTAAAGTAGTGTGTCATCCAGTACTCCTTGGAACTCGTTCTGATCTACGTAGAGGTTTTTTCCCCCCGTTTCTTCTTTCATACGGCTGTCCCTCAGGGGCCATATTTTTTATGGTTTCACTGGACAAAATTAAGCTGGAGCTAAGCGAATTGCTTTTGTCCTACACTGATGACACCTCCGATCTTACTATGTTTTGTCGGGTATTAATAGAATTCAAGACTGGACTTTGAACAAGTTAAAACTGAATCCCAACAAAACGAAAGTACTCTGGTTTTAAAACTTTGGAACTGTCACTTCTTCATCAATTTTTCTATCTGCTAATAAGTCTATTCCGGTCGACACTGAGTCCAAAGTGTTGGGAGCGATTCTGGACTCGTCTCTGACTTACGGCCCTCAGGTTACTCACAAGTGGACAAAATCATTTTTTTGTCTGAAGCAATTACGTTTGATAAAATCATTTTAAATCAGGATACATTTGTCCTTTTAGAGCAAATGTTAATGCTTCCCCAACTAGATTACTACAATCAAACATATAAACGGCAAGTGACCAACTCACCTGCAAATGCGCAGTAGAGACTTCCCTCTCTGTCCCGCCCTCGCGTCAAGACGTGATGACGTCAGAGGGCGGAACAGAGAGGGAAACGGAGTCGAAGTCACTGTCGGACACTGCCACCTGGAAACGAACATCGTGCGCACCAACCTCCACCCTCCCCCCCCATCTCTGCCGTCGCTCCCGCCCTCCTCCGCATCGGGCCCCATGCACTGACCTGACAGCACCTCTCACCTCCATGTGGAAGCGCTGCAGGCAGCAGCAGAGCGATCTGCTGCTGCCTGCAGCGCTTTCACACGGAGGTGAGAGGCGCTGTCAGGTCAGTGCAGGGGGTCCAGCATGGAGGGGGAGGGAGTGGCGGCGAGAAGGGTAGCTGGAAATCTCGCCCATTTTTACAGGCTTAATGGCTAGTGCTCTTATATAAAACAATAGCTGTCCGTTTGATTTTCAAACTTAATAAGTTTACCATTATTTCTGGTTATACTCCTAAATTGCATTGGTTACGTGTCAATGAGCAAATTTTATTTAAAGCAGCATGTTTGTTTCACCAGATTCTTTATGGTGTAACTTCTGAACTTCTAATTAATACTGTTTCTGTTCCTCTAAATAGATTGTCTTTTTGCTTAGGAGATAAAACATATTTTGTCCTCCTTCTTTTAGAAATGCACATTTCTTTAGTGTGGTCAAGACTATCTTTTCAGTTATGAATGTGTTTTTATGGAACTCTTTTCCTTGTTATGTTAGATTGGAATAGAATTATTTGAAGTTTCAGAAGAAAGTTAAAACTTTTTTGTTTGACAGGTTATAACTTGTGAGATGGTTAACTTCTGTTAGTTATTGATATTGATTTTATTTTCGCTGCATTTTATTTTAATCCTATTTTGTTATGGTTTTATCTTTTACTTCTTGTATTGTTTTGAATTCCTTAGTTGGAAAATTGTACACCGCATTGAACCCCATATGGGAAAACTGCGGCTATATGTTGTGGTTATATGTTTGTGTGAACTTAAAATATAAAACTCAAAGCACATCTCAACTCAGAAAACTGTAATATTTGTGCAAAAAAAATGCTTACCTACTCCATGCTCTGTGGATGACCTCACATCACTTGCCCTGTGGTCCTCATTATCCTTCTGAAGCAAAGTATAACCTGATGGAACAGTGATGTCTTTCCTGTTTATACTGCCATCCCCCATTTGGTAAAGTTCTCCTGAACAAACCTGCTGATGTTGGTTGTCAGAATGATCTTCCATGATGTGGTTTTGATGCTCTGCCATCTTGTCACAAAATTAGCCTTAAAAATAAAGGCAAAATTATCAGCATGAAACATATTCCATTCATTGAATGCAATCTTAAGAGAATATCTTATAACAGGAGAGCATGGAATTACAAAATAAAATTATTGTACATTTTGTTTCTCATGAATTCACCGCTTGTCATTAGTATTATCTCATTTGTACAGCACTTTTATTTAGAGCTATACAATCAAATTAACAAAGAAATACAGAGATTTTTAAAAACCTAAATTTATTTCTATTGGGATAAATTTTTGATAAAAACAGTATAATCTATTTTGGAAATTAAACTTGGCATCAGGATTAACATACTTACTCTTGAAAAAAAAGACTCACTAGGGACATAGAAAGTACCTGTATATAATATGTAAACCGCTTTGGCTGTACCACAAAGGTGGTATATCAAATCGCCCATACCCAGAGATGGGGTCATTACTTTTTTTAAATAAAAAGTAAAAGTACTAGCTTCAAAAGCAGAGAAGTAAAAGTAGAAAGCCTTATCAAAAAAATTCAAGTAAAAAAAAAAAAAGTACAGCTCTGAAAACTACTTTTTTTTATTACAAAGTAAAAAGTACTCTTAACAAATTGGACTATAGAATCTACACAGTAACAAAGAAGCTAGTTTCAAAGCACTTAGACTTATAAAGTTACATGGTAACCTATAGAACTTTGTAAGTCCAAGGAAGTCTTCTACTAAGCCACAGTAGCTTTTTTATTTTGCCGTAGAAATCAGCTGGCAGTAAATACTGAGTAGCCCATTATATTCCTATGGGTGTCTCGGCATTTACCGGCAGCTGATTTCTGCCGTGAGCTAAAAATGCTACCTCGGCTTAGTAAAAGGCCCCCTAAGTGCTTTGAAAATGAGACCCTGTAAAGTAACATAGTAGATGATGACAGATAAAGACCATACAGTCTGCCCAACAAGATAAACTCAAAGCATAAGGAATGATGTGATACTTCATGTGTATACCTGATCTTGATTTGTCCTTGCCATTTTCAGGGCAAAGACTGTAGAAGTCTGCCTGGCACCGTCCTTGTTTTAAAACTTCTGAAGTTGTCATCAAAACTCCTGAAAAGCCCCACTCTAGCCCATCCAAATCTGTTCAGCCACAATCAGAACACATACCATAGAAGTCTGTCCAGCATTGGCTTTGCTTTCCAATTACTGTGTTGCCAACTAATCACTGCTAAGCTTCTATGCATCCACTCCTAGTATGTTTACAAGCAATGCTGTATTGTGATTATGTACCTATCAACTTGTTACCTATAAACTGTCTAGATCTATCTCTGTACAATGAAGTAGAAAGTTGATAAATTAAATTACAAATTTAAATTAATATCTTTTTAAAAAGCTATTTGTGAGAGGGTGGAGTTTTGTGTTTTACATTTTCAAATGATTGCCACTATAAAATCTTTAATAGCTATCCCCGGATTCCATAAATGGCGACTAGAGTTCTGTGCGCAAATCAGCATGCGTAGACGATTTCTGCAAGGAACTCTACTGGTTAACAAGACAATCAGCACCAATAATTATCGGTACTAATGGGAACTAATTAGGATTTATGCACATAGCTCGCTAAGCATATTTTATAAAGCAATATACGTAAACATGACCACACAGATCTCAAAAGGCGGCATGGCCATGGAGTGGAATGGGTGGGTCACGGTTGTCCCTAAAATTTATATGCAATTTTGTAGAACATACCCGATCTGCATCTAAATTAGTCATGTGCTTTTACACCAGGTTTTAGCTGGCGTATATGGCTGCGACTAAATTTAGTTGCATGAATGGGAGCTATGCGTATTCTATAAACCACGCCTAACTTTAGGTGAGATTTATAGAATAGCGCTAACTGCGGGGGGGGGGGGGGGGATTGGTGCCATTTTTGTTATGCACAATATATAGAATTCCCCACCTCCATAAGAACAGCATTTTTAAATGTAGATTAATTTTACATTTGCCAATGTTTTTGTCTTTTAATCCCTTCCATGATCATTTTCTGTGTGGGAAACCAGTAAGAAAGGGTAGGACATCTCCTCTGCAACCCTAAAGAGATCAGACAATCTACAAATATCTGGTCAACTCTTAGCTCAGTGGTGGGACGATTGCTTTGCTTGCTGTAGCAAAAAAATAGTACACCCGACCTGTTACTGCTGCAGAGTGCACAACAGACACATTGAAGGCAGACAGAGCTAGCTCACTACTATTTTATAGCAGTGCCTAATGCTACCGTTGCAAAGATCTAATAATTCTACTAAAACTCTTTTTAAGCTTTTTGAGAGGATGACCGATACAGTCAGATTATCAATGAGTCAACCTAGTGCAGATATCAGGCTAGGTTTTTTTAAACTAAGGAAAATAAGATTAAGCAATCATTTTCTGAGTTTAAGATAGACAATGTTCTGGTTCTCTCTTTATACAATTATAACTGCTTTTAGCAGACAGATAATGGGATAGTTTTCAGAAGGTTCCATTTGAGTTAATAAAAAGAATTGTGGTCAAATTATCTAAAAAAAAATCATGTATTTTGGATAAATGTCCTTCTTATCTATTACAAGAAGCTCCAGATAGGATTATTATGTGGCTTATAGTTCGTGAATAGGTCTCTTCAGTCAGGGCAGTATCCAAGTAGGTTGTCAGACATTGTATTGATCCCTCTTCCTAACATTAACTGAGAATTACCGCCCTGTAGCAAGTATTCCTTGGAAAGCAAAATTACTTGAATTTTCAGTAAATGAACAATTACAGAAGTTTATTGAATCATATAACATCTATCTATCTCTATATATAAAAGGCACTTTGAAGCCTCAAGCCGGAAACTTGAGGCGCCCGAGATATCCGGTTTGGCCTGCAGGCTCCAGTCACTGTAGCTCCGCCCTCGCGTCAAAACGCGATGACGTTGAGGAAGGGGTGGCCCTCGCAACCACGTCTCTGAGGGATGAAGGGACGAAGAGGAGAGGTGTGCAACTCGGAATGGAGGCACAGAGGGGGTGTCTGCAACTCGGGAGGGAGAACGGGGGGGGGGGGGGGGATTACCCTGCTAGCGCCCGTTTCATTTTTGCCAGAAACGGGCATTTCTTACTAGTCTTACATAAAACACAGCACGGGTTAGACCAAGGCATAGCACAGAAACACTCCTTATTCTCACTTCAGAGGTAAGTATTATCCAAGTATTGTGCAGCATTTGCTGCCATTAATCACAACATCCTATTGATTAGATTGAGTGAACTAGAACAACAAGTTCGGTGCTTACCTCGTTTGAACAGTTTTTGGTTTCCAGATTGTAGTGTGAAAGGTAAAAATGGAAATTGTTTTAGTTGGAATCCAGACTGTGGGATTCCGCTGGGTTCCCTGCTCTCTCCTTATTTAATATCTACCTTAGTTTATTGAGTAAATTTCTCACAGATCTAGGCATTTTTGTCTTGTCATATGCAGAAGACATTTTTCTTTTGTGCCCTGCTTTAAAGACATTTTCAGACACTATTTCTAAGGTACAAAATTATATTTCAGTCATAGATAAATAGGCAACTGATCGTTGTTTTCAAGTTAAATAAGCAAAAAACTAAACTTCTATGGTTCGCAGATTTTTTTTTACCATCTTCCAGATAGGATAGTAACATTAGCTTCTGGAGAAATGTTAACAATTGATGATTATTCAAAAGTTTTAGGTATTATATTGGATTCTAAACTTACATATGAACAAATTAATGCACTTAGTAAAAAGTTATTTTTTAGGTTCAGACAAATAAAACTGAGTAGATCTTCACTATCCCAGCATAGTTTCAGAACTATAGTCCAAGCAGTGCCGCTTAGTAGCGCTGTAGAAATGATAAGTA
The DNA here is from genome assembly GCF_901765095.1 of Microcaecilia unicolor. Lineage (NCBI taxonomy): Eukaryota > Metazoa > Chordata > Amphibia > Gymnophiona > Siphonopidae > Microcaecilia > Microcaecilia unicolor. The sequence goes on from NC_044042.1 coordinate 93,709,201, forward strand.
GTAGATTACTGTAACTCTTTTTATGATGACGATTCAGCTGGGTTGCAAAGGCACCTGCAATTCCTACAAAATACAGCATTAAGACTGATCTTAGGCTTGAATGAATTTGATACGGTTCCCCCTATTTTGACAGATCTTCATCAGTTAACTATTCAGAAACGTATCCAGATTAAAATTATTAGTTTGGTTCATAAGTCCTTACATGGATTAAATTCTGAAGGAGTCGGGGAATTACTGGTTATATTTCGGGGCCGTAAACTTTGGTTATCCAGAAATTTATGTTTGGGTTATCCCTCAATTAAAAATGTGTGTCATGTCTATTCATGAAAGTTTATTTTCAGTTCAAGAAACAAGATTTTGGAATTCACAACCTATGGACATTAAAACAAGTGTTACCACATTTTCACTTCCAGAAATTAAAAAAAAAAAAAAAAAAACTTATACGTATGAGTATTAGCTAATTTTCTGGATGTCTGCTTCCAATGATTTTTAAGTGGTAGGAGTTAGGGTTTTTTTTGGTGGTGGTGGTGGTGGGGGGGGGGGGGTTGCCGGGTTCTTGAAGCCTGGATTGGCCGCTGTCGGAGACAGGATGCTGGGCTTGATGGACCCTTGGTCTTCTTCCAGTACTTATGTATAACTCGTTACAACTAAAAGTACTGCCTCTTCACAAAAGTGGTGATAGGGAAGAAGCTGGAAACTACAGGCCGGTAAGCCTCACTTCGGTTATTGGAAAAGTAATGGAAGCAATGCTAAAGGACAGGATAGTGAATTTCCTGGAAGCCAATAAGTTGCAAGATCCGAAACAACATGGTTTTACCAAAGGGAATTCGTGCCAAACGAATCTCATTGAATTCTTTGACTGGGTGACTGGAGAATTGAATCAAGGACATGCTATGGACGTAAGCTACTTAGATTTCAGCAAAGCTTTTGACACGGTTCCCCACAGGAGGCTCTTGAATAAACTGGACAGGCTGAAGATAGGACCTGAAGTGGTGAACTGGATTAGGAACTGGCTGACGGACAGAAACCAGAGGGTGGTGTTGAATGGAATTCGCTCGGAGGAGGGGAAGGTGAGTAGTGGTGTGCCTCAGGGATCGGTGCTGGGACCGATTCTGTTCAATATATTTGTGAGTGATATTGCCGAAGGGTTAGAAGGTAAAGTTTGCCTTTTTGCGGACGATACTAAGATTTGTAACAGAGTGGACACCGGGGAGGGAGTGGAAAACATGAAAAAGGATCTGCGGAAACTAGAATGGTCTAAGGTTTGGCAATTAAAATTCAATGTGAAGAAATGCAAAGTGATGCACTTAGGGAGTAGAAATACACGGGAGAAGTATGTGTTAGGCGGGGAGAGTCTGATAGTTACGGACGGGGAGAGGGATCTTGGGGTGATAGTATCTGAGGATCTGAAGGCGACGAAACAGTGTGACAAGGCTATATACAGAGAGGTGTGACCAGCAGAAGAAAAGAGGTGTAGATGCCCCTCTACAAGTCGTTGGTGAGGCCCCACCTGGAGTATTGTGTTCAGTTCTGGAGGCCGTACCTTGCTAAGGATGTAAAAAAAAAAATGGAAGCGGTGCAAAGAAAAGCTACGAGAATGGTATGGGATTTGCGTTACAAGACGTATGAGGAGAGACTTGCGGACCTGAACATGTATACCCTGGAGGAAAGGAGAAACAGGGGTTATATGACACAGACGTTCAAATATTTGAAAGGTATTAATCCGCAAATGAACCTTTTCCGGAGATGGGAGGGCGGTAGAACGAGAGGACATGATATGAGAGTGAAGGGGGGCAAACTCAAGAAAAATGTCAGGAAGTATTTTTTCACGGAGAGAGTGGTAGATACTTGGAATGCCCTCCCGCAGGAGATGGTGGAGATGAAAACGGTAACGGAATTCAAGCATGTGTGGGATAAACATAAAGGAATCCTGTGCAGAAGGAATGGATCCTCAGAAGCTTAGCCGAGATTGGGAGGTGGGACTGGTGTTTGGGTGGTGGGGCTAGTTCTGGGCAAGACTTCTACGGTCTGTGTCCTGAAAATGGCAGATACAAATCAAGGTAAGGTATACACAAGAAGAAGCACATATGAGTTTATCTTGTTGGGCAGACTAGATGGACCATGCAGGTCTTTTTTTGCCGTCATCTACTATGTTACTATAACCATCTTATACAGAGATGACAAGATTTTGGCTTAATGTTCTCCATTGTATCATGATATAGAAAAGTATAAAATATATTGGCTCAAATGGAGAAGCCTATTGGCATTAAAGGCAGAGGACAAAAAAATTATTTAACCGTAAGTGAAAAAAAAAGACAACCAAATAGCAAGAATTAAAGGGAAGAAACGTAGTGATGAGGTGGATCAGATGAAAACAGATATTAACAAAACCTTACTCAGTATTCTCAAAGGACAGGAACAGATGAACACAACCATCAAGTAAGCAGGTAGTATTCAAGGTACCTGCACAACTGGAAGTAGAAATGGCTATAGAGGTTTGAGAAGGTATATCCCAGAATTCGGCCAATCTAAATAAAACAAAGCTAACCCTCAATGGATAAATATGACAAAGTAAAATAAAGGAGCTGAAGGAGATTTAGATTTAGCAAAGCCTTTGCAGAGATGACTAATAAATAAACTGAGTGCCCTCGGTATGGGCCCTAAAGTGACTGACTGGGTTAGGAACTGGTTGAATGGAAGACGACAGAGGGTAGCGGTAAGTGGAGCTCATTCTGAGGAAAATAATTTTACCAGTGGTGTGCCACAAGGTTCGGTTCTTGGGCCAGTTCCTTTTAACATTTTTGTAACTAATATTGCTGAAGGGCTGTCTGGCAAGGTTTGCATCTTTGTGGATAATGACAAAATCTGCAATAGGGCATATGCCCCTAATGGTGTGGATAACATGAGGAAGCACTTAGCAAAGCTAGAGGAATGGTTTGGAATTTGGCAGCTAAGATTTAGTAACATAGTAAATGATGGCAGATAAAGAACTGAATGGTCCATCCAGTCTGCCCAACAAGATAAACTCATTTTACATGCTATGTGATACTTTATACCCGAGTTTGATTTGTCCCTGCCTTTCTGAGGGCACAGACTATAAAAGTCTGCCCAGCACTGTTCTTGTATGAAAAGTTCTGAAGCTAACGTAAAAGCCCCTTAAAATTACACTCCAGCCACGATCAGGGCACAGACCATAGAAGTCTGCCCTGCACTGGTTTTACTCTCAAATTACCGGCGTCGCCACCCAATCTCCGCTAAGATTCCATAGATCCATTCCTTCTAAACAGGATTCCTTTGTGTTTATCCTACGCATGTTTGAATTCCATTACCACTTTCATCTCCACCACCTCCCGCGGGAGGGCATACCACGTATCCACCACCCTTTCCGTGAAAAAATACTTCCTGACATTACTCCTGAGTCTGCCCCCTTCAAACTCAATTCATGTCCTCTAGTTCTACCACCTTCCCATCTCCGGAAAAGGTTGGTATGCGTATTAATACCTTTCAAATATTTGAACGTCTGTATCACGTCACCCCTGTTTCTCCTTTCCTCCAAGGTATACATGTTCAGGTCGGCAAGTCTCTCCTCGTACGGTTTGCAACGCAAATCCCATACCATTTTTGCAGCTTTTCTTTGCACTGCTTCCAGTCTTTTTACATCTTTAGCAAGATACGGCCTCCAAATCTGAACACAATACTCCAAGTGGGGCCTCTCCAACGATTTGTAGAGGGGCATCAACACCTTCTTTCTTCTGCTGGTTATACCCCTCTCTATGCAGCCCAGCATCCTTCTGGCCACGGCTGTCACCTTCTCACATTGTTTCTTCACCTTCAGATCCTCGGACACCAACACCCCAAGGTCTCTCTCCCGAGTCAAGCTTACTAATCTCTCCCCTCCTATTCGGTACCTCTCTTTGGGTTTCTGCACCCCAAATGCATCACTCTGCATTTCTTGGCATTACATTTTAACTCACTTTTTTAAATGTACTCCAGACAAATGATATAAATATCAAAATTTCTATTTATTATGGCAAAACAAACCACCATACATCCATTCCCTTTTGTCTGAACAAAGCTCAATCCTGCTTACATGCTTTGCGTACCAATTTACTCACATACGTTGTAAAACCATCAATTCATGATAATATTTTAGGCCAAATTGTCCACACATATCATACAGATCTTCATAAATTACTAAATATCAGATCCTCCTGATAGTTAAATACAGCTGTCCATTAATGAAAGAGAAAAATGGTATTTCCTCTTCAATATGCGTGCATTTGATCCTGATTGTGCGCAAGTCAAAATCTCCTTTTATATCCCAGTTCCACAATTTCATATAGCAGAGAAAAATGCTGTTCCAAACTTCCAATCCTCCATGAAGTGGCACAATTTACTCCCAAAAGACAGTTGTAAACAATCCACAATGAAATGGCACAATTTTCTCCCAGCAAGCAGAACAGCTTCACTCAGTCCATCTAAAATTAAACATGACCCCAAACGTTCCTCTGTTCCTCAATGCGTGACCGCATTTCGTGGTACTTCTTCAGGAGGAACTACTTCCCATATAATCTATAAAAACTAACAAAGCATGTCATAACCATAGCCACTCTCATTTAACTATCATTCAGTGATATCATCTTTTATCTTACATTTTCTTAATACTATTTACGGACACTTAACCGCGGGACTACCATCCAGTCAGCGTCCCGGATTCCCACTCCTCAGGCTTCATGCCCAAACATTCTACATCCGGGGTTAAATACTTGAACTCAAAACCAATTCACCCTATAGTTAAAGGGAAATACACTCAAACCCCACTCTACATCCAAGTTGAGTCCATTCGAGCCCACCGTACTTCAAGAGAAAATAACTCGCTGCTCAATCGATAACACCACCACACTCACATCACCGCCCCTACTTAGAGTAACCTGGGACAGAACCACACTTTTAAGATCCTCAATTGAGTGGGAATCCGGGACACTGACTGGACGGTAGTCCCGCTGGTAAGTGTCCGTAAATAGTATTAAGAAAATGTAAGATAGAAGATGATATCACTGAATCGCACGAATTCCAGAGTTTAATCACACGTTGAGTGAACAAAGATTTTCTCAGATTCGTTTTATATTTACTACATTGTAACTTCATCACATGCTCCCTAGTCCTAGTATTTTTGGAAAGCGTGAACAGACGCTTCACATCCACCTGTTCCACTCCACTCATTATTTTATATACCTCTATCATGTCTCCCCTCAGCCGTCTCTTCTCCAAGCTGAAAAGCCCTAGCCTCCTTAATCTTTCTTCATAGGGAAGTCGTCCGATCCCCGCTATCATTTTAGTCGTCCTTCGCTGCACCTTTTCCAATTCTACTATATCTTACTTCAGCCAAGGTAGATGTGAAGCATTTGTTTACGCTTTCCAATAATACTAGGACTAGGGGGCATGCGATGAAGCTACAAAGTAGTAAATTTAAAACGAATCTGAGAAAATGTTTCTTCACTCAACGTGTAATTAAACTCTGGAATTCGTTACCAGAGAATGTGGTAAAGGCGGTTAGCTTAGCAGAGTTTTAAAAAAAGTTTGGACGGCTTCCTAAAGGAAAAGTCCATAGACCATTATTAAATTGGACTTCGGGAAAAGCCACTATTTCTGGGATAAACAATACTGTTTTGTACTTTTTGGGGACCTTGCCAGGTGTTTGCGACCTGGATTGGCCACTGTTGGAAACAGGATGCTGGGCTTAATGGACCTTTGATCTGTCCCAGTATGGCAATACTTAAGTACACAGGATCTCCAAGGGAGTAATAGGGAGAGTAGATGGCATGGATGGGCAGACTGGATAGGTCATCTGATCTTTATCTGCCTACGATGTCTCTATCCCTCACAGCTTTGCTAAAATTATCACCTGAAGCAGGAGAATTCCCAAGAAATGGGAGAAGCGAAGCACTATGATGAAAACAAAACAGATGCAGAAACTATAGATTCATTACTTTAAAACAGTGTAGCATCTTAAAGCCAATAGTGTTTTCACAAGGGGAAATTCTTGTCACATATGCCTGGTTGATTTCTCTGATGACACAGGAGATAGAGGTGTACAATATGTGTTTATTTCAAAATTTACATTCCGCACTATCTACCAATTCTAGGCAGATTACAATGCATAAAATAAAATAATGAAGTAAAACTGTAGCATGAAAATAAAATAGCGATACAATCCTCATTCATATTAACTTCACTACATAGGATACTCTGACCATTACCAATACAATATATACATTACACATGATTAACAGTTCAAGCAATTACATTAAGCCAGAAAACACCATCATCAGATTACAATGGGTTGATGCTACAGGCTTCCTGAAATAGCAGGGTCTTTAACATAGATTTAAACTATTTTACATTGAAGGAAGTGTGTTCCACAACTGAGGACCTTTAATGTAAAAAACAGAATTCCTAAATTCCTCCAAATAGACACAATGGAAGGAAGGTACATCTAAAATGTTTGATGAGGATGATGATTGTACTGACAAGCAGGCTGATGAAGGTGTAAAATGGAAGCAAAAACAGGAGAAACCTTACCATGTAAAGCCTTAAAAAACAACATCATAATCTTATAAAGAATATACGATTCTATAGGTAACCAACAAAGGGCAATTAAAGATGGAGTGAACACCATGTTGAAGGGACCCTTTTAATAAGCTGATGGAAATGTTACGTAACAAAAAATATTTGTCATTTGGGCTTTTCTTGTTCCATATTTAAGACCGTTTCAACCAGAGCAGATAAGAGTTGGGCTTTAATATTGCTTGAATGCCTTACAATTTTTTACATCAGGCTTGTCCAAGTTCAGTGCTTGAGGGTTGCAAGCAGACCAGGTTTTCAGGTATCCCTAATGAATATGCATGAGAGAGGTCTGCATACAATGGATAGAGTGGGCATGCAAATCTTCCTCATGCATATTCACTAGGGATATCCTGAAAGCCTGGCCAGTTTGCAGCCCTCAAGGCTCAACTTGGACAAACCTGTTTAACATCACAATAGATTTATTTATTAGGTTTTCTTTTACTACCTTGTTGAAGAAATTCGGCCAAGGCAGTGTATAAGAACAATTGTGGACATAGGCAATAGACAATTATTACAGCAGGGGTACAAGTCACTGTCACCATATCACAGAGTTTGACAGCGTACACCTGTGGGATACCTGAAGAAAACTAACAATCCCCGGCAGTGCCTGATGCTTTACAATATAGCAGAGGTTCTCAACTCAGTCCTCAGAACACACCTAGCCAGTCAGGTTTTCAGAATACTCACAAAGAATATGCATGAGAACCCCTGCAATACAGAGACAACTCCAAGACTTACGTTGTAATTAAGGGCATGTTCAAGCATGCCTGTCTGAGTGAGACCTGTGCCCTGCAATGCAATAGCCAGCTGATGCAATACAATGGTCAGCTGATGTAATGGACAAGCCCAACTGATGCAATGCTCCTGGAAATATCAACCTCCAAGACTGTTTGGAGTCAACAGCCCACAAAGAAAGTTTCTGGAATGACATTTAAAAAGTTGTGCGGAGCCCTGGGTTCTAAAAGGTTGCATCTGAAAGGATGGCAAATACATTCCTGTGGTTTCAACAGCCAATTACCTTCTGAATTGTCATCAGAAGAACAGCCATTACTGATACCAGAAATGGTGTAAAAGACGGACATCTCTAACTTGGAAGGACTGTGACCTTGCCTGCTCTTTGCCTAGATTTATCTGACTTTTGTCTGACCTGGCAACACACAGAGTATTCAAACCTTCCACCTTCAAGAAGACCAACCCTGTTTCTTCAGACATCCCCAAGTGACTCTGGTGTCATGTGCAGGTTGTATAGTTAAACTTTCATTACTAAGCCGTGACAGAATAGGCACTAGCCTATAGGGTAAAGTATGTGTGTTTGTACTAGCTAATTTCTGATAACTGAGTTCTATTTTCAAAGAACTATATTTCCTATATGTCACTTTTCCATACTTATAGATTACATACTGTATGTGAATACATTTTATTAGTCCTTTTTTGAGGTGGGCAACAATTAAAAATTTTAATCGTGCAATTAATCGTGCTTAACACGGCATGTATTTTGGGCAATTCTCTCACCCTTTCCTACTGGCTCTCTCCTATTAAACACAATCATCTCTCTCACCCTCTGTTTCTTTCTCTCATGCCCTCCTCCTCAGCTTTCACCCAGTTTCTCTAATGCCTCCCTTCACCCACATTATCTCATGCATCCCAGCCTTCACTCAGATTCTCTCATGCCACCCTGATTTTTTAAACACAGACCCACCCCCCTCTCCCCGTGTTTACCTCAACAGCAGGGCTCTGGCTTTTTTCTTCTTCCTTGCTACCTCAAAGTTCTTTTTCTTCCCCTGCACCAGGCTCTGCAGATACTTGACAGTCTGTTATAAAAAGTAGACCGATACACATATATAAAAACAAAGAAATAATTTATTCAAACCAAGATTGGATTGCAAGACTGGTGCTCTAACCACTAGGCCACTCCTCCACTTCCCCAACTTCCTGCACAATTCGGCTCAAGAACTTTGAGGCAGTGAGGAAGAAGAGAAAAGCCCGAGCTGTTGAGGTCAATTCAGGGGGGGGGGGGGGGGGAAGAGGAGCAGGTTTGGTTTAAAAAAAAAAAAAAAAATCAGCCAGCATTAAAATGTTAACGCGTTAAAATATTACAGTGTTAATAACGTTATTAACGCGTTAATTGCCCACCCATACTTTTTATAGACACATGTATTTATGGTTCATCAGTACATAAAGGTGTGAGAACTCAGGACTGTTTATTTATTTATTTGCTGCATTTGTATCCCACATTTTCCCACCTATTTGCAGGCTCAATATGGCTTAGAGTATGGTTATGACAATCATTCCATTATAACAGATACAATTAGTGGTGTGCAAAGATTAAGAAAGGCAAGAGAGATGGCAGGTATTAGTCAGGGTGAAAGGTAAGGTAGTTTTTTAAGGCTATGGGTTCTCTTTGTAAGCCTTATGGAAGAGATGTGTTTTCAGAGATTTGCGGAAGTTATTTATTTCATCAATAGCTTTCAGGGATGTAGGTAGTGTATTCCACAGCTGTGTGCTCATGTGAGAGAAGGTGGTGACGTGTATTAGCTTATATTTTAGTCCTTTGCAGCTGGGGAAGTTAAGATTAAGAAATTTGCAGGATGATCTTATGGTGTTTCTGGGAGGCAGGATCACAAGGTTTAGCATGTAGCTTGGGGCATCTGCATGAATGATTTTGTGTACAATCGTGCAAATCTTGAACGCGATGCGTTCCTTGAGTGGGAGCCAGTGAAGTTTCTCTCTTAGGGGTTTTGCACTTTCATATTTAGTTTTTCCAAATATGAGTCTGGTGGCAGTATTCTGAGTTATTTGGAGTTTTTTGATGGTTTGTTCTTTGCAGCTGGCGTACAGTGCGTTACAGTAGTCCAGATGGCTTATTACCATTGATTGTACCAGAGTACGGAAGATATATCTCAGGAAGAAAGGTTTTACTCTTTTGAGTTTCCACATGGAGTGGAACATTTTTTTCGTTGTGTTCTTCACGTGAGCATCTAGTGTGAGGTTTCGGTCAATGGTGACTCCGAGAATTTTTAGATTTTGTGGGACGGGAAGAGAACAGTATGGTGTGGTTATTGTGGAGTAGTTGTTTTTGTTGTGTTGTGAGGTAAGGTGAGTACAAGACATTGTGTTTTCTCTGCGTTGAGTTTCAGCTGGAATGCATCCGCCCAGGAGTGCATGATTTTGAGGCTTTGGTTGATCTCGTTGGTGATTTCGTTTAGGTCATGTTTGAATGGGATGTAAATCGTGACATCGTCTGCATATATGTAGGGATTAAGGTTTTGGTTGGCTAGAAGTTTGGCTAGAGGTATCATCATTAGGTTGAAGACAGTTGGTGATAGGGGGGATCCTTGGGGAACTCCACATTCGGGTGTCCATGGGGGAGATATATCCGCATTCGTTGTCACTTGGTAAGATCTTGTGGTCAGGAATCCTTTGAACCATTTGAGAACTGTTCCTCCTACTCTGAAGTATTCTAGTATATACAATAGTATTCCATGAGTAACCATGTCGAAGGCGCTGGACATGTCGAATTGTAGGAGGAGTATGTTGTTACCGGTTGCAATTGCTTGTTTGAATGAGTTCATTGCAGATACAAGTACTGTTTCGGTGCTGTGATTTGACCGAAATCCTGATTGGGACTCATGCAGAATTGTGTGTTTATTTAGGTAGTCAGAGAGTTGTTTCGTCACAATGCCTTCCATGAGTTTGGTTATAAGCAGAATAGATGCTACTGGGCGATAGTTGGTTAGGTCCATTGTGCTTTTTTTAGCATTTTTTGGCAGCGAAGTAAGTAAGATGTTTCCTTTCTCCGTGGGAAAGAGACCATTTTGAAGCCTGTGGTTTACATGATTCGTAAGGTCTTTTTTGAATTGTTTGGGGGCGGATCTTATTAGGCTAGAGGGGCAGATGTCTAGTCTGCATTGTGACTTGGCGTATTTTCCGAGCCAATGTGAGGTTTCATCTGGTGATAAAGTGTCAAAGTTATTCCATGACCATCTGCTGGGCTTTCCCCAGGTTTTGGATCTAGACATTCAAGGATGCTTGTGTACTCAGTAGTGTTGGTAGGTATCATGAGTCGAAGTTTTATAATTTTTTCATTGAAGTAGTTCACAAGATTGGTGGCGGATGGGGTATCTATCTTGTTAGAGGTAACCGGTGTAGTATTTAGGAGTTTGTTTACGAGTGAGAAGAGTTTGTGTGTGTCCTTGTAGTTTGGTCCTATTTTGGTTTTGTAGTGTTGAATAAAAGCATGAAAGAATAAAAGTATGAAAAATGCGGAGTGGAAGGCTCCATGATTACAACAAGCTGGTTTAACACTAACCCTCCTGAGGCATGAGAAATTTGACGGACATTAAACATTAGCCAAAGGCAGGCTCCAGAAAGTCTGTGGGCTAGAAGGTAGGGGGGTAATAGAAAGCAGATGTTCTGCACATGATTAACAGTTTGTGGTATTCTGAGACTTGCACAGGAATGTTGTATGAGAGAATTAGTCAGAGGCCCGGTATAAAACTAGAGGGAAAACAAGGAGGAAGCAAGCATTTTGAATTTCTTTTTGTCTGTCTATAGCATTGCTTTAAGCACTCTGATTTCTCTCTCTGCTGTACATTGCTTTGTTTTTAATCATTCATTCTGACTTGTATATTGCTTATCAAGAAATGCTTCCTGACTACCCCCTATTGATGGTAATCAGTTTGTACACTAAACAAATGAGTAAACTTTTTATATTAAATATCGTCTAGCCTTCTCTACAAAAGTGGCGGCATTCTTTTCTTCAAAGTGGCGAGCCAGCCAGGAGTAGGCCGCAAACGGAAAAGAGAAGGCGAGACGAAGAACAAATTAAGTGTGTGTTGTTAATGAAGTTTTTTACAGGATTTTGAGAGAGCAAGCGTTGTTTACGCCTGATTACTGTGTACCACTGAAGTGGGATTGATCAAACTATTGACGTGGACATACAGGTGATAACTCCTGGGCTTGCTAAAAAGAGAAATAAGAAGACGCGTAAGTAAGCTTACATTGTGGACTTATGTATATTTGGTTAGCTTTGTAGTTTTCTTTTTTGTATATTTTCTTTGTTTAGGTGCAGTAGTATATTTTTGTAGGTTGTGGCTCTATAGGAGAAATTGTAATAGTCAGAATAAAATGAAAGGGAAAGGGGCAGATAAGAAAGAAAAGCCTCCTGTATATGCTATGTATTTAGATTTAGATAGTTCAAAAAAATGCTCCCCTTTGCAGCATGTCATAGAATTATTCCCATTAGAAAAAAAACAGATTGAAAAAATACATGAGAAATGGTATGATGCAAAAGATTCTTTTTTGAGCTGGTCTCAGTATGGATCGTTTGAAAAAATACAGCAAGAGCGGGAAAAGCAACCTTTTGTTCAGCCTGAAGGTTGAGGAATGTCATCTGTTTTTGATTTCTCGGTGTCTGGCTGTTGCTAAGAACTGAAATTTTCTTTGTTCCTTTTAAAAGATTTTAGATTAGATTTAAATAAGTTTGATTTTTTCTTATAAGGTGATCTCTGTTTATTTTAAAATGTGTTATTCTGTTTCTAGTTCTCTATGTGAAATGTCTTTGCAATTTAACTTTGTTTGACTCTTTTTTAAGTGAGATTCCTGCAGTGTTAAGAGATCATCTGGCTTGAATTAGTCACAGTCCTTAGTTTTGTGTGTAGGGCTAATAGGGAAAGAGGTGATTTAAAATCTTTAATAACATCTGAACAATATGATTTGTCAGCAATTTGGTCACTATGCTTCAGAATGTTATCAGAATGCAGGAATGCCCCAAGTACAAATGCAGACGCAGCAAGGATTAATGCCACAAGTAGTAGGGATGCCTGTGAGTGCCCCGCAGACTGCAATACAGCAGCCGGCGATGCAATCACAGGGACCAGGGGCTGCAGTACAGAGACAAGGCACTGTAAATGCTTTTCCAACTTGGCAGAATACTCCAGACCAATGCTATTGACTGGAAGCAGACCAGTGTCAGGAAGAGGGAATGATTTTCAGGTTAGACACAAGGGAACCCTTTATTACATTGACAATTGGCAAATATGGAACTCCTGTGAGATTTTTGATAGATACAGGGGCGAGTACCTCTGTATTGTGTGCAAAACCACAGGGAGTTAAACTTTCAAATCAGTATAGAACAACAGTGGGATTTACGGGGATAGAACAAAGAAAAAGGCTAACGGAACCGACTCTGGTGCGCTTGGAATGCCAACCGCACGGTTCAAGGGAGGCTGTGGTACCCTTCTTAGTGGCACCTGATTGCCCAGTAAATTTGTGGGTAAAAGACATGGGAAATAGTTGGGCAGCTATGATTAATCAAAACAATGAAGTAAATGCACCAGTAGCTTTTTTGTCAGGCTCTTTTAATCATGTGGAAAAGGGAATGAAAGAAATACCAAAGTTACTGACAGCTATAGTGGCTGCAGTAGGCAAATGGAGAGCACAAATGCCTTTTGTTCCTATTGTAATACATACCAACCACACGATTAAAACGCTGTTGAGCCCTAGCCAAACAGCATTGACAGCCACTAGATTTGGAAAATATCAAGCAGTACTTTTAGGACAAGATATAAGAATAATACCATTAACTAAAGAACAGAGAAATAAGATAGATCTGCTTTTTCCTGTCGATCTAGAGGGTGAGATCGATACTATAGAAATCCCTACATTTCACTGTCTTACTTTTGAACCCTTATCTGATGGATTAATATGGTTTACAGATGGAGCTTGTGAAAGGACTGTTGCAGGCTTTGCCTGCGTGCAGGTAGATGAGAATCTAAGAAAGATAATGCAAGTACAATATAAAACCCCTCCTGATCAGACTGCACAGCATGCTGAACTTTTAGCCGTTATTACGGCCTTACAACACACTGATATGACTCAAAATGTCACTATATATACTGATAGTGGTTACGTTGCAAGTTCACTACAGTATCATATATTAAAATGGCAGCGTAGGGGGATGATAACCAGTGCAGGTAAAAATCTACAACATTACACATATTGGAAATTGCTGTTTGAAATTTTGGCAAGAAGGGAACATGAAGGTAGAAAAACTGCAGTTGTGTGGACCCCGGCCCACACTGAAAAGTCAACCTTTGAGGCACTAGGTAATGCAATGGCTGATGCAGCAGCAACGGAGGTGGTTAAGCAAAGTGAAAAGATTTTGTATAATACTAGACAGACACAGGAAGGGCCACTTACGAATGTAGATAAGATTGAAATGTGGCAGCCAGAGGGACAGGAAAGTGAAAAATGGTTGAAGAGAGGATGTATGAAATTGGGAAGTGAATGGTTTAATGCAGAAGAAGGATTACCTTGCATGCCAATGAGCCAGGCGATTAAGGTATTGGCTGAGTGGCATGCAACCATGCATTGGAATAAGGAAACAATGAGGCAACAATTTGAGCAAAGATTTTGGACTTTGAAAATTGATAACTTGATTCAACAGGTTGTGCAGAATTGCATGGTATGCAATATTAACATACCTAAACGAGGTCCTAAAATATCACCTGGGACACTTCCAATACCAGAAGGCCCAGCAAAAGAATGGTATATCGATTTCACTGATATGATTGTTCCAGTGCAGGGAAAAAGGTATTTGTTAGTTTGGGTGGATGCTTTTTCAAGGTGGGTAGAAGCATTTCCATGTAAAAGGGAGACAGCACATGAAGTGGTACAATGCCTGGTAACTCATATTATGCCAAGACATGGGTGTCCATCTAGAATAATTTCTGATAACGGGACACATTTTAATAACAGTGTTTTGAAAGAAATGGCAACGATTATGGGTTTAACACACAGAAAGGTATCAGTGTATCGCCCCACCTCAAATGGTTTGGTAGAACGCTACAATGGTATTTTAAAAACTAAATTGAGAGTATTACTGAAGGCTTTAAACAAGGAAACAGCAGGTAAACCATATACCTGGCTTGATTTGTTACCATTAGCTTTGATGGTTATAAGGGCCCAACCTAATGGGCGTACTAAATTGACCCCATTCCAAATTCAGACAGGACGTCATTTCTTCCCGATGCAGACAGCAAGTACTGATAGCATAGCTCAGTACTGGCAAAAGCTACAACCTATGTTGAACCTGACAAGTGATATGATCCGAACAAATGTAACATCACAGGCAGGGACTACTAATGATGTTTGTGCTTTTAAAGTAGGTGACCTAGTGCTACGAAAGAACTTTACACATAAAACATGGAAGGATCCTGGGTATGTAGGGCCTTTTGCTATCACGGCCCTTACTCAGACCGCTGCCTGTCTGGAAGGTCATACTTCTTGGATACATTTAGCAGATATTCGACGAATTAATAACATTGAAATGGACAAAGAATAAACAAACATCATGTCCCTAAACATGATGGTATTGGACTGTTGTTGTTTGTTAATGGACAATGAACACATATGATAATAGACTTGTTACAGTGGCCAAGATGTTGAATTTGACTGATTGTATCATATGTGCCCACTGACTGACATCATCCTTGTCCTTGCCAACTATGATATATGGGACTACAATGATAAAATCATGTCTGTTATCCCAATAATACCTGTGTAAGAGATGATGAAAACCTTCATTGGACAAATGAGACTATTTATAAGCAAGCCTTGCTTATGGGTGCACTTACACGCAGAATGTTGTAACAACTGATTCAATGAATGTTATGCTTTTAATTTGTGTAATTTTTAATGCCACATCAACTAATGAGAAGTAAGAATGAATGACAGTGTATTCCCCTTTGATGAAGCTCACTGTCTGTATTCAAAGGAAATATAAATTTTGTACCCTAGTACAATTGAATCTGTTTAATGCAACATGTATTAGCATGTTTGCAAAGATGTGCCAGGATGTTTTTAAAATAACAATGATAACTGAAATTCAGAATAAATAGAACTTTAATATGTCAGCCAAAAATATTGAAAAAGCGTGCAGAAACTGAATGCCACAAACAAGGGGGGAGGAGATTTAGAAGGGAGGTGAAGAAACAGACTGGAGCTGAAACAGATGTTTGAGTCCTGGAATACCAGGCCTCAAAAGGGAGGATGTTGAATAAAAGCATGAAAGAATAAAAGTATGAAAAATGCGGAGTGGAAGGCTCCATGATTACAACAAGCTGGTTTAACACTAACCCTCCTGAGGCATGAGAAATTTGACGGACATTAAACATTAGCCAAAGGCAGGCTCCAGAAAGTCTGTGGGCTAGAAGGTAGGGGGGTAATAGAAAGCAGATGTTCTGCACATGATTAACAGTTTGTGGTATTCTGAGACTTGCACAGGAATGTTGTATGAGAGAATTAGTCAGAGGCCCGGTATAAAACTAGAGGGAAAACAAGGAGGAAGCAAGCATTTTGAATTTCTTTTTGTCTGTCTATAGCATTGCTTTAAGCACTCTGATTTCTCTCTCTGCTGTACATTGCTTTGTTTTTAATCATTCATTCTGACTTGTATATTGCTTATCAAGAAATGCTTCCTGACTACCCCCTATTGATGGTAATCAGTTTGTACACTAAACAAATGAGTAAACTTTTTATATTAAATATCGTCTAGCCTTCTCTACAAAAGTGGCGGCATTCTTTTCTTCAGTAGTACGTTCTTTTAGTTTGTCTGATAGTGTATTTGTATTTTCTTTGTAGCTGTTTCCAGTTTTTGAGTGTATGTTCGTCTTTTTTCTTGGTCCATGCTCGTTCTAATCTCTGTGTTTTTAGTTCTTTCAATTCTTCATTAAACCATGGTGTTGAGTTCTATGTGAGGTTCTGGTTTGTAATGGTGCTATATTGTCTAGTACTGTTCTGCATCTGTTGTCCCATTCTTGGAGAAATAAGGGCGAGTCTATCGGTGTTGTCCATTTGTCAGTATAGAATTGTTGCCAGAATGTTGGTGGGTCTATTTTGCCTCTCGTAGTATAGGTTTTTTGCTCTTGTTTTTGTTGGGTCTTTTTTGTTCTCCATCGGAAGAAGATGTTTGCTTTGTAATGATCGGACCATGGCGTGGCTGTCCACTTTGAATCTGTAAGTGTGAGATTAGGTTCTGATGAGAATTTGTGGGTGATAATGTCTAATGTATGTCCTTTGTTGTGGATGGGTTGCATGTTTGGCCAGTGAAGCTCCCATAGTTGGAGGAATTCCTTGCATTCAAGTACATTGCTTGCGTTGGTATCTTCAAGATGTAGGTTGATGTCTCCTGCTATGAGAAGGTCCTGGGTGGAAACACAAGTATTCAATATGAAATCCATGAAGTGCATTTGTGAGTCTTGCCAATTGCCCAGGGGTCTGTAAAATAGTATTAGGTTTAGGTGTTCACGTAATTTAGGGTGGTTGATTCTGACTGAGGCTATTTCAAGTTGGGAGAGCATAGATTCTGCTGTTGTTGTGACTGTGAATTGAGATTTATAAATAACTAGTAAAAAAGGCCCATTTCTGACACAAATGAAACGGGCGCTAGCAAGGTTTTCCTCATTTAGCAGTTGCCTGTGAGGTGCGATGCCCCCCCTCCCGGCACCATCCCACCCACGGCGATGCATCCGGCCGCAGCCATCCGATCCACCGTGCCCATCGCACCCACCTTCGCGTTGGTTTGGCGGCGGGGGACCCGGAACCCCGCCACCACAAGTCCTGTGTGCTGACTACGGCATTATCGTCGGCGTTGGTAGCTGTGCAGGGCGGAGTTCTGTGCGTCTGACGTCATGCACGTGCAGGACGTCAGACGCACAGAAGCCCTGCCTCCACAGGCTAGGAACGCCGAAGATGACGCCGTAGTGAGCAGACAGGGCTTGTGCTGGCGGGGTTTCGGGGCCCCCGCCGGCAAAGCAACGCGAAGGTGGGTGTCTCAGGAGGGGGTTGTTGCGGGGGGGGGGGGGTGCTGGAGGTCCTTGTGTTCAGCTGCAGCTTTAGGGGGGGGGGTCAACCGTTTGTTTAGTTTTTTTTTTCCTGCCCTCGACGTCATGACGTTTGACGCGAGGGCGGGGCACGGGTCTGTGGGGTGGCTTCACCACCATGAATCCACAAACCGTTCTGGGAGACTGACTGACTTCAGTGACGTCAGTGTCCTCAGAACGTTGAGGTTGCTTTTTATTATAGTAGATTGCTATGCCTCCTCCTCTTTTTCCTTCTCTTGTCCAGTGGGTAATTTTATATCCTGGAGGACATAGCTCTAAAATTATTGGATCTTTGGAGTCATGGATCCATGTTTTGTTAATAAGTAGGAGATCGAGATGTTCATCAGCGATCCAGTCGATTATAATTGCAGTTTTATTAACTGCCGATCTGGAATTGATGTAGCCTATTTGTATTAGTTGGTGGTATTCAATTGGATTCGGGGTAGTAGTAATTTCTATCAGTTGTCTGTCATCTTGGTCTCTGAGTTCGTTAAGTTCTTTCTTTCCTTTCTGTTGACGGTGTCCGTGGACAGTAGGTATTTCCTGTCCTTTTTTTATTTTTTGAATATGAATGTTGTGTGTGGGTTGCGTGGGTGGTTTGTGAAGTGTGGGATTATTGTTGTCTATGCTCGGAATTATGAGTACGTGTTGGGTTAGGGTGAGACAGTAGATAGTTAGGAATAGTTTATTGGAGTTCATATCAGTGTTAGTTTGTGTATTTAGAGCGCTAGAAGATGTCAAATCGGTTATCAAATTGTAATACTTTTAAGGTTTAAGAGAGGCAGATTACAGTGCTATATGCAGTTCATGCTGTGAGATGCAAGTTTTAAATTACAGTTCTATAAGCAGTATCATGCTTTGAGATGCAATTTTTTTAACAGCCAGTTTTAAAAGTTCTATATGCAGTATCATGCTATGAGATGTGAATTTTGAAAGCAAGTTTTAAATTACAATTCTATATGCAGTATCATGCTGTGAGTTGCAAATTTTTAATAGCCAGTTTTACAAGTTTTAAAAGTTCTATATGCAGTATCATGCTATGAGATGCATATTTTAAAAGCGAGTTTTAAATTACAATTCTATATGCAGTGTCATGCTCTGCGATGCGAATTTTAAAGCACAGGTTTAAAGCAAATTATAGTTCTATGTGCAGTATCATAATATGAGATTCAAATTACCGGCATTTAAAGCAGATTGTAGTTCTAGATGCATTATCATGTTATTAATGACTAGTAGGCAGATTACAGTTCTAAATGCAAATTACAAGTATCTAGAGCAGATTACAGTGCTGCATGCAGTATTATGCTGTGAGATGAGTGGTAGGCAGATTACAGTTTTAGATGCAATTATCTTGTTATGAGATGCAAAGTTTTAGGCATTTAAAAAGTAGTATCCTGCCTGTTTATTCAAGGTATATTCTCATGTAACATCTCAGAAAGGGCAGGTAGGAAGTGTAACTTCGACCCGCCACGTGTCGCGCTAGTCTGGACGATGCAGCGTTCACCTCCTTCTACTGAGATCAGGGCCAAAGACTGTCCTCTCTCTTCCACCACTCTGGGCCTGCTCCTCTACTCACGCAGTAGTTCCTGCAAAGCGCTGTGCACTCGTATTCAAGGGCTCAGTGCCTCGGCTTCGCTCCGCTTGTCGTCCCCCGGTCGCTCTCCGCTCACCTCCTTTCGGTGGTCGAGTGGCAGGATGGAGCCTGGGTGTTGGTTCAGGGCCACGTCTCGGTCGGCCGTCGCAACTCGAGTCCGCGTTTTCAACTGGATGATCGGCTGGGATGCCGATCCAGCCTCGGCTGTCTCTCAGCTCGCCACTTGTTTCCACCGCAGCGCGCACTGGTTGGAATGGGGCGGGATGGGATAGGCGCCGGGTCGGCCTGGGGTGAGATCGATCACCCGAACTCGGCCAGATAGTAACCTCGTGGGAGAGGCTTTGTTCGCGGTCTCAGATCGAAGATCCCAGCAAGTCACAGTCTCGGTTTCGGCTCTTGGCCTCCTCCTCCGGCGATCCTTGTTCGTTGCTCCCCGGGAATGCAATCCCTTTGAGAGGAGATATTCCACCTCCTCGTATGCAACAGGGCCGCTGAGACTGTGATCTCCCAGCGAGACACGGTCTCGGTTTCGGCTCTCGGGCTTCTCCCCCGGCGATCCTTGTTCGTTGCTCCCAGGGAATGCAATCCGTCGAGAGGAGATATTCCACCTCCTCGTATGCAACAGGGCTGCTCAGATCGCGATCTCCGACAGATCCCAGCGAACTTCAACAGAGCTCCCGACTCGGCATCCGATCAGGTCACCATCTTTGACTTATTATATAGCAATGGCATCACCATTAAGAGAGTAAGAGGTTCAGCATATTGTTACAATTAATGTACAAGAATAACAGGTAGGTAGGGTAAATAAAATGATAATACGTAATATACAAGTGAGAGTAGGAAAAAATGTAATGTTCAATAATGATAATATGATAAAATAATCAAATCAGAAGGGATCAATATTGGTTGGTTCTGGTATAGATTTGGAAACAAGTCATTAAGGAGGATTCTTTTTGTAAGTCTCTTTGAACAGGTACGTCTTCAGTTACTTCCGGTAGGTTGTCAAGTCATGAATAGTTTTTATAGTATTTGGTAGTTTATTCCATAATTGTGTGCAGAGGTAGGTAGGCGAAGCTACATGCATGTACTGATTTGTATTTAAGACCTCTGCAATTGGGGTAGTGGAGGTTTATTTGTTTTTTTCACATAAAAATAATTCCAACGTGCTAACCAAAATATTCTTTACCCGTCTCTACCTAATCATTGCACTACTCTTACAAGTAACATTATTACTATCACAGTACATAATACGGTGTGGAAGGCATTTTCAATATGACGTTTAAATGCGACTTTGGATGTTTTAATCAAAACGTCTAAAATCCAAGTGGCTAATATAACAATTTTTGAAAATGAAAACAGCTTATCTTTTTGCTTTGAAAATGGTCTTTTTCTAGATGTTGCTGTGAAAAACGAACAAAATCATGCCATCGGGATGTAGGAGGAGCTAGCATTCATAATAGACTGGCCACACAACAATCCATCAGAGCAGTGGGGCACCCTAGGGGGCACTGCAGTGGACTTCACCTAAAAGGTCCTAAGTACACATCTCATCTTTACCGCCTCTATATTGTATTGGGAGCCTTCCAAAACTCACCAAACTTACTGTACTCAACTATACACCACTACAATAGCCCTTAAGTGTGCAGGTGTCACCTATATGTGGGTACCGTAGGTTTGTGGTAGGTTTTGGGGGGGGGGGGGGGGCTGACACTTTCTACCATAAGTATAAGAGTGGATTATGGGCCTGGGTCCCCTTCTCCACTGCACCAACCACTAGGGGCCTACTTGCTGCTCTAATAGGACTGGCCATAACATCTAAGGCTGTCAGAGACTTGTATGTACTGTTTCTTTCACATCTTTTTTTTTTGGGGGGGGGGGGGGAAGGGGGGGTCATTCCTTTATTCCTCCAGTGGTCATTTAGGGCACTATTTTGTGGCTTAGTCATTATTAAAACAGGTTTAGCTCAAAACATCTTAGTTTTAAGTCCTGAACATTTTTGTTTTGTTCCATTATGGCAGAAAAACGTCCAAGTGTTAGGAACACCCAAATCCCTCCCTTAACATGCCCCCTTGTGATCTGAACACACTGCGGGCGAACAGCATAGAAAAAAGTTTAGAAAATGGGTTTCAAAAATAGCGATTTGAATGTTTTGGCAAACTGCTGTTTTATGACACTTTTTAAACATTTTCAGTTTTTAAAATGAGCCCCCATAGTATGCTGCGTACATCTAACCATCTTAATAGACAGCATGGGGTGAAAAGCCACACTTTCATACTACTACTACTTAACATTTATAAAGCGCTACTAGGGTTACGCAGCGCTGTACAGTTTAACATAGAAGGACAGTCCCTGCTCAAGGAGCTTACAATCTAAAGGACAAATGTACAGTCAGTCAAATAGGGGCAGTCTAGCTTTCATCTGCTTCCTAAACTATAGAGAATTGAGGACTGCATTCCAGAGTGCGGGGGCTACTCCAGAAAGGGTCATTGGCAGGTGTCACATAATGGTGATGTCCTTTCCAGAGGGTGTGATTGGGGATACTCCTTGAAAGTACTCAAGCTCATTTCCTTTAAGGGCCATGAAGATCATACATCAAGTTTTAAACTTAGCCCTATATTATAGTGGTAGCCAAGGAACCTTTTACAGAAATAGTGTGATCTGATCCCATTGCTTACAACCTTAATCCAACTCTCTGCTCCTACTTTACAGCTTAAAGTCTAAATCTAACCGATGTTCATTTCAGTCTGTGAACTACCAATCTTGTTGCTGTGCCAGTAATGTCTGAAGCCTGAAACTATCACAAGCAATGACTAACATCAAAATCATCTCTCAGAAGCTAAATCAATCATTATTATTTATTTATTTTATTTTTGTTACATTTGTACCCCGCGCTTTCCCACTCATGGCAGGCTTAATGCGGCTTACATGGGGCAATGGAGGGTTAAGTGACTTGCCCAGAGTCACAAGGAGCTACCTGTGCCTGAAGTGGGAATCGAACTCAGTTCCTCAGGACCAAAGTCCACCACCCTAACCACTAGGCCACATATCTTTTTCTTAAAGATAACAAGAACACAAGAAATTTATAGTTTATTGAGAGTCAATAATGTTTATGAACTTGCAAAATTAAAGAGGACAAAGCTATGGGTCCAGAAGAGATACAGCCTAGGATACTGAAGGAGCTCAAAGAAGTTGTGGTAAGTTCTCTAAAGGATCCTTGGACACAGGGGAGGTTGGTTCCATGGGACTGGAGTAGAGATGATGTGTCCTTCTTCACAAAAGTAGAAACAGAGAAGAGGTTGATAACTACAGGCTTACGCCTTACCTTGGTGGCTACTACCCTCATCTTACCCTGTCCAACTCTGACATCTTTTACTGTCCTCTCTTTAGCGAAGGTTTTGTATTCCACGAAAGCTGGCAGTGCTCTAAATTTAAGATCAATGTGAAAACTTATTTTCCCATGGCATTTGACTCATGATGGATTTTCCACGGACAATGGCATCATAGTGGACTGGCAAACCTGGGGCATAGTTAGCACATGCTTTCTTCTTTGCCAGTGTCATTTCTGTTTCTTTTATATTTTACATATGATTTCCAGAATGTCTGTCACTAGTGAATGTATTAATATTTAGATTATCAACGCCTAGATGTATATGTAATGGGTGGTTTATTAAGTATTGAATTAAACAATCTGCTTCCACATTTTGGCAAGCTAATTCATCTCCTATTCATAATATAAATACTCACTTCTCTAACTCCCAGTCAATTGATGTATCAGCAAACTGTTTCACCAAACTACAATTCCCTTTTCCAACATGCAAATCATTTGAATAAGCATCTCTTTCCTTATTACACAGTATTCAGTATTGCATAATGCAGTCAAGCTCAATACTTTGTAATTTTCCTAGGGAGAAAAAAAATTAGCAGCTTCCTTTCCAAGGCCGATAAAAGTTTTTAAGATTCTTCCTGGTCTTATCTACTCCTGACAGATCCACAATTGCCAAACGGTTCCTGTATCTAAAGAAAACACAAGGTATCCCCACCCTGACAGTTTTTCAGAGCTCTTCAGAGGTATTATAGACAATTCACAGTACAATTAATTAAATATTGTGAACACACTACTCTACATCCTTTTATCTGCACTAATACAAACATACCCCTAAACCTTCAATTCCAACTGAGATGAATTGTTACATTTCTGAACAAGATACTGGGCTTGATGGACCTTTGGTCTGTTCCAGTATGGCAATGCTTATGTACTTATAAACAAGGTTTATGTCAATTGTGCTCATTAAAGCTACATGTGTCATTCTTTAATTAGCAAATTACAAAAAATCAGGAAGAACAAATCCAACAAACCAAGTTAAACCATAAACTCACTATAATAAACTTGGGTTCAAAATAATTTATCTTTTTTTTATATATGCACTTTAAAATGCAACAAACCAAGTTAAACCATGCATTTTAAAGTGCATATATTAAAAAAGATAAATTATTTTGAACCCAAAGTTTATTATAGTGATTCTTTAATTAGCAACATGACTATCAAAGAAAAAAAAAAAGAATAGTATAATCCTTATTCTGGTCTCCAACATGTAACTGGCTGACAGCCATTCATCTACAAGTGACTACTGCACCAATTATGTTAACAGATAGCATTCTCTTGTCTTTATAGCCACAACAGAAATATCAGACTTGCAGTACCAAGGCAAAGAAAACAGTAGGGATGGACAAATGACCTTCCAAAGAAGCACAATATGAAGCTACCAAACGTACATAAAAGCACCAGCTATGAAAGGATCCATTGTTTATTAAAATGTCAAAAGACTCGACAAGGCACTGTGTTTCGGTGTGTAGACACCTGCACCAGGAGTTATACAATTTTATTGGTTCATTCTCTATCAATTAAATATTAAGAAGTTCTCAGAAGCAAGCAGTGAAACTAGACATGGTGAAGAACAGGAACTCAGAAAGAGATGCACAGGGACAAAAAGGAGTGATGCTGGATACTGGGGAAGGGAACAGGGACAGTGATGATGATGAATACGGGCAGATGGACACAGGGGAGATGCTGGAGAGGAAATGAATATGGGGAGATGGACACAGGGGAGATGCTGGACAGGGAATGATGCTGAACATGGGGAAAGATAGGTACACAGAGATGGAAGATGGATGGTGAGCATGGAGAAAAAAGAAATGTCAAACTGGCAAGAGAAGTGAGTGAGTTAAGAGAAGACAGAGGGAAACAGAAACCAGAGCCTGGGACCAACATGATTTGAAAAATAAAATGACCAGACACAAAAGGTAGGAAACAAATTATTTTCAATTTTATGATTAGAGGAAAGGGGACTTGATACCCTGCCTTTCTGTGGTTTTTGCAACTACATTCAAAACAGTTTACATAGTATATACAGGTACTTATTTGTACCTGTGGCAATGGAGGGTTAAGTGACTTGCCCAGAGTCACAAGGAGCTGTAGTGAGAATCAAACCCAGGTCCCCAGGATCAAAGTCCACTGCACTAACCACTAGGCTACTCTTCCACTCCATGTCAGATTTGAAATGTGTATCCTGCTAAAGCTGGTGTTAGACATGGCTGGGGCACAGGGCAGAAATCTAGGCTGTGCCTTCTTCAGCTTCCCGCAGGCCTATTAGGGCTTTCTTTGGCCAGGGGGCAGTTGTCCTAGTTGCGCTCCCCTAACAACATCCCTGGCATGTGAGATCTATATATTTTGCATGGTATAGGAGAAAATGCATCTCTTTCTATTTCTTTGGTTTGGCTTCAATATGTTTATCATTTTTAGTCAGCTATTAAGTATTTGGCATTTATGTTGTGTGTGACCAAGGTATTCTGTTAGCATAAATTTTCTGTAGTAATTTGGCTTGTTCAGTTTTCCCAATAGTGGAGGGGGTATTTGTGAGAGAGAGGGGAGACAGGTTTTGTAGATCCTTGTTCTGTAATGCTTGTAATTTATAAAATGACAGTTGCACAGAATATTGTTTTATTTTATACTTTAATAAAATGATTTAAATATAAAATCATAACTGTTTGAGGCTTGTGCAGACGGGATCAGAGTCAGACAGAGCTCGCAGGGACAGGGACAAACTTTGTCCCCGTGCCATTCTTTATACCTAGGTTCAAATCCTAGTTCAGGTCTCTCTTTTTTTTTTTTTTCCTTTAAATTGTGAGCCCTCCAGAAATGGACATATACCTACTGTACCTATCTATATATTTATCACACCTGCACGCTTGAAAGGCTATTGAGGCGGTATACAGTAGGTATTTCCCTGTTCCTGGAGGGCTCAGCATTAAAAAAAAAAAAAAAAAAAAGAAATGTAGGGGGATATGAACCTGGGTGCCCTAGGTTTACAGTCCACTGCACTGACCACGATGCTGCTCCTCTGCTCTGCAAGGATGTCTGTATGGCCATTTCCGTAAAAATGCTGCCAGACGACATCCTTGTCCCTAGATTTTTGGCTTTTATTATTTGGACTTTTCCATTTGTAGAATTGGATGTTCTCAGACAGGAAACCCTACTACTACTACTACTAACCCCAATGTATTTCCGTTTGAAACTGGCTGTGAGATGGACTTTTCTTTTTTCCTTTTTTTTTTTTTTTTTGACATTATGAGCAGGACACCCCAATTCTAACTTGGACATCCAAAAATATTCCTCTGTGTTCCATGTATGCTATTTACAGGCATAAAACAGTAGACAAACAAAAAGGAACCTCTCGCAGATGGTGACACCATCTGTGAGAGGTTCCTTTTCGTTTGTCGACTGTTTTATGCCTGGCGTTTTTCCTTCAGTGCAGTTTTTTTTCCTTCTGTTTGTGACTGGTGTAGTATTTACAGCATCCCCATACGTATCTTTGTCAATCATCTACAGACATTCTCCAAGTTTTTGTTCATGAACAGCAAACACTGAGCATTTCTATTTTTCCCTCATCACACATTGGCCCTCAGTACTTTTTGAGTCTCATAGTCAGGGGTGTGCTGGTAAATTTGTAACAACAGGCTCTTTCTCCGGACGTAGCCAGCTCTGCAGTTGGAAGGGCCAGGAGTGGCCAACACTTGCCTCTCTCTCCTCCCTCCCTTTGTGCGGGCACGCTAGGCATACCTTTGCTGGCAGCCAATAAACGGACTGCCACCACTCCCAACGTCTTGCTCTGAGCAGCATGCTGAAACTTCTCACACATGCTGGAGAAGTCCCAGCCTGCTGCTCAGAGCTGAACACAAGGAGTGGGGAACAGCAGCAGTCTATGTACTTGGCTGGCAGGGCTCAGCATCCCCACCAGCAAAGTAAAAGAGAATTCAGCAGGGGGCCCAAGCCCACATTTTGGGAGCCAGTTGTTAAAGTAGCCATGGAGGGCCCTATTTTAACAACCGGCTCCCTAAATTCTTAAAAACCTAACAACCGGCTCTTGCGAGCCTGTTAGAGCCTGCTCCAGCACACCACTGCTCATAGTTCCAACTCTGGCCTGTCTCCTTTCTCCAATATACCTGAAAAATGTCACCTCTCTTTATAATCTTGAACTGTCTTTACTTCTGTCTATGCTTTTGCCATCCTTTCTTTCTTTGTCTCATCTTTATGCGATATTCACCCTTGTGTTCCTCCTCTTATTATCCTCTGTATTTTCTGAATGCTATATATATTTTTTGCGGCATAGAAACAATGTAGTAAATCCATGAGATCAGTGTGACTGAGGGAGGATGTCCCAGAGACTGGTGCACAAAAAAAGCAAAACAGAATAAGTACATGGCCAACACACCTCAAATTTCCCAAAACCTTCCCTCCTAATGCACACACATGATTAGAGGGTCTCCTAATTAGTAGCATTAGAAATACAGTGAATTCAAAGGCAAAAACATGGCTGTGTAACTGGTTTAAAAAAAAAAAAAAGGTGAAACATATACAAAAGAAGAAACAGAAAAAAAAGACAAATATTTCATAAGATCAAAGTGAAATGGTTACAAAAAGTTTCAAAGGATTTATCACTCTGGCTCTTTTCTGAGCTATGCTCTCTACTTCAAGCTCATATATCTTTCCAACCTTTGTTCAGGCTGGACAGTTTTACAAACTTCTACTCTCCAAGTTGGTTAGCAGCGTCTCTCCTCTTTATTAATCCATCAAGGATATACTTCAGCTTTTGGGCCTGGATTAAGCCATAATCTCAGATCTCCTGTGCTCCACTCATTCTTCTATTCACTCTCCCACTCCTTAATGGCTCTGTGTCCCCAGTGCTCCAGTTATTCTCCTCTGAAGATCAGGATCAGATGTCCCCAGTGATCTACCCCTCCTCTTTCACAGCACTTAATGCCTCAGGGGACAGCTATGAATCAGAAAGGTGACCCTTGTGCTTTTTTATTTTTCTCCTTTTAGTCCGTTGTGAGGGGAGCCAAAACTTACGTGGGCCCCAGAGTGAGATAACCACCTTCTGTAGGTCTATGTGCTCCTTTCTCCATTCCCTTTTGAGAAGGAAGGGACACAGCTCCTCCCTTAACTCATACTTCCCTCCAAAAGCTTAAGCTTCTACTCTTAGAAAATGATCCAACAGAACAGACCACACCCTATTCAGATTTGGAGCAGAGGTCCAGAATCTTCTTCCTGCAACTGCACTGGAAAGCACATTCTGGCATTCTGTCATAAGAACATAAGACTAGCCATACTAGGTCAGACCAATGGTCCATCTAGCCCAGCATCCTACTGCCAGCAGTGGCCAATTCAGGTCACAAGTACCTGGCAGAAACCCAATTAGTGGCACCATTCCATGCTACCAATCCCAGGGCAAGCAGCGGCTTCCCTCATGTCTATCTGAATAGAAGAATATGAACTTTTTCTTGTCAAAATAGAAAATATTGGCAGAACAAGTCTGTCCAATTCTATCTGCCTGCTGTTTTGTCACAGGTCCAGTGGCGTTCCTAGGGGGGGGCGGACACCCGGGGCGGCACAGTGCCCCCCCCCCTGATACAGCATGCCCCCCCCGCGCGAAAGAGCCCCCCCGGGTGTATGCCGCTGGGGGGGGGGGGGGGGGTGCCGTAGCACGCGCCTCCTGCAAGTTTACTAACTTTGCTCGTTTGCTGCAGCTCCCTCTGCCCCGGAACAGGAAGTAACCTGTTCTGGGGCAGAGGGAGCTATAGCAAACAAGAGAAGTTAGCAAACTCTCGCAGCAGGCGCGCGCCGCGGCACCCCCCAGCGGCGTGCACCCAGGGCGGACCGCCCCAACCGCACCCCCCCCCCCCTTTGGTACACCACTGCACAGGTCTTACTAGTTTAATTATCCTCCTTACTCTGCCACTAACCCTATGTCTATCCCATGTATTCTAGAGCTCTATTGTCCACTACCCTCTCAATGAAAAAGTATTTTCTCACATTTCTTTTGCATTACATACCTTTCAGTTTCATATGACCATCACGTATTCTCTGTTTTATGGAAATAGCTACCTTCTGGTGCTTTATTGAAGCCTGCTCAATGTTTATATCCTTCTTCTCTTCCTGTTTCCAGAGAGTATATGTTTCTATATATAAACACACAATGTAATATCTACATACCATTGTGGAGGTCCTCAATAGGCAGTCGGTGACTCAGACATTTGAGGAGACTAAAGAAGGTGGGGCTGGGGTGGGGCCTAGTGTAAGGTAGGCAGGGCTAGGTTGAGGTGGGATGTGGCATGGCGAGTAAAGTTAAAATCTTTGCGGTGGGGAGATGACACCTATTTTTTGACTAGCTTTCAGAGGCCAAAACCACCTTCCTCAGGTCAGGTTTTGGCTTCTGAAAGCGAGTCAAAAATGTATTGAATTAGTCAATTAAAAAGGTAATCACTATTTTCCGTTTTATTTTAATTAACCTTTAAACTGGACTAACAGTGCTGCAACACTACTTCACCCTAAATAAACAAAATCATTTTTCTCTACCTTTGTTGTCTGGCCACTTTTTTTCTGTGTAGGTACCAGTCTCTGGTTACTGCTTTCCTGTTTTCTCTTAGATCTCTTTCCAGGATGTCCTTGTTCGTTTATTATTCTTCACTCTCCTCCTGTCTTTGTCACTTCCTCCACTATGTCGATCTCTGACACTAATCTTTTTCTTTCAGCCTCTCTCTCCATTCAGATTTCATTCATTCAATCTCCCTTTTTCTACAGTAACATAGTAACGAAGTAGATGACGGCAGATAAAGATGTGTACAGTCCATCCAGTCTGTCCAACAAGATAAACTCATACTAAGATGCGATGTGATACTTCAAATCTCACCCTAGAGAACCAAGTGAAAACTACAACAAAGAAAATGTTCCATTCAATGTGGAAATGCAAACGTCTGAAACCATTCTTCCCGCGAGAAACATTCCGCAACCTAATACAATCAATGGTACTAAGCCACGTGGACTACTGCAACAGCATCTATACAGGATGCAAAGAACAACTTATAAAGAAACTACAGACCGCTCAAAACACAGCAGCCAGGCTAATATTTTGAAAAACGCGTTACGCAAGTGCCAAACCCCTCCGAGAAAAACTGCATTGGCTCCCAATCAAAGAACCTATCGCCTTCAAAATCTGCACCATGGTTCACAAAATTATCTACAGCGAAGCCCCAGGATACATGACAGAGCTCATAGACCTGCCAAACAGAAACACAATCAGATCAACAAGAACATATCTAAATCTTCACTACCCAAACTGCAAAGGACTCAAATACAAATCAACTTATGGAAGCAGCTTTTCCTACATAAGCACACAACTGTGGAATGCACTACCAAAAGCGTGAAAACAACATACGCCCATCTAAACTTCAGGAAATCACTAAAAACTTACCTATTCAAAAAAGCATACCTTAATGACATAACCTAAAAGCCTGAACCCTGCTACACAACTATCTAAAGCTAGTAATCAGACGTAATGCAATTCCTCTTATCTACGATTCCTAAATGTGTCTGTAACACATTTATCTTATTCCACCATAATACCACTTTGTATTTGTTCTTTACCGGCTTGGCGTATGCCTACGGTATTATGTAAGCCACATTGAGCCTGCAAATACATGGGAAAATGTGGGATACAAATGTTACAACAAACAAATAAATGGGAAAATTAGGTTCTTACCTTGGCAATTTTCTTTCCTTTAGTCACAGCAGATGACTCCATTAACTGATGGGTTGT
Organism: Microcaecilia unicolor; assembly: GCF_901765095.1. Classification (NCBI taxonomy): domain Eukaryota; kingdom Metazoa; phylum Chordata; class Amphibia; order Gymnophiona; family Siphonopidae; genus Microcaecilia; species Microcaecilia unicolor. The sequence continues at coordinate 93,739,458 of NC_044042.1, forward strand.
ATCCGCCTAGTAGCAGGTGGAGATAGAGAACACTGAAAAACCATAGTGCCTCTTGGACGGCTAGCCCCCAACTGCCTTCAGTATTTGAGATTTCCAAAGCAGAGTGAACCATAAAGGTATAGTAACACAAACTTTCCTCACAGCGAACAAACGCCCAGAACAGGGGCAACAAAGGAGGGACGATCTCAACCTCCTGTAGTAGAACATCATGTAGAAATTCTGATAACTGTTCTCCAACTTCTCCCAATGAGATTTATATCTGCATGAAAGATCTGAACAAAAAACAAAGTCAGACCGGGAGGGATCATGGATTCATCTGCTGTGACTAAAGGAAAAAAAAACTTACCAAGGTAAGAACCTAATTTTCCCTTCCTTGTCACCAGCAGCAGATGAATCCATTAACTGATGGGATGTGCAAAAGCAATCCCTACTTAGGGTGGGAACAGGCCACACCACGAGCCAATACTTGAGCTCCAAAAACAGCGCCCTGCTTCGCCTCAACATCCAGCCTGTAATGCCGGGCAAAAGAGAGCTGAGAAGCCCAAGTAGCCGCACTACAGATCTCTTAAAGAGAGAGTGCACCCGTTTCAGCTCACGAGGAAGAGATGGCTCTCGTGGAATGCGCCTTAAACGCTTCAGGCGGAGACCGACCTGAAAGCAGATACGCAGCAAAAATGACTTCCTTGAGCCAACGGGCTATAGTGGCCTTAGACGCTGGACCTCCACGCCGAGGACCTGACAACAAGACAATATGGTGATCAGAAGTCCTGAAGTCATTAGACATCTGTAGATACTGCAACAGCGCCCTGCGGACATCCAAAAGATGTAACTACCCAAAGGAGTCTGGGAACTCTTCCCTAGAAAAGGAAGGAAGAAAAATGGGCTGGTTCAGGTGAAACGCTGAAACCACCTTAGGCAGGAAGGAAGGCACTGTACGTACCGTTACTCCGCACTCCAAGCATTGCAGAAAAGGGTCCCGACAGGACAGCGCCGGCGGCTCAGACACACATCTAGCCGATGTGATGGCCACCAAAAAAAGACTGTCTTAAGAATCACATCCTTCTCCGAAGCTCGCTGAAGCGGCTTGAAGGGCGAACACTGAAGAGACTTCAACACTAGCCCCAGGTTCCAGACCAGACAGGGCAACCGGACAGGAGGATGGAGCCTAAGCACCCCTCTGAGAAATCTGGCAATGTCCGGATGAGCAGCAAGGGACCAGCCAGCGACTTTCCCTCAATACCATGATAATGCTGCCACTTGCACCCGCAGGGAATTGTAAGCCAGGCCTTTTTGTAAGCCCTCCTGCAAAAAGTCCAGCACAGTTGAGACTGTAGCTCGCGTGGGTATGATTGCCTTTAAAACACGCCTCAAATTTGCACCAGATCCGAGCATAAGCTGCAGAAGTGGACCGCTTGCAGGCCTGCAAGAGAGTGGAGATGACCTTATTAGAGTAGCCCTTGTCTCTCAATTGTGCCCTCTCAATAGCTAGGCCGTAAGATCAAATTGGCAGGGATCCTCCATAGACACCGGACCCTGAACCAACAGGTTCAGCATCAGGGACAAATGCACCGGCACGTCCACCAACATCAAGCGTAGATCCGCATACCACGGACGCCTTGGCCAATCTGGAGCGATGAGAATCACCAGACCTCAGGTGCAGTCGAATCTGCAGTAGGACTCGTCCTATCAAGGGCCAAGGAGAGAACACATACAGGAGGCCTGAGGGCCAGGGTTGAGCCAGAGCATCCAATCACGCCGAGTGAAGATCTCTCCTTCTGCTGAAAAAGCGAGGCACTTTGGCGTTTTCACTTGGCGCCATTAGATCCATTCTGGGTGTCCCCCATTTGGCACAAATCTGAAGAAAGACTTCTGCCAGTTCCCATTCCGCCGGGTCGATTTGATGCCTGCTGAGAAAATCGGCTTGCACGTTGCTCTGACCTGCAGTGTGAGCTGCTGACAGAAGCTGCAGGTGTAGCTCGGCCCAGTGGCAAATATGAGCGGCCTCCGTGACCAGGGCCCTGCACTGAGTGCCTCCCTGACGATTTATGTATGCCACTGCTCTCGTGTTGTCTGACAGAACCCGGACAGCAAGCCCCTTCACAGTCTTTTGAAAGGCCATAAAAGCCTGGAATATCGCTCTCAGTTCCAAGCGATTGATGGACCACCCCACTTCCACGGGTGTCCACAGACCCTGAGCATAGCTTCCTTGGCAATGCGCTCCCCAGCCTAGGAGGCTGATATCTGTTATCACCAGGCACCAAGAAGGAAGCACGAGTGGAATTCCTTGTCGCAGCATCCTGTCGGAGAGCCACCACTCCAAACTGACCTGGGCCGCAGGGAGCAACGTTAGTCTGCGTTGATATTCCTGGGACATCGGAGACCACTGTTGAAGCAGGGCAATCTGCAGAGGCCTCATATGCGCTCTCACCCAAGGCACCACCTCCAAGGTGGCCGTCATCGACCCCAACAGCTGGACAAAGTCTCAAGCTCGTGGGCGAGGCATCCGAAGGAGCAGACGGACCTGATTCTGAAGCTTGCACCACCTTTGGTCGGGGAGAAAGACCAACCCCGAAGCTGTGTCGAACTAGACCCCCAAATACCCAAGAGACAGAGGGGGTCATGTGACTTTTGGGTATACTGACCACCCAGCCTAGCGCCTGCAGGACCACCACCACTCTGGCTGTGGCGAGACGACTCTCGGTGAGCCAGTCGTTGAGATAAGGGTGAACTCTGATACCCTCTCGCCTAAGACAGGCAGCTACTACAACCATTACCTTGGAAAAGGTACGGGGAGCTGTGGCTAGGCCGAAAGGCAAGGCCTGAAACTGGAAATGCTTTCCCAACACTGCAAAGCGGAGGAACTGCTAGTGTGGAGGCCAGATAGGAATGTGCAAATAAGCTTCTTTTAGGTCCAGAGATGTGAGAAACTCTCCTGGCTGTACCGCCACAATGACGGAGCGCAGGGTTTCCATGCGGAAATATCGTACTCTGAGAGCCTCGTTTACTCTTCGTAAGTCGAGGATCGGCCTAAAAGACCCGCCTTTTCAAGGTACCACAAAATAAATGGAATAGTGGCCGCAGCCGCGTTCGGCGGGAGGCACCAGGATCACCGCTCCTAGGTGCAGCAAGACTTGCAAGGTCTCCTCTACCACCGCCCGTTTTACGGCAGTGCCGCATCGGGACTCCACAAACACGTCTCTCACCGGGGCACCGAATTCCAGTCGGTAACCTTCTCTGATCAGGTCCAGGACCCACTGATCTGAGGTAATCTTGGTCCACTCCTCGAGAAAGAGGGAGAGGGAAAGGCGTCCTCCTACAGCTGTAAAGGAGGAGTGGACTGGTGTCCCATCATTGTGGAGGACGTCCCTGAACTCCTGGCCTTGAACCGGCCCCTGTGGAACATTTGTCCAAGCGAAAGGAGTTCCTCTGCTGAAAACGGGCACGTTGAGAAAACCCAGCAGAGCACCCCGGGCGATACCTGCGAGGTTCACAGAAGCGAGGTCTGGAAGAGGAGGGAAACACAGAACCCTTGGAAGAAGGCCTCGGCCTATCCTCAGGTAGCCTCTGGGGTTTAGATTCACCCAGGTCTTTCACAATCTTCTCCAATTCCTCTCCAACAACAGGAGGCCCCAAAAGGGTAGCCTCACCAGTCTTTGCTTAGAAGCCATATCAGCCGCCCAATGCCGCAGCCAAAGACGACGGCGGGCGGACACCGCCACAGACATCTGTTTAGTCGAAGCTCTGACCAGATCATACAGGGCGTCAGCCAAAAATGACAGGGCCGACTCCATCCGCGGGGCAACCTCAGAAAGGGGGCCCGCACCATCAGCGGGCTGCTCCACATCCTGCTGTAGCCAGGAAAGACATGCCCGGGCTGCACAGGAACTGCAAATAGACGTCCTCAAGGCAAGGCCCGCAATTTCAAAGGACCGCTTCAGCGCGGACTCAAGCCGCCGGTCCTGCATGTCTTTCAAAGCGATTCCTCCCTCTACTGGGAGAGTGGTCTTTTTTGTCACCGCCGTGACCAATGCATTCACTTTAGGTATCCCCAAAGGGGCCAAGTGCTCCTCACGCAGAGGGTAAAGCTGACCCATAGCCCTGGCCACTTTCAAAGGCCCATCAGGGTCAGACCATTGAGCACAATTAAGCTCTTGGATGGAGTCATGCACAGGAAAGGCCCGAGAAGGCTTCTTAGTACTCGCCATCCTAAGATTAACAGAGGAGGTGTCGCCTTCTGCAGGATCATCAATTGAGAGGGCCTGCGTCAGTAATGAGAGCTGGCAGCTCGTTGTGGTGGAAAATCCGGACCGCATTGGGATCATCCAAATCCAGTGGCAAACAGGCAGCCTCCTCTGGATCATCTGTCCCTGAGGGTCTGCCAGATCCCTCAGACTCTCCACAGCCCGAACACAGGGGGGGAAAAAGGGTATGTGCTACTTTCAGACGGGGAGTTTACCCGTCTATGTTTAGCGTGTTTCCAACGCTCGGGGGAGGAAATAACTTCTGAAGTCATTCCCGGGGCATCAACGCCCGGAGGGAAGCCAGGAGGCAACGCAGTGTCAGACATCTGCGGCAGAGCTCTTTTCAGCATGAACGCCTCATTCATTAAAAGTACAAACTCAGGGGATAAAAACTCACCCTGACCCTCTGCCTCTGAATTAGGAGAAACGGGTGTAGGAGCTCCTCTGGCAGCCTCTAAACGAGGCGTTCCCCTGCCCTCAGACTCCTCCGCAACCGTGAGCGAGCGGGAAGAAACATCGCTCGGCATGCTGAAACCAGCGTGAGCGTTTAAGGAGCACATTTTACACAGCCCCGCTGCTGATCTGTGTTTACCACAACGGGAGCAGCGCTTAACTCCTTCAGCAGCCATCGTCCGTTTTTTCACAGGATGGGAATATAGCAATAAAATGGTGGCTTCGCACCAAAACCCCCCAATCGGAACGGCGTCCGCGGGACCTCCCCGGAGGAGCTGGGCACCACTCTCACCTCAGAAGACCGAGTCAACGAGCTCCAGTCAAGCTGCACAGAACCAGGATCACTGGAAAAAGCCTCAGAACAGCCACGCAGTAAAAGCGCGCTTTTTTTTTTTTAACGCTGTAAGGAAAGTTGGAGGCAGGCAGCAACAGAGGGACTCTGGGAGGCGGGGGGAATGGGTAAGGCAGGGAAAGGGTGAACCTATATGCCTTTAAAGTGGGCACCACCAGCCACAACACCCCTGCTCAACTGGCAAAGCACAGGAGCCACCCCAGGCAGTCTGAAATCCAGGAGTTGATCAAGCTACGTCCACAGCTGCTGGGAGATAGAGAAATACTGAAGGCAGTTGAGGGCTTGCCATCCAAGAGGCACTATGGTTTTTCAGTGTTCTCTATCTCCACCTACTGGTAGGCGGATACAACCCATCAGATAATGGATTCATCTGCTGCTGATGACAAGGAAAAATAAATACCTGATCTTGATTTGTCCTTGCCATTTTCAGGGCATAGACTGTAGAAGTCTGCCAGTAGCTGAGTTTTGAGGTGCATGGTGGAATCTCCCTATCTCAATGTCTCCATTTAGGACAAGCATACGCTATGATATCACCATGCAAGACTGCTTTGGCAGTCTGCCAAAACAGGCAAGGGTCAGACTCGTGGGTGGAATTATTCTGGACATAATCTGTCCATTTGATGAGCAAAAAAATCTCCAAACGACAAATCAGTGTAAATATCCAGAGGAAACATGCCAGCCTGTACCCAACCCCCCCCCTCCCCCCCCCCCCACAGGATTTTGCCTCGAAAGTGATCCACACCATGACATGGTCAGAAATCTCAATGGGTCCAATATCCGCTGACCACACCTTAGAGAATAAGGAGTGCAACACTAATAGATAGTCAAGGTGAGAATGGATACCTTGGGCTCTCAACAAATGAGTGAAATCTCACAAGAGAGGAAGGAGGACCCTCCAAGTGAAAAACAAAATCACCAAAAAAAACAAACCCCTTTAGTAATATCAACTGACTCAGAATAAGGATTAAAGGTTTTATCAAGGGCAGGATCCACCACTCTACTAAAATAAATTCAGAAACAATACTTTTTTTTTCTGACATTTGCTTTGCTCCTAGTGTCTCTCTTCCGCTTTTCTCTATTTTTTTTCTTAATTCTCTCCAGAGTGTCATGTCCTTTTATTCTCTCTCTTGATCAGCATTCATCTTTTCTCTGTGTGTCTAGCATCTCCCATCTGTGTCCCTGTCTATATTTCCCCCTACTCTGTTTCCCTATCCCTCCCCTTGTGATCAGTATCCCCCACTGTGTCCCCATCCCTATGTTCCCTCCACGGCAAGTATCTCTTCTGTCCATGGGACAGGCCCAGCTTCTTGCTTTTGTCTTCCCTTCCATCTGCACCCCCCCCCCCCCCAACCTCCATGCTCTGGCATCTCTCCCTTCCTCTACCATTGGGCTGCCCTGGGAATTTTGCCAGGCTCTCTCAATGGTAGCTACACCCCTGCTTACAAATGTTTGACAAAAGAATGTCAAGAGAACCAAGTTGCAGACTTGCAAATGTCTTCTAGAGCTACAGACCTCGCTTCAGTCCAGTACACCCCCGCCCTTGACCTGATGGACATAAGAACGTAAGCACTGCCATATTGGAACAGACCGGAAGTCCAAGCATAGTACCCTGTTTCCAAAAGTGGCCAAACCAGGTCACAAGTACCTTGGCAAGGTGCCAAAAGAGAGAAACAGATTTTATGCTGCTTTTATCCGAAATATAAGCTTGGGTTACCCCTTGATATTCAACCGGCGACGGTCAGCATTTTTTTTTTTTAACGCCGACTTATCTCCTGATATTCAGTGCTGGGTCATGGCCGGGCAACGACACTGAATATCGGGGATTTTCTTGGACAGGCTGGACACCCAGCACTTATGCAGGCCCAGCCAATATTCAGCCAGGGCCTCATAAAAGTTATGCAGCCCTGGCTGAATATTGGGCCAGCTGGCCCACATAACTTTTTTTTTTTTTTTTAAGTAAACCCCCTCCTCCCAGCCAAATGTTCCCTTTTTTCCCTTCCCCTCCCAGCCTACATCAGGACTCCCCCCAAACCGTGCAGACAGTCCCTACCTCCAGGCCTACCTGTTTCCCCTGTGGTCCAGCGGGGTCGGGGGCAGGAACACAGCCCCCTTGCAGCGCCAGTCTAAAATGGCTGCCACGAGCTGCCACAAGAGGTCAAGGCAACCATTTTAGTTTGGTGCCAAAAGGGGGCTGCATTATTGCCCCCAACAACCCCAGTGGACCACCAGGGAAACAGATAGGCCCAGAGGGAGGGCGTTCTTGATGTGGGGGAGGGAAAGAAGGGAACACTGGCGGGGAGGGAAAGAAGGGGGGCTTTAGTTAAAAAAGAAAAACATTTTAAAAAATTTGCTTTTAAGTTATGCTGGTGCCAGCCCGATATTCAGAGCTGGCACCCACATAGCTAAGCGGCCTTATTTAGGACAGCTCAATGAAGCCACTTAGCTGTGTGGGTGCTGGCACTGAATACTGCCGGCACCCACATAACCTGGTGCTCCTCCCCAGTGCCACCCCCTGCACCTCCCCCTGACCTGCTCACTTTTTATTGGGCGGTCTCAGGGGATATTGAGCGTCACTGCCCGGTTAAATGCCACTGAATATCTGTGGTTAGGCAGCAGGACGCAATTTGAGCGGGCAGGAGAGACTCCTGCCTGCGTAAATCACTTTGAATATCAGCCTTTGTGTCCAATTACAGGTCAGTGGCCTCCATTCCCTTTTTCACTAAGTTAATGGAAGGTCTGGTAACATTACAGTTCATTCATTATTATGGACAAATATGGCATCTTATCCAATTCTTAATCTGGATTTTGTGCATTTTTTAGTACAGAGACAGTGCTATGTTCTTTGTTGGATCACGTTAGCATCCTTTTTAGCGAGGGTAGGAGTGCATTGTTGCTCCAATTTGATTTATCCTCTGCATTCGATTTGGTAGACCATGATCTCTTTCTTTAAAATCTTGAGGAAATGGGAATTACGGGCAACATTTTGAAATGGTTCAAAGATTTCTTGACTAAAAGATCATATAGCGTTAAATTACACTCTAATCTTTCCCCTCGTTCGTATAATTTGTGTGGTGTCCCTCAAGCTTCTCCCCTTTCCCCAGTGTTAATGTTTTTCTCCATTCATTGGGTTCTTTGTTGGACAATTTTCTTTACTATATTTATGCAAACGATATCTCTGTACTGATTTCATTACAAATCGATAGCTAGTATTGATTTAACTCGTGGGAAAGCAGCAACAGGGATGGCGTGACCATGAGCAAAGGGCCACACATCTTACACACCACACGAGCGAGGTAGAATGAGGGGACCAAGCAACAACCTGAACCGTAGAGAGACCAGGCACAAGACACATTATTGTCCACATCTTGGGGGACCAGCAGCATGGACGAAGCGACCAATAGCGAAGGTCAGCACATCCATACCCCAAGTGGAAATGAAGCGGAACGGGAAGCAGAGAATGGAGCAGACACCAGAAGTGTGGAGGGACTGGGCAATACCGGGACACATATTCCAGCAAAGTGCCCAGACGCACAGTGCCTGCAGAGAGAAGTGGAGAACCGCCGACCTACCTCCACTCCCCAAGGAGAAAACGCCCACGATCAAACGCAGAATGGAGAGGCCAGTCAAGCAAACATCCCGACCCCACGAGAGTGAGGCAGAATGGGGAGAAGGAGACAGAGTAACTACCCGAAGCGGGCAATACTAGGACACAGATCCCAGCAGAGTGCCCACATGCATGGTGCCTACTGCCTACAGGTCTTGGCAGAGTACCCAGAATGCACTGTACCTGCAGTCCCCGAGGAAACAACTCCTGCTACCAAACGCAGTGTGGAGAGGCCAGCCAAATGCTATAGACAACCACATGGAGACCAGGCACTGACGAGAAACAGATCCCAGGACTGCGTGCGACAGAATCATGGTGAAGCCGATCAGAAGAGAACAGGATGAGAACTCCCAGAGCCAGCAAATGTACAAGTGCTGCGGTGAGGCCAGGAAGAAGAGAGGAGGACATGGCAAGTTGGGGCGGCCCAACCCGGAGGCAGGCGGACAGCGGCACTGGACAAAAAAAGCCACAGCAGGATGAGTCAGATCGATCTACACTGGAACTGAGCAATGGAGAGCAGGAGGAGCAAAAACCAACAGAAAGGTACTTAGCATAACCCATGCGAGAGCAAAACGGGACTCACACACAAACACACACATATTAAATGAGACCAGAGCAGGACGCTTACACACACATGCTAAAAAAAACAGGTCCGTAAGACTGTAAACAAATACAGGAGAATAACTAGAGGGACCGCACAAGGACTTCCACACCTGATAGGAGAATAATTAGAGGGTCCCTACACAGGTCCCCATAAGGACTCTGCACCAAATCGACCGATAGAAGAACCAGAGGGTCCCTAGATAGGGTCCCCATGAGCTCCTTGCCTATAGGAAAACGACCAGAGGGTACCTAAACAGGACCCATATTAGGACCTCTGATAGGCAGCCCCCCGTGCCTAAACGTATTCCAGAATGGCAAACCTAATAACATGGGCATCCTACTACATGATAATACGGATAACCGGGATACTAGCAGCTTCACCGAATGAATGGAACAAAATCCCCATACGCATCACTGACAATTGAAGACCCCACCATCAACCAGAAGAACCAAAATATAACAACAAAACAGAGACAAAACCAACAACAACAACAAAAAAAGACAAGCCAAAACACCACACAACAAGATCACAATCTAAAACAGACAGACCGAACAAACAACTACAAACTATCAAACACACAAAAATCAGTTACCACACATACACAAAGATACACATAGGATATATAAATACACGATCGGCAGTCAACAAAACAGCCATACTGAGAGACTGGATTGAAACAAAAGAACTAACATTACTAATCCTACTCCTAACAGAAACATGGCTACATCTAAAAGATGACCCAGTACTGCTGGACCTATGCCCACTGGGATACAAAACAATACACATCAGCAAAAGCAAAAATATAGGAGGGGGAGTTGCACTAATATACAAATCCACTTTCACCATTGAGAATGTTGCTAAACACTTATCCTCAGCAATCAAAATTTTGGCATGTAAAATCACTGACAACACTCGAAGGTCAACTATGTATCATACTGTTCTATCCACCCCCAGGTAGCTGGACAAACGCTCAAGACGATTTCACAAACCTGCACAAACCAACAAAAATGTCCTACTAACTGGTGAAATCAATTTGAACTTAGACAAACAGAACAACTCCGCCACAAAACTCTAATGAACTTCCTAAACCAATGGAACTTCACAACAGCACAAGGCACCTCATCCCACACAAAAGTCCACCGACTGGACATACTACACCAAAAGTTACCAGCAAACAATAACACAATAAAGAACCACAAATGGGAAGAGGTACCATGGTCAGACCACAGAACAAACCAACAAAATGTCCTACTAATTGGTGAAATCAGTTTGCACTTAGACAAACAGAAGGACACCACCAAAACTCTAATGAACTTCCTAAACCAATGGAACTTCACAATAGCACAAGGCACCTCATCCCACACAAAAGGCCACACCAGCTCAAAGGTTACCAGCAAACAACAATCACACAACAGAAAACCACAAATGGGAAGAGGTACCATGGTCAGACCACAGCAAGCTCACTTTTACATTGCACTGGAAAGCAAACAGAAAAAAAAACAGAAAACCAAGACCACCACACACACTCAACCACCAGAGGGAAGGTGCTCTAGATAACAGTGATGAACCAACATAGAACCTAGAACCAAATTACAGCCACTTCATGAGAAACTGGAACGAAGCATGCAAACACACACTGGACAAAATAGCACCGCTTAAAACAAAAAGGAAAAAAAACACCCAAGACTCTAGTTCAACGATGAGCTACTGCACATTAAAAAAAAACTATGCGGGAGACTAGAAAGAACATGGGCCAAAAACAAAACAAAGAAACAAAAACATATGGCGAAAAGCTATAAGAATATACAAACACAAGGTAAAGAAAGCCAAAGCGGAATACTATAATACATACACAAATCCAGAACAGACTAATACGAAAAAAATATTCCAACTCATGAACAAACTACTGAAAACAGGAAATACTGGCATCAACTGAAACACCACCTACTGCAGATGAATTAGCTCAATATTTCAAACAAAAAATAGAAAAGAGAAGATCTAACCTTGTGACACCACAAACACCCACCACTGACTTCCTACAAGACCGTGAAACCAACAAAGCCCATACATGGCATACAGAATCTGGTACGCATTCGAACCATCCAAAATGAGCACAGTAAAGGCACTACTGACAAAATACGCACATGCAAAATGTCTGCTAAACAAATGCCCCAACTACATGATGAAAAACCCACCAGAATGGTTCATCGAACGCATCACCAAACACAATCACATACACATTAGCAGAAGGACAAGTCCCAAAAGACAAAATCATTCTCACTCCAATCCCCCATCATTATGAAGCAAGAATTAACTTTAAACTGGCCTGTTTTGTTTTCAAATCCCTCCAAGGTTTGGACCCCGGTTATTTTTTGTCATTTTCATTTTGCAACCTCTCTTAGGACTGAGGTGTTAAGACACTGTTAATTATTTTACTTTTCCTTCTGTTAAGGGAAAGAGGAGACTGTTAGCTTTCAAGCAAACCCTGGCTGTTCAGGCCCTTCTTTTATTTAGAAATAAAGTTAAAGCTTTTCTTTTTAAGAAATATATACTTTAAGTTTTTGACACCATTTTAGACTTATTTAGTATAATTCCCAAATGATTGTTCTGGCTTCATTTGAATCTTCAAGCTGCTTCTGTCCCCATGGGAACCCCGAAGGAGCTGCTGCCGTCCCCACGGGAACCCTGAAGGAGCTGCTGCCATCCCCACGGGAACCCCGCAGAACTGCTTTCGTCCCCACGGGAACTCTAGAACAGCTGTTCTATGTTTTTCTGGCAAAATATGCCAGAAGAAATTGGAACACCTACTCCAGATGCAACATATGAAGCAAGCCTCTAGAGAAGGTTGGTGGGGGGGGTGTAGCTGGCTTTGAGTACATGAAATACAGGATGGCAATGTGTCTAGAGAGAAAGAGAGAGAGAAAAACACAGATGGGAGATCAGACTGGTTGGGATGATGGGAGAGAAAGTGTGTACTGGGAGAATAAAGTGTGTGGGGGGGTGTGAGCTTGGAGAAGACAGCATAGGTGATAAGATGAGCTGGGAAAGGGAGAAAATAGAACATAAATGATCTTAACCAATACTCTCTATTATAAAACAGTTTCCAACTTGTGGAGTTTTTGGCTCGATTTTCTCGCTCAGTGACTTAATTTCTTTTTTCTATCCTTCTGGCTTCCCCCGTCCTTTTTTTTTCTATTTCGGTACTCTCTCCCTTATCTCTTTCCCTTCAGCAGTGGATATTTAAAAACTTTTGCTTCCCCCTCCCCTGCTTTTTTTTTTTTTAACATCTCTTTCGCCTTGCTTTTCTTTTCTTCTACTTCCCGCTCCCCAATCAATCTAGGGTCCCCTTCCTCATCCCCCTCCCTTCATTCAATCCTCCCTCCATGTCACTTTCCATCTCTGCTATTTTCACATTCATATACTCCCCCAACCATATTCTTGTTTCCTTTCACTCTTGAATTGTTCAACCCCACACTGTTGCTTTCTACTTTGTGTCCCATGTCACACCCTATTCTTGATCATCCCTCTTTTCCCATCTCTCTCTCTCACACACACACTTATTCTTTCCTCATTGCACCTATCACCTCACTATTCCCATACGTTTATATTGTTAATCTCCCATTCAGACTGTATCCCCTCCCTCCAGCTCACTTACACTATTGACCTCCTCCTTTACCCATTCTACATATGCAGGAACCCAGGAAAATGCTTTCCCACCACTGGCTGCTGATTAACTCATTATTCCAGTCAGAAGCAAAAATAGGATTTAACAAGAGGAGCTTCTTCCTAGCTCCAGTTCCAGCCTCCATCCCAGTGCCTTAAGAGGTGCCGAGAATACACAGGAAGCAGCAGCTAGGTTAGGAAGGGGAAGTGAGAAAATCCTAGGGGTTCTCCTGGAGACCTAAAATTTAAGATCTAAGCCTGGAGCCTCCGAGTCAAATCCTCTTCAATTCCAGTATGGGCCCCTCCTCTACCATTAAGCACTTCTCCCCAGCTATATCGGCTGCAAGAACATGCTCAAAATTCACAAGCCAAATTATTTACTTTTTTCTGATCTTTTGCAAGACCAGTATAAGGAAGTGTCAGCAGGCAAGTTTTGAGCATGCTCGCAATGCCAGCAAAATTGAGGGGGAAAAAAGTGATTGACAGCAGCAGTATAGGCTCCCATGGGTGACACACATCTTATCTTACAGGCAATGTTATCTATTCTTGAATTACACAACTGTTCAAACGGGTTAAACAAAAAACCCTTTATAAATCAGGTTCAATTGTTTTACGCATGTTTATGACAAATTATTCTGGTCTTAAGCAATGCTTCCCCTTTAAACATTTAAATTCATCTTCACTGTCATGCATGCTCTATGTGTGAAAGGGTAGTCTGTTTCAGAGTTGTTCCACCAGCTCAAAATAATTTCTACAAAGTCTTAAATTACACAGCACCCATTCATGGTATCTGCAGATTCCCAGCATTACCAAACGCAGCTATAATAAATTGTCTCTTTCACAGTTGAAAAGCTTCCATAATGTTCTTTATGACTAATCATAGTTAGCTAAGCTGCTGTATTATCAAAAATAAAGGTCAACATCCAGATACCTTAAGTATCATGTATATTTCAGAAAAACATCAATAACCATTTTTAACCTACCCTTGCAAGGTTCCTCCTGTATAATGTTAATAGGAAGAGTTACTGCAGGCACCATAGAAAAAGCATTCTCAAATTCATACAGCTGTTCACATATTATTCCCCTTAAGCCTTCCCAAAGCTCTTTGCCATTTTCTTCCCTTATTCCAATCATGAGCCAAGCACAAACATTCAGGGTCTTGCATTAATAACTGCATAAACTTTAAGAATGATGCAAGTAAACACTTATATGGTAAGAACTGGCTGCAGCTTTGTTTATTGTAGTGAAATGAAAACAATTGTTTGAATATCAAGACTGCACTTGAGCTGAAGTAGACAAAGAACAGTGCATTAAGCAACAAGACCCTCTTGCTGCCCGCCATAAAACTGAATAGACAGTAGACACCTTTAAGAGTCACAGTAGTCCTCCACTGATTTTCCAGACCCTGCCTTGCCACAGCTAGGGCCCAAGAGAGCTGGCATGGACCTCTACACTACAACACCAGGGCAACAATTTTGAATCACTGAGTGCAAATTGGTACCTTTGCCTCACTGACCATACCCCAAATAATCCAAAAGATCAGATGTCCCCCAATCAGGACACGGTGAACTGTCACTGAGTCCATCTCCACCCCCCCCCCCCCCAAAAAAAAAAAAAAACAGGAAGCTGCTGGCACCAGATAATGAATTTGGTACACTTGTCTAGAGTAACCCAGATATCATCAATAAAAGCACCTCCCCACCCCAAATAAATGAACTCAACCCCATATAGTGATCTGAACCAACCAACATCTGCCCACTCCTGCCTTATTGAGACCACCCATCAGCCCACTGAAAACACACTGTACAATGGGTAAATTAGGCCTTACTGCCAATTTGCTTTCCTTTAGTCGCTCCGGACTGGTCCAGAATGTGACTGATGGGTTGTACACGCCTTCCAACAGGTGGAGACAGAGAAAAAAAACCTGTAACTCTAGTGAGCCAATGCCAGCTACAGAAAGGTCCAGTAATAAAGTACCAAAGCACAAGTAAAGCCACAGAAGAAGGGAAAATTAGGTTCTTACCTTGGTAATTTTCTTTCCTTTAGTCACAGCAGATGAATCCATTACGAATGGGTTGTGTCCACCTACCAGCAGGGGGAGATAGAGAACACTGAAAAGCATAGTGCCTCTAGGATGGCTAGCTCCATCTGCCGCTCAGTATTTTGAAGCTTCCAAAGCAGTGTTAAACCGCAAAGTAGCATAACATGAACTTTCCTCACAGCGAACGAACGCCCCAGAACAGGAGCAATAACACAAAGGAGGGATGAACTCAACCTCCTGTAGTAGAACAGAAATCCTGAAGACTGTTTTCCAACTTCTCCCAATGAGGGAACATGTCTGCAGGAAAAACTGAACACAAAACAGAGTCAATCAGGGAGGGATCATGGATTCATCTGCTGTGACTAAAGGAAAGAAAATTACCAAGGTAAGAACCTAATTTTCCATTCCTTGTCATCTGCAGCAGATGAATCCAATATGAATGGGATGTATCAAAGTTATCCTTAGATAGGGCGGGAACAAGCCACACCACGCAAGCACTTGTGCTCCAAAAAGCGCGTCCCTCCTGGCAGCCACATCCAGCCTGTAATAACGGGCAAAAGAGAGCTTAGAAGCCCATATAGCTGCACTACATATCTCTTGAAGAAAGAGTGCTCCCGTCTCAGCCCAAGAGGAGGAAATCGCTCTTGTGGAATGTGCCTTAAAGGCATCAGGCGGAGGCCGGCCAGATAGCAGATATGCAGAAAAAATGGCTTCCTTAAGCCAACGGGCTATAGTGGCTTTAGACACTGGAGACCCTCTATGAGGACCTGACAACAATACAAAAAGGTGATCAGAGGTCCTGAAAGCATTTGACATCTGCAGATACTGCAACAGAGCCCTGCGCATATCCAGAAGGTGCAACTGTCCAAAAGATTCCGGAAACTCCTCCCTAGTAAAGGAGGGCAGAAAAATAGGCTGGTTTAGGTGAAACGCTGACACCACCTTAGGCAGGAAGGAAGGCACAGTACGTACCGTAACTCCGGACTCTGAGAATTGCAGAAATGGGTGTCGACAGGACAGCGCCTGTGTTAGGTTTTCAAGGCAGGAACTAGGTTTGTGAGCCCTTGGACCACTGCCGAGGAGCGGCAGTGGCAGGCAAAACCACCCCACACCAGGAACAAGACAGAACTCAGATAGGAACAACAAGAAGTCACCTGCACTAGCCGCCCTTCCCCAGGAGTTGAGCCCCTGGCTGCAGGCGGCTGACAGGACTTACAGGACAGGGCAGGAACTGGAAGCTGCAAGCAGCCACTAAAACAGGGAACAAACACTGACAAACAAGAGACAGAACTGAAAGCTACCAGGCAGCTACTGAATAAGAAACACAGACAAACAGAAACTAAACACAGAAATACAAAGAAACAAGGCAAGGAAACAAGCAATACAGTACACAAGCAATACAGAACACAAAGCTACACAAAACCTAAACTAGAATCAGGCAAGAGCACAGACTAAAAACTGGACTAGGCAGAAGTGCACCAGCACCCCAACATACCAGGGCCTTAGGCGATGCAAAGGCAAAGCAGAGAGTTTCCAACTGGCTAATAAGCCCAGCAGCAGCTGAGGCTCAAGCTGCAGCAATCACCAGGCAACTACGGGTGCTGTGTAGGTTCAACCAAAGCAAGCAAGTCTGGCAACCCAGAATATCTGGACCGGACTGAAATCTGGAACGGGTGACAATAACCAGACAGTCCATTGCAGCCACCAGGTCTGGCCACCAGGTGGCAAGAGGAAGGAGAGCACGAAACATGGGCACAACCATGACAGACTGGAGCTCAGACACCTGTCTCGCCGGTGTAATGGCCACCAAAAAGACTCTTTAGAGTCGCATCCTTCTCTGAAGCTCGCCTCAGCGGCTTGAAGGGCGAACAATAAGAGCTTTTAAGACTAGCCCCAGGTTCCAAGCCGGACAAGGGGCCTGCAAGGGAGGCCGGAGCCGAAGCACCCCTCTAAAAAACCGTGCAATGTCCTGATGCGCAGCCAGGAAGAGGCCCGAGACCTTCCCCCAAAAACATGCCAACGCTGCCACTTGAACACGCAGGGAATTATAGGCCAAGCCTTTTTGTACACCATCCTGCAAAAAGTCAAGTATCGGCGAGACAGAAGCCCGCATGGGTGTGATCGCTTTAGAAGCACACCAAGCCTCAAACTGGCACCAGATCCAAGCATAGGCCACTGAAGTGGAACGCTTGCGGGCCTGCAAGAGAGTGGAGATGACTTTGTTAGAATAGCCCTTGTCTCTCAATTGCGCCCTCTCAATAGCCATGCCGTAAGACCAAAGCGGCATGGATCCTCCATGGTCACCGGGCCCTGCATCAACAGGTTCAGTACCAGAGGCAAGGGAAGGGGAGCCTCCACCAGCATCCGCTGGAGGTCCGCATACCACGGCCGCCTGGGCCAATCCGGGGCAATGAGGATCACCACTCCTTGATGCAGCTGAATTCGCAAGAGGAGACACCCTATTAAGGGCCAAGGAGGGAACACATACAGGATCTCCGGAGGCCAGGGTTGAGCCAAGGCATCCAACCTCGCCGAGCGAGGATCTCTCCGTCTGCTGAAAAAGGACGGGACTTTGGCATTTGTGCTTGAGGCCATAAGATCCGCTACGGGTGTTCCCCATTTGGCACAGATCTGAAGGAACGCTTCGTCTGCCAGTTCCCACTCTGCAGGGTCTATTTTATACCTGCTTAGAAAATAGACTTGCACGTTGCTCTGACCTGCTATGTGAGCTGCTGACAAAAGCTGCAGATGTAGCTCGGCCCAGTGGCATATCTGAGCGGCCTCTGCAGCCAGTGCTTGGCACTGAGTTCCGCCTTGACGATTTATGTAGACCACTGCTGTCGTGTTGTCCGCCAGTCCCTCCAGAGTCTTGTGAAAGGCCAGAAGAGCCTGGAATATCGCTCTCAGTTCCAAGCGATTGATGGACCAACCCGTTTCCTCGGGTGTCCACAGACCCTGGGCTTAGCTTCCCTGGCAATGTGCTCCCCAGCCCTTCAGGCTGGCATCCGTTACAACCAGGCAACAATCGGCAAGAACTAGTGGCATTCCTCGCCGCAGCATGCTGTCTGAGAGCCACCACTCCGTACTGAGTCGGGCCGCAGGGAACCACGTGAGTCTGCGTTAAAAATCCTGGGACATAGGAGACCATCGTTGAAGCAGGGCAATCTGCAGAGGTCTCATGTGCACTCTCGCCCATGGCACCACTTCCAAGGTTGCCGTCATCGACCCCAACAGCTGGACAAAGTCCCAAGCTCGCGGGCGAGGCATCCGCAGGAGCAGACAGACCTGATTCTGAAGCTTGCACCGCCTTTGGTCGGGTAGAAAGACAAACCCCGAGGCCGTGTCGAACCGGAACCCCAAATATTCTAGAGATTGAGAGGGGGTCAGGTGATTTTTGGGTATATTGACGACCCAGTCCAGAGATTACAGTACTGACAACACTCTGGCTATTACGTGACGACTCTCTTCTGCAGAGACCGCTCTGATGAGCCAGTCGTCGAGGTACGGTTGAACCCGAATACCCTCTCGCCTGAGAAAGGCAGCTACTACCACCATTACCTCGGAAAAGGTTCAGGGAGCTGTGGCGAGGCCAAAAGGCAAGGCCCGAAACTGGAAATGGGGGCCATATAGGAATGTGCAAGTAAGCTTCTTTCAGGTCCAGAGACGTGAGGAACTCTCCTGGCTGAACCGCCGTAATGACTGAGCGCAGGGTTTCCATGTGAAAATGCCGCACTCTTAGTGACTCGTTGACTTTCTTTAAATCGAGAATGGGCCGTTAAGACCCGCCTTTTCGCGGCACCACAAAATAAATGGAGTAACGACCGCAGCAGAGTTCGGCGGCAGGCACAGGGATCACCGCTCCAAGGTGCAACAAGACTTGTAAGGTCTCCTCTACCGCCGCATCAGGACTCCACAAACACATCTCTCACCAGGGCACCGAATTCCAATCAGTAACCTTCTCTGATCAGGTCCAGGCCTCACTGATCTGAGGTAATCTTGGTCCACTCCTCGAGAAAGAGGGAAAGGGAAAGGCATCCTCCTACATTGTGGAGGACAGCCCTGAACTCCTGGCCTTAAGCCTGCCGCTGCGGAGCGTTTGTCCGAGAGAAAGGAGTTCCTCTGCTGAAAACGGGCACGTTGAGTAAACCCAGCAGAGCGCCCCGGGCAATACCTTCGAGCTTCACGGAAGCGAGGTCTGGAGGAGGAGGGAACCACCTGACCCTTGGAAGAAGGCCGCGGCCTATCCTCAGGTAACCCCTGGGGTTTCGAATCCCCCAGGTCTTTAACAATCTTCTCCAACTCCTCTCCAAATAACAGAAGGCCCCGAAAGGGCAACTTCACCAGCCTTTGCTTAAAGACCATGTCAGCCACCCAATGCCGTAGCCATAGAAGGCGGCGGGTGGACACCGCCACAGACATCTGTTTAGCCGAAGCTCTAACCAGATCATACAGGGCGTCAGCTAAAAATGACAAGGCCGACTCCATTCGCGGTGCAACCTCAGCGAGGGACTCCGCACCATCCACGGGCTGTTCCACTGCCTGTTGTAACCAAGAGAGGCAGGCTCGAGCAGCATAAGAACTGCAAACAGACGCCCTTAAGGCTAGGCCTGAAATCTCAAAGGACCGTTTTAGCGCTGATTCCAGCCGCCGGTCCTGAACGTCCTTCAGGGCGACCTCTCCCTCTACTGGGAGGGTGGTCTTTTTTGTCACCGCCATGACTAAGGGATCCACTTTAGGCATCCCAAAACGGGCCAAGTGCTCCTCACTCAGAGGGTAAAGATGCCCCATCGCCCTGGCCACTTTCAAGGGCCTCTCAGGGTCAGCCCATTGAGCAGAAATAAGCTCTTGGATGGAGTAATGCAAAGGAAAGGCTCAAGCAGGCTTCTTAGTACTCGCCATCCTTGGATTACCAGAGGAAGCCTCGCCTTTAACAGGATCATCAATAGAGAGGGCCTGTAAGGCATCAGAAATAAGTGCTGGCAGCTCATCGCGGTGGAAAATCCAAACCGCAGTGAGATCATCCAGATCCAGTGGCAAACCGGCACCTTCCTCTGGCTCCTCAGACCTCAAAGGCCTGCCAGATCCCTCATGGTCCCCACAGCCCGACCACGGGGGGGGGGGGGGGGGGGGGGGGGGGGAGAGAGGGGGGGTGCGCCACTCTCCGAAGGGGAATTTACCCGTCTATGCTTAGCGTGCATCCAACGCTCAGGGGAATCCACGTCTGACATCAGCCCCGGGCCATCATCAGTCGGAGGGGAACCAGGTAGCAACGCAGTGTCAGACACCTGCGGCAGAGCTCTTTTCAGCATGAAGGCTTTATGTAAAATAAGCACAAACTCGGGGGGAGAAAAATTCACCCTGACCTCCCATCTCCGAATTAGGAGCCACGGGGAACGGAGCTCCTCTGGTAGCCTCGGCCCGAGGCGCCCCTCTGCTCTCAGACTCCTCCGCAACCGCGGGGGTCGAGCCATGCGGCGCTTCCAAGATGGCGACCGCTGCCAGCTCCATCGAGCGGGAAGGATCATCGCTCGCCATGCTCGTACTGGCTCTACCGTCTAAACAGCACGCTTTACAGAGCCCCGCTGCTGATCTGCGCTTGCCACAACAGGAACAGCGCTTAACTCCCTCAGCAACCATCACCGAAAAACAGTGGAATAAAATTCAAAATGCCGGCTTTGTTTCAAAATCACCCCGATCGGAACACCGTCCGCGGGCCCTCCCCGGAGGAGCTGAGTACCGCTCTTACTTCAAAGGACCGAGTCCACAAGCTCCGGTCACACTGCACAGGAAGAGTCTCAGAAATAGCAGCGCTGTCAAAGCGTGATTTTTTTTTAAAACGCTGTGAGGAAAGTTGGAGGCAAACAGCTACAGAGGTACTCCGGAGGCAGAAGAGGGAGGGAAAGGGCGAACCTATATGCCTGCATCCACACAGGTGGAAGGGTAAGGGAGGGAAAGGGTGAACCTATGTGCCTTTAAAGTGGGCTCCACTTAGCCACAACACCCCTGCTACAACTGGCAAAAGCACAGGAGTCACCCCAGGCAGAATCTTCAAGGAGCTGAACAAGCTGCGTCCAAACCTGCTGGGAGATAGAGAAATACTGAGAGGCAGATGGAGCTAGCCGTCCTAGAGGCACTATGGTTTTCAGTGTTCTCTATCTCCCCCCTGCTGGTAGGTGGACACAACTCATTCGTAATGGATTCATCTGCTGCTGATGACAAGGAAATACAAATTAAGTACACCACAGCTTGCCACATAGGGAGCTGAGCACAAGAAGCCTGCAGAAGAGAATGTCCTCCCAGCTCCACTTTAAGGTGGTGCTCAGGATAGGGCCCTCGCATTGTGTACTTAGTTTGAGCAAGATGCAAGTCAAATGCATTAAAAGATTTATTTTTCAATCCTATCCACACACTGAAAATACTATAACGTGTGTAAAAATAAATAAATAAATAAAAGCATGAAAGTCCAACCTATGCATTAAGTAAAACTACTGGGAAAAGAAATTACAATAAAAAAAAAATCTGTTTAAAATCAAAGCATTTCATAGTACACCATATAAATTTCTTAATACAAATATACAGAAGGAAAAGTGTTCCAAACTCTTGAATAAAAATTAATCCCATTAGGCAAGATGATAAAACATGCATTGTCTTTTAAGTTATTTTTCTCCTGTGATGTTTTCTGCCTCTTGTGTACTGGTTACTACATTTATGGAGACAAAAAAGAGGGCACAAAAAATAAAATTGTTGCTACCTTTGCTAAAGAAATATTTAATCATAGCAAATGTGTTAATGGCTTTTTATTACAGAATACACACAGATATACCAAGTCAAAAACATTTGGCATGTGAGACACTCATCCGGGCCCCTTCTCCAGCTCACATGCATAACAACTTGAATCTCACACATTGCCAGTCTCTCTCTCCCTTTCCTGCCCCTACTCCCTCAGCAAATTAGGCAGACCACTGGCCCAGACAAGTGGGAGATGCTGGGCTGCTGGGGAGCACAGGGAGAGAGAAAGATATCAGGATGGTGGGAGAAAGAGGGAGGGAGGGAGAGCAAAGTTACTTACCTGTAGCAGATGTTCTCTAAGGAGAGCAGGCATATATTCTCACATCATCCACAGAGCCCAGTGTGCCATTGTACACCGTCACTTTAAAACTTTGAGGCAGTGCCCCCACTGCACATGCCGCCCCGGATGCTCAAGCACAGGACCAGCAGTATAATACTAAAGCTAATAAGACAACTCCAAGGGGAGGCAGGAGACCTGAGAATATATGCCTGCTTCCTCGGAGAACACCTGCTACAGATAAGTAACTTTGCTTTCTCTGAAGACAAGCGGGCATAATATTCTCCAATGTGGGACGCACTAGCTACCAGGTTCACAATGTTAATAATGAACTTGGTAACTGAAGCAGAAAGTGAGCCTGGCAAAAAAAAGGGTCGGAGGGTGGAGTTGACATTAAACTGTCTATTAAAATGTTTTACTGTGTTGGCATTAAAATGTAGCATACTATGCCATACTTTGTATTGTTGTTTGAATATTTATACTGCTGTAATAGTCTGTTGCTTATGTTGCTTCTCAAAGCGCCCCTGGAGGCACACCTAGCCAGTTGGGTTTTCATTATTACCGCCATGAATATGGATGAATTTGTATACATTGCAAGCCCACTGTACATAACTGTCTCTCATACACATTCATGAAGTAATCCTGAAAGCCTGACAGGAAAGGTATGCCTCCAGAAGAGGGTGAAGAAGAACTGCTGTAGAGATATTCACCAGAGATAAGTCCAAAGGAGAAAGACATACAGGTAATACACAGAAAACATACAAATAAGAGGCCCCAAACCAAAACAGCAATGCCATCACTGGGAAGAACTAAAACAGGTGGGATTAGTCAAAGGAGAACTACAAGGAAGCAGGCCTCAAAAGTGTAAATAAATGTTATTTATTTATTGCATTTGTATCCCACATTTTCCCACCTATTTGCAGGCTCAATGTGGCTTACAGAGTGTTTGGAGGAGGAGCAGCCTAGTGGTTAGAGCACCAGTCTTGACATTCAGAGGTTCCCGGTTCAAATCCCACTGCTGCTTGTGATCTTAGGCAAGTCACTTAACCCTCCATTTCCTCAGGTACAAAATTAGATTGTAAGGGGAAAGGGAAATACCCAATGTACCTGAATGTAACTCACCGTCAGCTACTACTGAAAAAGGTGTGAGCAAAATCCAAATAAATAAATACTCAAGACACAGCTAACATAAGAATGGCCACACTGGGTCAGACCAAAGGTCCATCTGGCCCAGTATCCTGCTTCCAACAATGACAATCCAGGTCACAAATATCTGGCAGAAATTCACTTAGCAGCAACATTCCATGTATAGGCGGTTGGTGGCCCAACTGCCTGGGGAGGCTAAAGGGGGCAGGGTGAGGGGTGGTTCCAGGGGTGGGGCTTACATCCATAATTATCCGACAACACAGAAAAAAATAAGTAAAAAGGTCATAAGTAATACCTATTATTAAATATAGATATCAGATATGTATATCTCATATTCCACCAGAACCGATATACTCATATCACCCCTCTCCTCAGGTCACTTCACTGGCTTCCGATCAGATACCACATTCAATGCAAGCTTCTCCTTCTTACCTACAAATGCACTCAGTCTGCTGCCCCTCACTATCTTTCTACCCTCATGTCCCCTTATGTTCCCGCCCATAACCTTCATTCACAGGATAAATCCCTCCTCTCAGTACCCTTCTCCACCACCGCCAACTCCAGGCTCCGCTCATTCTGCCTCGCCTCACCCTATGATTGGAACAACCTTCCTGAACCCTTACGCCAAGCCCCCTCCCTGCCCGTCTTCAAGTCTTTGCTTAAAGCCCACCTTTTCAATGCTGCGTTTGGCACCTAACCCTTACCGTTCAGTGAATCCAGACTGCCCCAATTTGACTGCCCCTATCGGACCGACCGTTCACTTGTCTATTAGATTGTAAGCTCTTTGAGCAGGGACTGTCTCTCTTTGTTAAATTGTACAGCGCTGCGTAACACTAGTAGCGCTCTAGAAATGTTAAGTAGTAGTAGTAGTATATGTAAACTGTCTGAGAGCTTGATGGCTGAACAGTATAGTTGGAAGGAAAGTACATTTCTAAAGAATAGGCAGCCAGAATTTTTGGATGACACAAAAGCACCAGTGCCAAGGTCCAATTTCCTGAGTGCAGAGATACCAAGGGTGTCCCATCCCAAATGTGAAAAGTACCACCCTAATTCGTGAGATTCAAGGTTAGCAAGTGAAAGATGAACTACTACTGAGAATGCTATGAGCTAAATCAAGTCCAAATTCTAATATTAGGCATACTGAAAAGTAATATAAAACCTTAAAAAAGTAACTCAGGACCTATAAAGCAAATTGACTGTACCATAAGAACATAAGAATAGCCATACTGAGTCAGACCAATGGTCCACCTAGCCCAGTATCCTGTTTCCAATAGTGGCCAATCCAAGTCACAAGTACCTGGCAGAAAGCCAAATAGCAGCAACATTCCATGCTACCAATCCCAGGGCAAGCAGTGGCCTCCCCCATGTCTATCTCAATAGTAGACTATGGACTTTTTCTCCAGGAACTCATCTATAATTGCACTTTCCACGAGTCATACAGCAAGGGCTTACCTATTAAAAGGCAGCACCATGCACATTGCAATAGAACATCAATACACTTATTGGGAAAACTGAACAAGTGAAAATAAAATCTGTGATGCATGTCCTTCTGTATTTGCAAAATATAAAGATAGCAGATTTAAATTTCAAAAAACTGACACATTCCACTAACTAAATTAAAAATGAATATTTGAAACAAAAATATAATAAGGTGATACCTTTTTATTGAACTAATTTAATACATTTTTTGACTAGCTTTTTGGAGTTTACTAACCTGAGGAAGGAGGTTTAGACCTCTGAAAGCAAGTAAAAAATGTATTTAGTCCAATAAAAAGTTGTCATCTTATTTCACATTTTTTGTTATATTTTTATTTATTAACCTTTAAAGTGGACTAACATGGCTACTTCATTCTACATTAAAAATAATCTTACCTTTGCTATCTGGCATCTAATTTTTCTAATTATGCAGGTCACAGTCTCTGGTTACTGCCTTTCTGTCTTCTTTAAACTCTTTCCATATCTCCTGTCCATTTATCATTTTTCTCTCTTTGCATGTCTTATTTAGATCATTTATACCCCGCCTATTACCACATAAAGCAGCCCCTAAGCGGCTTACAATGAACTAATGAAACAATTACAATGACAGTAGAGAGGGAAGAAGGAGCGGAGGAAGAAGGAAAGGGAATATAAATACAATATTCTATATCCCACCTTCTATAAATACCGTAATAAATTCCTTCCTTCTTTCTTTTCTTAATTGATCTCTACACAATACTAACTATACTTGATATACTTGAATAACTATGTTAACAATACTATGTAAGCCACTTTGAGCCTGCAAATAGGTGGGATAAGGTGGGATACAAATGCAATAAATAATAATATTTAATCAAATAAGTAGGCAAGGGAAAAGAAAACAAAAAGAAGAGAAAGTAAGGAGTCCAAAATCAGATCTTGACTCGCTGAGACACTTAAGGCAGGTAATCAGAACCTGCGAACAGGACAGGAATGCGGGCGGTAGCCAACAGCTGGAATCAGCGATCCAGGAGGAAACAGGGCCCCTTCAATGTGCAGCACTCTCCGAGCACAAAGCAGCCGCAGAAGAGAATATCAGCAGCCAACATCGCCGAGGACGACCACCCCAGTCCAGCAGCAAGGCCGAGAAGGCCACAAGATGCAGCAATGCACAAAAGATCTTCCCATCGTGAAGTAGGCTCCGATGCCCAACAGCCAGCCACAAGCAGCGCAGCAGACCATCGTGGAGTAAAGCAGTCCGAATGAGAGGCCGAAGGAGAGCCGGGTCAGACAAACAACATTCATAATGGGTTTCTGGTGTTTGTGTTCATCCACTTAGGTGGATCACTCTCTCTTTTTCTGGTGTTAACGGCAGGAAGATTAAACGGTATACAGAGAATCTCTAGCCATGGAATTGCACTGCCTACAATGATGACTAACAAGTTGTATCAGCGGAGATGGAGACAGCATTGTATGATGTAATCAATGTTGACAGAGGGGCTTGCAGATACCGAACAGATGATTGCTTAATGGGTCGGGAAGCCAAGCAGCAGCGAGGTGCAGATGATCTTCACATACCGGCGATAAGGTGGAGACAGTCGGCGGAGGAAGTTCATCAGCTGTGAATCAATAGCAGCCCCAGGTAACGCGGGATTAGTCGAGCCAGGCCATCTCCATTGGTGATCCACAGCAGTGCCTCACACAATGTACAGCCAAAAGGGAAGAGGCACAGGGGGCAATCGGAGCCCAAGCAGTGCTCAGCTGGTGGAGATCGGTGATGCAGGGGATGAACGCGGTCCGGCAGCACAGCTGAGCAGAGCTCAGTGTAGGTGGACTTCGGAGGCGTCAACGGCCTGGTAGAAACGCTATAAGTGGACAAGGACAGCTGTTCACTAGGGTCTTCTTCACATCTTCTACTACATCCATCTCTGTTTTATATTACTAGTCTTTTTACCACCTCCCCAAATTAGTACTCACCAGCCACCCGCAATTTAGAGAGATAAAAAGACTAGGAAGGCCACGCGTATGAGAAAAGCAATTCTTTAATTATTTACCAAGATACAATACAAATTGGTATTTTCTCATATGGGAAAGCAGCACTGTTACATAGAAATGTAATCTGTGACTGTCTCTTCCAACGTACTGCTCTGGTACATCTGTTTTTATACCTTTTGTGTTAAGCAATGCTCACATTACTTCAGCACTTATCTTCCTCAGAGATCATTCTGTTCTCTGTTCTCACCATCTATTTCCCTTAAGTTGCTAAATCACATTCTTCTATCCATCCATAATTGCACCTTTCCCACGCCAGCTTGCCCATAAGGGTATCATAATAGATCATAAATCCAGCGAATGCTACATACCTGTAGAAGGTATTCTCCGAGGACAGCAGGCTGATTGTTCTCACTGATGGGTGACGTCCACGGCAGCCCCTCCAATCGGAATCTTCACTAGCAAAGACCTTTGCTAGTCCTCGCGCGCCAATGCTCACCGCGCATGCGCGGCCGTCTTCCCGCCCGAAACCGGCTTGTGCCGGCCAGTCTCATATGTAGCAAAACAAAGACAAGGGAAGACACAACTCCAAAGGGGAGGCGGGCGGGTTTGTGAGAACAATCAGCCTGCTGTCCTCGGAGAATACCTTCTACAGGTATGTAGCATTCGCTTTCTCCAAGGACAAGCAGGCTGCTTGTTCTCACTGATGGGGTATCCCTAGCCCCCAGGCTCACTCAAAACAACAACCATGGTCAATTGGGCCTCGCAACGGCGAGGACATAACTGAGATTGACCTAAAAAATTTACCAACTAACTGAGAGTGCAGCCTGGAACAGAACAAACAGGGCCCTCGGGGGGTGGAGTTGGATCCTAAAGCCCAAACAGGTTCTGAAGAACTGACTGCCCGAACCGACTGTCGCGTCGGGTATCCTGCTGCAGGCAGTAATGAGATGTGAATGTGTGGACAGATGACCACGTCGCAGCTTTGCAGATCTCTTCAATGGTGGCTGACTTCAAGTGGGCTACCGACGCTGCCATGGCTCTAACATTATGAGCCGTGACATGACCCTCAAGAGCCAGCCCAGCCTGGGCGTAAGTGAAGGAAATGCAATCTGCTAGCCAATTGGATATGGTGCGTTTCCCCACAGCCACTCCCCTCCTATTGGGATCAAAAGAAACAAACAATTGGGCGGACTGTCTGTTGGGCTGTGTCCGCTCCAGGTAGAAGGCCAATGCTCTCTTGCAGTCCAATGTGTGCAGCTGACGTTCAGCAGGGCAGGAATGAGGACGGGGAAAGAATGTTGGCAAGACAATTGACTGGTTCAGATGGAACTCCGACACGACCTTTGGCAAGAACTTAGGGTGAGTGCGGAGGACTACTCTGTTATGATGAAATTTGGTGTAAGGGGCCTGGGCTACCAGGGCCTGAAGCTCACTGACTCTACGAGCTGAAGTAACTGCCACCAAGAAAATGACCTTCCAGGTCAAGTACTTCAGATGGCAGGAATTCAGTGGCTCAAAAGGAGGTTTCATCAGCTGGGTGAGAACGACATTGAGATCCCATGATACTGTAGGAGGCTTGACAGGGGGCTTTGACAAAAGCAAACCTCTCATGAAGCGAACAACTAAAGGCTGTCCTGAGATCGGCTTACCTTCCACACGGTAATGGTATGCACTGATTGCACTAAGGTGAACCCTTACAGAGTTGGTCTTGAGACCAGACTCAGACAAGTGCAGAAGGTATTCAAGCAGGGTCTGCGTAGGACAAGAGCGAGGATCTAGGGCCTTGCTGTCACACCAGACGGCAAACCTCCTCCACAGAAAGAAGTAACTCCTCTTGGTGGAATCTTTCCTGGAAGCAAGCAAAATACGGGAGACACCCTCTGACAGACCCAAAGAGGCAAAGTCTACGCTCTCAACATCCAGGCCGTGAGAGCCAGGGACCGGAGGTTGGGATACAGAAGCGCCCCTTCGTCCTGCGTGATTAGGGTCGTAAAACACTCCAATCTCCATGGTTCTTCGGAGGACAACTCCAGAAGAAGAGGGAACCAGATCTGACGCGGCCAAAAAGGAGCAATCAGAATCATGGTGCCTCGGTCTTGCTTGAGTTTCAACAAAGTCTTCCCCACCAGAGGTATGGGAGGATAAGCATACAGCAGACCCTCCCCCCAATCCAGGAGGAAGGCATCCGATGCCAGTCTGCCGTGGGCCTGAAGCCTGGAACAGAACTGAGGGACTTTGTGGTTGGCTCGAGATGCGAAGAGGTCTACCAAGGGGGTGCCCCACACCTGGAAGATCTGTCGCACTACACGGGAATTGAGCGACCACTCGTGAGGTTGCATAATCCTGCTCAACCTGTCGGCCAGACTGTTGTTTACGCCTGCCAGATATGTGGCTTGGAGCACCATGCCGTGACGGCGAGCCCAGAGCCACATGCTGACGGCTTCCTGACACAGGGGGCGAGATCCGGTGCCCCCCTGCTTGTTGACGTAGTACATGGCAACCTGGTTGTCTGTCTGAATTTGGATAATTTGGTGGGACAGCCGATCTCTGAAAGCCTTCAGAGCGTTCCAGATCGCTCGCAACTCCAGAAGATTGATCTGCAGATCGCGTTCCCGGAGGGACCAGCTTCCTTGGGTGTGAAGCCCATCGACATGAGCTCCCCACCCCAGGAGAGACGCATCCGTGGTCAGCACTTTTTGTGGCTGAGGAATTTGGAAAGGACGTCCCAGAGTCAAATTGGACCAAATCGTCCACCAATACAGGGATTCGAGAAAATTCATGGACAGGTGGATTACGTCTTCTAGATCCCCAGCAGCCTGGAACCACTGGGAAGGTAGGGTCCATTGAGCAGATCTCATGTGAAGGCGGGCCATGGGAGTCACATTGGCTGTGGAGGCCATGTGGCCTAGCAATCTCAACATCTGCCGAGCTGTGATCTGCTGGGACGCTCGCACCTGCGAGACGAGGGACAACAAGTTGTTGGCTCTCATCTCTGGGAGATAGGCGCGAGCCGTCCGAGAATCCAGCAGAGCTCCTATGAATTCGAGTTTCTGCACTGGGAGAAGATGGGACTTTGGATAATTTATCACAAACCCCAGTAGCTCCAGGAGGCGAATAGTCATCTGCATGGACTGCAGGGCTCCTGCCTCGGACGTGTTCTTCACCAGCCAATCGTCGAGATATGGGAACACGTGCACCCCCAGCCTGCGAAGTGCCGCTGCTACTACAGCCAAGCACTTTGTGAACACCCTGGGCGCAGAGGCGAGCCCAAAGGGTAGCACACAGTACTGGAAGTGACGTGTGCCCAGCTGAAATCGCAGATACTGTCTGTGAGCTGGCAGTATCGGGATGTGTGTGTAGGCATCCTTCAAGTCCAGAGAGCATAGCCAATCGTTTTCCTGAATCATGGGAAGGAGGGTGCCCAGGGAAAGCATCCTGAACTTTTCTTTGACCAGATATTTGTTCAGGGCCCTTAGGTCTAGGATGGGACGCATCCCCCCTGTTTTCTTTTCCACAAGGAAGTACCTGGAATAGAATCCCAGCCCTTCTTGCCCGGATGGCACGGGCTCGACCGCATTGGCGCTGAGAAGGGCGGAGAGTTCCTCTGCAAGTACCTGCTTGTGCTGGAAGCTGTAAGACTGAGCTCCCGGTGGACAATTTGGAGGTTTTGAGGCCAAATTGAGGGTGTATCCTTGCCGGACTATTTGGAGAACCCACTGATCGGAGGTTATGAGAGGCCACCTTTGGTGAAAAGCTTTCAACCTCCCTCCGACTGGCAGGTCGCCCGGCACTGACACTTGGATGTCGGCTATGCTCTGCTGGAGCCAGTCAAAAGCTCGTCCCTTGCTTTTGCTGGGGAGCCGAGGGGCCTTGCTGAGGCGCACGCTGCTGACGAGAGCGAGCGCGCTGGGGCTTAGCCTGGGCCGCAGGCTGTCGAGAAGGAGGATTGTACCTACGCTTGCCAGAAGAGCAGGGAACAGTCTTCCTTCCCCAAAAAAATCTTCTACCTGTAGAGGTAGAGGCTGAAGGCTGCCAGCAGGAGAACTTGTCGAATGCGGTGTCCCGCTGGTGGAGCTGCTCTACCACCTGTTCGACTTTCTCTCCAAAAATGTTATCCGCACGGCAAGGCGAGTCCGCAATCCGCTGCTGGATTCTATTCTCCAGGTCGGAGGCACGCAGCCATGAGAGCCTGCGCAACACCACACCTTGAGCAGCGGCCCTGGACGCAACATCAAAGGTGTCATACACCCCTCTGGCCAGGAATTTTCTGCACGCCTTCAGCTGCCTGACCACCTCCTGAAATGGCTTGGCTTGCTCAGGGGGGAGCGCATCAACCAAGCCCGCCAACTGCCGCACATTGTTCCGCATGTGTATGCTCGTGTAGAGCTGGTAAGACTGAATTTTGGCCACGAGCATAGAAGAATGGTAGGCCTTCCTCCCAAAGGAGTCTAAGGTTCTAGAGTCCTTGCCCGGGGGCGCCGAAGCATGCTCCCTAGAACTCTTAGCCTTCTTTAGGGCCAGATCCACAACTCCAGAATCATGAGGCAACTGAGTGCGCATCAGATCTGGGTCCCCATGGATCCGGTACTGGGACTCGATCTTCTTGGGGATGTGGGGATTAGTTAAAGGCTTGGTCCAGTTCGCAAGCAATGTCTTTTTTAGGACATGGTGCAAGGGAACAGTGGACGCTTCCTTAGGTGGAGAAGGATAGTCCAGGAGCTCAAACATTTCAGCCCTGGGCTCGTCCTCCACAACCACCGGGAAGGGGATGGCCGTAGACATCTCCCGGACAAAGGAAGCAAAAGACAGACTCTCAGGAGGGGAAAGCTGTCTTTCAGGAGAGGGAGTGGGATCGGAACGAAGACCCTCAGACTCCTCGTCAGAGAAATACATGGGGTCTTCTTCCTCTTCCCACGAGGCCTCACCCTCGGTGTCAGACACAAGTTCACGGACCTGTGTCTGCAACCGTGCCCGACTCGACTCCGTGGAGCCACGTCCACGATGGGGGCGTCGAGAGGTAGACTCCCTCGCCCGCATCGGCGAAGCTCCCTCCGCCGACGTAGTCGGGGAGCCTTTCTGGGAGGCGACGGCAGCCGGTACCGCACGCGGCACCGACGCCGGAGACCTCACCTCGGGCGATGGGCCAGCCGGCGCCACGCTTGACGGTACCGGTGGCGCAAGCACCGCCGGTAACGGAGGTGTAGGGCACAACAGCTCTCCCAGAATCTCTGGGAGAACGGCCCGGAGGCTCTCGTTCAGAGCGGCTGCAGAGAAAGGCATGGAGGTCGATGCAGGCGTCGACGTCAGAACCTGTTCCGGGCGTGGAGGCTGTTCCGGGCTGTCCAGAGTGGAGCGCATCGACACCTCCTGAACAGAGGGTGAGCGGTCCTCTCGGCGCCGATGCCTGCTGGGTGCCGACTCCTTCGGCGACCCAGAGCTCTCGGTACCGACATGGGAAGGGGACCGGTGACGATGCTTCTTCGACTTCTTGGGACGAAGCATGTCACCGGAGCTTCCCGGCACCGACGAGGAGGACGTAGAATCCAGCCGTCGCTTCCTCGGGGCTGAGACCGAAGAAGGTCGGTCTCGGGGGGGCTGTACCGCAGGAGCCCTCAGGGTAGGGGGAGACCCACCCGAAGGCTCACCGCCACCAGCAGGGGAATGGACAGCCCTCACCTGCACTCCAGACGAAGCACCACCGTCCGACGACATCAGCAGACGAGGTCCCGGTACCACCGACGTCGATGCAGCTGTCCGATGTCTCAGCGCCGATGCAGAGGGCCGATGCCTCGATGCACTGGCCGCCGAGGATGAAGGTCTGGACGCTGAAGACGTCGATGCACTCGATACCCCCGGTGCCGATGCCGACGAAGAGCCCGAGAACAAAATGTTCCACTGGGCTAACCTCGCTACCTGAGTCCGCCTTTGCAAAAGGGAACACAGACTACAGGCCTGAGGGCGGTGCCCAGCCCCCAGACACTGAAGACACGACGCATGCCTGTCAGTGAGCGAGATTACCCGGGCGCACTGGGTGCACTTCTTGAAGCCGCTGGAAGGCTTCGATGTCATGGGCGGAAAAATCACGCCGGCGAAATCGAAAGACGAAATGGCGAAATTTGGCACCAGCAAAATAGGAAATTTCGACCGGGGCCTAAGTAAGGCCTACCCCGACGACGAAAGAAAACTTAACGGGGCGAAAAAACTCGAAGTAGAGGAAGGAAAAACCTTTTAGGAGTTTCTCACAGAAACGAGTCGAAAACGACGCGCGAGGTCGACTTTTCGGGGCACGCACGGTAAAACACAACCGTACCGAGCGCGGAGAAAAGAAGATTGGCCGGCACAAGCCGGTTTCGGGCGGGAAGACGGCCGCGCATGCGCGGTGCGCATTGGCGCGCGAGGACTAGCAAAGGCCTTTGCTAGTGAAGATTCCGATTGGAGGGGCTGCCGTGGACGTCACCCATCAGTGAGAACAAGCAGCCTGCTTGTCCTCGGAGAACTGAGTTTACACAGGCTCATGTTCTTTAATAAATTACAGGCTTCTCAATCTCTGATAGATTCCAGAGTCGCACCAGCTTGTTAGCCTCTGCCCTTTTTGACCTGTACTTATGATTCTACACCTCCAACACTGATATTTTCTTTTCTGCTTTCTTCCATTTTTCTGCCTCTGACCACTCAGACTTCTCCATGCTTCATTTTCACTGTGTTCCATCTTTTTCCCTCACCCAAGGTATGTGTGTCTCAACTCCCCCTCAGCCATATCAGATCTGTTTCTCTCTGTCTCTCTCCTCCCACCCAACATCCACAATCTCCTCTCTCTCTCTCTCTCTTTCACCCCACCATCCAGGATCTTGTGTGTGTGTGTTTCTCTCCTCCCACCTGCCATAATCTCCTCTCGGATGGAGGGAGAGAAACAGAGAGGAGATTATGGCAGGTGGGGAAAGAGACACACATGTTTCTCTCCCTCCATCCAACTTTCTCCCCCCTCCCTGCCACGCAGCATCTCTTCTCTCTCTTCCCTTGCCCCAGGTACCCAGGATCTCCTCTCTCTCCCACTTCACCCCACCTCACATACCATCCAGGATCTCTTCTCTTTCTCTCTCTGTCCCCATACAACAATGCACCTTTGTCTCTTCCCCCCCCCCCCCCCCCACCATCCAGTATTGCTCCTCCCTCTCTCTCTTCACTCAGCCTCTCTTCTTCCATTATGCAGCATTGCCTGTTTTTCTTTCAACTATCCAGCTTTGCTCCTCTGTCTCTTCTCCCCCCACAATAACCGGCTGTGCTCCTCCGTCTCTTCTTCCCCCCCCCACCCAATATCCAGCTTTGCTCCTCCGTCTCTTATTCCCCCTAATATCCAGCTTTGCCCACCTGCCTCTTCTCCTCCCAAAAATATCTAGCCTTGCTTCCCTGTCTGCCCCCCCCCCAAATATCCAGCATTGCGCCTCTGTCTCTTCCCTCCCCCATCATCCTCTCTCTTTCTTCCCATTTCCTACCTCCCGCATTACTTTCTCTCTTGTTTTCTTCCCCCCAGCTGCAAAAAGAAAAAGAAGCTGGAACTTCTCTCCATGCTGCCTTTCTGCCAAACCTGCTGCCTCTCTGATTCAGTGGCCATCGGTAAACAGTGTGCACGGGGCCGTAGAGCTCTGCATGTCGCTGACAGCAGCTCTTCCCCCTATGATGCAGCATTCTGTTCGAGCAGGAAACGGCAGAGCTGTCAGCAACGTGCAGAGCTCTATGGCCCCTGTAGAATTATGAGCACAGTCATGCACTATGGAATGGGTTAAAAGGACAGAGATTGATAAATATGTATGACTCTGGAATCTATCAGAGGTTGATGAGCCTGCAGGACTCTGGAATTTATGATCTCTGGTATTTATGATCTATTATAATATCCTTAAGGCCAAGGCAGGCCTTGGGAAAAGAAACTAGTACAAACAACAGAAGAATGTTGTCTAAGCAGCTTAAGAAAAACATACTGGGAATTAGATAATAATCTATGAGAAGGATAGTTTGCAGAAAAAGTCTTGTAAATCATTGTCTGAAAAAAACGATATAAGCAGCAGAATTAGAACGGTATTTCAGAGATGCAGACAGTGAACATCTTTTCATGTAACTGTACTGATCTCTCATGAGAAACTACTATTGTATTTGTATTTGGTAAGCAAATAAAATTGACTCTCTCATATGCATGTAGCTTTGGTTTCTTTTACTCCTCCCAGTTGAGAATGGCTGGTTCATGCTAATTTGGGAAGGGATACAAGCTGCCTAAAAACACCCCACACACAGTATGTTTATTGACGACCTATCTCACTCTGCTGCCAGACTAGGAAGCAGCGCTCCAAAAGAGGAGAGCAAAGTTGCATTTGGACTGGGGAAAGTCTCTTATATGGGGCGCCTATGATTCCATGCTACTAATCCATGGCTTCCCCCATGTCCATCTCAATAACAGACTATGGACTTTTCCTCCAGGAACTTGTCCAAACCTTTTTTTAAATCCAGATACACTAACCACTGTTACCACATCCTCCATCAGCAAGTTCCAGAGCTTAACTATTCTTTGAGTGAAAAACTATTTCCTCCTATTTAGTATTTCCTTGTAATTTCATTGTGTGTCACCTGGTCTTTTTACTTTTGAAAGAGTGAAAAAAAGATTCACTACTACTCGTTCTACACTACTCAGGATTTTACAGACCTCAATCATATCCCTTCTTAGTCGCCTATTTTCCAAGCTGAAGAGGCCTAACCTCTTTAGCCTTTCCTCATATGGGACAAGTCCCATCCACTTTATCATTTTGGTCGCTCTTCTTTGAACCTTTCTAATTCTGCTGTATCTTTTTTGAGATACAGCGACCAGAATTGAACACAATACTCAAGGTGAGGTCGCACCATTGAGCGATAAAGAGGCATTATAATATTCTTGGTCTTATTTTTCATCCCTTTCCTAATAATTCCTAGCACCCTGTTTGCTTTTTTAGCCACAGCCACACACTGGGCAGAAGATTTCAGCATATTGTCTACAATGACACCTAGATCTTTTTCTTGAGTGCTGACTCCTAAGGTGGACCTCAGCATCAAGTAACTGATTCAGATTACTCTTCCCAATGTGTATCATTTTGCATTTGTCCACATTAAATTTCATCTGCCATTTGGATGCCCAGTTTTCCACTTTCCTAAGGTCTTCCTGCAATTTTCACAATCCTCACGTGTTTTGAAAACTTTGAATAGTTTGTGTCATCGGCAAATCACCTCACTTATTGTTCCATTTTCCAAATCATTTATAAATATGTTAAAATAGCACTGGTCCCAGTACAGATCCCGGTGGCACTTCACTGTTCACCCTTCTCCACTGAGAAAAAAAAATGGCCATTTAATCCTACCCTCTGTTTTCTGTACAATAACCAATTTCTAATCCACAGAAGGACACTGCCTCCTATCTCATGACTTTTTAATTTTCTCAGTCGTCTCTCATGAGGAACTTTCTCAAAAGCTGTCTGAAAATCTAGAAACGCTACATCAAACCAGCTCACCATTATCCACCTATTTATTAACGCCTTCAAAGAAATGAAGCAAATTGGTGAGGCAAGACTTCCCTTGGCTAAACCCATGCTGACTCTGTCCCATTAAACCACGTTTGTCTATGTGTTCTGTAATTTTATTCTTTTTAATCGTTTCCACTATTTTCCCCGGGATTGAAGGCAGGTTTACCGGTCTGTAATTTCCCGGATCAACTCGGAATCCTCCAATCATCAGGTACTACAGATGTTTTTAACAACAGGTTACAGGTTACTAAGAACAGATCAGCATTTGCATGTTTGAGCTCTTTCAGTACCCTGGGGTGCATGTCACCAGTCCAGGTGATTTATCACTTTAACTTGTCAATCTGGCTCAGTACATCTTCCAGGTTCACTGAGATTTCTTTCAGGTCCTTGAAAACCATTTCAGGTACTGGTAGATCTCTTACATCTTCCATAAAGACCAAAGCAAAGAATTCATTAAAATCTCGCCACCATGGCCTTCTCCTCCCTGAATGCCCCTTTTGCTCCTTGCCTCTCATGGACTGTTGTACCTGAAAAAGGTGTTTTTGTCTCTACAGCAAGTTTCTCTTTATATTCTCTTTTAGTCTTCTTTATCCCCCTCCGAAGGGACACCACCTTGTTAGTGGTGGAGGGGCTTCCGTGTTTCAATGACTCAGAGGGCTATGCTGAAGGGCTACCCATATCCAGGGGCGTATCTGCGTGGGGCCTCAGGGGCCTGGGCCCCCGCAGATTTTGCCCTGGACCCCCCTACCGCCATCAACCCTCCCCCACTGCCGTTCTTACTTTTGCTGGCGGGGGACCCCAAACCCCCGCCAGCCGCCCCGCGGTGTTTGAAATTCATCTTCGGCCTCCGTGGCCGTGCTGCTGTGATAGGCGCTGTTGAAATCCACTTCGGAGTCTGACGTCGTTGTACGTTGTACGTGCTGCGACGTCAGACTCCGAAGTGGATTTCAACAGCGCCTATCACAGCAGCACGGCCACGGAGGCCGAAGATGAATTTTAAACACCGCGGGGCAGCTGGCGGGGGTTTGGGGTCCCCCGCCGGCTGAAGAAGAAGTTTTTACGGCAGCGGCAGGTGGAAGCAGACCTCGGCTGGCGGGGGGTTGGGGTCCCCCGCCAGCAAAAGTAAGAATGGCAGCGGGGGAGGGTTGGCTGCGGGAGGGGGGTAGAGAGAGTCATTGGTGGCGGTGGGGGCTCGGCGGCGGGGGGGGGCTAAAATGTGCCCCCTCCCTCTGGCTCTGGCCCCCCCTACCGCCGGAGTCCAGATACGCCCCTGCCCATATCAGACAGGCTTCTGAGGAGAAACCAGACAAAGTGTCCCAAACTGGGAGAGTGGTGAGATGGTGACCTGGAGTTCGTATGCCCAACGGCCCAGCTGCCCTCTGAGGTTCTGTCTTCTTTATGTAAATTTCCTCTCTGCAATTGCATTTTCCTTAACTGAGAGGAAGGGAACAACCAGCGGTCAGCCGCTGATGGCCAGCATTTTGTCCCCTGAGCAGCAAGTGTGGGACCGCTGTGCATCGAACTGCCCACAGATGAAAGGGTTGGCGAGTCCTTTGATTAGGGCCAGCGAAGGAGTGTTGATGCTCTTGGACCTGGAAAAACAACTCCATCGCTCCCAAATTATTCAACCACCATGTCCAAAGGAGTGGAGGAGTGAGTTAGAGGCATTTGCTGAAACGGAGGACGTTTACAGCAGAACCCGAATCGGCGGAACCACTCCTAAACACCTCAAGAGAAATCATCTTGGAATTTTTGGCTTCCGTGGAGGTCACATTAAATACCATCTGGAAGGCACTTCGGGACCTAACGGCGGTAGTAAATAACTTTGTTTCAGATATGATCTTATTGGAGAGTTGCATGGACAATTTGACTGAAACCTCTGAGAGTGAAAAAAGTGATATGACAGATGAAGTTTTGCACAAGCAAGAAATGGTTATGATCTTGAAAATGATAATGGACCAGAAACTTTGAATAATAAGGTGGAAGTTTTTGTGGATGATTAATGTCAAGATTATTATTTTTCCCAGAGTTCCAGGTATGACTCCTAATGTTTTCCTCAAAGATGTTTCCTTAATTATTACTTTGAAAGGAGTGAAGCCTGTGAAAACTGGGATTGCTTTAATCAGTGGGATTTGAATTAGAGATTTGAGTATATGTATCGTTAAATAATTTCTGGTTTTTAAAAGAGAGAGAATGTAATCAGATGTATTATTTCTAACTAAAACCTGGCTAATAAGTATGTTCTCAATGAAATGAATTGACTATACGCCGTATTTGGTCTTGAGGAAGCCAACCAGATGATCAATGTGGAATAATGAAGTAGATGAGTAATATCTGGGGATAATCAGGTTAATACCATGTCTTCTTTTTTCTGTATACTGTTTAATTGATCTCCTTTTCTTATTTCACTCTCCCTATTTTTCTTCACTTTTGTGGTCTGAGAAAGATTGTATATAATCCATATGTCTAGTTGGGATTGTTTTCTTCTTGTATTGTATTAATGTGCAATCATCTCTGTATTACTGTTTGCAAGTGACCCTTGTAAAATGAAAAATTATAAATACACTAGTAAAAAAGCCCCGTTTCTGATGCAAATGAAACAGGGGCTAGCAAGGTTTTCTTCTGTGTGCATGTGGGAGTGTGTGTGTCCCTGCCCTCTGGCCTCTCTCCCCTCCCCCCTCTGAGTCCTTCACTGTTACAGAGCAAGCGATTTGATTTCCTGCTTTGCTGTTTTCCTTCACTGACTGTTTGTGTTACAGAGAGGGCGGGGCAGACACTCATGGGGAAACCGGATATCTCTCCCCCTTCACACTTCCGGCTGGAGGCTTCATAGAACGTTGGTGTTGCCTTTTATATAGAGAGATGATTTTAAAAAATAGTCTTCTTTATCAATGCTTTGCATCTAGCTTTACTGCTTATGTTGCTTCTTATTTTCTTCAGATCCTTTTTCCATTCTTTGAAGGATGCTCTTTTGGCTCCAATAGCCTCTTCACTTCACCTTTTAACCATTCATTTGCTCTTCTTTCCACCTTTGTTAATACATGGAATACATCTGGTCTGGGCTTCCACGATAGTATTTTTAAACAACGTCCACGCCCGATTTAAAGTCCTAACCTTTGCGGCCGACTCTTTCAGCTTCTTTTTAACCATTTTCCTCATTTTGTCATAGTCACCTTTTCAAAAGTTAAATGCTGCTAGATTTCTTTAGTGACTTCACTCCAGATATCAGCTCACATTTTATCATGTTAGGATCACTATTTCCCAGCAGATCTAACCTCTCGTAACAAGCCCTGAATTCCACTAAGGATTAAATCTAAAATAGCTTCCAGAGATAAAGCAGCATGGCTCAGAACAGATTCAGTATGATCTACCTGCAGCTACTGCTGGACAGCACATTGCCAGTCATTAGTCAAGAACAATGGTTTTAGCAAGCACTAAATTTCTCTCCTTTTTAGTATGATAGGACAGCATAGGGCCTAATTTACCAATCCCTTTCTCCAATTCTATCTGGGGGAGGGAAGTTTAATAAATCAGGTCCACAAAGAAAATATGGGTAATCCATTCCGTAGCCTCCCATTAAAAGAGATAGTAATTACCACATAGGTTTCTACAGCTTGTTACCACTACCAAGGGTGATTGATAAAAGAAAAGAATATCAAATGACCAAATGTGATACACTTGATACTTATATTCTAGGCAAACTTTGTCAGCAAGTCAGAACACTACTAAGCAGGTACTTCAAACAGAAGC
The DNA here is from genome assembly GCF_901765095.1 of Microcaecilia unicolor. Taxonomy (NCBI): domain Eukaryota; kingdom Metazoa; phylum Chordata; class Amphibia; order Gymnophiona; family Siphonopidae; genus Microcaecilia; species Microcaecilia unicolor. The sequence continues at coordinate 93,779,367 of NC_044042.1, forward strand.
CTTCCTGAGTCAATGTATCATGCTCTATGGCATTTTTTGCAGGTAAATGTAACCTAAGAAACCTCACCTTCTGATGTTGCTTTTGAATCTTAAACCAGTTCTCTATAATACATTTTCACTCGCTCATTTGTCACGTATGCTTGCCTAAGTTGCATGGAGAAGAAAGGGACAGTGGCATATCTAGGACTGAATACCATCGTTCCCAAACTAATAAGGACATAGGGGGTGGGGGAAATAAGGGGAAACCCCTTCAGAGCTCCAGTAAACAAACCCTGCAAAAAGTAAACACATTCCAGACCTATATAGAAAACTTCGCATAGTAACAGAAATAGAAATACATGTTATCAAAGACATACATACCCCAAAGCAGACATATTTTAATAAAATTCTGAAAACATTTTTTTTGTCTGAGTATTGATTTGGTCCCAGTGTCTCTTTTCTCCTTTTTCTTAACTCTCCTTTCAGGGTCTTCTGCTTTTTTGACATTTTATCTATGTCACATCTATCCATCTTCCCTCTGCATCCCTTATCTATCCTATTCAGCATCTATCCTCTGTGTCCCTGTCCCTCCCCCCAATATTCAGCAACCCCTTTGTGTCCTTATTCTCCTCCTGTATCCCCATCCTTATACTTCTTCCATGTCCAGAACCTTTTCTCTGTGTCCTTCTCCCTCCTATGTCCAGCTTCCCCCCCTCTTCCTTTCCTCCTGCATCTCCCACTCCAGGGTCAGCATCTCTCCCTCTCTCCTGTCACGCCTGTCCTCTCACCACTCACCCATGGCCAGCATCTCTCCTTTTCACACACTGATTCCCCTCCCCTTTGTGGTCTGGAATTTCTCCCCCTCTCTCCATTGGTCCAGCATCTCCCCCAGTCTTTCCCCCCCCCTTTTGGTCCGAGTCTCTCTCTCTTCCTCAGCCCCCTCCTCCCCCCCCCCCCCCCAGGTCCAGTATTGATTCCCCTCTCTTCCTTCCCTTTTTGGTCTGGGTTTCTCTCGCCCTTAATATACTTGGTAGCAATAATGAAACAGCGATGCAAACTTCACATAGCAAGCAGCCTGAGCCAACAGATTTCTTTTCCACAGAATCTAATTAACTCTGTATGAACTCAGCGGCTAATAGTGTGCTGAACTGGCCAATGTTGGCACATTTAGACTGACACTGGACAGTTCTGCATGAAGGAAACCCTCCCCTCATTATTCAAAACCTTCTCTGTGAAATAGTAATAAAAAAAAGACAACTGCAGTTTTATAATATACCACTGCAATCCACAAAAAAAGGAGCAAAAAATTCCCACATGCCATCTTTTTCTTTTGATATAGGCACAGGGGAAAAAAAAAAAAAAGACTTTAAATGCTCCGAGGTCTCAACCTAATTAATGATTTTTTTTAAACTGTACTTATAAAGAGTAAGTATGATTGTTAAGCGCCTGATACTCCTAATGTCTGTTTTGGTGGCCCTTTACTAGGTGAAAACATCAGAATACAGCGAGTCCCTATAACCAACCCCTCCAAGTGGTAATGATTATGATTTAGAACTAATTACTACTCTAACTAATGAAACCCAATACTTCGTCTGTGTACATCCGTACGTTGCACAAGCTGGTATGTTGAAAAATATAAGTGAGATCAAATAAAAATGCCACCAACAATAAAGAACAACAATGTGGATAGAGATGCTCATAGATTTGCTTGCTTTGTTTGGGTAACGGGGATGATGGGTGCACGTAGGAGAGAGAAAGGAAGGCTAACCTCATGGGCTTCATCCATCTCAATCTATCCGCCTTGGTCAGCTCTCTCCTACTCAGTCCCTTAGTTCTGGCTCCCAGCACCGCTGCCTTCTTCAGCAGAGGGAAAGCTTCCGGGTCGCCGAAGGCAGCGTGCTTACCTTACTGATGCTGCCGGCGGCCTAGAAAATTGAAGTCAGCAGCGTTGCAGGGAGCTGAAAGGGAGTAGGAGAGATCTGACCAAGGTGGTTACATTGAGAACAGGAGACAGCATGATGGCTGAAGCAGGGAGCCGAAAGGGAGTAGAAGAGAGCTGACCAAGGTGGTTACATTGAGAAGCAGGGAGCGGGAGGGCAGCCAGTAGTGCCCAAAACCCAGGACTAGCCACCAGGTTTTGGGGGGGGGGGGGGAAGCCTGGGCCCCCAAGGCCTCTCCCCCCCCCCCCCCCCGTAGCTATGCCACTTCAGCATAAACCACATGGGAGGAAGAAGATGACAACACCAGGAGGGGACCTAAGTCACCCGAGACCACATTTTAGGAGTTGGTTGAAACTAGCTACTTTAACAACCGGCTCCCAAAATTCTTAAAAAATTAACAAATGGCTTGCGTGAGCCGGTGCGAGCCAGCTCCAGCACATCACTGATTAGGCCATACCCAAGCTTTACTGTCCCAGCTGGGGAGGGAGACAATGCCACCCCCCCCCCCCCCAGGGCTCCTATCCCGAAAATAGCATCTTCCCTGGCCTGAACATCCAATCTGTAGGGCTTAACAAAGGAATGCAGAGACACCCAAGTCGCCGCCTTGCAAATGTCCAGTGGAGACAACACTACTACACCCTTGCCTTCTGCTCAAGATGCCGCCTGAGTTGTCATATGCACTTAAAGAATGGGTAGGACTTCCTCTTACACATTAAAATAGGTCAAAACTAATCACTTACTTGATCCAGAAAGCCAAAAAAGACTTTACTGAACTACAATATTCATTTTTACTTTTACTTAAGTACTTTGACCTAGTACTTTGAACAAAACTGCTCACACATATGCCAGCAAGGCAGAAGATCTATGTGCCTTCAAAAGCATGGAAGCTTAATTCCCAAGTATCCTATCTGCATCAATTTGTGCCTCTCAAAGGCCAAGCCATACGTTGTAAGGATCTGGGTTCTCCATAAGAACCAGCCCTTGCTGAAGTCTGGGACCCCAAGGGAACCAGATTGGCTTCCCCAACAAAACAAAATCAGCAAACCATAGGAGCCTTGGCAAATTCAGGCCACCAGAATTACAAAAGATGGGATGCTTCCTAATCTTGCACACCACTCAACTGGTGAGGGCCCATGGGGGAAGGACATATGGAGATTCTTCTCAGGGTACTCCTGGATCTGTGTGTCAATGCCTTGAGACTCCTGCTCCCTTCATTGACTGGAGAACCGGCAGGCCTTGGTGTTCCACCAAAATGCCATTAGGTCAAAGGCCTGTTTCCCCCAGGGACAACTATTTGCCTGGATCTAAGTCTTTCCAGCTGAGGAATCCATTTGCATATTCACATCCATGATGTAAACTGAGGAAATGGCCCCCAGATACCTTTCTGCCACTGGTAGAGCAAAGCAATCTCTAAGGCTACAGCAGCATTTCTGGTGCCCCCACCTGTTGATGAAAGGCACCAGACACATTGATAGGATCCAAACTATCACTTCCAATGCCAGCCAAACTACTCTGGACTAACTTTGTGCCAGTTATCCCTAGAAATGAGTGCCCTAGTCTAAGGCTGGTATTTGTAGTGGTTAACACACAATTAGAAAGATCCAATTTAATTCCCTTGAGGAGATTTCAAAGACAATGCAACAAGACCAATGACCACACCTCTGGCTGTAGCAGAAGATGGATGTTGTATCACTTGACTCTGAGACCACGGAGACCACCTGGAAAGAAGAGGTTGCTAGAAGAGCTGCATGTGAGCCCCCACCAATGCCACTAAACCCAGGGCTGCCACCATGGAATCCAGCAGCTGTATAAAATACCAAGAACCCGTGCATAAAATACCTGTTATCTGAACCCACATCCTGTCCCAGGTCAGGAAGATTTTGCCAACCCACATATCAAACCGAACCCCCACGTAATCCGGCTGAAGGTTGCTTTTGACACAAGCTCTGCAATAACTGAAACAACCTTGAAAATGGCTTTCCTGGCCACCTTCTCTGAATTGACCCAGACCAATTAATCATCCAGATAGGAGTATATTCTGGACCCATTTCTGTACAGAAAGCCACCACTACTACCAGAACCTTGGAAATGGTCCTGGAGGCAGTGGCCAGACTAAAGGGCATTGCTCTGAACTGGAAGTGTTCAACTAAGACATAGAACTGGAGAAACTTCTGACTGGCCCTTATTGGAACAGTTGTACATCAGTTCCTACTTCTGAATGGCCCTTATGGAGTGGAGGAGTAGCCTAGTGGTTATTGCCGTGGACTTTGATCCTGGAGAACTGAGTTTGATTCCCACTGCAGCTCTCTGGGCAAGTCACTTAACCCTCCATTGCCCCTGGTACAAAATAAGTACCTGAATATATGTAAACCGCTTTGAATGTAGTTGCAAAATACCACAGAAAGGCGGTATATCAAGTCCCATTTCCCTTCCCTTACTGGCACAGTTCCCACCCACCAATTCTCATCTGGACAATTCCCACTGAACCAATTCTCACCCATAACTAAAAAAAAACAAAAAACTAGGACAATTAATCTCCTTCCCTTTCTAGAGCATTTAGAGGGGGGCAATGCCCCCACCCCAAAAATTACCTTTTACACATCCCTTTCCCCTTTCACATGTGCAGTTTGTTTGGGGGTGGGGGGACTATGACCCCTCCAAACAACTTCTGCTTCCCTACACAGTTCATTACAAACAAGCAACATAGAAAAGGTTAACACTTTTATACATGGGACATATTATGCATTTAAACTCAAAGTCAGTTCACTGTCAAACTCAGATTACTCATATTTCATACAGCTTCTAATGATCCTTGCCACAACATTAAATGATGCACCGCCGGGACTTCGCTTTTTCACATTGACCTTAAAGTACATAAGCATCGCCATGCTGGGACAGACCAAGGATCCATCGAGCCCAGCACCCTGCCACCGACAGTGGCCAAAAGAACAAGCAATTTGTCCCGCCCATCCTAGAAATAGTGTATTATTCCCTCGTCCATTCAGTAACATTTTATGGCCTTTTCCTCCGTCCAACCCAGCTTCATGGCAATCCTCCCTGTCACCATCTTAAAAAAAGCAGTGCCACAATGCAACACGACGCAACACTAGTACACACCGCCAGGACTCATGGGAATTTACATGGGAGAAAAAAAAGAGTCCTGATACAAAAATGAAAACAAAAAGAAGCTATGGTTTGGGGGGGGGGGGGGGAATTGCCCCCCTTAAGTTGGAATTGCCCTAGGTGGGAATTGATGGGTGGAAATTGTCCGTGTGGCTCCTCACCAGATACCACTGGAACAGTTTTGACAAGTCAAGGGAAGTGAGGAACTCGCCCAGCCTGACTACCACAGTCACGGAATGTAAGGTGCCTATATGGGAACTTGCAAAGCTGCATGGGCCCCTTTGAGGTCCAGGATGGCATGAAACAACCCTCCTTTCTTGAGTAATACAAAATAGATTAACAGCTCTGACCCCTACTCTTCCAGAAGCACTGGCGTGATGGCTCTGATTAAAAACTGGTTGAAGGATAGGAAACAGAGAGTGGGGTTAAATGGGCAGTATTCACAATGGAGAAGGGTAGTTAGTGGGGTTCCTCAGGGGTCTGTGCTAGGACCGTTGCTTTTTAATATATTTATAAATGATTTAGAGATGGGAGTAACTAGCAAGGTAATTAAATTTGCTGATGACACAAAGTTATTCAAAGTCGTTAACTCGCGACAGGATTGTGAAAAATTACAGAAGGACCTTACGAGACTGGGAGACTGGGTGGCTAAATGGCAGATGACGTTTAATGTGAGCAAGTGCAAGGTGATGAATGTGGGAAAAAAGAACCCGAATTATAGCTACGTCATGCAAGGTTCCACGCTAGGAGGTACGGACCAAGAAAGGGCTCTGGGTGTCGTCGTCGATAATACACTGAAGCCTTCTGCTCAGTGTGCTGCTGCGGCTCAGAAAGCGAATAGAATGTTGGGTATTATTAGGAAAGGTATGGAAAACAGGTGTGAGGATGTTATAATGCCGTTGTATCGCTCCGTGGTGCGACCGCACCTTGAGTATTGTGTTCAATTCTGGTCACCGCATCTCAAGAAAGATATAGTGGAATTGGAAAAGGTGCAGCGAAGGGCAACTAAAATGATAACAGGGATGGGACGACTTCCCTATGAAGAAAGACTAAGGAGGCTAGGGCTATTCAGCTTGGAGAAGAGACGGCTGAGGGGAGACATGATAGAGGTATATAAAATAATGAGTGGCGTGGAACAGGTGGATGTGAAGCGTCTGTTCATGCTTTCCAAAAATACTAGGACTAGGGGGCATGCGATGAATCTACAGTGTAGTAAATTTATAACAAATCGGAGAAAATTCTTCTTCACCCAACGCGTAATTAAACTCTGGAATTCGTTGCCAGAGAACATGGTGAAGGCGGTTAGCTTGGCAGAGTTTAAAAAGGGGTTAGACGGTTTCCTAAAGGACAAGTCCATAAACCGCTACTAAATGGACTTGGGAAAAATCCACAATTCCGGGAATACATGTATAGAATATTTGTACGTTTGGGAAGCTTGCCAGGTGCCCTTGGCCTGGATTGGCCGCTGTCGTGGACAGGATGCTGGGCTCGATGGACCCTTGGTCTTTTCCCAGTGTGGCATTACTTATGTACTTAAATATAATGCACCACATTCTCGATGATCATCCTTCTTTTGATCTCTAAGCCACAAAGAAACACAAAAGTGCTGGAAAGTGGGGTTCGGTGAATTCCAAGGCATAGACATGCTTTATCACCTCAAGAACCCACTGACATGAGGTGATTTGGGCCCACTCAAGGAAGAATAGACTGAGATGACTTCCCATCTGGTACCCTCTAGAGAAGTCATTTTGACACTGCTGTCATAAAAGTTTCCATTTCAGGAGGGTGGAACAGCTACTTCATATCATCCCAAGGGAGAAGATACAGTTTCCCATAATCTTGGTACCCTTCAGCCCCACTTCTGGGGCTTCCACTCCAAACACCATCCTGTAGAGGGCAAAAGACCTAAACGGCTTTGTCATACCATCAAGGATTTGATCTTTGTTCATTGCTTTTTCTACCAGCACTCTCTTTTCTTAGGGAGGTGGTTACATGCCCAAAAAGACAAGATAATTCCTTCCTCCAGAAAAAGCCAAACCACGGAAACGCATCCCTCTTCCAGGAAGGGGGTTCTCAAGGGAGATCTCCCCCCTTTTCATCCTCTTCTTGCCAGTCCTCCTCCAGGTACAACCCCAATGATGGGGCTATGTGCCCTCTCCTGTGATGTACTCAAGCTTCTGAGCCTCTTTATCCTGGAGCTTGACACCACATCCTGCTGCTACAGTAATCCAAACTGCAACTATCTCCTGGAGGCAGAGAATACTGATGACTGCACCAATCCTCATACTGGCAAAGATGTTGCAAAGTCAGTGCTCCCTGACTTCATCTGTTGGTTGGGGAACACAATCTACTTGTCTGAACTGTCTGAAAAAACTCTAGAAATATAATCTAAAAAGAGTCTAAGAAAGGAGCTATTAATGCTGTAGAATTTGTTCCTCTCTCAGACTGTTTTTGGATTATTTTTCTAGAGTTTTTTTGTATATCTAAGTCCTTTTTTAATTAATGTTTAGCCTTGTAGCTGATTTTACCTTTCCATTGCAATTTAATTATATTTATATATATTTTTTTACATGTATACCTTTGTTTATATTTTATCCAAGATGTTTTTATTTTCTCCTGTATTTATGTAGACTCCTGAAGAAGGCACTTCCAGTGCTGATACATGATGGTACTGCATTGAGTTCGCTTTCAATAAAATTTTACTTCTATATTGGACGTCCTTGAAAAAGTCAGGAAACCATATCCAGGGTCAATGGGGGCCACTACTACCCCCAGACCCTGCAATGAAGAACTCTTGTCTACTGTTACCAGTAGCTCCTTTAACTGCAGGCAAGAGATCATCCACTAGCATTTCTTATCCTAAAAACATTACAGTTCTTAAATAGAGCCTTTTCAGATGTAGAACAATTTTCATTTCTAAACAACTAGCTGCATGTTACTGGAGTGACAACTGTTCACCACCTGTGACCATAGGAGCCAAATGACTGGGTGCTCTACACCCAGTGGAAATTAACCTTTCTGGACACTGTGAAGGAGTTTTACTCAACATTGGGTGTGCTCCAGCACCCACAGCACTGGCTCCTATGCCTGTGATCACCTGTTCATACCAGGGGTTCTCAAGTGAGTGGCCTAGTGGTTAGGGTGTTGGACTTTGGTCCTGGGGAACTGAGGAACTGAGTTTGATTCCCACTTCAGGCACAGGCAGCTCCTTGTGACTCTGGGCAAGTCACTTAGCCCTCCATTGCCCCATGTAAGCCACATTGAGCCTGCCATGAGTGGGAAAGCGCAGGGTACAAATGTAACAAAAATAAAATAGATACTATTGGAGATTCTACATGGAATGTTGCTACAATTGGAGATTCTACATGGAATGTTGCTAGTGGAATAGCTCAAATAGTAGCAACAGTGGAGGAGTGGCCTAGTGATTAGGGTGGTGGACTTTGGTCCTGAGGAACTGAGTTTGATTCCCACTTCAGGTACAGGCAGCTCCTTGTGACTCTGGGCAAGTCACTTAGCCCTCCATTGCCCCATGTAAGCCGCATTGAGCCTGCCATGAGTGGGAAAGCGCAGGGTACAAATGTAACAAAAATAAAATAGATACTATTGGAGATTCTACATGGAATGTTGCTACAATTGGAGATTCTACATGGAATGTTGCTATTCCATTAGCAACATTTCATGTAGAAGCCTGCGCAGCCACATTGGTGATCTGCAAGGGCCGACTTCTACATGGAATGTTGCTAGTGGAATAGCAACATTCCATGTAGAATCTCAAATAGTAGCAACAGTGTAGTGGTTAGGCTGGTGGACTCTGGTTCTGGGGAACTGAGGAACTGAGTTCAATTCCCACTTCAGGCACAGGCAGCTCCTTGCGACTCTGGGCAAGTCACTTAACCCTCCATTGCCCCATGTAAGCTGCATTGAGCCTCCCATGAGTGGGAAAGCGCGGGGTACAAATGTAACAAAAAAAAAACCCCAATCCTCAGGTCATACCCAACCAGTCAGGGTTTCAGGATATCCACAATGAATAAACATGAGATCAATTTGCATAGAGTAGAAGCAGTCCATGCAAATTTTGTCTCAGGCTTATTTATTGTGGATATCTTGAAAACCAGACCGGTTGGGTGTGTCCCGGGAACTGGGTTGAGAACCTCTGGTTTACACTGATATTAGATAGAGAAAGGATTTTATGATTTAACGAAATAAGCCCAAAAGCTAGATTCCAACAGTTTATCTTATAAGGCCTGCATCTCAAGGCTAGTTCCTCCCAAGAACTGTAGAGGCTGATTATAGGCCAATCTGTCTCCTCTATGTACACATATATATTTTATTATCCTGATGATAGCTAATATCTAAGAGACAGGATGCACTTAATGTGCAAGAAAATCAATAAGTAGTGGGGGAGGGGAGATTCGTTTGAAAGCTTCTCTCTTTTTGCAAGAGCCGAACAGTCTGAATGAGAGTAAGCCCAGTATTCAATTATTACTAATGCCTGTATCATTACAGATGGGGGGGAGGGGACGCTAACACTTCTCAATGCTTCCACAATGAAATAAAGGACAAAGGACCCAGGTTAGCTTAAAAGTACTAACCACAGACCAAACAGAACTCTATTTGTAGTTTCTTACCTCCCCCCCCCCCCAAAAAAAAAAAAAATAAAATAAATAAAATAAAAATGCACACAAAGGTTAGTTTAAATTGTGACCCTATTTTGTAGTACAGTATTTGAAGCTTGCCATAAAAAAAAAAAAAAGAGAGAGACATGAATCCAACTGGAATTTGTATTCCCCTCCTGCGTTTCTATGGACACCAGCAAGGAACAAAGACACCAATGAGAAGCATAAAATAAAAAGCCTTACTAGATTATGATATAGTTTTGTTTTTTAATATAATACTAAAAATGATTAACACAAAGAAGAATCATATAAATACTACAGTTTACAGATGTAAACTGCACACTAACGATGCTGGTCTTCAAGGGGTGTGTCCAGCACTACTTGCAAATGTGCACCATTAAATCTCTCATAGAGAGTCTTCTTCTATCCAGATCTAATTGGGTGTACCCAAAAATCCATTTTCTCTACGATGAATATTAGTGTCCACTCTTGTCTGCTTACATGGCTGGACAGTGGTTTGGCACCACTTTGTGGAGCCGACGAGGCTGCCATTGACTGGCTTTACTACACATGACACTGTTTGCACACGATAATAATAATGGAAGTAGGTCATAATTTACACTGCATTCCCACTCAGCATCGTCATTCATATACCCTGATTCAACAAAAGATCTTAATGCACGAATTAAAATATCTATTTTCCCCACAGGTAAGTAGTAAATATAGGCAAAATGAGTTTAAATTTTTTAAAAATGATACCATTTAAAGGCATACCTTACAAAAAGGTAGTGCAGTATCTTGACCATAATTAAAGACATCATCTCAGACATCATACAATCCAAAAATAGCCTAAAATATGGCACCTTTTCGAATTAGAATAAGGAAAAAAAACCTCCCTGCTTCCACACCTACTGTTACTGCATAAACCCATAACACCAATAACCTATGCACAACCATTATAAATGGAGAAGGGGCTTTAAAAAAATTTTCATCTTAACAACTTCTTCAGAACGAACCATAAAGCGTCCTTGGTCTTAAGGCAAAATAGAACCATCCACAAGCTGAGTCTGCGAAGAGCTGGTAAAAAGCATGCAGAGTGACGCCTGAAAATTGCAGCTCAATTCTTCATGCAGGCAAGGCAGCGGCATACAGGATATAATAGATCAGCAATTCTATAGCTCGAGTATGGCGAAAGAAAATTGATAGACCCACCCAACACACCTGCCCTTTCATTAAAGCAACATATAGCTTAACTCTTTTTCATCAAATATTATTTAATTCTCCTTGGGGGATTTCAAGGTCCCTAGACACACAGCTCAATCCGTCCCGGGTGGTGCCACATGAACGTTTTGGCTGCAGCTCCGTATAATCCCCCACCTACAAAACATTTAACATTTGCTACTGCATCGCAACGCAGAAAAAAAAAAAAAAAAGAGAGAACCCTAAAAAAAAGCCCATGTGCAAACACTTCCCACTTTTCCTTTTTGACAGGCACAATAAATTTGGAACAAAAACCATCCGTGCAGAACGCGCCCCTCCTTACGTGTAAATAAACAATACCCCCTCCCCCATAGTTAAAGGTGTCACCGAATCCAGCATTTAAAAATACAAATGGTTTTTTTTAAGAGGACAGTAGGTGTTTGGCATTTTAGCAATAGCTATAAATCCCTTAGATCTGTTGCCGTCGCCGGGGAGTGTCTGCCAGAGACGTCCATATATTTTCCACCTGTTTTTTTATTCCCGTTATACCGAGGTCTCCCTCCCGCCCTAGCATTAAGGCGATTCCGCAAAGCTCAAACAGTGCAGCCATCCTGACAACTATAGAAATAAGGCCAAGCAGTGGAGGGCCATTAATACCACAGGCATGGAACCCCCAGTAATTTCAGGGGTTCAGTCAAGAGCAGAGGGGGAGAAAGGGGAGGAGACGTTATCTTAACAGCGCTATTTTAAGCAAAAGATTTTTTGCAGCTTCTTACCTGCCAAGGCTTGAGGGAGGGAGGAAGGAAGAGTAAGCAAGAAGACCGGTGTCCGTGACAGAAAAAAAAAGGAGACAGAGGGGGAGGGAGGGGCGTGAGCCTGGGGCGGGGAGAGAAAAGTGGGACGACGAGGAGAGAGGAGCAGGCGCGCGAGCGTCGCGCACAAGGAACGAACGAGCGCGCGTGACAGGCAAAAAGAAAGAGCGAGACAGAACGTGAGCGCGCGCGAATCTGGAGGCCGACCCCCCCACCTCCCCAATCCTCGACTCCTCCCCGCGTTCCAATCCGCGGGTTAGTGGGGGAAGCGCGTGCCAAGTTGCCTACCTCTCCTTTGTCTGTCTCTTGGGAGAGGTGCTTCATCGCAGCTGTCGTAGGAAATTAAAGAGAGGCGTTTAAATACAGTCCCGGGCGCGAGATAGATACCGTCAGATATGACTATTATGATTCGTTTTTATTATTTGCTAGCTGAAAACCGTCGCGAATGCATTAGCTGTAGGTCGTGTAGGAATTTGCGGGTCCTGGTTTGTCTATGGGGCGCAAACGCGACAGGAGCAGCGCTCTGCATGCACGGCTATTTATATATTACATATAAAAAGACAGATGATCTGTATAGTTGATACCAGATATAGGTAAGGGCTGTATAAAGCTTTTCTTTTTAGAGCTTGCAGTTTAGTAAGTACAGACAGACAAAGCGAACAAGAGTGTCAAATAGGTTTAATTAAGAAAAAGGAGCGTTCAGCTAATTAAATCAGTAAGTAAGGATTATTAGGTGCCTATATAAGAGAAAGGGGGGGTGTTGAATGGTTGGTTAGTTGGAATGGATTCTCCAGTATGTGGGTAAGATCTGCAGCAGGGTTGCCAGGTGGAAAATTTTTTTCCAGCCCGATCGAGCCCAAAAAACAGCCCAAAACCTGCCCAAACACAAACCCCGCCCCTGACACCCCCACCCCCGCGTCATCACGCCCGCCCCCGCCGTCACTGGCCCCGCCTTCCACGTCACCGGCCCCGCCTCCCCGTCATCGGCCCCGCCTCCCACGTCATCGGCCCCGCCTCCCCGTCATCGGCCCCGCCTCCTACGTCATCGGCCCCGCCTCCCACGTCACTAACCCCGCCCAAAACATCATTAACCCCACCCAAAAACGTCACTAACCCCGCCCCCCGCGGCCGAAAAAACCGCACTGAAGGCCAAAAACAGCCCAAAAAACCGCAACCCGCCGCGGGCAAAAATTTCCCGCGGCGGGTCGCGGAAAACCGCCCAATTGGGCGGTAAAACCGCCCACCTGGCAACACTGATCTGCAGCTCAAAAGAAGCTGCCTTCTATGAAGACGTCATCTGCCAGTCAGATTTTCAGAATAGCCCCTATATGAGACAGATTTACATGCACTGCCTCCTTGGTATGCAAATCTCTCTCATCCATATTCATTGTAGATATCCTGTGTGTGCCCAAGGGCAGAGTTGAGAACCAGTGGACCATCAAGCTCAGCATCCTGCCTGGTGGCAGATTAAAAATGGGGGGGGGGGGGGGGGTGGAGAGGCAATAGACCACAAACAAACAGAAGGCAAGTGGAGTCTCAAAAACCAAGGAAAATAAATCCATTGTCAATTATTTTGTGAATATTAAAATTCAAGTGAATAAAACACCCAAGTTGTACCTGGGAGTGGGGACAAAAGATAGACCTTTTTGTAGGTCCATTTTTTTCAGCTATCTCTTTGTTGGGGCCCAATATGTCATTCTCTCTTTGAAAGGATATATTAAGTTTTAATATGTTTATGTTTAATAAAATTTGATATAAGTGTGATAGGAATGCAGTAGCTGTAACAAGAACAAGAAATCCCAGCAGACCTTTCCTGGACAAATTTTATCCCCCTCACCACTGAGGAAATTCTCACAGTACTATCCAAGCTCTCCAAGTCACACTGCCACCTGGACCCCTGCCCCAACTACCTAATGAAAAATGCGCCTGCAAGATTCATCACAAACCTTACCACCCACTTAAACTTTCTACTTCTGCATGGCACCTTCCCCACCAAGCACAGTAACATACTGCTCACACCAATACCAAAAAACCACAAGAAACCAGCAAACGACATTACCAAATTACCGCCCTGTGGCCTCCATCCCTCTACTGATCAAACTAATGGAAAACAGAGTAACCTCCCAACTCAACAAATTTATACAAAAATTCTCCATACTGCATGAGTCGCAATCGGGCTTTCGGCCTGCACACAGCACAGAAGCGACACTACTTACCTCAATATCCAAGTTCAAACAAGAAATATCATTCAGAAACAACATACTTCTTCTGCAAATCTAGCGCATTTGACATGGTAAATCACTGGACAAACTAGGGATTGGCAGAAACATTATTAAATGGATAAAAAGTTTCATCATCACAAGATCCTACCAAGTCAAATCAACCACAACAATCTCGCCTGCGTGGTCTTCAAAATGCGGAGTTCCCCAAGGATCACCTCTATCCCCAATCCTCTTCAATCTTATGATGATCCCCCTGGCCAAGTCCCTATCCAAATATGAACTAAACCCCTTCATTTATGCGGATGACGTTACCATATTCATCCCTTTCCAATCTAACCTAGCAGAAATCTCCGATAAAATAACCACTGGTATGAACATCTTAGCTTCCTGGGCTAACGCCTTTAAGATGAAAATGAATAAAGAGAAAACACAATGCCTAATCCTCTCATCCCAATACTGTACACTCCACCCAACTACCCTGATCACTCCTGATGTCACAATCCCCATATCTGAAACTCTAAAAATCCTAGGAGTAACATTAGACAACCACCTAACTCTGGAAACTCAAGCAAAAGACATGACGAAGAAGATGTTCAACATGATGTGGGTGCTGAAACAAATGAAACCTTATCTCCCCCTAAAAACTTTCCAAAACTTGGTACAATCCACTGTCCTTACCCATGCTGACTACTGCAATAGCATTTTCATTGACTGTAAGGCCCAAATCAAGAAAAAACTCCAGACCACCCAAAACATAGCAGCCAGACTCATTTTTGGTAAATCACGATTTTAAAGCGCACCACCTCTCTGTGAAAAACTCCATTGGCTCCCTATCAACAAACGAATAAACTTCAAAGTCCTAACACTGATTCCCAAGATCATCTACGGAGAATCCCCAAGCTACATGGACAACCTTATAGACCTACCAGCTAGACACGGATCAAAATCTTCTCGAACATATCTTAACCTACACCTTCCCAACTGCAAAGGTCTCAAGTACAAAACCTACTATGCATCCAACTTCTCCGTCATAGGCAGCCAACTCTGGAATGCTCTACCCAGAACCATTCAAACAATCAGTGACCATCTACCCTTCCGGAAGTTCCTGAAAACTTACCTCTTCAAGCAAGCCTACCCAAATGACCCAACTTATTCTATGAGCCCATCCCATAACACCCCTTCCTCCCTTACCTCTACCTCCCCTACCCATTTCACTTATCTCAACCTATTCTAAGCAACCACATCTTACCCCTATCATTCTACAGCTGTGTCCTTTCTATGATACTTTGTAACCCGTACTATGTAAACCGCACTGAACCTGCTATCGAGCGGGAAAGAGCGGGGTATAAATGTAACAAATAAAAAAAAACAAAAATAACATCTAAAACCAACCACAGGTTAATCAGCCAAGATGACTTTCTCTAATGCTGGGATCCAAAAGCTCGATTGAAATAAAAGGTTTTCAGTAATGACTTAAATGTCTTAAATGAGATTGGGTGGCAGAGCCGGTGGGGGAGGCGGGATTAGTGGTTGGGAGGTGGGGCTAGTGCTTGGCAGACTTCTACAGTCTGTGCCCTGAAAATGGCAGATACAAATCAAGGTCAGGTATACACATAAAGTAGCACATATGAGTTTATCTTGTTGGGCAGACTAGATGGACCATACAGGTCTTTCTCTGCCGTCATCTACTATGTTACCAGCCAGCTTATTTTCGAAAGAGAAGGCCGGCCATCTTCCAACACAAATCGGGAGATGGCCGGCCATCTCTCAAGGCCGGCAAAATCGGCATAATCGAAAGCAGATTTTGGCCGGCCTCAACTGCAGTCCATCGCGGAACTGGCCAAACTTCAAGGGGGCGTGTCGGCAGGGTACAGAAGGCAGGATGGGGGCGTGCTTAAGAGATGGCCGGCTTCGCCCAATAATGGAAAAAAGAAAGCTGGCCCTGACGAGCATTTGGCCGACTTTACTTGGTCCATTTTTTTCATGACCAAGCCTCGAAAAGGTGCCCCAACTGACCAGATGACCACCGGAGGGAATTGGTGATGACCTCCCCTTACTCCCCCAGTGGTCACCACACCTCCCGCCCAAAAAATAACATTTTTTTTTTGCCAGCCTCAAATGTCAAACCCAGCTCCCTGACAGCAGTATGCAGGTCCCTGGAGCAGTTTTTAGTGGGTGCAGTGCACTTCAGGCAGGGGGACCCATGCCCACCCCCCTACCTGTACACTTGTGGTAGTAAATGGGAGCCCTCCAACCCCCCCCAAAACCCACTGTACCCACATGTAGGTGTCCCCCTTCACCCATAAGGGCTATGGTAATGGTGTAGAGCATAGGAGCCAATTTTTCAAAATGATTGGGGGTGCTGAATTTTTTTTAACAGGTGGTGCATTCCCCTGCCCCCTCCCTCCTACCTCTCCCTCCCTCCCTCCCTCCCCCTCCCTCTCCTCCAAGTTCCAAGCCCCCCTCTCTTCCGAGTGCCAGTCCCAACCCCAACCTGACCTCTTCTCCCACAACAGTCCTCCGCCGGTCCGTCCTCGCCTTCCTGCATGCCGCCCAGAATTTTAAAACTCATCTTACCTCAAGGTCCCAGCGGCAGCAGTGAAAGGCGAGCAGGCTTGGTGCTTCAGCCTTCCCTTCTCTCTCAGCTCTGGTCACGCCCTTGCGGAAACACAAAATGAGAGCAGGACCAGAGCTGAGAGAGAAGGGAAGGCTGAAGCACCAAGCCTGCTCGCCTTTCATTGCTGCCGCCGGGACCCCGAGGTAAGATGAGTTTTAAAATTCTGGGTGGCAAGCATGAAGGCGAGGACGGACCGGCGGAGAGGGAGAAGAAGGCGGGCACTGGGCAGGTAGGCTGGCTGGGAAGGGAACTTCCGTCTTCTGGCAGGTGCAGAGCCGGTCCTAGGGTTTCTGGCGCCCTCCTGCAGCCTATTAGTCGGTGCCCCTACCCATCCAGGGGTGGGATCACAATGGCTCCGCCCTTACAGTAGTCACACCCCTTTTACCAGCCATGACGTCATTGAAAATATTACACCAGTATAGAAGAAAAATAACTTGTGGGTTTTTTTGTTTTCATTATAAATAATTTCTGTAAGCTGTTACAGCTCCATTATACTCTAAATGACACAAACCAAATTAGCATACAGACCATGAATTATGAGAACAGACAGTCTTGCCAACTCTGAAAAACAATGTGTTAGCAAAATCTCAGAATCTAACAAACAGATCCCTATTCAGACACTTGGCTTTGCAGTCACACATGCAGAACAGAGATAGCCCCTCTTCAAATTCTTCAAAAATTAACCTGAAATCCTAAGAAGTTAGACCCTGCATGCAGCGCAATACCAGACAAACAGAAAGAAACACATTGCTATACATTGCAAAATAAGACAGCAGATGTAAATTCTCAAAAGTGGACATATTCCAAACACTAAAATGAAAATAAAATGATTTTTTTTCTACCTTTGTTGTCTGGTGACTTTGTTTTTTCTGATCATGCTGGCCCAGTATCTGATTCTGCTGCTATCTGTCCTCTTAACTCTGTTTCCATGGCTTCCTTTCCATTTATTTTTTTACTTTCCTCCTTTCTTCTTAATTTCTTGCTCTATATCCATAAGTAAAAGCTGAGTCCTCTGCAGACTTGACTGTCCAGTGGATCCAGCTTCTGCCTATTTTCTCCATCCATGTGCAGTTTTTCTCCTCTCTTCCTTTTCTCTCATCTCATCTCCTTCCTCTCTTCCCTCCCCTCCATCTATATCCAGTATTTCTTCTCTCTCCCCTCTATCCATGTGCATCTCCTTCCTGTCTTCCCTTTCTTCCATCCATGTCCAACAATTCTCTCCCTGCCCTCCCTTCCATCGGCCCATGTCCAGCAACCCTTCTCTCTCCACTGCCCTCCCCTCCATCCATGTCCAGCAACTCTCCGCTCCCCTCCATCCACCTATGTCCAGTAACTCTCCTCTCCCCTGCCCTCCATCCACCCATGTCCAGCAACTCCCCTGCCCTCCATCCATCTATCCATCCATATCCAGTAATTCTCCTCTCTCCCCTGCTGCCCCCCTCCATCCATCCATATCCAGCAATTCTCTTCTGTCTCGCTGCACCCTACGCCTGGAATAAACTTCCTGAGCCCCTACGTCTTGCCCCATCCTTGGCCACCTTTAAATCTAGACTGAAAGCCCACCTCTTTAACATTGCTTTTGACTCGTAACCACTTGTAACCACTCGCTTCCACCTACCCTCCCCTCTTCCTTCCCGTTCACATTGATTTGATTTGCTTACTTTATTTATTATTTGTCTATTAGATTGTAAGCTCTTTGAGCAGGGACTGTCTTTCTTCTATGTTTGTGCAGCGCTGCGTATGCCTTGTAGCGCTATAGAAATGCTAAATAGTAGTAGTAGTAGTCTCTCCCCTCCCCTCCATGTCCAGCAATTTCTCCTCTCTCCCTGGGTCCTAGCCTCCCATCCATGTCCATCGATGCTCCTCTCTCCCCTGCCCCCTTCCATCCATCCATACCCAGCAATTCTCCTCTCTCCCCTGCCCTCCATGCCCAGCAATTTCTCCACTCTCCCTGGACCCTGCTCTCCCACCCATCCATGTCCATTGATGCTCCTCTCTCCCCTGCCCACCTCCATCCATCCATATCAAGCAATTCTCCTTCCTCCCCTCCATGTCCAGCAATTTCTCCTCTCTCCCTGGGCCCTGGCCTCCCATCCATCGATCAATGCTTCTCTCTCCCCTGCCATCCCGCTCCCATGTCCACCTGCCTGCCTTCTCTAAATCTTCTACAAATTTACCTCCATCGCAGCAGCTGCGCAGCGTCAGTGAAAGCGCTGCCCACTAGCCTTCGCTTCGCTCGTCGTTCCCTCTCAGTGTCCCGCCTTCTTCTAACATCATTTCCGCAAGGGTGGGACACTGAGAGGGAATGAACGAGCGAAGGGAAGGCTAGCGGGCAGCACCTTCACTGACGCTGCGCAGCTGCTGCGACGTCGGAGGGGTAAGCGGCAGCCATTGCCTGGGCGGGTGAAAATATTGGGGGTGCTCAAGTACCCACAGCACCCACGGAGTCGGCGCCTATGTCCCCGCCCCTTCGCGGGGACGTCCTGCAAGGACGTCCTCAGGAAAACTTGGGCGCCCCTTTCAATTATGCCCCTCCACGTGTTTTTGCCTCCAACGCAATCCTTTTTTCAAAGTCTCTCTTTGCCTTCCTTATCAGTGCTTTGCATTTGACTTGCCGTTCCTTATGCTGTTTCTTATTATTTTCAGTCGGATCCTTCTTCCATTTTCTGAAGAATTTTCTTTTAGCTCTAATAGCTTCTTTCACCTCACGTTTTAACCATGCCGACTGTTTGGGCTTCTTTCCTCTTTTTTTAGTATATGGATTATAACTGGCCTGGGCTTCCAGGATGGCATTTTTGAACAGCATCCACACCTGATGCAAATTTTTGACCATTGCAGCTGTTCCTCTAAGGTTTTTTTCACCGTTCTCATTTTATCATAGTCTGCTTTCGGAAAATTAAATGCTAATGTATTGGATTTCCTGTGTGTACTTACAGAGACAATATAAAATCTGATCATATTATGATCACTGTTATCAAGCAGCCCCAGCACTATTACCTCCTGCACCAGATCATGCGCTTCACTAAGGATTTGGTCTAGAATTTTTCCTCCTCTTGTTGGCTCCTGTACCAGCTGTTGCATAAACTGGTCCTTGATTTTGTCATGCAATTTTACCTCACTGGCATGCCCTGATATTACATTTACACAGTCAGTATTAGGGTAATTGAAATCACCCATTATTACTGTGTTCCTCAGTTTGTTAGCCTCCCTAATTTCTGATAACATTCTAAATGTCTGTCCATCCTGGTCAGGTGGATGGTAGTACACTCCTATCACTATTCTTTTCCCCTTGACATATGGAATTTCAATTCTTAGGGATTCCAAGATGTGTTTTGTGTCCTGCAGAATTTTCAATCTATTTGATTCAAGGTATTAACATGCCTACCCCTCCACCAATTCGATCCACCCTATCACTATGATAACATTTGTACCCTGGTATGACAGTGTCCCACTGGTTATCCTCCTTCCATTAGGTCTCAGAGATGCCTATTATATCTAATTTTTCATTTAGCGCAATATATTCTAACTCTCCCATCTTATTTCTTAGGCTTCTGTCATTTGCATATAGACATTTCAAACTATATTTGTTGTTCCTATTTACATCAGGCTCAGTACTTGACAGTATTAATTTGCAATCTTTTGTCTGATTTTAATTTTTGATACCTGATCTACATTGGTCTCTTTTGCAACCTCGCTATCAGGATACCCTATCTTCCCTGTTTTGGTGATATCTTTGAAAGATACCTTATTCCGAACCATGTGCTTTTGAGTGACTGTCAGCTGTATCTCCTTTTAAAAGCCGATGCCAGCAGCCTGGTCCCAACCTGTTTAAGGTGGAGCCCATTGTTGTGAATTGAGGGGTCCAGAGCCCCCCAAGAAGGCTGGAGTGACCTTAAATCTGACTCCATCTCTAAATAGCACTAGTACTGGGGTAATCAAGGAGTTGTGAAGTTCTAAAAGGAATTGCCACTAAGGGAGACGTTAGGTCTAAGGAAAAGATACCAGCCTTATGACTAACTGGATTTAGATTACAAGTTATAGAATACAGTGAAAGACAGCCTGATACAGCAAAAGCATTTATACTTACAGCCTTTCATCATTAAGTGAAGCCCACAAATCATCATTTGGGATGAGGAGTTTATTTACCAAGATACAAGTCAAATCAGTGATTGACAACAGGCACGTACAATCAATTAATTATAGGAATATAATAATCCAGCTACAAACAGGAGTTAATTCCTAATCTTTTATAATTTCTTTTACCAATTAAAGGTTTTACAAGGGAAAGCAATTAGGTAATTTGTCAATTCTGCTGGTCACATTGGTTTCCCTTGGAGAGAGAGAGTGCCAACCCTTCTCTCTCTAACTTAAACCAGGAAATACCCTGATTTTTATAGGTGCCCTCAGGATATGGATAATATGACAGTAGATATACCTGATTGGATCTATGCTAATGTCATGGTTGTCACTGATTGGCTCATGCTAATGAGTAGCTTCTATCTTGCTACCATGGTTTTGTCTTTAGCTCGCTTGACCACAAATCTTAAGCAAGACCCTGCATCCAGCTACACCTTTCCTTTCTCACACCATGGCTGACCACAATCCTGCTCACAGGAAAGTCTCATTTCTCAACTTGTTTTTCTAACTTACATTAGAGAAAATTCCACTTTGCAACAGATACGGCTTCCATTTTGTGCTGAAATCCTCCATTTTGTTTCCATATCTGTTGACCTAACTTTTCCTAATTTAGCTTATTTAGGCCTCAATCCGGGCTACAAACTAGGCCATACTTTTCCAGTAAGCTCCCAGTTATGTCAGCCATCAGATTTCTGACTCAGCCAAGGTCTGTAATGGCCTGAGCTCTATGACTGGGCCCGCCACCATTCCAGTGGGGGGGTCTCTGGCTGTACCATAATTATACACCATCATTCTGGAAAAGGATCCTCCTTCCCTAGAAAGTTGCCCAGTTCCTTATGAATCTAAAACACTCCTCCCTGCACCATCACCTCATCCATGCATTGAGACTCCGGAGTTCTGCGTGTCTCTTGGGCCCTGCATGTGGAACAGGGAGCATTTCAGAAAATTTTGTCCTAGAGGTTCTGGATTTGAGCTTTCTACCTAAGAGCCTAAATTTGGCTTCCAGAACCTCCCTCCCACATTTTCTATGTCACTGGTACCCACATGTACCAAGACAGCCAGATCCTCCCCAGCACTATCTAAAATCCTATCTTGGTGATGCGTGAGGTCCGCCACCTTCGCACCAGACAGGCAAGTGACCAGGCGATCCTCATATCCACCAGCCACCCAGCTATCTACATGCCTAATGATCGAATCACCAACTGCAACAGCCATCCTAACTCTACCCTCCTAGGCAGAAGCTCCTGGAGACACATCCTCAGTGTGAGAGGATATTGCATCCCCTGGTGGGCTGGTCCTGGCTACAGGATTACTTCCGGCTTTACCAGGGTAATACTTTCCTTTTAGGAGACCTCCAGTGCAGCACAGGGGCTGCCAAACAGGACGTTCAACTTCTCTACAACATCCCTGTAGGCTTCCTCTATGTACCTCTCTGTCTCCCTTAGCTCCTCCAAGTTTGCTACTCTAGCCTTAAGAGAACGGACTTGTTCTCTGAGAGCTAGGAGCTTTTTGCATCGAGTGCACATATAACCTCTCACCAACTGGGAGATAATCATTCATGTGACATTCAATGCAAAAGCCTGGATAGCACCCCTCTTGCTGCTGGACTGCTGTCTACATTTTAGTATTATAGAGTTGTTTAATTAAAACTTCTTAAGGTACTAGGGATATCAGATGAATATAAAGAGCCTTAAGATTATATGGTATAATCTGTAATTTATTTAGTGTTTGCTTCTCAGAAACTAATTAAATGTAATTAAAACTGTAATGAAAACTCTCCTCTTGTTGTCCTAATTAGAATAATTGAGTATAAATGAAGAGTTGAGCTAGTGATGGGTGGGAGCTGGGGAGAGGGTGAGAATGAAGACTGAACTATGCCCTGCTGTGCCTTTTAGAATCTATCTGTTAATGCTGTGGCAGAAAATTGAAGTTTTAAAACTATGGGGAAAAGGGTATGGAGACTAGCTAATAAAGTTTGCTTCTTTAAAAAAAATCTAACTGTGTTTATCAATAACCCAATCTTTAAGTTACCAAGCACAGAGCAAAATAATGTCACTTACCCAGAGAAATGTCCTCTTCTCTCAGAACTTCTCAGAAAGAAAGTTAAGTGGGACCTTTCCTGTCTATATAGTTTGGACTCTAAGTGGCTGCCAGTGCGGTAATGCCAACACAGCCCATTCAAAGTGAATGGGCTGTGTCAGCATTGTTGCGCAGCTTTGTAAAAAAAAAAAAAAAAAAAGGAAACTATACGAGGCAAGATGGCGACCAACTGAGAAGTAAAAGAAACTGCTCCGGGTTCACCTCCCCTTTATATTTGAAAAAACGTTATTACATGACTAAAATGCCAAAAAGGAGAGGCAGACAACGTGTCAGTCCCGCAACACCAGTTCTGCCTGGGGCGGGGACGATGGACTGCTTCTTGATACCAGGCTCTTTGTCGGGAGCAGCTTCGTTGTCAGAGAGTTTGGTGAGAGGTCTGCCATCCTTCTTACCAGAAGACGAGACATCATTCAGCCCCGACGCGAGAACTCCACCTCCTATGCTGGCGCTAGCTTCAAGAGCGGCTCAGGAGACAGGCGTATTGGAATCGATGGGGTCTCCGAGCGGAGCAGAGACACCAACTTTCCCCGCGGTGCAAACGGTGGGAGGAGAAGGAGCCCTTGGGAGAAATCTTGTAACTATTGAAACACAGCCGGCGGTGACTTCCATTACAGAATTAAGTCCTTTTTGCCTCATAAACCAGAAAAAATAACACTGGACAACATATGGGAAGCCTTGATGGGCCTTGAATTCTCTTTTTCTCAAAAGTTTTTAACTTTAAACCAACAATTTAACTCTGTCTCTGAAAAAATACCATTATTGGATAAAAAATTAGTAACTATGGGCAAAGAAATTGAAACTAATTGTAAGACAATAAAAAATTTGTCAACAGACTCAAATTAATCTTATTAAAGAAAATATTATTTTGCAAAACAAAATTGAAATTTTGGAAAATTTTCAACGTTCAAACACCCTTAGATTAATAAATTTTCCAAAGCAAATTTCAATTTCACCTCTTATAATGTTTAAAAAATACCTAACAGAGGTCCTGAAAATTCCAGAACAGTCATATCCTTCAGTATCAAAAATTTACTATATACCATCTTCTGTAAGGAAAGAGTTACAACGTGATGAGAGACAAGATGTTTCTGGACAAGTTCCTGTAGAAACTTTAGATATGAATTTAACACAAATCCTTGAAGATGATAAAGTGGGATTCACAACAGCAACGCTTAAAGTAACTTTTATAGAGACTGGATACTTAAACAATATTTCCTTCATAAAAATCAAGATTTCCTGGACTGTAAGATAAGAATGTATCCAGATGTCTCTAAGACCACACAGAAGAAAAGACAAGAGTTTCTTAAACTTCGCCCGAAGGCACGGCAACTAGGAGCATTATTCTGGTTGAACTTTCCTTGTAAATGTGTCTTAAAGTTAAATTCTGTTAAATATGTTTTCTTCGAATCAAAACAGTTAAATTCTTTTTTTGAGGCTAAGCTGGCTGAGTCTTCAATGATACAACCAAGGTCTATAATAACATCAACTCCATAATAATATAATATTCCTGGGACTTTTTCCTATATAGTTTAAATATTTAATTTAATCTATGATTAAAGTTTCCTTGTAAATTGAGTAATGCCTCCTAATTGTGGACTAAAGATGAGCAAATAGATCAATATCTTAAACTAAGTATGTAATATCTTATTTCCTGTGTTTCTTTTTGACTTATAATCATCTTTTTCTATCTCAAGTTTTATGCTTGTATAAATTGTAAATTCAATAAATAAAATTAAAAATAAAACAAAAAAGGGGGGGGAGGAGAATGTTCAGGAGCACACGACTTGTGTTACAAGAGCAAATACCTCTCTTTCTGTAGCAAAGTATTTTAGTACACATAAACAGAAATTATTTTTCTGCTTTTTTTCTTTGTTAGAGATTACGCAGATTCCAGAGATTTGCATAAGTTACTATTCAAAAGAAGAGACCAAAGGGATTTTTCATTTTGAATGCTATGGGGTAAATTTTCAAATGGTGGCGGTTGGTGATTTTCTTTTCACTGACACTAGCTTTATGTCCAGATATTTAATGCTGGGCCATGTCTGGGCACTGGCATTGAATATACAGGTATGTGAATATACAGGTATTGGCACTTAACTGGTTAAGTGCCAATAACGTTAAACAGTTAAAGAGCCCTTTTACTAAAGTGCAATAAAATCTGGGAATAGTGCAGCTTTACATAGGATTTTCCTACACACTAAGACCAGATTTTACATGGCATTTTTTTAAGCTTTTTTTTTTTTTTATTATTATTATATTATTTATTATTTTTTCAATTTCGCAAATACACAAAATTGATAAGAAAAATCAGTAAGTGAGGTTACAATATCAAGCAAAATCTATTACCAAACTACTTCCTCAAAACCAATATAAGTCCACATTTTAGGAGTTCAAAATAAAGGTAATAGTTGAAGAACTTAAGGAAATAAAAATAAGACAAAATGGTAGATAGGCGTGATTTGGACATTCTCTATGTTTTCAAACACTATTTGTAGTTGGTAAAATAGTTCCAACTGTCCTTCTAGATGTTATAAATGTTTCCAGTTGGGAGGGATCATAAAACACAAATTTTTCAAACCGGTAGGTAACCAAACATTTGCATGGAAATTTTAAAAAGAAAGTTGCTCCTATTTGTAACGTTTCCTGCTTCTTCTGAAGAAATTTTTTCCTGCGTGCTTGTGTCTCTCTCGATACATCAGGGTAGACATTGATCTTAAGTCCCTTAAAGATCTTATCACGATTTTTATAAAATAATTTTAATATCCAAAATTTATCTGAGGAAAAAGTAACAGTTGCTATCAAAGTAGCAGCTGCTGCTTGGTCAGTAATAGAAGTTTCCAACAAATCCGTTACATTAAAGGGTTGTTTTTCCAAAGCTTGTTGATTCCTGAGAGGGAGATAAAATGTTTGTGCAAACAAAGGAATATTTTCTTCTTTTATTTGGAAGATTTCCTGAAAATATAATTTCAGCATCTCTCTAGGTGATATCTCTCTCAAATAAGGAAAATTCACAAAACGTAAATTATTACTCCTAGTAGAGTTCTCCAGGATCTCTATTTTCCTTCTGGAGTTTATTAAGTCCTTTAACATAGTCTGCTGTACTTCTTGTAATTGTTTTATATCCTTTTCTTGTTTTTCCACTTGAATATTCGTTTGTTTTACTTGTTCTTCCACCCTTTCAACTTCTTGTTTTACTGTTTGTACCTGGGGAATTAACGCCTTACCCAAATCTACTATTAAAGTCCAAAGGCAGTCTAACGTGACTTCAGGAGGTTTAGTCTGTAATTGAGCAAATGAGAAAGCTCCTACCTCCGTCTGTAGTTGCAGCGGTAAAATTCCTGCCATACTGGAAGCACTTTGATCCTCCATAGTTGACTCGGCCGTCGTGGTAATCTCTGCTCTGTGATCTTTACTCGCCCCACTTCTGCCTGACTCCTCATCCACTTCCGGGATTGGAGTCGAAGACATTACCGAAAGAGCACCGAACTCACGGGGCACAGGAGGAGGAGGTGGTGTTCGTGCATCGGGGCTAAGAGAAATTTCCAGCTCTAGAGACTCAGATGCACCTTCAACATGCACTGGAGTTAACAGCGAGCCGCTCGCCGATGTATTATTGTCCAAAACTCGCTGGAAAAACGCATCAATCGGTCCTCTTTGAGTCGGGGTTTCAAGTTGCTGGGAGGCTGCGGCAGCGGCTTTCCCCCTTCTCTTGGGCATTCTGAGGAATATTGCAATGTAAAAAGGTAAGTTCGCCAGGAGCTCTAAAAAAACGCGTCCTATCTACTCGGCAGCCATTTTGAACTCCCTTTTTTTTTTTTTGCAGATCATGGACTAATGTTGCCATTATTGTGTAGTACCTGCAAAATGTTAATGCAGGAGCACTTACCCCCCTCCTATTTAGGAGGTGCAAATGCTCCTGCATCAACTCAGCATTAACCACTTAACGTGTGGTAATTCTTACACACTAACTGGTTAACGCTTCCATGCCTATTCTCCACTCATGACACATCCCCTGGAAAAAAACATTAAAAAAATGTAAGTAACGTATGAGTTAGCGTGGGCAAACAGGCAAAATACCATAAAATGCTTTAATGCAGGTTGCTGTAGCCTAGTTTTCACGTGCCAAGCGCACATTAGGGTTCAACACCCTTTAGTAGAAGGGCTCTTTAGTTAAACTGGCCAAAGATAGGTCTGATGTGCTTTCCTCCAATTTAACCAGTTAATTGCTGACTCCACCCCCGGATTGCTAAATGAATAGCTGGTTTCAGCTTAGGCCTTAGTGCTGATATTCAGCAGCATTATACAGGTTAGTGCAAAGCCCCACATAAGCCATTTAACCAGGCAGGAGCCTCTTTTGCCTTGTTCAATTGCTTTGAAAGTTTGAATATTAACTCCTATGTTTCCTAATAAAACAAATTAAAAGCCATCATTAATTTTTTTATTTTATAATTATTTTGATGATAATTATGTCCAATGTGAATGGTTTATTTATTTATTTAAAGGATTTGTAGCCCACACTATTTTACATACTAGATGAGTAACAATAAAATACTCAAAATAAAATTCACAAATACCATTTAATCATTACAGATATTAGAAAAATAAACACTTATAAAACATTTCCAGTATTAAAAGTTCTTGTAAAACAAAAAATCTTTTAGGATCTTTCGAAATTGTTGGTAACTCTTGACACTGTGTAGCTCAAATGGAAGAGAATTCCATAAACATGCACCTTCCGTACAGAACTGGACATGCCGGAAAGATGGAACATATAACAGCTGAATGGAATGTCCTGGGTGGGCAATAAATAGTATGTATTGATATGCTTTTAGGTAACTGGCTTACCATCTCCCCTGGGAGGAAGCAGATGACTGAAAAGTGCTTCCTGGCTCCTGTTTGGCCCTGCATTGGTTCTAACATGCCTTTTGCTGACAAGTATTTACTCTGCATAACAAACTGATTTTATTGTGCCGTTGGTCATGTGCCAGTTTTGCCTAGTATTTGAATTTGCTTGACAGAAACTGCATATTTTCTTGTTTTCTGCTGGCACAGCTGCTTTATTTGCTTTGGTAAAATATTAAAATAATTTGTATTTATTTATTTTTATAACCTGCCCTTTACAAAAAAACATACATGATTAAACACTGTTTATAGTGGAACACAACACATAAATATTACATCAACAAAACACTACAAAAGGCAGAGTCCAGCAAAGCAGTCCAACTGAGACAAAATGTGAACAATGGCAGGTCTCCAGCTGCCAGTGTAAAATAGGCCAAGCATAAAAGGTGTTTCTTGAGTTGTCGCTTAAACAGCAAATACTGTCTCTGATTTTTCAATCAAAGGGGCAACTTATTCCACTCAGTGGGTCCAGTTACTGAAAATACTCCCTTTGATGTAAGTCCCAGGCGCAGGCGGTACAAAGGTGGAACAGCAAGATCACCTCCAGCTGCCGACCTCAAAGGCTGTGCTGGCACATACCAGTGTTGTACAGAGTTTGTCAAATAAGCAGAAGACTCCTGATGAAGTGCACAATGAAGCATGGTTAATAGCTTAAACTTAATTCAATAATCAATCGGCAACAATTTCAATCACTTCAGATATGTTGTAACATGCTCCGTCCTAATTAGATTGTAAGCTCTGTTGAGCAGGGACTGTCTCTTCATGTTCAAGTGTACAGCACTGCGTACATCTAGTAGCACTATAGAAATGATAAGTAGTAGTAGTAGTATAATTCAAACAGTAATCATATTGCTGAATTAAACACAATCTGAAATGATTCAACACAGGTTACAGGCATTCCTAAATAAATGATGTTATAATAATCTATTTAGCTTAGTACCATCACCTGCAAAACTACTACTACTACTACTATTTATCATTTCTATAGTTCTACAAGGCATACCTGTATAAAAACAGACCTAGATAATAATGGCTTTAACTTACTCAACATGCACAACTTGAAATAAGAATTGTAAATCAACAATTGCACCTGTGACTAAAATGAGAAACCAGAATCTAACACAACCCCAAGATCTTCAACTGAGTTAGTTTTAACAGGAACCCCAGACAAACATACAATGTCTGTAAATGCAGTCACATTCCACCTTATTTTCGAAAGAGAAAGACGCCCATATTTCGACCCAAATCGGAAGATGGGTGTCTTACTCCCGTGGGCGCCCAAATCAGTATAATCAAAGGCCGATTTTGGGCGTCTTCAACTGCAATCTGTCGCAGAAACGGCCACAGTTGACGGCGGCGTGTCGGAGGCATGGTGAAGGCGAGACTGGGGCGTGTTTATCGGCTGAGGAGAGATGGGCGCCCTCGGCCAATAATTGAAAAAAGAAGGGCGCCAGAAACGAGAATTTGGGTCACTTTTTCTGGACCCTTTTTTCTCAATAACAAGTCCCCAAAAAGTGTCCCAACTGCCCAGATGACCACCGGAGAGAATCGGGGATTACCTCCCCTGACTCCCCCAGTGGTCACTAACCCCCTCCCACCCAAAAAAAAAGAACTTTAAAAACGTTTTTTCCCCAGCCTGTATGCCAGCCTCAAATGTCATACCAGCTCCATTACAACAGTATGCAGGTCCCTGGAGCAGTTGTTAGTGGGTGCAGTGGACTTCAGCCAGGTGGACCCAGGCCCATCCCCCCTACCTGTTACACTTGTGCTGGTAAATGGGAGCACTCCAAACTGCCCCCAAAACCCACTGTACCCACATCAAGGTGCCCCTCTTCAGCCATAAGTGCTATGGTAATGGTGTAGAGTTGTGGGATTTGGGGGGCTCAGCACCCAAGGTAAGGGAGCTATGGACTTGAGAGGTATTTTAATTTTTTTTAATTGTTACAAGTGCCCCCTAGGGTGCCCGGTTGGTGTCCTGGCATGTGAGGGGGACCAGTGCACTATGAATCCTGGCCTCTCCCATGACCCAATGCCTTGGATTTGGTTCATTTTTGAGCTGGGCGCCTTCGGGCACAAACTGTATTATCGGAAAAAAGATGAACGCCCATTTTTCCAAAATACGGTTTGCCCCTCCCCTTCCCGTACCCGTTCTCGGAGATAGACGCCCATGGAGATGGGCATTCACGTTCGATTATGCTCCTCATTATCAGCTACCACACGCAGAAGCTAAATCTTCTCCACATTTATTTATTTACACATTTATAGACCACTTAAATCAATCTAATTTTAATCTATTCTGATTGAGCCAAACAAAAACATCCTGCAGTCTGTTAACCAGAACAGAATCAACATTTTTAAAGGGAATAAAAAAATTGAAGATCATCGGCATACACTCGATATGACACTCTTAAAGAATGTGACAGAGGGCATAATGGGTGCAAATAGAAATTAAATAGGACTGCAGACAGCACCGAACCTTGTGGGGCATCTGTCCATAGTGGGTACATTGCCGATGTATCATTCCCCACATGAACAATCTGCTGTCAATTATGCAGAAAAGACTCAGGGGGTCTTTTGCTAAGCTGCGCTAGCGTTTTTAGTGCATGCTAAAAATAGAAGTGCGCTGAACACTAGAGAAACCCATAGGAATACATTGGCGTCTCTAGCATTTGGTGCTTGCCTATTTTTAGCGCACACTAAAAATGCTAGTGCACCTTAGTAAAAGACCCCCATAAAACATTTCAGCACGGCACCTGCCAAACCACAAGAATGGAGG
The DNA here is from genome assembly GCF_901765095.1 of Microcaecilia unicolor. NCBI lineage: Eukaryota > Metazoa > Chordata > Amphibia > Gymnophiona > Siphonopidae > Microcaecilia > Microcaecilia unicolor. The sequence goes on from NC_044042.1 coordinate 93,809,791, forward strand.
CATTGCACCAATATAGTATAATTCAATGTATTGAATGCTGCAGAAATATAAAAAAAACAAAACAAGAAATCTGCTTAGCCAACCCTAAACGCATGTCATCAATTGTAGCAGCAACCAACGCCTCCATACTATGTGCCCTGTGGAAACTGTACTGAAAAGGATAAAGCAAAGAATTAGTTACATAAGTACATAAGTAATGCCATACTGGGAAAAGACCAAAGGCCCATCAAGCCCAGCATCCTGTCCCCGACAGCGGCCAATCCAGGTCAAGGGCACCTGGCAGCTTCCCAAACGTACAAACATTCTATACATGTTATTCCCGAAATTGTGGATTTTTCCAAGTCCATTTAGTAGTGGTCTATGGACTTGTCCTTTAGGAAACCATCCAAACCCTTTTTAAACTGTGCCAAGCTAACCGCCTTCACCACATTCTCCGGCAACGAATTCCAGAGTTTAATTACGCGTTGGGTGAAGAAAAGTTTTCTCCTATTTGTTTTAAATGTACTACACTTTATTCAATACAATGAGTTGAGAGGTGTAAGAGGGACTTTTGGGAGGGGGGAGGAGAACGTTGGGAGAAATGTTTGATGGTAGATTGTACTATTCTGTTAGAGTTGCACACAAATTTGAGCTGTGTATTTTATTTCCATCTGTTACTTGGAAATGTTCTTTCTGAATTACCATCAATAAAACTGTTGAAACCTTAAGGGGGGGAGGGGGGAGGAGGGGGGAAGAAAATGTAAAATGTTCTTGGAGAGCGAAGTTATTATTCTTTTTTCCATGTGTTAGTTTGCAAAATGGAAGTTGTCTCTTCAATAAAATATATTTAAATATAAATGTACTACACTTTAGTTTCATCGCATGACAAATCACTATCCAATTGTTTAAAAAAAACGTATCTGCTTTGACCCAAGGGACAGAGACAGACACCTTGAAATCCTGACTGTATCCTTCGAACAGAAAGGCTACAACCCCAAAATAATCTCCAAGAATATTGCCTCCTCCCTCAAAACACCCAGGGAAAATCTGCTACAGTACAAAGAAAAAAAAGCCACAGACAGAATCCCCCTTATAGTGACATACAACCCAGAGCTGGAAAAATTAAGAAAAATCATAAGAGATCTGCAGCCTCTACTCCAGGAGGATGAATTACTGAAAGAGATATTCCCATCCTCACCAGTGCTGGTTTTCCGACAGCCACCCAACTTAAAACACAAGCTAATCAGAAGTAAGCTCCCAACACAGACTCAAAAAGAAGAGAATGGCACACATCTTTGCAATATATCCAGCTGCAAGCTATGCCAAAACATTTCACAGGACCTCACAGTCATTCACAAACGAAAAATATTCAACATAAAGGAATCTTTTACATGCTCATCTTCCAATGTGGTATATATCATTCAGTGTAAAAAATGTGACGAAGGATGCTATATTTGAGAAACAAGCCAGATACTAAAGACAACATTTAATTTACATAGACATCATATGAAAAATGCCAGTGCCAGCCAGGATGCCACGCCTGTGGGGCAGCAGTTTACAAAACCAGAACACTGTACCAGTGATTTCATAGTAAGAATCCTGAAAGGTAACTTTAAAACAATACAGGAACGTAAGACCTTTGAAGTCAGAATGATTAAATATTTTGATACCCACCAGACAGGACTTAACAAATATTTGGGTTTTCAAGCCCATTATAAACCATAAAGTTGTAATGCTCTGTTTGTCACCCTCCTGTCTCCATGCATATCTCACCTATCCACCCCCATCCTGCTAGACTGTCACTGAAATGCTTTGATGTTTCACTTATATATACTGTCATCTACCAACATTTGCTTATTTCCGATCTGACGAGGAAGGGCAACCTTCGAAAGCTATTTAAGAAATGTATTAAGTCCAATAAAAAAACATATCATCTTATTTTCTTTTCCATGTTTTATTTTGTTTTATTTCTACTGATTACCTAAAAAACCCCCAAAACAGAATATTCCAATACTTTTGCCAGTAATGGTAAAGAAGAAATGGGGCAATAGTTAGCCGAAACATTGTGCCCTAATAGCTGGATTCTTCAACACTAGATGTACTGTAGTAATCTTCAGTGCATCAGGAAAATGACCACGTTTCAAAGATATATTAACAATTTTTGTTCATTCTAATTCAAAACATTAGGAGAGCAAACATCTCCCACAGACTCAGATGGGCGACATCTATTCAAGCAGTTTCGAACTTCTACCACACTGTTGAAAAGTCATCCCCAAATTACCCCAGCTTCAACAGATAACTCACAAGCAGGGAGACTATCCACAATATTTTAAATCTTTTGCTCAAAGTACACTCTATGTCCCTCAGGTGTAAAAGGTGAATTACACATTCAAGAGCTATTATCCTGGGTCAAAGACTGTACAATTCGGTGCAACTCTTTGGGACAATTTATGATTGCAAAATCCGCTTTTGATAGTACATCGCTTGCAACTTTAGCAAATAAGACTCTTGAGAATCAATGTCTCGCATCTGCTATTAACTCTCAACTTGTCTCAGTTCCCTCTGTACCTGTTTCAACCCACTATTGAACTATGGGGCAGACTGTTTAAGCAACTTCACTTTAGCAACCTGTATTGGAACTAATGCATCCAAAGCTTCAAATAATGTAGTATCCCAACGATGAACAACATCTTCTGCTCTTATACCAGAAACATCTCCCTGTGCTGGAGCCCATACTTCCCATAATAAAATAGGATCAACCCAAGGTCAAACAAACCAAATCTGTTTATTGCTATTAACTGACAGTTTAAATAACAAAAGTGAATGATCTGTTCACCCAACTGACAACACATCCAAATGGATTTTCATAACCCAATCAGCAGGTAGAAAATTCAAGCCCAATACATGTCCGGCCTGATGAGTGGCTTGATCTACTACCTGCACCAAAGATAGTGCAGAAAGAGCATCGAGCAACACATGGGCAGGCATAATACCTGGGGAATGTGCTTTTGTGGACAAAAAGAAAATAGTTATGGAATTCAAAAACGTGTGGGATAAACACAGAGAATCCCTGCTTGAGAAGAGGATGGAATAAAAGTATAGAGCATTTCCTGTGAAACATAAATGACTCACACAAAAATATATATATAAAAGTGAGAGCATAGAGAGGGGTGAACTGCAAAGAGTGGCAGGTACAACTGTGGCTACCTTCCTGGGCAGATTGGATGGACATGCTAGACTTTATCTCTCTCATTTAGTATTACTATATTAAAATCTTCCTATGAAGAAGGACAAGTCTGGCAGTGCTGTTTTTAAAATTTCTTTCTTTTTTTCATGTTCAACATTTGCTTCCATTTCTATTTTTCCAACTACTATTCACAATAAGAGTAATTTATAAGATAGCCATACTGAGTCAGACTAATGGTCCATCTAGCCCAGTATCCTGCTTCCAGCAGTGGCCAATCTAGGTCACAAGCACCTGGCAGAAACCCAATTAGTGGCCACATACCATGCTATCAATCCCAGGGCAAGCAGTGGCTTCCCCCATGTCCATCTCAATAACAGACTAAGGACTTTTACTCCAGGAACTTGTCCAAACCTTTTATTTATTTTTGTTATTTCCTTTTAAGTCTTACAACCAAGTAAATACTTGTACAGAAAAGGATCACTATCAACCAAAATCAAAATAGGAAAAACCTTACTTATACATTACAGAAAAAAAAATAGATAGTTACCCTCAAGTCTACATAATATAGATCCAAGACTACATAATGTGGAACTATTATACAAGAAAAACATATACCAAAGTAAACCTGACATGATACAGAATACCGAAATTAAATTTAACAGATTGATATTAAACTACACATTTACTAGGATAATGCAAATAAATGGTAGCTCCAGCCTGGAGTACTCCTGGTTTTAACTGTAGAAACGGACGTGGAGGGGCATAATCGAACGAGGCACCCAAGATTTCTTGGGGCCGTCCTCGGACGACTCCATGAATGGGCAGGGAAACCTGTATTATCGAGATAAGATAGGCGTCCATCTTTTGTTTCGATAATACGGTCGGGGACGCCCAAATCTCTACATTTAGGTCGACCTTAGAGATGGTTGTCCTTAGGTCGTCCTTAGAGATGGTCGTCCCTGGTTTTCAGCGATAATGGAAAATGAGGACGCCCATCTCAGAAATGACCAAATCCAAGCCATTTGGTCATGGGAGGAGCCAGCATTCATAGTGCACTGGTCCCCCTGACATGCCAGGACACCAACCGGGCACCCTAGGGGGCACTGCAGTGGACTTCACAAATTGCTCCCAGGAACATAGCTCCATTACCTTGTGTGCTGAGCCCCCCAAACCCCCCCCCCAAAAAAAAAAACCCACTCCCCACAACTGTACACCACTACCATAGCCCTAAGGGGTGAAGGGGGCACTTACATGTGGGTACAGTGGGTTTTGAAGGGCTCACATTTACCACCACCACAAGTATAACAGGTGGGGGGGGGGGGGGCCTGGGTCCGCCTGCCTGAAGTGCACTGCACCCACTAAAACTGCTCCAGGGACCTGCATACTGCTGTCATGGAGCTGGGTATGACATTTGAGGCTGGCATAGAGGCTGGCAAAAAATTGTTAAAAGTTTGTTTTTAGGGTGAGAGGGGGTTGGTGACCACTGGGGGAGTAAGGGGAGGTCATCCCTGATTCCCTCCAGTGGTCATCTGGTCAGTTTGGGCATCTTTTTGATGCTTGGTCGTGAAAAAAAATGGACCAAGTCGCCCAAGTGTTCGTCAGGGACGCCCTTCTTTTTTCCATTATCGGCCAAGGATGCCCATCTCCTAAGTACGCCCCAGTCCCGCCTTTGATACACTGCCGACACCCCCCCGTGAACTTTGGTCGTCCCGGCGACGGAGAGCAGTTGAGGGCGCCCAAAATCGGCTTTCGATTATGCCGATTTGGGCGACCTTGCGAAAAGGACGCCCATCTCCCGATTTATGTCGGAAGATGGGCGCCCTTCTCTTTCGAAAATTCACCTGCTAGGATCTCTAGGCTACATTTTTGACCTGCTGTTTTCCTGTGTGCTTCCTGCACCTGTTCTAGTGCATAAGGTTCTCAGACCTTCTGGCCCCAGATCTTGCCAGAGGATTAGAGCAGTTTCTGGTTGTTTCTGGAAAGGAACCTGGAAGCAGGGAGGAGTTAGACCCTCTGAAGGGGTGTTGCTAGTGGCAGTAGGATACTCCCCCGAAGAAGATTTAAAGATCTTGCCACCAAAATTTGTCTTTGGAGCTTCTCCCACCACTGACCATACCTTTCAAGGGAGAGCCCCATTCCTGCCAACCTTGCAGCTTGCCTCGATGAGAGAGAGACAATCAGCCTATCTATACCCAACCGGTTAGATATTAGTGGCACTTGCAAGAGCAAGGATTCAGAGACTGACAGATCCAAATCCCAGTGCTGGCTTGCTATAGTAAGAATGTGTGGGGATCTTCTCACCCCATGTAGTTTTCTTTGGGAAGGAGCAAGGAGATTCCCGAGACGTTCAGCCTTACCACCCAGGCAGCCCATACACCACTTCTATGGGACACTACATTTGTGGAAGAGTGGAAAATTTTTTAGAAATAAGAACAACATCTTTTGTTGTACAAGGCTAAGCAGCAAAGGTATCTGTTTAATGTATGCGACTATCAGCTTGTTCAAAAGCAACATCTTACTGTACTGAGCTATTAACTATCTGAAAATCATCAGCCTACTCCGAGTAGCCTTAATATTTAATAAGTGTGAGCAGGAAAGATTGATATCCTCTGTAAATAAGTTGGTGTTTGAATGGACCTTTTGTTTTTTTAAATATTCATGTGCTTCATCAATTGACAGTGCAGTAAAGGTTTCAGTGTTTAGTTACTTCATGGTGTGGTTTAGAGTTTTGTGAATGGAAATCTGATGCCTTGCCCAGACCTCCAGTCTTAAGTTTGGCCCTGGCCCTAGTCTCACCAAATAAATTCTTTATGTGTTCCTTCTTCCACCATCCCAGGTGGTGACTAGGCAGCCACCTAGCTCTCATTTACAACAACGAGGCATGCAGGAGGCTTAACCATTTCTTTTTTTCAGAGGACCAAAAAAGGACAGGCTGCAACAAAATCCAGTATAGTATGGTGGCTCAAGGAAATTGTTTCCTTGGCTTGTCTTTTTAAGGGGCATTCAAGCCCATATGATCAGGGGGCTGGTGATTTCTTGTGCAGAAGCTCATTCACTCTCTCCCGCTGAGATCTGTAAGGTCACTATGTGATCATTTTAGCATTCATTTTCAAAGCACTATAGGTTGGATGTACAGTACAGTACTTGCTATAGAGGATGTCTTTGAAGTGGGAGTGCTCAGAGCTGTTGTTGTAAAGTGCCATTAAGTCAATATTCATTCATGCTGACTCTGTGGATGTTTATCCTGAGCTGTGTGCGGTGTTCGGTCAGGTGGCTAATCGTTGCTGTTGTTATTATATCAATGTATCGCACTGGCATTCAACCTTGCCAAGCATGATGTCTTTTTCTAATGATCTTTTCTTTGCTTGATGTGTCTCAAGTATGAAAGTTTTGTCTTGAAAAGGTTCACCTGAGAAAAAGTTATTTCCACAGCTGCATTGCTGAAAGGTAAAGCCAACTTACATAGTGCAAAGTGCCCTAGTTGAAGGAAATCATGATTCCTGAAGCACCCAAACTTGCTCGACATTGTTGTAACTGAAGGTTGGCCATAACAATGTGCTGATTTGCGTCCTCTATTGCTCCAGATCTCCAAGATTCCACTTATACAGACGTAAAAATGTTAACTTTGACAGTTGAGGTTTCTGGGCTCCAAGGACAACAGATGATCTGCCAGAGACTCTAGCTGCTGTACTTTGTCTGTAGCCTCTGACGCATTTCCTTCGGAATCCCTACAGCGCTCCTTTATTTGTTCTGCAGACTTGCATTCAATTCGAGCTTCATGCAACAACAACTGGAATTCAATCCCAAAGTTAATAGCCGCCAATGGTAGATGGTTAGACTTATCTTCCAAATTGTACACCAGAATTTCTCCCCACGATGTGAATGTGGCTGCCCCCCCCCCCCCCCCCCCACTCGCTGCAGCAAGTTGCGATGCAATGTTATCAGTTATGTCAGCAGCTGGGCAAGGCTCACTATATCAGACTCGAATAGCTTGTTAACTCATTTGAGTTCCTGTAATATGGGCCTCAAAAATACCAAGTACAGCTTGTTTTCAGCTGAGCTGAACATCTGATACAGCAGCTCAGCAGTGTAGTTGTGTGCCTCATCCTTGACAATCTGGAAGCGAAGCTTTAGTTCGTCATACTATTCAAGGACATGCTGAATACAAGCAGCTGTGAACAGCCAGTCTGACAACGTCAAGATCGTTAGTGGTTCTTCACCAACATTAATGCATTTGAATAATTGTATTTCTGCTGGCAAACAGTACTATGGCAGAACCAGTTATAGGTCTCAACAACCATGAATTCAATGTTCCTTGGCATCTCCATCAGTGCATGTGAAGAACTCAGTTGAACTGAATGGAAAATAAACTTTATCCTCCAGATTGTAGATATCACGCCTAGTGTTCCACGCCAAAATCTAAGTGTATTCTGTAATAACGCTTGTAACATAACTGACTTAAACTAATCAGTGTTAATAACAGCACTTAAGCAATAATGAGCACTAATTGGCAATAATTAGAATTTACATGCACAACTCACTAAACGGATTCTGTAATGAACTGTGCCTAAATTCTAATGCACGCAGTTCAAAAGAGACATGGTTATGGGTAGGGAAATGAGTGTTTCATGGGTGTTCCAAATTTTATGCATGTAGTTATAGAATTTGGGCCAGTGCACGTAAATCTACATGTAGGGACTTACACCACATTTTCATTTGTGTAAATAGAGGCGCATAGTTTTAGGCGCTGGGATATCAACTAAGCATATTTTATATACCACACCTAAATCTAGGTGCCGCTTATAGAATTTACTTAGGCAGAAATGTTAACTGTGTGGATTTTTTAGGCACCTTATATAGAATCTGGCCCTATGTAAATGATGTTAGGGCACACTTCACAAAACCTTGATATATCTGAATTATTTTTGCCACACATGGTACTACAGCCATTGGTTGCTAAGCCTAAGCATTTGTCTATTGCAAGATGATTTGCTGCATGGAACTTGGTAATGGCACTGAATATTCCTTCTGCTGTACCAGACTCAAGCGAAATTATCCCTAGAAATGTGGTGGTAATACAATGCAAGGAACGACTATAGTAGCGCACTATCACACAGAGCTGCTTCTCTAGACCAATATTTGTGCTTTCATCGATAATCAATGAGTACGACATCTCTGTCAAGGTCCAAGATGAATTCTTCATAGACTGCAGGGTCAAGGATGTATCTTGATCAGTGCAGAACATTTCGTCCAGTGTAGAGCTATATCTTGCCTGAAATGTCCTTGATGACCTTGCCTATGTGATCAATTGTTGCAGTACTGGAACGGCATGCAACGTGTGCCGCCAACTTCAGATCTGCTGTCTTGACAGTGTGGTCAATGTTCTTTGAATGACAGCTGGCATCAAATAAAGTCTGTGCACTGGAAAAAGACGCTGCATTCCGCTTACATTTGGCTATAGAAGCATGACTAACCAAATCAGCATTGATGTGCATGGATGCCATACTTGCAATACTGGCAACAAGCTTTGGTATCATTACCTGGAACACTGCATATCCAGTCCTTTAAGGCATCATCTTTTTCCTAGTAACATTTTCCATACTATGCCCACTTTCCCATGATGACTATTGAGTACTGGAATATGGAAAATCGAGATGCTCTTGTTCACATGTTGGCTGTACTGTGGGACTTGCACGGCAATCAGTAAACAAGCTGTGGTAAACATAAGGACAAAAAGCATGATTCACATTACACACCTGTATAGGCTTCAATCATGGGCCAACCACCACCAACCGAAAAACCTACAGAGTGGGATAGCTAAACCAGTCTGTAGTAAAAAACGGGGTAGGGTCAATCAAGATTTAATCAACCGTGGGTACAGATAAAATCAATTAAGCCCAATAGATACAAAATTACATGACGGAAGAATGAAAAAGGTATAATTCAAAAAGAACCGGACTTGTTATAAAACATATCGTGTAGCCAAAAAAGTACTTAGCTTTATGTTCAAAAACCAAAGATACCGCTTCCCAAAGGCGTCTCCATAAGCTTCTTGGCAAAAAATGATATGATTAGTCTCCTCAAAGTCCAAGAATTATTCCTCAAAATCACTCTCTCTCAATGTGCTTTTGAGGAATAATTCTTGGACTTTGAGGAGACTGTTTATGTATCATATCATTTTTTGCTAAGAAGCTTATGGAGACGCCTTTGGGAAGCGGTATCTTTGGTTTTTGAACATAAAGCTAAGTACTTTCTTGGCTACACGATATGTTTTATAACAAGTCTGGTTCTTTTTGAATTATACTAAGTTTCAGGTGTACCTTCCTGCAGTACATGTCATTGCACACACTTATATGTGCATTTACTGCTGTGCATGTAAAAACAACTTGACAGGTGGAAAAATCTTTATAGACTTATCCCTTTAAGAGAGGTGCCTTGTTGAGAAATTTTCTAGGCATCCTGTTACCCACATAACTCACATATGACATTTTTAACCACATACCTTAGAGTTATGATATATGATGGTGGTATTAGTAGGCTTTGTTGTTTTCCCAGAAAACATAAAAAAAAGGTTTGTTTGCTTCTTTCTAAACATTTGTGGATAGGATTCTATGAGAGGTTAGTTCCCTCCTTTAACTCAACTTTATCTTTATTTTTAAAGTACTGCAAATTAAATTTCATAGAGTAAATCTACACTCACCCAAACCAAGTGCAACTTTTTTTTTTCCTGGGAGATTAGCAGTTTTCTGGGAAACTGTTTTCTGCTACCCTAGTAAAGCTGTAAGTCTTTAGTTCAGATAAGTGGTATCACCCAAACACACATGTCCAAGAATTAAATTCACTGCAGGGCCTCTCAGCTTATCAACAGTGTATATACATACAAAATCAACTTTGTGCTAGGACTGGGCATAGGCAAACACTCTTCTTTATCCAGGCATTTGAGAAAACAAGCTACCCCATGAGTTACAGTTTAGTGCTCCTTAATAAAGACTTATCTCTGCAAAGGCCAGATCCTCCTACTCCTTGTTTTGCTACACTACTTTGACTTAGGAATTGAGGGTTCCTGCACCTCCTGTGGCTGCTCCTCGCTTAGAGTTTAGTGGACCACTAACAATCTAGCAGGGCCGCCGAGAGACTAGACCAGGCCAGGGACAAGGCCGCCCCCGGGGCCCCCCCACCCAAGGTCGCCGGGCCCCCCTCCACCCGCCGCCGGGCCAGGCCCTCTCTCCACCCCCGGGCCCTCTACACTGACCTTAAGCGTCTCCCTCATCTTCGAAAGCGCAGCGCACTGAGCATAGCAAGCAGTGGCAGACCACTCCTTCCTTCCGTGCCCCACCCTCGCGGAAGTTACGTCAGGCGAGAGCGGGACACGGAAGGAAGGAGTGGTTTGCCGCTGCTTGCTGCGCTGTGCTTTCGAAGGTGAGGGAAACGCTTAAGGTAAGTGCCAGGGAGCGACGGAGGGCGGGCGGGCCAGACTGCGGCGGTGGCGCCGGGCCCCCCCCCGGAGGCCCGGGCCTAGGGAATTTTGTCCCCCCCTCTTGGCGACCCTGCAATCTAGAGGCACCCAGGAGCAACTCACTTGCAATTCCTGGACATTACTTCCACCTTCCCATACACTGTCTGACATACTGTAAGGCACTGGTTCCACAGTTCACAGCAGGGGCGTAGCCAGACTGGTGGGAGGGGGGGTCCAGAGCCTGAGGTGAGGGGGCACATTTTAGCCCCCCCGGCGCCGCCAACCCCCCCGGCGCCCCTCCCCCGTCCCTTTCAACCAACCCCACCCACCGCCGCCAACCTTCCCCTGCCACCGCCAGGTAACTTTGCTGGCGGGGGTCCCCAACCCCCGCCAGCCAAAGTCCCCTTCAGCGCCAGTCTCCGAGTCCGGCACATTCGCTGATCTGGATTCTGTTTCTGTGAGTCCTGATGTCACGTGCAGGACGTCAGGACTCACAGAAACAGAATCCAGATCAGCAACGCACCGGAGACTGGTGCTGAAGAGGACTTCGGCTGGCGGGGGTTGGGGATCACCGCCAGCAAAGGTACCTGACAGCGTCAGCATCAGGGGAGGGTTGGTGGCGGCGGGAGGGGGGGGGGTCAAATGTGGCAGGGGAGGGTCGGTGGTGGGGGGAGGGTGAAAGCAGAGGGGCCAGAGCTAAATCTGCGGGGGCCCATGCCCCCACCTAGTTATGCCCCTGGTTCACAGCGCCCTTCGTGTCCCAGCAGTCTTTCGCAGCACCCCCCAGCCTCTGCCCTCCCCAGCCACACAGGTCTCCATGTTTTTATCTGCAGAAATATATCAGTGCTAGGGTGTCCCTATAACCAGCCCCTCCAAATAATACACTGATTACAATTTATAACAAATTACTACTCTACCTATGAAAAATTATTCCGTTATTATACTTCCTCTTTGTACATCTGTATGCTGCACAAGCCGGCATGTTTAAAAATATAAGTGAGATTAAATAAAAAGAAGCTACCAACAATAAAGAATGACAACTCGGATGCAGCAGCTCATAGGTTTGCTTGCTTTTTTAAAAATGGAAATGGAAACAGAGACTACTGACCTATTGGCTTCAGTTTTTTGACTTCACCCCATCTCCTGTTTTCATCCAACCTCCTTAGCAGTTGCCTTTGAGCCCTGAACGTCATCTACTCCCTGTCCCCATTGGCCGCGACAAAAAAACCCCCACAAGTGCGGGGCCGCAGCAGCCTTCAGGCATGTACTGTCAGCTCTGTTGGTCCTCTGCCCCCGCTGACTTCCAGTTCCGGGGGCAGAGGACCAGCAGAACTGACAGCAGATGCTTGAAGGCTGCTGCAGTCCTGCACTTGCTTTTTTTGTTGTTGTTGTTCTGCTGTTTGCAGTAGTGGTTCAGGTGGGAGGGAAGTCTGGATTTGCCACGGCACCCCAGAGAGGTTGCTGCGGTGCACCAGGGTGCGGCGCACAGTTTGGGAAACGCTGCTATAAGGTGCTCATTTTCATAGCAGATGAAAGTGTTACAATGTCTAACAAAAGTCCATCTTCTAAAAATGTCCAAATTCTGATTTTGGAGTCATAATTTGGATGTTTCACATTGCAACTTGTCTAAATAGCAAGGGGGAGATATGATAGAGGTCTATAAGATAATGAGTGGAATGGAACGGGTTGATATGGAGCGTCTGTTTACGCTTTCCAAAAATACTAGGACAAGGGGGCATGCGATGAAGCTGCAGTGTGGTAAATTTAAAACGAATCGGAGGAAATCTTTCTTCACTCAACGTGTAGTTAAACTGTGGAATTCGCTGCCAGAAAAGGTGGTTAAGGCGGTTAACTTAGCGGACTTCAAAAAAGGGTTGGACAGCTTCCTGGAGGAAAAAGCCATAGAATGTTATTGAATTCACGAGGGAATAATACAGTATTTCTAGGATGGGCGGGACAAATTGCTTGTTCTTTTGGCCGCTGTCGGTGACAGGGTGCTGGGCTCGATGGACCCTTGGTCTTTCCCAGCATGGCAATGCTTATGTACTTATGTTGTAGGTGGGACTAGGGAGGGTCGAAAAGTAGGGCCCAAAAGTAGGATGCCCAGCAGGAATTTTCAAATGACAAGAAATATCCATGTCTAAAAAGAAGGATGTTTTTATCTAGACTTGTTTCAGTCACATCCAAGTTACAAAAAGTTGCTCTAATTGAGCAGCTGACCACTGGAGAGATTAAGACATGACCCCCTCCTTAAGGTGGATGCTCCTTATTCACCCAGTAGTTTCTGTCCCCCCCCCCCCCCCCCTCTTCTCCTCTGAAATGAAACTGAAAAGGAAAACCAGGCTTTATGTCAGCTGCAGGTATTATAGCCATTCTGAACAAAGCAGGTCTTTCGCTCTATTCCCCTCTACCCAGACCCTCCAGTCTCATCCATTGCCTTCTCCTTCCCCCCTACACCCCCTAGCCCCATCTTCTACTCTTCTCCTTCTCACCCACTCCCTAGTCCCATCTTCTGCTGTTTCCCTCCCCTCTACCCATACCCACTAGCCCCATCCATCTCCTGATCTCCTCCACCCCCACCCCGCCCAGTCCCATCCATCATCTTCTCCTCCCCATCCCTCCCAGTCCAATCAGTCTTCTGCTCCTTTCCTCTTCCCAATCACCCCTCCCAGTCCCATCCATCTTCTGCTCATTTCCTCTGCCTCCTCCCACCCTTGCCAGTCCCATCCATCTTCTGCTCCTTACCTCCGTCCCCCTACCCCTCCATGCCTCATCCATCTTCTGCGCTTTCCCTCTGCCGCAGTCCCATCCATCTTTTGCTTTCCACTATCTCCTATCTGACTTTTTTCTTTCTCCATGTCCACCATTATTCCCTCTGTGTCCCTATCTGTTCTGTCTAGCACCTCCCCTCTGTGTCCCCCTCCTTCCCTTCTGTCCCACTTCTGCCTCTGCACTCCCACCCCAAGGCCAGCATCTCTCCCCTACCCCTCCCCATGGTACTGATTCTCTCTCTCTTTCCCCTCCCTGGATACAGCATCTTTCCCAATCAGTCCCCCCACACACACATTCCATCATTCTCTCCCCTCCCATCCCAGCATGTCTCTTCCCCATGAGTCCAGTTTCTCTCCCCTTCTCTTCCCCACCTCATCCAAGTTCTTGCTTCCTCTCCCCCTGTGATTTGGCATTTCTCTCCCTAACCCTTGTGATCTGGTTTTTTTTCTCCTCCCCATCCACGGGTGGGGTATATCTCTATCTCCTTTCACCATCGCCCCCCGCAAGGTCCAGTGTCACTCTCCATTCCTCCTTCCACCACCATCACCCCACCCCACCCAGCGAAGACCAGTGTCACTGTCTCTCGCTCCTCCTTCCTCCCCACGAGGTCTAGTGTCGCCCTCCCTCTCTCCTTACACCACCCCCTCCATACAAGGTCATGTCACTCTACCTCTCTCCTCCCTCCCCTCCTGGAGGTCCAATGCCACACTGGGAAAAGACCAAGACAGCGGCCAATCCAGGCCAAGGGCACCTGGCAAGCTTCTCAAATGTACAAACATTCTATACATGTTATTCCTGGAATTGTGGATTTTTCCCAAGTCCATTTAGTAGTGGTTTATGAACTTGTCCTTTAGGAAACCGTCTAACCCCTTTTTAAACTCTGCCAAGCTAACCGCCTTCACCACGTTCTCCGGCAACGAATTCCAGAGTTTAATTATGCGTTGGGTGAAGAAAAACGTTCTCCGATTTGTTTTAAATTTACTACACTGTAGTTTCATCGCATGCCCCCTAGTCCTAGTATTTTGGAAAGTGTGAACAGACGCTTCAAATCCACCTGTTACACTCCACTCATTATTTTATATACCTCTATCATGTCTCCCCTCAGCCGTCTCTTCTCAAAACTGAAAAGCCCTAGCCTCCTTAGTCTTCCTTCATAGGGAAGTTGTCCCATCCCCACTATCATTTTCGTCGCCCTTCGCTGCACCTTTTCCAATTCCACTATATCTTTCTTGAGATGCGGCTACCAGAATTGAACATCGCTGATTGAGACCGTGGTGTCCAAAAAATTGACTTTTTCTGGGGAGTAGTCAATTTTGAATCTGATTGTAGGATGGTATGTATTGAAGGAATAGTAAAATTGTTTCAGAGTTTCTTCCCCCTCAGTCCAAATCATAAAAATGTCATCGATGTACTGGTAGTATTTTAGAGGTTTGGTCTGGCATGTATTCAAAAATGTCTCTTCCAGCTCAGCCATAAAAAGGTTGGCATATTGGGGTGCTGTCCTGGTGCCCATCGCAGTGCCCATTATTTGTAGATAGATATCATTGTTGAAGCGGAAGTAGTTGTGAGTTAAAATAAATTTGATTAATTTTGTAATAGTTTCTGGTGAGTATTGATGGTCCAGTGTGGATGTTTTTAGGAGTCTCCCACATGCAGCTATGCCATCTGTATGGGGAATTTTGCTGTATAGTGATTCTACATCCATCGTGACCAGAAGGGTGTTAGGTGGTAGTTGCTTGATATTTTTCAATTTATTCAGAAAGTCTGTGGTGTCTTGTATGAAGCTGTTTGTTTTGTGCACGAGAGGTTTCAGAATTCCCTCTATGAGTTCAGATATTTCCTCTGTTAGTGTGTCAATACCTGATATGATTGGCCTGCCCGGGTTTCCAGGTTTGTGGATTTTGGGTAGCATGTAGAATGTGCCCACAGAAGGCTGGTTTGGTATGAGTTTCTTCAGATGTAGCTGAACTTGTTTAGGAAATGTTCTGATACGGTCTTTTAGCTGCTTTGTATAATCTTGTGTGGGGTCCTCAGTTAGTTTCCTGTAGTATTTATTGTCTGAGAGCTGTCTGTGCCCTTCTTCAATGTATTTTTGTGTGTCCATAATTACCACTGCGCCTCCTTTGTCAGCGGGTTTGATGATGTTTTTGAAATAAAGCTTTTAATCCATCTACACGTCTCCTTCGCTGTTTGAGAAGAGCCCATCTTCCCCTACTTCCTTTTTTTGCTATCTTGTTAGGCAGACAGGTCTTTATCTGCCGTCATCTACTATGATACTTTACAGAGTGTAGCCTAATGTTTTACATAGAGCAATGATATTTAGCTGCTATCTATATAACTTATCTATGTAAATGAGACTACAGATATTCGGAGCTAATTTTAAGCAAGTAATTATGCATACAAAGTTAGGCCTGCATATTCAGCAGTCTAACCTATATGAATATCACTTCTGAATATCTGCATAAGGATATAATGATATATGGATATCTCCTGTGCATCTTTGTGTGGTTACTGGACCACTGAATATCAGCCCTATCCCTGTTGTTAATATAGATTTTCTACTGCATTGTGGTTGATGCAGAAGAGATGTTTCTATGTAAATTCAGAGCTCTGCTAGAGACTGTCAGGATCTTAGCATTGTTTTTTTTTTTAAAGATCTGTAGGTTTCATAGGAAACTCTTAGGTACCAAAGTTCAGAGTATCCACCAGTATTCCCAGTACAGGTGCTGGAAAATATGGAAATTCCTGAAAAATGGTAATTACTTGGAGATTATTGCCTGATCCTGAATGGAGGATATTGTGATAGCTGAAAACAAACTGGGGGGGAGAAGGGAGAAATGATTTTGACTGTTCTTATTGTTAAACACTAGATGGCACTCTAGTGCCATCGAAAACTCAGAGCTTCAGTGAAAAGGTTTGTATTAATCTTTATTCTAATGTATTCAAGTGGACTAACAGGGCTTCCACTCTACTTTATCAAATACCGGTTATGACAGGATCAATGGAACAGTACAGTTCTTCCTATATTTTTGTAGCATTGCTTCCCAAGCAGTTTTCTACCTACTAAAAAGAAAATTTCTGAAGTGATGTACAAATAATACAAAATAAATTCCCACAAAAATCCAGAAAAGGAACTACGATATATAAAGGACATAAAAGACAAAAAGAAAATAGACCACACAGAAAATGCAGAAGTCCACAGGCTAAAAGCTCCCGCAAGGCAAATCCACAGTGCGAAGGAGGCAGATAAAATCATCCAAACGCTTCAGTAAATAAATGGGTCTTCAAACCCATCTTAAACCTAGCAAAGAGGGTCTCCAAATGTGGGTGGGGGGAGGGGTAGAATATTCCCAAGAGAGAGACCCTGCACTGTCAAGAGACAAAGCTGTGATGAATAGACAGCCCTTATGGATCAAAATCTGAACTTTATAGATAATTTTATAGCGAGTGGGTAACCAGTGTTCAGTGTATAATAAAGGAGTAACATAAGCAAACTTAGCAGAGCCTGTAACCAAACTCGCTGCCATATTTTGCATCAGCTGCAGTCCGTGGATGTCCTCCTATGGAACACCAGAGAGAAGAGAATTACAATAGTCAAGGCTGGACATTACAAAGAATGGACTTTTTCTCCAGGAACTTGTCCAAACCTTTTTAAACCCAGATATGCTAACTGACATTACTGCATCCTCTGGCAACACGTTCCAGAGCTTAACTATTCTTTGAGTGAAAAAATATTTCCTCCTATTTGTTTTAAATGTATTTCCATACAGTTTCTTTGAGAGACCCCCTACTCTTTGTACTTTTAGAAGGAGTGAAAAATCAGTTCATTTTTACCCATTCTACACCACTCAGGATTTTGTAGACCTCAATCAACTGTCTCTTTTCCAAGTTGAAGAGCCCTAACCTCTTTAGTCTTTCCTCATACAGGAGGAGTTCCATCCCCTTTATCATTTTGGTTTCTCTTCTTTGAACCTTTTCTAATTCCGCTATATCTTTTTTGAGATACGGCAACCAGAACTGAATGCAATACTCAAGGTAAGGTCACACCACGGAGCGATACAGAGGCATAATATTCATGTTCTTATTTTGCATCCCTTTCCTAATAATTCCTAGCATCCTGTTTGCTTTTTTGGCCACTGCTGATGCACACTGGGCAGAAGATTACAGCATATTGTCTACAATGACACCTACGTAGATCTTTTTCTTGAGTGCTGACTCATAAGGTGAACCCTAGCATCAGGTAACTATGATTCGGATTATTCTTCCAAATGTGCATTACTTTCCATTTGTCCACATTAAATTTCATCTGCCATTTGGATGCCCAGTCGTCCAGTGTCATAAGGTCTTTCCTGCAATTTTTCACAATCTGCATGTGTTTTGACAACTTTGAATAGCTTTGTGTTATCTGCAAATGTAATCACGTCACTCATCATTCCATTTTCCGGATCATTTATAAATATGTTAAATTGCTCCGTTCCCAGTACAGATCCCTCCTCCATTGAGAAAAATGGCCATTTAACCCTACCCTCTGTTTTATTTCCAATAACAAAATCCACAGAAGGACATTGCTTCCTATCCTATGACTTTTTAATTTTCTCAGGAGTCTCTCATGAGGAACTTTGTCAAAAGCTTTCTAAAAATGTAGATAAACTACATCAATTGTCTCACCTTTATTCACATGTTTTTTTCACGCCTTCAAATAAATGAAGCAAATTGGTGAGGCAAGACTTCTCTTGGTTGAACCCATGCTGACTCTGTCTCATTAAACCATGTTTGTCTACATGATCCTTTATATAGTTTCCACTATTTTCCCTGTCACTGAAGTCAGGCGTACTGGTCTGTAATTTCCCAGATCATCCCTAGATCCCTTTTTAAAAATTGGTGTTACATTGGCCACCCTCCAATCTTCAGGTACTATGGACAATTTTAACACTAACAGCTGGTCAGCAATTTCATGTTTGAGTTCTTTTGATACCCTGGGGTTTATACCATATAGTCCAGGTGATTTATCACTCTTTAATTTGTTGATTTGGCTCAGTATGACTTTCAGGTTCACCAAGATTTCTTTCAGTTCCTCTGCATCATCACCCTTGAAAACCATTTCTGGTATAGGCAGATCTCTTACACCTTCTTCCGTAAAGACCGAAGCAAAGAATTCATTCAATCTCTCCGCTATGGCCTTATCCTCCCTGAGCGCCCCTTTTGCTCCTTCATGATTCCACAGACTCCCTCACAGGCTTTCGGCTTCTGATGTACCTGAAAAAGGTGTTACTATAAGATTTTGTCTCCACAGCAAGTTTTTCTTCATATTTATTTATTTGTGACATTTATATCCCACATTACCCCAAACGAGTTTGAGTTCAATGTGGCTTACAATAAATAGTATTGGATACATAACTAAGAATAATGCATAAGAAAGTAATTTGTTGTAAGAATCCAATTTTACAATACAGTATCATAAACATACTGGGATACCTATAGATGTTTAACATTTTGAAAATCTATTATGAGTGAGAAATTGTACATGAAGCAAAGAGAAAGTTAATGGTAAATAGAGTAATAACCAATTCAGGTAATAATTAATTGTTTGAGATGTGGTTGTTCTTTGTGAGGGTTTGTTTGAATAGGAACGATTTGAGGATTTTGTGGAATCTAGTATATTCTTGTATATTTCTTACCGAGTTCCACCATTTGGTTCCTAGGTCAGTGAAGGCTACAGAGTGGACAGTTTTGTAGATCACTTTTTTGCAATTTGGGAGGTGTAGTCTGAGATAGTTTCTTGCCTCATATTTAGCATTTCTTTGAGGTAAGTTTATTAATGGTACCATATAATCTGGAACTGTGCCATTAAGTATTTGAAAGATAAAGGTACATAATTTGAAGGTGATTCTCGCTTTGATGGGAAGCCAGTGTAATTTGATTAATAAAGGGAAGACACTTTCAAAACGAGAGATTTTGTATATCAACTTGGCTGCAGTGTTTTGAGCTGTTTGGAGTTTTTCCAACAGATACTCCTTACAACCAGCATATATGGGCCTACAAAAATCGAATTGGGATAATGTTAATGATTGTACCGATAGTCTGAATGTTCCTGATGAGAAATAGGATCTGATCCTTTTTAGTTTCCAAACAGACCTGAAGATTTTGTGATTACTGAGGAAACTTTCAGCCTTCTTTATAAATGCTTTGCACCTAGCTTGACAGTGCTTATGTTGTTTCTTATTTTTATTTATTTGTTGCATTTGTACCCCACATTTTCCCACCTATTTGCAGGCTCAATGTGGCTTACATAGTACCGTCAAAGGTGTTTGCCCAGTCGGTGGATAACAAATACAAAGTTGTATAGTGATCGTATGAGATATAAGTGGAGGGTTGGAATGGATGAAGATTGCGTGTTGTCCTGTTCGATCATAGTCATGCTGTGTTGGTAGGTGAAGAGGGTTACGTGGGGTCGTTGGGGTAGGCCTTTTTGAAGAGGTAGGTTTTTAGTGATTTCCTGAAGTTCAAGTGGTCGTGGATTGTTTTCACAGCTTTTGGGAGCCCATTCCATAGTTGTGCGCTTATGTAGGAGAAGCCGGCTGCGTAAGTTGTTTTGTATTTCAGTCCTTTGCAATTTGGGTAGTGTAGGTTTAGGTAGGATCTTGATGATCTGATTTTGTTTCTTATTGGTAAGTCTATAAGCAGGGCCGTGCCTAGGGTCTCTGGTGCCCCCCTGCAGACTATCAGTTGGCGCCCCCCCCCCCCCCTGTAGACTATCAGTTGGCGGCGGCCCCCCCCCCCCCCCCGTGAAAATGATCGCTCACCACTTGCCACACTGACAGGAATTGTCAGCAATATTCTTAGAAACAAATTGCTATACATTGCAAAATAAGATAGCAGATGTAAATTCTCAAAGTGGACATATTCCAAACACTAAAATGAAAATAAAATGATTTTTTTTCTACCTTTGTTGTCTGGTGACTTTCTTTTTCTGATCATGCTGGCCCAGTATCTGATTCTGCTGCTCTCTATCTGTCCTCTTAACTCCGTTTCCAGGGCTTCCTTTCCATTTATTTCTTTCCTTTCCTCCTTTCTTCTTCATTTCTGGTCCTCAGCTTCTGCCTATTTTCTTCATCCATGTGCAGTTTTTCTCCTCTCTTTCTTTTCCCTCATTTCATCTCCTTCATCTCTCTTCCCTCCCCTCTATGTCCAGCAATTTCTCCTCTCGCCCTGAGCCCTGCCCTCCCATCCATGCTCCTCTGTCCCCTGCCCCCTCCATTCATCCCTATCCAGCAATTCCCCTCTTTCCCTGAGCCCTGCCCTGCAATCCATATCCATCCATGCCCATCTGTCCCCTCCATTCATCCCTATCCAGCAATTCCCCTCTCTCCCTGAGCCCTGCCCTCCCAATCCATGCCCATCCATGCTCGTCTGTCCCCTGCCCCCTCCATTCATCCCTTTCCAGCAATTCCCCTCTCTCCCTGAGCCCTGCCCTCCCAATCCATGCCCATCCATGCTCCTCTGTCCCCTGCCCCCTCCATTCATCCTTTTCCAGCAATTCCCCTCGCTCCCTGAACCCTGCCCCTCCCATCCATGCTCCTCTGTCACCCTCCATTAATCCCTATCCAGCAAGTCCCCTCTCTCCCTTCCATGACCCCCCCCTCGCATCCATGCTCCTCTCTCTCCTCTCGCTCCCATGTCCCATCATGTCCCAGTTGGCCTGACCTGGCCCGCCCTCTTCTCCCCTCCCCCTTCGCATCCATGCTCTCATCTCTCCCCTGTCCTCCCGCTCCCATTGTTCAACTGCCCGCCCTCTTCTCTCCCCCCCCAACATCCCTTTTCTTTTTTTTTTCTTTTTAAATTTACCTCTGTGGCGGTCCGCGTCAGTGAAGGAGGCGGCGCTCCCGACGTCTCTAACCTTCCCTTCGCTGTGTTCCGCCTTCTTCTGACGTCATTTCCTTGCTGGACCGCCACGGAGGTAAATTTAAAAAGAAAAAAAAAAGAAAAGGGATGTTGGGGGGGGGGGAGAACAGGGCGGGAAGTTGAACAATGGGAGCGGGAGGGCGAGCGAGGTGAGCATGGTGCGGCGGCGCCCCCAGAGGGAAGTGCCCCCCTGCCATGCTTACCTCGCTTACCGTGTTGGCATGGCCATGTCTATAAGGTCTATCATGTATCCTGGGACTACGCCATACATGATTTTGTGGACTAAGGTGCAGATTTTGAAGATGATCCGTTCTTTGATTGGGAGCCAATGCAACGTTTCTCAGAGGGGTATGACACTTTCGAAGCGTGTTTTGCTGAATATCAGCCTGGCTGCTGTGTTTTGGGTGGTTCTTCATTTGAATCCTTTTTCCATTCTTTGAACGATGTTCTTTTAGCTCTAATAGTCCCTTTCACTTTACCTTTTAACCATGTTGGCTGTCATTTGCTCTTCTTTCCACCTTTGTTAATACATGGAATACATCTGTTCTGGGCTTACACTATAGTATTTTTAAACAACGTCCAAGTCTGATTTAAAGTCCCAAACTTTGTGGTTGATCCTTTTAGTTCTTTTAAACCAATTTCCGCACCTTGAGTATTGGGTTCAGTTCTGGTTGCTGTATCTCAAAAAAAATATAGCGGAATTAGAAAAGGGTCAAAGATGAGCGACCAAAATGATAAAGGGGATGGAACTCCTCTCGTATGAGGAAAGGCTAAAGAGGTTAGGGCTCTTCAGCTTGGAAAAGAGACAAATGAGGGGAGATATGATTGAAGTCTACAAAATCCTGAGTGGTGTAGAATGAGTAAAAGTACATTGATTTTTTACTTGTTCCAAAAGTACAAAGACTAGGGGACACTCAAAGATGTTACATGGAAATGTGTTTAAAACAAATAAGAGAAAATATTTTTTCACTCAAAGAATAGTTAAGCTCTGGAACTCTTTGCTGGAGGATGTAGTAACAGTGGTTAGCGTATCTGGATTTAAAAAAGGTTTGAACAAATTCCTGGAGGAAAAGTCCATAGTCTGCTATTGAGACAGACATGGGGAAACAACTGCTTGTCCTGGGATTGGTAACATGGAATGTTGATGCTAATTGGGTTTCTACCAGGTACTTATGATCTGGCTTGGCCACTGTTTGGAAAACAGGATACTGGGCTAGATGGACCATTGGTCTGACCCTGTATGGCTACTCTTATGTTCTTATTTTGTTGTAGTCACCCTTTCAAAAATTAAATGCTGCTACAGTAGATTTCCTTAGTGACTTCACTTCAGATATCAGCTCAAATTTGATCATGTTATGATCACTGTTTCCTAGTGGATCCGACACCGTTACCTCTCATACCATACCCTGCATTCCACTAAGGACTAGATCTAAAATAGCTCCCCCTCTTTTTGGTTCTTGGATTAGTTGCTCCAAGAAGCAGTCATTTATTACATTTAGGAATTTTATTTCCCTAGTGCTCCCAGATGTAACATTTATCCAGTCAATACTGAGGTAATTGAAATCACCCATGATTATGTTTCAGTATCATGCAATGACCTGAAACCAAATTGATTCATATCTAAAACATTGTGTGGAGTGGAGGAGTAGCCTAGGGGTTAGCGGACTTTGATCCTGGGGAACTGGGTTCAATTCCTACTGCAGCTCTTTGTGACTCTGGGCAAGTCACTTAATCCTCCATTGCCCCAGGTACAAATAAGTACCTGTATATACTACGTAAAATACTTTGAATTTAGTTGCAAAAACCACAGAACGGTGGTATATCAAGTCCCCTTTTCTACAAAGTCAATGAGTTGGTCATAAACCAGCTTTTCGATAATCTTCCCCAAGGAAGGGAGCAAAGGCCTATACCTAAGGACTACATCATGATTAAATGATGGGCTCTTTAACAATGGTCTAACAACAGATCTCTTCAATGCATCAGGCATAAAGCCTTCAGAAAATGACAGATTAATTCATTTTTCAAAGACTTAAGTATCGAAGGATAGCATATGTCTAATGAGCAGTGAGACAACTTCACTCCTGAGAAAGCCTGCAACACGTGATCAGTGCTTATAGACTGAAAAAAAAGACCATTGATCCTCAGGAACTAAAGGGCAGTCCAATTCAGCCAGTAATGATTAGTTCTCAAATTGCTTAGTGATGTTAATTACTTTGTCTGCAAATCCCCTAGCAAAATCCTGACTAGACAACAAGGAATTCTTCATTGTATTATCCGAGGCCCTCAAGCATCCAACTGCAGAAAACAACTGTTGGGTGCCAGAAGTAGCTGGTGAAGCTTAGCACAGTCTTCTTGGTTTTTGTAAAACATTTTATTGAAGAAAAAAAGTTTTTATAAACAATAGAGAACATATAAGCAAAGAATTAACCTCAAATAACCTCAAGCACGTTTACACATATACGGTTTTATTTATTTATTTATTGAAAACTTGACATACCACTTTAACTGACCAACAGGGCAAAGGGGTTAACAAACAAATAATAATAAAAATGTGAGAAAGGAATGACATAATTTATAGTAAAGTGGCTCATACACTCAAGCACACACGCGATTAGAACAATTACTCTTATTTAGGCATCGATACTGAACTATGCCAAGCAATATTCATTACTAGTAAAAGAGGCCCGTTTCAGAGCAAATGAAATGGGCGCTAGCAAGGTTTTCGTCGCCAACACCCCCCCTCCCTGGCCAACCCCTTCGTTGTTCTGCCATTGCTCCGCCCCCAACATGACGTTTGACGCGAGGGCGGGGCCCGGAGCGATTCCCCCCCCGCCTCCCTGCCTCCCTCCCTGCCAACCCCTTCGTTGTTCTGCCAGGAAAAGCAAGGAAAAGACCTCAAAATGCCCGACCGCTTACTTTCAGTTTTCGGCGGCTTTAACTGGGGGCGTGGTGTTCATCACTGGTCATAAAAACCTTGCTTGGAAAGAATTATTTTAACTTTTAATTTATTTCCAAATTTATTTCCAAAAAGATTTTAGCAATTTTGCTCTTTTTTACAAAAACGTTTTTTTTTAAATATGTTGGCAATATCAATGCTATCTTCAAAATTTATTTAATTCATAAAAACCTTCACTGATTCTCATGAAGTGCTAAAAAGCAGCTTTGCAAAGATAAAGTAAAGTCGAGCACTTATCTGTTGCCCGACGGTGGCCCCAGAATCTATCTCCCACCATCCCCAGGACCAGAGTCCACCACCCTAACCACTAGGCCACTCCTCTCTCTATCACCGGTCTCTACCTACCCACCCTATTACTACCCATCCATCCTTCTATTATGTTATACTTAATTTCCTACTTTACATAACAAAATTTTGTATTACCTATTACTATGTAAGCCGCATTGAGCCTGCTTTTAGTGGGAAAGTGCGAGATACAAATATAATAAATAAATAGACACAAGGATTTATACCAAATAAACCCTGGTGTAAATCCTCACGTCTAAATTAGATGCGGATTGCCCTTATTCTATAAGAGCATGCATATTTTAGGAATCCTCCTGATCCGCCCATGACTCTCCCATGGCTGTGACCCCTTTCTGGAGCCATGTGTAAAATTTATGCGCAGATCCCCACAACTATTAGCATCTAATTATCAGTGCTAATTGGCTTGTTATTCAATTAAATTGCACATGTAAACTGGGCACATGCCCAAATTTGCTTGTGCAATTTTAAGCACTATTTATAGAATATGGTGGATTATGGGTAAATTCTCTAGGCTGAAAATTGCCCCTGTGCTCAATGGATAAAGTATGCACACATAGTTTAATTGAACATCTGCTTGCAGGTACAGAAAGAGGGAAGTGGCAGGGAGAGGCAGTATGCAGGAAGTTGCATTCAAAATTCTTGCTACTGGTAGAGCCACTTGTATTTTCTTCTCCTGGGGTTTCCTAACATGAAAGTAGTGATCAGATTCAGAGCACAGGCACTGGGGCTCTAATGAGTGAGAAAAGGGGCTCAAAGATTGTGAGAGTGGGAAAGCCTTCAAATGAGTGTGACACACTCCTAATAAATGAGAAAGACAGTGAGAGATCCTTCAAATCAGTGTGACACTTCTAATGAATGAGAGGAGGGGCTCAAAAAGTGAAACTGAGAAAGCTTTCAAATGAGTATGAGAGAAAATGTTCAAGAAATATGAGGGTGAGAGAGTCTTCAAATGAGTGTGACACACCAGTAATGAGTGAAAGAAAGGGTTCAAGGACTGTGAGAGTGAGAAAACCTTCAAATGAGTGCGACACCCCTAATGAATGAAAGAACAGATTCAGAGGTGTA
Organism: Microcaecilia unicolor; assembly: GCF_901765095.1. Classification (NCBI taxonomy): domain Eukaryota; kingdom Metazoa; phylum Chordata; class Amphibia; order Gymnophiona; family Siphonopidae; genus Microcaecilia; species Microcaecilia unicolor. The sequence continues at coordinate 93,835,414 of NC_044042.1, forward strand.
AACGTGAGACAACCTTCAAATGAGTATGGCACACCCCTAATGAGTGACAGAAAAGGTTCAAGGAGTGAGAAAGCCATCAAATGAGTGTGACACAGTCCTAATGAGTAAGAAAAGAGGCTCAAAGAATATGAGAGTGCGCCTCCAAATGAATATGACCCTGCAATGATGTCACTGCTCTGCTACACACTGAGCTGAGGGTTTTAACATATCTCTCTATATAAAAGGCAACCCCAACGTTCTGAAGCCTCCACGGAAGTTGAGGCACCCGAGATATCCGGTGTGCCCTGGAGTGTCTGCACCGCCCTCGCGTCACCTCGCGTCAAAACGTCATGACGTCGAGGGCGGAGCTATGACACTCGAGGGCCGAAACGGAAACTGTGGCGAACAAGGCAAGTACCTCGGAGGGACGGAGGGAGGGGACCCCTTGCTAGCGCCCGTTTCATTGCGTTCTGAAACGGGCATTTTTTCCTAGTCCTCTATAATGGCAAGTAGATTCTTTTCCTGGGCATGGTCTCCTAATGTAGAACCTTGCATCATATAGCCATAGTTTGTGCCTGTTGATTTATCACTCAAAACAGGAAACGTTTAAGAAATCGGTCCAAGACTGCCAGGAGGTCCATTTTTCTAAATAGCATGAGTAGATTTTCAGTACAGGCACTGGCTGTCTCTTTCTCTCTTGCAGAAGATGTGCTGATGCTTTCAACCTTCAAACCATTTCTGGAATGAAATGCTTTTCTTATCTTGAAGAGGAAAGATACCGTCTAAGGATGGGGGTGTGGATACGATGGGTTTAGTAAGGCTTTATTTATACCAGCTCTTGGAGCCTAGGACTTGAGATGAGTGAGGCCTATGAGCTATATAAGGCCTCTGAAATTGTCCTGGGACTGCAAAACTTGGATGTCTGCATGGCTGACATACAACTGCTCCAACTGTGAACATATTGTCCCTGGTGTATCTCTCCCTAGTGCTGAAGAATTGGGGTGGGGGAAGAGTTGAAGGAGACTTACTGATGTCAATAGCTGTCACTTCTAAACTGAAGGGCATAGGATCCCCAGCGAGCCTGAGCATCAGCAGTTGTACTGGACAGGTGGCTTTGCTGAATGGATTTGTTCAAAGCAGCAGCAGCTGAAGACACATTTCTTTGATGTTTTTTTAAGAGGGTCTGCCATGCTGGTGATTGAATCTCTGGAGACACTGTGTATATTGAAGGTTATGATTGTGACATATGCCCTTTCCATATTCACTGTGGCCAATTTTGGTTCTTGAGCCTCAGAAAAGAAGACCTAACTTTCAAAACAAAGCATGCAAAGTGACCAGATGTTTATTTAGTTGTTATTGTACACAGATGAATGTCCTGAACATTTGTTGTGGATGTCTTGAAACTCATTAAGACTGCAGTCCTCATGGTCAGGCACTTGCATCCATTTTTTTTTGCAATTTATTTTTTGGTTTATTATTTATTTATTTATTTGTAGCATTTGTATCCCACATTTTCCCACCAATTTGCAGGCTCAATGTGGCGTACATTTGCCGTAATGGCGGTTGCCATTTCCGGGTAACAGGATTACATATGGTATTACGATAAAGTGCATACATACATACATGGTAACATACATGGAACATAACATATATGGAACAGATCATGGTATTTATATACACCGTGTGCATATATACATGGTAAAGAAGAATAGATTATGGTATTGCATGAGGTTCCTGAGTAAAAAAAATTGGATTGTAACATACATTAGGTCATTGACTATAGAGAGTCCCTATTCAGCATGAGGTTTAAAGTGGTATTGCTTGATCATTGATATCAAAGAGGTTAAGCAGTCATGTGATAAGAGATCGGTTTTGTATATTTTTTATGTATATTTTTATGGTCAAAAATTGATACAACTGGATGGAGCTAGGCATCATATAAGTATCCCTGATACAGTTATGCTAATGTACCTCAGTCTTGCCCCTATAGCACCTCCTGCTATTCCAGTGCTGAAACTTTGCACCCAACTCTGCCAATGCACTTCAGTTGCTGCATGCAATGGGGTAAACCCAGGACTGGATCAACCCTGTTGTGCAAATCTGGATACAACCGGCCACCCTAGTTTTAAACAGTTGAAGGAAATCATAGGCCTATGTTTTCTGCTATTATAAATTGTGCATTTAGTCAGTGTAACATAGAAGAAAAGAATGTGGGAGAGTGCAGTACATAAGTAATGCCACACTGGGAAAAGACCAAGGGTCCATCGAGCCCAGCATGCTGTCCATGACAGCGGCCAATCCAGGCCAAGGGCACCTGGTAAGCTTCCCAAACGTACAAACATTCTATACATGTTATTCCTGGGATTGTGGATTTTTCCCAAGTCCATTTAGTAGTGGTTTATGGACTTGTCCTTTAGGAAACCGTCTAACCCCTTTTTAAACTCCATTATTGGCGAATACTGATGCTGGCCATCTCAAACCCAGCTCCACGGAGGTGAGAGGTGCTGTCAGGTCAGTGCAGGGGGCCCGATATGGAGGGGGGGCGGGAGTGGCGGCGGCGGGGATGGGGGAGGGTGGAGGTTGGTGCGCGTGATGTTCGTTTCCAGGCGGCAGTGGCAGTGTCCGACAGTCCGACTCCGTTTCCCTCTCTGTTCCACCCTCTGACGTCATCACGTCTTGACGCAAGGGTGGGACAGAAAGGGATGTCTCTACTGCGCATTTGCAGGTGAGTCGGTCACTTGCCATTTATATGTTTGATATATGATATATTTAGACCAAGTTTTTAAATAGTTTTTAAAGAACCTGGTCCGATATAGACATCCATAATTTTCTGTCTCTTCTCTGGTATTAGTCGATAATGGTTCTCATTTTTATTGCCTTTTCCATAATTTCAGGTCTACACCGCTATTTTAAACATAAGCTAGACAAAAATTTCTTTACACATTTACATGGGCATTTCTTATCCTATAACCTCCGTATTGAATACAAATTATATACATCGATTCTCAGTACCTTTATAGTGATCCAATTAGGCATTCACTTTATAGTAGACACAACGTTTCATGTATATAAATAGATATGGTGGGTACATATACATATATACATTTTAGATACAGAGGACCTCTTTGTTTTTATTGTTTTTTATTTTGTGTGCACTTTTTACTTAAAAAATTTACTCTTTATAATAAGTGAGCCTTTTGCTTTATTTATAGGATGATTTGTATACCTTAAGTGAAAGTATTTTTGTAAACAAACTATCGACTATACACAATCAGCTATACACCATAAGGTTAGTAGATTTATTGGCATATACTGTATTATTTCTTAACCTTTGTTTTCTCTTACATAAGTACATAAGTACATAATTACATAAGTAATGCCATACTGGGAAAAGACCAAGGGTCCATCGAGCCCAGCATCCTGTCCACGACAGCGGCCAATCCAGGGCAAGGGCATCTGGCAAGCTTCCCAAACGTACAAACAATCTATACATGTTATTCCTGGAGTTGTGGATGTTTCCCAAGTCCATTTAGTAGCGGTTTATGGACTTGTCCTTTAGGAAACCATCCAACCCCTTTTTAAACTCTGCTAAGCTAAGCGCCTTCACTACTTTCTCCGGCAACGAATTCCAGAGTTTAATTATACGTTAGGTGAAGAAACATTTTCTCCGATTTGTTTTAAATTTACTACACTGTAGTTTCATCGCATGCCCCCTAGTCCTAGTATTTTTGGAAAGCGTGAACAGACGCTTCACATCCTGTTCCACTCCACTCATTATTTTATATACCTCTATCATGTCTCCCCTCAGCCGTCTCTTCTCCAAGCTGAATAGCCCTAGCCTCCTTAATCTTCCTTCATAGGGAAGTCGTCCCATCCCCGCTATCATTTTAGTCGCACTTTGCTGCACCTTTTCCAATTCTACTATACCTTTCTTGAGATGCGGCGACCAGAATTGAACACAATACTCAAGGTGCGGTCGCACCATGGAGCGATACAATGGCATTATAACATCCTCACACCTGTTTTCCATACCTTTCCTAATAATACCCAACATTCTATTCGCTTTCCGAGCCGCAGCAGCACACTGAGCAGAAGGTTTCAGTGTATTATCAATGACAACACCCAGATCCCTTTCTTGGTCCGTAACTCCTAACGTGGAACCTTGCATGACGTAGCTATAATTCAGGTTCTTTTTCCCCACATGCATCACCTTGCACTTGCTCACATTAAACGTCATCTGCCATTTAGCCGCCCAGTCTCCCAGTCTCGTAAGGTCCTCTTGTAATTTTTCACAATCGTGTCGCGATTTAACAACTTTGAATAACTTTGTGTCATCAGCAAATTTAATTACCTCGCTAGTTACTCCCATCTCTAAATAATTTATAAATATGTTAAAAAGCAGCGGTCCTAGCACAGACCCCTGAGGAACCCCACTAACTACCCTTCTCCATTGTGAATACTGCCCATTTAACCCCACTCTCTGTTTCCTATCCTTCAACCAGTTTTTAATCCACAATAGGACATTTCCTCCTATCCCATGACCCTCCAATTTCCTCTGTAGCCTTTCATGAGGTACCTTGTCAAACGCCTTTTGAAAATCCAGATACACAATATCAACCTGTTCCCCTTTGTCTTTTTTGTGCATAATATCTGTTTGACAATTTGTTTTAAATATGGTTATTGATTTGGTCACACAACACTATATAGATTATCTTGAGACATACAAATATGTCTTTTTCTTTTTAATTTAGATAGGTCCTCAAATGTGTTCATATGTATTTATTATTGTGCAATATATATTTGTTACATTCTTTTTTTACCAATCCATGTTGTCTTATGCTTGTATACAACACCATTGTATCTTATACAAAATATTTTATTCACACCATTTATTTACACTACTTGTTTTTATCCTATGAATTGTTGTATCAGCCATTTTGTGTCATATATATATATATATATATATATATATATATATATATATATATACATACTTTTTAAATAATGAGTGCATAGTCATTTATGCATGTCTGATACATATAATATGTATTTTATCAACAGATGTCCATATGCTTTTATCATTTTTGACATTTATCAGTGGATACGTTAATATGGATTTGTCTGTTAAAAAGTTTGTTTGAAAAATGTTTTTTGATGTTTTGATATATACGTATTTAATTCCTATACATGTTCATTTCAAAGATATGTTTTTCTATATATGGTATTTAGCATATTTTGAGTAATGTTTTGTGTTTTTATAAACCTTATGTTTTAGACTCCTGAAGAAGGCGCGTGCTAGCGCCGAAACACAGCTGTTGTTGAGTTGTTGTCACTTTGCTTGCAATAAAGAATTGTTCCTTACAGACGTCTCCTCCGGTTTTTTTAGAAGAGCCTACCTTTCCTACTTTTTGCGTCTGCAACTTTTTATGTAGGAAACCAGTGTATCTCCACCCCTTTGGGGTGGTTTTCTCTGTTTGACCAGAACTGAACGCAATATTCAAGGTGCGGATGCACCATGGAGCGATACAAAGTCTTTATAGTATTTTCAGTCTTATTCTCCATCCCTTTCCTAATAATTCCTAGCATCCTGTTTGCTTTTTTGGCTGCCGCTGCACACTGAGCTGAAGATTTCAGTGTATTATCTACGACGACACCCAGATCTTTTTCTTGAGTGCTGACCCCCCAAGGTAGACCCTAGCATCAGGTAATTGTGATTCGGATTATTATTTCCAATGTGCATCACCTTGCATTTGTCCACATTAAATTTCATCTGCCATTTGGCCACCCTGTCTTCCAATTTCCTAAGATCTTCCTGCAATATTTCACAGTCCACTCGTGTTTTAACAACCTTGAATAGTTTTTTATCATCTGCAAATTTGATCACCTCACTTGTTGTTCCAATTTCCATATCATTTATAAATATGTTAAATAGTACCGGTCCCAGTACAGATCCCTGCTGCACTCCACTATTCACCCTCCTCCATTGAGAGAAATGACCATTTAACCCTACCCTCTGTTTTCTGTCCAATAACCAATTCCTAATCCACACCAGAACCTTGCCTCCTATCCCATGACTCTTAATTTTTCTCAGGAGTCTCTCATGAGGAACTTCATCAAAAGCCTTCTGAAAATCTAGATGCACTACATTAAACTGGCTCATATTTATACACATTTTTATTCACACCTTCAAAGAAATGAAGCAAGTTGATGAGGCAAGACTGAACCCATGCTGACTCTGTTCCATTAAATCATGTTTGTCTAAGTTTTCTATAATTTTATTCTTTATAATAGTTTCCACTATTTTGCCTGGCACCGACGTCAGGCTTACCAGTCTATAATTTCCCAAATCGCCCCTAGAACCCTTTTTAAAAATCGGCATCGCATTGGCCACCCTCCAGTCTTCAGGTACTAAAAAATAAAAGGTAAGCGTCTCTTTAAGAGCTAGACGTTCTGCCGAGTCAGTTTTGGGGCAGGCATTTGTGGAGCATGTCAGTGCCTTCCGAGGCGGCTAAGCGCTGCTCCCAGTTTGGGGGTCAGAGAGCAGCATCGGGGGAGTGTGAGTCCTGCTGCCATCATCCAGCAGCAGTGGATGTTCAGCACGACGGGAGTTCCCCTCAGGCGTCCGGTGAGTCAGAAGCGCAGGGGATAATTCTGCGGTTTCCTCAGGGCAGTTAGTGCAGCGCGCGTTGGCGAGTGCCATTTTTTCCTCTCAGGCACAACCATCTCTGCACGTGGCAGTTGATAGACAAGAGGCGCAGCGCGCTACTGTGGCACAGGCTCCAATGGAAGGAAGCGATGTACAGGGAGCAGGGGAGTCCCTTGCATTTCCTTTTTCCCTGGATTTTGTTTTATTAATGTACAATGCCTTTCTTTTGAAGAAGTCAGGAGCTTCTCTTCAGGCAGCCCCCTCTCTTCCTCAGCATACTTTGATTGCTGCAGCCTCTCAGTCTTTCCTGCCAAAACGTCCCAGGGTGGAGATTTTGGATCCCGAGGAGCTATCTGACACAGATGGCCCGGTTTTGTCTCCAGGCTCTCCCTCAGAATCATTAGATTTGGCGATTTTCCTAGTAGCCATTACTTCGGCTCGGAGAATTTCAGAGTTGCAGGCTCTTTCTTGCAGAGACCCCTTCCTGTGTTTTATGGAGGTGGGGGTATTGATTAGGACAGTTCCTTCATTTTCACCCAAGGTGGCTTTCTCGTTTCCATTTGGAGCAGTCTCTGCATTTGCCAACTTTTCGCCAGGAAGATTACCCCGAGCAATTCCAGGCTCTTTGCTGCCTCGACGTGATTCGGGCTCTTCTCAGGTATTTGGAGGTGACAAATGAATTTCGTCTTTCTGACCATCTCTTTGTCCTTTTTGGAGGCAGTAAGAAGGGTCATATGGTTTCCAAGGCCACCATAGCCCATTGGGTGCGGGAGGCCATCACTTCGGCCTATGTGGCATTGGGCAGGCAAACCCCTGCGCAAATTTGTGCTCATTTTATGCAAGCTCAGGCTTCCTCCTATGCAGAGTCCCATTTGGTTTCTCTGGAAGATATCTGCAGAGCTGCTACAAGGGGCTTCGGTCCATTTGTTCACTCGTCATTATCGGGTGGATGTGGCAGCTCGGCAGGATGCGGTGTTTGGCTCATTGGTGATTTCTGCTGGGTTGGGGGTGTCCCGCCCTACTTGAGGACTGCTTGGGTACATCCCACAAGTCTCTGGATTGATCTATGGAAGGAAAAATTAATTCTTACCTGATACTTTTCTTTCCATTAGTTCCAACAGATCAATCCAGAGGACCCCCTCCCCCCCCCCCCCATGGATTTACTGTTTGCTGTTTTGTTTCGGTTGGTTAGTTTGTTTGGGTTTCGTTGTTCTGAGTGTTCCTTCGTTTGATTAAATAATAAAAACAAATAAATTTGGAAGTGGTGGAAGTATGTTGGGCATTTGGTCTGATAATGTCAGGAGAGTTTTCTATTGTTTCCATTCCACTGCTTTGGTATCGTTCATACTGAGGTTTACTTGGCTGCACAGGTCCACATATAGCAAACCTCGGAGGTTCTCTCTGTCTCCACCTGCTGGTAGAGGGACACAACCCACAAATCTCTGGATTGATCTGTTGGGACTAATGGAAAGAAAATTATCAGGTAAGAATTAATTTTTCCATATCCTTGGTGCAAGAGGGTAGTACATCTCCTGGTGGGCAAGTCCTGGCTACAGGAGTACTTCCTACTTCACCAGGGTGATGCTCTCCTTCTAGAAGACCTCTCTCCTCCAAGGCAGCACATGGGGCTACCAGACTGGAGGTGGGACTTTTCTACAACATCCCTTTAGGTCTCCTCTATGTACCTCTGTGTCTCCCTCAGCTACACCAAGTCTGCTACGCTAGCCTCACGAGAACGGACCCATTCTCTGAGAGCTAGGAGCTCTTTGCATTGGGCACACATATGTAACTGCTCACCAACTGAGATATAATCATACATGTGACACTCAGTGCAAAAAACTGGATAGCACCCCTCTCGCTGCTGGACTGCTGACTCCATTTTAGTATTTTTGATTTTTCAATAATTTAAAACTTGCTAAGGTATTAAGGATATTAGGCTAATATAAAAATGTATTGTGTGATTTATTTAGTGTTTTCTTCTTAGAGGTAATGAAATGTAATTAAAACTCTGTAAGAGCATTCCTTGCTTGTTATCCTAATTACAATAACTGACTATAAATGAAGAGTTGTGCTAGGGGTGGGTGGGTGTTGGGGAGGTGGACGGGATGAAGACTAAACTAGGTCCTGCAGTGCCTGTTAGAGGCTATATGTTAATGCTGTGCTACAAAGTTCAAGTTTTAAAACTAGGGGGGAAAGAGTATGGAGATTAGTTGATAAAATTTGCTTTTTTATATTTTTATTCTACCTATCACTAACCTACAATTCCTCCTTTATACCCCAATCTTTAAGTTCCCAAAGCACAAAGCAAAATAATGTTCACTTACCAGAGAAATGTCCTCTTTTCTCAGAACTTCACAGAAAGAAAGTTAAGTGGGACCTTTCCTCTGGAGATTCATATCAGGTTGTCACCCCTACTCTCTCCGCTTCCAGGGCTGCCGAGAGCCGGAGCTGGGCCCGGGACAAGGCTGCCCCCGGGCCCCCCCCCCACCCGAGGTCGCCGCCCACCCGAGATCGCTGGGCCCTGCCCACCCGAGGTCACCGCCCACCCGAGATCGTCGGGCCCCCCCGCCGCCCACCCACCCGAGGTCGCCGGGCCCCCTCCACCCGCTATCGGGCTGGGCCCTCAGAACTAACCTTAAGCCTCTTTTCACTTCGCAGCAAGCAGTGGCAGGGCAGACCTCTCCTCCTTCCTTCCATGCCCCGCCCTCGCGGACGTTACATCAGGCGAGGGCGGGACATGGAAGGAAGGAGTGGCCTGACCTGCTGCTGCTTGCTGCGAAGTGAAAGGCGGCTTAAGGTTAGTTCTGGAAGTGATGGAGGGCGGGCCAGGCGGCGACAGAGGGCGGGCCAGGCGGTGGCGGCGGCGCTAGGCCCCCCTGGAGGCCCGGCCCCGGGACTTTTGTCCCCCCTGTCCCCCCCTCTCGGCGGCCCTGTCCGCTTTTACTTGATCCCTAACCTGGAGTCCCGCAGGGTTCTGTCCTCTCTCCCCTTTTGTTTAATCTGTTTATAAGTCTACTTGCAACCTCCTGCTAGTACAAATCCAATATAGCATTGTAGAATCTTTGAAGGTGGTTTATTTAACTGAATAATTTGGCCAAGTAAGTATTTGCATACATTTTTGTTACTTCCATGTCACAGCTGGGGATTTCTCTGTTCTAATCTCAGTGTTTCACTCTCAGGGTTGGTTTCAGGGATATCCCTCTTTCCTGGTTGTTGGGGTCCCAGGTCTGTTCCATCACTGTGTGTTGCCTTGTGACCCTCACAAAACATCTCAGGGATCTAGTCTGCAATCACACTTCCAATTTCACTTGTGACTGAGGCCCAAGAACCCATGTGCGGTGTAAACAGTGACAATCCAAAGTCCATCACACTGCCAGGCAATGTGCCTAAGCAGTCAGTGTTAATTCTAGGCTAGAGAGAACAATTTGACATCAAAGCTAAGTTCAGTCTTTGAAGTCTCTTTACTGAAGCAGAGAAATAGAACCTTCTGTGTGTTGCTGTTCATTATTGCAGCTGCCAGTGATTAGATGGAGACCACTGGCCCTTTTCATATAGATCCCTGCAGCGGCGAAGCCAGACTCGGTATTTTCGAAGGGCCCAGAGGTAAATTGGATGGGCCGTTCCATGTGCACGTGCTGCCCCATCCCACACAACAAATATCTTCCTGGAGATATTTTTTAAGGACACAGATTTTTTTTCACCTACCCTACATCTCCTCCCTCTCCACTGCGGTGTCCCAGCATCTGCGCTCCTGTCTCTGAACCCCGTCCCTTCCCGGTGTACCATGCAGGCATCCTCAGTGCCTGCAGCGATTCATTCTCGCTGCTTGCGCCTGCCCCGCAGGCTTCCATCTGCCACATCCCACTCTCGCTGTCATCATTGCCTGTTTCCTGTCTGGCAGAATGCAGCAGATAGAAGCCTGTGAGGCCGGTGCAAGCAGCGAGAATGAATCATTGCTGGTGCCAAAGATGCCTGTACCGACACCAGGGAGGCAGTGGCTTAGCCAGAAGGCAATTTTTGGGTGGGCCAACAGGTTGGATGGATGGGCACTAGAGAAACACCTGCCACCTGATATGCCCTGCCCACGCCCCTACTCCTATCGCACACCTACCCCACTCCCAATAACTTCAATGGGGGTAGCAGTGCTGGTCTCAGTAGCTGTAGGCCACATTGAGAGCTAGGGGAAATACAAGAGGATGCACTCTTCATCCTCCACTAAGCCATGGTCCACCAACACACATATGCTTCCCCCCAAATATGCCCTAAATATTACAGTGGGGGCCCTAAAATATGAATACATCAAGAAAACTGATCAAGCCAAAGTACTATAGAATACTACATAGAAAATTGATGCTAACAGAATACTTTGGTCACACACACAGAACACAAATGCCAAATACAGAATAAGTGACCACAAACGATAAACAAATTAAATCAAAATCCCAAGAGGCCAGACCTTGCATTTAGCACAGCACAGAGAAATACAAAGAGATGCATTTTCTCCTATACTGTGCAAAATATGATAGCACATGCAAGAGACAGTGTTAGGGGAGGTACAACTAGGGCAACTGCGTTTGGCCCCTAGCCAGAGAGAACCCCAGGCCACCTGGAAGCGGAAGGAGGTGCAGCCTGTTAGTAAGCTTTGGGGTCCCCTCCTAAATATCTGCCTTGGGCCCCAGCCATATTCGAACACCAGCTCTGGCAGGATGTACATTTCAAATCTGACATATTCTAGTCACAAAATAGAAAAATAAATTTCTTTTTTCTACCTTTTGTTGTCTGCTCATTTTATTTTTCCAAGTCATGTTGATCCCAGGATCTGGTTTCTACATCCTTCTGTCTTCTCTTAACTCACTCACCAAGGTCTCATGTCCTTTTGATACTTCTACTCTCTCCATGTCCACTATCCATCTTCTTCCAATTCTGTACCTCTATCTTCCTTCATGTTTAGTAGCCCCCTTTCTCTGTGTCCCTATATTTCTCTGTCCAGCTTCTCCCCTCTCTTTCTCCCCAGTGCCATTATATCTCTACCCTCTCTGACCCTACCCCATCTAGCTTCTCTCCCTCTCACTCCCCCCCTTTCCAGCATCTGGTTTGGTTGCTTGATTCCCTGCCTGCCTGCCTGCCTACCCACCCCGCCCTCCCTTCCTCCCTCATGCTGTACATTTAGTATTTGTTCCCTTTTCCTTCATCTCCTTGGTCTAGTATCTCTGTTTCCCTTCCCTCCAGTTCTCCTCCCCCTCTTCCTCCCACATCCAGCAGCTCTCTCCCTTCCATCCAGTCCCCTCCTCCTCTTCCTCCCATGTCCAGCAGCTCTCTCCCTTCCCTCCAGTCCCTTCTTCCTCTTCCTCCCTTGTCCAGCAGCTCTCCAGCCCCTTTCTCCTCTCCAGCCCCTTCCTCCTCTCCCTCCCATGTCCAGCAGCTCTCTCCCTTCCCTCCAGCCCCTTCTTCCTCCCTTGTCCAGATCTCCAGCCCATTCCTCCTCTCCCTCCCATGTCCAGCAGCTGTCCCTTCCCTCCAGTCCCTTCTTCCTCTTCCTCCCTTGTCCAGCAGCTCTCCAGCCCCTTCCTCCCATGTCCAGCAGCTCTCTCCCTTCCCTCCAGCCCCTTCTTCCTTTTCCTCCCTTGTCCAGATCTCCAGCCCCTTCCTCCTCTCCCTCCCATGTCTAGCAGCTCTGTCCCTTCCCTCCAGTCCCTTCTTCCTCTTCCTCCCTTGTCCAGCAGCTCTCCAGCTCCTTCCTCCTCTCCCTCCTATGTCCAGCACTTCTGTCCCCTCCAGTCCCTTCTTCCTCTTCCTCCCTTGTCCAGCAGCTCTCCAGCCCCTTCCTCCTCTCCCTCCTATGTCCAGCACTTCTGTCCCTTCCCTCGTCCCTTCTTCCTCTTCCTCCCTTGCCCAGAAGCTCTCCAGCCCCTTCCTCCTCTCCCTCCCATGTGCAGCAGCTCTGTCCCTTCCCTCCAGCCCCTTCCTCTTCTCCCTCCCATGTCCAGAAGCTCTCCAGCCCCTTCCTCCTCTCCCTCCCATGTCCAGCAGCTCTGTCCCTTCCCTCCAGTCCCTCCCATGTCCAGAAGCTCTCCAGCCCCTTCCTTCTCTCCCTCCCATCATGAACAGCAGCTCTCAGCCACTTTTCCTCCAGGCCCGCCCATCCAACATCCTTCGCTGCTATCGCTGCCTTTTCTCCCACGGCTCCGCCGGGTGCGGCCGTCCAGGAGGCAGTGACCAGCAGTGTTGCCTGCGTGCCTGCCTTTAAAATAATTCTTCACCCCAGGCTCTGCTGCATTCTCTTTTTCGCCCGTCGTAAAGTGCTGCTGTTTACACAGGTAGCTCCGCTCCCCTTTGCCGCGTCCATCCAGCCCTCTCTGATGCACATCCTGTTTATGTAGGGCCAGATGGATGCGGCAAAGGGGATGAGCTGCCTGTGTGAACGGCAGCACTTTGTGATGGGCGAAAAAGAGAATGCAGTGGAGCCTGGGGATAAGAATTATTTTAAAGGCAGGCACGCAGGCAACGCTGCTGAACGCTGCCTCCCTGACGGCCGTACCCGGCAGAGCCACGGGAGAAAAGGCAGCGACAGCAGCAAAGGATGTTGGATAGGTGGGCCTGGAGGGAAAGTGGCTGGGCCTGGGCCCATCCAGGCCCACCCGTGGCTACGCCCCTGCAGGGAGGGATGGGCTTCAGAGACAGGAGTGCAGATGCCGGGATGCCGCGGAGAAGGGGGGAAAGAGAGAAGTGGCACTGCCGCTGGGTGGGCCTGAGCCAAGAATGGGTGGGCCTGTGCCCATCCAGGCCTGCCCGTAGCTACGCCACTGGATCCCTAAGCAGCCATAAGGATCACAAATGCCAAACTTTCAGACAGAATGGAAGAGAGATGACATGGATGGTCCAGAGTTCTGCTTTCCAGCAATGTGATTTGAATGAAAGAATAGCTTGGTATCACTGTTCCAAAGCACTGAGCAGCACACACACTGCAAAAAAGCAGCAGTCCTATCTGTATCACTTCAAAAATCATCACTACCATTACCAGTTTGGCCTTGCTCTTCAGTCTCCTTTCAGTTTTGCCCTACTATAGTATTAAACCTTTTTTGAGGAAGCAGGGAAAAATTATTCCAAAAAGTACTTTGCTAAGGTTGCAACGTCAGTTGGTCTGCTCCCATCAGATTGTGATTATGATGGAAAAACTGCACCTCAGTCAGGGGTGTGCTGGTAAATTTTTAACAACAGGCTCTTTCTCCAGACATAGCCAGCTCTGCAGTTGGAAGGGCCAGGGCCGGCCGGGGGGTGGGGAGCAACAAGTGCCTCTCTCTCCTCCCTCCCTTTGTGCGGGCACGCTAGGCATACCTTTGCTGGCAGCCAATAAATGGACTGCCACCACTCCCAATGTCTTGCTCTGAGCAGCATGCTGGAACTTCTCTCACATGCTCGAGAAGTCCCAGCCTGCTGCTCAGAGCTGGAAACAAGGAGCGGGGAGCAGCAGCAGTCTATTTACTTGGCTGGCAGGGCTCAGCATCCCCACCAGCAAAGTAAAAGAGAATTCAGCAGAGGGTCCAAGCCCACATTTTGGGAACCAGTTGTTAAAGTAGCCCTGGAGGGCCCTACTTTAACAACCGGCTCCAAAAATTCTTAAAAACTTAACAACCGGCTCTTGCGAACCTGTGAGAGCCTGCTCCAGCACACCACTGACCTCAGTATTAGCAAACTCCATTATATACCCTGAGGAGATAAGATGGGATACTGCAATGTAGCCTCCTCATCCCAGAAGGCCCTGCAAGCTCTACTATTACCCGTGGCCGAATACCTCAAGCAAGCACTATAGAAGATCAATGGATGCACAGCAAGAAATCCTAGAAGAGCATCAGGAAAGGAATGGGGGGTGGGGGGGGGGGCTTACAATGATCTGACCAGAATACATTCATCCTACATTTGTAGAAGGCATCTAAGTGGGGGAAAAAAGATCATCAGTAGCTGCCAGTCTTTTACCATATTCAATTCAAAACACTGTTTCTGGCTTTTAAATCTTTCCGTCAAGGTGCACCTTTATATCTTTCCTCGCTGATCATTCCATACTCCTTGTCGTGGATATTGCATGCCATAAATAACCATCACATGGTCTTACCAGGTCTTTATTTAGCTCAAATGGAAAGTGCTGTTTTCTTTGTGGCCCCATATTTGTGGAATTCTATGCCATTATCCATATGTAATGAATCTAAAGAAATTTAAGGTACTTTTGAAGGCATGGTGGTTCCAGCAAGCATATTCCAATATGTGAGGTGGCTCTCTTGGGCGCCAGAATCTGGGAGAGAGAGTGTATGACTGCCAGTTTTGCTGGATGTTATTTTTAACTGTGTGATGTTGTATGCATGTTTTATTTTCCTATTTGATTATTGTAGTTCTTTTCTTTGCTTTTTATTTTACTTGTACACTGCTTTGAGCTGACTGCCAGTTAAAGTGGTATATCAAGCCATGAATAAATAAATAAAATAATTGAAATAAAACTTCTAGATGAAAAAATTCAAAAATTGGAATCTGTGGGTCAAGTCTCAATTAAAGACAGAAATTTTACCTTTCGTCGATTGGAATACTTAGAGAATCAATCTAGAAGATTTAATTTGAGGCTGACTAACTTTCCTAGGTCGCCTTTAATTACACTGATAGAAATAGTTAAAAAATATTTAGTTGAAATCCTAGGGATGTCTGGGGATTCATTACCTCCTATAACCCAGGCACAGTATCTACAAAGCAATGTAAAATCTTTATCTGGAATTCTTCAATCCCAAGTAGGAGATGCTATGAACCTCACATCCTTTTTAGAATCCTCACTAGAGGTAATTACTCAGAGAACGACTGTGGTGGTCTCCTTTGCTCTGGAGATGGACCGAGATGCTGTGTTGAAACTTTCCTTTCATCATTTGGACTCTCTCTTCTTGGGATCTAAAATAAGAATATATCCTGATTTGTCAAGAGAAACACAGAAAAGGCGTAAAGCCTTTTTGGCTTTATGCCTAAGGACTTTGGCATTAGGTGCAAATTTTGTACTTAAATTTCCTTGCATATGTCACATATTATTTCAATCTAAACAATTTCAATTCTTTGACACCAAGCAATTAGAGGATTTCTTGTTGTCTAAAGAAGAGGCTAATGTTATTGTCTAGTTACAGATAGTACACTGTATGATAGCTTGGAGTAGGCTATCTGGGTAGCATTAATTTAGTAATTATTTCCTAAGTAATACATTATGTATTGTAGTATTCTTTTTTTTTCCTTTCTTGGATCCAACTTCCTTAAACTATAGTGGACGAAAGTGATGTATTGATTTCTGTTATTGATAACATTGAATATTCCTTTATGTTGATTTTCCAATGTCTTGTATTATCTTTCTTTGAGTTGTATAATATATAATTGAATAAAAATAATTGACAAAATAAATAAATATTCTGGAATGTATACCATCCGGTCCAGGCAATTTGCTAGTCTTCAATTTGTCAAAATTAACTATTTCACATCTTCCAGATTTACAGAGATGTGTTTCAATTTCTCTGACTCATCCACATTAAATACCATTTCTGGCATTATATCTCTTTCAAATTTTCCTCGGTGAAAACTGAAGCAAAAAATTCAACGCAATCTTCTTTTAAAAGTTCCTCTTTGCCTTCCTTATCAGCGCATTGCATTTGACTTGCCATTCTTTATACTGTTTCCTATTATTTTCAATCGGATCCTTCTTCCATTTTCTGAAGGATTTTCTTTTAGCTCTAATAGCTTCTTTCACCCCACTTTTTAATCATGCCGGCTGTCACTTGGCCTTCCTTCCTCCTTTTTTTAATACATGGAATATATCCGGTCTGGGCTTCTAGGATGGTATATTTCAATTACATCCATACCTGGTATAAATTTTTGACCTTTGCAGCTGTTCCTCTAAGTTGTTGTTGATTTTTTTTAACCATTCTCCTCATTTTATTATAGTCTCCTTTTTGAAAGTTAAACACCAACATATTGGATTTTCTGTGTGCACTTACTCCAGAGACTGTATCAAATCTGATCATGTTATCATCACTGTTATCAAGTGACCCCAGCAACATTACCTCCTGCACCACATCATAGGCTCTGCTAAGGACTAGGTCTAGAATTGTTCCCCTTCTTGTTGGTTTCTAACCCAGCTGCTCCATAAAAGTAGTGCTTGATTTCATCAAGGAATTTTATCTCCCTGGCATGCTCTGATGTTACATGTACCCAGTCAATATTGGGGTAGTTGAAATCAACCCTTATTATTGTGTTGCCTAGTTTGTTAGCCTCCCTAATTTCTGATAATATTTTTATATCTATCTGTTCATCCTGGCCAGGTGGATGGTAGTACACTCTTATCACTATCCTTTTTCACTTTACACATGGAATTTCTATCCATAGGGATTCCAAGATATGTTGTGTACTGCGGAATTTTTAGTCTGTTTGTTTCAAGGCCCTCCTTAACGTATAATGCTACCCCTCCACCAATTCGATCCACCCTATCACTGCAATATAATTTGTACCCTGGTATGACAGTATCACATTGGACCTCTTCCAGAGATGCCTGTTATATCTATCTTTTAATTTAGTGCAACATATTCTAACTCTCCCATCTTATTTCTTAGGCTTCTGGCATTTGCACACAGACGTTTCAAGCAACATTTTACATAGCAGCACTACAGATTAGCATGCACTGAACGGGAAGAAGCCCATGAGAAATTAATGGGTTTCTTTGCATTCAGCGCTCCGCTGATGGGCAATGTCGCTATGTAAAAGGAGCCCTATGTTTGTTGTTCCTATATACCAGGGGTGTAGCTACGGGTGGGCCTGGGTGGGCCCAGGCCCGCCCAATCTCGGCTCAGGCCCACCCAGGCAGCCGGCAGCTGTCTGGTCCTCCTCTGCCTAATTTTGTTTTTAGTGCTGCACTGCAGCCATTGTACTACACGGCGCCACTATTCCGTCACTCACTCCCGAGTCCCCATCCAGTTTTAATCTAGTTTCTGGACTCTACAGTTTTGCTTTGCTCCTCTCACTCATGCACGCGATGGCACCGCAGTGCTGCATGGGAAGGGAAATTGTGCCAGCTACCGTCGCGGTCGCGGTTCCTCCACTCTGCCCTGCAAATCCTGGCAAATATAACGCGAGTCCGGTGAGAGGTGGCACAAGAGGAGAAAGACAGCGGAGGACCCGATCCCTGGCTCCCTCCCCACCCGTGTAAGTGCTCTGAAGAATGTGCCCCAGTCACTCAGCCCTAGTTCTGACCCTAGTTGCATCTCTTCACATCAGGAATGGCAGTTTTCCAGACCATACAACAGATGTCTTTTTGAATCCAACATGCTATGTTTTACAGAGGGTAAAACATGTATCATGCAGCAGCCATGGATTTAAAACCCTACTGCTTCCAAGCAGTCAAGCACATTTCTTCCTGTTTCTGCTCTATTTCATCCAGCCATACTTGGAAATGTAAATACAGTAGAACCTGCACAATATGCAGACTACTTGGTATGTAACGTTTCTCTGAATCTTCTCACTCTCCATTGAACGTGAATAATACTTGGAGCAACAAACCTGCTTGAAACTTACCATAAAAAGCAACCAAGGCAGAAATGTTATTGGGCTTTAGCAAATCAAAGATACAATCAAGGAGAACTGAACAGTACAATTATCAATCTGTCTATCAGAGAGGATAAGAGGTAAACTTAACAACTATTGCGATAAGTAGTTTTATCAAACATAAGGACAATAAATGTCAGTAATCTCAATAGCAAAAATAGTAGTGAGTGAAAGAAAGTTACAAGAAAAGGAGGGGAGAAATGGGAAACCAAAAAAAAAAAGGAGAAGAGGAAGAATGATCATGATAATGTCTTTTAAAGTTACTGTTATAAACCTTGTTGTATTAATATGTTAGTAAGTGGCATTAACATAAAGTAATATGTAATATATATTATTCAGATTTATTTATAGACATCATGTTATTGTCCTTTCTTGTGCCAAATAGTTTTTTAATAGGTAGCCATACTTTGTCAATTTGTGGAGAGGTTTTAAATTTGATGGCAAGAGAAGATTCAAACTGACGGATTTGCAGTATTGAGTGCCACCAGAAGTGGGAATTGAATTTAGTGTTATCCTTCCAGTTAGCTAAAACCATTATGAGAGCTATTGCAATTAAGGCATCATATCATTTAGAATTATACATATCTAAAGGGTTTTCAAAAGCTGAGGATCCAAATATAATTTTGCTGGTTGAAAGAGCTTCTGAAAAGTGTAGAACATCAGATATTATTTCCCAAGCTTTATTCTATTTATTTATTTATTTATTTACTTAAATAATTTATACTACTTTCTATCTAGAATTCTATGGAATCTTGCTACTCATTTGGATTCTGCCAGGTATTTGTGACTTGGATTGGCTTCTGTTGGAAAAAGAATACTGGGCTAGATGGACGTTTAGTTTGACCCAGTAGGGCAATTTCATGTTGAGTGCCAGATTTTAATTGCTGGAAATTTAAGCCAGAGTATTGGGTCTTCGGGTTAAGGTGCTGCCCTCAGTCATACCTGAATTGTGCATTGTAATTTTGGCTTCCTGGTTTTCTTCTAGTAATAGCTCATATAATCTTGGGGTCCCCTGAAGTGGGGAAGGGAAAAGCTGATGCCAGGCTGAAGGGCAGGGATGGGACTGATGCCAGGCTACAGGACAATTACTAATGTATGGTCCTCTATTCCATAGGAGCCAACTTTTCAAAATTATTGGGGGTGCTAAGTCCAATGAAAATAACCCCTCCTTGGACACATACAAGGAATTTTCTCAATATTGGGGGTGCTCAAGCACCCACAGCACCCACAGAGTCGGCTCCAATGCTCTATTCTGTAATTGATGAGAGTTGGTATGTGCTCTGCATGTGACCAAGGTGAGAGATTCTGCTGGCATGTAGTTTGTGTCGGGTTGTACGAGTCTGACTTGTCTGACTTTTCCAATGGGAAGTGTATTGCTGTTTTGTATATGCACTGCTGCATTTATAAAAGTACTGTTATTGGTATTCGTGTTCAGAATTGGTGTTGAGATTTGCAACATAGGCTCTAAGAAGTTTCTTTGCAGGATTTAGTGTTACTTCACAAAGTACCTGACAGTTAAGGGATTTTGTATTGCTATTATTGAGGTGCTACCAGAATTTGAATACATCTTTCCTGTGTATTTATATTGCAAGATCCTGTCGTGTGTTGAGAGGTTTGCCCCTGTAGTATACTTATGTCTGGTAAATTTTAAGAGATGGGATAATGTAATTATATTTAAAAATATTGGTTTTTCTGTTATGTATGGTGGTTTACACTGATGCAGCTGTTAGGCAGACTACTTAAAAATCCATCATGAAGTGCACTCTAAGGCCTTATTTTGTAGTATCCCAAGAAACACTACTCATACCTATATACATAGTGCCCACCCATATTAACTCTGGGCCCACCCAAAATGTCAAGTCTGGCTACGCCACTGCTATATACAACTTTCTCAGTAGTTGATAGTGATAATTTACAATCTAGAAAACCTGTCTGCTCTTTATTTGAAGAAACATGGAGGCATATTTTCAAAGCTTTTAGACTTACAAAGTTCCATGGGTTACCACGGGGCTCATGTTTGAAAGAGAAAAATGTCTCAAGAGTGGCATGAAGCAGTATTTGGATGTTTTTCTCACAAAAATGTCCAAATCGGTATTTTCAAAACCTATTTTTTTAGACGTTGTTCTATGCTGTTCGTCTGCAGTGCATCCAAATGTCAAGAGGGTGTGTCATGGGCATGTTAAGGGTGGGATTTGGGCGTTCCTAAGACTTGAACATTTTTCAGCCATAGTGGAACAAAACAAAACCCTCCAGGACTAAAACTAAGATGTTTTGAGCTAGACCTGTTTTTATAACAAATATGGCATAAAAGGGTGCTCTAAATGACCAGATGACCATTGGAGGGAATCTGGGATGACCTCCCATTACTCCCCCAGTAGTCACTTACCCCCTTCCCACCCCCAAAAAACGTTACTTGCCAGTCTCAGATGTTATACTCAGGTCCATTAGAACTGCAACAAGGTCCCTGGAGTAGTCTAGTGGTAGGTGTAGTGCACTGTAAACAGGTGGACCCAGGCTCATACCTTTCCCTGTTATACTTGTAGTGGAAAACATGAGCCCTCCCAAACTCACACAAACCCTACTGTACCCACATAAAGGTTTCCCTTTCACCCATAAGGGCTATTGTAGTGGTGTACTGTTCAGGCGGTGGGTTTTGGGGGGCTCAGCAGACAAGATAAAGGAGCAATGGTGAGATGTACCACAAAGATCAACACATATGAACTCCTATACATATATCCAGAATTGCCTTACAGTATTTACTCGTCAAACTTCTATCATGTTTTATCGTTATCATGTTACCCAAGATCCTTCTGTTATATTAAATATATATCTTTGTATATATTTCCACTTTTCATGATATATTGTAAGCCACGTGAGCCTGCAAAGAGGTGGGAAAATGTGGGATACAAATGCAATAAATAAAATAAATGTGTACCTGGGAGCATTTATTTGAAATACACTGCAGTGCCCCTAGGATGCCACATTGCTCTCCTGGGATGTCTGGGGGACAACTCTACTAAAAAATGCTGGCCCCTCCTATATCCCAATGGCTTAGTCTTCTACGTTTTTCATTTGGATTGGGGGGGGGGGGGGTTGGGTTCAAAAATGATGAAAAAAAAGTACAAAGCACAAAACCTTGTTCGAAACAGTATTTTCAAAAAAAAAAGATAGACGTTTTCTTTTTTTCGAAAATGGCCTTCTTTCCTATTCGGATTTTGGACATTTTGTGCAAAACAGTCAAAGTCGGAGTTAGACGCCATATGAAAAATGCCCCTCTACATAAATGAGCCCCTAGTCTACTATGGTCTCTATTGCTGCCTTGTTATCGGGGTGCCCTATCTTCCCTGATTTGGTGATATCTTTTAAAGATACCTTATTCTGAGCCATGAGCTTTGGAGCGACTTTTGGCCTTCCTCCAATTTCTAGTTTAAAACCTGCTCTATCTCCTTTTTATATGTTGATTCTAGTAGCCCAGTTCCTCCCTCCTGTACCTGAATGTGCCACCTTGAGATACTACTAAAAATACCCATCCAGAACTCTCCTCCTTCAAATCTGTGCTGCCATCAACAGTAGCAGCCTTTCTAGAATCACTGTTTAGACTGTAGACCTGCTTTTTGAGCATGTAAATGGCAGCTAACCCTTCTAAATCACACCCATTATCTTTTTACTCTCTCTCTCAGAGGAGTTTCTAAATTGTCAATGCAAGGTAGCTAGCATATAAAACTCTTTATCCTTGTTATTACACAGGGGTCTTTTACAAAGGTGCTCTAGCGGTTTTAGGGCACGCTAATCAGCACGCGCTAAACGCTAGCAACGCCCATAGAAATATATAGGCGACTCTAACATTCAGCATGTGCTTATTTTTAGCGTGTGTTAAAAACGCTAGCGTGCCTTTGTAAAAGGACACCTCGGTTCCCTAATGAGCATGCTCAGTAAAAATAAGCACCAAAACTAAGTTTCCCAGCAGAAGGGTGGTACAGTGCTTTTGTGCTTGATCAAATGGGTGACCAATGAGTATGATCAATGAAATTTATCTTACATCAGTATTTCCTATAAAATAGATGATCGTTTAGCTCAGTGGTTCCCAAACCTGGTCATGGAGGCACTGGAGCAAGTCAGGTTTTCAGGATATCCACAATGAATATTCATGAGAGAGATCTGCATATACTTCCTCCACTGCATACAAATCTCTCTCATGAATATTCATTGTGGATATCCTGAAAATCTGACTGACCTGGGTGCCTCCAGGACCAGGTTTGGGAACCACTGGTTTAGCTCATACACTAAAAAGTGATCTGTGAGTGTGCAGAACCCAACAGACTTACTGAACATGTTTGGTACTAAAGGGCAATCTTTGTATATGCTCACTACATACATCTGATCTTGGACCAGCCAACGGCATTTTAAAATCTCACCTGTTCAACAATGAACAAACGAAAGCATAATTTTAAGGTGGGGTAAGCAAGTAAAGTTTAATTGGATTGAACATCAGAAAAAAAATTATGCCAAATCTTAATGTAAAAAAACATGAAAAAACTAGTGGAACCATGCCCGTTTCCTCAACAATGAAACGGGCCCTAGGAAGGCTGTGATGTAAGCTTTTTTTTCCTCTCTCCCCTGCCCTGCCCTCCCTTCCATGTCCAGCGATTCTTCCCTTCCCTCCCCTCCCATCCTCTCCAGGTCCAGCTATTCTCCTCTTCCCTGCCCTCCCATCCGTGTCCCATGATTCTTTCCTTTACTGTCCTCCCATCCCATCCATGTCCATCAATTCTCCTCTGCCCTGCCCTCCCCTTCCCTTCCCCTCCCTCCCCTCGATGTCCCGCGATTCTCTCCTCCCCTCGATTTGTACCTGAACGTTCTCTGGCTGTCTGGCGCTGGCTTCCGTTCCATTCGTAACATTGCTCCTGATGTCAGCTCACCTCCAGCGCTGGCTGACGTGACGTCAGGAGATGTTACGAACCCAGCCAGCCATGGAACATTGGAGGTGCAAATTATTATATAGGATAAGGGGTCACAAAACTGTCTTTTTCATACAAAGAGGGAGAAGAGGGCAGAGGACATTGTCAGCAGTAGTTTGAGTTGTTGCAGTGTGGTTGACGTCAGTATGTTGTAAGATACAGACATTCTATTTATGTATTTATTTATATTTATAAAATGCCTTCATGAAGAGATTCACCCAAAATGGTGTACAGCAGTTTGGAGAGCTCTCTCTGTGACGGTCTCTTCAACTGGGCATAACGTGCTGATGGGCAATGGCAGACCATTTGTAAGGACCTGGAGAAAAGAAACAGAGCACTGAAAGTACAGTGGAAAAAGGAATGACTGCAAATAGACTTATAAACATTAAATGCAAATGAGTACCAATTAGCATGCACAGATTTGGTCTGATATCTCATTAAGATATAATAAACACAAAAGCTTTCTAGTGGATTTATTTGGACCGATTTTCAAAAGTCCAGTATCTGTGGAACAGCAGTGGGATGAAAATCTGCTAACTACGCCACCACTGTCTGCATGGTGGAGGGGTAGAGTTAGGCGGAATGGGAGCAGCAACCCCAAACGATCCTTTCAGCAGCAATATTCAGCCATTAAATGGATAATTTTATGTTTAGCTTAATCCTGCTTAAAGGTAGGCCTACATTAAATACATAGTGACCGTGGTGGTCAGTGGCAACTTATAGTCAGCACTGCTGACTAGGGTGCTTTTTTTTAAGTGCTATTCATATTTAGATATGCATAAACCAGTAGTAATATATTCATGTTTAAAACTTGATTTTAGAAAGCTGAGATATACACATCTAAAACTCAAAAATGTGTATTTGGCAAGCAGGTGTATTTTGGGTGGGACTAGGGAGGCCTAGAAAATAAATGTGTGTTCACCATTTCAGAAGAGAAATGCACGTCTATATGCAAGCAAATTGGTTTTGGGATGTCAATGTTCCAGAAAAGGGCTGGTATTGAGCAGTGCTCCACTGGCAGGATTAGGGGAGGTGACCCTCCTTAATCCTGCAGTGGTTTATGTCCTCTCCCCGAGAGTAAAACCAGTAAGGGATACTGGGCTGTGTGACAGCATCAGGAAAAACATACCCATGTGTTTCAGGTCCATCACAGCAGTATACAGGTACCTGGAGCAGTTTTAGTGGGTGCAGTGCACTTCAGGCAGGCGGACCCAGGCCCACCCCCCCTACCTGTTACACTTGTGGTGGTAAATGTGAGCTCTCCAAAACCCACCATAAACCCACTGTACCCACATCTAGGTGCCCCTTTCACCCATAAGGTCTATGGTAGTGGTGTACAGTTGAGGGTAGTGGGTTTTGGGGGAGGGGGTTGGGGGGGCTCAGCACACAAGGTAAGGGAGCTATGTACCTGGGAACAATTTATGAAGTCCACTGCAGTGCCCCCTAGGGTGCCCGGTTGGTGTCCTGGCATGTCAGGGGGACCAGTGCACAACAAATGCTGGCTCCTCCCACGACCAAAAGGGCTTGCATTTGGTCGTTTCTGGGATGGGCGTCCTTGGTTTCCATTATCGCCAAAACTCAAACGACCGAGTCTAGGGATGACCATTTCTAGGAACAACCTAAATTTCAAGATTTGGGCATCCCCGACCATATTATTGAAACAAAAGATGGGCGTCCATTTTGTTTCGATAATACGGGTTTCCCTGCCCCTTCGCTGGGACGTTTTGCGAGGACGTCCTCAGCAAAACTTGGGCGTCCCTTTCTATTATGCCCCTCCATGTATTCTATAAACTGCACCTAACTTTAGGCAAGGTTTATAAAGTAGCAGTATACGCGGGATTTTTTGGCGCCAATTTTTTCAGCATCATATATAGAATCAATTTTTAATGTGTTTTATCCCTTTGCTATATATTGTTAATATTAAACTATTTCCCTTAATGTTTATTTGTATCTATTATTCTGTTATTGTATTTATTACCAGGGCTTTTTTTGAGGGGGTACTTGGGGGTACTGAGTACTGGCATCTTTTCCATTGTCTGCTAAAATTGACCCATGGTCCCCAAGTTTTAAAATGAAAGAGCTCAGGTTCTACACATCAATTCTGCCTTGTCATAGATTCTGTGACTGCTTGCGGGGGGCCTGGCTATTGTGGGGTGGGTCCCTTAATGATCACCCCACCCCTGAAGAATGATCTGGCATTTGAGTACCGGAACCATTTTTGCTAGAAAAAAATACACTGTTTATTACAGTCTACTATATATATCTGGGGATGCGCTGGCTGTCTTCTTCCCCGGTTGGTATGGTGTGGGTGATTTACACAGATAATAGTTCATTAGCACAAATAAATCAGTCAATGCAAACATCCTAAGTAAATCTTGATGGAAATTACAGGTCAGAGAGATACTTACTGAAGACGCTGTTGGTGCTTCAACCAGACATGATATGTTTGATGAAAGCTGGTGGGATAGAAAAGCACATAGCCATTCAGCATCATTACAAAATAGTGAAGGACAAGAACGTCTCTCCATCTTTCAACCCTTTGGTCATCATCTTGCGATTACCGCTGGTCAATATCTACCCCTCGTGTAACCCAATGGCATAATACAATCAACAAGGTAAAAAATAACGAGAGAGAAAAAACAAATTCCTCTAAAATATATCGATAGGAAAAAGGTAAAAGTGATTGTTGCACTCCTAACACTTTTAACTATTTGACTACACAAGAGGGAGAGGTCCGGTGACCTATATTTCTTTATTACTAATGTCCTCCCTCTCCCTCTCGTTTAGTCAAATAGCTAAAGTGTTGGGAGTACTGCAATCACTTTTACCTTTTTCCTTTTTTTGTATTGATAATATAATCAACAGCAGGAAATTAGCTCTTAGCCACGTGTGGAAGGCCATAGAGAATCTATCTAGTTGTCTATTGAAGAGAGGGAGATCCAGGTATGTCAAGTGCCATTAAACATGAACAGAATTATACCCTAAAATAAGTGCTTGATAGCCGGCGAAAGGGAGAATTCGGCTTCCCCTGGTTTCGACATCACTTTGAGCCCCGCAGCACGCACCCCTCCTCCCCAACCGATTGGCGCTAGCTCCTTCCTCTCAGAATCGACAGGGTCGCCCCAAGTGGGATTCATGGGCCCAGAAGAGCGTCGACAGGAGGTTCTTGTTACAGCAGAGGAAGGAGCGGAGGGCATTTTGCCCATAGAATCGCCACGGATAGAAGGTCGAGAGACTGAGGGAATGGGCGAGACTCGTGGGCATTTTTCTGAAAGGTATGAACTTCCAGCAGCATTAGTGGTCAAACCAAGAGAAGTAACACTGGATGCATTATGGGACTTGGTTTCAACCCTGGGACAAACTTTTATAGCACAGATTAATGAAGTTAAACCGAGAGTAAAATCTCTGGAAAATGACTTAAAAAAAAAAAAAAAAAGAGGAAGAAATTAAGGCTCTGAATGATAAAATTGGAAATATTGATCAAAGAATTGTGAATTGCGAAACAATGCAACCAGCAATGGTAAAAGACTTGACAAGCCTCAGGCAGAGAATGGAGATATTTGATAATTACACCAAAAATCATAACCTGAGATTTGTTAACTTTCCAAGAGTGTTAAATGTCGCTCCTCTTGAGATGCTGAAACGTTATTTA
Source organism: Microcaecilia unicolor (assembly GCF_901765095.1). Taxonomy (NCBI): domain Eukaryota; kingdom Metazoa; phylum Chordata; class Amphibia; order Gymnophiona; family Siphonopidae; genus Microcaecilia; species Microcaecilia unicolor. Next base: position 93,862,259 of record NC_044042.1, read on the forward strand.
CGTGATATTTTGAATATTCCTGACCAGAATCTGCCACCATTTTCACATGCATATTATATACCAGGGAAGGACTTAAATCCAATTACTGAAAATCCAATAGATGTTTCTCTCATGCTTGAGACTTCTGATACTGAGCTAGCAACGGCAGCCACTTTAGTGGTTGCGGTTGCCTTATTACCGGACAAAAATTGGATATTCCGTTTGTTTTTCCGTAATAAAGATAAACCTTTTTTAGGTTTTAAGATATTGCTTTTTCCTGATGTCTCTAAGGAGACAAGACGACGGAGGAAACAATTTTTGATCCTCAGGCCTGAAGTATTGCACTTGGGGGGTACCTTCTTTTTAAGATACCCCTGCAAGTGCATAATAAGACTTGGGGAAAAGAAATATATATTTACAGAACCTGCCCATCTGTCGGCGCTTCTAGCCTCAGTGAAAAATGGAAAAGCGTCATAGATAAATAAGACACTAACTTCACTTAACAGAGTTGTTTAATCCTGAATGTTTATCCTTCTTTATATTGTTCTCCATATTTTCTGAATTCTTGGATCTCATTTTATGGACTTGAGTGTTAATTTTCCCTAAAATGAATGTATTTCAATTCCTTTTTGTTTTATAAGTAATCTCCTAAGTAACAAACACTTTTCCAAGCAAGTTGTTTCTTGTAAAATTTCAAATGAATAATTAATAAATATAAATAAAAAAAAAAAAAATAAGTGCTTGATAGTTGCAACCCAGGACAGCATATTATGAATGAGATGGTACACAGCAAGCAAAGAAAAAAACTGATTGAACAGTAACCTGTTTTTAATTGTTGTATTGTACACCATTTTGCCATTGCCCACGAAGCGCAGTATATTAAAAAAAAACCAACAACAACATAAACCGTAAACTATCATAGCTGGCCGTGAGGTTCTGATGGCAGAAAATGTCTGTACATAAAGGTGTAACGAGATGGTACATATCATCCATTGGAAACATGGAAACATACCACAAAAAGCACTGGGATCATGAACCTACGAGAATTATGGAGAATAAAGAGGTTATAAACACTTGGGACATACCCATTCTGACCAAGAAAAAGCTGGATGCAAGGAAAATGGACGTAGTTATAAAGAGAAAAATACTAGAATCGTGTTGATCATATTTATTTATTGGGATTTATTAACCGCCTTTATGAAGAGATTCGCCCAAGGCAGTGTACAACAGATATAGCGGTGTCAGTCCAAAATGATTACTCTATGAATTGGGTAGAGCGGGAGAACAGTCTTCAAAAACCAGTACATGTAGTCAGAGACTAAGAAAACGTGACAGAAAGATACAGAAATATTTCTCTTTGTATTGGGAACCACAGACATGACTACAAATAATTCTCAAGCACACCTGGATAGATTGCTTATTCATGACACAAGGCAAATACTATGCAGAGCGTTAGCAGAAAATTTGAGAGACCGTCATGCTCTACATACCCTGGCTTAGGAGTGTGGTTCACTACTGTCATGGTATGAGCTAACCTAACTAATTAGAAGACATTGCCCCTAGAAGAAAGTCTAGGAAGTTCACTGTGACAAGGGAATTTTGAAGTGAACTGAGGCAGCCACCAAAAGGTGACCTCCTCTCAACTTACAGAACATGTAGAAGGGCATTTTTGATGTCTAAATCTGATTTTGAGCATTTTGGGAAAAACTTCCAAAAATCCATTAGCAAACATGACAATTTTTAAACCAGAAAAAAACATCCAACTTTCTGTTTTGAAAATGACCATTTGTTTGACATTTTTATACTCCGTGTGTCTATCTTTTAGCACCATTTTCAGGGGAAAAAACATCCAAGGGAAAAATCACAAAAACAAGCCTTTGGGTTGTATGAAGCGCTAGTACTCTTAGTAGACTGGCCACACAGACATCCCAGCAGAGCAATGAAGCACTGCAGTGGACTTCACATAAAAGGTCCCAGGTACATATCTCACCATTACAGCCTTGTATTGTATGGGGAGCTCTCCAAAATCCACCAAAAACCTACTGTACCCAACTGTACACCACTACAGTAGCCTTTATAGTAACATGAGTAACATAGTAGATGACGGCAGAGAAAGACCTGTACAGTCCATCCAGTCTGCCCAACAAGATAAACTCATATGTGCTACTTTATGTGTATACCTGACTTTGATTTGTATCTGCCATTTTCAGGGCACAGACTGTAGAAGTCTGCCCAGCACTAGCCCCGCCTCCCCCACCAGCTCTGCCACCCAATCTCCACTAAGCTTCTGAGGATCCATTCCTTCTGCACAGGATTCCTTTATGTTTATCCCACGCATGTTTGAATTCCGTTACCGTTTTCATCTCCACCACCTCCCGCGGGAGGGCATTCCAAGCATCCACCAGTCTCTCTGTGACATTTTTCTTGAGTCTGCCCCCCTTCAATCTTATTTCATGTCCTCTAGGTCTACCACTTTCCCATCTTTGGAAAAGGTTCGTTTATGCCTGCAGGTGTCACCTCTATGTAGGTTTTTGGTGAGTTTTAGAGGGCTTACACTATCCACCACAAATGAACCAGTTAGAGTGGGTTATGGGCCTGGGTCCCCCTTCTCTACAGTGCACTGCACTGACCACTAGGCTACTCCAGGGATCTGCTTACTGCTCTAATGGGACGGCCATAACATCTAAAGTTGTCACAGAGGCTGGTATGTACTGCTTCTTTCACATCTTTGGGGGTGGGAGGGGGACAGTGACCACTGAGGGAGCAAGGGGGGTTATGCCAATCCCTCCAGTGGTCATCTGGTCATTTAGGGCACCTTTTTGTGATGTAGTCACATTTTCGCTTTGTTCCATTATGGCATAAAAATGGCCAAATCCTGCCCCCAACACGTCTCCAGCATGCCTCCTTGTCATTTTCACACACTGCAGAGAAAAATGTCTCAAATCCGACTCTGAAAATCACAATTTGGATGTTTTTTGGAGAAAAATGTGCAAATTTGAGATGTTTTTCTCTTTTGAAAATGAGCCCCTTGTTGATTCCCACCCCCAAAGATGTGAAAGTATGGTGTTGCAATGAAAACTATTAGGAAAAGGTCTGAATTATTTATTTATTGCATTTGTATCGCACATTTTCCCACTGTAAGGCAGGTTCAATGTGGCTTACATATTGCTAAAAAGGCGGTTACAAAATTTAAATTTGTAGAAGTCTAGTACATAATACAGAAGTACAATAAACGCTTAGGTTGATATATTAGCATATTGTGAGAGAGGTTAATATTGTTTTCCATTTCTGAACTTTTATGATGTATGATGGTGTGGGATTAGGCAGATCCAGGGGGGAAAGACTTCTTGAAAAGATGTGTTTCAGGTTTTTTTCTGAATTGTAGGTAGTTTTCTGTGAGTTTCAGGTCTTTGGGTAGTGAGTTCCAAAGTTGTGTGCCTATAAACGAGAGGCTGGCGGCATGTGAAGATTTGTATTTTATACCTTTGCAATCGGGGTAGTGAAGGGTTAGGTAGGTTCTTGCTGTTCTAGTCACGTTTCATTGGTAGATCGATAAGTTCCGTCATGTAATCTGGTGTGAGTCCGTAGATGATTCTGTGGACTATTGTGCATGTTTTGAAAGCATTTGAAAACATATGTGAAAGCATCAAAGCATTTCTCCCTTTCTCTGCCAATGGGAAGACCTTGGACAACATGACCCTTGATCTGTCTGGAACAGTTTATTTGGCCAAGACCCAGTGCAATTTCATCCCATCTGTCAGATTAATTGAAAATGTGAACAACTGAAGGCACCTAGTTTAGGCAAGTGACCGGAGGAAGAGGAGGTCTGAACTAGTGTGCAGAGCATGAGATGGGCAGTTCAGGTACTTTAACTAAAGACTTATGAAGCATAGCTGTGATTCCTTCACCAACAGAGCTTGTCCAAATATAATAACTCTCATTGGGTAATTTTAATAACAACGTTGTTGCTGCTCCTTCTTTCTACTCTTTGGAATCTATTCTCTGGTCATTATTGCTTCTTCCACTATAATCTAAAAGAACATCACCTAGGGTCGGGCCAGCACTGGAGAGTCCAAGTATGGTGTTGCATTTACAATTGGGCATTTAATTTTATTTTTGGTATTGAACAAAAAAAAAGGGGGGGGGGATTGGGGATCATGATTCAAAAGGCAGCAAGAAGGAGCCTTAGTACAAATTTCAATGCATGCCGTATGGCAATATTTCCAAATTCCTTCACCTCTCTGTGCCTCCCCAAAGTACCTCCCAAGTTTGAAAACTAAAACAGTCTAATGACCCTCAATGGCCCAGTTTCACGTTGAGCTATGTCAAGCCATTCAAAACTTTTTAGTGGGGATTCACACACAAGGATAAAACCCGTAATACATGTGGAGGGGCATAATCGAACGGCGCCGGCGAAATAGATCGCCGGCAATCTATTTTGGCAGCAGCGCAACAGCTGGCTGTAACCGTATTATTGAAAAAGATGGCTGGCCATCTTTTGTTTCGATAATATGGTTCAAACCGGCCAAATGCCTTGAATTTAGCCGGGTTTGACATGACCATTTTTGTTTTTCAGCGATAATGGAAGCTAAAAGCGGCCATCTCAACCCCGGCTACATCCAAGGCATTTGGTCATGGGAGGAGCCAGCATTTGTAGTGCACTGGTCCCCCTGACATGCCAGGACACCAACCGGGCACCCTATGGGGCACTTCAAAAAATTTTTAAAAATACACAAATAGCTCCCAGGTGCATAGCTCCCTTACCTTGGGTGCTGAGTCCCCCAAACCCACTCCCCACAACTCTACACTACTACCATAGCCCTTATGGGTGAAGGGGGGGCACCTACATGTGGGTACAGTGGGTTTGGAGGGCTCAACACTTAGTACCACAAGTGTAACAGGTAGGGGGGGCGATTGACCTGGGTCTGCCTGCCTGAAGTGCACTGCACCCATTAAAAACTGCTCCAGGGACTTGCATACTACAGTCAGGGAGCTGGGTATGACATTTGAGGCTGGCATACAGGCTGGCAAAAAAGGTTTTTATTTTTATTTTTTTAGTGTGGGAGGGGGTTGGTGACCACTGGGGGAGTATTGGGAGGTCATCCCCCATTCTCTCCGGTGGTCATCTGGTGAGTTGGGGCACCTTTTTGAGGCTTGGTCGTGAAAATAAAAGGACCAAGTAAACCCAGCAAAATACTGATTAACGCTGCTTTTTTTCCATTATCTGCGAAAGCCTGCCATCGTAGCCACGCCCATGCCCGCCCATGTCTCGCCTTCGCTACGCCGCCGACACGCCCCTTGAACTTTCGCTGGCTCAGCGACGGTAAAGCGGCGATGGTGTCAAAAAAGCAGCTTTCGATTATACCAATTTCGCTGCTTTTGAGAGATCGCCGACCATCTCCCGATTTATGTCGGAAGATGCCCGGCGATCACTTTCAAAAATAAGCCTGATAGACACCAGTTTGCTCTGATAATCATCTCTCATAATATCAAACCAGTGCTAAAAATGCATAAGAAAATGCCCACGTCATGGTCCACCCTCTTGTATTGCAACCCATCAGTCCAACAGATCACTGAAATCTAGCCCACTTTCACTTTGTAGGTCCAGTTTCAGATCTTGTCCTGTAAGCTGGAATTTCATCTGCAAACCCCAAAGGCTGGCATAACTGTTTTATTGCACAAGAAAAGGAAATCTGATACCTTCATAGTTGATGCAACCATTGGCATCTTCCTGACCAGACATTAGTTGTTCTACTTCAGCTTCTGTCATTTTCTCTCCTAGGAGGATAAGCAAAGTGATTATCTCACAACTTCCATAAGTTAGTGAATGTTCCTAAGGAGATGATGCTAATGAGTTAGAATTCAGCTACATTACAGATTTTAAACGCATTGATTTGACCTGACCCAGTTTAAAAGTGCTTATATTTGGTTCACAGATGGGCTTTTGAGTTCCTCTCCCGTTCTCACCAAGTGTGACGAGCACATGGCGCAGTTCAGCACCCATGACAGTTCCATTGCTCTCCTTGTCAAAAACGCGCAGTCCTTCTACAAAGTCTTCAAAAGTGCCTTGGTCCTTGGACCTGGAGATATGTTGAAGCATGGGGAGAAAGGTTTCAAAGTCCAGTAACTTGGAATTCAATTCTGCCGGCAAGCACAGAGAAAGGAAGAATAAGGCAAGAAAGCAGTGAGTCAACATAAGCAATGTACAACTTCAAGTCATAAGGATGAAGCGTTCAAGGATCTGGCTACTACAAGATAAAATCAACAGGCCTAGGATTTGAGGATGATGAGTGGTTTTTTTGTTTATCAATAGAAATCAAACAAAATAAAACATGGAAAAGAAAATAAGATGATACCTTTTTTATTGGACATAACTTAATACATTTCTTGATTAGCTTTCGAAGGTTGCCCTTCTTCATCAGATCGGAAATGAAGAAGGGCAACCTTCGAAAGCTAATCAAGAAATGTATTAAGTTATGTCCAATAAAAAGGTATCATCTTATTTTCTTTTCCATGTTTTATTTTGTTTGATTTCTATTGATAACCTTAAGAGTGGACTAACACGGCTACCACACTCCTCTACTATAAACCATAAAATTCTAATGCTTTGTCACTCTCTTATCTGTCATACATCTCCCTGTGTCTTTCATCCACACAGCTATGCCTGTTTCTCAACTAACCTACCACTCCCTTTTCCTGTGAGACTATCATTGGAATGCCTCTGTGTTTCACTTTATATTCTGATATTTGTCAACATTTGCTTATTTCCGATCTGAGGAAGAAGGGCAACCTTCGAAAGCTAATCAAGAAATGTATTAAGTCATGTCCAATAAAAAAGGTATCATCTTATTTTCTTTTCCATGTTTTATTTTGTTTGATTTCTATTGATAACCTTAAGAGTGGACTAACATGGCTACCACACTCCTCTACTTTTTTTGTTTAGGAATTTTTTTTCCTTAATACTGAGTACTTTTGTACTATTGGTTTGTTACGCGTTTCTATAACAGGAAATATCCTTAACAATAGTTTTTCTTGAGATTTTGTTGTAAAATTATAAATATAAACTATAAAAATGAACAGGGCTGATATTCAGTGGGAGTTAACCATACAGGAGAGGCTCCTAACTGGTTATCTCCAGCTGATCGGGTATTCCATGGATTTCCAGTGGCACATAACCAGATAGTACCATTGAAAATCCAGGGAGACTGCAGCTGCACTATCCAGTTCTCCTATGTTAACTGTTAGCTATCTGGGTACCACCATGAAACATCAGCAGTACGGGTAACCCCGGCAGGCTGTTGGCTGCCCAGATTTTAAGTACTGGTTCCTATAGCTATGTTTTGTCAACTAGGAAAGCAGAACTAGAAATCCCATGATACAATAGCACAGGCATGAAAATGAGTTATGCTAACCTAGGTTCTGATCCACTCTTATGCAGCATCACCCAACAACAGCGGTAACTCGGTAAGTGGGGAGGGGACACTATGAGCTCATAGTCTTTGGAGTGATGTTGAGTATGGTTTAATCCAGCATCCCCCATCATGTAGAATAGGTGTGAGAATCCTTGAAGGGATATGGAAAAGATTCGTTCTTGATAAAGTTTAAATAATATATGAACGTTTTCACTTTCCTATCAGAGAAGTTGTATTGTTCCATTAGAATTCAATTTCCTTGTCTGCTACTCTCACTTGACCCTCAGTTTGCTAGGGTCACTCTGTGGGTCTATTAATGAATAGCAGGGGGAGGGTTTCTTACTCTTTAGTTTCTTTGGAGTGGAGGAGTAGCCTAGTGGTTAGTGCAGTGGACTTTGATCCTGAGGAACTGAGTTCAATTCCCACTGCAGCTCCTTGTGACTCTGGGCAAGTCACTTAACCCTCCATTGCCCCTGGTACAAAATAAGTACCTGAATATATGTAAACCGCTTTGAATGTAGTTGCAAAAACCTCAGAAAGGTGGTATATCAAGTCCCATTTCCCTTTCCCTTATGACATCACAATATCAGAAGTGAGCCAAGCCATTGTGACATCACTGATGAGGTTGGCTCTTATTGGTGGAATGAGTGGAGGAGTAGCCTAGTGGTTAGTGCAGTGGACTTTGATCCTGGGGAACTGAGTTTGATTCCCACTGCAGCTCCTTGTGACTCTGGGCAAGTCACTTAACCCTCCATTGCCCCTGGTACAAATAAGTACCTGAATATACTATGTAAACCGCTTTGAATGTAGTTGCAAAAACCTCAGAACGGTGGTATATCATTTCACTTCCCTTCCCCTTCTTTATTTTTTTCCTATTTTCGTATCCATCTTCCTATGGATTTACTAATATCTTCGTCCTCCCCTCCTTATTGTGGACTGAGATGAAGATATTATTTTCTTCATTTCAATTATTTGATTGTTGTTTTGTTATGAATTTCTTATCGAGATTTTCTCTTGATGTATTATTTGAAATGCAATTTAAAAAAAAAAGAATTACATTTTCTCCATGTTATTTATGGCCATTTATGCATGTGCCCGTGAAAGATCGCAAGTTTAATGCTTTTGTTACGTGTAGGAGTAGTCTAGTGTTTAGAGCAACAGGATGACAACCAAGGAAGCCCAGTTCAAATTCCACTGCTGCTCGTCATGATCTTGGGCAATTCGCTTAACCCTCCATTGCCTCAGGTACAAACTTACTCTCCTGTTTACTAAGCTGCGTTAGTGGTTGCCATGCCTAATGCCGAAACAGCCCATTCACACTAGCGCGGCTTAGTAACAGGGGGATTAGATCGAAAGCCTTTCAGGGACAGGGAATACCTAGCATACCTGTATGTAACTCACCGTGAGCTAAATCCAAAATTACTATCCATTAATATACACATTAGATAACACAGGTCCAACACAAGCTATTTGTATGTAATTTGAAGCCTAAAACGGAAGGAAAAAAACCCCAAAAAACCAACCAACCCTGCTTCTCAGGAGTGGTACTAGTTTACTGCAGAGAGAGAGAGAGAGAGAGAGAGAGTTGGTTTTCCTCTTGCCAACAGTTTTGTCAAATTAAGATGCTGCAGCCTACGCTTTGATCTGTCTGCCAAATCATATACTCCACTCTGAAGAGCACAGTAGCAGCTGCAATGTTTTGATTTTAGTGCTGCAGACAGCAGTAGGGAAACCAGCTGTCTCCTACTACTGAAAATCCCAGAAGCATTTTGGAGAGATGAATAGGGTTTTGGAGAAGGGCAAACGTCCCTTCAGATATTGTGAATCTTGGGCTCAGAAGGCCCAATCATTGTTTGGGTGGTTAGGGAAAAGTAGCAGGTGAGTTTCCCATGCTTACTGACTCTTTCACTATGGGCCAGCTATAACCTGAGCTTTCTAATGTGACCGCACTACCCAGGCTGTGATGTTTTTAATGCAACCATGGCAATATTGTCATGCTTTGTACATCAAAGGGTATTTCATTTCACCAGGTTCATTTTAATGCAACTTAAGTCTCCTCCTGAGATACCTGCTTTTTTCCTCAATGTTTTAAATAGAACTAGATAAACAGAAGCAATGCGATGAGCATGACAGCTGGTAAAATTTGCTTTTATTTTCATCTGTCTGGAGAAGACATCAGTATTCACTTGAGCGTGGCCAAGATTGAAATGTGGTGACAGGAATTCGGAATGTATGAGTCATTTATATCTTAATCAAAGACTTAGGACACTCCCAGTCCTTTTTCTATGCCAGCTATTGCATGACTTATCACCCAGCCAAGTTTCCATGTCAAGCATCCAAGGGGATAAAGTGGGACCAAAGAGCATTAAAGGGGCTTTTGCTAAAGCACCCCTGGCCATTGAGATAATAGGCACAGAATGGAAAGATGTATCTTCAATGGATACAGTGCTCAAAATGGAAATGGAAATGGGGAGGGAGGAAAAGATCATGCAAATATTGCAGCTATAGGTACCAGCTGTATCTCTGGTTTAGTAAGGAGCTGTTAGCCTGAAGTGTCATCAAAAGTGATTTTGGGGTTTGATGTGCTAGTCCAGGATTTTTATCATTTTGATTTGAATAAAAAACATAAAAGATGAAAGAGGATCACCAACTTGTTTCTCTTAATTTTCAAGGCAAAAAGGTTGGCTTTTAGAAACCAGGGTCGGTCTAAGCAATTGCGGGGCCCTATGCAGACCAGGCCCACCTAGACCTGCCCTTGTTGACAAGATGCGTTTTAAAATGTTTTATTTATGAAATTTCAAATAAAGACAAAGCAAGCAAAACTTGTATAGAAAAACTAATTCAAATAAGCACAATGCTATCATAAGAAACCTATCTAGCCCATTATATGGGCTGAAGCCAGTAGGCCAGAGCTTGCCACCATTTTCACTCACCCAAAACAATAGCAAATGCTATTGAAAACAATAGCAAAAGATTATTAGAATGAGGAACTGCCTATGCTTGGTCCATCTGTAAAAAGTCAAAAGCTGTTCCAATTGGATAGACAATGCTTTAAAAGATGGAGGACAAAATATATATTTTTTTGTACTTGACAGCTTTTCATTTATTTGAAAGCTTCCCATATATAAATATCATGAAATAAAAATTGAATATCACTAAAACAGCTTGAAAAATATTGTAGCTGGTAGAAACAGCAGTTATAAACTCTGTATTTTGGCCAGATTCAGTGAGGATATCCTTTTTCCTGATGGGTTCATCTTAACAGCTGTTGTAATTTGCCTTAGGAAGCCTGGTATTATAAAGATGGACTACACTGAAATTAAATGGAAGTAAAATTAAACTCACTTTTCATTAGGGCACATGAAATCACATCTTCACTTCACACAGGTCTCCTCAATCTAACCTCCTTGGGCTCCTCCACCTCCCGTGGCCCACTCCCACTTCAAAACCACAGCCAGCCCACCTGGTCCATCCAGTGGTTTTGAAGTGGGGGCGGGCCACGGGAGGTGGAGGAGCCCAAGGAGGTTAGATTGAGGAGACTACTACTACTACTATTTAGCATTTCTATAGCGCTACAAGGCGTACGCAGTGCTGCACAAACATAGAAGACAGTCCCTGCTCAAAGAGCTTACAATCTAATAGACCTGTGTGAAGTGAAGATGTGATTTCATGTGCCCGCCCCACCTCCTCCCCCAGGTGCAAACCCATGGCTCCTTCCCGCAGCAGTTCTCACTCAGTACCAAAAAGAAAAAGAGCTGCCAGTATAGAGCCACATGCTGCAACACTCACAGGCTCATCGCCAGGCTCTGCGGAACGGCAACAGGAAGTGTGTCACAGGGGGAGGTTGCGGCATCTACTTTTGAGGAATTGGAGCCAGAGTGGTTTGGGATTACCTGACTACAGACTTTACAACCAAGTGTGCCTACTGCGCCACGTGGGTGATTGGTTACTGGGTAGGTCACGTTTTACACCTTTGACTCTGGAGCAAGCATTTTTTGACCCGTACGATTGCCATTCCTTGCTTCATTGTACATCTGCTCAGCTTCCGCCTCAGCTCAAGCATTATATTCTCTTGGGACCTCTCTTGAGAGGTATGGAAGGTCTTGGTTACTACTTTTTTGCTATTTGTGGAAATCCCGATTTTGACCCAGGGGTGGATAATCCAATATTTCAAACCTGGGAGTCCCGTGGTATTTTACATCTGGAACATGTTCTAATGCTAGAGGCCACCCTCCTGCCTTTTGAGGACATACATAGTAACATAGTAGATGACGGCAGAAAAAGACCTGCATGGTCTATCCAGTCTGCCCAAGACAAACTCATATGTGTATACCTTACCTTGAATTTGTACCTGTCCTTTTCAGGGCACAGACCATATAAGTCTGCCCAGCAGTATTTCCCGCCTCCCAACCACTAGTCCCTCCTCCCATCACCTTCACCTTCAGCAACGAGCTGGGATCCAGTGGGATAATCGCTATGGGTATTGCCAACTACGCCACTATGTCCTCTCACTACCAATTATTTCGTTGGGCCGAGGGACGGGTGCCACTTTGAAAGATTTATTTCAGTCACTTTCTAGGGAGGGGATCTCTGTCTCTAGACTGCACCATGCACTGTGTTCCCAGAGGGTAGGGAGAGATCTGTCCAATCTTCGGACTCGATGGGCAGTGGATTTGGAGCAAGACTTGGAAGCCTAGGGTCCACGGGTAAACATTCGGACTATCCCCCATTTGGTGATAGGGGCATGGCTCCAGGAATGCTACTTTTGAGTGCTACACCGTGCTTATTTAAGTGCAGTTGTTTCATGCATGTGGAGCACAGTCACCTCTCTGTGTCAAATGTGGTGGAGCTGCTGGCACCTTGGGGCATTCTTTTTGGATATGTCCCAGGATCCAAACGTTCTGGTCAACTGTTGTGTACATGGTCTCTGGTCTGGGTGAGGCTGCTCTTGGCTCAATGAAGCAATTACTTTTGGATGTACAAGAGGCTTATCGGAATGGGACTAAGGGGCAAATTCTTCTGCTCACAAATGTGTTTTACAGTACTGGACCTCAGTAGAGGCTTCATCAGTGTGGCATTGGTGGAATCAAGTCTACTTATTAGCCACCTGGGAGGTGAGTACCGCATGTGGCTCCCTGGAGAAGAAAAAACTGTTTCTGTCTGTATAGACTGTACTGTTTATTTACATACATTGAGTTCTAGGGGATGAAGATTACTGTTAAATTTGTTATAGCTTAGGAAACAGTGTGTGTGTGGGGGGGGGGGGGGATTGTGTAATACTCAGAAACATGAGTTTTTGGGAGGGGGAAAGAAGTTATTTGGGTTTTGGGGAGCAGAGGGGAAAAAGAGGGGGGTTACCATGTGAGGTATTTGTTTTCCTTCTCCTTTCTATGTGGGGCTAGAGATATCAAGAGTACAGGCCTCGGACCTGGAGTTTTCTTTCCATCCTCGCTGTTCTAGCATTTGGGATTTGGGGATGGACAGTTGTTGAAAGGGGGGGAGGATTTGATGGCTGATTTGATTTACTGGGGGTATGGCAGCTTGGAATGTTTTCTTCTTTGGTTTTCTATGGTTGCTGTATTTAATCCATGCTTTGTATTACTTTTCAAGAAGTCATCAATAAAAATTGTTAAACTCTAAACAAAATCAAGAAAATAAACAGAATTGAATAGAAATGTTTTCCTCATCTACATCTAGGAAGCGAACAAAACTAATATCCAAGAAAGAAAAAATATCTCTAGATATCTCTGCTGCACGTCTCATATTCCGCCAGAACCGATATACTCATATCACCCCTCTCCTCAGGTCACTTCACTGGCTTCCGACCAGATACCGCATTCAATTCAAGCTTCTCCTTCTTACCTACAAATGCACTCAGTCTGCTGCCCCTCACTATCTTTCTACCCTCATCTCCCCTTACGTTCCCGCCCGTAACTTCCGTTCACAGGATAAATCCCTCCTCTCAGTACCCTTCTCCACCACCGCCAACTCCAGGCTCCGCTCATTCTGCCTCGCCTCACCCTATGCTTGGAACAACCTTCCTGAACCCTTACGCCAAGCCCCCTCCCTGCCCGTCTTCAAGTCTTTGCTTAAAGCCCACCTCTTCAATGCTGCATTCGGCACCTAACCCTTACCGTTCAGTGAATCCAGACTGCCCCAATTTGACTGCCCCTATCGGACCGACCGTTCACTTGTCTATTAGATTGTAAGCTCTTTGAGCAGGGACTGTCTCTCTTTGTTAAATTGTACAGCGCTGCGTAACCCTAGTAGCACTCTAGAAATGTTAAGTAGTAGTAGTAGTAGTAGATAGATAATATACATCACAATGAGCAGATAATGAATCCTAATATACATCTGCTTCTAATGAACTCAACCCAAAAGAAAGAGAATTAAACAATTTCTCCTTGAAGCACAGGTTTATCTACAAGAAACAATTCCAAATGGGAAGGGTCAACAAAAATATATCTATTATTCCCATAGGTAATCAGGCTTTTACATGGAAATGTAAGGAAAAAAGTAGCTCCAACAGCCAAATCTCTAGTTTTCAGCTGTCGGAATTGCTTCCTACAGAGCTGCGTTTGTCTGGCTACATCGGGGAATACGTAGATCTGCTGACCACAAAAAGGGATATAATTTCAAAATTGCATTTTTCTCAAACTTCAGAACAAAATTTAACTAGTAAGGTAGCACATTTAGTGGCCCTTTTACTAAGCCTACCGTGCGCTAAAAGGCACTAGCACGGGATGCGCTTAGGCGTCCTATGGTAGTTCTGGGATTGGGCTGTCGTTAACCATGCACTAGAAAATAGGTTTTACTTTTTAAGATGGGGGCGTGTTTGGAGGCGGAGAGTAAGTGTGCCCTGAGTTAATTGGGTGTTGTGAGTATGCTGCCTGATTAACGCGGGGTTAGCACATGAACCCTTAGCACTTAGTAAATAGGGCTCATGCGCTAATGGCAGCATGCTAATTAGGAAATTAGTGCATGGCCATCAATGGAGAAATAGAAATTATGGCCATTTTACAGCCACGCTAAAAGTGGCCCAGCGCATGGGAAAGCCCCGTGCTTCTGATACCGCAGGCTGCTTTTTAGCACAGCTTAGTAAAAAGGTCCCGCAGTAATTAAGTCTTTTGAGATGACTCCAAAAGTTTAATGTGGGAGCCTTCAACTATAATATTCTGGTAATTCCCACTCAAACTATATTAGCCTATATTATTGATCCTCAATAGAACATCTTCTTCAATGCAACATACTCATCAGTACTTTAAAGGATAGACATGCTCTTCAACTTTATGATTTTTGGTGACCTCAGCGGTGCCAATTAGAGCAATGGGGAATGAGGTCATGATCCGAAAGTGGTATTTAAATGCAACACTAAGACACAGTCGCCATCTTGGATGGGGTTTCCCATAAGAATAGGCTGAGCTGGCGCTATAGACGGCTAAGGGTAAGATGGCTTTAAGTGGATGTTTGCTGTTTGGGAATGATAAGGGAGGATTCTCCTACAGTGAATTATATATATTTTTGTAGGGGACAGTCTTTGAGGCAGCCCGTAGAGGCGAAACATGCATGTCGAACACAGTACCCCCTTGTCTAGCAACATTGCAGATGAGAACTAATTGATATATAGTAGTCTTTGAATGCCATTTAAACAGTATATATATAAAATTATCAATCGGGTGTACCATATATCCTGTAGAAAAATAGGTTTATCTTGAATAAATGTACCTTCTTGAATAAAATCAGAAGAAATCTGAACTGCCGTTGGATTAGGAGCCCTATCAAAGCTTCCTACTACCCCAGAAGTCCAGAATGTCCTTCCTGAACTCCAGAAATAAAGATACTAGCAGTGTCCTCTCCAGGCATGCTAGTTTCAGAAAGCAAAGTCATCATACTAGGTTGAAGAGACGAAGTTTGCTCTGGAGAAGAAAAGGAGGCGGCTGTAGGAGAAAGGGCACTCACTGGTTCCGATGTCGGCAGTGTTGAAAACACTCTTATGTGGTGGTCCATAGGGCCACGAACAGATGGAACTCCTGTTTTTCCTCCACTTTTACTCTGCCCCTTCCTTTCTTTCCTCATAATAGCTGGAGATAGTCCCCTGATCCCTCAAAGGGGCCCGAGCCCATGGAAAGACCATGATTTTATGCAGCCTCAAGCCCCAAACAACCAAGGGAAGTCTGCAGCAGTGCCTGCCTAACTGCTGCAAAGCAGAAACACTCAGACACTAGTCAGATGTCAGCTCCCCATGTAAGGGTTTTGTAACCTTTCCTTTCCTCATAAATTGCTGGATGGTTCAGACAGTTCTGGTAAAGGAGGTGGGGAGTGATTATGGCCATCTAACATCAATAACAATCCCATCTCGGCTCCTTTGGCCTCTCATAAAGAAGCAGAGGAATGACTTATTTATTGCCAGAACTTACCTTCTGGTTTGGGCTTTCCCAGAACCTTCATAACTTCGGCGTTTGTTGGATTTTGCCCCAGAGCTCGTAGAACATCACCACACTGGCCGTAGGTAATCTTCATCTCTCCAGTGGGTGTTTTGTCAAACAAACTGAAGGCCTCTTTGAACTCTGTAGAAAAGATAGGCAATGAATGAATCCCTGGCTTAATATGTCTCTTTAGCCCTAAATCCATTTCAGTTTTCCCCCAATTTGAATGAACATTTTCTGAATCGTCTTCTCTTTTTTGTGGTTTGTTTCTCAGTTTGCTAATTCATACAGTGGCCAACAGAGTCAAAGATACGGAAGGTGTCAGCCATGTTTCCACATTCCACTTCTCCCACGCTCGCCTCCTAGGTTCCATTCTCTCAGTGCTAGAATTGCTTCCAATTGCTTGTAAGTCAACAAGTGAAAACTTACCTTCAATCTGGTCAGCGCTGAACTCGATCTGAGGAAGAAAAAGAAAAGAGGGGGATCACCTCATGTTGCTTTCACTGGTTCAATAATGTAACAAAGAGAGGGAACTGAGTACAAACAAAGTCCAACCAAAAAAAAACAGCTCAAAGGGCCTTTAAAAACAAAAGGGACACAGTTCCTTACATTTAAAAAAAACCTTTAATAATGAGATTTGGCTGAAGAGAGACCCAACATGGGCTGTTTCAGTGCTACCGCACCTGCGTCAGGGGTCACACCAATGACGAGGAGGCTTTAACATACAAATTCATCAGATGTTCTGAATTTGTATGTTAAAGCCTCCTCGTCAGTGGTGTGACCCCTGACGCAGGTGCAGTAGCACTGAAACAGCCCATGTCGGGTCTCTCTTCAGCCAAATCTCATTATTAAAGGGTTTTTTTTTAATGTAAGAAATGTGTCCCTTTTGTTTTTAAAGGCCCTTTGTGCTTTCACTGGTTCACTCATCACTGAACAATGAGCAGTGCAGAACTGGCCCCCCATTCCTCCACTACTAGAATATAACACTTTAACAGTAGTTTAATCTGCATATGACTAATACCTATCAAATTTGGTCTTTAGAGTGCTTTTCTTACACACTCATGTCAATTTTATGGACTATAAATAGTGATCCAGAATTGGCTTACAACCACCTCCCCCCCCCCCCCAAAAAAAAAAGTCTGAAAATGCCCAGCTCAGACTGCAACTTCCTTCTTCTCCTCGATAGACACCCCATCCCTCAGATCATGATCAATAAAACATCAACCCTCTGATAATTTTAATAAATGATATAAACTTCCTTCCAAGTTCTCAAAAAGCAGAATGGAAATTGGGGGGGGGGGGGGGGAGAACTCAGGGTAGAGACTGAAAAACACATTATACTCCTGGGCTCTGCTGGAACTGCTGTAATGAAAGTTAATTCTCTGATAAAAGAAAAGTCTCAGCCTTTCATATTTATAGCAGTAAATCTTTACCCGAAAAATATATTTAAAACATGGGCCATGACAGCTGCTATCACTGAATGTTTGGTACATCAGGAGCTCTGGCAGTCACAACATACAGATCAGCATATGGCAAGCTGAAGTGAGCACTGTGAGGATTAAAATAAACATTGAACTGTACAATCTTCTCCAGTTTTCTCCAGAACCAATCCAGCTGCTAGAACTGTACTGGCTGTGTGGCATGGGAAGAGAAACCCCCACAAGGTGCAATGGGTGGGTTAATTTAAGAATGCATGCATGGAGTGGAGGAGTAGTCTAGTGGTTAGTGCAGCAGACTTTGATCCTGGGGAACTGGATTTGATTCCCACTGCAGCTCCTTGTGACTCTGGGCATTGCCCCAGATACAAATTAAGTACCTGAATATATGTAAACCGCTTTGAATGTAGTTGCAAAAACCTCAGAAAGGCGGTATATCAAGTCCCATTTCCCTTTCCCTATTTGAGATTCCACATGGAATATTGCTAGTGGAGGAGTAGTCTAGTGGTTAGTGCAGAGGACTTTAATCCTGGGGAACTGAGTTTGATTCCCACTGCAGCTCCTTGTGACTCTGGGCAAGTCACTTAACCCTCCATTGCCCCTGGTACAAAATAAGTACCTGAATATATGTAAACCGCTTTGAATGTAGTTGCAAAAACCTCAGAAAGGTGGGATGTCAAGTCCCAGTTCCCTTTCCCTGTTTGAGATTCTACATGGAATGTTAATGTTGCTATTCCACTAGCAACATTCCATGTAGAAGTCTGCCCTTGCAGATCAGCAACGCGGCTGCGTAGACTTCTGTTTCTGTAAGAAACAGAAGCCTGCGCGGCTGCGTTGCTGATCTGCAAGGGCAGACTTCTACATGGAATGTTGCTAGTGGAGGAGTAGCCTAGTGGTTAGTGCAGTGGACTTTGATCCTGGGGAACTGAATTCAATTCCCGCTCCTTGTGACCTTGGGCAAGTCACTTAACCCTCCACTACCCCAGGTACCAAAACTTAGATTGTGAGCCCTCTAGGGACAGAGAAAGTACTTGCATATAATGTGTGTAGCACTGTGTACGTCTAGTAGAACTATATAAATGGTTAGTGGTAGCATGCTGATTTTGATTTACTACCACTGAAGGAAGACAACACAGAAAAGCATCTTGCTTTCATCATTTTAAGATGGGTGGTGGTCAGGTGCTAGTATTGCATAGTGCTGTCGGCGTACATAGCATTGCACAAACAAATGACACCAAGGTCTCTGCCCCTATAGAAATTCCATCAACCTGATTATCAAAAATCAGTTTGGCTTTTAAGGCATCATTCAAGCTATCCTTTGAAATATCAGAGAGCACCAAGGTCCACTTGTCCTAACCACTCCAATTGCAGCAGAAATTGCCCCAGATTATCCCAGTGCAGCATCGTTCCTGACAAAGGCAACCCAAGCAACATATTCTCAAATTATCAGATGGTCTGGAAGCTAGCAGCTGGGAGGTGGGGAATGCCTGGCAGTCTTCCTGCCAAAATGACACGGTCAATGGGTTAAAAAGATTATGCAGACTGCATCAGGAATGCACTATTAATAGCCCGGTGGTGAGGCCTGGCTGACTTACATGGGAGTTTTATCAGGGAATTCTGTGGAAAAGTTCATGCCTCATTCTTAACCATGTATCATGTGCCGTGCTTGCCATAGTTAGGCATTGAAAGTGGCAAGTTTTGGCTCAGCATGTAGGATTCCTTTATATGGCTAACCAAAAATTGGATTTGTCAAATTTTAAAAGAAATTGGCTGTTTCTTTTGCAAATAATATTCAAATGTTTTCCAAGTATTTCTGCTGAAAACACTAAACTTGAAAAAATATTCACTTCTTTTCCAGCATCCTTGATTCCATTCCATAGCAGATAATGTATGTTTCATGAAAACTCAGTCCATGTGCAAAGTCCCTGCTGTTCTATAACAGGGGTTTCCTTGGACACTCATTCTGCCTACAAAATCCCTGAACATGTATACCTTGGAGGAAAGGAGAAACAGGGGTGAGACGATACAGATGTTCAAATATTCGAAAGGTATTAATCCGCAAACAAACATTTTCCAGAGATGGGAAGGCGGTAGAACTAGAGGACATGAATTGAGGTTGAAGGAGGACAGACTCAGGAGTGGTGTAGCTAGGTGGGGTCACGGGCTCCTGGCCCCCCCCAAAATTTCTTCTGGGCCCATGGTTTTGCTGGCAGGGGTCCCCAACCCCCACCAGCTGAAGCCTTCATCCAGTGTCGGTCTCCAGCGCCGCCGTATTGCCTGCCCTGCTGTCTCTTCCTCTCACGTCTGGCTCGTTCATTGTAGTGAAACTGAGCACGCTCAATTTCACTAAAAGGAGCATGCAGGACATGAAGAGAAGAGAGAGCAGGGCATTCACCACAGTGGCACTGGTTGAAGGTTTCAGCTGGTGGGGGTTGGAGACCCCCCGCCACCCAAGGTATTTGCAGCGGTGAGACAGCAGGGAGGTGAGACGAGGAGGAGGCGGCGGGGGGGGGGGGGGGCGGCAGGGCAGCACACCAAAATGTGCCCCCCCCCCCACTCGGGCTCTGGCCTCCTCCCTCTGCGAGGTCCGGCTATCACCCTGAATGTCAGGAAATATTTTTTCACAGAAAGAGTGGTGGATACATGGAATGCCCTCCTGCGGGAGGTGGTGGAGTTGAAAACAGTAACGGAATTCAAACATGAATGGGATAAATACAAAGGAATCCTGTTTAGAAGGAATGGATCCACAGAATCTTAGTGGAAATTGGGTGGCAACACCGGTAACTGGGAAGGAAAACCGATGCTGGGCAGACTTCTATAGTCTGTGCCCTGAGAATGGCAAGAACAGATCAAACTTGGGTATATACATAAAGTATCGCATACCATGTAAAATGAGTTTATCTTGCTGGGCAGACTGGATGGACTGTATAGGTCTTCACCTGCCGTCATTTACTATGTTACTATAATTCATGGCTGATAATGTTCAGGAACACTCAGCCTGTGTCCAAAGTCCCTGATATTCTTTAGTAGATAAATTCTAGTAACACTCATTCCATGTGCTAAGACCCTGCTAGTTCCCAACACATACCTGCTGAATTTGTGGCCTAGTGTTAAATTGTCTTCTGATCTAACAGATGTAAATAGAGCATCACAAAATTCCTTGGGTAAAAGAATTTTGGGTCACTTTGCTTCCCATTAATACATACATGCCACCGGTGCTGGCTCTCCTCCAGATACAAGAAAATGGTATGGTAGAGTTTCAGACAGAGAAGCTTCAAATCAAAGATATGATCGTGAATCTTGCTTGTCATTCAAACTACCCTTTTCTTAGAAAGTGAAAAGTGAGTTTCTGGAGTGTGAGCAGAGTTGCCCAAGTGTCAGGTTGAAAGAAGGAAAACACATTCCCCATCCACCCTGTCATCTGACCTCTCTAAGCTGATATGTACAGTAAAGCTAAGCTCTTCAAGGAAGGGACCTATGATTTAGAATTAATTATAAGTAATAATCATTATAATCTGAAATAGTTTGCAAAGTCAATTGGGTTCAACCTGAATGCAAAATCCTGCAGGAGTGAAAATGACAGTGTGACCTCCAGGGGTCACAGACAGAGAGACAGAGCCACAGAATGGTGGTTAATAGCAGGGCTTTTTTTGAGGGGGTACTTGGGGGTACTGAGTACTGGCACCTTTTCTATTGTCTGTTAAAATTGACCCATGGTCCCCAAGTTTTAATGAAAGATCTCAGTCTCATCACACCAATTCTGCCTTGTTATAGATTCTTTGACTGGTTGCAAGGTGCCTGCCTATTGTGGGGTAGGTCCCTTGGTGATCACCCCACCCCTGAAGGGTGGCCTGGCATTTGAGTACCAGCACCTTTTTGGCTAGAAAAAATGCACTGGTTAATAGCAACTGTGCACCTGGTAGTGGACGTAGTCCTTTCCTGTCATTAGATGCTCGAGACAAAGGCAAGGTAAGGGCTCTGGGCAAAGACAGAAGGAGGCAGTGAATTACAGAGCTGGAGTGTTTTCCATGGAGCCTCAGTTGCTATCAGTTGCTATCAATGCTTCTCTCCCTACCTATACCAAGAAAGGAATAAAGTCTCCATGAAAGAATGCTTCATGTCAGGGGCTCACAGCTGCTATTTTTAATTCTGGGGAGGTGGTCCAGATAACAGCTGGACCGTACAATCTCATCCACATTCCTGCCGTGGTAAGTACTGAGCTGAATATTGCTCCATCCTACAGTCTGAGTTTCTCAAAAAGATGGAGGCTCCGGGTGAGGCTTAATTTACTTATAAACTAGACCAGCTTAGGGCCTCACGCGTCGCTTAAAAAAAAAAGCATTTGTAAATAATGAAAATTACAATATAAGATAATCATTATTATTGTTTTTGTTATCGACTACCGATGGTTGTTTTACATTTATATTATTTATGGTCCTAAAATTTACTTCCTACTTAATCGAAGGGAGGGGGGCTCAAACATTACAGCTTAGGGGTCACAATATGCATAAATCCAGCCCTAGTATTGGAAGGAGAGGGAATAGGGACGTAATCAAACTGGTAAATACACTTCAGCTGAGAATCAAGAACAGATAGGGAAAACCTTCTAATAACTTCTCCTGTTTAATGGTTCTGCTGCTTTTTCTATAGGGATGATTTTTTTGGTTTGGTTCCGTTGCTACACACCCTACTACTACTATTAATCATTTCTATAGAGATACTAGACATACGCAGCGCTGTACACATTATATACAGGTACTTTCTCTGTCCCTAGGGGGCTCACATTCTAAGCTTTCTGTACCTATGGCAAAGGAGGGTTATAGGGCCCTTTTACTAAGTTGCGCTGAAAAATGGCCTGCGGTAGTGTAGATGTGTGCTTTGGGCGTGCGCAGAATTATTTTTTAGCGCACCTACAAAAAAATGCCTTTTTAAAATTTTTGCCAAAAATGAACATGCGGCAAAATGAAAATTGCCAGGCGTCCATTTTGGGTCTGAGACCTTACCACAAGCCATTGACCTAGCGGTAAGGTGTCACACGGTAATGGTCCATGCGCGTCAAATTCCACTCGACGCACGTAGCTACCGTGCATCAGCAAATAAAAAATACTTTTCAGACACACGCCAAAATTGAAATTACCACAAGGGCCATGCAGTGGTGTGCATTGGGCCCCAAGTGACATACCCAAGGTCACAAGGAGTTACAGTGGGAATCAAACCCAGGTTGCTAGGATCAAAGCCCACTGCACTAACCATTAGGCTACACCCTCATTAGATATGACAGACTTACATAAGTACATAAGTAATGCCACACTGGGAAAAGACCAAGTGCTCATCGAGCCCAGCATCCTTTCCACGACAGCAGCCAATCCAGGCCAAGGACACCTGGCAAGCTTCCCAAATGCACAAACATTCTATACATGTTTTTCCTGGAATTGTGGATTTTTCCCAAGTCCATTTAGTAGCGGTTTATGGACTTGTCCTTTAGGAAACCGTCTAACCCCTTTTTAAACTCTGCTAAGATAACTGCCTTCACCACGTTCTCCGGCAACAAATTCCAGAGTTTAATTATGCGTTGGGTGAAGAAAAATTTCTCTGATTTGTTTTAAATTTACTACACTGTAGTTTCATCGCATGCCCCCTAGTCCTAGTATTTTTGGAAAGTGTGAACAGATGCTCATTATTTTATATACCTCTATCATGTCTCCCTTCAGCCGTCTCTTCTCCAAGCTGAAAAGCCCTAGCCTCCTTAGTTGCAGTGATAATTTTATTTATTTATTTTAAAAGAAAAAATACCAGGTGAGGACAGCCATGCATCGCTTTTACCTTCCACTCCAGCTGCAATGGCTCCCGGCAGAAAGCCAGCACTGATTAGATCAGAAGGTTCCTTGTAGCTCAGCCTCAGTCTGATTGAAGTCATAGGTGGCAGCTCTGAGGGTGCAGCAGTGGATGCCTGAACATCCAAATATTGAGTAAACTCCTTCAGAATTTGTGCTGGGATTAACACCTCTTGCTATTTTCAACAGTTGGCTCTATGACTACAATTGCAATATCCTTTTCTACTAGTTGTAAATGTGATCAGTGGAAACCTAAGGAAATCAGCACTTGTTTAATGAATGCTACAATTCTCTCATTGCTGAATTAGAGTGAGAGAAACTAGTGTTGAAGACCTGCCTCTGCTTCAGTCCATTTCTCAAATTTACTTATTTAAAATATTTATAGTCCATACGTGAATTACAATAAAATGTACAGAATACAAAACATTTAGTCCCCGTCTTTCCCTCTTCCTCTGTCTCATAAAACAGCAGTTACGACTCCAATCACCTTAACTGGGTAGAGTGAATGATCCAGTTCAATCTTTATGTGTTGTCATTTGTTATTTTACTGTGTTAATTGTGAAGAAGTGAGGGGAAAGGCAGAGACTGTTTTGTGTCTCTGTGGCAGGAATTAAATTGGACAGAGACTAGATAGGCCCTACGGTCTTTATCCTAATAGGTTTCTGTGGGTCTGGACACTGTTAATATATGGCCTAGCTTTGGATCTACCACTGGAATAGTGAGGGCCATATATTAACAACACAAACCTTCCTCCTTCATTCCCCTGTACCTGCAAGACCTGTAAAGCTCCAGCCCCCAAAACTCCAGGTAAAATTCTATTCCCCAGAAACACGTGATGTTATCACGTGAGTGTCAGAGTGACTAGGACAATATCCAGGTGAATGGGAAGATTTATTTAAATCAACCTGCAGCCCGCCACTGAATTTTATGTGGCCCTCATGGGAAGTATACACAAAAAACATCATTGAGTTTGGGCAATTTTAAGTACTGTATTTTGCAAATATTTTCAGAATAGCAACTCTGTTTGTTTCCTTTGTTTTTAGTTAATTTTTTACATCTATTTATTTATTTCTCATAGAAGGTCTATAGAGCTCTGTATATTTCCAGTTCTGCAATTACATAATTTTACGGCCTGAAAGGGGTAGTAGAGACATTCACGTGGCCCTCTGTGTATAAAGGTTGGCCACCCCTGATTTAAATCATACAAAGAGATTCCCTTCCTGTTAACTTTAGCAATGTATTTTGTATGTTTTCTATTGTATTGTGGGATTGTAAATCATTGGAGACACATCAGGATGAAAGAGACTGCTTTATTGTCTGGTCTGTTGTATCGTATGTCTCAGTGGTGATTGTTACACTGCAGAAAATCTCTGCAGGGACAGAGATAAATAGTTGCCTGAGCCAGTTCTCTGGTATGAAAACAAATACGACCACCTCAGATATTCAACCTTCCACACTGCCACAGAATGTTGCAAAGTTCATGTCCGAAGGATTTAAAAAAACAAAAAACAAAACTATGCATCTCCTAAAACTCTCTCTTCAATATGTCGATAAAATGCAAATCCTATCAAATAAAGCCTAGTTTCTGTCTGTCGTGCTGATGAGGTGGGGGAGCCCTGCAAGCCCTCCCTTGAGTCACACTGAAGGTTTGCTGCAGTCATTAACCACAGACATGGGAAACATGATACTGGCTTTGGCCCTTGGAGGGCAGAATTGAATCCTCCTCACATTTCCCACATTGATTCCCCCCTTCCCCCTCTGGCAAATTGCTTCCCTGCACCAGACTCCAGAGGAACTGCAGCTCCAGGGATGTGGGCTGGTTGGCTGATCTCCAAACACTGGGAGTGAATGGCTGGCCAGTGCCAATGGAGACTGCAGAGAGGCAGAAGGGACAAATGAGCAGCTAAGGAGCACCTTCCAGGCCCCTGAGGCTGTCAAAATGCATTTCAACTATTAAATCCCATCAGACCTGATGGATACTTCATCTACTAAGTTTCAGTGTTACATGAAAACAGTATTTAGCTCTGTTATTGTTTAACACTTGGTTATTTTATAATATGCGAGATATAACGAAATAAAAGAAAAAAATATATATTTTTTATTTTTATTACTGCTACCAGAGGAGCCCTGGAAGAATTTCTGTAGCTGGCATTTTCCAAGCCCTCGATCCCATACACACTCAAAGCAGGGTACTCACAGTCACACTCTTGGGGTCGAAAAGTGGTTCCTTGGGCGGTTCGGGTGCGGCTGGGGCTGGGGCTGGGGTTGGGGCTGCAGCAGAGGCGGGCTTGGCTGCCTCCTTCTTGGGTTCAGGCTTCTTGGGGGCCATAGTGCAAGAGCGTCTTCAGGAAAACTCTTTACTGAAACAAACAAAAAGTCCTAATGATCAACCAACACCCAAGGCAAGACGTTGACAAAGGCAAAGGCTGTATCGTCTTATATACCGAGCTCAGTGCCTGCTAGAAAGGGGCAGCACATTGCAGAAGCATCTGTCACTTACCATAAAAGGAAAAAATGCCACAGTCATGTCCCACCTGACAATTGTCCATTGTCATCACATATAACAGCTCCCTCCTCCATAAGGAGCTCTTTTCATGCCAATGTCCAAAGTGTTGAATGATTTTCTGGGTGCTTATTTTAAAACTGAATAGTGAATAAAGTGCAGGGACAGGTACACAGGGGAATTGGCAGCTTTTTATAGCAGAGTCTCTGCTTGCAAAGCTGCCCATTCCTTACAAGAAGGGAATCTGCTTAAACTGTAACTTTGCTGTCACCAGGGAAGATTTCCCTTTTAGGGCCCGATGCACAATGCTTATCTGGAATTCGTTGCTGGAGAACGTGGTGAAGGCGGTTAGCTTGGCAGAGTTTAAAAGGGGGTTAGACGGTTTCCTAAAGGACAAGTCCATAAACCACTACTAAATGGACTTGGGAAAAATCCACAATTATGGGAATAACTTGTATAAAATGTTTGTACATTTGGGAAGCTCACCAGGTGCCCTTGGCCTGGATTGGCCGCCGTCGTGGACAGGATGCTGGGCTCGATGGACCCTTGGTCTTTTCCCAGTGTGGCATTACTTACTTACTTATCGTGGTTGCAGCGTTTGCTTTAGACCAGTTCTGTGTCCCTTTTACCGTTCACCGTAGCAGCTGCCAATAATCCTATGCAAAAGTATTACAGCAAGCTCATTAGTATTAACCCCTTTGATGCTTACAGCAAAAGGCCAAAAATCAAAGCTTAATAAAGTTAAGTAGAATTATAATATTTTTGAAACTCCTAAGCTGCACCTGTTTGTTATAGTGGGCTGAGAATCACTGAACCCAGGGTTCAAATCCCACTACAGCTCCTTATGATCTTGAGTCACATAAACCTTCCATTACCTCTGGTACAAGATGTGTATGACCTTTGGAGACAGTGAAATATCCGGTGTATCTGAAAGAAATGTACTTTAAACTATTAATGGGAAGGCAGGAGTTAAATCCAAATGCCTCATTGCCCCGGACTCCTGGGAAGAGCTTTGTTCAAAACAGCATCACAAATCAATGCAATCAAAATTCTATGCCGTTAGCTGATGCTAGGTGATATTGTAGTAAGGATGAATGAGATTAATCCAAGCATTTTGCTTTTGACTTGTTTTTAAACAAACATTGGTGAATATGTGGGCACAGAGGTGGTATCAGCAGGCCACAACATCTCTGAAATCAATTAGGTCTGTGCCGGCTGGGTGGTGGTGGCTGGATACAGTGAGGTTCTGGGGACCTGGGAGGATAGGTGTTCAGGTACCAACCTCACTAAGGAGCCCTTTACTAATCCACGAAGGTGCCTACGTGCACCCGTGTGCCAATTCGGAACTCCCACCTGGTTATGGCGTGGCCCAGGCGATAATTTCATTTTTTATGAGCTCCCACTACGCACACCAGAAAATGTCCAGCACACAACACCAACAAGGCGGTAATCGGCATTGTACGCGTGCTGACGACTACCGCCCAGTTAACACGTGAGACCTTACCACTAAGTCAATGGGTGGCGGTAAGGTCTCAGGCCCAAAATAGACACACGCCAATTTTCATTTTGTCGCACGTCCATTTTCGGCCAAAAAAATAAAAAGGCCTTTATTGCAGGTGTGCTGAAAAATGAACCTGCGGACATTCAATACACATGTCTACATCAGCACAGGCCACTTTTTGGCGCACCTTAGTAAAAGGACCCCTAAGTTTTGGCAGCAGTTTAGGTTGTTGCAGTGGTAAGTCAAGTACATAGGCTCTCATAAGTACATAAGTAATGCCACACTGGGAAAAGACCAAGGGTCCATCGAGCCCAGCATCCTGTCCACGAAGGCGGCCAATCCAGGCCAAGGGCACCTGGTGAGCTTCCCAAACGTACAAACATTCTATACATGTTATTCCTGGAATTGTGGATTTTTCCCAAGTCTATTTAGTAGCGGTTTATGTACTTGAAGGCATGTTATTAAGATCTCATACTTAACCCGCCACCCAGCTCCCCCTCTCTTATGACTTACCACTGCAACAATCTAAACAGCTGCCAAGAGGGCTCACAATCTAAGTTTGTGCCTGAGGCAACAGAGGGTTAAGTGAGCTGCCCAAGATCACAAGGAGCAGCAGTGGGATTTGAACTGGCCACTGGGGCTCTAACCACTAGGCCACTCTTCTACTCACATGAGAATGACAAAGAAAAAGTCTTGGCTAAGGAGAATTATCTTACATAGAAAAAGAAAGCATGAAGGCAAATAAAGACCAAATGGCCTATTCAGTCTGCCCATTCATGCCATCTACTGTCTCTTCCTCCCCACTCAGAGATCCTATGTACTTGTTCCAAGCTTTGCTGAATTCAGATACAGATATAGTAACTGGGAGGTCATTGCATGAATTCACTAACACTGCTGGCTTTCTTGTGCTTTCTTGGAGCCCTGGTACAACTGTAGATTTGCTGTTTACTATTTTAAGTGCCACTGTGTGCAGGTCACTTCAAATGCACTTCATTTCCATTGTCTTGTAACTATGGATCTTCTATAGATATCCCATAGCTTTCTGTTAAATTCCATGACCATTTTTGTATCTGCCACCTCCTCCAGAAGGGCTTCCAACATCCACTACTCCTTTTGTGAAACAGTATTTCCTGATGTGTTCTGCATCTTTGGTCTTGAAGCTTCAAAACTTATATAAGAATAGCCATACTGGGTCAGACCAATGGTCCATCTAGCCTAGTATCCTGTTTCCAATAGTGGCCAATCCAGGTCACAAGTACCTGGCAGAAGCCCAAAAAGTAGCAAGATTCCATGCTACCAATCCAAAGTGTTAGTCTGATCGTGAGCCTTTGTGCCTAGGCCGCAGCCTAGGAAGGACCTTGGACAAGGCCTAGGGTAGACCAAACAGGCGGTATACAGTAACACGGGCCACGAAGCCCTGCACACTCAAGGAAATCAGCAAGCACCACCAGAAAAGGGGACTAGACCACTCATGCGGGCCGCAAGGCCAATCTGGAACCCACTCGTACAGAGTCCAAGCATATGGGCTGCAAGGCCGAACTGGAACCAAATCATACACTAGGGAAGGGAAAAGAACAACGAGAGATCCCAGGAGGGACTGGGGCTCGGGTGGCGCACACAGCACCAGGCAGAGACACAAAGGGAAGGACATTAGACCAAACTGGCAGATACAGACAACAACCAGAGGAAGAGAATACAACAAAGGCTACACATAACCCAGGTAGCGGAAGGCAGTGCCCACAGGGGAAAAGGGAAAAGCAGGGTCAGAGCAGGACACTATAGACTCACAAAACCTAAAAGAGCAAAGCTCCACAGAAATGACCAAACAGGAAAAGACAGACTGAAGAAAAGGGGCTGCTAGGATCCACAGGTGGAGGAGGGTCAGGACCCCCCAGAGCCAAACCAAACACAGCAGGCCAAGGGAAAGAGCAGATATAAAGAAAAGGCAGCTTCTAACTAACTAAACCAGGAAAGGAGCTCCACAAAGTCAAATTTATTTATTTATTTAATTATTGCATTTGTATCCCACATTTTCCCACCTATTTGCGGGCTCAGTGTGGCTTACAATACATTGTGAATGATGGAAATACAATTTGTTACAGTACGATTATGGGTTACATTGTGAAGAGTTATGGGAAGACAAAATCAAAGTCAAAATATCATATAGGAATAGAACAAAGGAAAGTAGCAATGGGGAATTGATAGGGCCATAAAACAATGGCAAAAGAGTGTTAGGGTGTAACAGTATTATCTGTGGATAGAGTTTTAAGTGTGGTGAAAATACGGGGGAAGAGAATTCAGAAGAGAGTGTATTGATGCGTTTTTATTAGTGTGTCTGGACATCATGTGTTTTGATCCTTGCAGTAGACTTTCTCAAAGAGATGTGTCTTTAGTAGTTTGCGGAAGTCGGTTAGTTCATAGATCGTTTTCAAACACAGGGCACCCAGGGTAAAAGCAGAACTGAGGGAAGGACTGCCTTCAAATACACAAACAAGAAAAGGGCCAGAGCCCACAGGAAAATAACAAACAAGCAAAAGCAAACTACAGAGAAAGGCTGCTTTCAAATATAAGGACAGGAAAGAAGCAGGGCTCACAAGAGTACAGAAAGGGTTTAAAGCAGACACCAAAGAAAGGCTGCCTAAAAGAGGCAGGGCTCACAAAAGACAAATACCAAGCACTGCACATAAAGGGTTAAAGCAGAGTAGAGGGAAACTAAACAAACAAAGCAGGAACGAGCTTACCATGAACAAATCAACACCACAGCCAGGCAGGGAGAAATGAGGCAGAGGAGAGACAACAGACCCAGCTGCACTGCAGTGAAGCAATCAAGGAAACGCTGGTTGCAACTAGCACACACAGAGACCACAAACAAAGAGAAGTGCAAGCAAACTCTAAAGAATACACACTGTGCCACGAGCCTAGTGGTTAGGGTGGTGGACTTTGGTCCTGGGGAACTGAGGAACTGAGTTCAATTCCCGGCACAGGCAGCTCCTTGTGACTCTGGGCAAGTCACTTAACCCTCCATTGCCTACCGCATTGAGCCTGCCATGAGTGGGAAAGCGCGGGGTACAAAATGTAACAGAAAAAAAAAACAGAGCTCAGCTGAAAAGAAATAACGCTAGAGCGCCCACTGTAGGGGAAAGGGAAATGGGACTTGATATCCTGCCTTTCTGAGGTTTTTGCAACTACATTCAAAGCGGTTTACATATATTCAGGTACATATATTTCGGCACCTAACCTTTATACCTTTCAGGAAATCTAGACTGCCCCTATTTGACTGACTGTACATTTGTCCTTTAGATTGTAAGCTCCTTTGAGCAGGGACTGTCCTTCTATGTTAAATTGTACAGCGCTGCATAACCCTAGTAGTGCTTTAGAAATGTCAAGTAGTAGTAGTAGTAGTAGTACTTATTTTGTACCAGGGGCAATGGAGGGTTAAGTGACTTGCCCAGAGTCACAAGGAGCTGCAGTGGGAATCAACCCCAGTTCCCCAGGATCAGAGTCCACTAGCACTAACCACTAGACTACTCCTCCACTAGCAACATTCCATGTAGAATCTCAAATAGTAGCAACAGAATCTCAAATAGTAGCAATATTCCATGTGGAATCTCAAATAGGGAAAGGGAAATGGAACTTGATATACCGCCTTTCTGAGGTTTTTGCAACTACATTCAAAGCAGTTTACATATATTCAGGTACTTACTTTGTACCAGGGGCAATGGAGGGTTAAGTGACTTGCCCAGAGTCACAAGGAGCTGCAGTGGGAATCAAACTCAGTTCCCCAGGATCAAAGTCCACTGCACTAACCACTAGGTCTTACTCCTGACAACTGCTGCTTCAGACGTCAGCTGAATCCCTGACAGGTAAATCAGAAGCGAGTCCCAGTCATTCCCCTGCCTGTCTCAGCAGAATCATAACATCACTCCTTCTCAAGGGCCCCCTCTACCTCGGGACCAGGGTTTAGGCTTATTAGGAAAGAGGCGATGGAAACATCTGACCAATACTGGAGAATGCACATGAGTAGCAGCTTCCCAGGAATTTTCCGCTGGTCCATACCCTTTCCAGGAAATGAGATACTGAAGTTGTCCCCTGAGGCGCCGAGCATCAAGGATGTCACGGACTTCATATTCCCCTTGGGAGGCTGATATAGCAGGACTAGAAGGCAAAGCGGGCAAGGAACCTTTTCTTAAAACCACGGGTTTGAGCAAGGACACATGAAATGTGTTGTGTACCAGCAGAGTGGGCAGCAATTTAAGCTGATAGCAGACTGGATTAATTTGTCTCAGGATGGGGAAGGGCCCACAAATCGTGGCACAAATCGAGAGGAAGGAGTCTTCAGTCAAAGATTACGAGTAGACAACCAAACCAAATCACCAGGCTGGAACTGGGGCTCCAATCTCCGATGCTTATCCGCTTGACGCTTCATGCGAGCAGAGGTTAATTGAAGTGTCTTCTGGATGGAAGACCAAATGGACTGGAGGGAGGTTATCGCTTTGGCAGCCACTGGGACATCTGAGTTAGTTTTCAATGGAAACGGTATGCGAGGATGTCATCCATACACAATGTAGAATGGGGAAGACCCTGTAGCCAAGCTCACTCTATAGTTAGGGGCAAACTCTGCCCAAGGAAGCAACTGACTCCAATTGTCATGGTGATCTGTAACATACATTCTCAGAAATTGTTTCAAGCATTGATTGATGCGTTCCATTTGACCGTTAGGTTGTGGGTGATATCCCTAGGAGAAATGTAGCTTCACACCAAGGGCCTGATTCAAGGCTTGCCAAAATTTAGACACAAATTGCACTCCACAGTCAGACATGATCGATTCTGGTAGCCCGTGGAGGCGAAAAATAGCCGTGATGAAGTGTTGCACCAGTTTCACAGCTGAAAGGAGGCTAGACATGGGTACAAAGTGTGCCATTTTAGAAAACTGGTCTACCACAACCCAAATGGCTGTGTGTCCTTCAGATGTAGGAAGATTTTATTTATTTATTTATTTATTTATTGCATTTGTATCCCACATTATCCCATCTATTTGCAGGCTCAATGTGGCTTACATAGTTTTGTTAACATAGTCATTGCGGGTTCAATGTGGCTTACATATTTTGTTAGCAAAGTCATTGCAGGGTGACAGATACATTTAATATTGTGTCGAGATTAGGTAAGGGTAGGAGGAAGAAGAAAGGGGTGATTAGGTAGTTATAGTGATTAGGTAGTTATAGTAGGTGAGTTATCTTGGCTGAGTGGTAATTATAGTGGGTGAGTTATCTTGGCTGAGTGGGATCAGTAATGAAGTCCATGGCTATATGGGTACATGATTTCTCAGGCACCAGTAGAGGCACAAGGAGACCCTTTGATGATCGGCTTTATGCTGGGCACACTCTGGACAAGCGGCAACAAATTCTTGCACATCATGGTCGAGTGTAGACCACCAATACTTCTGTGAAATGAATTGCTTAGTCCCCAGGATACCAGGATGTCCTGCAATTTGAGAGGCATGACCCCATCGAAGGGCAAGTGACAGATCCGAAACCCAGTGCTGGCATGCTATAATGAGGGTGTGTGGGGACCCTTCTCACCCCATGTAGTTTTCTTTGGGAAGGAGCAAGGAAATTCTTGAGACACTCAGCCTTACCACCCAGGCAGTCCCGTACATCACTTCTATGGGACACTACATCTGTGGTGGAGTAGAGGAAGTTTAAGAGAATAAACCATGTTTAACTGTACCAGGTTACCGCAGAAAAAGGTATTTAAGTAACGTGTGTGACTATCAACTTCTTTAAAATGTAACATCTCACTGAACTGTGCTATCAACTATGGAGAACTGGATATCCGCTATAAATAAGTTGGAGTTTGACTTGTCTTTTGTTTTCAAAATACCCGCAGAAAAAGCAGGTATAATCTTTCCCTTTGAGAATTGCTCCTGAGCCTGAAAACTGCAACCTATAAGAGTCCACCATTGTTTGTTTAATAAAGTTTCCATTTATAATAAAAGTAACATTTGTTTATCCACTCCTACCCTAGCTGAGTGGAGGAGTGGCCTAGTGGTTAGGGTGGTGGACTTTGGTCCTGAGGAACTGAGTTCAATTCCCACTTCAGGCACAGGCAGCTCCTTGTGACTCTGGGCAAGTCACTTAACCCTCCATTGCCCCATGTAAGCCGCACTGAGCCTGCCATGAGTGGGAAAGCGCAGGGTACAAATGTAACAAAAATAAAATAGATACTATTGGAGATTCTACATGGAATGTTGCTATTCCACTAGCAACATTCCATGTAGAAGCCTGCGCAGCCACATTGGTGATCTGCAAGGGCCGACTTCTGCATGGAATGTTGCTAGTGGAATAGCTCAAATAGTAGCAACAGTGGAGGAGTGGCCTAGTGGTTAGGGTGGTGGACTTTGGTCCTGAGGAACTGAGTTGGATTCCCACTTCAGGCACAGGCAGCTCCTTGTGACTCTGGGCAAGTCACTTAACCCTCCATTGCCCCATGTAAGCTGCATTGAGCCTGCCATGAGTGGGAAAGCGCAGGGTAGAAATGTAACAAAAATAAAATAGATACTATTGGAGATTCTACTTGGAATGTTGCTACAATTGGAGATTCTACATGGAATGTTGCTATTCCATTAGCAACATTTCATGTAGAAGCCTGCGCAGCCACATTGGTGATCTGCAAGGGCCGACTTCTGCATGGAATGTTGCTAGTGGAATAGCAACATTCCATGTAGAATTTCAAATAGTAGCAACAGTGGAGGAGTGGCCTAGTGGTTAGGGTGGTGGACTTTGGTCCTGGGGAACTGAGGAACTGAGTTTGATTCCCACTTCAGGCACAGGCAGCTCCTTGTGACTCTGGGCAAGTCACTTAACCCTCCATTGCCCCAAGTACAAATAAGTGCCTGTATATAATATGTAAGCTGCATTGAACCTGCTATGAGTGGGAAAGCGCGGGGTACAAATATAACTAAAATAAAATTTAACCATCTCTCTGACCTCATGTGCAACTTTCTTTAAATTAGTCCCTTACTCTAACTCTTCTTACTCTCTTACCTATCTATATGTTCCATCTTTGCTTTACCCTTCACTATCAATTAAAATGTTCTATTACTTTGACATTGTAAGTAGTCTACTATGCCATACTTTGTATTGTTATTTGGATATTTTTATTGCTGTAATTGCCTATTGCTCATGTTTGATCTATTCTTACTGTACAACCGCCTTGAGTGAATTTCTTCAAAAAGGTGGTAAATAAATCCTAATAATAAAATAAATAAATAACTGGTGCTTCATCCATTGTCAGTACAGTAAAAGCTCCAGTTTTATGTTACCTCGTGGTGTGGTCTGGAATTTTGTGTGTGTGAACAGTCTGATGTCTTGCTTCCTTAGTCCTCCAGCTTTAAGGTTGGCCCCAGGCCTGGTCCCGCCAAATAAGTTCTTTGTGTGCCCTTCTTTCCACCATCGTGGGCAGTGACTAGGCAGCTGCTTTAGCTGACATATCAAACCAAAAAGCAAATTTTCCTTCTAATCCCTTTGCAATATCACTTACAAAATTATTGAACAAAATCAGCCCCAGGACCTGTCACTGGTTTCTAATCCACTCCTCTGTCTTGGTACCTACCTGTGGCTGCTCAGTGCACTTAAGAGCCTTCAAAAGCTTTGCAGAAATTGCCTTGGATTCCTGTGTGTTTGGAGAGAATTCTATGCCTGTCTATAGATAGGGAGACAAATGTGGTTGTGTCCATGGAACGGGAAAGGCATGGAGGATGGTTTAACATCCAAATTACTCTTCCAGGGTTTATAATCTAAATTTAGAGTACAGAGACTGAGCAATTTACTAAAGGTCACAGCAGGATGTATAGTGGTGTAGGATTGGAACCTGAATCTGTGATTACCAAACTATTCTTTCTTCCTGTCCTCTGTGTGTACAGAATGATAATGATAATAATAAACAATAGTTTTATATACCCTTAACTCAGGCCTGGTTTACAGCACAACAGACAAACAAGTTCTCCTAAATTAGACAGTCTTCAAAGTACATATTATAAACTACAACTTGAATGACAGATCTATTAGATACTTAGTGTACAGCCAAGATTTTAGTAGTTTCTGAATTTAAGAAAATTCTTCTTACATCTACTTTTAACAGGTAAAGAATTCCACATACTTGGAACTGATAAGAGTTTCTTATGGGATGAAACCAAGCATGTAAAGGAAGCCACTGGGAGTTCACATTTCTTGGCATGAATCAAACGATTTGACACTAAATTTGGTCTGATCTTCCACAGTGATATCATATAAGGCGGACAATTAATGTACATTTTTGGGGGGGAAAGCCAGATACAGTATTTTAAATGTGATAGTAGCTGCCACTGGTAACCAGTGCAAAGTCTTCAGCAGTGGAATCATTCATTCAAACATTCTTGCACAAAATGATTTTAACGTCTGTATTATATATTGATATACTACGGCCATCTCAATATAATGAGGTGATAAATATCCTTGTTGTGGGGGGGGGGGGGGGGGGGAGGCATGGAAAGTGTATGAGGAAGACTGAAAGATTTCCAGTCTTCTAGTATCTTCTGATCTGGGGTGCTGGAATAGCTGCTGGGGAAGTTGTGGAGTGTCCACTTGCAGCCTACCCTTATGGACAATGTAATCTGTGCTCTGCTCCAGCAAAGAGATAAGAAAGGGAGAGGTATTTAAAAGTGGCAGAGCACCAGCTTTGAAACGTCAGAGACAGGGCTTGTATAGCCATGTACAAAAGCACAAGTGACGGAAAACTTTCTGCCTAGATAGGGATATAGAAAAAAGGATATTGACCAGTGAGCAGCTTAATCTGTGCCAACTCCAAAAGGAAGAATAAGAGGAACCCAGAGCTGCTGTTTTTCAGTCAATGGCATGTGGTCTCTATGTGTGAATTTCCACTGCAGATGACACACACTAAAAGGGAGATTTAAACTTTGGGGTTTTCCTGAAAGATCGGGAATACAATTGTTGCAATTCACAATTCTAGTGCATAACACAGAGCCAAAGTGCCATGCTAAGTATCGCTGTAGTAGAATAATCCCCTATCCTATTCGATAGCACAGACATTGTGAGAAACACACTGATTGGTGCTGTTGTAGAATGATCCTCAGTTCTATTCTATAGCACAAGCCCCACGAGGTATGTGCCCATCATTGGAGTTATACCTTTAACTACAAACTAGACAGTTGCATGGGAATGGGGATTGCAGGAATCCTGCAAAACCACAGAAGAAGTTGCCAGGATATTCCTTTTGGAATGTAGTCAAAATCTCTAGTGACTCCAGAATGAGGCTTGGAATGCACTGATGGGCCGATGATCAGAAGCAAATGTAGGCGCTAGAGACTATTAGCGCCATACTAGCGCCTGCGTTTGTCACCCCCCCCCCATGATCAGAGCCCCCGAGTGTGTGAAACAATGCACTTGTGGGCTCTGAGTGCAACTAGCATGCAAAACACAGCGTAAGTAGCATGCAAATGCATGCTAAACATATTCCTCCCTGATGAGCAGCGAGCAGCGCGCCAAACATTGGTGCACTGTCCACGGCAAACCCTACGCCAGCTCGGAGCTGGCGTTAGGGTTTGCAGACCATTGGGGAGGAATGGTGAGCCCTGTCCAGCATGCATTTGCATGCTAGCAAGTTCCACAATCCAGCTCTCTCAGGAGTAGGAACCCCGATCCCCCACCCTGAGTCAGCAACATGGGGGCTGCAGGTCCGGTGGACCTCCAGTCCCCCTGACCCAAGTTCAGGGGGCCAGAGATCTGGTGGGTCTCCAGCCCCTGTAACCCCCCTAGCATCCCTCCAAAAAAGCCCCCGGTTTGGCTGACAGGGGTCCCCAACCCCCACCAGCTAAAGCGTTTGTCCTAAACTGGTCTCACATTGCCTGGTGCATGCTCAGTTTCATTAAAATGAGTGTGCACAGCGAATGAAAACAGGACAGGGCGCAAGGCAATGTGAGATCGGTGTGGGACAAACGCTTTAGCTGGCGGGGGTTGGGGACCCCCATCAGCCAAGGTACCTTCGCAGTGGCGGTGGGGGGGGGGGGGGTGAGCGGCGGCAGGGGGGGGCGGAAGTGGTGGTGGCAGGGAGGCAGGCCAAAAATGTGCTCCCCCCCCCCATCTTGGGCTTTGGCACACTCCCTCCTGTCATGGTCTGGCTACACCCCTGATTTGGACATCTAATTGAAGCCAGGAAAGATATGGGAGTGGAGGGAAAGGATTGTACTAGAGGGGGGGGGGGGGGGAGTGTCATTGAAGTCAGTTCTGTGGGTGCCAGTGGGTGCTGAGCATCCTCAAAATTGAGCAAGCGCCTTCATTGTGTCCAGGGAGGAACAAATTGCATTGTGTTTGGCACCCCTCAATCATTTTGAAATTGTGGTGCCTCTGGGCATCAGGTAATTGATTAGATTATTTTTCTCTTCTTGCTGTTGGATTTTGTTTCTAAGGTAAAGGATGAGAAACAGTTTTGAATGGCTCTTTCCCATCCTATACGTTTAGTTCCATTCTTTTCTTTGTTCTTAGCCGTTACACCGCTTTGGCCTGCCGTTCAGATAAGGTGGTACAGTAAATGTGAATAAACTGTAACAAACTATCTACCAGGGAAGGGAACTTGCACAGTCTGATTTGCACCTCACCCTGCTCCTTCTTATAATCAATCCATTGGTTTCCTTCGATCAGCATCTCTGCTGTATTATCAGATAGGACCAATTGGGGCTGAGGAACCTAAAACTCTCACATTCTCAGCACTCAGAGGGTAATTTTATAAAGATATTTTTTCCCTTTATATGCCTTTTACTTTACTTTACATTATTTCTTATAGATCGCAACATAACCAACAGAGTTCAGTGCAATTTACAAACAATCAAAAGAGACTGGGACATACCAGGAATTACAATCAATTAAAAACACAAGTAAAAACATTAAAAATGTACCTCCTTTTCAAGATTTACCCAATACATATTTTTCGAATAAAAATGTTTTTAGAGCTTTGCAGTATATGCCAGTATATTTAGCCCCAAAAAATGAACCCACATGATGACAAGAACATACTTGTACATGCCTCTGATGGAGGTCTGTTTGGGCAAAGAAAAACAAAGAGGGAAGGGAAATGGGACTTGATATACCGCCTTTCTGAGGTTTTTGCAACTACATTCAAAGCGGTTTACATATATTCAGGTACTTATTTTGTACCAGGGGCAATGGAGGGTTAAGTGACTTGCCAAGAGTCAGAAGCAGCTGCAGTGGGAATCGAACCCAGTTCCCCAGGATCAAAGTCCTCTGCCCTTCTTACTCTTTGCGATTCCGGAATCTTGCTATTCTTTTGGGTTCTACATGGAATGTTGCTACTCTTTCAGATTGTGCCTGGAATCTTATTAATGGGACTTGATATATCATCTTTCTGAGGTTTTGCAATTACATTCAAAGCAGTTTACATTGCATATACAGGTCCTTATTTTGTACCTGGGGCAATGGAGGGTTAAGTGAGTTGCCCAGAGTCACAAGGAGCTGCAGTGGGAATTTAACTCAGTTCCTCAGGATCAAAGTCCACTGCACTAACCACTAGGCTACTCCTCCATTAGCAACATTCCCTGTAGAAGCCTTTAATGGCGCATCATATATCATTGACCTGACACAGGCTATGTTTCGGCGTGAAGCGCCTGCATCAGCGGTCGTTTGTAATTATCTAAGATAAAGAGAACAGCTGAAAGCTGATTTCACATCAAACGTGACTACAATCCCCCAAAATGCAAGCACAAAAGTGCCTACCTGCTCCGCACGGGAGCACAGCGTCCCTTTTATTCCAGTTGATTCTGTTGCTCCAGCACAATTTCTACAGGATGGATGGGCAGAATGGATAGACCACATGGTCTTTATCTGCCTTCATTTTTTTCATGTTTTCTCTGTTTCTATGAGGTTTGCGTGACTTACCCAAGATCACAAGAGGCGGCAGTGAGATTTTAGCCCTGGTTTCCCTTGTTCTCAGCTGCTGCTCTTACCACTAGATGTCAACCTTAAGCAATGATCATTTCTCTCCTTCTACTATCCTCTGTCTCCACAGAATATAAATTTTCAGCTGCGGTTGATTAGAGGCCAACTGAAACTGTTTTTTCCCCCCTCGGTTTCGGCCGAAACCAAAACTGCTACCGAAACAGTCTAAACATTTTCGACCGAAACTGCAGCCAAAGGCTATTGCCTGGTTTTGGCTGAATCCAAAACTGAAACCAAAATCTAAAGTTTGGTTGTGTGAATGTGAACCAATGAGGCCCACTGGGGATTGTCAGCAGCCCTCTGCTAAACCCCACAGGAGATTATTACCCTCCAGTCCCAGACTCCCAGGAACTTCAAGCACAGGCTGACAACTGGGAGTGCCATTTTAACAAGGACTTCACAAGTCTGGCACGTTTAGGTTCCCAAGTAAATGCAGATGTAATTAAATATCCTCTGAGACAGAAACTTTGTGAGAACATGTAAAAAAAAATCACGATTACCAGCTTTTTATGTTTGCCCAAACTTTGTACAAGAAGAGAAAGTAGCATTCAGATGTTTCCTGTTTTGTATTTAGTTATAACACTGATTAAGGATGATGTGGATTCATACAGAATAGGGTAACGAGGTGCAGACGCTGGTCTTCACTGTTGGCACAATCCAGAATAAAAAAAAGCACATTGAGATTACTGAATGTGAAGACTAAGTGGCTCTGAAAAATTACAATCAAGAGCAGTGCATTTCTCAAATTATTTTCTAATATATACACTTAATTTAATTGTAATGTCATTTCCCTGTTAACACTATAAGCTGACCAGTACTTGTGCTTAAAAATGATCACTGCAGGTTCTTTTTTCATAGGATCTAGCTTCTGCACTTCACAAGTTTGATTGAAATGCTGCATCGTCATGAAACCCAACAGAGCCTGGAAATTCTTTAGAATCACCCAAATAGGCACAGGGGCTCATTTTGCAAAACAGAAAAATGTCCAAAAAGCAGCACAAAGCGGCAGATAGACCTTTTTGTCCAAAACATCCAAATCGCTATTTTCAAAACACATTTTTAAGGCATTTTTCTCTGCAGTTTGTCCAAATGACAAGAGAGTGTATTGGGGGCAGGATTTGGGTGTTCCCATAACTTGGATGTTCCCATAACTTGGATGTTTTTGTTGCCATAAGGGAACAAAGCGAAAATGTCAAGGGCTAAAAGTTAAGACGTTTTGGTCTAGACCTGTTTCAAGGAAAACAAATGCAGAGTGGAAGAAAATCCAATCCAAGAAACCAGTCAGAACTCACGGAATGAGAACTCCAAACAGACTTTATTAGGACCGTACACGGTCCGTGTTTCGGCTATAAAGCCTTCATCAGGGGTCGATATGCTGATGTTCTGTTGAGCATATGATACTACTGGAGCACTGAAAATAACACAAAGTCAAAATCAGAGATAGAGATAGTAGTAACTGGCGATCACTGCGAACTAATACAACTCTGATTTTGACTCACAAAATTGCTACTAGAGTTTAGTTTATTGAGGCTTAGTATACAAGATTTACAATCATTACTTTAAAAACAATAGAATAAGGGAAAGAACACCGTCATAAAGATAAGAGAAATTGAGAGAGTGAGAAAATAGGGAGTAAAGCAAGCAAGCAAGGAGCACACGGCTACACCACCAGCCAGCCCGCCAATACATAGTAGGGAAGGCTATAGAAAGTAAGTGGTTTTTTTAAGCGACCTTAAAGTGTTGGTAAGACTGTTCAGAACAAATGGTAAAATGTAGGGAGTTCCATTGAGATGGGCCAAAAAAAACTGACCCCTCCCCCTCTCCGTTTACTAAGCTGAGCTAGCGGCTGCTGCACTGCAATGCCGACACAGCCCATTCAAAAGTGAATGGGCTGTGTCGGCATTAGGGCACAGCAGCTGCTAGAGCGGCTTAGTAGACAGGGTTGAGTGATGAGTAGATTGAAGTCTAGTATGTGCAACTGAGGGAGTGACTATCTAGCTTATTGAAGGACGCCCATCTTCCAGCACAAATTGGGAGATGGGCGTCTTCTCCCGAGGTCGCCCAAATCAGCATAATCGAAAGCCGATTTTTTGCGTCCTCAACTGCTTTCCATCGCGGGGACGAACAAAGTTCACGAGGGGGGGGGGGGGTGTCAGCAGTGTACCGAAGATGGGACGGGGGCGTGGTTAAGAGATGGGCATCCTCGGCCGATAATGGAAAAAAGAAGGGCGTCCCTGACGAGTATTTGGTCTACTTTACTTGTTCACTTTTTTTCACGACCAAGCCTCGAAAAGGTGTCCAAACTGACCAGATGACCACCGGAGGGAATCAGGGATGACTTCCCCTTACTCCCCCAGTGGTCACCAACCCCCTACCACCCTAAAAAAAAATTTTAAACATTTTTTTCCAGCCTCTATGCCAGCCTCAAATGTCATACCCAGCTCCATCACAGCAGTATGCAGATCCCTGGAGCAGTTTTTAGTGAGTGCAGTGCACTTCAGGCAGGCGGACCCAGGCCCATCCCCCCCCACCTGTTACACTTGTGGTGGTAAATATGAGCCCTCTGAAACCCACTGTACCCACATGTAGGTGCCCCCCTTCATCCCTAAGGGTTAGGTAGTGGTGTACAGTTGTGGGTTTTAGGCAGGGTTTGGGGGGCTCAGCACCCAAGGTAAGGGAGCTATGCACCTGGGAGCAATTTGTGAAGTCCACTGCAGTGCCCCCTAGGGTGCCCGGTTGGTGTCCTGGCATGTGAGGAGGACCAGTGCACTATGAATGCTGGCTCCTCCCACGACCAAAGGGCTTGGATTTGGTCATTTTTGAGATGGGCGTCCTCGGTTTCCATTATGGCCGAAAACCAGGGACGACCATCTCATTTAGGTCGACCATCTCTAAAGTCGACCTAAATGTTGAGATTTGGGCGTCCCCGACCATATTATCGAAACGAAAGGTGGATGTCCATCTTGTTTCGATATTACTGGTTTCCCCGCCCCTTCGCCAGAACATCCTTAGAGATGGACGCCCTTAGAGATGGTCGTCCCCATTTGATTATGTCCCTCCACATGCAGCTGAGGCCATGGCAGACATTTTGAGAGCAGAGCCATTATGGGCAGGAGTGATTGGAGAGCACTCCTACCCTGACTACACCCCTAGACCACCAGGGCTTGTAAGATAGGCCCCAGAGGGACATCTACATGTAGGCAGGGGGGAGAGGCAACTCCTGTTCAGGGGTGAGGGGGAAGGAGGGAGGGAGACAGGACAAAGCCCAAATTTTCAGCTTCAACTGAAAACACATGGTCAGTTTTGGCCAAAACCAGGCAGAAAAAGGGTTTGGGCCAGTTTCGGTACCATAACCAAAACTGAAATTCAGTCGGCCTCTAAAGCTGATTAGGGACCAGAAGAATTCAGTCACTAGGTATCTCCCTTAAGCAGTGATCTCTGCAGTCCTTCTACCCCCTCTTTCTCCCAGAACATAAATCTTCAGCTGCAGCTGATCTGGAGAGCAGAAGATCTGACTTCAAAACTGGATCATTGACCTGGCAGTGCATAGCAGGGGCGTAGCTAGGTGGGGCCACGGGGGCATGGGTCCCCACAGATTTAGTCCTGGCCTCCTCCACTTTTGACTCCCTCCCGCTGACCCTCCCCTGCCACTTTTGACTCCCCCCCCCCCCCCCCACAAGCTACCTTTGCTGGCGGGGGTCCCCTTGCCAGCCAATCCGGGGGCCCGGATGAAATTTACAGGGGCCCAGGCCCCCGTGGCCCCCCATAGCTACGCCCCTGCTGTAACCACCTTTAGAGTGCTCAGTCTTTCACTATTAAAGTCTCACAGCACTAAAATCAGTTCCATTGATCTTCAGGTGCTGCTGGGTTCACCAGACTCACCACTTCTCCTGGAGTGAAAGTGTGTATCTGCCTCTCTCTTTGAAGCCTTTTTTTGTCCCAAGGTGGACTCTTTGTCATCTTGGAGTTTATACTGCTCTTCTGGTTGATGTTAATTCTGAGGATTAGTACAGAAGTTTTTGGCTGAGAATTTTTGTGTCTGTTCTTTAGCTGGTGAACCCTTTGTATTGATTTTATTACCTTTACTCTGTCTTTGGAATCAGCCGTTTCTGTATTTAAGTGCTAGGAATGGCCAACACAGACAAGCAGAGGGGTTTCAGTATATGTTTTGTAGAGATATACAAATGATAAAAAGTGATAGCCTTTAATAATCCTCCCCTCCCCCCTATACAATCTTCCAGCAGCTCA
This sequence comes from Microcaecilia unicolor, assembly GCF_901765095.1. NCBI lineage: Eukaryota > Metazoa > Chordata > Amphibia > Gymnophiona > Siphonopidae > Microcaecilia > Microcaecilia unicolor. The sequence goes on from NC_044042.1 coordinate 93,905,603, forward strand.
GGGTCCAATCATAAACAGGTTAGTAATTGCACCTCCACTTGGCCCACTGTATGGTACTATGTAAATTCCTCCAAATTCCACAGGATAGCATGAAAAGGGGTTAAACTTTCCCAGAGCAAGCTAGACCTAATGATTAATGCCTTGGAAAAGCCCCCATGCCTACACGAGATTCCACACTAGAGTGATACATGCGTCAGTAAGCAGAAGGCCAGTGGGTTACTGAGGGTAACACGGTGAATTGGGTGGCAGGGAGAGATTGGATCTCAAATCACCAAGAGTCATTGCTTTGGATCCTATCACAAGTCTGACAGTCTAATCAAATCATTAGTATACTTTATCTGGAGAGCTTTCCAGATGCCATTAATTAAGTCAGGGACATGTTATCCACCTTGGCAGAGACTGACTGACCTGTGTTTTGATATGAACTGTTGAATCTCAAGTTAACCCTGAGATTACAGGTAGATATTAGCAGAAAAATGCTTGGGGGCCTGATACTAACTTGAGGGGCTGAAAATGGCATCTGTCTGTTGCTTTTGGGTGGCATGCACATACGTTAACATGCATGCGCACTTCGCCAGCACAGCACAGACACATGCTCAAAGTAGCAGCAGCTGAAGCCACTGCTGAAGAGTGATGGATGCTGGGGAGCTATGCCATGGAAACCAAAGAATCACAATGCCACAGGAGGAGGGAGGACGGGAAAGACATACACTACTGGGGGAGAAAGAATTAGAGATGGAGAGAGGGGATACAGAATGTCTGGGGGGAGGGAATGGAGAGAGAAAGATGAGCTTGCTGAGAAAAGGAAGGGAAAAAGAGTGTCGGGGGGGGGGGGGCAGAAGAGCTGAGAGGAGTGAGAAAGAAAGTGGGAGAGGGGGTAGGGAAAAGATAGAAATAATGTGCAGGAGGGAGTGAAGGAGAGAGGTGCCTGAGTCATGTGGCGAGAAGGGCAAATGTTGGGGCCACCAAAAACGTTTTGCTGGTGTCTGCTAGTTGATATTCCTCTCTGAAGCTCTACAATTATAGGTCCTGAATCCAGCCACCAGAGGTCCTTCAGCAATGACCATGACTGCCTCCCCCTACTGGTGGCTGTGGACACTGCCTCTGCAGCAAGAGGCAATGACAGGGTTAAACTCACCCCTGTCTGAAAACCAGTCCCACACAGAGTTTGCATAGTACACAAAGTGTGTGGAAAAGCCCCCTCTCCTCTCTCTTTTTCTCTCTGTTTCCTTCTTCTTGGCATCCTGCTAGGTGCCACTTTTCCTATCAGTGTGTCTTTCAATTGGCCCTTTCCCCAAGGAAGGGACACTCTGGAGTTCAGGCATAAAGTGGGTGAGCAGTGCAAGACTTTAAGATTACAGGACTCTCAGGGATAACCTGGTATGGGAGAGGAAGGAGAAGAAACCAAAATCTGAGAGCCAACGGTGCTGTAACTTCATTTCTGGACTATCCTGCTAGTGATTTGAACAGAGCAGGAATGAAAAGGACCACACAAAGATTTTTTGATGTAGAGGAGATGAACCATGGAGAATTTTATTTCTGTGACAAAGAGTTTTATGGGGTGAAGGCAAGATCCAAGAAGTGATTATTGGTGCTGAGATCAGTATAGTAGGGGACTTAGGGAAGAGAAGCAGAAACTGTACAGTTTGCTCCGGCCTTTCTACAAGTTCATTCTTACCTTCTGGCTTTCCCTGCTAAGGATCATGGAGGGCTGCCTCCTTCTCATTTTCTGGTATTCAGTGCTCACTTCTGCCTCTGCTTTGGTAAGTTTTCTCTCGGGGAGCAATGTCTCCAAATGTGTTATTTTTGCACATACCATAACAGTAATGAACCTCATTCCTAAACCAGGGTATATAGAGTATCGTTTCAGTCTCTTCAATTTAATGCTAACGCTCACTATAATATTTGCATCCTGCCAAATCTTCTGGACTTTATAAGATGGAATATGTATTGGCAACTTATCGAGATGTTATTGAAAATTTCTTTTAATCAGGCCTGTGGTACCCAAAATGATGGGAAATAGTTCAGTATCTTTCTGCCACATTTTTGCATTGCTTGGTACTTAAAGATCAGCAGTATTGTGAGATAACCACTTTTGTCTGATTTTATTATTATTATTATTATATGTATAGCGCTACCAGATGCACGCAGCGCTGAACACCTGACACAGAGAGACAGTCCCTGCTCGATAGAGTTTACAATCTAAAAATACAGACAGACAAGACAATTAAGGGTGAGGGAAGTACTGGGTGAGAAGGAACAGGGGGATTGAGTAGTGGTTAGGAGCCAAAAGCAGCAGTGAAAAGGTGGGTTTTCAACATAGATTTGAAAACAGGTAGAGATGGAGCTAGGCGTACAGGCTTAGGAAGTCCATTCCAGGCATAAGGTGCCGCGAGGGAAAAGGAACGAAGCCTGGAATTAGCGGTGGAGGAGAAGGGGGACGACAAGAGAGATTTGTCCAGCGAACGGAGATTACGGGGGTGGAATGTAGGGAGAGATGAGAGAGAAGAGGTAATGGGGGGCTAAAGAGTGGATGCATTTAAAGGTCGGTAAGAGAAGTGGACAGGGAGCCAGTGAAGTGACTTGAGGAGTGGGCTAGTGTGGGTAAAACGATTTTGGCGGAAAATAAGTCGTGCTGCAGAATTTTGGACAGACTGGAGAGGAGAGAGATGGCTGAGCGGAAGACCGGTGTGAAGCAAATTGCAATAATCCAAGCGAGATGGTTGAACAAGGCTACTAGCCAAAAAGGGACCAGTGAGATTGCATGAAAATTTTTCAAAATGCACAATTTATTTTTTTTTTCTTTAAGTATGTTCAGACCAACTAGCACCAGTGTTGTCAGATGTGACAGGGAGGCTACTGTGATTATGATTAATTATTACTACATTGTTATATCCTGCAAACACCATAGAGTTCGCTGAGGGTAACAAGAAGTGACAGAACAAACTTCAGAAATTACAATATAAAAAGAATGTGCAATAGTCATAAAAAAAAAATCACAATTCTAATTCTGATAGAATTTCTTTAAAAAATGTCTTAATCAATTTCCAAAATTGATTCTAGGGTCCACTTTGGGGGTCAGCACCCAAAAAAAGATCTAGGTGTTGTTGTAGACAATACGCTGAAAGTTTCTGCTCAGTGTGAGGTGGCGGTGGCCAAAAAAAGCAAACAGGATGTTAGGAATTATTAGGAAAGGAATGATAAGTAAGACTGAGAATATTATAATGCCTCAGTATCGCTCCATGGTGCGACCTCACCTTGCGTATTGTGTTCAGTTCTGGTCACCGTATCGCAAAAAAGATATAGCTGATTTAGAAAAGGTTCAAAGAACAGCGACCGAATGGTAAAGGGGATGGAACTCCTCTCGTATGAGGAAAGGCTAAAGAGGTTAGGGCTCTTCAACTTGGAAAAGAGATGGCTGCGAGGGGATATGATTAAGGTCTATAAAATCCTGAGTGGTGTAGAACGAGTAGAAGTGAATTCATTTGTTACTTTTCAAAAAGTACAAAGACTAGGGGGACACTCAATGAAGTTACACGGAAATACTTTTAAAACAAGCAGGAGGAAATATTATTTCACTCAGGGGTCCCTTTTACAAAGCAGCAGTAAGCCCAACACAGGCTTACCACACGCCAATATGGAGCTATGGCCGGTCCCAATATGGGCACCGGTGGTAGTTCCAGTCCTAGAGCTCACCATTTCCCACACTAGGGAAAATAGGGCACTCTTTTCTAGCACGACAGTTACCCGGCAGTAATTAGACAACACAGAAGCCCTTATCGCCACCTTAGTAGGTGGCAGTAAGTGCTCCCCCTCGCATGGCCATGGTTAGTTTCAGTCTTTTTTACCTGCTGTGGTAAAAAGGGCCACAGCATGTGACAAAAACAGCCTCCACCACTAGCTCAAGGCCCTTTTTACTGCAGCTTAGTAAAAGGACCCCTCAATGAATAGTTAAGCTCCGGAATTCTTTGCTGGAGGATGTGGTAACAGCAGTGAATGTTTCTGGGTTTAAAAAAGATTTGGACTAGTTCCTGGAGGAAAAGTCCATAGTCTGCTATTGAGATGGACATGGGGGAAGCCACTGCTTGCCCTTGAATTGGTAGTATGGAATGTTGCTACTAATTGGGTTTCTGCCAGGTACTTGTGACCTCGATTGGCCACTGTTGGAAGCAGGATACTGGGCTAGATGGACATTGGTCTGACCCAGTATGACTATTCTTATATTATTATAATAAGTGGAGTGGAGGAGTGGCCTAGTGGCTAGGGTGGTGGACTTTGGTCCTGGGGAACTGAGGAACTGAGTTCAATTCCCACTTCAGGCACAGGCAGCTCCTTGTGACTCTGGGCAAGTCACTTAACCCTCCATTGCCCCAGGTACAAATAAGTACCTGTATACAATATGTAAGCCGCATTGAGCCTGCCATGAGTGGGAAAGTGCAGGGTACAAATGTAACAAAAAAAAAATACCCACACATCCATATAAGGAGAGAAGAGAGCTCCAAAATTGTGCAGCTTGATAAGAAAAAGTAGATTGAAGAATCCTCTTCACCCTGTCTTGTTCGAAATGAGGGAAACTTCAATAAAAATTGATTCCTAGTGGGTCTAAGAATAGTATAATTTGAAAAAGAAAGATGTATACTTAAGTATGCAGGCATTAACCCATACATTGCCAGATAAGTCAAAGCAGCCACCTTTGACTTATCTAGCATAGTCCATAGACCATTATTAAATTGTACTTGGGGAAAATCCACTATTTCTGGGATAAGCAGCATAAAATGTTTTGTACTTTTGGGGGGATCTTGCCAGGTACTTGTGACTTGGATTGGCCACTGTTGGACACAGGATGCTGAGCTTGATGGACCTTTGGTCTGTCCCAGTATGGCAATACTTATGTATTTATGTAAATTAAAATCTCGCTTCCAGCAGTAACCAATGCAAACGAGATAAGAAAGGGATGATATATTCATCAGCTGTGAAAATAACCCTAACTGCTGCATTCCACACCCATTGTAATTAATCTTCAATGATTTCAAACAACCAATAGAGTTACAGTAATCCAGCTGCGATCAAGGTCTGAACCAACAGCTTAAACACTGACACTGAAAAATTTCTGAATAGTTCTTAATTTCTTAAGTAATAAGAAGGAACTACCACCTTATGAACCTGGGAGCCTAGAGATAATTTATTATCCACCTCAATTCCCAGGATCCTAAAAGAGTCATCTAATTTAACCTGTAAATGTTTAACCTGCAACATCATATTATCCAAAATTAGAGGTAGACCCACCCATAAAAATGTTTGCTCTCTGTTTGTTAAGCTTCAGGGGTCCTTTTACTAAGGTACGCTGAAAAATGGCCTGCGGTAGTGTAGACGCGTGTTTTGGGCTCGTGCAGAATTTTTTTTTTAGTGCACCTACAAAAAAAATGCCTTTTTTTGCCGAAAACAGATGTGTGGCAAAATGAAAATTGTCGAGCGTCCATTTTGGGTCTGAGACCTTACCGCAAGCCATTGACACGTGTAGCTGCTGCGCGCCAGAAAATGAAAAATATTTTTCAGACGCATGTAGTGGGCACGTGCCAAAATTGAAATTACCACAAGGGCCACACAGTAACCGGGCAGTAAGTCCAATTTGGCCGTGCGTAGGCGCCTACATGGCTTAGTAAAAGGGCCCCTCAGTTTATATGCAGAGACCCACAAGGGCTGGGCAAGATGGCAACTACCTGAGATGCCATGCCAGGGGGGGGGGCATACTGCTGTAACTGTTAGTGGTATGCTCTTGCAAAACCTGCAGCTGCTCTCATCAGCAGGGCAGCCTGCGTCTTTGCAGATGGACCTCTCCAGGCTGGTCGTGTCACCAGAAGGGAAACCCCCAGCCCTTGCTGTTGCATCTGGTGGCAATTCCGACTACACAGGAGACTAAAGCTTGTAACACTGCAGCCCCTGTCGTACCTGGTGCTGTATCTGTTTGTACTGTGGTGGATTGTGAGTCTGAGGAAAGTTTCCCCCCACAGCTGCCAGTGTTATATCTGGTCTGTGGTGGGGAAAGTGTGTTCAATAGAATATTTATTTATTTATTTAGTCACATTTATACCCCACATTTTCCCACGTTTGCAGGCTCAATGTGGCTCACATTAAACAAGAAGGCAATCGCCAACCTGGATATTAATCAATTACAATATATTGTGGTAAACAGAGAGTGTAGAAGAACAAGTTAAAAGGAGGGAAAAGGGAAAGGAAAAAGAGTCCAAAATAGTCCATTAATGTATTGCTTTGGAGGACTTTAGGATTTATGTTGGATCCTGGGAGTTGGCTTTCTTGAATAAGCTGGTCTTGAGTAATTTCCTAAAGTTAAAATGATTTTGGGTAGTTTTGACAGCTTTTGGTAAAGCATTCCATAATCGGGTTCTGATAAAGGAAAAGGAGGTAGCGTAAGTAGATTTATACTTGAGGCTGTTGCAGGTAGGATAATGGGGGTTTAGGAATGAACGGGATGTTCTTGATGTATTCCTAGAAGGAAGGTTGATTAGGTTATTCATGTATCCTGGGACTTCTCCATAATATCGTATTGTATTGTTATTTGAATATTTTTATTGCTGCAATTGCCTATTGCTCATGTTTGATATATTCTTACTGTACACCGCCTTAAGTTGGTCTTTTACTAAGGCGCGCTGGCGTTTTTAGTACGCAGTAAAAATAGGCACACGCTAAATGCTAAAGATGACCATAGGAATACATTGGCATCTCTAACATTTAGCACACGCCTATTTTTAGAGCGCACTAAAAACGCCAGCGCGTCTTAGTAAAAGGCCCTCTGAGTGAATTCCTTCAAAAAGGCGGTAAATAAATCCTAATAAATAAATGAATAACGAAACAACTATAGTGCAAGGTATGTGGAGTGGAGGAATGGTCTAGTGATTAGAGCACCGGGTTCAAATCCCACTGCTATTCCTTGTGATCTTGGGCACTTCCAGGGACAGAGAAATACTCACCTTGAGCTACTACTGAAAAAAATGTGAACAAAATACAAATAAATAAAAATATGTGAAAAAAAGAAGAAAACATTATGAGCTGCCTCAGAACAGGAGAACAGCACTTCCACAAGCAGTAGAACTCACCAGGGCTCTGGTGGAATGAAAAGGATAGCTTGCCAATCTAATTTATGTAGCTATTTATTATATTTATGCATTGCTTTGCTTTGAAGACACCTGAAGCATTTAACAAACCAGAGCAGGGGATCCTACTCATGCATAGGGTTACCATATGGCTCCAGAAAAAGGAGGATGGATTGAGCCAGCCGGGTTTTACTTCCATTGCTTTCAAGCAATGGAAGTAAAACCCGGCTGGCTCAATCCGTCCTCCTTTTTTCAGAGCCATATGGTAACCCTACTCATGCTTCTCTTCTACTTCAGTGCAGAAAATAGGAAGGAAATGTTTACTCTGGTGAAACAGGCCAGACATTAAACACAAGAATCAATTCACACGAGCATAAGATCAGATGCCACAAAGCAAAGCAAAATGACATCTCTATGGGGAAACATTTTTCAGGATTAGGGTTTCCACCAATGACTGGGGCAGTGGAAGGAAATTCAAACTAACCCAGGAAGCAGACATCTGAAGTAAAAAGGAGTTCGTTTCAAAAGTATTTGAATTGAAAAAACTTTCCTGTGGCAAGTGATTTTATAACAGGGCACCCATATCAAAGTTGGGTAAAGATGCCTATTTTAAGTCTATTTTATAATATATACTACTACTACTACTTAACATTTCTAGAGCGCTACTAGGGTTATGCAGCGCTGTACAAAATAAACAAAGAAGGGCGGTCCCTGCTCAAAGGAGCTTACAATCTAAAGAACGAAATGTCAAGTTGGGGCAGTCTAGATTTCCTGGGTAGAGGTGTGGTGGTTAGGTGCCGAAGGCAACATTGAAGAGGTGGGCTTTAAGCAGAGATTTGAAGATGGGCAAGGAGGGGGACTGGCGTATGGGCTCGGGGAGTTTGTTCCATGCGTGGGGTGAGGCGAGGCAGAAAGGGCGGAGCCTGGAGTTGGCGGTGGTGGAGAAGGGTACTGAAAGGAGGGATTTGTCTTGAGAGCGGAGGTTACGGGTAGGAATGTAAGGGGAGATGAGGGTTGAGAGGTAAGGAGGGGCTGCAGATCGAGTACGTTTGTAGGTTAGTAGCAGAAGCTTGAATTGAATGCGGTACCTGATCGGAAGCCAATAAAATGACTTGAGGAGAGGGGTGATATGAGTGTATCGGTTCAGGCGGAAGAAGTGTAGCAGAGTTCTGAATGGACTGAAGGGGGGATAGGTGGCTAAGTGGGAGACCAGTGAGGAGTAGGTTGCAGTAGTCAAGGCGAGAGGTAACGAGAGAGTGGATGAGAGTTCGGGTGGTGTGCTCAGAGAGGAAAGGGTGGATTTTGCTAATGTTATAGAGGAAGAAGCGACAGGTCTTGGCTATCTGCTGGATATATGCAGAGAAGGAGAGGGAGGAGTCGAAGATGATACCAAGGTTGCGGGCAGATGAGACGGGGACGATGAGTGTGTTATCAACCGAGATAGAGAGTGGAGGTAGAGGAGAAGTGGGTTTGGGTGGGAAGACAAGAAGTTCGGTCTTGGCCATGTTCAGTTTCAGGTGGCGGTTGGACATCCAGGCAGCAATGTCGGATAAGCAGGCCGATACTTTGGCCTGGGTTACCGCAGTGATGTCAGGTGTGGAGAGATAAAGCTGGGTGTCGTCAGCATAAAGATGATACTGGAAGCCATGAGACGAGATCAGGGAGCCCAGGGAAGAGGTGTAGATAGAGAAAAGAAGGGGTCCAAGGACAGAACCCTGAGGGACTCCAACAGAGAGCGGGATAGGGGTGGAGGAAGAACCATGAGAGTGTACTCTGAAGGTACGATGGGAGAGATAAGAGGAGAACCAGGAGAGGACAGAGCCCTGGAACCCAAAAGAGGACAGTGTGTCAAGAAGTAAGTTGTGATTGACAGTGTCAAAAGCGGTGGATAGGTCGAGGAGAATGAGGATGGAGTAATGACCTTTGGATTTGGCGAGGAACAGGTCATTACAGACTTTGGATAATGCCGTTTCTGTCGAGTGAAGTGGGTGAAAGCCAGATTGAAGCGGATCGAGGATGGCATGAGAGGCGAGAAAATCAATGCAACGGCTGTGAACGACACGTTCAAGTATTTTGGAGAGGAAGGGTAGGAGGGAGATGGGGCGGTAGTTGGAGGGACAGGTAGGGTCAAGTGAAGGTTTTTTGAGGAGAGGTGTGACAACAGCATGCTTGAAGGTGTCAGGGACAGTTGCGGTGGAGAGAGAGAGGTTGAGGATATGACCGATGGGGGGGTGATAGTAGGAGAGATGGTGATAAGTAAGTTGGTGGGGATGGGGTCTGAGGAACAGGTGATGCATTTCGAGGAGGAGAGAAGATGGGCGGTTTCCTCTTCGGTGATATCAGGAAAAGAGGAGAAGGAGGCCTGGGTTGATTGGTTGAGGGAGTGGGTGATAGGATGAAGAGGAGGAGAAGGTTTAGTGGTGAATTCGAGGTTGATCTTCTGGACCTTGTCGCGGAAGTAGTCAGCCAGTGATTGAGGAGAGAGTGAAGGGGGGGGGGAGCGGAGGGCACTTTGAGGAGGGAGTTGAGGGTGGCGAAGAGACGACGAGGGTTAGAGCTGAGGGAATTAGTCAAATGAGTGTAGTAGTCCTGTTTGGTGAGGAATAGGGAGGACTGGAAGGAGGATAGCATGAATTTGTAGTGAATGAAGTCAGTATAGGTGCGAGATTTCCTCCATAGGCGTTCAGCCGATCGGGAGCAGGAGCAAAGGTAATGGGTGCAAGGGTTAAGCCAGGGCTGGGGATTAGTGCGCCTTGTGAAACGGAAAACGGATGGTGCAAGGGTGTCTAGGGCGGAGGAGAGAGTGGCATTGTAATTGGAAACAGACTTGTCGACAGACTCGGAGGACGTGATGGACGGGAGGAGATCAGAGATACAAGCGGATAAGGTGGGGGGTCAACAGCCTGGAGATTCCTGGAGGTAGTGGTTAGTGTTGGGCGGGACTGAGGGGGAGGGTGATGAAGTGTGAATGTGATCAGGTGATATAATACATATATATCGTCTTAAGGGAAGTGTAGGCTTAAATATCATAAAAACCTCTAAAACACTCAGCCATATAACAATTCCACAAAACCTTGTACTATTCAAAATAGGCTCATAATGATGATAATTCATATGAAATGTTTTTAAAATCTTTTTTTTAGTATTTTTTTGTTACATTTGTACCCCGCACTTTCCCACTCATGGCAGGCTCAATGCGGCTTACATGGGGCAATGGAGGGTTAAGTGACTTGCCCAGAGTCACAAGGAGCTGCCTGTGCCTGAAGTGGGAATTGAACTCAGTTCCTTAGTTCCCCAGGACCAAAGTCCACTACCCTAACCACTAGGCCACTATCATATAAAGGGCAGTAAGTCACGCCCAACAAATGCAGTAATTTCACTGGGGATAGAGATGTGGACCTGCAAGTGGAGGGGAGGGAAGGGAGAGAGGTACTGGATATGTAGGGGGTGGGAGGGAAGGGAGACAGGTTCTAGATATGTGGGAGGGAGGGAGGAAGGAAGGAAGGAAGGAAGGGAGAAAGGCGCTGTATATACAGGGGGGGAGGGAAGGGAGAGAGGTGCTGGATATGTGGGGGCAGAAGGGGAGAGGTGCTGGACCAAGGGGAGCTGGAGCGAAGCGAGAGAAGTGCTGGATATGCAGGGGGGGGGGCTGGAGGGAATGGGAGAGATGTGGACCTGCAAGGGGGGCCTGGTGCAAAGGGAGAGAGGTGCTGGACCTATGGGATGAGGAGGGATGGGATTGGGATTATAGGGAAGGGAGAGAGATGCTGGACCAAGGAGATAAAGGAAGAGGGTGTCAAATGCTGAACCCACAGTGGGAGAATGAGCCAGATGCTTAAGTGGAGTGCAGGAGTGGTCTAGTGGTTGGAGCTCTGGTCTTGACATCCAGAGGTGGCTGGTTCAAATCCCACTGCTGCTCCTTGTGTTCTTGGGCAAGTCACTTAACTCTCCAGTGCCTTAGGTACAAACTTAGTTGTGAGCCCTCCAGGACAGGTAAATACCAAGTGCATCTGAATGTATACTACTGAAAAAGGTGTGAGCTGGTTGGGGTGGGGTCAGAGAAGAGAGGGACACATTGGTGTGGGGAAGGGAGAAATGGGACATAGGGAGGGGAACACATTGGTATGGGGGAGGTAGAAAGGGGACAGAGGGAGGTATAGAAAAACAGAAGGGAGATGATGGGCATTGGGTGAGAGCATGGGGACAGGGATATACTGTATTGAGATGGCATATAAGCACAGAGGTGCAATGCTACAATGGATACAGAAGGGAGATGCTTGGCATGGGATACATGGGTACACAAAGGATGGGGATGCGGGGATATAAACATAGGGGAGATGCTGGACAAGGAAATATAGGGACACAGAGATAGGAGATAGATGGTGGACATGGAGAGAGAAGAAATGTCAAATAGACAGGAAAGACAGAGGGAAACAGAAACCAGAGATTTGGACCAATAGGATTTGAAAAATTAAATGACCAGATGTGAAGAAACAGTGTATTTTAAGCCTGTAAAATGTATTGGATATTTTCCTGCATTAATTATTTCCTGAAGTGTATTTCTCCTATTTGGACAGCTGGTGGTGTTTCTTTGCTGTAAAGCTGTTACGGAGAAATAAATGCTCTTTTCTTTAGTTTTAGCACACAAACAGGAAGCAAGAAGCAGTATATTTTTGAAAATTTCTTGTTCTGGGCTCTGATTGGCCTAGGAGCTCATTTTCATTTGGAGAATACTGGCTTTTGCTCCAGTCTTTGCCAGGAAGAAAAGAGAGCAGGATCTCTTTGCTAAGACCCTGTAAACAGTTACATTTGATAACTTGTGAGCAGCTATATGTTGTGATCTTCCCAGGTACTTTTTAGAAAGTAAACAAATGTTTAGTTAGTGTTATAATTGATCCATATTTCAGTTATCTGTTATTGTTTGCTGATTGCACATTTTTTGTACACTGTTCAATTTTCAAGACAATAAACAATTTAGTTTATTGCCTCTTTGTCTGGACTGATAAAGAATCCCGGTGGTTTGTGTGTTGGGTCTGTGAGTGCTTTCTGGGAACTGTGGGACCACTGGGAGTGTGGCCTCTAGTAACCTAGAAATCACTGGGGATAATTTGAAAGCAGGAGACTTGCCCAGAGGCAGTTGTGACCCAGTCAATGGGAGGAGGATGCTAGTGTAGAGCACTAGTGGCAGGTACAGGCACACCTGAGCTTTGCTGGAGATAGACCCTCTAAGTGGCCACAAGGTAACCCCGGGTAGGTGGCTAGGCATTTTTTTGACACCAGACAACAATGGTACAAAAATTATTTTTATTTTCTATTTAGTGACTAGAATATGCCAGATTTGGCATATATATCTTGCCAGAGCTGCCTTTCCACTGCCCACCCAGAGCTCTCCTTCACAGTTAATGTTTCTCTTAACAGCAGCTCTCCTTTTCTTTAGCCAATGGATTCACTTCATTTTAATGGGATCCCCTTCTCCTTCCTTGGGTCACTTGGCAGGGGCTTGCAGGCAATCAAAGACCCCTCAGCAACAAACAGAAAACCAAACCACAAAAAGAAAAAAAAAACACTTACAGGGCAAACACTTAACTTTATCTCCTCCTAGTCTCCTCCCTCCTTTTCACTCATCTCTCTCTCTCTCTCTCTTATCTGCATTTTGTTTCTTCCCACCACCCAGGGACTTCCCAGCACTCCCCCAATGACTCCCTACAGCGATTTATTCTCCTTAGTAATCCCAAACTAATAGGGGATTACATATTCATCCTAGGTGTTTCATTTAGGGCACAATAAATTTGATGTACTTTTCTTTAGCTCTGTGCCAGGCTGTTTTCCATTGCATGTTCTTTCTTTTTAATTTCCAAAGAAAGTGTTTTATCAAATTTAAAGGATGGGATTATGTGTTTACTGAACCAGTCCATCTTGAGGAGTTTATTAAGTCACAAGAGCAGAATTTGGATGGGAATTGAGGGGTCAACCTACTAGAAAGTTTATACAGCTTGTTGATTTGGGTAAAATAGATAGGGCCTTCTTTATGCATTTAAATATAGCTTTCTATTGATCATTTTATTTATTTCTCTCTCCCAATTAGTGGTCTCTGAGAGATATTTTGATACGGGATGTTCTTTTTCTCTCTTAATAGTTTTCTTTAAAATGTAAGGTCATATGTCTCTTGCATAAGAGTGCTGCATTAAGTCTGGGCTGATGCAACTTCCTATGGGTGGGTCATGCAGAGGAAAGGCTCCACCAGCAACTTTCAGTGCAGCCTCTGCCGGCAATGCATTGCAACATATGGAGGACCAGTGGGTGAGGGGAGCTACACAAATACCAGATCCAGGTGTGTGTGGGGGGGGGATAGATGTCTGACCTGGTGGGGAAGGAGGAGAGATGCTGGACTTAGGAAAAGAGAGAGAGAGAGAGACATGGACCAAATGGAGGCTGAAGAGATACTAAGTTTGAGGGGAGGAGGGGGGAAGAAAAGAGAAAGAGACTTGGACCAAAGTGGAGGGGGAAGAGAGGGGTTAGATACTGAATTGGGAAGGGAAGAGAGAGATATTGAGATGCTGAGAGAGAGAGGAGATGCCAGACCAGGGGGGAGGGGGGTCATGGGTGGAGGTGCAGGAGGAAAGGAAGAGGAGAGAATCTGGACGTGTGGAGGAACAGGGGACACAGATGCTAACAGTGGATAGAGCACAGGGGCAGATACACAGAGGGGCTATACTGGGCACACAGGGAGGGATAGGGACACAGAGGAATATGCTGGACAGAGTAACATAGGGACACATAGGAGAGATGAATATGGGATAAAGATAGGGATAGGGGCACAGAAGGGAGATACTGGACAAGATGGATTGGGACACACAGGAAGATGGATGGTAGACATAGAGAAGAAATGACAAAAGGACAAAAGACCCTGGAGAGAGCTGAAAAAAGCAGAAGAGAGACACTAGGACCAAAGCAATGTTCAGACAATAAAGGTAGGAAATAAGTATTTTTTTCCCTAATTGTAATATGTCAGCTTTGGGAAATGTGACTCCTTGCCCCTGACCATCCCCACCACCCTGTGAATGATGGTGTTAAAGGAGGCCCATCTTAAGTTTTCCCTCCAAGACCCATTCAGTCCTAACTATGCCACTGAGCCAGTTTCTTATATTCAGTGGCACATAACTGGTTAGTTAAGGTCTATAAAATCCTGAGTGGTGTAGAATGAGTAGAACTGAATCAATTTTTCACTCTTTCAAAAAGTACAAGACCTGGGGACACTCAATGAAATTGCATGGAAATACTTTTAAAACAAATAGGAGGAACTATTTTTTCACACAAAAAGTAGTTAAACTCTAGAAATTGCTGCTGGAGGATGTAGTAACAGTAGTTAGAGTATCTGGATTTAAAAAAAAGGTCTGGACAAGTTTTGGAGGAAAAGCCTATAGTGTGTTATTAAGATGGACATAGAGGAAGCCACTGCGTGCCCCGATAGCATGAAATGTTACTACTAATTGGGTTTCTTCCAGGTACTTATGACCTGGACTAGCCACTGTTGGAAACAGGATGCTGGCCTAGATGGACCATTAGCCTGACCCAGAATGCCTATTTTTAAGCTTCCAAAAGACATTCAAAAGTATCCTTTTTATGCAAGCATTTGTAGAGGGAATTTAAAGTGGTTTCAGGTCTGCTTGTACATTGAATTATTTTAAATTAAGTGCTTTTATGTTTCTTGTACTTTGAATGGGTGAATTATAAATTATTTAACATCAAGCAATCTGCAATGTTTAGATTAGAATAACGTCCACAAGTCTGAAAAGTTTCTCTCACAAACATGAATGGAATTTCACCTCTAATTATTAAATTCTTTCTTGGGTTATAAAACTAATGATGAAGTGATTCTGGCCGGATTTTCAGAGGCTTATCTGGGAATCTTCCTGCCTGAAATCCCCATGCTCCAGCCAATGTTGCTCATCTCCCACAAGGCTTCCAACATACCATGGTACATGGTGCTATGTACTAAAGAACGAGCAAATGGAGGATGGCAGACAAAAGACAGGGCTTCTTTTTTCTTTGATAGGTAGACACAGATGATGTCATCACTAAAGAAGAACAGATTTATTTGTTGGTTGAAGCAAAAGAAAAATGCCAGAGAAATATAAAAGCACAGACCGAGAAGACAAAAGGTAAGATAAGAACTTGCTAGGAGAGGCAGAGAGGAAAGCAGGACAGCTTGTTGCTAGAACTAGAATGTGGT
Source organism: Microcaecilia unicolor (assembly GCF_901765095.1). Classification (NCBI taxonomy): domain Eukaryota; kingdom Metazoa; phylum Chordata; class Amphibia; order Gymnophiona; family Siphonopidae; genus Microcaecilia; species Microcaecilia unicolor. Next base: position 93,920,948 of record NC_044042.1, read on the forward strand.
CCAGGCTAGTGGTAGAGTTGTTAAAAAAAACAGCTTGGCCAGTGGGAGTGTCTCTCATTATGTGATACTTGAGTCAGGTCTCCTAGTCCCTGGGTTGAGTGGAGGAAATGTTCACAGACCCTGTGGGGTAGGGAGATTCAGCTGTGGGTCCTGCTTAAGGGATTTAAAGATCACGATTGCAGGGTCAGAGTGAACCCAGGTCCACTGTAAAAAGCAGACTAGATATTTCAGGGGGGAGGGGAGATGATATTACATTTTGAGGAACATATGGAACTTTGTGAGTCTAAGTGCTTTGAAAATGAGCCCCCAAATATTTTTGCCCAAACCCTATGATCTCTCTACTTTCATCTTCTGGCTTCTTTCCCTGATTTATTTCCATGGTACTTTTCTTTCAATAACGCTTCTCATTTCGCCAAGTTTCTCTTGCTCTTCCATGTCACTTCTCCTTATCTCTCTTCTCCACATCTTCCACCCATCACCACTTCATACCCCTCATTCTTTTGCATCTCACCTATTTTTAACTCTCTATGCGCCATCTCAGATTCTAAATCACTTTTCCCTTATTTCCCAACCAGTTGTCTCCTTCTCTTCCTTTACCTCCTCTCAGTCTTCCATCTCCCCCATGTCTTTTCTAGCTCTCTCCCCTCCTCATACCACCTCTCTGTCCCTCTCCTATTGTGCCCTATTTGCTCAGGTTAAATTTATTTGATAAACTGTGCAAGGAAAACCATCAAAGCGGGCTACAATCAAGAAAACAAAACAATCATTATCAGTAAGGAACTCCACCCAATAAAAGGAGAGAAAAGAAAAGCTGAGTTACCGTTCTTCCAAGTCCCAGTCAACCCACTGAGGACCTAAAAATGCTCATACAAAATAAATCAAACACCCATAATAAAGGCTTCACAAAAAAGTTGGGCCTTCAATATCCTTTTCATTCTCTCTCTCCCCCTTTCCTTTCATAGGTCCATCCCTATTCCTCTGCTTTTTAAATTATTATGTCCCTCTCTCACCTCTGATTTTTCTCCCTTCTGCATCTTCCCTCCTTCCCTCTCTTGTGGACATCTTCTGACTCTCTTCCCTTTATTTCTTTTCCCACCTTCTCTATTCCTGGTGGTTCCCTGCCCTTCCCAGTGGCTTCCCTCTTTGGGTACCTCCTCTGCCTCCTTTCCTTCATCTTTCCTGTACACTCTCTGCTTCCCCCCATCCCCAGTTTTTCAGCAACAATAAGTTGTATGGTTTATTAACAAGGCTATTTTAATATAAACCAGTGGGAGGGGAACAGTCTTTAATATAATGTTCTTCATAGTAAGGCACAGGAACCATTCTCCCCAATATAAACTTTCTGCCATCTTCTCTGGAGGCTTTTAACTCATGCTGTCTCTAGAACAGATGTTCTCTTCTGGCATTGCATGGCTCTCGTGACTGTGAGCCATGTGGTTCCTGAGCTCTCATGCTATTCTTGGGACATTGCAAGATCAGTATAGGCAGCAGTAGAACATCTTTTTGGTTGTGGTGTTATGTATTTGATATACTGCCTTTTTGTGGTACAACCAAGGTGGTTTACATATTATATACAGGTACTTTCTCTGTCTCTAGTATCACTATGCTCATACCTCATTCATTCCCACTCATACTCAGTGGCGTACGAAGGGGGGGCGGTGGGGCGGTCCGCCCCAGGTGCACGCCGCTGGGGGGGTGTCGGCTCTGCTGGTTCCCTGCTCCCTCTGCCCCGGAACAGGTTACTTCCTGTTCCGGGGCAGAGAGAGTAAGGAACCAGCGGAACCGACGCAGCTCGGGGGCGGATCGGCCCTTTCGCCCACCCCTCGCTTCCTAATTGAAGTAAGAATGTGCTCCGGGGGGGGGGGAGGGTGTGTGCCGAGGGGGGGGGGCGCCGTGCTGCACCCGGTGGGGGGGGGGGGGGGGGTTGTGCAGCGGCGACCCGCCCCAGGTGTCAGCCGCCCTCGCTACGGCACTGCTCATACTTCACCCCATTCATATCAACTACTACAATTTTATACATATATCAATAGTATATGTATAAAGGCAAGGCAAGATATAAGGCTCAGATATCACAAAGTCCCATCAAAGTGCTCCAATCTTCTTAGGATTAATAAGTTACGGACTCCTGCAGTTCTATTCAAGATCACATCTAATTCCTCCAAAGAAAAGTCCAACAGTATCTGCTCCAACCTTAAGGAATACTTTAAACTGAGTCTGTAACTCTTCCTAGAGCTAATATTTTTTCAGTTGATCTCCATTTTCCTTCTAATGGTAGATCCACAAGTAGAATCAGCATCCTTGTATTGATATTCGTCAAACCCAACGCTTGCAATGCGTTTCACCCACTGGCCTCATCAGGGGTTTAACTGATCCTGCTTCAGAGCCCATCCTTCCCCTAACATTTAACCCAGCATTATATAAATACTTAAATTCGTACCGTAAATCTTATAGTGGGAATGAATGAGGTATGAGCATAGTGATACAAGCACAAAGAGAGCAATAAGTATATAAATGTGCATATTGAAAAGTTAATAAAAAGATAGTAACTGTTCTATTATGCAGTCATGCAATTAATTTTATAATACGTATGTGCCTGGAGGGAAAGGTTTTGATCTCATTAGAAGAATTTAGTAATGAATATGCATGAGACAGATTTGCATGCAATAGGGGCACTATATTGAAGTCTCTCTCATGCATGTTCATTTTGCATATCCTGAAAACCAGACTGGATAGGGCAGGGGTGGGGCAGCCTTTACACAGAGAAGGCCACATGATTTCAGTACCATCCTAGCGGGCTACAACATTACCTAATATCAGACCCGGAAATGCACAGAGCTCCAAAGACCTTCTATGATGAATTAATAAATAAATACATAAAATCTTTAACTAAAAGTGATGGAAACAAACTGCTGCTATTCTGAAAACATTTGTGAAATACAGTATTTAAAATAGCCCAAACTCGGGTTAATGGCGTTTTTTGTACATATTTCCCCTGGTCTCACGGGCTGTATAAAATTCAATGACAGGCTGCATTTGTTCCGTGGGCCACAGGGGGTGGGTAATCCAAAACCAGCTTGAGAAGCACTGATTGCTTTTTTGAGTTATCTAACTCTCAGGACCTTCTACTTTGCTTTGACTGCTGCTGCTCTTTTCTGTCCCACCCCCTGGCAGAAGAAAATCCCCACAGTCAGCACAAAAGTGAAGCTGGCCCTCTCCCCCTCCCAGTCTTTCAGTCCTTTCATCTTTTTTTGCTAATGTTGGGATGTTCTGGGATATTTTGTAGATCTTGCCTGCATGCCAGAGTGGGATGGAATCATTTGCTGGCCTGAGGGATTTCTGAATGAACTGGTATCAGCCCAGTGTCCAGACTACATCTATGACTTTAACCACAGAGGTAATCTTTCTTCTTGATCTCTCATGATACGATCCCATTGAGAGTGGAAGGATTCCCCTGCATTTGAATGGTTCATAATTGTACTCCCTTCTTAGACAATTTAGTATAACTGCTAACTGGAAGAGCACCACTGAAGTCAAATCTGTAATACTGGATTTGGCTTTTGCTGCGTTAATGAGGTAATTAGTTTCCTTACCTTATGTGTTCTGCGATAATTGTTATGAGGTATTTATGAGGTGTAATTAAACTCTGGAATTCGTTACCAGAGAATGTAGTAAAAGTGGTTAGCTTAGCAGGGTTTAAAAAAGGTTTGGTTTTGATAGCTTCCTAAAAGAAAAGTCCATAAGCCATTATTAAAATGGACTTGGGGAAAATCCACTGCTTATTTCTAGGATAAGCAGCATAAAATGTACTGTACTGTTTGGGGATCTTGCCAGGCATTTGTAACCTGGATTGGCCACTGTTGGAAACAGGATGCTGGGCTTGGTGGACCTTCGGTCTGTCCTAGTATGGCAATGCTTATTTACTTATGGTATATTTTGCTTTGCTATGCATCCCACCCCTTTTGTGCAAGTTCTTGGTATGTGTAGTTGAAAAGTTATTCTTGTTTTGAATTGTACTCTGTTTACATTTGGTATTGTATACCACTATGATGCCTGCAAATGATTGTATAACAAATGCAACATATAAATAAATAAATAAGTATGTACAAAATGGCAGAATTCCAGAAGCCAGGTTATAGTGGCTTTTGGCCATCATTTCATTAGCAGGAAGTTGTCATGTGACCATCAATCCTCAAGATATTTTTTGCCTGTGAACTCCACGATCAGGTGACCAATGGCAACTTTAAAATAACTTTGCCTACCATATTGCCACAAGGGCTTTGGATTGTAGAAATGATTAGGCACCTTCCCAAATATAAGCTAAAGGTGAGTTCTATACGGGTACAGTGGGTTTTCCCTTCCCAAAGGGGTTAAAATCCACATTTATTCCTCTGGCAATGGAGGATGAAATGATCTGCTCAAAGTCTCAAGCCAGAGTATCACAGGCTGCTAATCTAACCACTAAGCTACTTCTCCACTCTGAATTTCACTGGTTTTTTCCCCACCAATGAAAGTCAGTACCTAGGTTAGCAGTAAAGGGCAACCGAAACTGGGGCTTTCAGTTCTGGCTGAAACTGAATCTACGGCTGAAATTCACTGTTCAGTTTTGCCTGGAACCGAAGCTAAAACAGAAACTGTAGTCTGCCCCCCCCCCCCCCCCCCCACACACACACACACCACAGCAAGCCTGTCCTCCCTGGACCAGGCTGGTGCAATACCCCCCGACAAAATATCCATCTTCTCAGGCTGTCCACCAACTCCACCCTCCCCCCACCCCAGGCCAGGCCTACCTTCTAAAAGCCCGAGTGGTCTAGTGGCCTCTTCGGAGCAGGAGTGATTCCAAGTTTCTGCTCCCACCCACTGTGTAGTGAAAATGGCAGCCACCACTCTCCGCAGACAGCTATTTTGGGATTGGAACCAGTCACTCCTTCTCATGCCATTTCCAATCTCAAAATGGTGGCTGCAACTTCCCGTGGCAGTCTCACAAGCATGGGTGTAGACTGGGGGGGGGGGGGGGTGAGGGGGGCAATGCCCCCTCAAACGATGAACATGACGAAAACAACTTAATCTTCTTTGCCGCAGCAGCGAATGGCCAAGCGTAAAAGCAGCAAGCAAGCGCAGCCAGGCTCAAGTACTCCGTCCTTCGCTTTCTGAATCCTGCCCTCTCTGATTCCCGCCTTCCTCTGATGTCATTTCCTTTCGGGCGGGACGCAGAGAGGGCAGGATTCAGAAAGCGAAGGATGGAGTACTTGAGCCTGGCTGCGCTTGCTTGCTGCTTTTACGCTTGGCCATTCGCCGCTGCGGCAAAGAAGATTAAGTCTTCGTCATCTTTGTCATTTGGGATACACATAAGAAGAATGTAAGTTAAGGAGACAATGGAAGAGAACAATGTAGGTGAAAATGTGAGGGAAAAATGGAGGAAAACCCGGGATCTGGGAGACTAAAAAGAGAATGGAATACTGGAAGAAGGAGTTTTGAGTTCTGCAAAGAAAACTTATTGTTGCTTGAGTCAAGTCTGGAGGCAAATATACAACTTGGAACATTTACAGAATAGCTTTGTAGCCACTAAGATGTTAATATAAAAAGAGCCAGCTCTTTTTCCCTTCCTTCCTCCATATTAGTATATATATATACATACAAATGAATATGCTAATATGCTCCGCCCCATCCTTTGCCCCCCCCCCCCCAAATGAAACAGTCAAACTACGCCCATGCTCACAAGGCTGCCACAGGAAGTCATGGTCACCATTTTCATTATGGAGTAGGCAGAAGCAGAAGCGACTGGGAATCGCTCTTGTTCCAAACAGGCTACTAGACCATCAGGGCTTTTAGAAGGTAGGCCCAGGGCAGGCCCACAGGTGAGGGGTGGGGAAGGGCGAAGTTGGTGGGTGGTCCAGGAGGATGGGTGTTTGGTCAGAGGGCTGGCCCAGGCTAGTGGTGGCGACAGCACAAAATAGGGGGTCGGGGTGGGGAGTTCCATTTCAGCTGAAAATGACTTGAATCTGGATTTTGGGCTAGTTTTGGTGCTGAATCCAAAACCAAAACGAAATCTGGCCAACCCCTAGCTGGCACCTTTTCACCCCTATAACAGCCAATGGGAAATAACAAGAAGGAATGGGCTGAATTAGGGATCAGATTATCTTTTCTCTAATCTGTCTGCTGCACCCTCATCCCATCCCTATTTCTTCCTTAGAATGGATAGGTGGGGAGGGGAGGAGAGGACACAGAAAATGACATAAAGGAACAAACTGGATTAGGGAGCAGAATAGCTCATCTCTGGTCAGTCTCAACCCCTCCTTTCCTTCCTCTGCAGACTGCTTGGGTGGGGAGGACCTTGAGCAGGAAGTGCAGGGCTGTTCTCTGGGAATAAGCTCTGTAGTTCCATGTCATAGCATGGGCAACTATACTGGCTAGTAGTAACTCCACATCTCACTCGACAGAGAATAGCCCTCTGCTCCCTAATCAAGCCTGTGATTTCTGACAGGAGAAGAAACATAAACAGCAGGCCCATATTCCTGTGTGCTCCTGGAACCCAGAACTCAGCAGACAGAGGGTGAGGAGGAGGAGGTGAAGGCCAAAGGCAGGTGAGGTGAGAAAGGGGCAAAAGCTTGGCACTTATGGGAGGAGAGTGAAAAATATACTAAAATGGGGGGGGGGGGGGGAGAAAAACAAGAGAGAGAGAGCATGGGAGATAGAGAGGAAGGCACTATTGTGTGTACAGTGGTGGAAATAAGTATTTGATCCCTTGCTGATTTTGTAAGTTTGCCCACTGACAAAGACATGAGCAGCCCATAATTGAAGGGTAGGTTATTGGTAACAGTGAGAGATAGCACATCACAAATTAAATCCGGAAAATCACATTGTGGAAAGTATATGAATTTATTTGCATTCTGCAGAGGGAAATAAGTATTTGATCCCCCACCAACCAGTAAGAGATCTGGCCCCTACAGACCAGGTAGATGCTCCAAATCAACTCGTTACCTGCATGACAGACAGCTGTCGGCAATGGTCACCTGTATGAAAGACACCTGTCCACAGACTCAGTGAATCAGTCAGACTCTAACCTCTACAAAATGGCCAAGAGCAAGGAGCTGTCTAAGGATGTCAGGGACAAGATCATACACCTGCACAAGGCTGGAATGGGCTACAAAACCATCAGTAAGACGCTGGGCGAGAAGGAGACAACTGTTGGTGCCATAGTAAGAAAATGGAAGAAGTACAAAATGACTGTCAATCGACAAAGATCTGGGGCTCCACGCAAAATCTCACCTCGTGGGGTATCCTTGATCATGAGGAAGGTTAGAAATCAGCCTACAACTACAAGGGGGGAACTTGTCAATGATCTCAAGGCAGCTGGGACCACTGTCACCACGAAAACCATTGGTAACACATTACGACATAACAGATTGCAATCCTGCAGTGCCCGCAAGGTCCCCCTGCTCCGGAAGGCACATGTGACGGCCCGTCTGAAGTTTGCCAGTGAACACCTGGATGATGCCGAGAGTGATTGGGAGAAGGTGCTGTGGTCAGATGAGACAAAAATTGAGCTCTTTGGCATGAACTCAACTCGCCGTGTTTGGAGGAAGAGAAATGCTGCCTATGACCCAAAGAACACCGTCCCCACTGTCAAGCATGGAGGTGGAAATGTTATGTTTTGGGGGTGTTTCTCTGCTAAGGGCACAGGACTACTTCACCGCATCAATGGGAGAATGGATGGGGCCATGTACCGTACAATTCTGAGTGACAACCTCCTTCCCTCCGCCAGGGCCTTAAAAATGGGTCGTGGCTGGGTCTTCCAGCACGACAATGACCCAAAACATACAGCCAAGGCAACAAAGGAGTGGCTCAGGAAGAAGCACATTAGGGTCATGGAGTGGCCTAGCCAGTCACCAGACCTTAATCCCATTGAAAACTTATGGAGGGAGCTGAAGCTGCGAGTTGCCAAGCGACAGCCCAGAACTCTTAATGATTTAGAGATGATCTGCAAAGAGGAGTGGACCAAAATTCCTCCTGACATGTGTGCAAACCTCATCATCAACTACAGAAGACGTCTGACCGCTGTGCTTGCCAACAAGGGTTTTGCCACCAAGTATTAGGTCTTGTTTGCCAGAGGGATTAAATACTTATTTCCCTCTGCAGAATGCAAATAAATTCATATACTTTCCACAATGTGATTTTCCGGATTTAATTTGTGATGTGCTATCTCTCACTGTTACCAATAACCTACCCTTCAATTATGGGCTGCTCATGTCTTTGTCAGTGGGCAAACTTACAAAATCAGCAAGGGATCAAATACTTATTTCCACCACTGTATATTGGTTGGGGGGGGGAGCAAGAATGAAAAGCACCAGTGGGGGAGAAAGAAGAGATTACAGTGGAGCCTCTCTCTTTCTCTCAACCGCCTCCCAAACATATGGTGCTTTTCTCCCTCTCCCCTTCTTCCCCTCATGCCTCCTACTGGTGGGAATGGGGAAAATCACATTGTGACTGACCTCTATGGTTGGGTGCAGGGATTGAGCTACCACAAGGGTATGGGGTCCCCAAAAAGTGTTCAGCATGGGGAAGTTGCTTCAATTCCCTTACCCCCTCCCAAGGATGGTTGGCGCAATAAAGACTGGTTTGGACCTTTCAGTGTCTGCTTTGGTGCTTTCCTGTTTATTGCTGCAGACACCTTGAGCCTCCTTTCTACTTTCTTTTTGGGGTCTGAAACTTTTTGTAATGCATTTGATTTTATATTTCAGATCTGCAGGATAAAAATTCATAGAAATAGAAGTAAAAATCAGCACTTTTCTGGCTAAACTTATGTATGAAATGCAAAATAAAACCTACGACCCAAATTGTCAATGCAAACTTATATTTGATTTTTCATTGGCTTCTGAAAAACAATTGTCATGGATTTTTGTGTACAGAATGTTTATACATTGCATTGAGCATTTAATGCCATTAAATAAAAATATATTCTTTCACAGTAAAGGAAACCATCCTGCCACAGACATTCGGCAGAGTCCTTTTTCTAAGCTGTGGTAAAAGGGGGGGGGGGGCTGCGCTAGCGTCAGCGCGTGTTTTTGACGTGCGCTGAGGCCCACTTTTACAGCAGCAGGTAAAAGGCTGTCTTTTTTTCTCAAAAAGAAATGGCCATGCAGCAAGTGAACCACTTTCGGTGTGGCCATTTCGTGGGGGGAGGGGAGTACTTAACGCCATCCCTTGAGATGGCGGTAAGGGCTCCTGCGCTAATCCGGCAGCATCGTGCGCTGCCCGATTACGACAGGGTAAGCACCAGCACTACAAAAATAGAAAATATTTTTGTGGCACCAGAAATGGCAAGCGCTGGGGGTGGAAACCGCACGCCAACCCGAGTGAGGTTGTGTCCATTTTCTCCTTATGCCTGTCTGTCCATTTCTAAATGTATCAAAATGGTAGATGACACAATGTGGGGTCTGATTTATTGAGATCTAATTTTATGATTCCTGCTTTGGTAAGGGGAGGTCTCATATGTGGTCACCGGGCCTACTTTTGTGCTCTCACCGGTGCTGCCCTTTCAGTGACATAATGTAATCATTGACGTACCCCCTTCCTCCTTAGTCTGCATGTAGTCTAAATGGTTTTTCTTTCACAAAATTTGTATCTTTTTATCTTTTAATCTGCCTAATGTTTTCCTTCCTTTGCCTAAATTTCCAAAAATGCAGGACTATTGAAATTGTTCTTTGTCTTTACAGGAATATCACAACTTATAACTGTACTTGGTAATGGCAGACTCTCAATTATCACTTATCTGGACATAGTGTTTGTGAATTTTTAACTCCCCAAATCTTGATGCCCCGACAGGTGCCTGTTTTGCTACTCTGGCTTTCTCAAGGGGAATACCTCAATTTCAGGTCTTCACTCAGTCCTTCTACTGTCGACTGCCAAATCGAGCAGAGAAATACTAGATTTCTTCCACCTAGAAACATTTAACGTTTTTAGCCTTTGGTAGAAATCAGCTGGTGGTAAACGCTGAGACGCCAATTTCTACCGCAAGCTAAAAACGCTACCGTGGGCTTAGTAAAAGACCCCCTTAATGCAGTCCAAGAACCAGAGCTTTGCCTCCTCCATGCAACCCTCCCATAGGTGGCTGCATGCATGCCTCTAAGATATTACAGGCCCTTTGGATTCAGTGTGCTTGAAGGGTGCTGTATACACAAAGTATTCCTTCAATATACACGTTAAGGGACCCTTTGATTTTCTCCTACATCTATCTGTATTTTCAGGGCATGCTTACCGGAAGTGTGACTCTGGGGGGAGATGGGAGCTGGCCCTCGGCATCAACAAGACTTGGGCAAATTATACAGAATGTACCAAGTTCTTCACTCCAGAGCAACGCACCCAAGAGAAGGTGAGGGGAGGGAAAAATAGGCTGTTGCGAAGTGCCTGTGCGACCCTAAGTGATCAAATGAAAGAGGGTGCTTCTTTCTCTCTCTGCTGCATGGATTTCTAATTAGCTCTCATCAGGGAACGATCCTGCTTTCCCTTGTATATAGGCCAACATCTGTATAAGCAGTACTGCAGACACACCCTGCAGGCAAATCTAACCAGAAGAAAGGGGTTTGGGGGGTTTTCCCCAAACTATTTCTTTGGTGACACTTTTGACATTTTTCAGCATTTCTTATGAGATCAAAAATAAGGGTCAACAGATTTGCTTTCCCTTTTAAAGTGTTCCCTCCTGCAGTTTACCTCAGTAAAGGACTGTCATGATCCCTCCCTCACCCACTGTGGGCACACTGCCCTCTTCTCCCCTGCCCTGAAATTTTAACCGCAGTAGAAGAACCTACTGTATGTGATACCATCTTACAAAAATAGGATTATGTCATGTTCATAGGAAGAGGCTTCTGACTGATGGGGTCCTCTACTGTCTTCTTGATTACAGGACGTGTTTCATCGACTTTACCTGATGTATACCGTTGGTTATTCCATCTCCTTGGCTTCACTCATTGTTGCTGTTTCCCTCCTGTGTTACTTCAAGTAAGGAAAAGGTCCTGGAATCCTTCTCTTGTGACTGAAGGTCCCCTGCTGGCTAAGAGCAGAGAAGGAAATCTTCTTCCAAGGCTGATACCTCTGCCAACCCTCTTTATTGGATCCCACTGCTTTAACTCAGTGATGGGCCCAATCCCCACCTGTCTCGGGGTAATTTCTAAAAACGAATTAAAAAGAAAACTGGACTGCATCACGAGGCGATGAGATAGTTGAGATAGAAGGAAAAGGAGGATCTGGACCAACCTTCCCTCCAGGCCCCTCCCTGTCATCTCCCCAAGCAGTTACAATGATGTGGGCCTGTCTCATACCCCTACTCTCCTTCATTGATTCCCAGCCATCTCCCTCTCTCTAAATCCTACACCATGTCCCCAGCAGTCTCTCTCTCACCCCATCCTCACCGCCACTTATTTACCTCTTACTGCCTGTTCTTGACATCCCTGAAGACACAGAACAGCATCTGTCCTCCTCCTCCAGGGTCTGGGGTAGATTAGAAAGATGGACATCTCCTTTCATCGGGCTGAATAGGCCACCGACACTGTTTCCTTGTTTATGGTATACAGGCTGCTGACACCAGGGGCGTAGCTATGGGGGGCCACGGGGGCCTGGGACCCCACAAATTTCATCTGGGCACCTGGTTTGGCTGGCGGGGAACCCCAACCCCCACCAGCCGAAGCCTTCTTCAGCGCGGTCTCCGGCACAGCCACGTTCGCTGCCTGGCCCCTGCTCTTCTTTCTTCTTGCTTCTCCTGTGCAAAGAAAAGCAGGGGACAGGCAGTGAATGTGGCTGAAGAAGGCTTCGCCTGGCAGGGGTTGGGGACCCCTGCCAGAAAAGTATTTGCTTGTGAGGGGGCGAGGCAAGGCGTGGCGGTGAGAGGGTGGCACTCAAAATGTGCCCCCAACCTCGGGCTCTGGCCCCCTCCCACCATGAGGTCTGGCTACGCCCCTGGCTGACACTACCTTCTCTTTCTCGTCAGACTGAACAGGGCATTGGCAGAGCCAGTAAGGTTCCAGCTCAGGGCCCCAGCATGACTTGACACAAAATTATCACTCATTTGCCTCATTAACCCAAAACCCTAAGGGGGTTCCCCCTGTGCCACAAAGCAGTTGTCACCACATTGGGGGACTCGTCCTCTTCTATTCTTCTGCAGTTGAATGGTAAATGCGGTGCAGGGGGCAATATTAACATGACACGTGTGCCCAGCTCTCATACCTTAATTTCCTGAAAAACAGCTCAGGAAAAACTTACAGTAACAGTATTAAATGGGAGCCAGATTATGATAAATATGGAACAGCTTATTAAGCATATTACTCAGTAGTGGTCTCCATGTTTGAGCGGAGGAGTGGCCTAGTGGTTAGGGTGGTGGACTTTGGTCCTGAGGAACTGAGTTCAATTCCCGGCACAGGCAGCTCCTTGTGACTCTGGGCAAGTCACTTAACCCTCCATTGCCCCATGTAAGCCGCATTGAGCCTGCCATGAGTGGGAAAGCGCAGGGTACAAATGTAACAAAAATAAAATAGATACTATTGGAGATTCTACATGGAATGTTGCTATTCCACTAGCAACATTCCTGCGCAGGCTTCTGTTTCTGTGAGTCTGACGTCCTGCACGTATTACATGGGGCAATGGAGGGTTAAGTGACTTGCCCAGAGTCACACCAATGTGGCCGCGCAGGCTTCTGCTTCTGTGAGTCTGACGTCCTGCACGTACGTGCAGGACGTCAGACTCACAGAAACAGAAGCCTGCGCAGCCTTCTACATGGAATGTTGCTAGTGGAATAGCAACATTCCATGTAGAATCTCCAATAGTAGCAACAGAATTCCAATAGTAGCAACATTCCATGTAGAATCTCCAATAGTATCTATTTTATTTTTGTTACATTTGTACCCTGCGCTTTCCCACTCATGGCAGGCTCAATGCGGCTTACATGGGGCAATGGAGGGTTAAGTGACTTGCCCAGAGTCACACCAATGTGGCTGCGCAGGCTTCTGCTTCTGTGAGTCTGACGTCCTGCACGTACATTGCTGATCTGCAAGGGCCGACTTCTAGTGGAATAGCAACATTGGAGGAGTGGCCTAATGGTTAGGGTGGTGGACTTTGGTCCTGGGGAACTGAGGAACTGAGTTCGATTCCCGGCACAGGCAGCTCCTTGTGACTCTGGGCAAGTCACTTAACCCTCCATTGCCTGCCGCATAGAGCCTGCCATGAGTGGGAAAGCACGGGGTACAAATGTAACAAAAAATAAAATCATGATATGACCCTCACCAATAGGCAATGAGTCATGTTATGGTCATTTGTGACCACTTTGAACTTAATGGATACCTGCATGTGTCATGACATTGGCCATTCTCACCAACAGGGCCTTTAAGTAGGGAATCCAGAAATTTCTGTTTAAGGTAGGGTTAGCATATAGCTCCAGAAAAAAAGAGGACAGATTGAGCCAGTCTGGGTTTTACTTCCATTGCTTTCAATGGAAACAAAACCCGGATTGGATCAATGCGTCCATATGGCAACCCTAGTTTAAGGAATCTTTAAAAATGACAGCTCTTGAACTTGAAAATCTCCATTGAGTTTGGACACAGTTGCTTGCCTCACTTTTGTAGTTGTGAATTTATTTTGGAAAAGAGTGTGAGAATGAGATCAGAAGGGCAGGCTAAGTGGAGCTTGTCTTTCTGTCCATTTGCAGGCGACTGCACTGTACCCGGAACTACATCCATATGCACCTGTTTGCCTCTTTCATCTGCCGTGCTGTGAGTATCTTTGTGAAGGATGTTGTGCTGTACTCTGGGTCAGGGTCCGAAGAGCTGGAGAAAATGCAAGGGGAGGATTTAAAGACTGCTGGACATAGAACTCAGCTGGTAAGTCTGTCCCTGTCTCAGTCACTGGGCATGTCATGGCAGCATCGGCCAGAAGCTGTTACTGTATGATCTCAAACTCTTTTATTCTGATATTCTTGGGTGACATCATTCCTTATTTTTTGCTCACTTCTGTCATCACAAATTTAGTTTTCTCTTTATTTCGTATTTGAAAGCGGGAGGCAGTTCAATATTCTGGTAATCCAAAACATTTTTGAATTAGTGGACTCACTGCTTCCAAAGAGGAGTGAACTGGAATCAAGACCAAAATATCTAAATATATATAGGGGTCCTTTTACTAAGCCATGGTAAAAAGTGGCCTGCGGCAGTGTAGGCACGTGTATTGGGTGCACGCCAGGCCGTTTTTTTACCACATCTACAAAAAATGTTTGTTTTTCTTAATGGGACAGGAAAAGGGCCTGCGGTAAAAACGAAACCAGCGCACGCCCAAAACCGACCTGAGCCCTTAACACCACCACCAAGTGATCTAGCGGTAAAGGCTCACACACTACATGCACGATTACCGCCGGAATGGGAGCACATAGGAGGAAATAAACAATTCAACCCAGGCGTTATGGGCGTGCACCAAATCTGAAATTACCGCAAGGAGAGCGCACTGGCCTGGCACATGCTGCACGCGCATATAGCCTACCGCGGCTTAGTACAACGGGCCCCATAGATAGGGCCTGTTCAAAAAGGCATACCACATACGACTAGTCTCGATTTACCTGATTTTTTGTTTTCTATTTCCTCTGTATCTTCAATATTTGGAAAATTGGACTTCTTTAGTGGACTTTTATGAAGCTAAGGGAATTTTTTTTTTGTTTAAAAGTTGTTTTCCTAGATTAACCATATTGTATTAGCAGAATTTTTCCTTTCACGTGGATAAACTTGTCTCATGTAAATTAATAATAATAAATAAATAAATAAATAAAAAAAGACATGCCACAACGAAACATCCTAACTACCAGACAATCAAACTGAAGCCCTACTACATAAAACCTAACTCACTATACTCGACTACCAAGGTCTATCCTGCCACGAATGAACTCTAACGCAATACCATTCTATCTCCAGTTCCGAATATGAACTCTTTATACTTGACTGCCTGATCTACTATCGCAATCATGATCTCTAATGTAATACCACTTGTATCTCTCACTCCAGAAATGGCGATTGCCATGACGGAACAATGTAAGCCACATTGAGCCTGCAAATAGGTGGAAAAATGTGGGATACAAATGCAACAAATAATAAAATAAACCTTGCATTTTCCATTAAAGTCCCTAAGGAAGACATCAGCAAATTAAGGGGTCCTTTTAGCAAGCTGCGGTAAAAGGAGCCCTGTGGTGGCGTTGGCGCATTGATTTGCTGTGTGCCAAGGCCCCCTTTTACCGCAGTGGTTAAAAGGAGTTTAAAAAAATAAAAGGAAATGGCCATGTGGTAAGTTAAGCACTTGCCGTGAGGCCATTTCCTGGGGGAGGGACCCTTACCGCCTCCTATTTAACAGTAACGGTTACCGCTGGGTAAAGCCCCAGTGCTAAAAAATAAAAATAATTTTCGAGCACCGGAAATGGCACATGGCACACAATGATACTACCACCAGGCTTCTGTGGTAGCCCGGAGGTAGGGCCAATTTGCCACATGCCATTGCTGCGGTAGCCCTACCACAGCTTTGTAAAAGAGCCCCTACATAAGATTGGGGCTATTGGAGAGCCCTGAGGTACAAGAAAAGACAGGATCATCTCCAATTCTCTGATAATTTACCAGACATCTCCACTCGATAAAACTGATGGGGGAAAAAACCCACTGAACCAGTTCAACACATTTTTAGTGATTCTGATCTCGTGTAGAAGAGATAACAAAAACGAGAGATCTATGAGATCGAAGGCACTGGATAGGTCAAACTGCATAAAGAATTGACCATTTTCCCTTAGACAATAAGCAAGCTAACTTCTGAAATCAGAGAAGTGACTACTGTTTCTGTGCAATAGTCACTGCGAAATCCTGAGAATAGTGAGGAATATCAAAAGCATTCAGATATCCCTCTAACTGTTTTGCCACTAAAGTACAAAGACTGGGAGACACTCGAGGAAGTTACATGGAAATACTTTTAAATAAATAGGAGGAAATATTTTTTCACTCAATGAATAGTTAAGCTCTGGAACTCTTTGCCAGAGGAGGTGGAAACAGCGGTTAACATATCTGGGTTTAAAAAAGGTTTGGACAAATTCCTGGAGGAAAAGTCCATAGTCTGCACATGGGAATCAACTGCTTGCCCTGGGATTTGTAGTATGGAATGTTGCTACTCTGAGATTCTGCATGGAACCTTGTCACTCTTTATGATCTCAGAATCTTGCTATTCTTTGGGGTTCTACATGGAATGTTGCTGCTCTTTGAGATTCTGAATGGAATCTTGCTATTCTTTGGGGTTCTACATAGAATGTTGCCACGATTTGGGTTTCTGCCAGGTATTGTGACCTGGCATGGCCACTGCTTGCAAAACAGGATACTGGGCTAGATGGACCATTGGACTGACCCAGTATGGCTACTCTTATGTGCTTATGTACTAGGTCCTCCATTAATTTTAAAAAGAAAGGCACAGAGGCTACTGGTCTGCAGTTTGTAGTATCCCTAAAGCCTAAGTTATATTCAGTATCATTTTAACAGCAGTAGCAGTCATTTCATTTAACCACTGACTGCTGCAGTTTAATATTGGGCCCCATGTGCCCACCATAGGATTTATTCATATTTATTTATTTATGTTTATCAATTGCTTGAGGTAACTCACAACAATAAAATGAAACGATGCAATAAAATCCACAAAACATTCTAATACAAAAGATTACCTACATACTTAAAGGTAGGTGTCACAAGCAGTATAACTTTTTCATAAGGCTGTTGTCATACATACCAGCAGAAGGGGGACACTGTTCTTTGTGAGCCCAGGCTCCATCCTGATAGTACAGCTCCACACATGACACTCCAGCTGATGTTAGTCACCCTGTGCATGGCGATCTGTCCTTACATGATGCTTCCTTCTGCTAGCTTATGGCATTTTATCAAAACAACAATTTGTATTCTGCAAGTACCAACAAATTACAAAGATCTAACTGAAATATATCTAGGAATTACAAAAACCACCAAACCCCTCTGTAACAGGAGACAAGAGGCAAATGGTTCCAGAGGCAAGACAGCTTTTATTAGCTAGCTGACACAGTACTAAGTTCAGACTCAGGATTTCACAGAAAAAGCAAAGTTAATGGCTGCCATGTTACAAGTTACAGCTTCTTTTAGCTAAGCACAATAGATTGTCCTTTACAGCAAAATCTAACTCTAGTATAAACTGACTCCAGTTTCAGCAAAACAGTCAAGCTGCCCCCCCCCTACACCTCCATATACATAAACGTGAAAAAACAAACCAATAATCAGAACATTTGCTAACCTATCAAAAATAGAAAGAGGAGTTCTCAACAACTGAAGAATTTTCTAAATAAAGTCTTCAGCTTAGTTCTGAAGCATCTAAAATCAAATTCTAATCTTACATCAGAAGGAAGGGAGTTCCATATAGAGGCAACTTGATAAGGAAATGCTTGTACCAGTTTTCTTTGGGGGTCTATTAGTAAAGCCACGGTAGTGTCTTTAGCTCACAGTAGAAATCAGCTGGCTGTAAACATTGAGATGCCCATTATATTCAAAAAGAACATTAAAGACATCTTACAAAAGGCAAAACTTGGCTTCAATCTGATGGAAACCTGGGCATCAGAATCCAAACCAAAGCTAAATAAAGAAAAAACTAAATCCATGGTCATTACCAACCCATTTGACCAAAACAACCACAACAGTTTCACAACTGACAACACTTCGTTCCCCACTGACAATAATCTGAAAATTCTAGGTATAATTATAGACAAACATTTAACATTTGATACTCAAGTTTCCTCAGTAATCACAAAATCTTTCAGGTCTCTTTGGAAACTAAAAAGGTTCAGACCCTATTTCTCATCAGAAACATTCAGGCTATTGGTACAATCATTAACATTATCCCAATTCGATTGTTGTAATGTAAGGAGTACCTGTTGGAAAAACTCCAAACAGCTCAAAACACTGCAGCCAGGTTCATATATAAAATCTCCCATTTTGAAAGTGCCTCCCCTTTATTAATCAAATTACACTGGCTTCCCATCAAAGCAAAAATCACCTTCAAATTATGTACCATTATCTTTCAAATACTAAATGGCACAGCTCCAGACTATATGGTACCATTAATAAACTTTTTGCGAGTGGGGCAGTAGGAAGTGTACTCTCCAGCATTTTACAAAGTTCAAGATTTTGTAGTGTTGTTCCCTGAAGAAGCAGTGCGAAACGAGACAGTTGGGACCGCACGCTCTTTCTGTTATAAGCTGAAATATACCACCTCGCACACAACTGGAGAAAAAGAGACAAGATAAGATAAGTCCACCTTTATATACAGAATTGAACTTTATTTATGTTTCCTGGAGTTGATTTTCAAAGATATATAAAATTATACAAAAAATACTAAAAAATATTTTTAGGTGTTTTTCTCAATGATTATGTGTATACAGTGTGCAGATATTATTGTTGGCCTGCCACTGATTGATGAGACATTTTCCCCGCTTTTTGATAAACTAACTTTTCACTGTAGATTGTTTTTTTGATGTTGATTAGCATTAAGGTACAGTGACTTTGATCTGTGATATTCTTTACCATTAATAAACTTACCTCAAAGAAACACTAAATATGAGGCAAGAAACTCTCTCAGACTACACCTCCCAAGTTGCAAAAAAGTGATCTATAAAACTGTCCACTCTGCAGACTACACTGACCTAGGAACCAAATGGTGGAACTCAGTAAGAAATATACAAGAATATACTAGATTCCACAAAATCCTCAAATCGTTCCTATTCAAACAAACCCTCACAAAGAACGACCATATCTCAAACAATTAATTATTGCCTGAATTGATTATTTCTCTATTTACCATTAACTTTCTCTTTGCTTCATGTACAATTTCTTATTCATAATAGGTTTTCTAAACGTTAAACATCTATAGCTATCCCAGCAAGTTTATGATACTGTATTATAAAATTGGATTCTTACAACAAATTACTTTCTTATGCATTATTCTTTGTATTGTATCCAATACTGTTTATTGTAAGCCACGTTGAACTCAAACTTGTTTGGGATAATGCAGGATATAAATGTCACAAATAAATATTCTTACTGTACACAGCCTTGAGTGAATTCCTTCAAAAAGGCAGTAAATAAATCCTAATAAATAAATATTCCTATGGGCTTGTTTGTCAGTGTTTACTGCAAGCTGATTTCTACTGTGGTTTAGTAAAAGACCCCCTTTGTTTTAAAGTCTTAACATCTGGAAAATATAACTTTACATTTTGAGAAACCTGTGATAAGATGTTTGTGGTAGATTATTCAATCGACTTAAATAGGAAGCAAAATCCTTAAAAACTAGACACACAGTTTGGAATGTAACCCTACCCTCAACTGGTAATCAATGCAATTTCATCAATACGGTAAAGTCCTATCATACTTATGAGAATGTTATATTAATCTGGCCGCCATATTTTGAAGTAGTTGGCGTTTAGTAATCTCTTTTAGGGCAACCCATGTCTACACTATTACATTAATCTCGCTGGGGTAAAACAAAGCCCTGAATCAAAAGTATGTATAATTCAGAATGAAAATAACATTTATTGGTCAATATTCAAAATCATTTAACTGGTCAAAAATGGCCACCAAACGGTTAAATTACTTGTTCAGCGCTATCCGCTAATTTTTATCACAAATGAAAAATGGCGGTTAGCACCTAAGTGAAAATTGGCTATTTGGGGGGCATTCCGGAGGCGGAGTCAGCACTTGGCTGGTTATATGCCGATATTCAGCACTTAACTAGCCAAGGTACTGCATAAATGGGACTGCACGATAGGCATCACTACAGGGTGGCGTGGGGTGGCAAGTGCCACCTCGATTTGACAGGTGCATAGTTCAGGAGGAAAGTAGCAGGACAGGGTGCCGCACTCCTTATCTGGCATCTTTCAAACTCCCCTTGTTCTAAGGTCTGACAGTTCTAATTAAGGCAGGCTAGTCCCGGAGGCTTTCTTTTTGCAGCATCCCGGCTTCTCCGACTCAAGTTTCTGTCCTGGCTTAGGCAGGCGCTGCAGAAAGACAGCTTCCAGGACTGGCCTGCCTTGATCACTAACACTGCCAGTGATGAATGAGACAGTTGGAAGAGCATCAGGTGAGAGGAAGAAGGAAATAAAAAGAGTTGCCAGACCTTTGGGGAGGGGCACGCTAGCCTGGTGGTAGTCTGATTTTGGCGCATGCTGCACGAATGTAGATCCTACAGCGGCTTTGTAAAAGAGCCCCAGAGGGAGAAAGGGGAGTTCTGGAGAGGGTATGAGAAAGAAATAGGAAAAATAAAAGATAAAAAGGAGACTGAAAAGAGGGTGAGATAAAGAGAGAATTAGGGTAAAATCAAATAGGTGGATATAAAGGCAGAGTAGAGAAAAGTGGGGGAAAAACATAGATCAATGGCAAACAGACGTAGTAAAGAAAAAGATGAGAAAAGAAATGGAAAGGCAAATCTGGGAAATAATTTAGAAGACTGACATAAGGAAAATAGAAGAGAGACTGGGACCAGCCCAATTAGAAATCAAATGCCAGACAACAAAGCTAGAAAATAAAACGAATTTTGAAATACTTCTTAAGGATTGCGATGTATCCACTTTGGACACATATAATATTTCTGTATATTGCAGAGTACAGCAAAAAATGTTTCTCTTTTACCAGCATTACACTGCTTATAGAGTCTGGTTCTTGGATTGGGGGGGTCTCCATTTCAGTTTTGTAGTCCCCTATTTTATATCGGTTGAGGTTCTCTCCATGTTCTGCATGTGCAATTGAGGTGAAGTATTCCGCCAGCCAGTGGCATAGCCATAGGGGGAGGGGTCTTGGGGGCGTGCCCCCCACACACACACACATGCACACACTTTGGGCTCAGGCTCTCTCTAAGCCTGCACTGCACCTGTTAAATGGCTGGCGGGGATGCCAAAGCCCCACCAGCCAAATCAATTCCCTGCCGAGCCGCTCCCCTCCTTATCAAGCTGCTGCAGTAACCTGGAAGTTGGTGGGGTGCTTCCAGCCGCCTACACCAGGGCTTCTCATCCATGCTGAGTTCGCCACACAAACAAAACCCCATCTGCTTTAAATAAAGTGTTTGGCAGTGGAAGGAGTTTGTGCTGTTCCTGAGGAGATAATCACTAGTTGAATATTTTGTATATATCATGTTATAAGGGGGATAGCTCTGTTGTTGGGCGAATATGGAGTTTGTGATACAGAAGTGGAGGTTCAGGGTTTTTATTGAGATTCTACCCAGTCCTATACAGAATCCAAACTTCACTCTTCACAGAAGAATTTGTTGAATGATGTTGTTAATTATTATAGTGGTTTTACCTTGTAGCTGAAACTAGCTGGGAGGGGGGTTCTTTATGCATAGAAATTCATGGTGTCTTACATGGCTAATTTTAAAAAGGGGGTTGGGAGAGGGTATGTGATGTGGTAAAGGATGTGATGTGCAGAAATGTCACATTGGCTTACCCCCTCCATATCTAGATTGCCCCCCCTTTGCCACCCCAAATATTTCTGTCTAGAGATGGTACTGGACTGCATGAAACACAGTCCTATCTTTATTCAGCAACCCATGGCTGGTTAAGTTCTGGATATCGGCTTAATCAGTTACGTGTTAGCTGGCCTGCACATAAAGCAGATATTCAATGCTGAAGCCCAGGCATGGCCCTGCATTGCATATCTGGCAATAACACCATCAGCGGTTGTCAAAACGCTCATCGCAGCCGGCTGAATATTTGCCGGTAAGTTTCTTTACATTTTTCAATTTTCATAAAACTTTCTTAAGCAAAGCAGTGATTTGTAAATCCATAGTCTTCAAGAGGTCCAAGATAACACCTAAGACCCTCAGGGTCCAGAGATTTCTCAAAAGAGACATGAAAACCACCAAGATCACTTTGTCCAGCACTTCATTCTGTTGATAACGTCCTGCAGACAGCACTCCTTCCTGGTCGCAGAGGCCTGCGCCAATGCTGTACCAAGAGCTTGAGAGTGATGCAGTGGCTCAGGGCACAAAAATTGCTCCCAGCCCACCGGCACCTCTCAATAGCTGCAGTAAAGTGGGTGGGGCAAGGGGGGGCACCAATAGACCAGTGACATAGGTGCTACTATAACTCAGTACAGTCCTGGCTTGTACATGGCGCTCTGTCCATCTTTGAGATCCAACTTATATTGCTTGAGCCTTCACATTCAGAGCTGTATTGATGATCTGACCGTCCTTGTGATTCTCTCTTTTCTCTGGCATGTACAAAGCAGGTCGGATGCAAGACTGCCGTGAGCATGTTTCTCTATTTCTTGGCTACCAACCACTACTGGATCCTGGTGGAGGGTTTGTACCTGCACAGCCTTATCTTCATGGCGTTCCTCTCAGATAAGAACTACCTGTGGGCTCTTACCATCATTGGCTGGGGTAAGCAACGAGCCTCAAAACAGGCAAGGGCTGAAGGGAACCTCTCCTAAGCAACGAGCCTCAAAACAGGCAAGGGCTGAAGGGAACCTCTCCTAAGAAAAAGAGCACTTTGGGTAAATATCAGCTTACCCTAGGTAAACTGGCCTGGGTGAAAATTGCCTTCAGAGCGGTAAATGCTTGTATGCAAGGTTCACAGCACATGTATTCTTAACTGCTTTAAAAAGGGTGGAGTTTTGGGGGGAGTACTTACATCAGGACAGGAACATAATACATGTACCCAATATTTTCAGTAGTAGACCAGCCATTTCCCTCTTCTCTGGCACGTGCAAAAAACTGCAGCAAACCATGGGGCTTATATTAACACCAATCATCATCTTGTGAGACTGCCACCAAAGTCTCGGCAGCCATTTTGGGAAAACACAGAGGCACTGCCCGCAGTACAGAAGAGCAAAGCAGAGATGGAGTAGCAGCAGCAGGTAGGAAAGAGTGGGATTCTTTCCTGCCCTCCTCAGCTGCAGAGGCCACTACACCACCAGGGTAGGTGACAAGGTAGGACTGTAGTATGCGTGAGGGGGATGGCGGCATTACTACGGTGGTGATGGTGGGGGGGGGGCAGGGCAGGTTTTGACACAGTATAAGTCATCACCAGGACAAAATATAAGAAAACCAATGGACTGTAGTAAGGGCTTATAGCCCATGTAGTTATGTTAAAACAAATGAGAGATCTGCATGAAAGACAATATTTATTTTTATTATGTTGACTTATTAAAACCACTTGTCCCTGAAACATGCTCAAAACAGAATGATCCATTTGTACAAAAGAGATGAGGTGAAGATGTGATTCCATTTGCCCCAATGAAAGAAGAGTTCAATTTTACTTCCAATTTTTATAACACCAGGCTTCCCAAGACAGATTATAACAATAGTTAAGATGAACCCATCACTAAACAGGATATCCTCACTGAAATTTGGTATCTAGAACAGGGTAGAAAAAAGGAGCACAAAATATAGCCTTTATTAGTGCTGTTTCCACCAGCAGTTACATGCAGCATGAATGCACACAGGGAGGGCGGTTGGCAGCCAGGTCAATTTACCCTGGTCAATCAGTTTTATTTGCATTCTCACGATTTCATGGACAGGATGAATGGATAGTGTGTGGAGTATGTGGAGTTTGAACACGAGCACAATTTATCCTCAAGGGAAGTAAACCCCATATGCAATTTTTGAATCACTTTTTGATTTAAATGTATGATACTGTTATTTGCATATTTGTGTAGGGTGTTATACATTGTTTGTGCAGTGGTTTTCAGCACATAATTTAATATATCTCCTTATGTCTATACAACAGTACAGATGTACCTTTCGACTCTTGAGTGATTCAATATGTAAAGTGCCATGTATACTGAATGTTGTAGAGTACTGGTATAAATGAGTACATATAAACTTGATTTCAATATATATTTATGTATATATGTGCACATAAGGTTGAATATAACTAATTAGAATTGATTACTATCAGAGGAGCCGTGGCCGGCTTTGTTGTATGTACATACATGATTTAAGGAGGCGGAACACCTAATGTGCTATGATGGTTCCATCTGTGACACTGCCACATATTCCTCTTGGGGATATAATGGTTGGAATGGGTACGGACTGAGCACATTGATATTATCACTTCATGAGGTGTATTTGTAGCTAGTTTGAGCTTATAGTTAATTGTATAAGTTCCGAGATATAGTTTGGGGTAACAGTTAGACTCAGGAAGTTATTTAGGTTTCTTCCAGATACTTATTGAATTAAATTTTAAGTACCATATACCTCTTATAGAAACCGTTCCTTCATTTACATCATTTTTTATATATATATTTTTATATGCTGTTAAACTATTATTTGTGAAATAGTGTCAATCTAATTTATTAGTGCTCAGTAAAACTCATATTGCTCCGGCTGGTCTACTCATTAGCAATTTTATTTATTTATTGCATTTGTATCCCACATTATCCCACCTCTTTGCAGGCTCAATGTGGCTCACATTTCATCATGGGTACTGGAAATAGAAGTGAATATACATTAGGTTTACAGAGGGTTTGTGTTACATGGTGGTGAAATACATGATGGTGTTAAAGCAAAAGACATTATAAGACAGTTCTAGAAGTTTTAAAGATTATACAGTTACACATGTTGATCTTTGTGATATATCTTGTCGAAGAGATAAGTTTTCAATAGTTTGCGGAAATTGGTCAATTCATAGACCGTTTTCAGGTTACGTGGCAGCGCGTTCCAGAGCTCTGTGCTCATATAGGAAAAGGTAGATGCATGCATTGATTTGTATTTTAGACCCTTACACTTGGGAGGATGAAGATTAAGGGGTGTGCAGGAAGATCTGTTTGCATTCCTGGGTGGTAGTTCTATTAGGTCTGACATGTAGGCTGGGGCGTTACCATGGATGATTTTATGGACTAAGGTGCAAAGTTTGAACGTGATGCGTTCTTTTAGTGGGAGCCAGTGTAGTTTTTCTCATAGGGGTTTCGCGCTTTCGTATTTTGGTGTGCCGAATATTAGTCTGGCTGCCGTATTCTGGGCTGTCTGGAGTTTTTTAAGTATTTGCTCTTTACAGCCAGCGTAGAGTGAGTTACGATAGTCCAGATGACTGAGTACCAATGATTGTACCAGATTGCGGAAGACAGTTCTTGGAAAAAATAGTCTAACTCTTTTTAGTTTTCCACATTGAATGAAATATCTTTTTAGTTATGTTATTTGCATGGTTCTCAAGTGTTAGGTGTCGATCAGATTTAGTTTAGGTGTGTTGATGGTGGTAAATTTATTCTTGTTGTATTGCGAGGTGAGTACCAGGCACTGGGTTTTCTCAGCATTGAGTTTCAGCTGAAAGGCATCTGCCCAGGAATTCATAATATGTAGGCTTTGCTTGATTTCATTAGAAATTTCCCTTAGATCTTGATTGAATGGGATGAAGATCGTTACATCGTCAGCGTATATATATGGGTTTAGGTTTTGATTCGATAGTAGTTTGGCCAAGGGTGTCATCATTAGGTTGAATATGGTCGGTGAGAGGGGGTATCCCTGTGGAACTCCGCATTCAGGTATCCATGTCGCTGATGTAGTCGAATTTGTTGTCATTTGATATGAGCGTGTAGTGAGGAACTCTTTGAACCAATTGAGAATGTTGCCTCCAATTCCGAAGTATTCGAGGATGTGTAGTAAAATTCCATGGTCAACCATGTCAAATGCACTTGACATGTCGAATTGTAGCAGTAGAATGTTGTTGCCGTTTGCTATCAATTGTTTGAGTTTGGTCATGAGCGTGACTAGTACGGTTTCCGTGCTGTGATTAGAGCGAAATCCTGACTGAGAATCATGTAATATTGAGAACTTGTTTAGATAATATGTGAGTTGTTTGGTCACTATACCTTCTGTTATTTTGGTAATTAAGGGGATGGATGCTACTGGTCTATAGTTCGTTAGTTAGCATTTTTCTTTGCATCCTTGGGTATAGGGGTGAGTAAAATGTTACCTTTTTCCCTTGGGAAGAGTCCATTTTGTAGTATAAAGTCCACGTGGTTTGTTAGGTCTATTAAAAACTGTTGAGGGGCCGATTTCATGAGGTTGTTTGGGCATATATCTAGTTTGCAGTGAGATTTGGCAATATGCAGTGATCAACATCACAGCACTGTAGCCCTACCTCCCTCCTTCTATGCATTCTTCTCAAAAACATAAAGTAATCACTTATCTTAGGGCTGAACTTTCATGGTTTCTGTTTGAATGAAGATATGAGTAAACCTCCCGAGCAACTGGAAAAATGCACTCGTGCTCGTGTTCTATAAGTGAATTCTTGCTTCTTTCCTACTTCATAACCACTGATTCTATCTGTACCTGGACTTTATCTTTGTGTCATCCGCAAAAAGGCAAACCTTTCCTTCCAACCCTTCAGCAATATCTCTCACAAATATATTAAACAAAATGGGCCCCAGCACCGACCCCCGAGGAACCCCACTGCTCACCATCCTTTCTGTGCTCAAATCACTGTGCATCAAAAATGATGGCAAGAACATTACCATCACTCTTACTTTCACAATCTGCCAGAAAATAAAAAGGTTATTTGAGATAGAAAGCCATGATATAGTCAAACATGACCCATAGGATCCCCCATCTCATTAAAAAAAAGCTGTGTAGAGAATGCTGCTATAATCTGCTCAAATTATAAAGATAAAACTAACCTCTCTGTAAAGCACAAATGAACCAAACTATCACAACATGATAAAATACAAAACCCCATTCAACGTCTTCCCTATATGTGCCTGTAGGCATGTCACCGTTTAAGTCAAAGATATGCTAAGTCTCTTGAGGACCGGCAAATCTATGTGTATATGTGAGACAGAAGTGAAATTAAAAAGTAAAAAATAATTATCTAGTGGCTACGTTATATTGCTTTAAATATGTGTATAAAACACTCAATAGTTGATCTACAACAAGTATGTATGAGTGAGGCTCTCTGTATTGGCAGCAGGAGTGCTACAACAATCTGCCAAATTATAAAAATTATAAAAAATAAAGACTACACATGAACTAGAAAAACCGAACTCAACACTTGACTGACTGACCTCTTTCACTTTAACCCTTATGCTGAATACAGTGTCACTTTAACCCTTATGTTGAATAACTTCTCTACAGTTGATGACCCAATGTATGTTACATTCCTATTTATCACATAGAAATTAATATGCACTACCACAATATATTCCTCTCTATCACGTAAGCATGCACCTTAATGCAGCGACTGTTGTATTCTGTGACCCGGAAATGGCAATCGCCATTACGGAAAATGTAAGCCACATTGAGCCTGCGAATTGGTGGGAAAATGTGGGATACAAATGCTAATAATAATAATAATACAGACTAACACACGCTACCAGCTTTTCTTACTTAAGCACGAAGATGTGGAATGCACTACCTACAAATCTGAAAACAATTAACGAAATCTCCAACTTTTGCAAATCTCTGAAAACCTCTCTCTTCAACAAAGCCTATCACGAGAACCCATAGCGTAACTATAACACTTCACCACTCCACCATACTCTGAACAACGCCTTTCTATAACTGTCTGTTTAGCTCTTCTATGTTAACCTCGATCTCATTGTAATACCAAATGTATCTTTTACCCTGGAATGGCGATGCCATCACAGGTCTTTGTAAGCCACATTGAGCCTGCAAATAGGTGGGAAAATGTGGGATACAAGTGCAATAAATAAAAATAAAAATAAATGTGATTAGTATACATCAAAAACCATATCTCATCTAGACATGCCTGTAGGCAACCCCCAGCAACTTCCAAATCAATCCAAACATGCTTATCGCTCAACAAGCTCTGAATGTTCTAGTCCCGATAGGACGAAATGAAAACCTTAGTCGCGTATTACGTCTGCTTTCGTGTATACTGCTGTACACTGTCAAAAACATGAGAATATTATATATTTATTTATTTATTACATTTGTATCCCGCGCTTTCCCACACATGGCAGGCTCAATGCGGCTTACATAGTAACAATGTATATAATTACAAAGTTGTAAGAAGAATATACAGTTCGTGGTAAACACAAAAACTAATGGGATTAGCGAAAAGTAAGTTAAACATAGGAGGAATTGGGTTCAGAAGGAAAAGAGCGTTGGGAGGTAGGCGCAGAAAGATGGCAAGGAATGGGTATGGGGTAGCAATAAGGATAATGGAACATCGTGTTTACTGATATTACATTATAGCTGGTGCACGAGAATCCTTCCCATGGGCCCTCCAGAGAGTACAACCAACCATTATCAGGTATAAAATAAATTAATCCGCTCAACTAGGTGTATCCTCATAGCACTTCCAACCCATCTATGGGGTCCTTTTACAAAGGCACGCTGAAAAATGGTTTGCGGTAGTGTAGGCGCGGGTTTTGGGTGTGCGCTGATCCATTTTTTAGAGTGCCTGTAAAAAAGGCTGTTTTGGGGGAGGGGGGCAAAAATGGATGTGTGGCAAAATCAAAATCGCTGTGTGTTCATTTTGTGTCTGAAACCTTACCGCCGGCCATTGACCTAGCGGTAAAGAATCCGGGCTGTAATGATCTACACTTGTCAAATACCACTTGGCGTGCATCCGTTGCGTGCGCCCAAAAATAAAAAATAGTTTTCAGACACACGTATCGGACGCGCGCCAAAAAATGAAATTACCACAAGAGCCATGCGGTAGTCGGGCGGTAACTCCACTTACGTGGCTTAGTAAAAGGACCCCTCTATGTGCGTAACAGAAATGTCCTTAAAATAAAGTGAAATGAACACCATAACTGGTTATCAAAAAAATTGTAAAACCAGATATTTGATGGTTATGGCTTGTCCCATAGGAAGGGAATAAACAGGAATGGTAATAAAAATTAAGAACTGAATCCCTGGACTGCACGAGTGGGGTAAACTTACCACTTATGTTATTCCATCAAAAATAGTGATTACATACATAGTAACATAGTAACATAGTAACATGGCATGTTTACGCACATTGAAGTGTGAAGTTACTACCCTTAAAAGTAAAAACATTTCTAAAAGAGCTACATCTTATTTAAAGAATAAACCAACAGACAATTTGTGTATAATAACATCATACCCAGAAAATACAGATATGATACCTGGACTAATAAAAACAGCTCATTTGAGTATATATACAGTATATAAAACTTCCCTGTGTACTTAACAGGAACCCCTCTGATATTGAAAGTTGGATATAGTTATCAAGAAACTGTTAAATAACGTACCTGATGAATGTGGCTTTTATAATAAACTTGTAGAGAAAAACTGCTACTACTACTAATCATTTCTATAGCGCTACTAGACGTACACAGCATTGTACACATTATATACAGGTACTTTCTTTGTCCCACGATAGTGTATAAAAAGATACTTGTCAACTCACAGTTTATGTTGCTGTGTTGGAAATCGTGTTTAAAAATAACACAAAAAATGGAAAAATAAAATTGTTAATCATTACTCATTTAAAATAATCAAAAAAACATATGGCATCTTTA